>NC_133104.1:23184068-24480202 GCF_022965805.1 Primulina eburnea | reverse complement strand
ATTCTTTCTTGGACTGCAAGTGAAGCAACTGGAGACTGGTATATTCATCAGTCAAACTTAATATACAAAGGAGCTGCTGAAGTAATTTGGCATGGAATCATGTTCAGCTGCAAATACTCCCATGAGCTCATCAGTAAAATTGGACACTGATCAAGGGGGAATATCAGTTGAGGCGACATTATATCGAGGTTTAATAGGTTCATTGTTGTATTTAACTGCCAGTCGTTGTGATATTGTGTTTACTGTCTGTATGTGTGCTAGATTTCAAGCAAATACTAAGCAATCACATTTCTCAGCTGCTAAAAGAATTTTGAAATATCTTAAGGGTACACAAAATGTTGGGTTATGGTATTCGAAAGACTCTACTTTCAATTTAGTTGGATATTCAGATGCAGAGTATGCATGATGTAAGCTTGATCGTAAAATTACAAGTGGATCTTGTCAGTTTTTAGGAGACCGACTGATCTCTTGGTTCAGCAAAAATCAGACATCCATAGCTACCTCAAAAACTGAAGCAGAATACCTTGCTGCTGGTAGTTGTTGTGCACAACTGATCTGGATCCAGCAACAACTGAGAGATTATGGAGTAATTACAAATGAATCGCCCATATTTTGTGACAATACGAGCACAATTGCCATCACCTATAATCCAGTTCTTCACTCAAGGACCAAGCATATAGATGTCAGGCACCACTTCATTAGAGATCATGCTTTGAAGAAGGACATTAGACTGGAGTATATTTCAACTGAGCAACAAGCAGCTGACATCTTCACCAAACCATTACCCGAGACTAAGTTTTCTTACTTTCGCAATATTCTTGGTTTAATTGACTTGTATTAAAATTAGTATTGATGTTGTTTTACTAATAAAATTATTTGTAGAAAATAAGAACACAACAACAAATTGGAAATGATACTTTATTAAGAATAAAATCGATTCCATGTTACAGAAGATAACTTAGAACCAACTGAATCTTGCCATTCTGTAATCAAATTATTAAACTCATAAATTCGGATTCTAGAAAATGATTCAGTTGTAGAAATCTTCTCAATCACATGCCATTCTTGCTGTTGCTGCTTGAGCACGAGAAGGAGCGGCACCACTACAACTTATCCTCTGCAAATCACGAATTTTAACCATGTTGACATCACTTTCGTCAAGACATATTCCTCCATCGTTTTCTTCAACTCTTCTAAATAATGACTTAATTGTTCAGTAACTTGAATATGCGTACTGCTGCATGCATCAGAATTACTTGAATCCGACATATTGAACTGCTATTGTCTCGCATTTTATCTCTATCGTATTATTTATAGACAGATGACATTAAATGTTGAAGAAACTAAAGAGTCTCAAGTCAACCGAAGCGTTTTTCTCATTTACCCAGGCTTCTTATTTATCAGTTGTTCATTATCAACTCATATCAGAAAGAGAAACACAAAGTTAAGCTCATATAAATACTTCATTCAACCATAAACGTTTGCACGGATTACATCATCATATTTTTCCTCTACAACAATTATCCACATTTTCAACCAAGTGGATAAAGGTGCGGTAGATGTGTTGACAAAGCTCTGAAAAACAGCTATGCGCTTAAGGATTTTCAGTTCCTTTCGAAGCATTAGCTGATAGATATGACCATCCTAAAAGATGTCCACCCACACAGCTATGTTCAAGTGCTCCCGCACTTTTTTCAACTCTGCCACCAGTTCGAGAATGGTAGCCTCTCCAGTATTATACAGGAACTCAAGCTTCTGTAACTTTTCCCAGTAGTGAAGACTCTTATAGAAGACTTCATCTTCTATAACAGCCTTCCTGGTCTCCAGAGCAAACGGCGAAGCACTCGAGCTACTCGTATCTGCCATTCTTTTTGTCTTGAATATTTTCACCAATATGACTGAAACTAACCGTGTTACTTCTATTTATAGCCGAAATCATGGAAGCTGAAGAGTCGTCAACGTTTCAGCAAACGTTAATCTTTCTAACCTTTAAATTTATTTTATATCGTCACTTTAATTATTCTATGCCCTGATTAAGGGGGAATATCAGTTTTGAAGAGGTTAACTGAGAAGACAATTGTTTGTGATTTCTCAACTGAAATGAATCAGTTTCCCAACTGATTGTTCAGCTGGATATTTTACAAATCTTCTCACATAATTAAACAAATTAAAAAACTTATTATATTCCAAATCAACTGACGTGACTGCAGTTTCATAACGTGGCCTATTTTAAACCGCTCACTTTTTGCACACACGCTTACAACACAAGTCACATATTTTTATTCAAATTTTTTCATGGACTGACACGTGTCCCGAATTTGAACAGTAACGTACAAATGTACTATGCCCGCTTCAATTCAGTTTTCTTTCTTACGAATACAATCAGTTCCTAAGAGCATATTAATTCCAGAGCTTATCTTTTACGAATTTCAGATCATTTTATCTTTCGAAATGGCGAATCAAATCCCAGCTAACGTGTTGAACGCTATGGCCATTGATTTTGGCTCAGTTTTATCAGTTCAAGAAGCTGAAGTTAAAAACGTCTTTCTGAAGATTGAATCTGCTGGTCTTAGGATGTTTTTGGGACAATCTTCGCAGGAGATATACCCCAAGGAAGTAAATGAATTCTATCTGAAGGGGTTTTTCACTACTGATGGAAATATCTCTGTAACTGTCAATGATCAGCTGTTGATTCTATCTGAAGAGACCTTCGGAGAAATTTTCTCTTTGCCAACTGATGGGTACGTCAGCTTCTCTGAAGTCAAAACATCTGAAATTGAGGAAATGCGATCTTTGCTGTCTGCTGATAGACGAAAAATCAATGTTTCCGATTCAAAGAAAGAGCTGAAATCATAAATTCAGTTATTAGCCGACATTGTGGCGAAGGGCATATTGGCTAAGGCCGACTCTTATGCTGCCCTTACTCTTGAAAAATTCCAAGTGATGACCATCATCATGGGAGAGAAGAAAGCTAACTGGAGGCATAATATTTTCAATATTCTGAAGAATATGCTTCAATATACCAAACAATCAAGAGGGTTTGCTATTCCAATCAGTTATCTTCTGAAACTAAAGTGATTGGTAGCTGACAATGCTGGAAAATCAAAGTTCAAGGTATTCACTGCCAAGAACATCTTGCCGCCAAAGACCAAACTGGACATTTCTCCCAAATAGTTTTTGAAAACCAAACAGGAGGTTGGGACGCAACCACCTGCTCCAACACCAGTCAAGAAGGCCAAAACTTTGGCCCAACTGAATACTGCAAAACGAAAAACTGATTATTAGTGAATCAGATTCGAAGAAAACTCTTTCTCCTAAGCTTGTTAAGAGGCCGCAGACGCAAAGAACTAAACCAGTAACAGCGGTGGAATTCATTCCAACTGAGAGATTGACCCAATCAACTGCCCAACAGCCTATTCTGGCTATCCCTTTGCAGGTTGTTCCACCTGATGATTCAGTTACTGAAGAAAAGGCACTCGCTAAAGTAAGAGCTCCCTTGACTCATATAAATCGCCCTACCATTTTGCCTCCGGCCAGATCTAAAGGCGTTGTATTGAGGGAACCAGTGGTCACCACTCACTCTGGTTTGGATATTCCTCACATTCTCACTACTGAAAAAGGAAAGGGCACTCTAGTTGAAGAGCCAAGGCCATCCAATGCCATCCAAACTCATATTGACCTGGTTTGGGAACAGTTCAGTGCATTTGCCACATCTAAACTAAAATCTTTTGTTAGTTGGAAGAGTTTTAGGACTGAGATTTTTGCCAAAGAGCTGAAGCACAAATCCCAACTGAAAAAGTTTATTAAACTTGAAGCGATTGTGTTGAATATAGTCAAAGCTGCTACTATTGCCCAGGCTTTGGAGAGGCAAAAATATTTCCTTGATCAAATTCGAGCCAAAAAGCTAACTAGAATGGTTGAAAAGCTGAAATCCAACTACAATCACATAGGTCCAACTGCATATCATGATAGAGCTGTGTTCACCCAACTGGACTCAGATCTCAGTGGCCTACAAAGGGAATCAGATTTTGGGAACACGATCAGGAATTGGTTCTTCCTGAAAAATCCTGATGTTCAAAAACAGAAGAAGATACATTCTACTCCCAGCAGAAAGAGCCACCTCCACAACTGGTTGCTGAAGAACCTGTTCAGGATATGCCACAATCATCTGCTGATAAACACATGTATTCCGAGGCTGAATTAACTTTTTCAAATATTGATGAAATCATTCAGACAGTAGCCCTGGAAGCTCAGCTAGAAACAATAAATTCTGAATCAATTGCTCCTTCAATTGAGCAACCAGAACAAGAGGTTCAGATATCATCTGAAGAACCAGTTGAGCCTCTTGTTGCTGAAGAATTAATTCAGCAAAAATATCTGCTGAGACTGAAGAACAAACTGAAGTGCCGATCCAAACTTCAGAAAAAGAACTAACTGAATCGGAGGAAACTCAATTAATCATTGAAAATTTTCCAACTGAAGAGCAAGCCCCATATTTGGTGCAAGAACAGCAAGAGCCACAAATTTTTGTAGTTACAACACAGACTGCAGAAGAAGTCATTGAATCAGAAGTCCCTGATCTTTCAACTGCTGAAACTGAAGTCCAGAACAGGATTCTAGTAATTTCTGACCAAGCCTCTAAAGATCAAACACATGGAACATCTGCTCAGTCACCTCCTCTTCAATCCACAGAAATGGATCTTGTCTTTGAAGAAATCCAGAATATGCAGCACAATATGCAGCAGATGATTACTGAAATCAAGAAAATTCAATCCACACAATTGTCTCATACTGTCAAATTGGATTCTTCAATTGAATTTGATTCAGCAAAACTGAAAGCCATTCAAGCAATCATGGAGTCTCTTACCCGAACTGTTCTTGAGATGAAGAATAACAGAGGTCTAGCTCAAAGTCTCTATACAACTCAGGATATAATCAGTCAACGATTTGAGCGATTGGAAACTTCTGTTTCTAATAAAATGGAATTGCTGCAGACTCTGCTGTCTCAAGTATCTCCTCAGATGTCAAAATTCTTTCCACTGACGTTCGAAGATTATCTGTGAAGATGGATTTGTTTGACAAAAAGGGGGAAGAAATCAAAGAGCATCTTGAGAAACAGCAGAAGAAACCATCTCGTTAAAAAGCAGTTAATCAGATTATTAGATTCAGCTGTTATTGAATCAAGACCTCTATCAGTTCAAAAAATTCAGATCTTATTTTATCCACATAAAGTTCAGTATTCAGTTATTATTATTTGCTGAGTTTTGTCAAACACCATAAAAGGGAAAATTGTTGAAAACCAAACTCTAAATTATAGAGTTTGACAAACAGATCAACCAACTGATACGCCCAATTATATTCAGCAACTGGACTTAACAACTGAAATCAGCAGATCTAATAAAGAAAACTGATCAGTTGGAAACCGATCAGTTGATATATTCAGCCGTATGCTTTTAAGCTAAGCATCCTTCAACTAAACATGTCTCGGGAAAGAACATTCAACCGACAAAGAGACGAAGCATACTGCAACTGAATATGAAACGCCGCACCACAATCAATACAGCTTAGAACAACGCATTTCGGCTCAACCAGTTAAGACGCCACATTACAATAAATGAAGCAAACAATAACCAAGGAATAATGAAGTGGCAATCAACGGATACAAAGATTCAAATATATCTCAAGTTACCGTTGGAAGGGAAGCTTATAAATATGACAGAAGAACATCTGAATAAGAAGCAAATCACTCTATTCAAAGCTTGATGTTACTCTGCCAAAATCTTAGCTCACTCTTACTTGGTTTATTCGTAGCAGTCAAGGCTACAATTTGAGCTCACTAGCACTTTGTAATAATCGTTAAATTCTATAGTGCTAAGATCAGTTACGCACTGAGAACATTTTGTAATACTAAGATTTTCAGCTTTTGGCAGTGATAAGTCCAAACTGAAGTGGGTCAGTACAAATCTTGTATTCGATCAAAGTTTTTTAGTGGAAATCCTATCCTTGAAATAGAAGGGGGGACGTAGGAGTAATTGAAATCTCCGAACATCCAGAAACAATCCTTGTGTATTTTATTTCGGTTTTGTATTTTATCTTTCAGTCAGTTACTTTCTGCAACTACTTTAGTTTAACTGATTGTCATTGACCAGCAAGATTCCGAGAATCAGTTTGTCACCAAACTGAACTCAAAATTCGAAAAGACCAGTTTTTATTGTGAGTGTTTATTCAACCCCCCCCCCCCCCCCCCCCCCCTTTCTAAACACTCTTGATACGTTAATCGATCCTAACAATATTGCTTAAGTCTTGTATTTTAAATTCTTAAGGTTTTAAACACTCAGTATGTATTTTAGAGAATTAATAAATTAAATTAGGATAAAGATTTCTTGCATGGCATGGCTTGGTCTTAAATTAATTTACTAAAATCTGAGGTTATAATTTCTTGAATATATTAGGCCTAGATTAATTTATCCCAATTGGTTACACATTTTAATTTAGGCTTTTAACTAAATATAGGACGTAGAAGAACTTATTTAATAATTTAAATGCAATTAATTCAAATAAATCTTAAAAACATTCCTTATCATTAAAATACATTATTCATTGACTTAAATTAAATTTAGGAATATTTTCTTATTATTAACCTTTTCTCAATTCTCCAAACTCCAGTACGGCCTCGCGTATTTATCCGAAAAGATAAAACTAAATTCATGTGTTTAAAATAAATAATCATGACTTAAAATTTTTTAAAATGACTAAAACCCTTCGTATATATAAAAAAAATCATTTTTAATTTAAATAATAGCGATTATGCATGGCTTATACGTAATCTGATTTTTTGGGTTCTACAGCTCTCTTCCTCTCCAATGGTTGTTTCTCTACTCTGGCTAGATTTTTTTTTTTTCCTTTTTTTATATGAAGATTAGAGTCCACAAAATTCTTCCACCTTAGCCCAATGAATCCCGTGTAGAATTATTTTCTCATTTGCGTTGTGCTGGAGTGATCATTTTTTACTGCCAATGAGGTAAGTAGTATTTTTAAATTGTCGTTCTTAACAAAAGACACTGCATTTGAGTGGACTCATGATTGTCAAAATGATTTGGTTTAATATCATTAGACATTTAACATCAGCTTCTACCATGTAACCTCCGATTGGTCTTTATAATTTGAAATATTGTGTGATGCAAGTTATTTTTCAATTCGTAAAATATTAGGTCAAAGAAGGAATGGTAAGACTTGTGTAATATATTATGCAAGTAGAACTTTAAATAATACTCAAATGATTATTTCACAACTGAAAATGAAAAGAGCTTTGCTTTTTAACTTTAAAATCCTACAATTTTTTTAAAAAAATTGAAATAACTCAACATTTAAAAGTCTTAATTGAATAAAAATCCATAAATCGTCAACCACTAGAAAATCAATTTTCAAATTTTAAAATAATCCAAAACTAGACTTCAAAATAAAGCATAAAATCTCTCAATAAATAATCCTCAAAATCTTTGCGTAAAACTTTAAATACTAAGTAAGTACGGAAAAAAATGTCCACCGGGAGTGTACTGCTAGACTCGATCCACTCAAGCGTCTGCGTCTCCCTCAAAATCATCCTCACTTGCAACCATCCAAACCTAGTGAGTCTATTGATTTAGCATGTTCTAACCATGAGTAACAAATAATATTTATACAGGTACATGCATAAAAATCATACTTTTATTTAAAATATTTAGCATAAACTTGTAAGCGTAAATAAATCATAAATTGTTAATTCGTAAAGCTTTCCATTTAAAATAGATAACATAAATTTGTAAGCGTAAATAAATCATAAATGTTGAAATCGTTAAGCTGTCCATTATCACATATAATTTTTGGTGAAGATTGATATTGGAAAGTGACTAGCTATAATCGTATCATCGTGTGGTTGACTAATCAGTCTTAGCTCACTATTGTATATGGGGGAGGCGCTGGCCTTGACAAAAGTGGAAATACGATCGTCGAGCTCCTTCTGAGGCCTTCTCCCATAAACAGGCTTCCTCTTAGCCTTCTCCCTCATGATATCCCCCATTATATCATATCATATAATGTTTGTTACAGTCAATTCACATCCTTCAAAATTTTTTATTTCTTTTTTATTCAAAAAATTTTGTATCCTTCAAAGTTCATAAAATAATATTTTTCAAGAAAAATCGTACAACTTTAACATCTACCGTAAAAATATCATATTTCACAATAAAGGTTTTAAAATATCATTTAGCATATATTATGATTCTTCGGGACATTGCCAGACCTTTCGTACTACCATAAACGTAAAATGATCATTTTACCCCCAACCCTAAGCCAAGCGACGCACACCCATGCGTATGTGACCCTTGATCGCGGCTTTTTTTTTTCGAGCCCTCATGTCCAAGCCGCCTAGGAACCCACTTATGACTCTACTAGACCCTCCTAGGCCGGCCCTAACCAGCCCCAACCGAGTCGCACGCTTCTCCCTTCAGGAACGAGCTCCGCACCCAAACGCCCAAGCCCTAGGCTTGCGGCTGCACCACCTTGAACCTTGATGAGTCCAGTTGCCCTAGGACTCTTCCTAGCCTCTGAACCTAGCCAGACACATGCCCTGACCAAGCACTGGCCGAGCCCTAGTGCAGTTTCTCCCCTATCCGACCCATCCACAAGGAAAACTCATGAAGAAACCCTAGGTTTTGACTTCCTAGCGATGCATAGCCCCTAGCCTGAATCCAGCCATTGTCTCGATCCTAAACGAAACTTTTCCTAGCCTTTTATCATTTTATATTGGCAGCGTACCCATTAGAAATCATAACAAGACTAACATACCTATAGAAACATCGCAACTTTGAAAATATATGCTTATCATTCAATAGTTTGATCCAAATAAATTTTCATGCTTAAAAACATAAATCATGCATATTATGGATTGAATGGTGCAAAAAAAGGTTTAGTAGCTTGCCTTTGAGTTTTTTTTAATCATATTTGATCTTATTATCAAGCCTCAAAACATTTATGGAAAAATATTTTCATCTTGGTCGTCCACAGTCTCCTTTTCCCATCCTATTATCGAATGTTCAGATAAAATCTTCAATTTTCATGAAATTATGCAATTGAGCCTTCAATAATATAATATGTATCATTTAAGCATTTAAAATCAATTAACTAAAGAAATTAAGCAATTTAAATAGTTTGCATGCATGCGGTTTGCGTGAGCTGTTTTTTGGACGTTCCAGAAATAGAACTACTTTCTGAATACTGCATTAGATAAATTTCGTTCTTATTTAATTGGATCAACGGCAATTTTTTTACTGATCATCCTGCTGTTAGATATTTATTGACCAAATAAGATGTTAAACGACGATTGATCCGATGAATTTTGTTGCTTGAGAATTCAATATTTCTATCAAAGATAAAAAAACTTATCGAGACTTGTAACAGTTTAATCTTGTGAAACCATACCAATCAATGATAATTTTTCTGATGAAAAATTATTTTATGTTTCTACTACACCTTAGTTTCTTAACATGGTCAATTTTCTTAAAAGGAAATATGCCACCACAATAGAATTCCCAAGAAAAAAAAAATTAAATGGGGTAAAAACTTTTATTGGGATAATCTGTATTTGTTCAAGTATTGCACATATCAAATTTTTCGGCGTTGCATACCCGACAATAAGATAAGTAATGTCATTAAATTTTGTCATTCAAAAGCATATAAAGGACATTTTTCTTCAAAGAAAACAGCTGCAAAAATCTTGCAGTGTGGATTTTATTGACCCAATATATTTAAAGACACTCACGAAATCTGCAAGATCTGTGAAAAATGTCAAAAATTAAGTGTGATTTCAAAAAGAAACATGATTCCTTTGAATCTTATAATTGAAATTGAAATATATGACTGTTGGAAAATTGATTTTATGAGACCTTTTCAGCCGTCGTTTGGATACTCGTATATTTTAGTTGTTGTTGATTATGTTTCTAAATTGATAGAGGCAATTCCATGTCAAACAAATATGTTCATAAAATAATCATCAAAATTGATATGTTTTTACACGCAGAATCGTATTTAAAATCGGCAATCGATTTTTGAAGAAAACATGGACTTTTTGGGAACTCAGCTAATATTTTCAAAAACCTTTCTAAACGAAATAATTTTCTTACATTCTAATAGGCCTATTGAACCTAGTTTTTTGGGCCTAAAACTGTACCATATTATTATATACCAAAGACTTGGAATTTTCTAAACCCTAAACACTCAAACTCACGCTCAAACACATCAAGAGACCAAGGATTTTTTCTCTCAAACTCACACCACACACACTCACAGTTTGAAGGCTTCCACACCACTCTTCGAAGGAAAAACGCAACAAGCTTACTCTCTATCTCTCCGCCAACATCCCTCACATCAAGGATTGTTTTTCGTACGTGAAATACGCAAAGACAAGCCTTAATCTTCCTTCTCTCGTTGTTCATGTCATATTACGTGTGTTATATATGATTGCATGAAAAACATGATCTCCTCTTATATATTTTCGTTTTTATGGCTTATACATGATAAAACCTTGGTTTTCTTGCTTTCAAATTCATGGTTATGATGTGCAAAGGGGTTTCCATGGTAGGGCCATTATAAGAGACAAATTTCAGTAGGTTTAAGAGCCCCTAGATGCATGGTTAAGGGCTGCATGCGAGCAAGGAGAGGGCTGCACAGATTTTGAATTTTCTCATATGCTAGGGCTCGGTTTGGGCTTCTAAAAGGGTATGGCCACTAGTTGCCGTAGGGACATGTTCAAGGGTCTTAAAAGGGTCTAGTCATGGTCCTAGATGGGCTAAGGGGCACCTGGTGTGAGGCGAAGGGATGTCGTTACTAGGTGGAGTCGCGCGAGTTCATGTAGGCTCGGGTGAGGGATGTACATGCTTGGGTTGCTAGGTCTATTCCAGTAGGCTCTAAGGGGTTCAATTAGGGTCCTAGAAGGGTTAGCTTGGGCTTGGTTGGGTCGGCCAAGTTGTAGGGTCGAAGCAAGTTAGGGTTTGTTCAAGTTAGGATTTTTGAATTTGTGCAACAATTTCAATCAGGTATCTAGGCTTGATCAAGGGTTTTAATTTGATTGTATTGGATATGGTTAGGTGTTAATAAGGTATGGTTCAAGTTTGGTAAGGTTTGGTTAAGTTTCGAGTCGATTGTTGCTAAAATCGAGACGTAGGGGCACGTTTTAAAACAAATTGAGAAATTAGTCGAGCATCTCAAGTTTTTGTCTAAGAAAAATTTACAGGTGTATTCTAAGGTGTTATGTTAAATTTGGATGGATTCCGGTAGTCGTTTTAAGGTCCAAGGGTAAATTGGGAAAGTTAGGGTTTCAGGGGCAAAACAATTATTTTACACCTGAAAAATGTTAGACGTCCTGGAAATGCTCTGAATGCTGTAATGATCGTCAAAATGTTTATTTTGAAAATTTATGGGATTTTATGATGAAAAAAGATAATGCTAAAAAATGTGTTGCATGCTTGGTTTAAAAAAAAGATATATATATATACATATATATATATATATTTATATATATATACGAATATAATGAAAGGTTGAAGGAGGTGACTTGATTGTGATTAATACGAAAGGATATGATGATATGTAAGGCCGAGACTCAGTTGACGGGTGAGAGTGTCGATGATGTCCCCGCCGCCTGGTACCATGGTTATACGTAGATGGATCCATCGACCAAAAGCTGAAACGAAAGTCACAACTAAGGATCTGAATTTAATAAATGGAAACCGTATACGTATATAATGAAAGGAAAAAGGATTTAAAGTTATGCATGTTAATTAAAATATATTTTATTAAAAGTATCTTTCAATATTGCTTGTCAATGTATATGTATTACTTGTTATTAGGGTTAAGGTTTGCTAAATCAATAGATTCACTAAGTATGAATGATGCAGGTAAGCATGATTTTGTTGATGATGGAGGACTTGATGGTTGAACTAGCTGGGTTGACACTTCACATAACCTGATGACCTTCGCTAGTTTTCCGCATTAATATTACTTTAAAGATTTTATGACTTTAATGCTTTTGATAGATTTTGAGATGATTTCAGAGTTTTTGCTATTTTGGAAAATGCTAGTTGTAGGTTTGGTTTAACGATCACGGAAATAAACTGACTGACAGATAGAATAAAACTGAAATTAAGAAACACAAGATTTATGAATGTTTGGAGATTTCAATCATTCACACGTCACCTTTTCTATCTAGAAGATATGATATTCACTAAAAGACTTTGATCAACACAAGACTTGTATAGACCCCCTTCAGTTTTGGACTTAACAATGCCAAATTGAAACTCTTAGTTTTCAGCATATAAGTTTATCAGCATAAAATGCCAAATTTATTTTATTCATATAGTTTTAGTTTTCAGCATATGAGGGTTGTATAGACCCCTTACAGTTTATCAGTTTTCAACTTATTTGAAACTACTTAGCACAACTGATCTCTATAAGATCGAATATTACAACGATAAGTGTTTGTTCTTGTAACTCAATGTATAGCCTTGAATGATATGAATGTATATGCTAAGTGTGAGCTTTTGAAATCTTTTGAATATGAACAGAAAGCTTGTGAAGAGATTTCAACATAATAGCAACTTGGTAGTTTGGTTCGTATATTCTCAACTGCTCTTCTCGGCTATTTATAGGGTTTTCTTCCAACAGTAACAATAAATGCGTTTGAATGTTTCTATCCATTGTTTTCCACGTCAATATTCTTATAAAAATCATACACTGTAGCATTGCTGAAATGCGGCGTTCCCACTACATGTTGCAGTCTGATTTTGTACAATTGTCAGTTGATAGTTGATAGAATTAGCTGATAGCTCTCAACTGATTGTAGTAAAACTGTTCAGTTCCAACTGATCATCCAGTCGACTACATAGTTCAGTTTGCTTAGTTCAGTTGCCTTATCTGTGCACTAATATTCAGTTAGACAACCAATAGTTTGCGTATTTTTAGATCAGTTCTTTTCAGTCTTCTTGATCAGTTTGTTCAACCGTTTTATGCTCGGTTTGTCAAACTTCTGAAATTAAGTTTCCAACATATATGCTTCATGATTAGAAGCTTAGATTTAAATGAATGTTGGTTACGTTTATAATTTTGAAAATGTTCAGATATAATGTTACCTAGACAAGCACTTAGTACCGATAGGCAAGCTGACACTCACGAGGATCGTCAAGAGAATGCATTACCACCTCCCAATGGGGATTCTGCCACACATGTTCTAGAGGGTATGGCACGTTTCTTTGAGCAGCAGGCTCCGAGGCCACATCACAACATGTATGATCAGTTCCGGAGGTTGGGGCCAAAGGAGTTTTCTGGAATCACCGACCCATTTGCTGCTGAGAGTTGGATCAGATCTCTTGAGTGCACTTCCGTTATCTGAATATGGGGCAGGGGACATCAGCGATGACATAGATAATTATTTGCATGCTCTACTATAGTTTGATTTAAGGGATGACATAGATAATTATAGAAATTGAGCATAAAACATAAGTTTTAATAATGTAAAGTAATGGATTACACCAAAATAGGAATTTTGGATCTTATAATGGAAAAAACAATAATTTTGGGATATAAATGTTATAATTCGAAAATTTTAGGTGTCAAAATGCAAAAAAAAAAAAATCGAAATTTTAAGGGCTTAATTGTACTTGACCAAGATTTCAAGGGGTAAACCGTAATTTCTAAAAAGTCCAGGGATTGAAATTGAGAAAATCGAAAATTTTAAGGTGAAATCTGGAATTTTTGAAAATTCAAGGACTAACTTGGAAATTTTAAGAATTTTAGGGGCATTTTTGCAAATTCCACAAAACCAGGGGCTGTTTCCACAATTTCTAGAATTTTAGGTATCAAAACAATGATTTTCGAGAGTTTAGGGTTGGAATTGAAGGAATTTAGAATTTGCTAAGGTGCAATTTTCGAAAAATTTAGGACCAAAATGAAAAAAATTCGAAACTTTAAGGGTTTAAATGCAATTTTCGAAAGTTAATTGGGGTCAAAAGTGATAATTTTCGAGAAATATTGGTAAATAATGAAAGGAATTCTTTAAGTTTCAACACGGTTTGATTTGATGGTATATTTGTAGCAGGAAGGAGATTCATTTTAGGTGTAGCTACCCATGCATTGCCGGATTCCGGAGCTACACACTCATTTATATCCGAGACGTTCGTCAAGTGACTAAAGATTATACTTGCAGATTTGAAATTGGGTTTTAAAGTTTCCATTTATTTCTTGTGATCAAATGGTTAATATTTCATAGACCTTACGATCCCTCCCCCCCAACTAGAATTTCGCTCTCGAAGTTTAGAACTTACTGAAAACCTCTGGGTAGCGACTCCTTATTTCAGTCTCAGTCTCCCAAGTAGCTTTCTCCTCGGAATGATTTGGCCACTTGACTTTGACCATTCAAATCACTTTGTTCTGAAGTCTTCTTTCCTGTCGATCCAAAATCTGCATAGGTCTCTCTTCAAAATTCAAGTTCGGTGTCAACTGCAGAGGCTCATAATTTATCACATGTGAAGGATTCGACATGTACTTTCGCAACATCAAGATGTTGAACACGTTTTGTACTCCAGTCAGATTCGACGGCAATGAAACTCTGTAAGCTAGTGTTCCATCTCTCTCGAGAATCTCAAATGATCCTATGAATCTAGGACTGAGTTTGCCCTTCTTGACAAATCTCATTACACCCTTTATAGGTGCCACTTTAACAAATACGTGGTCGCCCACTACAAACTCTAGATATATGCATTTCTTATATGCATAACTCTTCTGTCGGCTCTGAGCAATCTTCATCCTATCTCGGATCTTGACTACTAGCTATGTATTCTGTCTGAAAATGGCTGGAACCAACTCTTCTCTTTCACTTACCTCATCCCAATATATCAGTGACCGACACTCCCTCCCATAAAGTGTCTCATATGGAGCCATACCTATGGATGTCTGATATCTGTTGTTGTATGTGAATTCCACAGGAGGTAACTTCGGTTCCCATCTGCCCCGGAAATCAATCACACAAGCCCTGAGTAGATCCTCCAGAATCTGAATTACTCTTTCAAGCTGACCATCGATCTGAGGATGAAAGGATGTACCGAATAGCAACTTGGTACTCAATGCCTGATGAATACTCTTCCAAAAAGCATATTTAAACCTCGACTCTCTGTCTGAAACAATAGACACTGGGATCCCATGCAATCTGACTATCTCTCTAATGTACAGCTCCGCATACTGAGTCACCATGAATATCTTCTTAATCGGTAAAAAATTTGCTGATTTCATAAGCCGATCGAATATCACCCAAACATCATTATATTCTCCAACTGTCCTGGGTAACCCCGTCACAAAATCCTTAGTAATGTTCTCCCATTTCCACTAGGAAATAGAGAGTGGCCTCAGCTTCCCTGCTGGTCTCTGGTGCTCTGTCTTAACTTGTTGGCATGTCGAACACTCGGACACAAAATGCAAAATATCTTGTTTCATGCCCGGCCATCAATACAAGAACTGCAAATATTTGTACATGTTCGTACTCCCTGGATGAATAGAATATGGGGTACCGTGAGCTTCTTTCATAATGTCCTCTCTCAGAGCGTCTCCACAAGAAACCCACAATCGATCACGGTATCGAACTATGCCATCCTCGACAGAATACAATCTCAAACCCTTGGGTTCATCTCTCAGTCTCCACTTCTGCAACTGCTCATCAGAAGCTGACCTACTTTAATCCTGTCTCTCAGTGTCGATTGAACTGTCATGGTAGAAATATTGCGAGCATCGCCCCTAGCAAACACTACAAGCTTGAATATCTGAATCTCAGCCTGCAATGGTCTCTGAACTGACAGCAGATCTATCATTGTATTCTCCCTACTCAAAGCTTCTGCGAACACATTAGCCTTCCATGGGTGGTAGCTAATGTCGCAGTCATAATCCTTAACCATCTCTAACCATCTTCATTGTCTCATATTCAGCTCTTTTTGGGTGAAGAATTACTTCAAACTTTTATGATATATGAAAATTTAGCACTTCTCCGCGAATAAGTAGTGCCTCCAGATCTTCAGCGCAAAAACAACAGCTGCAAGCTCAAGGTCATAAGTAGAATCATTATTCCCATGCATCTCTGTCTAGATGCATAGGCTATCACTCTGTCATGCTGCATTAGAACTGCGCCAAAACCAAGTTTCGAAGCATCTGTGTATTGCACATACTCTCTGAGGGATTGTTTGCTGGGAACTTTGAGGTGCATCAAAAAAATATTGTCCAATGAGTTGTAATATCTCGTGTTCTAAGAATGTTAACATCGATGAATTAAATCGAGTTTGGTTTTAAAACCAAGCGGAAGAAACTCGAATTAATCCTTCGTAAAGAAAGCTGTTATATTTGAAAGTTTTTTAACTTATGTAAACTGAATAAATGAAAAGAATATGAACAATTTTCGGATGTATCAGTTCAGTTATGGTAAGAACTGAACTGATAACACCTCGAACTGATCAAATCAGTTTGAAAACAAAAATTCACCAGTTAAGTACAAAAGATATGTTTATGGATGTTCGGAGACTTCAAATGCTCCTACGTCCCCCTTTCAACCATCACGGGTAGGATCCAATTGAAGACTTTGATCTATACAACACTTTGTACAAACCCACTCGGCTTAGGACTTATATTACTGCTTAATCTAAACTCCTAGCCTAGACTGAAGGCAGCACCTTTCAGCCAATAATTCTTTAACGCCTGTGTGTCAAATAATACATGCACAAGTTTAATGTCTTTGTGCAAGACTGTATTTGAGTGGTGTGTGTGTGCGTGCGTGAGAACTGAACAACAAATGCACCATGAAGTTGTTCTCACACACTAAGGGAAGTAAGCTTCTAAACTAAGCTGATATGACTTGAGTATTCCCTTTGGGCTGCTTGCTTCTGAAAGCTGATAAGAAAATAAGTGTGCCCTTTCTTTTTCCACTCTTGTGTAGTATGTTTGCTGATGGTCTTGAGCTTGTATTAATAGAGACATTGAGACTGTACTTTAAGACTCATCACACGTGATCGTTGCAACTTGAATGTGTTTCTTGATATATGTGTTTCGACTTTTCTGACACGCCTCCAGGAATCTCTCAGCTTTAATCTTCTCTACAATGTCCATTATTGTACCTTTGATTGTACAGATATTTTTGTATCTTTGTACGTAGCTGGAATCCATTTAGATAAGCTTGTCTTGATTTGCAGTTGTTTGATTAATAACTGATGTTCTTAACTGGTCATCTGAACTGATCTTCAGTTGGGCTAGTGAAACCAATTGACTTCTCAGTTGAACTGATTTCACTCTTTCAGTTGAACTTGTCAGCTGGGCTCTTCATCAGTTGAGCACTTCATCAGCTGGTCGGGTTTCTGAAGTTCTACTGCTGAACCTCCTATCAGCTGGACAATGAGTTGAACTGTTCCTTGATAAATCAATTGAGCTGATTAAGTTTGGTCGATCAGTTGGTGTTTTCAGTTTACGTCTTGATAGCTTCAATTTTGGCTCGTTTAACTGATCAGTTCAAAGCTTGATCATTTCCATCTTCCTGCGCACTTAGGTAAATCATTAGAAATAAAGTAACAAATTTTGTTAACATCAAAATTAAGATTGCGAACATGAAATGTTCCAACACTCTCATTGCACTGATGACATTGTAGAACTGGCGCTGAAGTCAAAGCTTGGTTCAGCTTCTCAAAGCTCTCCTGGCACTCTGATCCCCAAAAGAACTTCGCATTCTTCTTCGACAAGGCGTCATGGGTACCGCAATATCTGAGAAGCTCTGAATGAACTTCCTGTAGTACCCAGCTTGGCCCAAGAAACTGCGAATCTTTGTACACTCTTAGGCACTGGACAATCTCTGACTGCCTCGACCTTGCTGGGATCAACCTCAACTCCATCTCCAGAAATAATGTGGCCTAAGAACGCCACTCTCTCGAGCCAGAACTCCCACTTGCTAAACTTAACATATAACTATCTTTCTTGCAATGTCTGCAGTGCTGTTCTCAAGTGTTGACTGTCCTCCTCCCTGCTCTTCGAATAGATCAGTATATCATCTATAAAGACTATGACAAACTGATCCAAATACAGTTGAAATATGTGATTCATGAGATCCATGAAGATCGCAGGCGTGTTATTCACCCCGAAAGGCATCACCATAAACCCGTAGTGCCCATATCGAGTCCTAAAAGCCGTCTTGTGAACATTTTTCTCTCTCACTTTCAGCTGATGAAATGCTGAATGAAGATCTATCATCGAAAACAATGATGCTCCCTGCAGCTGTTCAAATAAGTCTTTGATTCTAGGCAAGGCATATTTATTCTTGACAGGCTCATTCAGCTCTCTATAATCAATGCAGAGTCACATAATGCCGTCCTTCTTCAAAAACAATATCGGTGTGCCCCCTAGAGAAAAATTGGGCGAATAAAACACTTGTCTAGAAAATCCTGAATATGATCTTTCAGCTCTTTCAACTCTGCAGGTGCTAGATGATAGGTTGCCTTTGAAATCGGCACTGTACCCGACATCAACTCTAGAGAAATCCACCTCTCTGTCTGGTGGAATGTCAGAAACGTCCTCAGGAAAGACGCTAAGAAATTCTCTGACAACCTCGACATCCTCTAGTCTCTGACCGACTGCCTTAGATACTGACACAATGCTTGCCAGAAATTCTTGGCATCCTCTCTTCGTAAGTTTCCTCGCACAGATATAGGAGATAATGTGCGGCATCTGCTTGTTCCTTACTGCCTCAAAAACAAAAGACTTCCCCCTGGGTGGTCGAACTTACACTGTCCTCTATCGGAAATCTATCAAACCTCCATTCAAAGATAACCAATCAACGCCAAGAATGATGTCAAACTAAGGAATCGGTAGTACAATCAGATCTGCTTGCACAAAATTCTTCTATAAATGAAGCTCCAAACTATTCACTATCTTTGAAGTAAACATCTAATCACCAGAGGGAATACTCTAAAGCCCAAATCCATGTCTTTTGGTATAATTCCGAGTCGCTTTACAATTGTCTCGGATATAAATGAATGTGTAGCTCTTGAAACTAGCAGTGCACATGTAGCTACATTTGAAATAAATATCATTTCTACGACAAAAATACCATCAAAACCATTCGAGTCTAACAAATTCGAGAAATTCAAACAACAATAACCCATACTTCTCGGAAATTTACTCAAATTTATTATTAAAAATTCCGAATTTCCAAAATTTGCCCACATAAAATTTTGGAAATTGCATTTCAGTCCCTACGTTTCTCGAATTTATCCAATTAACACCGCAAAATTTTGAATTATTGCAAATTAGTCCCTGAATTTTTTCGAAAATTATAGATTTCACCCTAGGAATTTCGGTCACCTCAAATTCTATCCTTGGACTAACTACTAACTACATTATGTTACAACCCATGAAATTCTTGGCTTTATATATTTAAGTTCCTAAAATTTCGGTTAATTGCAATTCCACCCTTAAAATTCTTAACTTACCAAATTCAACGCTTTTACAAAATAAAGTTGACATTTCATGCCCAAATTTTTGAAAATTCAATGTCATCCCTTAAATCCATCTAATTAGAGCATGCAAGCTAATTTTCTTCTAAGTTCTTTGTTCCCAAAACAACTCTATTAACCAACTTAACATTTCATGCAAATCAAGCAATGTAAAAATGTTAAGTAAATAGGTTAACAGTGATCAACGTCGTGTCTGGCTTTGCTTCTGCCTCGTCGACATGCATTACATAGGCCCTTCCAGTAGTGGGTCCCTTGTTGCTCGGACAATCAGCAGCCTTGTGACCCTCTTCCTTGTAGATGAAGCACTTAAACATTCCCCACATACATTTACTGTAATGGAAACAGTTGCATTGTCTGCATGGATATCTCTCCTCTTGCTTTGGGGCACCTGAGTTTTGAGGGGGATTCTGCTACCCCGGATTCTTAAACAGACCTTGGGGTTTCTGCTATCCCTGATTTCTAGGAGGCCCTGTGGATTTATTCTTGTTGGGTTGTGAACTCTGCTAAGCCCGGTGCCTCTTCCTTTGCATATCTACATCGATGTCTCTCAATGCTTGCTCCGCCTGATAAGCACTAGCAGTGGTGCCTCATAATTTGTCGGCCTCATCAGCATAACATCCCTATGGATTGTGGGCCTGAGGCCATCTATGAAATGCCTCAACTGCTCTGCCGCATCCCTAGCAATAAGGGGCACAAAGTGACTGCTCCGATCAAACTTCAGAATAAACTCTGCCACAAACGAGTCCCCCTGTCGAAGACTCATGAACACTCTATTCAGATGTCTCCTGACGTCTGCAGCGAAATACATGCCATAGAAAATGTCCTTGAATTGATTCACTACAAAAAAAAGAAAAAGACAACGGTTTTTAACCGTTGTCGTAGGTCAATTAAAACCGTTGTTAAAGCCCCTGTGGATAAAGGGTGTGCTCAAAGACAACTGTAGTAGCCCGAATTCCAAATTGGGTAATTAACGGAGTAATGGTGATTAAGAAGGTTTAATGTGTAATTTTGACCGAGTCATGATCGGACGGACCGAAGATGGTTCGGAAGCACCGAAGAGGTCGGAAGGTCCGAAGTGAGTTCGGTGGATCCGATCATTAGGTGTCAAGAGTTGATCGACACGTGGGAGTTCGGACGTTCCGAAGTGTAGGTTCGGTGGATCCGATCATGAGGTGTCAAGAGCAGCTGGACACGTGCATGTTCGGACGGTCCGAAGTGTATGATCGGAGGATCCGATCATGAGCTGTCAAGAGCCAATGGACACGTAGCGTTCGGACGTTCCGAAGTGTTGTTCGGAGGATCCGAACATGGCCTATAAATAGTGCTCGGATTTCCTCATTTTGACTTGCCAATTTCTTGAGTTTTCTCTCATTTTGGAGAGTTTGGAAGGTTCTAGGGTAGTTGTTGGTCGAGCGATAGCCAAGAGCTGCCAGGAGTAGTAGCGTAGCGGCGCCTGAGTTTCAAGGCAATCGACATCAAAGGGCTGTCGACGGACGAAGGTAAACCCTAAACCTTTGGTAGTACTAGGGAGTACTGGTTTTGCTAGTCGAGCTTGGTAGTATTGATTGAGTATGCTTTTGATGCGTAGGCTTGTTCTAGACCTGATTAGCGGTGTTGCGTAAGGCTAGGCTTGCTGTGATAGAGGTACGAAAGTACTATACGAGATATCCTGGTTGAGTATACATTCTTATATGTGTTGCATGATTATGTGGTGCATTGATATATGTCATATGATGCATGCTATTATGTCACGTTTATTACTGCACGTTGCATTTCATGTTGAGCCGTATCTTCTTCGAGATAGCCTTTACTGTTGAGCTGTATCTCTTTCGAGATAAGCTATATCTTGGGGCCGCTCAGCCCTGTCTTGTGGACGCATGGACACCGAGAGTACACAGTGGCCGACGGGTCGGGAGGGCTTCGGTGGTCCGGGACATTTTAGGTCCACGTCTGTCTTGTAGTGGATGCAGTGACCCAGAGGTTGGACCGCGCGGCACTATCCACTTGGCGCCTCTAGACTGAGCATTGTTGAGATCTTTTTGTGACTCCTGTTTCTTGACTACCCCGGTATCATGATCATAGCATGTGCATTTCATATAGGTCTGTATACTCATACTTTTGTACTGGGCGTTCTTATCGCTCACGTCCTCGGTTTTGTTTATTCTTGGACACCCCATTCCCACGGGGCAGGCCTCAGGTTGGACAGCTCAGGAGGAGCAGGAGGAGGACGTTGAGTAGCTGGTTGGTTTAGTTTATCGGTATTGTTTTGATTCGATATGGTTGTATTGGATATTTTATTTTGAGTTATTCTAGACTTCGATTGGGTTGTATAACCATTATTTTGTTGGTATTTTCCGCTGTTATCTCTGATTATTGTTAATTAGGTTAATTGAATGCTTAGTTCTTGCCTAGTAGGTGATTCTGGAACGGGTCACTACACAACAGTGAAAAACCGTTGTCGTAGACGTCAAAGAAGACGGTGAAAAACCGTT
The DNA here is from genome assembly GCF_022965805.1 of Primulina eburnea. Classification (NCBI taxonomy): domain Eukaryota; kingdom Viridiplantae; phylum Streptophyta; class Magnoliopsida; order Lamiales; family Gesneriaceae; genus Primulina; species Primulina eburnea. The sequence goes on along the minus strand of NC_133104.1, from coordinate 24,458,148 downwards.
GTCATAGGTCTTGTAAAACCGTTGTTAAAGACCCTGTGGTTAAAGGGTGCGCTCAAAGACAATGATAAAAAACCGTTGTCGTAGACGTCTAAAGATGACGGTGAAAAACCGTTGTCGTACCATTGAAAAATTGTTGTTAAACTAAATATTGCGACGTTTTTTGGAAAAACCAAAAAATCGTCACAAATTAGCGACGGTTGTACGCATGATTTCTATCGCTAATTAGTGACGGCTGTTCACATGATTTCCGTCGTTAATGTTTTACTTAAAATAAAAAAAATTGCTTTTATAATTTAATAAATCATGAAATAGATAAAAATTAACAATATCTTTTATAATTTAATAACTTACAATTTTACTAAACTGATAATATTTATAATATAAACACTTAAAATTGAAACGAAAGTAAAATCATAAAAGAGAGAAAATTATTGTATGAATAAAATGACCGAGGGTGCGGATATTTATAAACAATTTGGTGACGGTTTTTTTGTTTAAATTGTCGCTATTAGCGACAGTTTTGGTATAAACCGTCGTTAATATGTCGCTATTAGCGACGGTTAAACTGAAGCCGTCGCTATTAGCGACAGTTGTTTAAACAAACGTCGCAATTTTTAAATTAACGACAGTTTTTACTGTCGCTAATTAAAAAGTACGACAGTTTTATTGAACCCGTAGCTAAATATAGCGACGGTTGTTCAAAATCGTCGCTAACTTTAAAATGTGACAATTGTATAAAACTGTCGCTAAATTAATTTAAAATAAAACTGTTGCTAAACAAAAACCGTCGCTAATTTAAAATTAGCAACAATTTCATAAAACCGTCGCTATGTCGCTTAATATTGCTCCAATTTTAATTTAACTGATTTTTTTTTAAAATTAGAACAATGACAACGGTTTTTCAAAACCATTGTTGTAGCCCGAAAAAACACATACATAGACAACAGTTTTTAAAAACCGTTGTTGTAGCCTAAAAAACCCTCATAGACAATGGTTGTTAAAACCGTTGTTGTAGCAAAAAAAAAACTCTTAGACAACGATTTTTTCAGATCCATTTTTGTAGCAAAAAAACACGCTCTAATACAACGGTTTTTAAAAAACCGTTGTCTATAAGCGGTTGTTTTTAGGCTACGACAACGGTTTTTGTTAAAACCCTTGTTAAAAGTAAAAACAAAACGGTTTTACTAAAAACCGTTGTGTCTGATGTGTTGTTGAATGTGTATTTTCTTGTAGTGATTCCAGGTGATGGTAGCTAGATTTACCCCATGCTCTGCTCTTTCCCACCTTAGAGACACATCGTTTTGCAGCTATAGATGGCACATTGGACAATGTCAACGTACCCCATGCTCATATATCGAAAGTGCAGCACTGGGGACCTGATCCAGCCCTCAGCCACAAAAAGGTAGGTGGTGCCACTTAAGTCCTTTGGATTCAGCCTCCTGAACTGTTCATAAAAGTCCTGCTTTGTTCTTGGAGCCTGCTGATCTCGCTCCATAAACTGTGCTATGCCCTCAAGGACTCTGGTAGCAAGATCCCCTGTGGTGGTGGAAAAGCTCTGTCACTTCCAGGGGTGTCATCCTGCCTGTCAATACTAGGAACTCGTCTGAGAGGCATATTATATGAATACAGTCCAAATTCTAAATGTAACCAACATGCAATTCAATCTGGGTTTTGAAACATTTAATCTCAAAACGTATAAACATATATACATTTACTTAAACATAGTAATCATGTAAACATGCAGGTGATAAAAATAAAACATTTAAAATTTACAAATTTGAGGCTTGACGACTGAGCTTCTGAAGTTGGCGGTGGCAAAACCCTCTACAATAAACCTTGCTATGATACCAACAGAAATGTCTATTACTAAACTACTGAAGTTTTTTTTTAAAAAAATAAATCAAGCCTTGGCCGAAACCAACATACACACAAAAATTATGAAATTCGAAACATGTTCCATAAAATAATTCCAACTACTGAGTTAGATAAACTTAAAAGTTACTGTTTAAAATAAACACCAACATATTACTAAAAATTTGTCAACCATCACAGCATAAAAATCATGAAAATTTTCAAATACTATTTTAACCATAACTCTCATAAAATCATAATTTACGGAAGAATCGCAAGATCCTCGGGCTTCTCATGCGCCACCAGCTCAGTCTACTCAGTCCTCAGCACCTCAAGTCTCCTCAACAACATGCTCACCTGCATCAATTATATCTTGTGAATCTAAAGATTCAACACACCTGAACCGCATAACAAAGTACATATACATAACAAGTAACAGTGAAAATTACCGTAATTAAAATAACTTTCATGATCTTCAAAAGTATGAACATAAATATAAACATAAACATATTCAAATTCATATTTAAATCATGTCGTTCATATATGTATTCGTTTTCTATTTATTGAATTCAGATCATTAGTTATGACTTTCGTATCAGCTGTTGGTCGATGGATCCATCTACGTATAACCATGGTACCAGGCGACAGGGACATTAGCGAGACCCTCACCTTCAACTGAGCCTTGGCCTTACATGTTTCGTGTTCAGGTTCTTATTAGTCACAATCAATTCACCTTCTTCATATTATGTCATCATATTCATCACTTATAGAAATTCATGCATATACATACATTTTCTTGGAACCAAGCATGCAACATATTTCCAGCATTTTTCATAAAATTCCATATTCATATAAAATAAACATGCATTTTCAGTTGTCAAAGAACTTCCAGGACTACTAACTCAATTCAGGTGCAAAATGACTATTTTGCCCTGAAACCCTGATTTGACCATTTTACCTTGGACCTTAAAACTTCGACTCGAATTCATCCAAAAAAATTAAAACACCTTAAAACATACTTATAATCATTTATTAGACAAAAAATCGAGCTCATGCATTAAATTCTATAATTCGATTTAAAACTTGGACTAGAACCATGGTTTTAACCTGAATCAACCTGAAACCCAACAAAACTTTCCCAAACTTAAACTATGACTTAATGATTCCTAACCATACCTAAAACAACCATGTCCAGACCATACAAGACCCTCGAAAACCCCTGAAAGCTGCTGGAATTTCTGCACCCAAAACCCGAAACCCTAACTTAACCCTTAGGCTCTAACCGTCGGCCCTCGTCGTCTAGACCAGGCCCTAACCACAACACCCTAGGACGTGAATGGACCCTCGTGGACAGACCTAACCATGGTCCATAGCCCCATGCATGCGGACATGCATGGTTCACCCGAGACAAACCAAAGCCAGACCTAACCATCCCTAGCTCCCTTGATCTGCCCCTAGAACACGACCAGCTATGCCCGAGCAACCTTGGACCATGTCTCAGACCCACCAGAGTCTGATCCAAGGCCTAGAACAACCCTTGCACTGCTGCTCCCCTCATATAACCCAATCAAGCCAAAACCGAGCCAAAACCAAGAAGATCTGATCTCACCCTTACACAACTCATTCCAGATTTGAACCTAGCACTTAGAACTCATACAAACCTACTGTAGATCATGCCACATACCTCAAACCTGACATCCCCCTTCAAACTGTGATAAAATGTGAGAAGCATGTCAAGAAATTCCATATTTTCATGTAAAAACCATATAAAACCAATTTATATTAGAAGATCTATTATCTACAATGCAAAATCATTCAAAATACATATTATAATGTGATCAATGAGAGATAGAGGGTATAGGGCGTGCCTTTGCATCCAAACGCTCGGAAAATCAAGCAAACAAAGAAAGATCTATAAACCTACTGAATTCTACTTGAAAACGAGGCAAAAACTGCTGGTGTGCGTGTGTGTAAGTGAGTCTGATTGGTGAGGGAGGGAATGCTAGGGTTGGATGTGAGTTTTGGTAGAAATAAGAGTGAATATTTGGCTTAGGTTTTAAAATAATAAGGTGTAGTGGGATTGGCCCAAAAATATACTAAAACAAGTCCATTAGGCTCTATAACATGCACGTAAAATATTTCGTTTTGGTACGTTTTCAAAAATATTACCCGAGTACTCAAAAAGTCCTCAAATTTGCCGAAAATCGACTACCAGTTTAAAATATGGCTCGACGTGTAAAAATTTCATAAAATACTTATTTTCAAAAATCACCTATTAAATAATTTAAAATAATTATTTAATAAAAACATTTTCCTTAAACTGTCCCCGGTCTCCATTTCTCGTTCGAGCTTCGAATACTACAAAAAGCTCTATTACATGCAATATAGTAACTCATGTAGTAAAACATGTAATCATGTCATAAACATGCAGTTAATGAATTTAAAACATTTAATTAAGCATTTTTAATAATATCCTAGATTTGTATGCAGTCAGGTTACGTCGCTTGAATTTGTAGACCTTACACTTCAACAATAAATCCATAGTCTTTCAGTTGTTGCTGAATCCAGAGGAGTTGGGCATAGAAACTTCCATCAGATAAGTATTCAGCTTCAGTTGTTGAAGTCGCGAAGGATGTCTGCTTCTTGCTAAATAATGAGATTAGTCTGTCTCTTAGAAACTGACATGATCCACTTGTATTTTTGCGATCTAGATTATATCCAGTATAATCTGTATCTGAATATCCAACTAAATTGAAAGAAGAATCTTTAGCATACCATAAACCCACATTTTGTGTGTCTTTAAAATATTTCAATTTACATTTGGCAGCTAAGAATGCGATTGTTTAGGATCGGCTTGAAATCTAACACATAAATATACATCAAACATAATATCAGGACGGCTAAATTTAGCTATAATAAAGAACCTATTAACTCTCTTTAGAGCATCATCTCAACTGATATTCTCGCTTCATCTTTTTCTAGTTTATTCGATGAACTCATGGAAGTGGATGCGGCTGAACATGTTTCCATGCCAAATTTCTTAAGCAGTTCATTCGTGTATTTTTTCTAGTTTGCAATTGCTTCACTTGCAGATCGAGAAAGAACGTCAGTTCACCCATCATACTCATCTCAAATTTTTCCTGCATAAGTTTAGAAAACTTTTTGCATTGTTTGAGGTTAATTGACGCAAAAATAATATTATCAACGTAAATTTGAACAATTAGGGTGTGATATTTCTTCACGAATTTGAACAGTGTCTTGTCAACTGTTTCTACAGTGAAATCATGATCAAATGGAAATCTTGATAAGGTCTCATACCGAGCTCTGATAGCTTGTTTAAGACCATATAAAACTTTGTTAAGGTGATATACATGGTCAGGAAATAAATGATTTACAAAACCTGGTGATTGTTCTATGCAAACTTCTTCCTGTAACTGACTATTCAGGAATGCATTCTTCACATCCATTTGGTAAACTTTGAAATTATTGAGGATGCGTAGGCAAAGAGTATTCTGATTGCTTCCAGTCGAGTAACTGGAGCATTTGTTTCATCATAATATATTCCATCTTCTTGCTTATAGCCTTGTACATCCAACCTCTCTTTGTTGCGCACAACTGAACTATCTTCGTTCAGTTTGTTCCAGTATATCCATTTTGTACCTATAATAGATTTTGAAAGTGGTATTGGAACTAAAGTTCAGACATTGTTATGAGTAAACTAATTTAACTCCTCTTGCATAGCATTTACCCAACTGGGATCAGCTAAACCTTCATCGGTGTTCTTAGGTTCTAATTGAGATATAAAAGCAGATTATACGAATAAATTAAACATCTTATTTCTAGTCTTTACAAAATCAGATGGGTTACCTATTACCAAATCATGAGGATGATTTTTTCTCCATCTGTAGGTTGGATTTGTCAAACTTCTCTACTCAACTGGTTTAGTTTGTGAATTACCAGTGTCTTCTGCGTTAGTTGGAATGACTTCAATTTGTGTTTGGATATCATTTTGATGTTCCACAAACTGATCATCAGGAACCGCGTCCTATCCAAGTGGTTGATATACCACTTCGGGTTATGGTGTTTGAAGGAAGTTCTGACAGCGTAAACTTCATCTTCACTGACATCTTGCAAACTGATGTATGTTAAGCAATTAGTTAGCTCAACTAGATCAATAGGCTTATCAGTCACTACAGTTTCATCAAAGACAACATGCATTGATTTTTCAACATTCAGTGTGCGCTTATTAAATACTCTATAAGATTTACTAACTGATGAATAATCGAGAAATATTCTTTCATCAGATTTAACATCAAAGACAGTTAAGTGGTTTTTACCATTATTGTGAATGAAGTATTTACACCCAAATATTTTGAAGTACGAAACTACAATTTTTTTCCATGTCAGATCTCATAAGGTGTTTTGAAATTATTCTTATTAATCATCGATATGTTCTAAGTGTGACATGTTGTGTTAACTGCGTGATCGAGCAAAACTTGCACAGTAAAATCTCCAATAAAAATAAATAAAAATTCAGGCTCGAAATAATCGCAAGTGCACGATGTCAAGTTATAGTAAAACGTATAAGAGTACGAGTATCGATCCCACAGAGATTGATTAGACAAATTTACTTTAAATTAAATTCTTTAATTAATTAAAACGACAATTGAATTACTTATTAACTAAATTAATGCTAAAACACTAAATTGAAACAAACACATTAAAAATAATATAAACTAAAATAATAAATAAGCGAGTGTTAGGATCTCGGTTCACCTACCCGTCGTTAATTTAATTAATTAATATCGACACTGATTTACGCTTTTGACAGGATTTCCTAAGCAATTAACATACTCTCTCGAGCTATGCTAAACTAATTCTACACGAAAGAATAATAAAATCTCTTTTATTATTTACTAACGGTGAATTGCATGTCGATCTATGAAATCCCTTAGTTTTCGCTCTACTGGACTATGACTACCAACGTGTATCCAACTTCATATCTCTATGTAAATTGTAGATCCACGGATTATGCTACTTGTTCCTATCGCAAGTTATTCTCTCGAACTCACCCACAATATTAGATATTATTTAAAGTTAGCTAGGTTTTAACAATTCAATGTAAAATAATAGCACAATCAAGAATGAATCAAAAGTCGAGAATTAAATAATCAAACAACGGTTCGGGGTCGGATCCCCTAAATCCTAACTACAATAAAAGAGTAAAGAGAAAACGCTGTTGAGTTCTTGTTCCGGTTCCGTTGAGCTATCACCTGCTACAGTGCTCTCCCTTCCAAATCGCGGCGCCTCTTCTCGTGTATTAGGTTAGGTGGTTTTATAGAGTCCATAAAATTTGGAAACAAATCTTCTCGGATTTCGTCGCTCGCTAGGGCGGCCACTTTTGACCGCTGGGGCGAGTGGTTCTCGAATAAAAATCCTTGGCCGCGTCTTTGGTCTCGCTGGGGCGGTCACTTTTGACCGCCCTAGCGAGAGGTTCGCGCAAATACTCCTCGGCTGGATTAAAATGCTCGCTGGGGCAGTCACTTTTGACCGCCCTAGCGAGGCATTCTCGCTGCTCTGCATATAAAATCCCCCTTTTTGGTCCAATTCCTACAAAACAACCACAAAATACACGAGATCAGCCAAATGCTAAATAATGCTAAATGAATGCTAAATTAAACCAAAACAAACTAATATGATGCATGAATGCGACTCAAAACTAACACTAAAAACACGTAAAAACGAGTCCTATCAACCCCCTCATACTAACCTTTTGCTCGCCCTCGAGCAAAATAGGTTAAAGCACGAGATTCTAAACAACCTCAACAAAAACAAAAAACTCAAACAGGAAAACCAACCCAACAAAAAAATGTCAATGGTGAGTCGACAACGGTTATATTCATGCCTCAGTTTACTTTCCCACTACCAATCATAATCAAGTCAAATCGCAAATGAATACTCATTCTCATCTACACATAAATACCAACACTAGTTTGAACGTGTGTGTGTGTCATGATGGGTCTAGTCATTCGTACTTCAAATAGATCAATTATCAAATCATGTGAGTCACTCAATTAACACTTCAATACAAGTCTCACTAGCATGCATTCCTGTGTCCATTTATCACTAGCCACACTTTGAACTTTATTCAACTTTTAAGTGCAGATAAGGGTGTCGAAAAGAAGGAAAATAAGCTCAAGTGGCTAAAAGTTGGGAGTACACCGATCATTTTCATTGTGCAATCGTCAAGACTTTTCGTCTGACTTTCCTCGTCTCCTTACATCTCCAACTTTTAGCCTAGGAATAGAATTTCATTCCTTTTATTTAGGTTCCCCCTCACCTTACATCTCCTTCTTTTTTTTCTCTTTTATTTTGTTGAATGCACAATTTTCACACATGTACTCCCTAGGCTAAGAATGATATAACTTTGGATTAAAGCCGGTTAGGAGTATGATCTTTTAATTAGTGCATTGGAGAGGAGGTACAAGTAAAGTTCAAGGCAAATCAACTTTTCTCAATCAAGGTCACAATTAGCGACTTATTTTCACGGGTTTACATGCTAAATCAACTCATAAATGGTGCCTTTCAAGTTAACCAAACAAAATTTTCAAATTTCACCATTATTCCTACAAAATCCTAGTCCCCACACATATGTGCTCAAAAGTTCAAATTTTGTACCAAAATTTATGCTTCAACAATCAAGAGTAGCATTCACAAAGTGACCCAATCAATACTTTTGTAAACTATCAATTCAAGATCATCATTGGCTCATAACCTATGTCTTCTCACCATAAACGACACAAACTAACAAAACTGCAACGGAACTAAAGAAATGCAATGAAACTAAACCAATTAACTAAACAACCAAAACAATCTACCCACCCCCTCATACTAAAGTCGTGCAATGTCCCCATTGCACTAGACGACATAGAAAAATTAAATAGATAGATAAAACCAAACAACTAAATGCATGCATAAAAAAAAAAAATTATTAATAATTAATAATTTAATAAAAATAAAATAAAAACTCCCCTGGTTGATTATATTGTAGTAGTTGTAGACATCAATCATCTCCTATTGTACGAGCTCCTAAGGCCATCAATCTCCCACGTCCTCCAGTATGCTCACCTGGCACAAAAGAAATTGAGCAAAATCAAATAACCACGAAACCGGGACTCAATGCAACAACTAAAATGAAAATAAATAACTAAAATATAAAACGCTTGGGTTGCCTCCCAAGTAGCGCCTGATTTCTAGTCGTCGGCTTGACCCTCCGAAGTCCTTATCAAAGAGCGGCTGATGCCCAAAGTAAGTGTCATATGACACCACATCTGGGTCTGGATTCCAAATGCCCTCAAGTCTGGCTAGATATAGGCACATTAAGCTCGTCACCTCAACAACACACAACTCTGAATAATCGGCATGAGATGAGAAAAATAGTGTCGGCACTCCTTTATCAGAAAATTCTTCAAAAATATCTTCCGACTGAGGCTCATTTTCCAGCGAAGGATCAAACAACTCTAGATTTTCAGTCTTATCCAACTCATTCTCACTATCTTGGTTGTTTGAGTCATCATCATCAAACCAAACCGGATCGATCACCGGTTGAGTATCTCGCTTCACTTCATGTTCTCGGCGACTCTGAAAGATGGATTTCTTGATATTCTCTATTTGCTCCTCAAGGTTGCGCAGAGAATTAATTTGATTTTCTATAGCTGCCTCAGTCAGTGCCACATACCTATCCACGGTATCTTCTAGTTGAGTCGTGATCAGTTCATGGCTATCTCTCTCATCATTTTGAAACTCAAATGGTTGGTCTATAAACTCTGGGTAATGATCTTGTGTGTATTGATGACTCCAACACTGTGGTGAAAGATTCCAATATCTATGGTAGTCAAAGTCCGCCATATCACCCAACAAAAGTATCATTTTCTCATCATCTCGGCAAAATAGTGGACTGCCTGTTGTTAGTGCTCCGTCGATCACCCATCTTCGTGTTAGTGCATCCAAACCATTAAGGAAAAATTTAAGAAGAGAATAGTTAGAAAAATCATGATACAGGAAATTGTTTGCTAAATAATCGAATCTCTCCCATGCTGCGTAAAAAGGCTCTCCGCGTTGTTGGGCAAATCTTGTGAATACTTTTCGATGAAACATCTCAAAGTATTACACAAGAAAATTTCCTGCAAAAAGAAAATAGAAAACGGTAGATCACGCAGGAATAAAATAAAATAAATAACTAAAAAAAATTAAATTAACTAAAGAAAATAACAAAAAGAAAAATTTGTCAATTTCAATCCCCGGCAACGGCGCCAAAAACTTGATCGAGCAAAACTTGCACAGTAAAATCTCCAATAAAAATAAATAAAAATTCAGGCTCGAAATAATCGCAAGTACACGATGTCAAGTTATAGTAAAACGTATAAGAGTACGAGTATCGATCCCACAGAGATTGATTAGACAAATTTACTTTAAATTAAATTCTTTAATTAATTAAAACGACAATTGAATTACTTATTAACTAAATTAATGCTAAAACACTAAATTGAAACAAACACATTAAAAATAATATAAACTAAAATAATAAATAAGCGAGTGTTAGGATCTCGGTTCACCTACCCGTCGTTAATTTAATTAATTAATATCGACACTGATTTACGCTTTTGACAGGATTTCCTAAGCAATTAACATACTCTCTCGAGCTATGCTAAACTAATTCTACACGAAAGAATAATAAAATCTCTTTTATTATTTACTAACGGTGAATTGCATGTCGATCTATGAAATCCCTTAGTTTTCGCTCTACTGGACTATGACTACCAACGTGTATCCAACTTCATATCTCTATGTAAATTGTAGATCCACGGATTATGCTACTTGTTCCTATCGCAAGTTATTCTCTCGAACTCACCCACAATATTAGATATTATTTAAAGTTAGCTAGGTTTTAACAATTCAATGTAAAATAATAGCACAATCAAGAATGAATCAAAAGTCGAGAATTAAATAATCAAACAACGGTTCGGGGTCGGATCCCCTAAATCCTAACTACAATAAAAGAGTAAAGAGAAAACGCTGTTGAGTTCTTGTTCCGGTTCCGTTGAGCTATCGCCTGCTACAGTGCTCTCCCTTCCAAATCGCGGCGCCTCTTCTCGTGTATTAGGTTAGGTGGTTTTATAGAGTCCATAAAATTTGGAAACAAATCTTCTCGGATTTCGTCGCTCGCTAGGGCGGCCACTTTTGACCGCTGGGGCGAGTGGTTCTCGAATAAAAATCCTTGGCCGCGTCTTTGGTCTCGCTGGGGCGGTCACTTTTGACCGCCCTAGCGAGAGGTTCGCGCAAATACTCCTCGGCTGGATTAAAATGCTCGCTGGGGCAGTCACTTTTGACCGCCCTAGCGAGGCATTCTCGCTGCTCTGCATATAAAATCCCCCTTTTTGGTCCAATTCCTACAAAACAACCACAAAATACACGAGAACAGCCAAATGCTAAATAATGCTAAATTAAACCAAAACAAACTAATATGATGCATGAATGCGACTCAAAACTAACACTAAAAACACGTAAAAACGAGTCCTATCACTGCGTCTGCTCAAAACCTTGGAAAAATATCAGAATCAGCAAGCATAGTTCTAGCTGCCTCCTTAAGAGTACGATTTCTTCGTTCAGCTACACCATTCTGCTGTGGTGTTCTTGAAGCTAAGAACTCATGTTTGATTCCAAAATTTTCAAGAAAATGAGAAAAATGTGATTAACAAATTCAGTTCCGCGATCAGATCTTATTCTGTCAAACCCAACTGATCTTTCATTTAAATTTTTTTGAAAAGTTTTATCAGTTGTGAAGCAGTTTGATCTTTTGATTTAGAAAAATTACCCAAGTAAATCTTGAGAAATCATCAACAATCATTAATGTGTAATTCATTCCCCTAAGATCATAACCGGTATTATACCAAATAAGTCCATATGCATCGGTTTTAAGCATCAGTTTGAAGATTTACTTCCTTTGTTTTTGAAATAGGATCTAGCTTTCTTCTCAAACTAACAAGCTGAACAAATTTTATCTTTTGAAAATTCAATTTTTGGCAGACTAGTTACCTGTTTTTGGTTACTCAGTTGATCAATAGTTTTAAATTCAAGCGGTTCAACCTTTTATGCCAGAACCATTTCTTAAATTGATTTGAAGCGACAAAACAAACTAGTTCACTGGCTTGATTACTCCAACTAACTTTATATGTATTACCACATATATTGTCATTCATAATGACGTCACTAGTTGTGTGGCAGCATAACATAATTTGTTTGATCAAACTAAAAACACAGCTCTTGGCCGGCAAGGATCACTAGAGCCCTTGGACTAGATATCCACTACCGTCATAAGATGATATAAGATAAGTTAGAATGATATCCAGACACGTTCTCCGGCTTCCAGACTCATACATGCTTAATTGGGCCACAAGACAAATTACATACCTCAAAATAAAAATTTTTGCACGTTATTTTTATTTAAGAATGTTGTGGATCTCGTTGGATTGACCTCAGACCCACTGCCACCACTTAAAACTTATAATTCCAAAGCATCTTATAAGCTTGCAACTTACCCGTACGACTCCCGAATAAAATAAAATTACTTGCGACTTGCCCCCACGACTCTAGACTCAACTCAACCTTGACCAGCAACCTAACACAGTTTCCATAGCCTTAGAATCACCTCTGGAACTGCTCCAAACCATCTCGAAACAAGACAAGCAACTTTAGGCTCTATTCGCCCCCTTTTCGACACGTTCGGGTTCTATACGACTCCAAACTTACCACGGCTCTAAGCAGCCCTTAACCAAGACCTATTACATGACCTTAGACCCTAACCAATCCACTTATATAGTCCTTACCAACTCAGGTTGCAAGTAGACGTCGTGGAGCAACCGGCTGTGACATGCCCTTTCGCGCGCTTCGCGCATGTGCTGCCTCTTTTTCTCCCAAGTGACTTTTCTACCCTACCAGCCCATAAACGACCAAGAACAGACTCACCTTAACACCTTAAGACATGGTTCAGACCATAGGCATGAGGCCTAGCCAAGCACAAACCTGACCCAACCAGCCGAACACCGAAAACAGCCCTCACATTCACATGGCGGCAGCTTTCGTTCCGTCTTTTCTTTCGCGCGACCATACCACTTCCAACCCTTCACGGATTGATAAATAACATCTAAACACATCCTCATACCTCTCCATAGATAAAAGAAATAGCCCGGACAATCCACACGAAGTCTACGCATAAAAAAATCATGAAAACTTGAAGGATCTTGCGCAAACAAATTTCAGCATGCAAATTTGTGTTTTGATTCAAACATTTCATGTATAAAGGCGTTTTTCATGCATAAATATCATCAAATAACAATATTGGTGCATCAAAAAGGTTTATAACATGCCTTTGCTTTTAGACGCTCGAATAAACGAATACTGGGGCGAGAAAACATTGAGGATGAACGGGGGGCGATTGCGAGACATTTTCCTCACCAAAAATGTGTGAAAATTCAACAAAATATTGAATGTAGACGTGCATAAGTGGAAGAGGCTACTTGAAGGCTAAAACCATAGCTTCTCACCTTTTTTTGTGTTTGTTTTACTATGTGTTCGTGTGTGTGTGTGTGTTTTTTATTGTTTTTTTTAAAAAAAACATTAAAATTAATTAAATAATAACTAAAAAAATTTACTATGTCTTAAAATAATTTAATAAAATATTAAACATTATGCTCAAGAATAAAATCTCTTATTTATGGAAAGTTGATAATATCATGCTTAAAAATATTTTAATTCATCTAATAATTTAAATTTAAAATGATAAAATTCTTAAATCATTTAAAATAAATAATTCTTGGCTTAAAATAAAAAATAACATTTAATTTTTGCACCTTAATCGTCTTCGCTCTCCTATCCCCAGCCAAGTATCGAATATTTGTCTGAAAATCATAAATTCTAAAAATACAATTTAATCCCAAGAAAATAAACATATAAATATATAAACTAAATTAAAAATATTTAATGCATCATTCATTACATTTAAATTATTTAAATTAATAGACTCGTTATATTATGCATGTTGTCTACGTGTACTTGTTTTTGGGCACAACAATTCCTCCTTCTTTAACAAAATTTCGTCCTAAAAATTACGACTTACCTAACAAGTCTGGGTAGCAATTCCTCATCTCCTCTTCGGTTTCCTAGTAGCTTCCTCATCGGAATGATTTAACCACTTAATCTTAACCATCTTGATTGATGAATTTGTTCCATAACCTTTGTAATGCCCGAGATTGTAGGTTGATAAAACGAAATTGTGAAGTGTTGCATGAAGGAGGCACCGCACCCGCGCCTCAAACAAGACCGCACCCGCGGTTGTGACTCATGAAACGTGGAAGATTTAAAGTAGCTTCACCGCACCCGCGGTCGCCGATGCAGCGCACCCGCAGTTGACGCTCCTGAAATTTGAGATATGATACAGTAGGGTGAGGGCACCCGTGGTAAAAACAGGACCGCACCCGCGGTCATCGATCTTGAAAATTTGGAAGGGCTGTCGAGAGCTACGCGCACCCGCGGTGAGAAGCTACCGCACCCGCGGTGCGACGTGTTTGATGAAAACTAAGACACTTGCCATTAGCCATGCAATATAATGAGTTGTCCTTCATTCTTCATTCCTCAACATCAGATTACCGAGAGAAGTTCCGGGAAAAGTTCAAGGCTCCTTGCATCTTAGAATTAGATTGTGCAACATTCAACCAACCGAATTTAATTCTGAGTTCAGATTTATGTTCCTTGCATCATAAGCTTCAAAAGGATGTAAGTATTGTTACATTTTTCAGCATGTCTAGAAGTTTACATGTTGGGGAAATTCTGATATGCTTGTAATTATGTGTTCTTGAAATCATAGACATCGTAGAAACATAAACGGATTGAGAAAATGATACCATATGTGATTGTTATGATTTTCCAGCATATATTGAGTTGAGATGGTGCAGAATTCAGTCTTATGGATTGATGTTGATAAGAATTATGAGTATTGCTATTGAGTATTGATATTTGAGTTGATTGGCATCGAGAAACTACGTCGTTATGCCGTTGAATTGTATCGAAATTGAATAATGATTTGTAAAAAGATTGCTTTGAGTTGTATTTTGATAGAATACATCTATACATTGCCATTTCAGATTCAAATTGACAGAGTTGATATCCCGGCTTGGAGACTTCGATTTATTTCAACGACAAGAAGATATAATTCATGTGAATACGGGAAGAACAACTCGAATTAGATTTGATTTGAGTTTCCCAAAATCACATACTAGATTGTTGTTTATATCTTGTTATGCTTATGCTTTGTTTATAGAATTATATTCAAGCATTAAGATAGGAGAGTCATTGGCAGATTTGCCATATTTCTAGATGTTCGGTGGTATCGACGCACAGAAGCAGACTGACTCCGATTGTAGACATTCGATACAGACAGGACCGAAGTCTAGGAATAAGACGTACCGTCACCCCGATTGGGAGGGTAGGTGGCAGACTGTGAGTCTTATTCACACCGGGATCCCTAGATTAGATACGAGTCGAGTTAAAGAGTAAGATTTGAATTGTTTTATCTGTATTTACTAATGTGTCATAATTACCGAAACATGTGTTATGATTTATTATGAAATTGCATGACATGCATGTATACATGTTTTATACTGGGATTTGTTCTCACCGGAGTTTCCGGTTTGTGTTGTGTCTGTATGTGTGCATAACGACAGGGGGGACAAGATCAGGGTCCAGAAGAACTTGATAGAGATGATAGATCGAGATAGCGTGAAGATTGCGGGTGTAGAAGAAGATTACTAGTGGTTTCTTACTAGACACGTACTACATGTGGTTGGTAGTTGGTATTAAACACTAGTTTGTATATATTTGAAATGAAACAAGACATGGTTTTACGTTGTTGAAATAAAATGGATGAAGACCTTGTGCATGTTTATATACATTTGTTTATAATATTGTTAAAAGAAAATTTTTTTGATGACCCACATTTTCGAACAAAGATCCAATTAATCCAAAAAAGAATTGAGTTAGAACCCGGGTCCCCACAACAGGTGGTATCAGAGCGATAGATTTTTTAAACTGAGATAGAATAGAATGAGTGGGGTAGAGTGAGTTGTCTTCTTTGCTTTTGTGTGCTAGCATGATTTATTGTTTTCCTTATTACATGTTGCCTTGTTATCTGAGTTGATTTCAGCATGTATTTGGAAAGGCTGAATAAGAAACGATTCTGGATCATTGGTACATGATCGGAGGAGGGCTGAGACAAATTGTATAGATTGTGTACTAATCCGTTTGATAATCAGATATGCCTCCTCGACGAGTACCGCAACCAGCAGCAGGTCGAGCACCAGAACAGGGCAGTACATCCAATGATCCGATGGATGTAACCACTACACCGATGGAGACTTTATTAAAGAGGTTTCAGTCGTTCCGACCACCGACATTGAAGGCCACCGAAAATGCACTTGAGTGTGAAAGCTGGCTTGATGATATTGAGATGCTATTTGACTCCCTTGAGTACACTGATGAACGGCGACTGAGATTAGTTGGACATCAACTGCAAGAAGTGGCCAAGAACTGGGGGCTGACCACGAAGAAAGCATTGGAGCATCGCGGCACAGAAATTACTTGGAAAGTTTTTAAAATCAATTTCTATCAGCGATTCTTTCCTGTGTCCTACCGAAAAGACAAAGGTGCTGGTTTGCCAATTTGAGACAGGGACAATTGAATATCGAAGAATATGTTGCTAAGTTCTCAACATTGCTTCGATTCGCTCCTCGTGTTGCCGAGAGTGACGAGGCCGTGGCAGACCAGTTTATCAATGGCCTAAATCCGGAAATCTTTACCTTGGTGAATACCGGTCGACCGAACAGCTTTTCAGAGGCCTTGAACCATGCCAAGGGGGCAGAAGCTGGATTGCTCAGGCAACGAAGCACTTCTTATGTTGCTCCGACTCCGAGGCCGCCACAACCCTATTTTCAACCACCTTCCAGATTCCAGAGTGGTGGTAGTAGCAGCGGGAAGAAAGAACAGTTGAAAGCAAAGGGCAAACAGTTCAAGAGATCAGAAAGCAGTTCGTCGAGCTCCAGTAGATCACGACAGAGAGGTCCCGGCCAGAGTACAGAGTATACTGGTGTGTATTGCAGTTCTTGTGGAGGCAGACATGCCACCGAGCAGTGTCAGGGCGTGATGGGTCGCTGTAATATCTGCCGAAAGCAGGGACACTTCGCCAGGGTTTGTCCCCAGAGAGGTGTACAGCAAGCTCAGAGTGCAGGAGCATCTGGTTCAGTAGCTCAGCCTGAGAGGCAAGCTTCATCTGTTCATTCTTTTCAGCCCACTCCTACACAGACCCAGCCCCGAGCCAGAGGTAGCCAGACAGTGAGCCAACCTCCCAGACAGCAGGCTCGAGTATTTGCACTAACTGAAGAGCAGGCCCAAGATGCACCAAATGATGTGATTGCAGGTAACTGTTTTCTTTGCTGTTATCCTGCCTATGTATTGATAGATACGGGTGCATCTCATACATTCATTTCTGAGCGTTTTGCATTGTTGCATTCATTGCCTGTCGAGTCATTATCTGATGTAGTGTTTATTTCTTCTCCGTTGGGAAGTGGTCTTATATCTGTGACTTCAGTTAGACATTGTATACTACAGTTTGAGGGTCACGAGATTGATTTAGATTGTATTGTGCTTGGGTTAGCTGATTTTGACTGTATTGTTGGTATCGATATGTTAACCAAGTACAGAGCCACTGTAGATTGTTTTCAGAAGATTGTCAGATTCAGACCAGAGATGGCTGATGAGTGGAAATTCTATGGTAAGGGTTCTAGATATCGGATTCTCTTAGTATCTGCTTTGACTATGAGTAGATTGTTACAGAAAAGGAGCAGAGGGGTTCCTTATATATTCAGTAGATTTCCTGAAACCGAATCCGGCATTGGCAGATCTGTCAGTGGTTTGTGAGTTTGCTGATATATTCCCAAACGAGATTCTAGGGTTACCTCCAACCCGAGAGGTTGATTTCAGCATTGATCTCATACCAGGTACAGTTCCTATATCTCGAGCTCTATACAGAATGACACCTATTGAACTGAAAGAACTGAAAGCACAGCTTGAAGATCTGTTAGCCAAGGATTACATCAGACCGAGTGTATCTCCTTGTGGTGCTCCAGTGCTATTTGTGCGAAAGAAAGACGGTTCGATGAGATTGTGTATTGATTACCGGCAACTGAACAAGGCAACGGTAAAGAACAAGTATCCCATGCCTCGTATCGACGATTTATTTGATCAGTTGCAGGGATCCTCCGTCTATTCCAAGATTGATTTGAGATCCGGATATCACCAGCTGAGAGTTCGAGATGTTGATATACCAAAGACAGCATTCCGAACCAGGTATGGACATTACGAGTTTATTGTCATGCATTTTGGTTTAACGAATGCTCCAGCAGTGTTTATGAGCATGATGAACCCCATTTTTCAGTTGGATGAGTTTGTTATTGTTTTTATTGATGATATTTTGGTTTACTCGAGAAATGAGACTGAGCATGCCGAGCATTTAAGAATTGTGTTACAGACACTGAGAAATGAGAAACTGTATGCCAAACTGTCAAAGTGTGAGTTTTGGTTGAGGCAGGTTGTCTTCTTGGGTCATATCATATCTGGAGACGGTATTTCTGTGGATCCGAGTAAAGTTGAACCTGTGATCAGTTGGCCGATACTGACTTTTGTGCCAGAGATACGCAGTTTCATGGGTCTAGCAGGCTATTACCGACGATTTATTCAAGATTTCTCCAGTATAGCGAAGCCGATTACCCAGTTGACACAGAAGAATGCACCATTCGTGTGGTCTGAAGCTTGTGAGTCTAGCTTCTTGGAGTTGAAGAAACGACTGACCAGTGCTCCAGTGTTGACGATACCTTCAGGTACTGGTGATTTCATTGTATATTGTGATGCATCTCACAGAGGGCTAGGATGTGTTCTTATGCAGCGAGGGCATGTGATTGCATATGCCTCGAGACAGCTGAAGCCACACGAGATTCGATACCCAATTCATGACCTTGAACTGACGGCTATAGTATTTGCAATGAAGATCTGGCATCACTATCTTTATGGAGAGAAATTTGAAATTTACTCTGATCACAAAAGCCTGAAGTATCTGTTTTCTCAGTCAGAGTTAAACATGAGACAGCGTAGATGGCTCGATTTGTTGAAGGATTTCGATTGCGAGATCAAGTACTATCCAGGAAAATCTAATGCAGCAGCAGACGCCTTGAGTCGAAAGGTATGTGCTATGTCCTTATCGACGATAGGTGTTTCGAATTTAGTTGAAGATTGCTGTTTGTCTGGTTTAGCATTTGACATAGATAGTAGACCATTGAGACTTGGTACGATTCAAGTTGAGCCAGATTTGATTATGAGAATCAAAGAAGCACAAAGAAATGATCAGAATATTCAGAAGTCGATTGAAATGGTCAGAGCTGGACGTATTTCAGAGTATCAGGTACATGATCATGTTTTGTACGTAAATAACCGTCTTGTAGTGTCAGATGTTTCAGATTTGAAACAACAGATATTGTCAGAAGCGCACTGTAGTCGGTTCAGTATTCATCCTGGTGGCAGAAAGATGTTTAATTACTTGAAGATACAGTTCTGGTGAAAACAGATGAAGTCAGATATTTCAGAGTTTGTGTCTAAATGCTTGAACTGCCAACAGGTGAAGGCCGAGAGAAAGAAGCCCGGAGGTTTACTTCAGAGTTTATCTATTCATGAATGGAAATGGGATCACATTTCCATGGATTTCGTTACGAAGTTACCACGATCATCCTGGGGCTGTGATGCGATTTGGGTCATTATTGACAGATTGACCGAATCAGCTTGTTTTATTCCGTACACAATAACGTACCGACATGATCAGATGGCAGAGATATATGTCAGAGAGGTAGTCAGATTGCATGGTGTGCCGAAGTCGATCGTATCAGATCATGATCCACGATTCACTTCACACTTTTGGCACAGTCTGCAGTAGGCTATAGGTACGACATTACACCTGAGTACTGCTTATCATCCCCAGACAGACGGACAGTCAGAGCGGACTTTCCAGACCTTAGAGGATATGCTGAGAGCTGTAGTGCTAGATTTTGGCACTAGTTGACGAGATTCACTACCACTTTATGAATTCTCGTATAACAACAGCTATCAGACGAGCATCGAGATGGCACCGTTTGAAGCTTTCTACGGAAAGAAGTGCAGATCTCCGTTGTATTGGGATGATATCTCAGAGGTACCAGAACTTGGGCCTAATATGATTCGTGAAATGATTTAGAAGGTAAAGATAATTCAGAAGAGTATGAAGACGGCACAGGATAGGCAAGCCAAATATGCAAATGTCAGACGGAGACCGTTAGTATTCGAACAAGGAGACAGAGTATTTTTGAAGATTTCTCCTTTCAGAGGCGTTGTCAGATTTGGCAAACGTGGAAATTTGTCTCCTCGATACATCGGTCCGTACGAGATTCTTGAGGAGATTGACGATCGAGCATATCGACTTGCACTTCCTCCTTCTCTATATGGGATACATGACGTCTTCCATGTATCGATCCTGCGCAGATATATGCCTGATGCTTCTCATGTTATTCACCCTGACGAGGCCAAGCTTGACGATACACTCAGTTATCTTGAGCAACCATTGCAGATTTTGGATCGAAAAGAAAAGCAGCTTAGAACGAAGACTATTCCGCTTGTGAAAGTCCAGTGGAGTCGTCACGGCACTGAAGAAGCGACTTGGGAAACAAAATCAGAAATGAGACAGAGATATCCCGAGCTATTCTCATGATGTGAGTATTTATTCAATTTGATCATATTATTTCTTGTACATATGTTAATTGATTGCTTGCGAGTTCGAGGACGAACTCTTATCTAAGAGGGGGAGAAATGTAATGCCCGAGATTGTAGGTTGATAAAACGAAATTATGAAATGTTGCATGAATGAGGCACCGCACCCGCGGTTGTGACTCATAAAACGTGGAAGATTTACAGTAGATTCACCGCACCCGCGGTCGCCGATGCAGCGCACCCGCGGTTGACGCTCCTGAAATTTGAGATATGATACAATAGGGTGAGCCCACCCACGGTATAAACAGGACCGCACCCGCGGTCGTCGATCTTGAAAATTTGGAAGGGCTGCCGAGAGCTACGCGCACCCGCGGTGCGACATGTTTGATGAAAAATAAGACACTTGCCCTTAGCCATGCAATATAATGAGTTGTCCTTCATTCTTCATTCCTCAACATCAGATTACCGAGAGAAGTTCCAGGAAAAGTTCAAGGCTCCTTGCATCTTAGAATTAGATTGTGCAACATTCAACCAACCGAATTTAATTCCGAGTTCAGATTTATGTTCCTTGCATCATAAACTTCAAAACGATTTAAGTATTGTTACATTTTTCAGCATGTCTAGAAGTTTACATGTTGGGGAAATTCTGAGATGCTTGTAATTATGTGTTACTGAAATCATAGACATCGTAGAAACATAAACGGATCGAGAAAATGATACCATATGTTATTGTTATGATTTTCCAGCATATATTGAGTTGAGATGGTGCAGAATTCAGTCTTATGGATTGATGTGGATAAGAATTATGAGTATTGCTATTGACTATTGATATTTGAGTTGATTGGTATCGAGAAACTACGCCGTTATGCCGTTGAATTGTATCGAGATTGAATAATGATTTGTAAAAGGATTGCTTTGAGTTGTATTTTGATAGAATACATCTATGCATTGCCATTTCAGATTCAGATTGATAGAGTTGATATCCCGGCTTCGAGACTTCGATTTATTTCAACGACAAGAAGGTATAATTCATGTGAATACGGAAAGATACAACTCGAATTAGATTTGATTTGAGTTTCCCAAAATCACATACTAGATTGTTGTTTATATCTTGTTATGCTTATGCTTTGTTTATAGACGTATATTCAAGCATTAAGATAGGAGAGTCATTGGCAGATTTGCCAAATTTCTAGATGTTCGGTGATATCGACGCATAGGAGCAGACTGACTCTGATTGTAGATATTCGATACAGACAGGACCGAAGTCTAGGAATAAGACGTACCGTCACCCCGATTGGGAGGGTAGGTGGCAGACTGTGACGTCTTATTCACACCGGGATCCCTAGATTAGATACGAATCGAGTTAAAGAGTAAGAGTTGAATTGTTTTATCTGTATTTACTAATGTGTCATAATTACCGAAACATGTGTTATGATTTATTATGAAATTGCATGACATGCATGTATACATGTTTTATATTGGGATTTGTTCACACCGGAGTTTCCGGCTGTTGTTGTGTCTCTATGTGTGCATAACGACAGGGGGGACAGGATCAGGGTCCAGAAGAACTTGACAGAGATGAGAGATCGAGATAGCGTGGAGATTACGGGCGTAGAAGAAGATTACTAGTGGTTTCTTACTAGACATGTACTACATGTGGTTTGTAGTTCGTATTAAACACTAGTTTGTATATATTTGAAATGAAACAAGACATGTTTTTACGTTGTTGAAATAAAATGGATGAAGACCTTGTGCATGTTTATATACATTTGTTTATAATATTTTTCAAAGAAAATTTTTTTTATGACCCACATTTTCGAACAAAGATCCAATTAATCCCAAAAAGAATTGAGTTAGAGCCCGGGTCCCCACAACCTTCTCTCTTGTCTGTCTAGAATCTGAATAGGTCTCTCCTCGTATGACAGGTTCGGTGAAATCTGCAACTGTTTAAAGTTTAGTACATATGAAGTATTCACCATATACCTTCTCAGCATAGGCACATTGTAGGTCCAAAATGCGATAACGTAATCCAATTGCATGAAAATCTAGAAAAGTGGAAAATACTTAATTAAATTATATTAATTAAATGTGGTAGGCATGTTTACACGTTAAAATATGGTTTTCTACCAGAATGCATAAAAATGTGTTTTCAAAAGTTATTCGAGACGCGATCGAGGAACAGAGACCGTGGACCGTAAAGGGAAAATATAATTATTAAACTATTATTTTTAATTATCTAATATATGGTTAATTTTTAATGGTATTTTCGAAAATGATGCTTTTAAGGTGTTTTTACACGTCGAGTCATATTTTAAACTGGCAATCGATTTATTATGAAAATAAGGATTTTTGGAAAAATTGACTAATATTTTCGAAAATTTTCCGAAACAAAATATTTTAACTATATTATAGTGGGCCTAATGACTTATTATACCTAGGTTATTGTGCTTAGCTTTCTACCTAATTGTTTATAGCAAAATATAGAGTTTCCTAAACCCTACACACCTCAAATCACACACCACTAAGCTTCAAAAGGCTCCTAGTTTTCTCTCCACCATAACACGGCCACACAACTCACTTTTTCAAAGGCAATTCACGTGAGAATTATTGGGGAGAAATACAAGATTTTCACTGACCATAAAAGCTTGAAATACTTAATCACCCAAAAAGAGTTGAATATGAGGCAACATATGTGGTTATAGTTGGTGGAAGATTACGACTGCGATATTAGCTATCATCTGGGAAAGGCTAATGTAGTAGCGGATGATGTGAGTAGAAAGACAACAGTCATTACTCATTATCACTTCAGAGACAATTGCAGTCCGAGATTCAGCGATTTGAACTTGCAATGTATGCTAGGGGTGAGGCCCCAAATCTTTCCACTATGCCAGTTCAGTCGAATCTGAGGGATAGAATCTTTGAAGGTCAGTCTTCCGATGAGCAGTTACAAAAATGGAGTCTGAGAAATGAATCTAAAGGTAGGAAGCTGTATTTTGATGAGGATGACATAGTTCGATATCGAGATCGACTATGGGTTCCTAGTGGCGATTCACTGAGAGATGTCATTATGAAATAAGCTCATAATACTCCTACTCCATTCATCATAGAAATACGAAGATATACAAAGATTTGCAGTTATTGTATTGGTGGTCGGGTATGAAGCGAGATATCTTGCGCTTTGTATCTGAGTGTTTGACATGCCAACAAGTTAAGGCAAAACACCAGAGACCAGCCGAGAAGCTTAAGCCACTTCCTATTCCTGAGTGGAAACCACATGCATGCAAATTATTTAAATTGCTTAATTGTTTTATTTTATCGATTTTACATGCTTAAATGATACATGTTATATGATTGAAGGTTTAATTGAATGGTTTCATGAAATTAAAGATTTTATCAGAAAATTCGATAATAGGCTGGGAAAGGAGACCGGGGACGACCAAGATGAAAATATTTTTTCGATAAATGTTTCAAGGCTCTATAATATGATCAAATATGATTAAAATTTTCTAAAAATTCTGGAGTCCAAATTATTTTACGATGCGAGCTCGGTTTATCCGAGAAGCCAGTTTTAGTCAAATGAAGGACTTTTAAAGACCCAAAAATTATTATTTTTTAAAACAAAATTTGTAAACTTTTATTTTACAATTAAATAGGTATTAATGGACCTAATTTACCTAAGATTAGTGGGCCTAATTATTCCTAAACTTAAAAGCTAGAAACCCTCACATATTAACATCGAATTTTCAAAAAAAAACAAATAAATAGAAACCTAGGGCTCTTGGGACTCCTAGCAGCCGAAAACTTGAAGACATCACTCATTAAATTTTCAAAAAATTGGAGAGGAAAGTTCTAGGATTTTTCATCGCCCGTTCGTCTTTCTTCGCAACCTACGCCAACGACCGAATATTCATGTGTTTTTAACGCGAAGGCACGCTATTAAACCTTCTTTCTACACCATTCAATCCATAATACACATGATTTATGTTTTTAAGAATGAAAATTTATTTGGATCAAATTATTGAATGATATACGTATATTTTTCAAAGTTGCGATGTTTCTATACATATATAAGTCGTGTTATGATTTCTAATGGGTATACTGCGAATATAAAATGATAAAGGGCTAGGAAAAGTGTCATTTAGACACCATACGAAAGCTGGTTCAGGCTAGGGGCTGTGCATGGCTAGTAAGTCAAAACCTAGGGTTTCTTCATGAGTTTCCATGTGGTTGGGTCCGCTAGGGAGAAACTGCACCATGGCACGGCCAAGGCTTGGTCAAGCCTATGTGTGGTTAGGTTCAGAGGTCCAAAAGAGTCCTAGTGTGACTGGACTCATCAGGGCTCGAGGTGATGCAGCTGCAAGCCTAGGGCTTGGGTGCTTGGGTGTGCGCGGCTCATTCCTGAAGGGAGAAGCACGCGACTTGGTTGGGGCTGGTTAAGGCTGAGCTAGTAGGGTCTAGTAGAGTTTTAGGTGGGTTCCTAGGTGGCTGGGGCATGAGAGCTCGAAGAAAAAAATGAACCGCGATCAAGAATCACGCACACGGTAAGAACGGTGAAATAAGCTTAGAAAAGTCGATACTTATCATTTTATACATGAGGCAGAGCCCAGGCGGACGTCTTTTACCGCCCGGGCGAGGAATTCTCGGCCCTAACCTTAAAATTTTTATGCAGGTTTGGCCGGCGGACATTCTCTTCGGCCCAGGCGGGCAACTTTCGGCCCTGCACACTTTCATCAACAATCGCTCCAAAAACGTTTCTTCCTTTCATAATCTGAAAAGGTGGTAAACATAAAAGTTGTAGCCCAATGTCTTGGCTTGAATCTCCAACTAGTTTCATGTCATTTGGAGGTATGAGTAAAATGTTATGCTTATTATTCCAACATGTGTCAGTAAAGGAATGACGATATACACGACACACTTCGGGGCACTTTTGGCTTGTCTTCCATAATGATTTGGACAAAACTCAAAACACGAAAGTTGTAGCATTATATCTTAGCTTTCTAATGGTTATGGCCTCACACAATTTGGATCAATATTCAAATCATTATGCTAAAACATGTAAAAACTGCCATATTTTCATCACATTTCCTGCTAATTTCATTGCACTACTTCTACCTACACATCTTACTATCACTATTTAGACACATATTCATTCTCAATACACCATGGACAATCTAGAAATCATATTCAATCTCAATATAGATACCTCAATCAACATGTAAAACATAATGAACTAAATAACTATATATTAAATGACATAAACACATTATTATCATTTGTACGAGCAACCGGGCATTATATGTTTTGACACGTCACGATTGCATATAACACGTTTTCATGAAGCTTTTAAAGCTCATGAAAGATATGTTGAATATGATATTTTCACTGTTGTGTGCTATGTATAGGTATTTTTTATTTATGGTATAAGTGTGTTGAGTTTTTAGACTCACTAGACGTGTGTGATGCAGGTGAGTTCGATGTCGAGAAGACTGGAGGTGCTGGGCTCTGAGTCAGCGGACCTGGTGGGCGACACGACCTGAGGACCTTATGATTTTCCTCACGTTTACGATTTTATGTTTTTGAGAGGATATGAAGATTGTATACGTTCTTTTATTTTATGGTTGATGTCAGGATTTTACTCGTTTTTACCCCGCTATATTTTTATTGGCAATTGCTTGTGATAATTTTTAAATGATGTTTTTAAGTAGGATTTCATGCATGTGATTTATTTAAATGTTTAGTTTCAAAGTGAGTGCTTAAAAAAAATTATATTTCCGCACTTTTAAAACGGTAGACATTTCAATTTTGTTCCGATGAGACATTGATATATTGATCTCAAGACCCACTTAAATTTTCAAAATTTAGATTATCGAGTCCTTCAGTAACCTGTGGAACATAAGATTCTTGATCCTGGAAAACACCATATGTAGAAGCATCGGATTGGTTATTGAACCCTAAATCGGATGCATGTGGAACGTAGGATTCAAGACCATCCAACATGATGCTCAATTGAATTTGCTTCCCCGTATAAATGCATCATACATATTGTCACATTGTATTATAAACTGTAAAGCATCATCATCAACGAGATTGACTTGAACTTCATGTCAAGATGATCTCTCCATGAATGAATATTTTGTTGACAACTTCAGAGAAAAATTCGTTGTATCGATTCTTAACATTTTATGCCCAACTTCAACCAACTCCAACAAATTAATAGATCGTAATACTCGTATCGGTCTAACAATGGAATATAATATTCAACCAATCCATTATCGATAATTACATGACCATCAAAATATAAGAGTGCATCGATGTTAAACATTTTACCGATGAAATTTGAGAGAAAATTTATGCAGAATCAAAGATGAAATTGATAACTCATTCGTCTGAGTTAACAACATTATATAATAGAAAAATACCGAAAGAAATTTATAATTCATTATTGAACTTCATGTGAACATTCAATTATTGCACCCAGAATTCACGTGAAAGTTCATAATAAAAAGATGAGCCTGGCTCACACACGTGGAGCGTTCGTGCTTACGAAGCACGAATAATGCTCCACGTAGGAGCACCCGTGCTTGGTAAGCACGGATGCTCCAACGTGGAGAATAAAACATGCTTAGCCCTAACACCCTGGCCGAGCCACAGGACCCCTTGCGTAGCAGCAGCAAATGCACACCAACTCTCGGGTGGAGCTAGGACTCCTTCCCAGCCATGTCTCTCGAATCATAGCGTGGCTAGGTGTGGGTACCCGGGCTATAACTCAATTGTCTTTGGGATTAATTGGATCTTTGCTAGAAAATGTGGGTCAAAATTTTGCTTTTAATATAAAAAACAATTGTATATAAATCATACACAAATGATACCTCTATTTTATTTTCAACAAAGTGGGTACATGTCTTGTTTCATTACATACTTACACAAACTAGTATTTGAAACACATTACATATCAAATGTAAAAACTACTAGTCCATCTTCTACGCCCGTAATCACCACGCTATCCAATCTCTCATCTTTTTCTCGACCCTGATCCTGTCCCACCTGTTGTCATGCACACATACAGACACAACAACAGCCGAAAACTCCGGTGAGAACAAATCCCAGTATAAAACATGTATACATGCATATCATGCAATTAAATACAAAATCATAATACATGAATCAGTAATCATGACGCATTAGTGAAGACAGATAAAACATCTTTAACTCTTATTCTTTGACTCGACTTATATCTAAGTCTAGGGATCCCGGTGTGAATAAGACGTAACAATTCTCCCACCTACTCTCCCAATCGGGGTGGCGGTACGTCTTATTCCTAGACTTCGGCCCTGTCTGTATCGAATATCTACAATCGGAGTTGATCTTCTCCTATGCCTCGATACCACCGAACGTCTAGAAACTTGGCATATCTGCCAATGACTCTCCTATCTCAGTACAAGTATATAAATCAATATAGAGTACAAACATAACAAGTATGTGGTTTTGGGAAACTCAAATCGAATCCGATTCAAGTTATTCTTCCCGAATCAACATTAAATTATACCTTTCGTTGTTCAGTCTTTGTCGATGTCGAGGTCTCGATGTCGAAGCTTGTCAAAAAAAATATGAAATGACATATTCAAGATGCATTCTATCAATCTCTAACTCAAATCAATACACATACGGATCAATATTCAATCTCGGTACATTTCAACGGCATAACGGCGTAATCTCGCAATACCGGTCATCTCAAACATCAGTAATCAATACAATAACTCATAATCCTTATCATAATACATCTACTATGCTGAAATCTGCATAATCTCATACACATATATGCTTGAAAATCGTAGTAATCGCATACGGTAACATTTCTTCGATCCGGTTTCGAATATACGTATCTCATAATCTCAAGAACATATTTTAGAGTTCAAATCATACTTCCTCCCATACATCAAGTTCAAAACATGATGAAACGAAATAAAACTTACATCCTTTCGTAGCCAATGAGGAGAGAAGCAAGAATCTAAACTCGGATCGAAAATCGGGCGGTTGGATTCTTCACAATCACATGTCTAAGATGGAATGAAGTTTTGGAGGAATTCTCTGAACTTGGTCTCGGTTCTTACTGCTGAGAATGAAGGATGACACATAAGTATGCATGGCAAGGACACATGGTTTATTCTATATTATGCACGTCACACCGCGGGTGCGCTCGCTCTGTACCGCAGGTGCGCTAAGCGTACTGGATCACTTCCACAAATTCAGAAGGAATGACCGCGGGTGCGCTGGCTTTTGGTCCGCGGGTGCGTTGCCCTCTCTGTCCCAACACCGCGGGTGCGGTATCTTTTCTGGCGCGGGTGCGGTGTCCTTTTGCTACCAAACTCGAATTGCAACGTCGCTTCTCCATGTCTATTCTTCCATTCCCTTATTCATAATACATGATAACTCAAGATTATCAAACTAAAATCTCGGGCATTACATTTCTCTTCCTCTTAGATATGAGTTCGTTCTCGAACTCACAGGTAATAAATCAAAGTATGTAAAAGAAGCAATATAATCAAAAGCTGAATAAATACTCACGTCATGGAAATAATTCTGGATATCTCTGTCTCATTTCTGATTCTGTCTCCCAAGTTGCTTCTTCAATGCTATGACGACTCCACTGGACTTTCACTAGCGGAATAGTCTTCGTTCTGAGCTGTTTCTCTTTCCGATCCAAAATCAGAATCGGCTTCTCAAAATAACTCAAGGTTTCATCGAGTTCTCCCTCGTCAGGCTGAAGAATATGAGAAGTATCTGGAATATATCTACGAAACATCGCTACATGAAAGACATCATGTATCCCAGATAGAGAAGGCGGAATGGCGAGTCGATAGGCTCGATCGCCAATCTTCTCAAGAATTTCGTATAGACCGATGTATCTAGGAGACAACTTTCCACGTTTGCCAAATCTGACAACGCCTTTGAATGGAGAAATCTTCAAGAACACTCTATCTCCCTGTTCAAACACTAACAGTCTACGTCTGATGTTCGCATACTTGGCTTGCCTATCTTATGCCGTTTTCATTATTTTCTGGATCAGTTTTACTTTCTCAGACATTTCTCGAATCATATCAAGTCCAAGTTTTGGTACTTCAGATACATCATCCCAATACAGAGGAGATCTGCACTTCTTTCCGTATAAAGCTTCAAACGGTGCCATCTCGATGCTCGTCTGATAGCCGTTGTTGTACGAGAATTCACAAAGAGGTAGTGAATCTTGCCAACTAGTGCAAAAATCTAGCACTACAGCTCTCAGCATATCCTCTAATGTCTGGATAGTCCGCTCTGACTGTCCGTCTGTCCGGGGATGGTATGCAGTACTCAGGTGTAATGTCGTACCTAAACCCTACTGTAAACTGTGCCAAAAGTGTGAGGTGAATCGTGGATCACGATCTGATACGATAGACTTCGGTACCCCATGCAATCTAACTATCTCTCTGACATATATCTCTGTCATCTGATCATGTCGATACGTCATTCTGTACGGAATAAAGCATGCGGATTTGGTCAATCTGTCTATCACAACCCAAATCGCATCACAGCCCCGGGATGATCGTGGTAACTTCATAACAAAATCCATGGAAATGTGATACCATTTCCATTCAGGAATCGATAAGCTCTGAAGTAAACCTCCGGGCTTCTTTCTCTCGGCCTTCACCTGTTGGCAGTTCAAGCATTTAGACACAAACTCTGCAATATCTTACTTCATCTGTTTCCACCAGAACAGTTTCTTCAAGTCATTATACATCTTTCTGCCACCAGGATGAATACTGAACCGACTACAGTGCACTTCTGACAATATCTGTTGTTTCAAATCTGAAACATCTGGCACTACAAGACGGTTATTCACATACAAAACATGATCATGTACCTGATACTTTGAATCATGTCCTGATCTGACCATCTCAATCAACTTCTGCACATTCGAATCATTTTTCTGTGCTTCTTTAATGCGAAAAATCAAACCTGGTTCCACTTGAATCATAGCAAGTCGCAATGGTCTACTATCTATATCAAATGCTAGTCCAGACAAACAGCAATCTTCAATCAAATTCGAAACACCTATCATCGATAAGGATGAAGAACATACCTTTCGACTCAAGGCATCCGCTGCTGCATTTGACTTTTCTGGATAATATTTGATCTTGCAATCAAAGTCTTTTAGCAGATCAAGCCATCTTCATTGTCTCATATTCAACTCTGACTGAGAAAACAGATACTTCAAGCTCTTATAATCAGGATAGATTTCAAACTTTTCGCCGTAGAGATAGTGTCGCCATATCTTCAGTGCAAATACAATGGCCGCCAATTCAAGATCATGAATCGGGTAACGAGTCTCGTGTGGCTTCAACTGTCTCGAGGCATAAGCAATGACATGCCCCCGCTGCATCGGAACACATCTTAGCCCTCTGTGAGATGCATCACAATATACAACGAAATCACCAGTACCTGAAAGAATAGTCAATACAGGAGCACTGGTCAGTCGTCTCTTTAACTCCAAGAAGCTAGACTCACAGGCTTCAGACCACATAAATGGCGCATTTTTCTGTGTCAACTGGGTAATCGTCTTCGCGATACTGGAGAAATCTTTAATAAATCGTCGATAGTACCCTGCCAAACCCCTGAAACTGCGTATCTCTGGCATTGAGATTGGTCTAGGCCAACTGATCACTGCCTCGACTTTGCTCGGGTCAACAGATATACCGTTTCCATATATGTTATGCCCCAAAAAGACAACATGTCTCAGCCAAAACTCACATTTTGACAGTTTAGCATACAGTTTCTCATTTCTCAAGGTTTGCAATACAATTCTTAAATGTTCGGCATGCTCAATCATACTCTTGGAATATACCAGAATATCATCAATAAAAACAATAAGAAACTCATCCAGATACTTCTGAAAGACACGGTTCATTAAACCCATAAACACCGCTGGAGCATTCGTTAAACCAAGAGGCATGACAATAAATTCATAATGTCCATACCTGGTTCGGAACGCTGTTTTCGGTATATCAACATCTCGGACTCTCAGCTGGTGATATCCAGATCTCAAATCAATTTTGGAATAGACAGAGGATCCCTGCAACTGATCAAATAAATCGTCGATACGAGGCAAGGGATATTTTTTCTTTACCGTTGCCTTGTTCAATTGCCGGTAATCAATACACAATCTCATCGAACCGTCTTTCTTTCGAACAAACAATACCGGAGCACCCCAAGGAGATACACTCGGTCTCATGTAACCTTTGGCCATTAATTCTTGGAGCTGTTCTTTCAATTCTTTCAATTTAATAGGTGCCATTCTATAGGGAGCTCGCGATATAGGAACAGTACCTGGTAGGAGATCAATACTGAAATCTACCTCTCGGGCTGGAGGTAATCCTGGAATCTCATCTGGGAATACATCAGAAAATTCGCATACCACTGGCAGATCTGCCAATGCTGGGCTCGATTTCAGTAGATCTACTGAACACAAGGAACCCCTCTGCTCCTTGCTGTAACAATCGTTTCATCGTCAAAACAGATACTAAGGGAATCCGAGATCTGGAACCCTTCCCGTAGAATTTCCACTCGTCAGCCATCTCTGGTCTGAACCTGACAATCTTCTGGAAACAATCTACAGTGGCTCTGTACTTGGTTAACATATCGATCCCAACAATACAGTCAAAATCAGCCAATCCAAGCACAATGCAATCTAAATCAATCTCATGACCCTCAAACTATAATATACAATGTCTAACCGAAGTCACGGATATAAGACCACTTCCCAACGATGAAGAAATAGATACTACAGCAGATAATGACTCGACAGGCAATGTATATCTCAATGTAAATCGCTCAGATATAAAAGTATGAGATGCACCCGTATCTATCAATATATAAGCAGGATAACCTCAAAGAAAACAGTTACCTGCTATCACATCATCTGGCGCATCTTGGGCCTGTTCTTCTATCAGTGCAAATACTCGAGCCTGCTGTCTGGCAGGTTGGCTCACTGTCTGGCTACCTCTGGCTCGGGGCTGGGTCTGTATAGGGGTTAGCTGAAAGGAATGAACATATGAAGCTTGCCTCTTTGGCTGAGTTACTGAACCAGATGCTCCTACACTCTGAGCTTTTTGTACCCCTTTCTGTGGACATACTCTGGCGAAATGTCCCTGCTGTCTGCAGATGTTGCAGCGACCCATCAAACACTGACACTGCTCGGTGGCATGTCTGCCTCCTCAAGAACTGCAATACACACCTATATACTCAGTACTCTGACCCGGACCTCTCTGTCGTGATCCACTAGAGCTCGACAAACTGCTTCTTGATCTCTTGAATTGTTTGCCCTTCACTTTCAGTTGATCTTTCTTGCCACTGCTACTACCACCACTCTCAATTCTGGAAGATGGTTGAATTGAGGGTTGTGGCGGTCTCGAAGT
Source organism: Primulina eburnea (assembly GCF_022965805.1). Classification (NCBI taxonomy): domain Eukaryota; kingdom Viridiplantae; phylum Streptophyta; class Magnoliopsida; order Lamiales; family Gesneriaceae; genus Primulina; species Primulina eburnea. Next base: position 24,424,954 of record NC_133104.1, on the reverse strand, counting down.
TGGAGCGACATAGGAAGTGCTTCGTTGCCTAAGCAATCCAGCTTCTGCCCCCTTGGCACGGTTCAAGGCATCTAAAAAGTTGTTCGGTCTACCGGTATTCACCAAGGTAAAGATTTCCGGATTCAAGCCATTGATAAACTGATCCGCAACGGCCTCGTCACTCTCTGCAACGTGAGGAGAAAATCGGAGCAATGTCGAAAAATTTGCCACATATTCCTCGATGTTCAGTTGTCCCTGTCTCAAATTGGCAAATTCAGCACCTTTGTCTTTTCGGTAGGACACATGAAGAGTCGCTGATAGAACTCTGCTTTAAAAACTTTCCAAGTGATCTCTATGCCACGATGCTCCAACGCTCTCTTCGTGGTAAGCCACCAGTTCTTTGCAACTTCTTGCAGCTGATGCTCAATGTTGCGACTTTGATTGTTGCACTCCCAAGAGCAGGTTGTCCTCACAAGTAGTATAATTCCGTGAGTCCGAATATCGTATCCACAGGGAAGCTAAGGTAATTACAAGTCCACTACAATGTCTTTTTGTTATTGTTTTTTTTTTTTTGTTTCTTTTTTAATTTTAATTGTTTGAATCTTTAATGAGTAAATTTTAATTGTTCAAATTTTAATTTAAGTAGTTGAGATTAAAGGATCCACTCTTGGTATTTTAATAAAGTTAACATTAACGAACAATATTGAAATCCACTTAATAAAATGGTTCCAATATATTAAATAATCATATTTATATTATGTTATAAATTATTATCTCATAAATATATAATATATACCAAAACTTATAAATGTGGTCAAGTATTTATTGTGCTATATATATATTTGTAAACACTAAATCAAGGTTCCCACTTTAAATGCTTGGTAAAACCAAACTAACATTTAAATGGTACCAAGAAAAATTTTATTATGATATATTTATATATAGTAAATCAAGGAATCCAAGTTAAATGGTTGGTAAAACCAAACTAACATTTAAATGGTTCCAAGAATTTAATATTATAATATATTTATATATAATAAATCAAGGCATCCACTTTAAATGGTTGGTAATATCAAACTAACATTTAAATGGCTCCAAGAATTTAGTGTAACATATAACAACAATAAATCAAAACTCCCACTTATAAGTAGGGTATAAAAATGCTTAAAGAAATAAATATAACATAAACAATAAATAATGATTAAATAATATAAAATATATATTCTTACCTTTTAATAACCTTATTATCATGCCAAGAGTTTCACCTTATCATCTCAACTTTAGGAAGTTAGCTATTCATTATTCAAAGTGTAAAACTTTGAATATGAAATTAACATGCTAATTATATTTAAATGAAGAAATAAAAGAAAAATATAGAGAGAAATATTATGAACTCAAAGGCTTGTTCATAGAATGAGGGATATCTCAATACATTACAATGCACCCCTATTTATAGCCAAATTTGGGGAGACAACCACAAATAAAATATTATTTTTTTATACATAAGTCTTCATTGGTGTTCCAAGAAATTAATATTATATTACACATCACTTTTGAAAATCTTCTTCTCCGAATTTGCTTCTTCACATAAAAATAAACATGTGGATAATTGAGTTGTCTAGTTGTGGTATTTTTTTCAGAATATTTGACTAAGTAATTTGAGAGATATGGTCAAAATACTAGAGCATGGTAAAACTGTCACTCCCCAACCAGCTTATTGCTAGTCCCTAGCAATTTAAGCGTTAATAACAATACAAAACATATTGATTAATTTAAATAGAAATGTAATCAAAACTATCCAAGTGTTTAAATTAAATTTGAAAACTGTCAAAGTTATATCAAGATCATCATAATTATAATTTGTGAAATAATTTGAGATGATCAATTCAAAGCTTATTTCAGGTAGTTAAATGTATACGGCCTTTAGAAATTCCTAGTAAGAGTCTCAACTCCAAATCCTCACAGGTTAATAAATGTTTCAAATTTATGGCAATGATTTCTCTCATGGAGTTGGAATACAGATAAATGCTAAAGGAAATAGTTTACAGAATGCAGACAGACAAACGAGCCAAACTAATCAAAAGATAGAAAATCCATTGATTCAAAATCTAGTTGTTCTTATTATATATTTTTTTTTCCTGATTATTTTTATTATTATTTTTTTTCATAAGATCATGGAATCAAACTAAGTTTATGCTTCTTGACCACATATTTATTTAATTTGTACAATAATTTTCTCTCTTTTTTTTTATGAGAGATATATGGGTCGTAGCATATAACTTAAAAATTACATAGATCTTCAATATCTTTCCTTTTTTTTTCTCCTCTTTTTTTTTTCCCAGGAAATATCATTTTTTTTTTCAAAATAAGAACTCAAGATCTAAACAATAGATAGTCTCTCTCATGATCAATAAAGGCTCGAAAGCTGTTTTCTCAGTCCTCTCCACTCACTCACAAAATATGTGTGAGTTTAAAATTTTAGGCACTCTTATAAGGTATATCTTGGGCCATATACTTTAATACCTAATTTTATCACAATGGTTAATCACTCAAAAAGATTTCATAAATCATATTTTTATATTGATCAGAATATTAAAAATGACCTTTTTTCAAATAAAAATTTAAACATTCTTAAATAGATTAATACATGTTCTAATTTAAATCTTTCAAATATGTAAAGTATGAAATTTTTGCAAAAATTACTAAGGTTCAAACAATAAATATGGTTTTATTTTAAATAATATTTAATTATTTTTTTTTTAAATTTGTTCTCCCCCCAATCAGAATATGACATTGTCCCTAATGTCAAAATAGCTATTAATAAAGAGTACATAATGAAAGAGATATCACCTGGAATTTTATTGAAGATAACAAACTGAAACAAACGCAAACCAATCCACGACGTTTGAATCAATGATCCAACTTCCTTTTCTTACTGCTTGATTGCGACCAATTGATATTTTCTATCATCGGATCAGGCTTATGAACAAAAGCTTCCAAATCATCAATTAATTGGTCGGCAGTCGAAGCACAGATGAGCATCCGTCGTGAATTTTCTGAAATGAAATTCTGTTCCACAGCTTTATCAAGAAATATCAACAAACTGTCATAATAATTATTGATATTCAACAAGCCCACAGGTTTATTATGGATATTAAGTTGTGCCCAAGAAACAGTGTGAAAAATTTCTTCTAATGTACCAAACCACCTGGTAGTGCGATAAAAGCATCAGAATTTTCAATCATTTGAGTGATTCTTTCATACATAGAAGAAACTTTTAATTCCTCCCCAATCGTAACACCTGAAATATTTCCTTCAGCTAAAGCTGTAGGAATAATACCCAAAACCTGACTACCTCCAAGATGAGCAGATGTTGAAACAAATCCCATTAACCCGATATTACCTCCCCCATATACCAAGTGAATTTTTCTCTCAGCCAATATCTTTCCAAGATTATTCGCTGCTTCTACAAACACTTCACTTTTTCCAGGACTCGACCCACAAAATACACAAATATTTTTCAATGTTTGTGTAGAGGATCCAGCCGTGTTTTTACCTTTTTTTTTAATTTTCCTCTGGTTTTACGTCCAGAAACGGCTTCAACGCCTTCTATGAGTCGAGGATATATTTCTCATCCAATTTTCTTATAAATTGGCAAACAGGGTCTTTTTTAGTCAGATTCCCAAGACTATGACGTTCATCTTGAAATTGTTTCCATAAACGAAGAAGTTCAATATGCACATGTCCACTAGAATGCGTCTCAAGAGTCAATAAGATGTTATCTAAAGACTCCTTACTCAGCCCATTCTTAATGAAATCAATTTTATCTTCTCTGTTATTGGAAACACATCCCAAAGATCTGCATCGTTTGTCACAAGTCCATCTTGCACACTTATGACAAACCCCTAAACTTTTGGCCCTTCGTTTTTTCGCATAAGTGCTTTTTCCTAATCCAGGCAAATACCGAATGAGCAATGATTGTGGAACTTCTCCTCCTAATCGGATCTTAGCTTCAATTACAAGACGAATATCTTCTGGAATTTCTTTTTGCATTAGCAATCTCAATCTTTCACACCTTCCTGTATAAATTTTTCTTAAAACACTTTCAGAAACAGAGGGAAAATATTTACAAATTTTTGAGAGAATTTCATCCATTTTGAAAAGAAAAGAAATGATTTTTTTTTATTTTTGTATCAGCAATTGTGGGAAACTGATTTAACCGACTATGAGAGTCACGGAGTACCGTTATCCGCCATTTAACCGGGAAAATAAAAAGATTAAGGAAACCTGAAATAAAAACAAACAAAATTAAATGCAACATAAAAATTTAAGGATCAGAAAGGGAAATAAACTCTTCTTGAAAGATTTCATTTTCCAAAAATGGTTTAAGCCTTTGTCCATTCACTTTAAAAACATCATCATTTTTAGGATTTTCAATATCCACAGCTCCATAAGGATACACATGCTTTACAACATATGGGCCTGTCAATCTTGATCGTAATTTTCCTGGGAATATGTGAAGTCAAGAATTATAATGCAAAACTTTTTTACCAATCTCAAAAGATTTTCTAAGAATTGTTTTATCATGAAATGATTTGATTTTTGCTTTATAAATCCTTGAATTCTCATACGCGTCATTTCTGAGTTCATCAAGTTCATTAAGTTGCAATTTACGCAATTTGTTGGCATCATCCATGCTTGAATTTAAAGTTTTGATCGCCCAATAAGCTTTATGTTCCAATTCCACAGGCAAATGACAATGTTTTCCATAAATCAACCTATAGGGAGACATATTCAATGATGTTTTAAAAGTTGTTCGATATGCCCAAAGTGCATCATTAAGTCGCAGAGACCAATCTTTTCTATTTGAGTTAACAGTTTTTCCCAAAATTTGCTTTATCTCCCTATTAGCTAATTCAACTTGTCCATTTGTTTGAGGATGATAAGGAGTAGTTACTTTGTGACTAATACCATATTTTTTCATTAATGAAGCAAATGGTTTATTAACAAAGTGAGTTCCCCCATCACTTATCATAGCTCGAGGAATTCCGAATCTACTAAAAATATTTTCTTTCAAAAATTTGATGACGATTTTATGATCATTTGTTCGACATGGAATTGCCTCTATCCATTTGGAAACATAATCAACTGCAACTAAAATATACAAGTATCCAAACGACGGTGGAAAAGGTCCCATAAAATCAATTCCCCAACAGTCAAAAATTTCAATTTCAATGATAGGATTCAAAGGCATCATCTTTCTTTTTGAAATCGCACCCAATTTTTGACAATTTTCACAGATCTTGCAGATTTCGTGGGTGTCTTTAAACAAAGTGGGCCAATAAAATCCACACTGCAAGATTTTTGCAGCCGTTTTCTTTGAAGAAAAATGTCCTCCGCATGCTTCTGAATGACAAAATTTAATGACACTACTTACCTCATTTTCGGGTATGCAACGTCGAAAAATTTGATCCGGACAATACTTGAACAGATACGGATCATCCCAATAAAAGTTTTTTACCTCATTCAAAAATTTTCATTTATCTTGAGAACTCCATTGCGGTGGCATTTTTCCTGTCACAAGAAAATTTACTATGTTAGCAAACCAGGGTGTAGTAGTAACTGAAAATACATGTTCATCAGGAAAATTATCGTTAATTGGTGTCATTTCACAAGATGATCCTGTTACTAGTCTTGATAAATGATCGGCTACGACATTCTCGATTCCTTTTTTATCTTTGATCACAATGTCAAATTCTTGGAGCAACAAAATCCATCGTATCAGTCGTGGCTTTGCATCCTGTTTGGTCAACAAATATATAATAGCAGAATGATCAGTAAACACAATAGTCGTTGATCCAATCAAATAAGAACGAAATTTATCTAATGGAAATATTACAGCAAGTAGTTCTTTTTCAGTTGTGGAGTAATTCATTTGAGCATTGTTTAAAGTTCTACTTGCATAATATATCACATAAGGCTTACCGTTTCTTCTTTGACCCAATACTGCACCGACTGCATAATCACTCGCATCACACATGATTTCAAATGGTAAAGACCAATCAGGAGGTTGCATGATAGGAGATGATGTTAAATGTCGAATGATTTTATCAAAAGCATTTTGACATTCTTGAGTCCACTCAAATGCAGTGTTGTTAAGAGGTTACAAATGGGTTTAGAGATTAAAATAAAGTCCTTTATAAACCTCCTATAAAATCCAGCATGTCCCAAAAATGAGCGAATTTCTTTAATGGTTTTTGGAGGGGGTAAATTGGCAATGACATCAACTTTTGCTTTATCAACTTCAATTCCATGAGATGACACGACATATCCTAAAACAATTCCAGAAGTAATCATGTAATGACATTTTTCCCAATTTAAAATAAGACCTTTTTCCTCGCATCTTTTTAAAACTTTTTTCCAAATTTTCAAGACAATTATCAAATGTATTCCCAAAGACAGTTAAATCATCCATGAAAATTTCCAAACAATTTTCAACCATGTCGCAAAAAATGCTTAGCATACATCTTTGAAATGTTGCTGGGGCATTGCATAATCCAAATGGCATCCTTCTAAATGCAAGTGTTCCAAAATGACATGTGAATGTAGTTTTATCTTGATCTTCGAGTGCAATGGGAATTTGATAATAACCTGAATATCCATCAAGAAAACAGTAGTATGGATGACCTGCTACTCTTTCTAAAATTTGATCCAAAAATGGTAATGGAAAATGATCTTTTCTAGTGGCGTCATTTAATTTTCTATAATCAATACACATCCGCCAACTAGATGAGACTCGACTTGTTAACAATTCACCTTTTTCATTTTTTATCACAGTGATGCCAGATTTTTTTGGAACTACTTGTGTTGGGCTTACCCACTTACTATCAGAAATAGGGTAGATAATCCCAACATCGAGTAATTTGAGAACTTCAGTTTTCACAACATCTTTCATGTGTGGATTTAATCTCCTTTGTGGTTGTTGAGATGTTTTTGCATTTTCTTCGAAGTGAATTTTGTGAGAGCAAATTAGTGGATTGATTCCTTTGAGATCTTTTAGTGTCCACCCAATTGCATTTTTATGTCTTTTAAGCATATCAACTAATTTACCTTCTTGATCACTTTCAAGTTTGGAAGAAATTACCACCGGATATGTTTCATCTTCTCCAAGAAATGCATACTTCAATTCTTCTGGCAAGGGTTTTAACTCCAATATTGCTGGTTCGTCTTTGTTCTCATATTTTGCATCAAATTCTTTCTCTGATCCTGGTAACGAGTGATACCTGATAAAATCATCAAGATCAATTTCAATATTTTTGTAATGCCCGAGATTTAATTATTTAATCAGACATTGATTAATTATCATGAGTGAGATTATACGAACTCAAATGACGAGGCCGGGCGTCGTGGCATGGTTAGCCGAGAAGTTGGACAGAACCTTCGGCGCTCGAGCGGGAGAAAAGGACGGCCCGAGCGCCAGCGTCCCACAAGAAGAAGTTTGGGACAGAACATGTGGCGCCCGAGCGGTAGAAAGTTACCGCCCGAGCGCCAATGGATAATAAGTTAACAACCGGACAGAAAGTGCCGCGCCCGAGCGGTACTTTCTTACCGCCCGAGCGCGCGGCATGCAATAGGAAAAGTTGCCATTTGGTCTCTCGAAATGCTACGTGTATATATATATATATATATATATATATATATATATATATATATATATATACATATCAATCTTTGAATTCAGAAAGGAAAAAAAGAAGAAAGAGTCGAGAAAGGTTTCTGAAAAAGAGTGAAAAATCCTTACGCCTTTTGTGAGAAATCCGTCTGTCAGATTTTGAATCCGACTTCAGCACTGTGTTCCTATCAACACAGGCTACAACTGGACGTAAGTTTTGTTACGTTTAGACATGATTTGAAATTATGCTATGGTCAGAATTGAATAGAAGTCATATATGATGTTCTTGTCATGTTAGACATTATAGAATCGAAGTCAGATTGAGAAACAGACTGTTTATACAATTGTTATGATTTTTGAAAGATATTGACTGAGATTCTATACCAGAATTGTGTTAGTATTCAGATTATGAATTGTATTGACACAGATTATGAATTCCAGTATTATATTGTGATGTTCAGAACTGACGGGGTTATTCAGACTGTATTGTTATGCCGTCGAAACATCAGTTGATTTAGATTAATCAGATTCAGATATGATTTAGATTGTATTGTGATATCGACGACATGAATTGAATTGTATCTTGTTCAGATATTGATCAGATTATGTACTGAGTTGAGTATTGATCAGAACAGATTGTGAATTGAGTTATTCATTGATACGATGTATTCGATATTGTCTTTTCAGATTTGATATGGACAGATTTGAATACAGGTCATCGTCTTCGTCAGACAGGGACGACAAAGGTATAATTCATGTGATATTTGGGAAGCTACAACTCAAATCAGATTTCGTTTGAGTTTCCCAACAAAATCACATACTAGACTGTTCTTTATACTTTAATATGTTTATGCTTTGATTTTAGCATTTTATTCAAAAGTATGAGATTATTGCCATATTCAGATATGAATATGATTATGCTTTGTTTCAGATTGATATTCATTGCAGCTAAGATAGGAGAGTCTTTGACAGTCATTGTCAATTCTCTAGATGTTCGGTGTATCTCAGCGTAGGAATAGCCATTATTCCTATTGCCAGCCGTCGATACAGCTCAGACCGAAGTCTAGGAATAAGACGTACAGTCACCCCGATTGGGAGGGTAGGTGACAGCCATTGACGTCTTATTCACCCCGGGATCCCTAGAGTTATAGTTGAGTCCAGTCTAGACATGATTTGATTAGAACAGCATGCGTAGATGAATTGGTTTCATAGACTATGGAACCTATTGTTATTACTTTCAGTCATGACAGCATGTTTCATGATTTAGACTATTTACATGCATGTTTATCTGATTTGAATTGCATGTTTAGTTAGATTAGAGTTCATAGATGATGAAATCTATTACTATTGTCTTTGCGTTTATTCAGGACAGCATGTTCCATGAATCATTATGTGTATATGCATGTTTACCATGTTTTATACTGGGATTTATTCTCACCGGAGTTATCCGGCTGTTGTCTTGTTTTGTATGTGTGCATGACAACAGGTGGGGCTGGATCAGGGTCGAGATGACGATGAGAGAAGACGAGTTAGCGTGGTGATTCCGGACTTGTAGCAGACTTGGTTTATTACTTGAATTTAGTAATTGAACCTTAGACTTAGGTTGTACAGTATTGTACTTTTCTGCTGAACTGTAGTTTTTATACAGAGATGTATATTGTTTAAATTCCATTACCTTCCGCAGTTACATTTTAAAAAAAGAAAATCTTTTTTAGACCCTGTTTATCAGAACTGATAATTAAATCCCAATAATGAGTAAGAAGATAATTAGCGTCCGGGTCCCCACAATTTTCTTTAACAGTTTCAATTGAACAAATATCTAATTGATCACGAGTACTCCCTTCTTGAATGTTTTCTTCCACAAGAGTTTCAATAAAATTTCATCTCCACTTTCATCTCCTTTGTCATGTGGTTGCTTACAAAGATTAAAAACATTGAGCTCCAAGGTCATGTTACCAAATGACAACTTCATTATTCCATTCCTGCAATTTATAAGAGCATTATAATTTGCTAAAAATGGACGACCCAGAATTACAGGATTTGTATTACAAGCTTCGATAGGTTGTGTATCTAAAACTATGAAATCGACAGGATATACAAAGTTATCAACTTGGACCAACACGTCTTCTACCATACCTCTTGGCACTTTAACAGATCTATCAGCAAGTAAAAGTGTTACCGAAGTAGATTTTAACTCGCCTAGATTGAGTTCTTGATAAACTGAATATGGAAGTAAATTAACACTAGCTCCAAGATCAAGCAAGGCTTTTTTAATCTTTCGTTCTCCAATAATACATGAAATAGTAGGACAACCAGGGTCTTTGTATTTCAAAGTATTATTATTTTGAATGATTGCACTTACTTGTTCGGCTAAAATTGCTTTCTTTTTCACATTCAATTTTCTTTTCACAGTGCACAAGTCTTTCAAAAATTTGGCATATGATGGTACCTGTTTTATTGCATCTAATAAAGGAATATTAACTTTTACTTGTTTAAAAATATCATATATATCAGAATTCAAATTTGATTTTTTTTGTATTTTTCAATGCATGAGGGAATGGTGGTGACACTGTCTGTTGAACCTCCTCTTCGGAAGTTATGGGTTCCACTTCCTTACCCTTTGAAGTTGATTTATCATCATCTTCACAAGGTTCAAGAATGGATTTTTCCACAACCTTACCACTTCGAAGGGTAATAACAGATTTTACCTGATCCATCGGTTGAGTTCCAGAAGTTCCAGTTTGTGAATGATGATCCTTGGGATTAGGCAGAGGTTGTGAAAGAAATTTACCTTTCTCATGAACATTAAGTGCAGATGCAAATTTAGCAAGAGTATCTTTCAAATCTGTCATGGTTTGAGCAGTTTGAGTATTGATAGACTCTTCCTTTGCAATGAAAGAATTCAATAAATCTTCCAAATTCCTTTTAGGTGGAGGAACATAAGGTGCATAATTTTGAAAATTTTGTTGATTTTGAAAATTTGGTTGCGGAAATTGTGCAACATTATCATTCCTCTAACTAAAATTTGGATGATTTCGCCAACCAAGATTGTAATTTTGAGAAAATGGTTCAAAATTTGGCCTTTTGAAATTGTTCAAAACATTGACTTGTTCATGGAGACATTCTTTAAAAGAGGGTAAATTGGGACAATCTTTTGTAAAATGATCACTTGTATCACAGATGTGACACACAATTTCTTGAACAGATTTTAATTGACCATTCTTTTTCAATTCAAGTGCCTCAACTTTTCTTGCCAAAGAGGTAAATCTAGCTTGAAGATCATGTTCATCTTTGAGAGTGTACATACCTCCACCAGATGTAGGAGATTGAATCTTGTTTGATGGTTCAATTGTACCTATAGTATCCCAATTTCGAGCATTTTCAGCTAATGAATCGAGATACTCAATTGCTTCGTTTGGATCTTTATCTTCAAATGTTCCATTACACATAAATTCAACCATTTGGCTATCTTTAGGTGTTAAGCCTTCATAAAATTGAGAAACAACTCTCCAAATTTCAAAACCATGATGTGGACAAAGATTAAGCAATTCTTTGTATCTATCCCAACAGTGATAAAAAGTTTCTCCTTGTTTTTGAGTGAAAGTGATGATTTGCCTTTTGAAAGAATTTGTTCAATGAGATGGAAAAAACTTTTTCAAAAATTGTTGTTGCAATTCATCCCAAGTTCGAATGGATCCCGATCTAAGATTTTGTAGCCAAGTTTAACTTTATCTTTTAAAGAAAAAGGAAAAAGCTTAAGTCAAATGGTGTTCATGCTACAATTTAGATCATTATATGTGTTGCACACTTCTTCAAACTCTCGTAAATGCATGTATGGATTTTCAGAATCTAAGCCATGAAAATTGGGTAAAAGTTGGATAATACCAGGCTTAAAATTAAAATGAGATGCATCAGGGGGAAAAACTAGACATGAAGGTGCACTAGTACGTCTAGGATTCATGTGATCTCTAAGTGTTCTTCGTCTATCATGATCATGTTGAGATTGAATTTCATCTTCATTTTCTTGGATGGGTTCTTCCGCCATGTTTTGTAAAAATAAAGGGTTGTTTCGAATGAGTCGATCACTAAGTGTACCTGACCAAATGCTCATGCAAATGCAAAAGAAAAATAAAAAAAAAACACAAAAGCAATAAAATACAAATAAAGAAAAATAAACTATAAACAATATTAAATAGACTTGAAATTAAATTATACTTCCCCGGCAAAGGCGTCAAAAACTTGTTGCGACTTTGATTGTTGCACTCTCAAGAGCAGGTTGTCCTCACAAGTAGTATAATTCCGTGAGTCCGAATATCGTATCCACAGGGAAGCTAAGGTAATTACAAGTCCACTACAATGTCTTTTTGTTATTGTTTTTGTTTTTGTTTCTTTTTTAATTTTAATTGTTTGAATCTTTAATGGGTAAATTTTAATTGTTCAAATTTTAATTTAAGTAGTTGAGATTAAAGGATCCACTCTTGGTATTTTAATAAAGTTAACATTAACGAACAATATTGAAATCCACTTAATAAAATGGTTCCAATATATTAAATAATCATATTTATATTATGTTATAAATTATTATCTCATAAATATATAATATATACCAAAACTTATAAATGTGGTCAAGTATTTATTGTGCTATATATATATTTGTAAACACTAAATCAAGGTTCCCACTTTAAATGGTTGGTAAAAAACTAACATTTAAAAGGTACCAAGAAAATATTATTATGATATATTTATATATAGTAAATCGAGGAATCCAAGTTAAATGGTTGGTAAAACCAAACTAACATTTAAATGGTTCCAAGAATTTAATATTATAATATATTTATATATAATAAATCAAGGCATCCACTTTAAATGGTTGGTAATACCAAACTAACATTTAAATGTTTCCAAGAATTTAGTGTAACATATAGCAACAATAAATCAAAACTCCCACTTATAAGTAGGGTATAAAAATGCTTAAAGAAATAAATATAACATAAACAATAAATAATGATTAAATAATATAAAACATAGATTCTTACCTTTTAATAACCTTATTATCATGCCAAGAGTTTCACCTTATCATCTCAACTTTAGGAAGTTAGCTATTGATTATTCAAAGTGTAAAACTTTGAATATGAAATTAACATGCTAATTATATTTAAATGAAGAAATAAAAGAAAAATATAGAGAGAAATATTATGAACTCAAAGGTTTGTTCATAGAATGAGGGACATCTCAATACATTACAATGCACCCCTATTTATAGCCAAATTTGGGGAGTCAACCACAAATAAAATATTATTTTTTTACACATAAGTCTTCATTGGTGTTCCAAGAAATTAATATTATATTACACATCACTTTTGAAAATCTTCTTCTCCGAATTTGCTTCTTCACATAAAAAGAAACATGGGGATAATTGAGTTGTCTAGTTGTGGTATTTTTTTCAGAATATTTGACTAAGTAATTTGAGAGATATGGTCAAAATACTAGAGCATGGTAAAACTGCCACTCCTTTGGTAACTTTCTTTGTTGCTTAATTTGATCCCAATTGTGAGAGAATTTTTATCTCATGCTTGTCAACAATATTGTAGATATTATAATCAACTTTCTACAGGTCCAAGAATCATCTTAATCCCATTTGCAACGCCAAGGTTATTCTTGTTTTATCGAACCTGTAAAAATTATTAAAAACTTATAATTACACACAACTTATATTTTATACAATTTATTATAAAACATGTAATATTTAAACATTTAATAAAACAAAAACTATATATTTATATTATAAAATAATTAATGTACAATTTTTTATCTTTATCACCCAATAAGTTTAACTCGTCGCTCGTCGGTATAATCAAGAGATTCAAATAACATCTCGATGTCATCGAGCCAGCTTTCACACTCCATTGAATTTTCTGTGCCCTTCAGTGTCGGTTGTCGAAACGACTGAAACTTTTTCAGCAAAGTCTCCATCGGTGTAGCGGTCACATCCATCGGATCATTGGAAGTACTGCCTTGTTCTGGTGCTCGACTTGCTACTGGTTGCAGTACTCGTCGAGGAGGCATATCTGATTATCAAACGGATTAGTACACAATCTATACAATCTATCTCAGTCCTCCTCTGATCATATACCTCTGATCCAAAATCGGTTCTGATTCAGTCATTGCAAATACATGCTGTAATCAACTCAGATAACAAGACAATATGTAATAGTGAAAGCAATAAATTATGCTAGCACAATAAAAGCAAGGAAGAGAATTCAATCTACCCCCGCTCATTCTATTCTATCTCAGTATAAGATCTTTCGCTCTGATACCACCTGTTGTGGGGACCCGGGCTCTAACTCAATTGTCTTTGGGATTAATTGGATCTTTGCTAGAAAATGTGGGTCAAAATTTTGCTTTTAATATGAAAAACAATTGTATATAAATCATACACAAATGATACCTCTATTTTATTTTCAACAAAGTGGGTACATGTCTTGTTTCATTACATACTTACACAAACTAGTATTGGAAACACATTACATATCAAATGTAAAAACTACTAGTCCATCTTCTACACCCGTAATCACCACGCTATCCAATCTCTCATCTTTTTCTCGACCCTGATTCTGTCCCACCTGTTGTCATGCACACATACAGACACAACAATAGCCGGAAACTCGGGTGACAACAAATCTCAGTATAAAACATGTATACATGCATATCATGCAATTAAATACAAAATCATAATACATGAATCAGTAATCATGACATATTAGTGAAGACAGATAAAACATCTTTGACTCTTATTCTTTGACTCGACTTATATCTAAGTCTAGGGATCCCGGTGTGAATACGACGTAACAAGTCTCCCACCTACTCTCCCAATCGGGGTGGCGGTACATCTTATTCCTAGACTTCGGCCCTGTCTGTATCGAATATCTACAATCGGAGTCGATCTTCTCCTATGTCTCGATACCACCGAACGTCTAGAAACTTGGCATATCTGCCAATAACTCTCCTATCTCAGTACATTACAAACATAACAAGTATGTGGTTTTGGGAAACTCAAATCGAATCTGATTCGAGTTATTATTCCTTAATCAACATTGAATTATACCTTTCGTTGTTCAGTCTTTGTCGATGTCGAGGTCTCGATGTCGAAGCTTGTCAAAACAAATCTGAAATGGCATATTCAATATGAATTCTATCAATCTCTAACTCAAATCAATACACATACGGATCAATATTCAATCTCGGTACATTTCAACGGCATAATCTCGCAATACCGGTCATCTCAAACATCAGTAATCAATACAATAACTCATAATCCTTATCATAATACATCTACTATGCTGAAATCTGCATAATCTCATACACATATATGCTGGAAAATCGTAGTAATCGCATACGGTAACATTTCTTCATTCCGGTTTCAAATATACGTATCTCATAATCTCAAGAACATATTTTAGAGTTCAAATCATACTTCCTCCCATACATCAATTTCGAAACATGATGAAACGAAATAAAACTTACATCCTTTCGTAGCCGGTGATGAGGGAAGCAAGAATCTAAACTCGGATCGAAAATCGGGCGGTTGGATTCTTCACAATCACGTGTCTAAGATGGAATGAAGTTTTGGAGGAATTCTCTGAACTTGGTCTCGGTTCTTGCTGCTGAGAATGAAGGATGACACATTAAGTATGCATGGCAAGGACACATGGTTTATTCTATATTTTGCATGTCACACCGCGGGTGCGCTCCCTCTGCACCGCGGGTGCGCTGAGCTTATTGGATCACTTCCACAAATTCAGAAGGAACAACTGCGGGTGCGCTGGCTTTTGGACCGTGGGTGCGTTGCCCTCTCTGTCCCAACACCGTGGGTGCGGTATCTTTTCTGGCGCGGGTACGGTGTCCCTTTTCCACCAAACTCGAATTGCAACGTCTCTTCTCCATGTCTGTTCTTCCATTCCCTTATTCATAATACATGATAACTCAAAAGTATCAAACTAAAATCTCGGGCATTACACTAGGACTCCTCTCCTAACCCAACATGACCCTGCGCAGCCCTAGTAGCAACCAAGCCAAGCCATGTATGGTTATCCCTTGAAACCGATCGCCTATGACACGAAAAATTGAAGCTACGGTTCCAGCTTGCTCTTCTACGTGCGCAGTCGGTTTAGTGCATCCTAGGACTCTATAATTTGTGTAAAAACACGCCCCTTTGATCCTATAACATGGAAGACCCTTCATGTACATATAAATCATGTTTTTGGATCAAAAACCATGCTTTTAAAATTCATTTTTTGCACAAAAACGAAAATAAATTAAAGTGTAACTTGTTTTCCATGCAATTCATGATCAAATAAATATTAGGGTGTGATAGATGAGAAAAAGAGAATAAATATGACGTGCTTTTGCATAATTTACGCACGAATTTTCGATGACGAATTGAAGAACGGCGACGAGAAGACCTTGGCTGAAAATCCTTGCGAAAGCCGAAGCCTTGCCCCTTGTTGATGCGTGTGTGCATGTGTTATTTGATGAAAAAAGGAGTCTTGTGCATTAGGGTGAAGGGGCCTATATATTTATAAATAAAAGATCGGGTTTTGGCTTTTATTTTTTTCTAGAAAAATTAATGTGCAAGCTTGGGACCATTAGTTAACTATACTAGGCCCAATTGCCCCGAAAATTTTAAAGTTCACGCACCCGCGCTTAGAACAGGAGTGACACAGATTATGGGTTCTAGATTTATTAGTTAACTATACTAGGCCCAATTAGTTAACTATACTAGGCCCAATTGGGACCATTAGTTAACTATACTAGGCCCAATTCTATACCAGAATTGTGTTAGTATTCAGATTATGAATTGTAGTGACACAGATTATGGGTTCTAGAATTATATTTGTGATGTTCAGATTGACGGGGTTATTCAGATAGTATTGTTATGCCGTCGAAACATCAGCTGATTTAGATTGATCAGATTCAGTATTGATTTAGATTGATCATATATGATATTGATTGAGATTCATGATTATACTATTGAATTTGATAAGATTGTATACCGATTTGAGTATTGGTCAGAACAGATTGTGTATTGAGTTATTCACTGATACAGTGTATTCGATATTGTCATTGCCAGATCAGGTATGGACAGATTGGAATACCAGACCTCGTCTTCGTCAGACAGGGACGACAAAGGTATAATTCATGTGATATTCGGGATGATATAACTCAAATAAGATCCTATTTGAGTTTCCCAACAAAATCACATACTAGATTATTGTTATATTCTGATATGAATATGTTTTGTTTATATGCTGATATGCTATGCTATGCTTTGTTTACAGTTTGTTACGCATTGCATTTAAGATAGGGAGTCTTGACAGATCAGTCATACTTCTAGACGTTCGGTGATATCACAGCTTAGGGGAAAATCATTCTCCTATTGTAAATGTGGATACAGATCAGACCGAAGTCTAGGAATAAGACGTACAGTCACCCCGATTGGGAGGGTAGGTGATAGATCAGTGACGTCTTATTCACACCGGGATCCCTAGAGTTATATTTGAGTCGAGTCTAGATATGATTTGACTAGATCTGCATGTATTTATAGATGTGGTTTCATAGACTATGAAACCCATGTTTATTGCTTTCAGTTATGATCACATGTTTATATGATTTGAGTTAAATTGCATGTTTATCTGATTTGAGTTGCATACTTATTTTGATTTGATTTCATAGATTATGAAATCTATTACTTTTGAATAGGTTTATGATATCATGTTTTATGATTTAGATTGTTTCTATACATGCTTACCATGTTTTATACTGGGATTTATTCTCACCGGAGTTATCCGGCTGTTGTCTTGTTTTGTATGTGTGCATGACAACAGGTGGGACAAGATCGGGGTCAGAAGATGATGGGAGAAGATGAGTTTAGTGTGGTGATTCCGGACTTGGATATAGAGAGGTTTTATTACTGGAACTTTAGTAGTTGAACCTTAGATTAATTTGATCTAGAAACATGTTGTACAAGATTTGTACTTTTATACAGATATGTATATTATTTAGATGTCATTACCTTCCGCACTTGTATTTTAAAAGAACAATTTTTAGACCCTGTTTTATCTTAATTGATAATTAAATCCCAAAGAAGATTAAGAAAAGATCAGCATTCGGGTCCCCACAACAGGTGGTATCAGAACGATAGATCATTTAGATTGAGATAGTCAGAACTGATAGATCCTTTAGACTGAGATAGATTGGGATAGAAGAGAATGAGCGGGTTAGATTGAATTTTCTTTCCTTTCTTGTGATTGCTAGCATGAGATTTATTATAATGTCGATTGACATTGTGTGTGCTAGCATGATTTATTGCTTTCCCTATTACATGTTGTTGTTATTTGAGTTGACTACAGCATGTAATTACCAAGACTGAATCGGAACCGAGTCTGGATCAGAGGTATATGATCAGAGGAGGGCTGAGACAGATTGTATAGATTGTGCACTAATTGTTTGATATTCAGATATATCGCCTCGGAGAATTCCAGAAAGAGATAGTACTTCGTCTGAACAGATAGATGCAGCAGAAACTCAGCTAGAAGTAAAGATGAAAGAATTTCAGTTATTGCAGCCGCCGATTCTGAATGGTATCGAGACGTCCGAAGATTGTCAGAACTGGTTTGATGATATAGAAATACTGTTCGATTTACTTGATTGTACAGATGAACAGAGAGTTAAAATGGTACCTTATCAGTTACGAGAAGCCGCCAAGAATTGGTGGATTACCAATAGAAGAATGTGGGAACAGAGAGGTACAGTGATTTCGTGGAAAATATTCAGAACTGAATTTTATCGAAGATTTTTCTCAACCTCGTACCGAGAGGACAAGAAAGCAGAGTTTGAGAATTTGAGCCAAGGTCAATTGAATGTGGAAGGATATGTGGCTAAATTCTCTACTCTACTGCGTTTTGCTCCTCATTTAGCTGGAAATGATGAAGCTATAGTAAATCAGTTCATTAAAGGGTTGAATTCGGAGGTAGTTGCATTTATGAATCTGCAGCGACCTTACCATTTTGCTGACATCCTGAGAAGAGCGAAGAGAGCTGAGGTGAGTCTGATTAGACAGCTAGGGAGGTTGTGTGTGAAGCAACCCCAGACACAGCAATCCCCTCTCAGATTTGATCGCGGTAGTACGAGTGGGAAGCAAGATTTGCTGAAAGCTCGAAAGAAGCCATTCAAAAAGATGGGAAGTGGTTCCTCTAGCTCAAGTGGTTACAGTCCAAGCCATACTGAATTCTATTGTAGGATTTGCGGAGGGAGACATTCCTCAGAGCAATGCCAAGGAGTGCTTGGTAGATGCAATATTTGTAGACAGCCTGGACATTTTGCGAGAGTCTGTCCACAAAGAGGTTTCCGCAGATTTCAGGGAGCTGGACCATCTGGTGGTAGTGACCAAGGAACAGACCCAAGAGGCACTTGATGATATAGTGACAGGTACTATTCTTTTATGATTAGATTGCATATGTATTGATATATACTAATGCATTCCCTACGATTATCTTTGATTGAATTGCACTGATATATATATGGTACATGTTGAGTCTGTATTGCCGTAGTATTGATCTTTATACCTTTTGGGAAAGAAAGATTGATATCAGAGATTTCTGTAACATATTGTATACTACAGTAAGATGAGACTGAGATTGAGTTAGATTTTGACGTACTTGTGTTTCTGATTTGACCGCATTATTGATGTTAATATGCTGAACAAGTACAGAACTATTATAGATCTCTTTCAGGAGAGTACAAGATTCAGACCAGATATGGTTGATGACTAGAGATGTCACAGTAATTATTCTAGATTCAGAATTCGTGTGATATTTAGATTGTCTATAACTCGATTAATACAGAAAGGAACAGATGGTATCCTGATGTATTCAGTAGATTTACTGAAATCGAGTCTAGCATTGGCAGATTTGCCAATAATGCATGAGTTGGCTAATGTTTGCCTAGATAAGATGTTAGATTTAATTTATATCAGAAAGATAAATTTCAGAATTGAATTCAAATCAGATACTGATTGTTATTTTAGAATTCAGTACAGAATGATATTGAGTATACAGAATGATACAGAATGGATTGAAAGATCAGTAGAAGAGTACCAACCAGGAGTTACATTTGATCTAGTGTTCCTCTTTGGCATGTTTCAGTATATTCAGAGATGTTCTGATGATTTTATGCTCATTGTATCTATGAGATTTTGATATAATTGTAGCATCTGATTGATGGAATAGAATATCTGAAGATTGTATTGAATATTCTGAGAACTGTGATGATTGTATACAGAAATTATTCAGATAAGAATCCTGCTTGAAACAGATTGTATTCAGAGTATGCGATATCTGAAGTAAGTATACAGATTGATTTTGACACAGTTGAGATTGCAATCAGTGACAGATAGGATACTGATATCAGAAATATCAGAAATTTCAGAAATGTCAGAATTGTCAGAAATGTATTTTGTCTGATTTGGCAGATTATTTATTTTCGCCTGTTGCTTTATATCTGCTGAATATTTTTATTGTTCTAAATCAGTATTTGAGACATCTTATATTGTTTTGGGGGAGCATATTTGATTTGCAGATGAGATATAACAGTTGATCAGAATAACATGAAGATATTTACCAGAAATCATTGTTTTATGAGTTCACTGAACTCACTAGATCTGTATAAGATATTGATATTTCGTCTTTGATTTGATATTATTGTTGTTTTGAATCCGTATATGCTACAGATTATTGTAACCGTCGAGGTTATATACAGTTCAAACCGAATCAGAGCTGAATCCGAGAATTATAGTAGTTCAGAAATGTGATCAGAATGTTCAGTACTTGAATGTGATAATCAGAGCAGAACATCGAGCAGAATAACAGATATGTGATTTGTACCGTATAGGAATGATTATCTTGTGATATCAGAATGTTTCAGAGTTGTCAACAGAATTTGATATTGACAGTCAGAACGGATTACCAGGTAGGTATTTCTTCTTTAATTTATGTTATTAACTTATTTGTTATATCGAATACTTTGAATCAGATATCACAGATAGGGTCAGAAATGCACCGTAGTGGATTCAATTCTCAGTTTGATAATTGAGAATGGATTGTATTCGAACAGATAGAGTTGATATAGACAGATTAGATCAGTGGTGACAGAATTTGTATTGAAATGTTGGCAGAAATTGTACTGATATGTCTGAATCGCTAACAGAAAAGACAGAAAGATAAAGATCAGAAGATTTCTTACAGAATTTGTATAGTTTTGACTAGAAATGGGGAGTATAATTCGATGAATTTCGTAATGAGATTACTACAATACTTTCCAGATTATGAGATGACATGATTATGATTGACAGATTGTTCAATCTATATCTATCAGTTTGTACCAGATAACGTACAAACATGACCAAATGACACAGATCGTTGTCAGAGAAGTGGTCAGAAAGATCAGAATGCCACAGTAGATTATGTCAGATTGTGATTTTGCTTGAGTTTGTATTCGTGACAGAATATATCACGAGCTCTCTCTTAGATGGTTTTACAGATTGAGTCAGAATGTATTATCCAGATATTGGAAGATTTTGGTACAGCTTTAGTGCGGGATGTTAGCACTAATTGATATGACTTATTATCACTGTGTGACAACAGCTATCAACTTATCAGATGGGTAATGAGATAGTTATAGACAAGACAATATACAGTGAATACTACAGAATTCTTTTGAAGAAAATTCGAAAGAAGATGAAGATAGTTCAGAATGAACAGATTTAAGAAACCAACGTCGGATGATGACGATTGGTATTTGAAGCTGGTGATGGTAGAGGTCTTTGATTGGGATAAACAGATTAGATAACAATTACGGGTATTGTTTTGAACTGTGATTGGTTTATACGGATGTGGTATAACCCACATGGCAAGATTGATTCTGTCAGAGTTAGTTTAAGAAGTATTATGACAATACACTTCATGAAGTTTTATTCCAGATTTGGAATCAGAGGTTAATACAAGAAAGAGATTTCAGAACGGGTTCATTGATATGAGTTTTGATTTAAACGAGACTATACACTTCTCCTGATATATCTGAATTGATTACGTATGAGTTCGAGGACGAACTCAGATCTAAGAGGGGGAGAAATGTAAGGCCCGAGAAATATAGAATTGATAAACCAAGATTATTAATCTTCATTAACGTGAGACTCGGAAGATCTGAGAATGCATGATGTGCGATGAGGGAAGAAAAGACATGAGAAATAGGGTTTGCAAGACCGCACCCGCGCTTAGAACAGGAGTGCAATCGCGGTCATGCAATAATGGAATTTTGAAGGTGAGGCCGAAGCATCACCGCACCCGCGGTGCAACCAAGACCGCACCCGCGGTGCATGGACAAAAAGTTGGCAAATTTATTCGAACCAAGACCGCACCCGCGGTAGGAACAAGATCGCACCCGCGGTGGTGTGACCGCACCCGCGGTAAGAACAAGATCGCACCTGCGGTCGAAGCTTTCGAGAAAAATGAAGATAATGCCGAAGCATGAGCGCACCCACGGTGCATGACACGACCGCACCCGCGGTCATGCGTGTTGCTTGAAAAATAAGCCACGATTTCCGACCTTGAATGCAATATATATATGGATGATTGACACAATAAATCATCAGAAATTCAGTGGAAAGGGGCGAGGCTTTGAGAGAAATTCCTTACGCCTTTTAAAGTTGCGATTGTTAGAAATCCGCCCGTCAGAATTCAAATTCGACTTCAGTTCTGAGTTCCTCGTGACACGAGCTACACAAGGACGTAAGTTTTATTACGTTTTGAGATGTTTTGAATATGATGTTGCTAGAATCGAATATGATTCAGATATGGTGTTTCTACTACCGTAGACATTGTAGAATTGAAGGCAGATTAAAGAGCAGACTGTTTCTGTAATTGTAATGATTTTTGAAAGATATTGACTGAGGTTCTATACCAGAATTGTGTTAGTATTCAGATTATGAATTGTAGTGACACAGATTATGGGTTCTAGAATTATATTTGTGATGTTCAGATTGACAGGGTTATTCAGATAGTATTGTTATGCCGTCGAAACATCAGCTGATTTAGATTGATCAGATTTAGTATTGATTTAGATTGATCAGATATGATATTGATTGAGATTCATGATTATACTGTTGAATTTGATCAGATTGTATACCGATTTGAGTATTGATCAGAACAGATTGTGTATTGAGTTATTCACTGATACAATGTATTCGATATTGTCATTGCCAGATCAGGTATGGACATATTGGAATACCAGACCTCGTCTTCGTCAGACAGGGACGAAAAAGTTATAATTCATGTGATATTCGGGATGATATAACTCAAATAAGATCCTATTTGAGTTTCCCAACAAAATCACATACTAGATTATTGTTATATTCTGATATGAATATGTTTTGTTTATATGCTGATATGCTATGCTATGCTTTGTTTACAGTTTGTTACGCATTGCATTTAAGATAGGGAGTCTTGACAGATCAGTCATACTTCTAGACGTTCGGTGATATCACAGCTTAGGGGAAAATCATTCTCCTATTGTAAATGTGGATACAGATCAGACCGAAGTCTAGGAATAAGACGTACAGTCACCCCGATTGGGAGGGTAGGTGATAGATCAGTGACGTCTTATTCACACCGGGATCCCTAGAGTTATATTTGAGTCGAGTCTAGATATGATTTGACTAGATCTGCATGTATTTATAGATGTGGTTTCATAGACTATGAAACCCATGTTTATTGCTTTCAGTTATGATCACATGTTTATATGATTTGAGTTAAATTGCATGTTTATCTGATTTGAGTTGCATACTTATTTTGATTTGATTTCATAGATTATGAAATCTATTACTTTTGAATAGGTTTATGATATCATGTTTTATGATTTAGATTGTTTCTATACATGCTTACCATGTTTTATACTGGGATTTATTCTCACCGGAGTTATCCGGCTGTTGTCTTGTTTTGTATGTGTGCATGACAACAGGTGGGACAAGATCGGGGTCAGAAGATGATGAGAGAAGATTATTTTAGCGTGGTGATTCCGGACTTGGGTATAGATAGGTTTTATTACTGGAACTTTAGTAGTTGAACCTTAGATTAATTTGATCTAGAAACATGTTGTACAAGATTTGTACTTTTATACAGATATGTATATTATTTAGATGCATTACCTTCCGCACTTGTATTTTAAATGAAAAATTTTTAGACCCGGTTTTATCTTAATTGATAATTAAATCCCAAAGAAGATTAAGAAAAGATCGGCGTTCGGGTCCCCACATGCATGTAATTATTGAATTCTCTTGTATTTTATTAAATGTTTTAATTACATTAATTAAGTATGTTGTGTATATTTGCATGTTTAAAATATACTTTTCTGCATGGTTACATTAAAAAGTAATTTTAAGAATTAGTCGAGTTGTGATCGAGGAACGGAAACCGAGGGTTGAAAAATGTAAAATGTTTTTATTGGTTAATTTTTTTTTAATTATTTAAATGAAGGGTGATGCTTTTTCTTTTTTTAAAAAAATAATGGGTTTTGAAGTGATTTTATACGTTGGGACGTAAATTTTATCGGTGTTGGTTTTTAAAGAAAAATGCGGACGTTTTGACAACTCGGCTAATAAATTCACAAACTTATTTTAACAAAATTAATATTATACTTTAATTAAAGCACTAATGGGCCTAATTACCTCCTTAATGGGCCAAATCTTGGTTAGTGTTTTAATTATCTATTTAAAGTGCAAAAACCCTCCCCACTCTGAGGAATTCAGACGCCCCACACCCCCTTTACAAATCAAAGTCTTCCTTCTCAAGTTTTACATGGCACACACACATCATAATTGAAAGGAAAATTCGAAGGTTGCAAGGAAAATTAAGCTATAGTCTTCGTGTCGTCGTTCTTCGATTCGTCAACAAAAACTCGTGCGTTTATAACGCAAAGGCACGCCATATTTCTTTCTTTCAATCATCTATCACACCATCATATTCATTTGAACATGTTTTGAAAGAAAACAATGCACTCAAGTTATAATTTTCGCAACTATTCACATGCATGTGTTTAACTCTTGTTTGTTGATTCAAAAATCATGTTTAATTTGTGTTAAGAGGCTGCCATTGTGAGGACCCGTACCTAATTCATCTTCAAGGATTAAGTGGATCAATTAATTGTGTTGGGTCTAAATTTTTTTAAAAAAAATAAGACATAAGTGCGCAACATATCATAGTTAATCTTATTTCATTTACAACTCAAGTGAAATATCTACACATGATCCGAAGTACAAGTCTTATACAGAATAAAATCATAATCAGCTAGTGTTCAACAACTACATCAAGTGCTGAAAATCAAATCTACTTCTAAGTCCGGATCTCCACTCTAATCTTGATCTCTCATCCTCTTCTTGACCCCGATCTTGTCCCACCTGTTGTCATGCACACATACAAACACAACAACAGCCGAATAACTCCGGTGACAATATAATTCCCAGTATAAACAATGTATACATGCATTTCATATAAACATTTACAAAAGCATATAACAGTTATCAATAACATGTATCAAATCTGAAAGACATGAATCGATATAAAACTATAAATCAAACTCTTTGACTCTTAATCTTTGACTCGAATTTTCTCTAGTCTAGGGATCCCGGTTCCCGAACGTTGGCACATTATATTGAATCTCTTCAATATGAGTCGATCTACTCCTAAGCACATCAATATAAACCAAACATTCAGTGTCTTGGCACCTCTGCCGAAGACTAGGCATATCTGCCAAAGACTCGTTCTTGATATCTATCTTCTATTCTCTGCTTATCTATAAATCAATAGAATAAGCATACACATTCGAGTAATACAAAGGTATTAAAATAATAACAAGCAAGTATGTGGTTTTGGGAAACTCAAGTCGAATCTAACTCAAGTTGTATCTCCCGGTTAACATTGATTTATACATTTCTTTTCTCGGGGTTTTGGCTTTGCTCTATCTTCAATGCCAATCTGGCATGACATATTCAAGAAATACAATGTCATTATTCCATTCAAACAAGACATCTCAATCTTATCAAATTCTGATGGCATAAAAGTACAATTTCGAAATACCGGCAATACAATATTAATAGACTTCAATATCAATAACTCATAATCAATCAACAACACAATCTGATACCAAATCTGTATAATCTCAATCAAATCACATATGAAAATCATAACAATTTCATACGGTATCTGTTCTCCGATCTGGTTTCGATTATATGATTACTACAATGTCAGGAACACATAATATATATCATATCGTGATTCCTTCAATATCAGATTTTCAAACCATAACAAAACATAAGAAAACTTACATCCGTGTGAAGCCTTTTTTGAGAGAAACACGGTACTAAACTCGGATAAAAAATCAGACGGGGGGATCTCGCGAAATCGCAATTCTAAAATATGAGAAGACTTGAAGATTCCTAGGGAGCTTTCTCGTTTCCTTGATGTAATTCTGAAGAAAAGGGAGAACTTACATAATATATGCATGGCTAGGACAAGTGGCCAACTTCTTTGTACTGCACGTCTCACGCATATGCGCGACCCTCAATGGCGCATTGCGCGAGACCTACTGTCTCGTCGCATAACACTTCAAGTGCTCGCGCATATGAGCGCCCAGTCTTCGCGCATATGCGTGAGACCTACTGTCTCGGAATTTTTTCTCTTCACATACTCACGCATATGCACGCCCTCTTCTCGTACATATGAACGAGGTCTTCTGCCATGCTCGCGCATATGCGCGCTTCTTCTCGCGCATATGAGTGAGGTGTTCTGTCTTCGCACATAATACATGTCTTCCTCTTGGCTTTCTCGGTCTTTTCCTTCTATAATAACATCAATTTATCAATTAATGATTTCTGATTACAATAATATAATCTCGGACATTACAATTCTCCCCTCTAAAATCTGATTTTGTCCTAGAAATCACAGGCAAGAAAATCAGATACAATAAGAAATGTATAACATAAGCTAAACATGAAACTCACATAAGTGAAATAACTCTTGGAATTTCTGTATCATATCTGATTCAGTCTCCCAAGTAGCTTCTTCAATGCCATGATGACTCCACTGAACTTTCACAAGCAGAATAGTCTTCGTTCTGAGCCGTTTTTCTTTACGATCAAGGATTTGGATCGGTTTTTCAAAATAACTCAGTGTCTCGTCGAGTTCGGCTTCATCTGGCTGAAGAATATGATAAGCATCAGGAGATATTTCTGCAATAAAGATACATGAAATGCATCATGTATTCTAGATAGAGATGGAGGTAGAGCGAGTCGATAGGCACGATCACCTATCTTATTGAGAATCTCGTACGGCCCAATATATCGTGGAGACAACTTCCCTTTCTTGCCAAATTTTACAACGCCTCTGAAAGGAGAAATTTTCAGAAATAATTTGTCTCCTTCCTCAAATACCAACGGTCGTCATCGAACATTGGCATATTTGGACTGTCTATCCTGAGCTATCTTCATTCTTTTCTGAATTATCTTCACTTTCTCTATTATATATCGAATCATATCAGGCCCAAGTTCTTGTACCTCAGAGATATCATCCCAATAAAGAGGGGACCTGCACTTCTTGCCGTACAACGCCTCAAATGCAGCCATCTCTATATTCGTCTGATAGCTGTTGTTGTATGAAAATTCACAAAGTGGCAAAGAATCTTGCCAACTAGTGCCAAAATCTAGTTGCCCAAATGCAATTTCGTACCTAGAGCTTGCTGCAAACTGTGCCAAAATGCGAAGTAAATCGAGGATCACGACCTGATACAATCGACTTCAGCACTCCATGCAATCTGACCACTTCTCTGACATAAATCTCTGCCATCTAGTCATGTCTGTACGTCATCTTGTAATGAATAAAACATGTTGATTTGGTCAATCTATCAATAACAACCCAAATCACATCACAACCTTGGGAGGAACGTGGTAGCTTCGTAACAAAATTCATGGAAATGTGATCTCATTTCCATTCAGGAATAGATAAGCTATGCAACAGACCTCCTGATTTCTTTATTTTTGCTTTCATCTATTGGCAATTCAGATATTTGGATACAAAATCTGCAATATCTGCTTTCATCTGTTTCCACCAAAACTGTTTTTTCAAATCATTGTACATCTTTCTGCTATCAGGATGAATATTGAATCGACTACTGTGTGCTTCTGACAAGATCTCCTGTTTCAAATATGAAACATCTGGCATCACAAGACGATTACTCACATATAATACATCATTACGAACCTGATACTCTGATTGATGCCCTGTTTTGATCATCAAAATCGAGTTCTGAATATTCTGATCAACTCTCTGTGCTTCATTAATTCAAAATCAGCTCTGGTTCAACTTGAACGACATAGAGTCTCAAAGGTTTACAATCTGTTTCAAATACTAATCTAGACAAACAGCAATCTTCAATCAAATTTGAAACACCAAACATTGATAAGGATAAAGAACATACCTTTCAACTTAGTGCATCAGCTGCTGCATTGGATTTTCCCGGATAATATTTGATTTCCAATCAAAATCTTTCAATAAATCAAGCCATCTTCGTTGTATCATATTCAGTTCCGACTGTGAAAACAGATATTTCAGACTCTTTTGATTAGAATAAATCTCAAATTTCTCACCATAAAGGTAGTGTCACCAAATATTCAATGAGAATACAATGGCATCCAATTCAAGATCATGAATCAGATAGCGAGTCTCATGTGGCTTTATTTTATTGAGGCATAGGCAATAACATGTCCTCGCTGCATCACACAAGCTAGTCCTCTGTGAGAAGCATCACAATAAATAATAAAATCACCATTACCTGACGGGATAGTCAACACCGGAGCACTGGTTAATCTCTTCTTCAATTCTAAGAAACTGGATTCACACTCCTCTGAACAAACAAACGGTGCATTATTCTGAGTCAGCTCGGTAATTGACTTAGCAATACTGGAGAAATCTTCAATGAATCGGCGATAATAGCCTGCTAAACCCATAAAACTGCGTATCTCTGGCACTGATGTTGGTCTCGGCCAACTGATCACGGCCTCAACTTTTCTAGGATCCACAGAAATCCCATCTCCAGATATAATGTGTCCCAAAAACACAACCTGTCTCAGCCAAAATGCACATTTCGAAAGCTTGGCATACAGTTTCTCAGTTCTCAGAATTCTCAATACGGTTCTCAAATGTTCAGCATGATCAGTCATATTCTTTGAATATATTAGAATGTCATCGATAAAAATAATCACAAAATCATCGAGATATTTCTGAAATGTACGGTTCATCAAACCCATAAATACAGCTAGAACATTCGTTAAACCAAACGGCATGACTATAAACTCATAGTGGCCATACCTGGTTCTGAAATATGTCTTCGAGATATCAGAATCTCTGACTCTCAGCTGATGATATCCAGATCTTATATCGATCTTGGAATAAACAGAAGAACCCTGCAACTGATCAAATAAATCATCGATACGAGGCAAAGGATATTATTCTTGACCGTATCCTTGTTCAACTGTCGATAATAAATGCAGAGTTTCATTGAACCGTCTTTCTTTCTAACAAATAATATTGGAGCACCCCAAGGAGAAACACTCGGTGTAATGTAACCCTTGGCCAGTAAATCTTCTAACTGTTATTTTCATTCTTTCAATTCAATCGGTGCCATTCTGTATGGAATTTTAGAAATAGGAACAGTACCTGGTAACAACTCAATGCTGAAGTCTATCTCTCGAACTGGAGGCAATCCCGGAATCTCATCTAGGAAGACGTCAGCAAACTCACATACCACTGAAAAATCTGCCAATGTAGGGCTCGATTTTAGTACATTTAGTGAATACACAAAGAATTCCTCTGCTCCTTTCTGTAATAATGGATCATAGACAATGCAGTTATCAAAGGAATTCGCGATCTGGAACCCTTACCGTAAAATTTCCACTCATCAGCCATATCAGGTCTGAATCTTACAATTTTCTGGGAACAATCTACGGTAGCTCTGTACTTGGTCAGCATATCGATACCAATAATACAGTCAAAATCAGAAAACCAAAGTACGATACAATCTAACTCTATCTCATTGCCATCATACTGCAACACACAATGTTTAACAGAATTCACTGTTATCAAACCTCTCCCCAAAAGTGAAGAGACAGACACTACAACAGATAATGACTCAACAGGTAATGCATGTATCAAGGCAAATCTCTCAGAA
Source organism: Primulina eburnea (assembly GCF_022965805.1). Classification (NCBI taxonomy): domain Eukaryota; kingdom Viridiplantae; phylum Streptophyta; class Magnoliopsida; order Lamiales; family Gesneriaceae; genus Primulina; species Primulina eburnea. The sequence goes on along the minus strand of NC_133104.1, from coordinate 24,394,974 downwards.
ATAAAAGTATGGGATGCACCCGTATCTATCAATACATAGGCAGGATAACCACAAAGGGAATAGTTGCCTGCAACTACATCATCAGGTGCTTCCTAGGCATGTTCTTCAGTCAAAGCAAACACTCTGACCTGCTGTCTCGGAGGCTGGCTAACAGTTTGGCTTCCTCTTGGCCTCGGCTGTGACTGGGCAGTTGCTGGATGGAATGAATGAACATCAGATGATCGTCTATCAGGCTGAGCCACTGATCCAGATGATTCTGCTCCCTGAGATCGTTGATAACCTCGTTGTGGACAAATTCTGGCAAAATGTTCCTGCTGTCTGCAGATGTTTCAACTACCAAATTACTCTTTGGCATTGTTCTGTGGGATGTCTTCCTCCACAAGTTCTGAAATAGACCCGGTATAACTCTGGCTCTGTCGTGAACCACTGGAGCTAGATGAACTGCTACCTTACTTCTTAAACTTTTTCCCTCGGGCTTTCAAATGATCTTTCTTCCCGCTGCTGCTACTGCCAGTCTCGAATATGGGAGGGGGTTGGTGGAACTGAGGGGAAGGTTGTTGTTGTTTCGGTACTGGTGCCACATACGAAGCTCCTTTCTGCATAATCAAGCCCGCTTCAGCTCCTTTGGCTCTGTTCAAAGCATCAGCAAAATTATTTGGTCTTCTGGTATTTACCAGTGTAAAGATCTCAGGATTCAGCCCATTGATAAACTGATCAGCAACATCTTCATCATTCTCAGAAACATGAGGAGCAAATCGTAACAAGGTAGAGAACTTGGCCGCATATTCTTCAATATTCAGTTGACCCTGTCTCAGATTAGCAAACTCTGGACCCTTGTCTTTTCTGTACGATGCTGGGAAAAATCTTTGATAAAATTCAGTCTTAAATATTTTCCAAGTAATAACTGTACCTCGATGCTCCAATGCTCTCTTTGTCGTAAGCCACCAATTCTTTGCAACGTCATGCAATTGGTGCCCAATCAATCTAAACAGTCTAACTCTTCGCTCATCTGTATAGTCAAGGGATTCAAACAACATCTCAACGTCATCAAGCCAGCTCTCACAGTCAACTGATTTCTCAGTTCCTTTCAGATTCGGCGGTTTAAACGACTGAAATCTCTTCAGTAATGTTTCCATCGGGGTTTCTGTGACATCCATCGGATTAGTTGAGTTACTACCCTGTTCCGGAATTCTTCGAGGAGGCATATCTAATTATCAAAAAGGTTAGTAATCAAATCTGACAAATTTGTCTCAGTACTCCTCTGATCATCTTACCTCTGATCAAGAATCGGGTCTGATTCATTTTCCAATAATACACATTTCCAATCAAATCAGATAATCAGGTAAACATGTATTAAAGCAGTAAAACATTATGTGATGCTAGCATGTATTAGGGACCCGAACCTAATTCATCTTCTGGGGTTAATTGGATCAATTAATTGTATTGGGTCTAAATTTTTTTTAAAAAAAAAAGACATAAGTGCGCAACATATCACAGATAATCTTATTTCATTTACAACTCAAGTGCAATATATACACATGATCCGAAGCACAAGTCTTATACAGAATAAAATCATAATCAGCTAGTGTTCAACAACTACATCAAGTGCTGAAAATCAAATCTACTTCTAAGTCCGGATCTCCACTCTAATCTTGAGATCCTCTTCTTAACCCAGATCTTTTCCCACCTGTTGTCATGCATACATACAAACACAACAACAGCCGGATAACTCCGGTGAGAATATAATTCCCAGTATAAAAAACGTATACATGCATTTCATATAAACATATAAAAAAGCATATAACAGATATCAATAACATGTATCAAATCAAAAAGACATGAATCGATATAAAACTATAAATCAAACTCTTTGACTCTTAATCTCTGACTCGAATCTTCTCTAGTCTAGGGATCCCGGTTCCCGGACGTTGGCACATTATATTGAATCTCTGCAATAGGAGTCGATCTACTCCTAAGCACAACAATATAAACCAAACATCTAGTGTCTTGGCACCTCTGCCGAAGACTAGGCACATCTGCCAAAGACTCGTTCTCGATATCTATCTTCTATTCTCTGCTTATCTATAAATCAATAGAATAAGCATACACATTCAAGTAGTACAAAGGTATTAAAACAATAACAAGCAAGTATGTGGTTTTGGGAAACTCGAGTCGTATCTCCCGGTTAACATTGATTTATACATTTCTTTTCGGGTTTTGGCTTTGCTCTGTCTTCAAAGTCTTCAATACCAATCTGGCATGACATATTCTAGAAATACAATATCACTATTCCATTCAAACAAGACATCTCAATCTTATCAAATTCTGACGGTATAACGGTACAATTTCGAAATACCGGCAATACAATATCAATAGACTTCAATCTCTATAACTCATAATCAATCAACAACACAATCTGATACCAAATCTATATAATCTCAATCAAATCACATCTGAAAATCATAAAAATTTCATATGGTATCTGTTCTCCGATCTGGTTTGGATTATACAATTACTACAATCTCAAAAATACATAATATACATCATATCGTGATTCCTTCAATATCATATTTTCAAACCATAACAAAAAACAAGAAAACTTACGTCCGTGTGAAGCCTTTGTCGAGAGAAACACGTTACTAAATTCGGATCGTAAATCAGACAGGCGGATCTCGTGAAATCACAATTCTAAAATCTGAGAAGACTTGAAAATCAGACGGGCGGATCTCGTTTCCTTGATGTAATTCTGAAGAAAAAGGAGAACTTACATAATATATTCATGGCTAGGACAAGTGGCCAACTTCTTTGTATTGCACGTCTCGCGCATATGCGCGACCCTCAATGGCGCATATGCACGAGACCTACTGTCTTGTCACATAACACTTCAACTGCTCACGCATATGCACGCCCTGTCTGAGCGCATATGCGCGAGACCTACTGTCTTAGCATTTCTTCTCTTCACATACTCGCGCATATGCACGCCCTCTCTCGCGCATATGCGCGAGGTCTTCTGCCATGCTCGTGCATATGCGCGCCTCTTCTCGCGCATATGCGCGAGGTGTTTTGTCCTCGCACATAATACATGTCTTCATCTTGGCTTTCTCGGTATTTTCCTTCTATAATCACATCATTTTATCAATTAATGATTTCTGATTACAGTAATATAATCTTGGGCTTACAGCCATGGTTAAGGTATGGATTAAGGGTGTTTTGCACACATTTTAGGGTACTAGAAACACACACAAAACGCTGCAACATGATTAAATCAAGCTGGAATAGCCGAGAGAAATCAAGAAAAAGGGGGGCCGAGAGTTGAAGGTTTGTGTGAGTTGAAGGTTTTTGTGCATGTATGTGTCTTGTTGCCTCGTTCTTGTGCATGGGACTTAGGGGCTCTACCTGGTAAGGGTGTTGGGTCCTAAGGGACTTGGGTCAGGGTCAGGAAAGGACCCCTCGCGTGCAGCCAAGGAGGAGTCCCATGGAGAAGGGACTCCTCGCCGGATCTGTGAAGATGACAGCAGCCAAGGGGGCTCGCTGCTGGGGCTAGGTGGCTCAAGGTAGGTCCATCAGGGTCCAAGGGTCATGGACAGGGGTCGGACTAGGGGTTGGGGCGGCTGGGTTGCTGCTGGCTCGAAGAAAAAGTAGGAACCGTGAGGAGAAGCAAGTCGCGCAGCTGGTGTTCTTTGATTCAGGTGCTTCGAGCTTGGGGTTCCAAGGGGTTTGGTCTGGGCGTGGTCCAGGGATGTTGAGGGTCATGTGGGCTCAGTGGTGGCTCGGCTGGGAGAGTCCTAGTTGGGTTACGAGTCCTAGACATACAAGGAAGAACACACACACACACATGCAGAAATATGGGCCGAGTTACAGCAAGTTTTTGTGCGGGCCAGGGCTGGGTTTTTGGGCTGGGCTTGGTCAGTAGGGTCCCTAGGTTGGTTTTCTAGGTTTTGGCTCAAGGTAGCTTGGGCGTGGCTCGAGTAAATCGGGAAATGGCTCGGTGGGTTCGTTAGTGTGTCAAAAACGAAAATTAAAAGGCTAAAATTGAATCCATGGGTCCACGGGGGTGGCTCATGACTTGGAAGGGTAGAATAAAATTGGTTAAAATTTGGGATCAAAATAATGAGTTTTGGATTTATTCGGGATTAATCGCCGCACGAAACGCTAATTAACGAGTTAATTGAAACGTCAAGTTTTATGTTTTATAAAATTAGGGAAAATTATATTTAAGCTCAAATAATTATTAAAATTCTAATTTTTTAATTGGAGAATTTTATATTAAGTTTGGTTTAATTCGGGACTAAAACGCGTTAATATGTCTTATTTAAAGACTAATTATAAAAGTTCTCGATTTAAGCTAAATAAAAATACGAGAAAATTATATAAGCTTAAATAATTATTTGTGACATGTTAGAGTCATTGAAATTAAGAAAAAGTCAAAAACGTGAAATTTTACGTCCAGGGGTAAAACGGTCTTTTTATACTTAGAAATTAGTAAACGTCATGACAGTGTCCTGAATGTAGTTTTATATGCTAATATGATTATTCCAAATGTTTATGAATTTTTATGACATTTATTTTAAATGTTTATGATTTATTATGTCATTTTAAATGTTTACGATTTATTATGTCAAAATGTCATTTTAAAAGGTTATGATTTAATATGTTAAAATGTTTATGATTTAAATGCATATTTTAAATTTTTATGATGTTGAAATATTTATTTAAAAGAATTATGGATTTTTATATGTTAAAAGGTTTCTTTTAAAATATTTATGGATTTTTATGAGAAAACGATAACGTTAAAAGAAATGTTGCATGCTTGTTTTTAAAAGGAAAAAGATATTAAATGCATGATTTTTATAAAGTGATAAGAATGTAAAACGTTGAAGGAAGTGAAGTAATTGTGACTATTGAGGTTATGAGATTTGAGGTAAGAATGGGAATATCGTGAGGGGAGAAGGCCCAGAGAGAGCCCATTTATGGGAAAAGGCCCCAGAGCGATCCCCGACGATCGTATTTCTATTCAAAAGAGGATAGACCAAGGCTCAGTTGACGAGATTTTCGTCGATGTCCCCGCCGCCCAGTACTATGGTTTCATGTAGATGGATCCATCGACTAATGATGATATGAGGATATGATTGAGGATAGGCCAAGGCTCAGTTGACTGATCTTATGTCGCTGATGTCCCCATCGTCCATTGCTGTGGTTTCATGTAGATGGATCCATAGACTTTTGAGGATTGAGGAAAGTCACAATTAACGCTGAATTCAATAAAAAAGAAAAATATTAATGATCATGATGAAAGAATACATGTTAAGAATGAGGAAAAGAAAAATATTGAGGTCCAAGTTATGCAGGTTCAAATGAATATATTTACGATGATATGAAAATATTTACGAAAATGTTTATGAAAATGTTTATGAAAAGGTTATGGAAATGTTTACGCTTAAAGTTGATGCATTATTATGAAAATGTTTTTATTTAAAGTTTATGCATCATGAAAATTGTGAGGACCCGAACTTAATTCAATTCTTAATCACTTTTTGGGAATAATTAATCAATTAAAATAAACAGGGTCTAAATTTTTTTTTTAATTTCAAGAGTACGCAGCATATGAAATAAGTCATATCTCATTTACAAGATCATTACTCAGATCTAAGTATAAGTCCTGTACAACGATAAATCATAATAACTACTGTTTCTTCACGACACCTCAGGTGATATAACAGATCTACTTCTAAGTCCGGATCTCCACGCTAACTGTCTTCTCTCATCCTCTTCTTGACCCTGATCCAGCCCCACCTGTTGTCATGCACACATACAAAACAAGACAACAGCCGGATAACTCCGGTGAGAATAAATCCCAGTATAAACAATGTAAACATGCAATCATATAAAAACATATATAAAAGCATAAATACTATATCATCACATGTAGCAACTCAACAAACATGAATGATATAAACAATGTAAATCAACATATCGTCTCAGACTCGACTCAACCGACGCGTCGTCTCAGACTCGACACAATCCTAATCTAGGGATCTCGGTGTCTGAATAATGATAAATATATCGAATCTCAGTCGATAGGAATGAATCAACTCCTAAACGGCATCGATATAATTCATATATCCAGTATCTGGGCGAATCGGCCACAGAATTGATGAATCAGCCAAGGACTTGACGAATCAGCCAATAACTAGACGAATCAGCCGGTGACTAAGCGACTCAGCCACTAACTAGACGAATCAGCCAGTAACTAGACGACTCAGCCAATGACTAGCGAATCAGCAGTCAACACATACATTGGCTATGAATCAATAGCCCACACATATCAATCTCATTAATTGCAAATATCAATGCAAATCAAGGCAATAAACTACAGTATGTGATTTAAGAAAACTCGAGTCAAACCTTACTCGAGTTGTGCAATCCCAACTCAACATTAATTTATACATGTCGTTCTGTTATTCTGACTCTGTCGAAGTCTCGAACTCAAAGCCTGTCAATACTCAACCTGACAATAACAATATCGAGGGTACGGTATTAATACACCACTCAATCAGTACTGGATATAATCAGAACTCAATCAAATTTCGTTTCAACAGCATAACGTCATCATCTCAATATACCCAGTAATATCATATCAGTCAGGTATCAATTCTAACATCTCATACTTGATAATGATACAATTCTGATATCAATTCAACTCCAAAATTCATAACAATTCCATAATCAGTCCGTTTCTTAATCTGACTTTGATTCTATGATGTCTAACATGTCAAGAACATCATATATGACGTGTATTCAATTCCAACAACATCATAATTTCAAATCATATCAAAACGTAGTAAAACTTACGTCCAGTTGAAGCTCTCGTCGCTAGGAACTCGGTGCTATACTCAAATCGCAAAAAAACAACAATTATCCCAGCGTTTCCCTTCGGTTTCCCTTTTCTTTTCTCTCTGAAAAATACGTTTGTTATATATATATATATATATATATATATATATATATATATATATATATATATATATACACATACAAATCGCATGCTAAGGGAAACGTGGCAACTTTTCATCCTGCATGACTCGTGCTCGGGCGGTCACAAATTACCGCTCGGGCGCGGAAGTTTCTGTCCAGATCCTCAACCGAACATCTCCTGGCGCTCGGACGGTCACAAATTACCGCTCGGGCGCCATACTTTCTGTCCAAGAAGTAAAATTGGCGCTCGGGCGGTTCTTTTCTACCGCTCGGGCGCGAGATGTTCGGTCTAACATCTTAAGATGTTCGGTCCAACATATTGCCTTATAATATAACGATGCCCTGCTTCTTCATTTGAGTTCCTATAACCTCAATTCTGTCAATTAATCAACGTCTGATTACAGTAATTAAATTCTTGGGCCTTACAAAAATGTTTAGGAAAATGTTATTGTTTAAAGTTTATGCATATTCATGAAAACGATATTTTAAGTACAAGTATTTTTACGGTGCGTGCGTTTTGTATATGTATTACTTGTTATCAAGATTATGGTGTGTTGATTCTTGAGACTCACTAGGTGTGATTGATTCAGGTGTTTATGATAATAATGTTTATGAAGGTCTTGATGGTTGAATTTGCTGGACTAAAGATGCACATAACCCGAGGACCGACTCTAGTTTTCCGCACTAGTTATGATTTTTGATTTGAAGTGATGTTAATGATATTTTTATGACTTTTATTTATGTTATGAGATATTTTTGAGAGGTTATATTACGGGCTATACTTTTCAAATGTTATTTTTAGGTTGAGTAAAATGTTGGATAATTTTATGCTAAAGTATTTACTCTGGTTTTCAAATTATAGTTGGTTGATTTATTTTAAAATAATGTCAAAAATATTTTATGGTTCGGCCGAATGCTATGTGAGGTATGAAAAAAAATAAAAAAAACTCTAGCATGTTTTAAGAAAACGAATAAGCAGGCGTTTTAAATTATGCATTTAAAAATTATTTCGTTTAGGAAAGTTTGTGAAATTATTAGCCGAGTTGTCAAAACGTTCGTATTTTTGTTGAAAATCGAATAACGATAAAAATTACGTCCCGGCGTATAAAATCAGCCAAAAACTCCTTATTTAAAAGAATAATAAAAAGCATCAACCTTATTTTAAACAATTATTTAATAAAAACAATTTTCATTTTTTAGTCATCGGTCTCCGTTCCTCGATCGTAACTTGAATAATATATAAGAATACACTTTTATGCATTCAAGTAGAAAACTACTTTAAAATCATATAAACATGTCAAAATAATCAATTTAAGCAATTAAAACAATTTAATTTGCTATTTATTCATTTTCCCTATATTTGCATGCAGTTGGATTACGTCGTCTTAATTTTGGACCTTACATGATAAGTAAGAATGGAGCAAATGGGTATGCTCATATAAGGACATGTTTAGTCTTGAATCACATTGAGATGTGAACTCATTGCTAGTTGTATCAATAAATCATTGAGGGTCACACAAGTATTAGCTTTCCAGATCCCGTTGAGAAGAAAATTAGTTCAATAAGTTGAACGACTTATAAAGGAGTTTATAAGTACAAGGAAAATTAGAAGTATGACTTCTATATGGGGAATATAACTTTTAATTAGTATAAGTGCTCCTAAAATAAAAGTTGGCCAAATAAATAATGTATTTGAAAATTGTGATCTTCATAAACATTGTTATGGACTTAATTAAATTAATTCAATTGTTGAATTAATTAAATACTAGTGGACCTAATAGAGTCGATATAATTAAATTAATTCAAGTGTTGAATTAATTAAATAACGTTGGGTCTTGTATAGCTCAAATGGAAATAATTATTCAACTAGTGGGTTTGAATAAATTTAAGTAAGATTTTATTTATCTCAAATGTGTTTGAGATATTAAAAATTAGTCCATGGGCTTTGTACATGTTATAAACCCAAATAACATGCTATGGAGGTGAAAGGTTAGAAGTCAACATTTTGAGTTAAAGGCAAGCATGCCTTTGAAATACACTTTAACTTTTTCCCTTTGAAATACACTTTAACTTTTTCAAACACCAAGAAAAATTTTCCTATTATCCTCCAAGCAACCCCTTGGCCGAAACTTCTTCATTATTCGTAAAATTTTGTTTATTCACTTTTGATGATTTGAAAGCAAACTTCTCAATGAAAATGTCATGCATTTCTTAGTACAAGTGCAAGGTGGTTCTAGTTTGTTGATGGTGGGCTTGATATTGAGCAAAGAGTGCTCAAAAGAATCTTGTAGATTGTCTACAATTGAAGAGCTAAGTTGTTTGACAACTTAGTTGGAGCCATCAACAATCCTTATGATTAATAGGTAAAATTCTAAAGCACAATATGTATGATTTTGTGTTTTTAGTATTTGCTACACACTAGTAAAGGGTGCTTGCTTTTTGCTCTTGTAAATTTTCTAGAGTGGATCTCATGTGAGACCGTTTCACGGATCCTAATATGTAAGACGTGTCAACTCTACTGATATTCACAATAAAAAGTAATACTCTTAGCTGAAAAAGTAATACTTTTTCATGGATGACCCAAATAAGATATCCGTCTCACAAATACGACTCGTGAGACAGCTTCACACAAGTTTTTTCTAATTTTCTAAAAAAAACTTTTGTTGCGCATTCCGTACACCCATAACCGATCCCTTTCAAAAATTTCATTTATTTTTTTTTTTTCCATTTTCACTTTTGTTTAATGGGTTCTTTTCAATATATTACATTAGCAATAAAGTGAAAAATTGTTGTATAGCAAATATTAAATATTAAATAAAATTTAAAGCACCTATTGATACGATCCTTCGAACCACGAAAAACAAACGCTCTCAAAAACGGAGTCACACCCTCGATTAGATGAAACAAAGAAACGGTTGTGTTGTCCCGATCTTTTTGAACAAGTAAGTGTATAATATTCACCTCTAAATCACGAAGGATTTAGCAACAAATATTAACGAAGATAAACAATCGAAATTCAAGCGAACCTTCAAAGAACTCGTCTTTGACAATTCGAGTGAAGAACAATCGACAAACGCCACAAAGTATTAAACTTTGATAAGTTTGATTTTAGAAACACACAAAGGTGTATACAAAGCCAAGTTTTGAAATTAAGAGAAAAACTCTATCAATATGATTAAACTCAAAAATGAATAATTCATAATGTCTTTACCATCAATAAAATTCGTGCATATATTGATACAAAATCAAAAGATATCAAAAGATAATTTTCTAAACAAAATCTGAACCAAATCTGCACCAAAATTTTCGCGGGTATCTTCGGACACAGACCCCGTTTATGGGTCCGGAATGGGGTCCGTGTAGGCACTGTAATTTCCGCCAAATATATCAAAGGGCACGGACCCCGTGTACAGGTCCGTGGAAGGGTCCGTGTAGACTCGGTAATTCTATTCTTTAAGGAGGACTGACACGGACCAGGTCCGGGTGGGGTCCGTGTAGACTCGGTCGTTTTTTTAATGGTATTCGTTTGGCCTTCAAGCTCACCCCCATGCATCCCATGCATCACGACTCCTTCAAGGCTTGGAACCTTGCTTGCGAGCTCTTCTCGATCGCTCATGAGTCCATGCAATGCATCCTTGAATCTTCTTTCAATCATTAGCACGTCATGCCCGGCCAGATTCATATCATACTCCTCTTTTTCAAAAAGATTTGTCCTCAAATCTTGACTACCTATGCAAAAACGAAGCAAGTTAGTAATAAAAAGAATTAAATTATCAACATTCTTACCTTTAATATCATGTTTGTAGGCGCTATAGTTTGCTCGCTCCTTCCGCACTTGAAATCCCAACATTCCCGTTGTGTTTCCTATAAACTCATCAATTTTACCAAACGTCAAATAACAAATGACACCAAATAATAACAACGAGATATCATTAAGTATCACAAAAATCAGATTTCTCCCCTTCTTAGACCTAGTCAACACCAAAATAATATTCATGCATGAGTACGACCATAGTCTACTAGGAATAAGATATAATTGATGCAACATATAAGAATCTAGCTTAGATGCCCTTTCCCTATATCCAATGCACCCTTGACTACACCACTTAACATATCTCTTCATATGCAACCAACACATATAATCATGAATTTTATCAATGATGAAATCACAACAATACGCCTCATTAGCGATTAATTCATAAAATGAACATAACATGAACAATTTAATCTCCTTAAAAATATATTCATCATGAACATAGAAATTCTTATATTCATTCATGCTTTTTTCACTACTATCACCAAACAAATAAAATCATGCCAATATAACATGTCCAATGTTCCATTCATGCAATCCTTTAACACGACACCTGGATTTAAGTCTAATGCATACAAACCATTGTCAACACGACGTCCCACCAATTTATAAAATCGTGACAAATCAAAATTCTCAATAGGTACATGCAATATCTCACTACTTTGGTAACCATAAGAATTTGAGACAAGAATAAAACTTAAATTAGGCCTCACACCTACCACATTTGCAGCATGTTCCCCAAACTCTGGAAAACAACGAAACAAAGAATTGAGATAGCAAAGAAAGCCATACCTCATAGTCGTTGCGGTGACAACTATGCTTACCTCACGGTGATTGTGCTCAACATCACATGGGTCGCCCCATTGCATTCTCACACCATCAACACTTGCTCGTCCCCTCATCATGACGTCACCATAATCCTGCAAATAAGAAGTAACAATGCTCGGGATTGAACCGGCTATATCATCATAATGAGAATAAACCAACTTGTACATAGGTACATGAAATGGTTTATTCGAGAACAAATAACTTTCTACCTCATTCTTTTAGGCCATCAATTTATTTTTCTTTTTCTTTTCTTTGGCCTCTTTTTCTCTTTCATCTTTTCTCTCCTTTTTTCTTTTCTATAGCCATCTCACTCTTTTGTTCACTCTTTCTTTCGGCCATTTTTAATTCTTTTTCACTCAATTCATGAAGTGTCAGTTGAACCTCAGGGACTCCTTTTGGATCAATTGAACAAGAGAAGCACAAGGTTCCTCTAAGCATGTAGCCAACATAAGTTTTTCATGCCTACTCCTCTCTTTCATAGTAGACAAATTAGATACTTCTTCACCGCTCAATGATTCAGCTTCCACTATACATTGTTTAAAACCATTTAACTCATCAACTAGTGGAATACTATTATCAATAATTTTCATAACCTCAACCTCATATTCAGGCTCAATTCAAACTTCAACCACAATTTGAGGCTCAAGCTCGACGGACGACCCTACTACTGTCATCTCCTCACGCGGACATTGCGAATATCATGCCCAACTTCTAAACATCAACAACATATAATATCACAAGTATGTGGGCTAGAAGTTTTAGATGTACCTCGATGTTCATGCCTTGTAGCTTCATGCCTCGACTCAACCATTGAGCTTCCCATGATTTTGTCGTTTCCGTTGGGCCGCCAGGTGGATGCCAACAAATTATCATACAAGCCATGTTCATCTCTCCTACCACCTTTCCCATCATTGTGATTTGGAAAAAATTCTTCCTCATCACCCTTTTCATCTCATCACTTCGCCTATCATCATAACGATCTAAATACAACGCTCTACTTCCTTCAATTCCACTACCTCGTCTATTCTCATCAACATGTCTATCATACATCTCCTCTTCTTCACACTTCTTATACTTTTCTCGTAGAGATTTAAACTCCTTCTCCCATTTTCTATTCAACCCTCCTAACATTGTTTGAAATTGACGTTCGTCAATCATTATACCTGCAAGAAAATGTTAGTATAAAACAATAAAGAATAAAGTTCCTCACCACAAATCCTCACTGGTCACTCCAATGAATATTCACTCGACTCTCTCTTTTTTTTTTTGTCCTCACTACATAACCTAGCACGTCACTCCAAGAAATAAACAGTCTCCCTCAAGTATTTCACTAGATTTTAAGAATTCTCTCGTAGGGTATGCTTTCAGGCTTTGTAGCTTGTGTGCATCAAACTCACAAGTTCAAACTTCACTACACTTGCAAACTGACTTACACGGACTGCGTAAAACAAGAAATTTGAAATAATAATTTTTATTTTTTTTATTGTGAGAGTCACTTGAATATGACTCACAATAGAGATAAGAACAATATTCAATGCTAAAATAATAGACAATATTTTATTATTATTATTATTATTTTATTGTGAGAAGCACTTGAATATGGCTCCCACAAGAGACTAGAACAAAATACCAAAACCAATCTATGGCAAAATTTCGGAATTTTTGTACTTTTTCTTTTCTCTTGCACAAGGATTGTTTGTGCACTCGAAAAAAGAAAAAAAAATCTGACAATTTCGAGAATCACAAGATTCACGAAGATGAAGAACGAAAGATCAAACAGATCTGATAACAAATAAAAGATAAACACAGATCTGAAAATGAAAAGGATAAACTTACTTGAATAAAAGGGAACCTAAAGCTCTGATACCAAATGATGCGATCCTTCGAACCACGAAAAGCAAACACGCTCAAAAACGGAGTCACACCCTCGATTCGATGAAACAAAGAAACAGTTGTGTTGTCCCGATCTTTTTAAACAAGTAAGTGTATAATATTCACCTCTAAATCACGAATGATTTAGCAACAAATATTAACGAAGATAAACAATCGAAATTCAAGCGAACCTTCAAAGAACTCGTATTTGACAATCCGAGTGAAGAACAATCGACAAATGCCACAAAGTATTAAACTTTGATAAGTTTGATTTCAGAAACACAAAAAAGTGTATACAAAGCCAAGCTTTGAAATTGAGAGAAAAACTCTATCAATATGATTAAACTCAAAAATGAATAATTCATAATGTCTTTACCATCAATAAAATTCGTGCATATATTAATACAAAATCAAAAGATATCAAAAGATAATTTTCTAAACAAATTCTGAACCAAATCTGCACCAAAATCTTTGCGGGTATCTTTAGACACGGACCCCGTGTATGGGTCCGGAATGGGGTCCGTGTAGGCACTATAATTTCCGCCAAATATATCAAAGGGTACGGACCCCGTGTACAGGTCCGTGTAGACTCGGTAATTCTCTTCTTTGAGGAAGACTGACACGAACCCCGTGTACAGGTCCGGGGTGGGGTCCGTGTATACTCGGTCGTTTTTTTAATGGTATTCGTTTGGCCTTCAAGCTCACCCCCATGCATCTCGATCGCTCATGAGTCCATGCAATGCATCCTTGAATCTTCTTTCAATCATTAGCACGTCATGTCCGGCCAGATTCATATCACCTATGGAATATCATATTGTGTTAAATACGATGGAAAAATATCCTTTGACAGATGAATATTTCGTGTATATACGGTCATGTTCGTTTTTGAATTTTTGTGTATCTATATAATTTCGCACCATTTTAATTTTTTTTTTTTTTTTTTTTTTTTTGAATCTCAGTATTTGTGCATAAATATCCAGTAACCAATGAATGTCATTGGATTTAAAAATTTTATTTTAGTTTTCTTTAGATATTTGTCCACCAAAAAAAATTATATAATATTGGTAACGTAGAAATAACCGACGTCGTTCAAAACCTTTCCCTATTGAGATCACGTCGTTCAAAAAATAAAATCAACCACGAGATATTTCTTAACTACAATCTTAAAATACCCATGCCCAAAAAAATATTACAAGAATAATCATTCATGAAACCACACTTCTAGCCGAGAAATTTGACTAATGCACATTTATTCATGTATAAATCAAAATACACCAAACATTATGTATCTCAAAGCTAGCAGCCTAATCATAGCGCAAATCAAGAAATCTCTTCATCTCACAATAACTCAAAGTAGTTCGTTCTTCATACTTACCAATGTTACTAATATTTATAAAAATAGCATACAAAAATTATTTAAAACCAACAACAATATCAAGATATAATTACATAAGCACCACAAAGTCACTAACCATTATACATCCATTCAGTTTCTTTTCATGGTTCTATCATGCATCTCGAGCAACTATGAGCTCCATGAGATGTTCCGTATCCCCAACGTCAGATAGTGCCAAAACATCGTCTTCCGTTGTGATGTTGTAATTGTGTCCAATAGCTCTCAAAAACTGGTAAACTTCGAACATCGTAGGCCTCTCTTTCAGACCAGGAAGCACACAATTACAGGCGACCTTCAGAAATTGGAGAAGCTCGTTATCATAACCTTTCCCTTTCAAGGCTGTGTCAATCGAATCTTGAAGCTCATAGGTAGTTGAGAGTTGTGAAATCCACTCGACTAGATTCCCCTTGAAACTTTCGGGGGCCTTTTTGACAAAATTTGGTTTCTCCCCGGTTACCAACTCCAGAAGAACAACCCCAAAACTATAGACATCACCTTTTGCGGTGGCCGTTAAAGTTCTAGTATATTCAGGAGCGACATACCCCAACTCCCCGAAATCACCATTCACGAAAGTGCTGACATGAGTGTCAATGGGATTCATGAGCCTAGCAAGTCCAAAATCTGAGATTTTGGGCTCATAATCCACGTCCAGCAGTATGCATTTTGAACTGATATTTCGGTGAATTATACGTGGATTACAAGTGTGGTGGAGCCATGCGAATCCTTTTGCTGTCCCAATCGCGATTTTGAGCCTGGAAGGCCAGTCCATAACTTTTCCACCATCATTTACCTCATGCAGCTTACCATGAAGGTTACCATTCGGCATGTTCTTATAGACCAGGAGTCTTTCCTTCTTAGTCATGCAAAACCCGAGAAGTGGAACCAAGTTGCGGTGTTTCACGCTTCCTAGAGTAGCCATTTCAGACATAAATTCTTTTTCTGAGTGTTGAGTATCCTGCAATCTCTTCACCATAAGAGATGTTCCATCCTCAAGTACTGCTTTGTACATCGTTCCAGTTCTTCCCGACACGATAATATTTTCTTTGCTGAAGTCATTAGTCGCCTTCATGAGATCTCTTAAGTTCATTTTAGACACTGTTTTGTCAAACATTTTAAGCTGAAAAAATATACAATTCTCAGTTATCCTTCATACGGAAACAGGTACAGAAAAATTTCAAACACAAATAAGATGATGGAAGAAAAAAATTTAAAGAAAGATAGGACACGATGTTAAATTTTTAAGAGGAACTTACGAAATGTGAGCCAAGAATCTAACATAAGCCACATCAAAGTAATTTAGCCTCGATTCAGATTAAAAACGAAAATTCTATGAAAGTAAGCATTTATCTTGCCTTGGTGCGTTTGGTACCCTTGATACTCCTTGCCCATTTGTTGCCCAGAGGATCTTCATCCTTCTTTGTTCTCGTCATCTTACGCAAATAGAAAAACATGCTGATTCCTACACCTAAGGCAGAAATAACCACACCACCAACAGCTGCCACAACAATCATCGGAGCACGGGTTTTCTTTGAAACATCCGAACACGGGGGCAAAGGACCACCACACAGTCCCAAATTACCTGAATAGTCCTCAGTAGTTGCATTGAAAAATCTGGGAACTGGACCAGTCAATTTGTTGTTTGCCACAGAAAATGACTTGATTCGGTTAAGTAGGCTGATCTGAAGAGGGATTTGACCACTCAATTGGTTGTTGTCAAGTTTAATAGAATTCAAGTACTGGCATTTGGCAAGATCCTCGGGGATCTCTCCCGATAACTGATTGGATGATAGGTCAAGTGTCGTCACATAGGTAATTAAATTTGAGATATTATTTGGAATGTTGCCGTATATGTTGTTGTTTGAAATATCTAAGCCAGTCAATGATGAGCAATTAACAATTCCTTGAGGAAACTCTCCCTTAAGTCCCATGTCCACTAGCTTGATATTAAGGACCTTATTCTCATTTTCGTGCCAGCATTCAATGCCACTAAACCTACAGATATATCCCTCAGTGCTATTGTTGAAATTCCATGAATATCTTAAGTTGTTGAGTGGGTCTTCCAAAGAATCTTTTATGGATTTGAGACAGTCCACGTCACTTTGAGCGGCACAGCAGATTGATTCAGTCAGGATCAGCCAAATACAGGTGATAACGAGAGTAGGACGAGCTTGAAAACAGAATAACATGAATTCTGATGAAGGGGCCATCATGAAGAACCAAAACTGAAATCAAACTCAAGGTTTTTGGTGCATCACAAATCACATACTTCACTTCCTGAAACAAACACAAACGAATAAAAGATCAGACAACATCTAAAACCTTTCAGGTGAATCTAACATATGCTATTCCAGATCATGGCTAACAGTTTCCGACCCCAAATCACTCCACAACCAATCCATGGCAGATGAGATCATCCCCATTGAATCCAAAGGTGAATACTCAACCGTTGAATAATTCAAAGGCAATCAAAAAGAACAAACATAACTAATTCCGGATGTTAAACATTTATCAGCATAAAAATGTATTCCCTTTAACAAAATCAAACACCAGAATCATAACAGAAAAGACAAGTTTACACAATGAAGTATACAAATTACTGAAAAAATTTCTATATCTTCATCAGTATTATGAGTTTTAAGAGTTTGATTACAGGAAATGAAGCAGTCAAATATCATTAACACGGTTAATATCTCAAATAAAGACTTAACTAAACTCAACACTTCCTCTATCCCCAAAGAACACAAAAACCCTAATCAGAGGAAAAAAAGATACAAGAAAACAGATAACAAGAAGCTGGAGAATCAAAACCAACGGCTCCAACAACGATACGACATCACAAAAGCAAAGATGACCAAATACATCACAAAAGCATACTCGGACTTCACCCATTTATGCCTCTTAATCAGAATAAATTCACATGACCCAAATAATCACGCAAACATAGAGGGAAACATATGCAGAAAAACCCACCTGAGATACCACTACCACAAAAATTCTCCGTAATCACCAAAAAGAACCCTTAAATCAGAAGCCCAGAACTTCGAATCATCTCCAAGAAATAAAAAAAGAAGTAAAAAGGACTAAAAAAATCAAGTCTTGGGGATAAACTTCAAAGTCAGCCCCAAAAATAAGATCATGTAGAATAAAAATAACCAAAATCCACAAGCTAAACGAAGTCTATACGTAATAAGAAATTACTTGAAAGATAAATGACGCAGAAATGTGAAAGCTTGGATCTTTATGTAATGGTGGAACGGAGACCTGAGAGTGGACCGGGATTATGGATTATGACAGGGGTTAATGGACATTTCAAGTGGGGCTTACACTCCTCACTTGAAGAGAATCCTGAAGCCGGTGTCAAAATTTTATCAAAACAAAATTAATAATGAGGTAGTGTTTGCATTAAAATAAAAATTGGGCCAAATATGATAAACCCACGAAATATTGAATTAAATGGTATAAATGTATTTTTGCCCAAATAATACATACGGGTCGCAAATTTTGCACACAATCACGTTCCACTCTGAACACGATAAGTGTTACACGTTCAGAGAAAGTGGGGAGTGGAGAGAGTAACTGCAAGAGAAATAGATAAACAAAAGCAAGGAATCAACTATGACAACACAACTCAACATCAAACTCAAAAAATGTTCCAACAGAAAATCTACGAATTTTAGGAAGCATTTCAAGTATTTTTATCTTTATATTCCAGATTTTAGCATTTCTAAGTTATTTCATTCCGATTTCAAAAAATATTTATGATATTTTTCATGTTTTGTAAATTTCTTATGATTTGTAAATACAACGCGAATCCACAACGGTTTTAGAAAACTGTTGTCGTTAGTCCAAAAAAAACACGCCAGTCAACAACGGTTTTAGAAAACCTTTGTCGTTTGTCCAAAAAACATACTAATAGACAACAGTTTATAAAACCGTTGTCTTTGACCCCCCCAAAAAAAACACGCTAAAAGACAACAGTTTCACTAAAACCGTTAATAAAAAGTAAAAGACAACGGTTTTTCAAAAAACCGTTGTTTTTTCAGTGTGGTTGAATGCATATTTTGTTGTAGTGTTATATGAGCATATCCCAATTGCTCGATTCTTACTTATCAACTTCTTGATAATAAGAACGTCAGAACTCAAGTTTGATAATACTCAATCAATCATATTAAACGCCTAGCAGAATCGCTTACATGATTCCTTAGGTATCAAATGATAGTGCTTGTAAGAACCATTCCATTATGGTTAGCGTACAGTACGGTCTCTTCATCTCATATATCCCGACCGATTCGACTATATTGGTATATCGAAAGCTGTCAAAGAATTGATACTATGTGTCAAGTCGTAGTTGCATCGATGATGTAATATAAGAAACTCCTTTCTTAATTACCACCAATACTCTTATCAGAGATTTCAAACTACAAATACATGAGATCACATAGGATATCCATACCCGAAGATAAGCGGTGAATCCCCGAGTACAATGCGTGAACTCATATATGTTTTTACAAAACAACCAACCTTGCCACCTGATGACCCCATATGAGTCGGTAAACAAGTCAAAGTGCAATGCTAGCATACAGAGTCACAATGTTGTCCCGGGTCATAAGGACTAATGGTGTACAACCATAAACTAAGACGTTTCCATTCGATAAGTGAGAACCACTTGGAAAGTCTTTTATGGAGACTTGTTCAGTGCACTCTACAATGAGCACCTATCTGCATGCTCGAACATCACAATGTCCCCTACCAATAATACACGGTACTCACATCGCAGATACTAGTCTCAAACTCGAGCGTCATTTATCCTTCTTAGCGGCGGCTGAATCGACTAGGAACTGTTTAGAATATACAGTATTCCAAATATGAGTTTCATTATACAGATCATATGAGCATCTCATATTCTTTCTACTATTTGTATATTTAACGTCTTTATCTTTACAACAAGCATGTGTATACAAATAAAGATGTGACAAAACAATAATTTCAAATATTATTAAAATAAATATTTTTTATTCATAGAGTTTCAATGTAAACTTTCGGCCAACAGTTGGCTCGACGGGCACCTATTCTAACAAACGCAATGTTCTCCATACCCCATGGTTTTTTTTCTTTTTGTATGACTCTTCTCTTAACAATTCCTCATATTCAACAACTTTTGTAGCCAACTTCGAAGAAATCCCTGAACTGCATGCCTTGGAATTTCTTCCTCAATTCAAAATCCAGACCTTTTTTGTCATTTTCACGAACTTAGTCTCATGTAAGAACACATTGCACCTATTCTTCATCTTTTTTAACACACCGATAAACGGCTCCGCAAATTTCTTTTTAGTGATCCAGGATAAATATGAAATGAAAGGGGATCGTTTAAGGTGCTTGCTTGCGCAACAGAATTTTCAAAATTATTTTCATACAAGAAATCGAGCAACCTAAACACTATAGTGTGTAGCAAATACAATAAAGCACAAAATGACATTCATAGAGTGTTTTAGAAAATATACATATCAATCTTAAAAGATTGATGATGGCTCCAACATAGTTGTCAAACAACTAAGCTCTCCAATGGTAAGACAAATCTTCAAACTTCCAATGAGCACTCCTTGCTCAAAAATTAAGCCCAACACCAACAAGGAACATCCCCTCTAATTTTGCACTAGAAAAATTAGAGGATTTTTCTTTGAGAAGATAGTGCAATCTTCAACAATTGAAGAAGCAAAATGAAAGAGAATGATTCTTGAAAATTTCGGCCATCTAGTGTGTAGAGAGAAGGAGAAGTGTTCTTTCTTGGTGTATGAAAAAGTTAAAGTGAGCATGTGCATGCCATGCCTTGGATATTGAAAAAATAGCATCCAACTATTCACCTCCCTAGCATGCTTTCTACTTGGGCTTGTAACAATTACAAGGCTCATGGACTTTTATTTAAATGTCTCAAACATATTTGATATCATTTAAACTTTACTTGATTTTACTCAAGCCCACTAGTTGAATAATTATTTCCTATTGAGCTCTACAAGACCCAATATTATTTAATTAATTCAACACTTGAATTAATTTAATTATTTGGACTCTACTAGGTCCACTAGTGTTTAATTAATTCAAAACTTGAATTAACTTAATTTAGTCCATAACAATGTTTATGAAAATCACAATTTTCAAATACATTATTTATTTGGCAAACTTTTAATTTAGGAACAATTCCATAAATTAAAAATTACATTCTCCTTATAGGAGTCATACTTATATTTTTCTTTGCGCTTATAAACTCTTTTATAAGTCGTTCAACACATTGAACTATTTTTACTTCTCAACGGGATCTAGAAAGTTAGCACTTGTGTGGCCTTCCATGGTTCATCGATATAACTAGTTGTGGGTTCATATCTCCATGTGATTCGGGACTAAACATGTCCTTATATTAGCATACCTCAATTGCTTCATTCTTACTTATCAACTCCTTGATAATAAGAATGTTAGATCTCAAGTCAGATTGTAGTGACCCGTTCCAGAATCACCTACTAGTTGAGAACTAAGCATGCAATTAACCTAATTAACAATAATCAGAGATAACGGCGGAAAAGTCAACAAAAATAATGGTTATACAACCCAATCGAAATCTAGAATAACTCAAAATAAAATACCCAATACAACCATATCGAAGCAAAACAATACCGATAAACTAAACCAACCAGCTACTCAACGTCCTCCTCCTGCTCCTCCTGAGCTGTCCAACCTGAGGCCTGCCCCGTGGGAATGGGGTGTCCAAGAATAAACAAAACCGAGGACGTGAGCGATAAGAACGCCCAGTACAAAAGTATGAGTATACAGACCTATATGAAATGCACATGCTATGATCATGATACCGGGGTAGTCAAGAAACAGGAGTCACAAAAGGATCTCAACAATGCTCAGTCTAGAGGCGCCAAGTGGATAGTGCCGCGCGGTACACCTCTGGGTCACTGCATCCACTACAAGACAGACGTGGACCTAAAATGTCCCGGACCACCGAAGCCCTCCCGACCCGTCGGCCACTGTGTACTCTCGGTGTCCATGCGTCCACAAGACAGGGCTGAGCGGCCCCAAGATATAGCTTATCTCGAAAGAGATACAGCTCAACAGTAAAGGCTATCTCGAAGAAGATACGGCTCAACATGAAATGCAACGTGCAGTAATAAACGTGACATAATAGCATGCATCATATGACATATATCAATGCACCACATAATCATGCAACACATATAAGAATGTATACTCAACCAGGATATCTCGGATAGTACTTTCGTACCTATATCACAGCAATCCTAATCCACTGGAACAACCAGACAACAGGTCTAATCCAAGCCTATTCATCAAGTGAAAACCATCACTAAACTTATCTACCAGACCTAACTAGATAATCCTGAGATAAATACTGATAAAATTCCAAACCTTCGTCCGTCGCTAGCCCGCTGATGCCGCTAGCTCCCAACTAGAGCACAGCTCTGCTACAAGACCAGCAGCTCCCCGCTAGTGCCCAAATCTCGGAACAAGACTAGAACCTGTCAGAAACGACTGAAATGCTATGGAATTCTCTGAATTGGCGAGTCAAAATGAGGAAATCCGACCACTATTTATAGGCCATGTTCGGATCGTCCGAACCCTCTTCGGAACGTCCGAACTCTTACGTGTCCATCGGCTCTTGACAGCTCATGATCGGATCCCCCGATCATACACTTCGGACCGTCCGAACATGCACGTGTCCAGCTGCTCTTGACACCTCATGATCGGATCCACCGAACTCACTTCGGACCTTCCGAACTCTTCGGTGCTTCCGAACCATCTTCGGTCCGTCCGATCATGACTCGGTCAAAATTACACATTAAACCTTCTTAATCACCATTACTCCGTTAATTACCCAATTTGGAATTCGGGCTACTACATTCTCCCCCCCTTAAAAAGATTTCGTCCTCGAAATCAAGCTTAGAGAATGAACAAAACGAAAATAACAACATCATTACCCTCAAAATCTAAGGGACAACCCATCACTAGACGCTTGGCTAAAACCGAATGACCCATCGGAGTAGAAATGGAAAGAATGACGTCTATGATCGTCCTGGTCACCCCAACGACCTACACTTCCCTGACTACTCTCATCACCAAAGTGGTCAGCCATTGCTACAACATAGAATGGGGAAACTAGTAAATTGGTCAACGGAAATCCCAAAACAGAATCTATATCCCAAAATCGTACGCATGCTCTGATACCATAAATGTAGTGACCCGTTCCAGAATCACCTACTAGTTGAGAACTAAGCATGCAATTAACCTAATTAACAATAATCAGAGATAACGGCGGAAAAGTCAACAAAAATAATGGTTATACAACCCAATCGAAATCTAGAATAACTCAAAATAAAATACCCAATACAACCATATCGAAGCAAAACAATACCGATAAACTAAACCAACCAGCTACTCAACGTCCTCCTCCTGCTCCTCCTGAGCTGTCCAACCTGAGGCCTGCCCCGTGGGAATGGGGTGTCCAAGAATAAACAAAACCGAGGACGTGAGCGATAAGAACGCCCAGTACAAAAGTATGAGTATACAGACCTATATGAAATGCACATGCTATGATCATGATACCGGGGTAGTCAAGAAACAGGAGTCACAAAAGGATCTCAACAATGCTCAGTCTAGAGGCGCCAAGTGGATAGTGCCGCGCGGTACACCTCTGGGTCACTGCATCCACTACAAGACAGACGTGGACCTAAAATGTCCCGGACCACCGAAGCCCTCCCGACCCGTCGGCCACTGTGTACTCTCGGTGTCCATGCGTCCACAAGACAGGGCTGAGCGGCCCCAAGATATAGCTTATCTCGAAAGAGATACAGCTCAACAGTAAAGGCTATCTCGAAGAAGATACGGCTCAACATGAAATGCAACGTGCAGTAATAAACGTGACATAATAGCATGCATCATATGACATATATCAATGCACCACATAATCATGCAACACATATAAGAATGTATACTCAACCAGGATATCTCGGATAGTACTTTCGTACCTCTATCACAGCAATCCTAATCCACTGGAACAACCAGACAACAGGTCTAATCCAAGCCTATTCATCAAGTGAAAACCATCACTAAACTTATCTACCAGACCTAACTAGATAATCCTGAGATAAATACTGATAAAATTCCAAACCTTCGTCCGTCGCTAGCCCGCTGATGCCGCTAGCTCCCAACTAGAGCACAGCTCTGCTACAAGACCAGCAGCTCCCCGCTAGTGCCCAAATCTCGGAACAAGACTAGAACCTGTCAGAAACGACTGAAATGCTATGGAATTCTCTGAATTGGCGAGTCAAAATGAGGAAATCCGACCACTATTTATAGGCCATGTTCGGATCGTCCGAACCCTCTTCGGAACGTCCGAACTCTTACGTGTCCATCGGCTCTTGACAGCTCATGATCGGATCCCCCGATCATACACTTCGGACCGTCCGAACATGCACGTGTCCAGCTGCTCTTGACACCTCATGATCGGATCCACCGAACTCACTTCGGACCTTCCGAACTCTTCGGTGCTTCCGAACCATCTCCGGTCCGTCCGATCATGACTCGGTCAAAATTACACATTAAACCTTCTTAATCACCATTACTCCGTTAATTACCCAATTTGGAATTCGGGCTACTACACAGATAGTACCCAATCAATCATGTTAAACGCCTAGCAGCATCGCTTACATGATTCTATAAGTATCAAATGATAGTACCTGCAAGAACCATTCAATTATGATTAGCGT
The DNA here is from genome assembly GCF_022965805.1 of Primulina eburnea. Lineage (NCBI taxonomy): Eukaryota > Viridiplantae > Streptophyta > Magnoliopsida > Lamiales > Gesneriaceae > Primulina > Primulina eburnea. The sequence continues at coordinate 24,370,310 of NC_133104.1, read as the reverse complement.
ATAGTACGGTCCCTTCAACTTATATATCCCGACCGATTAGACAACTATTGGTATATCGAGAGCTGTCAAAGAATCGATACTATGTGTCATCTCGTAGTTGCATCGATGGTGTAATCTATGAAACTCCTTTCATAATTACAACCATACTCTGATTAGAGATTTCATACTACATATACATGAGATCACATAAAATATCCATACCGAAGGTAAGAATTGAATCCCCGACTACAATGCATCGACTCCTATATGTTTCGACAAAACACCCAACATTGCCACCTGATGACCCCATGAGAGTCGGTAAACAAGTCAAAGTACAATGCTAGCATATAGAGTCTAAATGTTGTCCCGGGTCATAAGAACTAATGGTGTACAACCATAAAATAGGATGTTTCCACTCGATAAGTGAGAACCACTTGGAAAGTCCTAGATGGAGGGTTGTTGTAGAACCCGTTAAATTAGACTACGTATAAGCCATGCATAATTTCTAGTATTTAAATTAAAAATTATTTCTTTATTATTTAAAGCATTTTTAAAGTTGTTAGTCATGATTATTTATTTTAAATCGCATAAGTTTAGTTTTATCTTTTCAGTTAAATAAGCGAGGCAGGACTGGAGTTGGAGTATTGAGATAAAATTTAATATTAAGAAACATTCCTAGAATTTATTTAAGATAAATAATAAGTCATTTTAAAATAAAAGAAAGTTTAAGGATTTATTTAATTAACTTGAGATAAGTAGTAAATAAGTTCCTTTATGTCCAATAATTTAATTTAAAAGCCTAAATTAAAATATGTGACCAATTGAGATAAGTTAATCTAGGCTTATTAATTAAGGAATGTCAACTTAACATGATAGTAATTTAACTTAAAGAATTAGCCATGCATGCAAGATAATTATCATCCTAAACTAATTTATTAATTCACTAAAATACCTAATGGGTAGATAAAACTTTAAAGATTTAAAATACAAGATTTAACAAATATTTCACCTCATTTATTTAAAATATTTTCGGTCACCCCTTTGTAGAAGATTTGAATTTAGTTGACAACTCACAAACTTAGATTCTTTCCTTATCCATCTTTGGTAGATAATCCCTTCGTTTTTAATCAACAATAATTAATGATTTAAGCAATATTTCTCCTTCATATTTTTGTAGAAATCGGCCACTCCTTGGATAGAATTTAAAATATTTGGCAACTCTCAATCTTTAATTCATTTTCTTATCTTTTCTTGGGAGATAATTCCCTAACAATTTAATCTTCAATAATTATTAATTAAGAAATTTTCCTACCCATATTTGTAAGCAAGAAATCGGTCACCACCTCATTGTATCTCCCTCAAATCAAATCAATTCCCTTATATCTTTCAAATTCTAGGATAGAAAGATTTGATCTTGCCATTCTATCCCCATTTAATTAGTAGACATCCCTTCATTTCTCCTAGCCATTTTCCCTCTCCATAATTTTGAAAATTTCAGAGCATTTCAGTAGAGAAAAATCGTGAGAGTCCAAGGAAAATCAAGAGAGAAAAGTAGAAACAAAAGAAGAACACTCCGTCTCCGCCGCGCCGTGTCGTCGTATCAGTTTTGTTTTCTTCATAACAAAATCCAAGGCATGTAAATGTTATCCTTGCACTTCAATCAAGTCCTATATTTATTTTGAAACATTTCATGTGCATGATTAAGAAGGCAAAAACCGAAATCATGTCAAGAACTTTCCAAAATTTATGTGTAGAATTTTTCGGTTTCTCCTATGCCTTCACGGTTTGGTATGTTTTTGCTGTTTCAGGGTTGGCTCGATTTCCAGGGGCTCAAGGCTGCTTATGGTCATGTTATAGGGTGTGTTAGGAAGGTGGTAGTCCATTAGTTACAGCCCATTTCCCCCTTTGCAACACGTTTTGACAACAACTCCTCGTCATGTCATTTTTGTGGCCCGATTTGCATGTTTCTTGTCTAAGGTGAAGATTCTGATCTTGGCTGCCCTAGGGACTGTAGCCATGCTTAGAATCCTTCCTTGACATGTTTAGGACGTGACCAAGATGCCCTTTCATGGCTTGGTTCATGTCCCCCTTGATTTTTAAAACAAACAAGAACACCGCCCCTCGGTTTTAAAATTCTGGTTTCGGGTGTGTGTGTTGAGTTTCGGTTTTTAAGGTGTCAAGTGGGTTGTGGTTGGCTTCTAGCCCTTAGCCATGACTCATAAAACACCTTAGCATGTCTAGCATGGACCATGGTTAACCTCATAACCATTGGATCCTTCATTTGACAGCAAAACAAACAAGACGTCCCACGTGTGCAGTTTGGTTCTCGGTTGGAAGCGTGGTGATGTTTATGGTGTTGCTTGAATCGTGGCTGGCCTAGTGACCTTAGCCATGGTTCAAACCATACCTTAGGATGTTGGTAAGAGGCTCTGGCCGGTTGTTTTGGCCTCCATTTACCAAATTTCGACTTGTACAATTTTTAGGAGCATTATTTCATCATTTTAGGTGTATTTTAACCATGACTAAATGATGGTTCGGGTTGGTACGGAGTCATGGTTAGAATTTCAGCTGTTGGTCTAGTTGACCACGTTTTTGGGTTCAATTATGAAGTCATTCTCAAGTTAGTATTATTTGCATTTTTCTCATGTTAGAATTAGGTCGTAGCAAGCCTGGGAACGATCCTACCCATTCGGTAAAATAATACAGGACATTTAATTATATTACGTGCATAAAAATATAAAATGTTCATTTTTGAGATATATGTGATATTGCTTGTGGCACGTTCATGGGATTGCAGCTTGTCATGGGATTATTACTTCATCCGGTGGTCACTGACCGGTTCATGTTCATGTATTGGTACGGATATTCAGTTTAAGGGCTGTGATGATCTCTATCGCCCATTATACTGTGGTTTAGTCTGATCAGACGATTCATTTCACGTTATGGGCCACTAGCGTAGAACATATTCTCAACAGAAAATTATTATATGCTATTTCATGACAGAGCTCTATCGAGCAGAAATTTCACTGACGATTTTCAGTTCAGTTATGCACGTATTTATAATTATTCATGACACGATTTCCATGTTACACTTTACGATATGATATCTTTATATGACATGAAACTTTATGATATATTTTACTTGTTATTCACGATATATGCATAATGAGTCTTTAGACTCACTAGACTTGATTGTTGTAGGTACTAATGAGGTCGGGACCGAGGGCGGGGACCAGTGAGCTAGCTTGGGTCGGTAGTAGTAGGAACCCGAGGACCTCATTTATCAGTTTATTTATCATTTTTATGCAAACTCATTTTTATCACGATGAATTATTTTAAGTTGTTGTTTTGAAACAGATATTTACTTCCGCTGCTATTTCAACATTTAAAACTTTTATTCCGCTGTTACATTAAACATTAAAACTTTTATTCAGTTTATTTTATGAATGAGGCAAGTTATTTATTTTTATAAAAAATTTCAAATTTTTCCGCAAATTTTCAAGAAAGAATTTCGGGCCTCTAGAGTTGGTATCAGAGCCTATGTTCTTGTAAAGGGTTGTACTACTACTGATCTCAAGAAGCTCACGAAGTCACGTCTTCGGTCTGTAAGTTTTACGTTTACGCATTTCGTTTAAAGCATGAAATATTTTAATAGTATGTTTTCATGAAATGTTTTGTGTCTAGACTTTACTTATGCAGTACTTACTTAAATTTAAACAAATAATGGATTGTTTGTATTGATTTTTTGCTAGTAGTACTGATGGATCATAAGTTAATCTTGAAGATTATAAATGCTCTTGAGACTTGTAGATTTTCTAAGAAACTATTGATGGTTTTCGGTGCTAGTTTAGTTAGTTTTTGAGAATTCCATGTAAAGATTAATGATTCGGCTACGACTATATTTGGAAGTGTAACGAACCGTATTCTACACTACTTAAAATTTGCGGAAGAATTAAAAATTTTCTTAAATAAAAACATTCATACGGTCGTCACTCAACATTCATAAAAATAAATCTCACCATCATCCGTCACCAATAAAATTTTGCTAAAATAAACTGTCTCAAAACGTCTCACGTTCAAATCAAAACATCAGAGTATTTTAAAAATTTGCATAAACATAAACTTGCGGTCCTCGGGTTTAGCCTGCCACTCAGCCCAAGCCTGCCCCTTGGTCATCACCTCCTGTCTCCTCAACATAGTCACCTGCATCGATCAAGTCTAGTGAGTCTAAAGACTCAACACGTATAAACTGGAATAACGAGTACTACATATTAAGGTCGTATGCAACTTTAAAATAGGACATACATAATTTGAAACTTGAACTTGTGCATTAAAACTTGAACATACGTACATACATACTCCGACGTGCCATAACTTAAACTTCCATAAACATACTGCATACGTAAACATACATAACTTCATCATTTTGCGTAGAGGATGTTTCAAAGCAAGTGACCCGTAACATAAATGAGCCTGATCAGACTATACCACAGTACTGGGCTGACAGGGACGTATCCACTGCCGCATACATAAGATCCCTGTTCATAATTTAACAGGCCAGTTGATCCACGTTCATAATTTAACGCTTCACAACCACGATCTAACCCGTTCATAATTTAACGGGCGGATTGGTCCCCGTTCATAATTTAACGCTTTCCAATCCTAACATAATTTGGTCACAAGACATTTAGCATACCTCGAAAACTTAAAATATTTTATTGCACGTCATACATACTTACTTGGCGTTGAGGGATTCGTTGGACTTCGATCGGGGCCGTTGCTGCAACATACTAACATACACTTGTATGCTCAACTCACATAACTTAACGTAGAAATCATACTTACTCTCGAGTTCGATAATTACTTAGGACGTTCTAAAATTTCCCATGACACGACCTCGATAATCCTTGCCCTAAATCATGACATCAACCTCAAAACAAACTATATTATTTTTCCCAAAATAGAAGGATACGGACCCCGTACCTACATCCGTGCATGGGTCCGTGTAGGTACTGGAAGTTGTGTGCGCAGAAATGAGGAGACACGGACCCCGTGCTGAGGTCCGGGTAGAGGTCCGGGTGGACACTGTAAAAGGCACCGCAAAGGAGGGAGGGGCACGGACCCCGTGCATAGGTCCGTGTGGGGGTCCGTGTAGACACTGTAAAAAGACACTACGGAAGAACAAAAGGCACGGACCCCGTGTAGAGGTCCGGGTGTGGGTCCGTGCACCTACTGTGAACGCGAACCAACGAAAATTTTGTACATGTTTCGCTTAACTTTCTAGACTCGATTGCACGGACTACGAATCGACACCACGAGCTCATCTTAGGCTACTAATTCAATGACCCAAGCCTAAACAATTGTCCCGAAACAACCCAAAATCACAATCAACCCAACAAACCTGTGAACGAGACTTTTTGACAACAAACGGTTCTATACGACATTCAATCTCCCAAGCGCCTAATGACAAGAAACGACGCTTCATTATACATCCCAACATCATAAATAATATACCTATACGCAGCAACGATCACCCGTCGATCCCCAACGAGGCCTGCAACATAAAACTTCAAGAACATAATTTACGTAAAAGTCGCAGTTTGAGCAGTCCCACGAAAAACGCCATAACTCACTCAATTTTTGTCCAAAAATTTCGAATCATATATCAAATCGAAGGTATCGAAACGCTCTACGACCTTGCCGTTGAAAGTTTTCCCAAAATATGAACAGTAAAATCGCAGTTTTGACATGAACAGTAAAAACGAGTTTTAGATCTAAAAATTTTCCTTCGAAATTGATCCGATTCATGATCCGCTCAAACTACTATCATCATACATAACTTTTACGCATAAAAACAACGCAATACAATATATGACTTGATCGACACAGCAAGAACAGATTATACGTGCCTTTAAGATGATAACGTTACCGAAAGACGACACCGAAGCGGAGATAGAGAAAGGCTTGATCCGGGACGAACGTGGCACCGTTTTTCTCGAAGTAAAATCACGAAAAATCTTGCTGGAAAAATGAAGGGAAGGGGGCGGCTGCTATAGGCTTTAGAACCCTAGGTTTTTCTCTTTGAAAATAATAAAAGTCTAGAATGAACTTGTGTGTGTGTTTGTGCGTGTCTAGGTGTGTGTAAAAGTGTGTTTGTGTGTGTGCGTGTGTTTTAAATATTTAGGAGACTAATTTGCTAATTAAAATAATTACTAAACTAATTTAAAATGCTAGTCTCCCCCAAATAATAAAACCTCTACAAAAAGAAATATTAACTTTACTCACTTTTAAATAAAATTCTTTAATTAAAATACAACACACACCATACTAGACTTTAAAAGTTCTAAAATCATAAACTCACAAAATAATTAATTTAGGATTCAAAAATGCTAAAACTCACTAAATTAATTAAAATGCCCCCAAACTCAACTTAAAATAAAATACCATATTTTAACTGGTCACAATCGTCACCGGTCTCTTCCTCGATCTCGCCTCGAATAATCGCCTGAATCATTAAGCTCGAAAGACATTTTAACGTGCATCACATAAACATAAATAATTTAAAATAATGCATTTAAATAAATCATGCATCGCCAAAACTCATTTAAATTTAATTTAGATGATTTAATAATTAAATGAATGCATGGGTTATACGTGTATTAAATTTGGGCACTACAGTTCCTCCCCCACTTATAAAAATTTCGTCCTCGAAATTAAGTCTTACCGAACAACTCCGGGTAGCGAAGTCTCATGTCGGCCTCTGACTCCCAAGTGGCTTCTTCCACCGATTGATTCAGCCATTGGACTTTGACCAACTTAGTCGTCTTGTTCCGAAGTCTGCGCTCCTGTCTGTCTAGGATTTGGACTGGTTTCTCCTCGTAAGACAGGTCTGGAGTCAACTGCAGCGGCTCATAACTCAGAACATGAGAAGGATTAGCCAAATATTTTCTCAGCATCGAGACATGGAACACATTGTGCACCCCGGCCAGATTCGGCGGAAGGGCTACACGATACGCTAGCGTCCCAACTCTGTCCAAGATCTCAAACGGTCCAATAAACCTCGAACTCAACTTGCCTTTCTTTCCAAATCTCATAACACCCTTCATAGGTGCTATCTTGATAAAAACGTGATCTCCTACGGCAAACTCGAGATCTCTCCTCCTTTTATCTGCATAGCTCTTCTGACGGCTCTGGGCGGTCTTCATTCTGTCACGAATCTTGACCACCACGTCTGCAGTCTGCTGAACTATTTCTGGACCAAGTTCTGTCCTCTCACCAACTTCATCCCAATGAACTGGTGATCTGCACTTCCTCCCGTACAACGCCTCATAGGGAGCCATACCAATAGATGCTTGGAAGCTGTTGTTGTATGTGAACTCCACTAGAGGTAGTCTAGACTCCCAAGTTCCTTGAAAATCAATCATGCAAGCTCTTAGCAAGTCTTCCAAAATCTGAATCACTCGCTCAGACTGGCCATCTGTCTGCGGGTGAAAAGCTGTACTGAACAGTAACTTCGTCCCCATGGCTGCATGTAAGCTCTTCCAGAAGGACGATGTAAACCTCGGGTCCCTGTCGGACACAATAGAGACTGGGAAACCATGCAACCGGACGATCTCCTGGATATAAAGATCCGCATACTGCGTCATGGAGAAAGTCGTCTTCACTGGCAGAAAATGCGCTGACTTAGTGAGTCGGTCCACTATAACCCAAATGGAATTCGATCCTCTGACTGCTCTCGGCAACCCAACAACAAAATCCATAGTAATGTTCTCCCACTTCCACTCGGGGATGGGGAGTGACTTTACCAACCCTGCTGGTCTCTGATGTTCAGCTTTTACTTGCTGACAAGTGAGACATTCTGATACGAACCTACGGATGTCTCGCTTCATTCCTGGCCACCAATACAAAATCTGAAGGTCCTTATACATCTTGGTGCCTCCTGGGTGAATGGAATACGGAGATGCGTGTGCCTCTGTCAAAATATCATGTCTGATCGAACCAACACTAGGCACCCACATTCTACCTCTGTATCTCACAATGCCGTCTGAGACTGTGTACAGCACACTGTCCTTGGCTTCGTCTTTCAGTCTCCATTTCTGTAACTGCTCATCCGAAGACTGACCTGTTCGGATTCGGTCTAGCAAATCAGATTTGACTGTCAGATTAGACAGCCTAGGAGCCTTGCCATCACGATAAATCTCTAGACCAAACTTCTGAATCTCCGACTGTAGTGGTCTCTGAGATGACAACTGAGCTACCACTGCCACTTTTCTGCTCAAGGCGTCTGCGACAACATTAGCTTTTCCCGGATGGTAGCTAATCTCGCAGTCGTAATCTTTCACAAGTTCTAACCACCTTCTCTGTCTCATATTCAGCTCTTTCTGCGTGAAGAAGTATTTGAGGCTCTTGTGGTCGGTGAAGATCTGGCATTTCTCGCCGTATAAGTAATGTCTCCAAATCTTCAATGCAAAGACAACGGCGGCTAATTCAAGGTCGTGCGTCGGGTAGTTCTTCTCGTGCACCTTTAATTGTCTGGAAGCATAAGCTATGACCCGACCTTGCTGCATCAACACTGCGCCTAATCCGAGCTTAGATGCATCGGTATAAAGCACAAACTCGCCTTGTCCTGTCGGCATGGCTAGCACTGGCGCTGAAATAAGAGCTTGCTTCAAGGTGTCGAAGCTCTTCTGGCATTCCTCGCTCCACAAAAACTTTGCATTTTTCTTGGTTAGTGAGGTGAGCGGCACAGCTATGGACGAAAATCCCTTGATAAACTTACGGTAGTAGCCTGCTAAACCCAAAAAGCTGCGGATTTCTGATGCGTTCTTTGGCTCAACCTATTCCTTAACGGCTGATACTTTCGATGGGTCCACCTCAATACCACTGCTGGATACTATATGCCCCAAAAATGCAACTTTCTGCAGCCAAAATTCACACTTACTGAACTTCGCAACTAACTTGCGACTCTGCAAGGTCTGCAAAACTGTCCTCAAATGCTGGTTGTGCTCCTCATGGCTCTTCGAGTAAATAAGAATGTCGTCAATGAATACTATGACGAACTGATCGAGGAACGGCTGAAATACTCGGTTCATGAGATCCATGAAAATTGTTGGAGCGTTGGTCAATCCAAACGGCATTACTAAGAACTCGTAATGCCCGTATCTGGTCCTGAAAGCCGTCTTATGAACATCTGCATCCTTAACTTTCAGCTGATGATACCCTGATCGAAGATCTATCTTAGAGAACACGGTAGCTCCCTGCAACTGATCGAACAAGTCTTCGATTCTAGGCAACGGGTATTTGTTCTTGATCGTTACCTTGTTTAGTTCACGGTAATCGATGCACAACCTCATGCTCCCATCTTTCTTCTTCACAAAGAGCACTGGTGCGCCCCACGGTGAGAAACTAGGGCGGATAAAGCATTTGTCGAGGAGCTCTTGAATCTGCTGCTTGAGCTCTAACATCTCAGCTGGAGCTAACCTGTATGGCGCCTTAGAGATCGGCGCTGTGCCTGGCACGAGCTCGATTGCAAACTCCACCTCTCTCTCTGGTGGAAGGCCGGTGACGTCATCAGGAAAGACGTCTGGAAATTCGCTGACTACTGGCACTTCTGAAATAGAAGGAGTGGGCACGTCCGACGCTGCTATAACACTGGCCAAGAAAGCCTGACATCCCTTGGAAATAAGTCTCCTTGCCTGCATGCATGAAATCATGCGAGGAAAACTCCTCCATCTAGCTGGCTCGAATAGAAACTGCTCCATGCCCAGCGGCCTGACTAATACTGACCTTTTCTGAAAGTCAATCAGAACTCTGTTCTTAGTCAGCCAGTCAATTCCCAATATAATATCGAACTCTGGCATCGGCAATACGATCAAATCTGCATATACTAGGTGGCCCTGCAGTCCTAGATCGATGTCCCTGATCACACTGGTAGCTAACAACTCTTCCCCTGATGGGACTGTCACTGAGAAGTTCAAGTCCAGACCGATGGACTTGATGTCCAGGTGATTAGCAAAGATCTCTGATATAAAGGAGTGGGTGGCTCCTGAATCTATCAGTGCAGTTGTAGCTAATCTCTTTATGAAAATATTCCCTGAGATGCGTTAGCACAACACAACTTATATCCCAAGACACTAACAAGATAGTAACCCAAATATACTCAAACAATACTAGCATCCTACTTATCCCAAGTAATATTCCACATGCAAATCAAATAGTACTGAACTTAGGTAGAAAAGTTTACCGGTAAGTAAAGTAGTGTCTGGGTCCGCCTCATGTGCATGCATGGCGAATACCCTGCCCTGGGTTGGCTGCTTCCACTGTGGGCACTCCTTCAGCATATGATCTGTGGCTCCACACTTGAAGCACCTGCCTGATCCATACAAGCACTGTCCCGGGTGCTGACGATTGCATTTAGGACACACGGGGAAGGCAACGGGCTTCTGAGGCGCCTCTTGCTGCTGAACTGGACCCTTGCCCTTTGGTGGTCCATGATATGGCTTCTTCGCTGGCGGTCCCTGAAACGGCCTCTTAAACTGAGGCCTCTGATTCTGCTGCTGCGGTGGAGCCTGGTAGGGCCTCTTGCCCTGCCTATCTGCCTCAATATCTCGCTGGTCCTGCTCTGCCGCCAATGCTCTAGATACGGCGACTGCATAAGAAGTGGGACCAGCTACTCTCACGTCACGGCGTAGGATCGGCCGCAGACCATTCAGAAAATGCCTCAACTTTGCTTGGGCATCATTCGCAATGAGGGGCACGAAGTGACACCCCCTCTCAAACTTTCTCACAAACTCTGCCACGCTACTATCTCCTTGCCGCAGCGTCATGAACTCGTTGGTGAGTCGGGTTCGTACTTCCTCAGTGAAGTACTTGGAGTAGAAAACCTCTTTAAAACCATTCCAAGGCAGCACCTGTAAATTGACTGCCACTGACGCACTCTCCCACCATAGTCTGGCGTCTCCAGTTAATAAGAAAATGGCACAACGTACCCTATCAGCATCTGCCAGCTCCATAAAGTCGAAAATCACTTCAATGGACTTGATCCACCCTTCAGCTATCATCGGGTCAGTGGTACCCGCAAACTCCTTCGGACTCATCCTCCGGAACCTCTCATATACCGCCTCAGGTCTAGGCCTCTCCTCGGGGCCTACAGCAGTCTGGTTCCTCGCAAACTGCGCGAAGAACTGCGTCATGCCTGCAAGCATCTGCGCCTGCATATCTGGAGGTGGTGGTGGAGGTGGAGGATTGGCTCTTTCCTCCTCTCGGTGCTCCCTGTCCTCAGTCCTATCTTCCTGGTTAACCATACGTCTAGGAGGCATACTGTTCCAACAATTACCCAACACGTAAACCCAACATGCATGAATATAATACCAATATCATAAGATGCACAAAATTTGAACTTTAAAACATAAACATGCTGAAATCATGATCTAATGCATAGTGCATAGCGTAACTCAAAACTTTAAAACTTACAGACTTGAGGTGTGACTTCGAGAGCTTCTTGCGACTGGCAGTAGGCATAACCCTTTACAAGAACACCGCTCTGATACCAACTGTAACGAACCGTATTCTACACTGCTTAAAATTTGCGGAAGAATTAAAAATTTTCTTAAATAAAAACATTCATACGGTCGTCACTCAACATTCATAAAAATAAATCTCACCATCATCCGTCACCAATAAAATTTTGCTAAAATAAACTGTCTCAAAACGTCTCACGTTCAAATCAAAACATCAGAGTATTTTAAAAATTTGCATAAACATAAACTTGCGGTCCTCGGGTTTAGCCTGCCACTCAGCCCAAGCCTGCCCCTTGGTCATCACCTCCTGTCTCCTCAACATAGTCACCTGCATCAATCAAGTCTAGTGAGTCTAAAGACTCAACACGTATAAACTGGAATAACGAGTACTACATATTAAGGTCGCATGCAACTTTAAAATAGGACATACATAATTTGAAACTTGAACTTGTGCATTAAAACTTGAACATACGTACATACATACTCCGACGTGCCATAACTTAAACTTCCATAAACATACTGCATACGTAAACATACATAACTTCATCATTTTGCGTAGAGGATGTTTCAAAGCAAGTGACCCGTAACATAAATGAGCCTGATCAGACTATACCACAGTACTGGGCTGACAGGGACGTATCCACTGCCGCATACATAAGATCCCTGTTCATAATTTAACAGGCCAGTTGATCCACGTTCATAATTTAACGCTTCACAACCACGATCTAACCCGTTCATAATTTAACGGGCGGATTGGTCCCCGTTCATAATTTAACGCTTTCCAATCCTAACATAATTTGGTCACAAGACATTTAGCATACCTCGAAAACTTAAAATATTTTATTGCACGTCATACATACTTACTTGGCGTTGAGGGATTCGTTGGACTTCGATCGGGGCCGTTGCTGCAACATACTAACATACACTTGTATGCTCAACTCACATAACTTAACGTAGAAATCATACTTACTCTCAAGTTCGATAATTACTTAGGACGTTCTAAAATTTCCCATGACACGACCTCGATAATCCTTGCCCTAAATCATGACATCAACCTCAAAACAAACTATATTATTTTTCCCAAAATAGAAGGATACGGACCCCGTACCTACATCCGTGCATGGGTCCGTGTAGGTACTGGAAGTTGTGTGCGCAGAAATGAGGAGACACGGACCCCGTGCTGAGGTCCGGGTAGAGGTCCGGGTGGACACTGTAAAAGGCACCGCAAAGGAGGGAGGGGCACGGACCCCGTGCATAGGTCCGTGTGGGGGTCCGTGTAGACACTGTAAAAAGACACTACGGAAGAACAAAAGGCACGGACCCCGTGTAGAGGTCCGGGTGTGGGTCCGTGCACCTACTGTGAACGCGAACCAACGAAAATTTTGTACATGTTTCGCTTAACTTTCTAGACTCGATTGCACGGACTACGAATCGACACCACGAGCTCATCTTAGGCTACTAATTCAATGACCCAAGCCTAAACAATTGTCCCGAAACAACCCAAAATCACAATCAACCCAACAAACCTGTGAACGAGACTTTTTGACAACAAACGGTTCTATACGACATTCAATCTCCCAAGCGCCTAATGACAAGAAACGACGCTTCATTATACATCCCAACATCATAAATAATATACCTATACGCAGCAACGATCACCCGTCGATCCCCAACGAGGCCTGCAACATAAAACTTCAAGAACATAATTTACGTAAAAGTCGCAGTTTGAGCAGTCCCACGAAAAACGCCATAACTCACTCAATTTTTGTCCAAAAATTTCGAATCATATATCAAATCGAAGGTATCGAAACGCTCTACGACCTTGCCGTTGAAAGTTTTCCCAAAATATGAACAGTAAAATCGCAGTTTTGACATGAACAGTAAAAACGAGTTTTAGATCTAAAAATTTTCCTTCGAAATTGATCCGATTCATGATCCGCTCAAACTACTATCATCATACATAACTTTTACGCATAAAAACAACGCAATACAATATATGACTTGATCGACACAGCAAGAACAGATTATACGTGCCTTTAAGATGATAACGTTACCGAAAGACGACACCGAAGCGGAGATAGAGAAAGGCTTGATCCGGGACGAACGTGGCACCGTTTTTCTCGAAGTAAAATCACGAAAAATCTTGCTGGAAATATGAAGGGAAGGGGGCGGCTGCTATAGGCTTTAGAACCCTAGGTTTTTCTCTTTGAAAATAATAAAAGTCTAGAATGAACTTGTGTGTGTGTTTGTGCGTGTCTAGGTGTGTGTAAAAGTGTGTTTGTGTGTGTGCGTGTGTTTTAAATATTTAGGAGACTAATTTGCTAATTAAAATAATTACTAAACTAATTTAAAATGCTAGTCTCCCCCAAATAATAAAACCTCTACAAAAAGAAATATTAACTTTACTCACTTTTAAATAAAATTCTTTAATTAAAATATAACACACACCATACTAGACTTTAAAAGTTCTAAAATCATAAACTCACAAAATAATTAATTTAGGATTCAAAAATGCTAAAACTCACTAAATTAATTAAAATGCCCCCAAACTCAACTTAAAATAAAATACCATATTTTAACTGGTCACAATCGTCACCGGTCTCTTCCTCGATCTCGCCTCGAATAATCGCCTGAATCATTAAGCTCGAAAGACATTTTAACGTGCATCACATAAACATAAATAATTTAAAATAATGCATTTAAATAAATCATGCATCGCCAAAACTCATTTAAATTTAATTTAGATGATTTAATAATTAAATGAATGCATGGGTTATACGTGTATTAAATTTGGGCACTACAGGAAGTATAAAAACGTAGAATTTATTTCGGATGCATACTCTACCCAGTTGGATTTAAGGATTGAATTGCATGAATTGAGAATTTTAAGGACCTAATTGTAATAACTAATAATTGAGGACCTAAGTGCAAAAATAAAATTCTAAGAGACTGTTTTTGAGTTTATCGAATTTTGGGATAAAATTCTGAGTTGAGAATTTTAAGGTTTAATGAGGCTAAAATTGAAAATTTTATAGGGACCAGAAATGCAAATTTCGTAGGGTTGTAGGGCCAAAATGATAATTTTCGAGAGCCCTAAGGGCCAAATTGCAAATTCTGAAATTTTTGAGGATTCAATTCGAACTTTGGAGGAACAATTGGGTTATATCAGTAATTTTCGAGGTTATGAGAATTGAATTTTTGGTGAATTTTTGGTTTAATAAGCTTAAGATCATTGAACTTTATGTTGCGGGAAACCTATAGAATGGAATTAGGAACGCTAACAAATTATGGGTAATTGTTAGATTCTCGAGATTAAGGACAAATCGGATAATATTCGAGAAAAGTAAGAACTAATTTTGCAATTTTTAAGAAATTTGGGGACTTGGTTAGAAGTAAGTGAGAAGCGAATGGTTTAAGGATATGAAATTTGATGATTTAGGTTTGAAGTGATATCTAGAACCTTGAAACAATTGGGTTATAAGGTTATAAGGAATGGTAACCAAAGGCATTGTAGGATGAATCAACAATTGGCTTGAAAGTTTAAGCTCTAGTGAATTAATACTGTGACAAATTAAGAATTTAGAGTGATAACAATTTAAGATAAAGTTGATCAGTTAGTTAAGTTATAAGAATAGATATGGAGCTAACAATTTTTTTTTTTTTTTGGGAATTTAAGTTTGATGAATCATAATTTTTAATCATGATCTTAAGAGTTAAAATTATACCTTTGTTGGAATTTAATTTTTCAAAAAAAAAAAATTTGGGTACGATCGATGGTTAGATTACTTGATAGACGCATATAAGATTTGAGATAGACACCTGGTTTTAAAAAATTTTTGAAAGTCATTGAGAAACTTGAGAATAAATGAATATGTGTGTTGGGATTTTGTTATCTAATACTATTTGGGTCGCGTAAGCTTGAATTTTAAGTTTATGAAATAGGAGTTCATACGAAAATTTTGGGTGAAATAAAAACCAAAAGAAACGAGTTGTGTTCATCATAGGTTATCAATGAACGAATATTAAGATTTTTATCGAGTAAGAAATCTAAAATCTTGATATGGGGATTCTAGAATTTATGGGTTATAAGTGAAGTTGATTTATTAGAGTTAGTCCATCATTATCATAGGAGAACTTATTAAGTTTTTTATACGCTATTATTAATTAATTAAGCATTAAGGATACATAAGAATGCGACATTCGCTTAAATAAGGAAAGACCAAGGTCTTAGGTCTCAACTTTATTCTAATTGAAAAGGGAATAGTTTAAGCATGTAATTGGTGCTAGAATAATTTTATTATTTAGGTAGAAGATCGATATCGTATATTTTGGGTTTTATGGATTAAGGCTACTCGAACTTAAGATTTGCAACAACGTTATATTGGGATGTACTTCTAAATAGTTAGGTTATGTAAGTTTGGTGCGGTAAGATAAAGATTCGATTCAAGGATCTTAGTCTAATATTATTATGGGGTTGAGATAAGGTTTAACTTTTAAGTGTTTTACCCCAGGATAGAAGTCAATAAAGTTAAGAAAGGACGCTGTTAAGATTTCAATATTGGAATATAATAGGTCAATGAAAATATTGGGTATATTATAAGGAAAGTAAGGTGCGTTAAATTTGGACATCCATATCTAGTATGAGGAATTGCGGGATAAGTCAAAATTCAGGGCTAGAGTTGAATAGAACTAAGTCACCATAAGTTGTTTTAAGTTGCGATTAACAAACGAGGATTTTGGTAGACAAATTTATTTAGGATTGAGGAGACGGAAGGACAGCTTAATATTTATCTTATCAGAGTAGCGTATCGGAAGCGTGGATTATTAGGATTCTAGAATTAAGAGTCTAAACTTTTTTTTTATCGAAGATAAGCGAATTTCGGAGACGAAATTTCTTTTAAGGGGGGAGAGTTGTAGAACTCGTAAAATCAAACTACGTATAAGCCATGCATAATTTCTAGGATTTAAATTAAAAATTATTTCTTTATTATTTAAAGCATTTTTAAAGTTGTTAGTCATGATTATTTATTTTAAATCGCATAAGTTTAGTTTTTATCTTTTCAGTTAAATAAGCGAGGCGGACTGAAGTTGGAGTATTGAGATAAAATTTAATATTAAGAAAACATTCCTAGAATTTATTTAAGATAAATAATAAGTCATTTTAAAATAAAAGAAAGTTAAAGGATTTATTTAATTAACTTGAGACAAGTAGTAGATAAGTTCCTTTATGTCCAATAATTTAATTTAAAAGCCTAAATTAAAATATGTGACCAATTGAGATAAGTTATTCTAGGCTTATTAATTAAGGAATGTCAACTTAACATGATAGTAATTTAACTTAAAGAATTAGCCATGCATGCAAGATAATTATCATCCTAAACTAATTTATTAATTCACTAAAATACCTAATGGGTAGATAAAACTTTAAAGATTTAAAATACAAGATTTAACTAATATTTCACCTCATTTATTTAAAATATTTTCGGTCACCCCTTTGTAGAAGATTTGAATTTAGTTGACAACTCACAAACTTTGATTCTTTCCTTATCCATCCTTGGTAGATAATCTCTTCCTTTTTAATCAACAATAATTAATGATTTAAGCAATATTTCTCCTTCATATTTTTGTAGAAATCTGCCACTCCTTGGATAGAATTTAAAATATTTGGCAACTCTCCATCTTTAATTCATTTCCTTATCTTTCTTTTCTTGTGAGATAATTCCCTAACCATTTAATCTTCAATAATTATTAATTAAGAAATTTTCCTACCCATATTTGTAAGCAAGAAATCGGTCACCACCTCATTGTATCTCCCTCAAATCAAATCAATTCCATTATCTCTCAAACTTTAGGATAGAAAGATTTGATCTTGCCATTCTATCCCCATTTAATTAGTAGACTTCCCTTCATTTCTCCTAGCCATTTTCCCTCTCCATAATTTCGAAAATTTCAGAGCATTTCAGTAGAGAAAAATCGTTAGAGTCCAAGAAAAATCAAGAGAGAAAAGTAGAAACAAAAGAAGAACACTCTGTCTTCGCTGCGCCGTGTCTTCGTATCATTTTTGTTTTCTTCAAAAAAAATCCAAGGCATGTATATGTTATTCCTTTCTCTTCAATTAAGTCATATATTTATTTTGAAACATTTCATGTGCATGATTAAGAAGACAAAAACCGAAAAATGTCAAGAACTTTTGAAAATTTATGTGTAGAATTTTTCGGTTTCTCCTATACCTTCACGGTTTGATATGTTTTTGCGGTTTCAGGGTTCCAGGGGCTCAGGGCTGCTTATGGTCATGTTATAGGGTATGCTAGGAAGGTGGTAGTCCATTAGTTGCAGCCCCTTTTCCCCCTTGCAACATGTTTTGACAGCAACTACCGGTCATGTCATTTTTGTGTCCCGATTTGCATGTTTCTTGTCTAAGGTGAAGATTCTGATCTTGGCTGTCCTAGGGGCTGTAGCCATTGTTAGAATCCTTCCTTTACATGTTTATGACGTGACTAAGATTCCCTTTCATGGCTTGGTTCATGTCCCCCTCAATTTTTAAAACAAACAAGAACAGCGCCCCTCGGTTTTAAAATTTTGGATTCGGGTGTGTATGTTGAGTTTCGGTTTTTAAGGTGTCAAGTGGGTTGTGGTTGGCTTCTAGCCCTTAGCCATGACTCATACAACACCTTAGCATGTTTAGCATGGACCATGTTTAAACTCATAACCATAGGATCCTTCATTTGACAGCAAAACAAACAAGACGTCCCACGTGTGCAGTTTGGTTCTCGGTTGGAAGCGTGGTGATGTTTCTTGTGTTGCTTGAATCGTGCTGGCCAGGGGACCTTAACCATGGTTCAAACCATACCTTATGATGTTGGTAAGAGGCTCTGGTCGGTGGTTCAAGCCCCAATGGCCATTAGCCTCGCAAACAGAGCAATGCAAGCGCAAGCGCTGCTGCTGTAATTTTGGACATCAACTTGGTGCTTCGGTTCAGAGGCTCGTTTGAGTTCTTGTTTTTATTTTAGCCTATGGCCTTGGACTGGACAGTACCTCATCCAGTTAGGAAGGTCATGTTTTTGGCCGTTCATGATTCGGTTAAGTTTAGTGGTCGTACGAGAATTTACGGTGCAATGTGCCAAAGTGACTCTCGAAAGAGCGTTTCATGTTTTGGCATCCATTTACCAAATTTCAACTTGTACAATTTTTAGGAGCATTATTTCATCATTTTAGGTGTATTTTAATCATGACTAAATGATGGTTCGATGTTGGTTCGGGTTGGTATGGAGTCATGGTTAGAATTTAAGCTGTTGGTCTAGTTGGCCCCGTTTTTGGTTCAATTACGAAGTCATTCTCAAGTTAAGATTATTTGCATTTTTCTAATGTTAGAATAAGGTCGCAGCGAGCCTGGGAACGATCCAACCCATTCGGTAAAATAATACAGGACATTTAATTATATTACGTGCATAAAAATATAAAATGTTCATTTTTGAGATATATGCGATATTGCTTGTGGCCACCTCACGTTCATGGGATTGCAGCTTGTCATAGGATTATTACTTCATCCGGTGGTCACTGACCGGTTCATGTTCATGTATTGGTACGGATATCTAGTCCAAGGGATGTGATGATCTCTACCGCCCAGTATAATGTGGTTTAGTCTGATCAGGATTCATTTCACGTTATGGGCCACTAGCGTAGAACATATTCTCAACAGAAAATTCTTATATGCTATTTCATGACAGGGCTCTATCGAGCAAACATTTCACTTACGAATTTCAATTCAGTTATGCAAGTATTTATAATTATTCATGACACGATTTCCACGTTACACTTTACGATATGATATCTTTACATGGCATGAAACTTTATGATATTTTTTATTTGTTATTCACGATATATGTATGCTGAGTCTTTAGACTCACTAGACTTGATTGTTGTAGGTACTGATGAGGTCGGGACCGAGGACCAGTGAGCTAGCTTGGGTCGACAGTAGTAGGAACCCGATGACCTCATTTATCAGTTTATTTATCATTTTTATGCAAACTCATTTTTATCACGATGAATTATTTTAAATTGTTGTTTTGAAACAGATATTTACTTCCGCTACTATTTCGACATTTAAAACTTTTATTCCGCTGTTACATTAAACATTAAAACTTTTATTCAGTTTATTTTATGAATGAGGCAAGTTATTTACCTTTAAAAAGAAAATTTCAATTTTTTCCGCAAATTTTCAAGCACGAATTTCGGGCCTCTACAGTTGTTCAGTGCACTCTACCATGAGCACCTATCTGCATGCTCGGACATCACAATGCCCCTTACCAATGAAACATGGTAATCATATCGCAGATACTAGTCTCAAACTCGAGCGGCCTATATCCTTCTTAGCGGCGGCTGAATCGACTAGGAACTGTTTAGAATATACAGTATTCCAAATATGAGTTTCATGATACTCATCATATGAGCATCTCATATTCTTTCTACTATTTGTATATTCAAGAATTTTATCTATGTAATTAGAATGGGTATACAGATAAAGATGTGTCAAAACAATAATTTCAAATATTATTAAAATAAAGATTGTTTATACATAGAGTTTCATTGTGAACACTCGGCCAACACTTAGCTTCACGGGCACATACTCTAACAGGAAATACATACCTCCGGTTATGTTCTATAGAACTGGGTGCGAAATTTTCCTTCCATATCTTACCAATCCATCACTGAATTTCTGGGGAGAAAGGTATACCAAGAAAATGCGGTCTTTGTGAGAGAATTTGAGAGTAATTGCTAACTTAATTGTTGAAGTTCTCCAAGTTATCTAACTCCCCACACTAGATAGTAAATCTTGCAATGTGTATTGTACCAGACTGGCCGTCCTCCACAGATAATAGTCTGAAGTCATGAAGCCTATAACCCCAAGGATATGGGTTATTCACATCTACGTACCTCGATAAGGCTTGTGAAATTCTGGGCAGCTTATCTGCCTCATGGCCGTCCCATATGGCTCTTGAACAATTTCTCTCACCGTTTCTGGATAAATTATGTGGATGTTTTGAGCTGGAAGTGGGTGATGATAATAATTTGCCCTCCGATTTTGGAAAACCGCATTGAAACCTATATCACCACTTGGGGAGCCCACGTCCACTTTGATCAATGTATGACATGTCATCATAAGCTCCTGGTTGGTACTGAGGGTTTGTCACGCTGTAAACTTGATTAAAAAGGTTGTTTTGAACTTTTTACTCTATGAGCACGTGGATATTGATGGGCTCTCCCAATAAGGTCTCTAATCTCCTATGAGGTGGTATATATACCTCCTCTCTAGCTGGTTCAGGAGAGTGAACTTTGGGCAGCAAAGATTGCCAGCACTAGAATTTTATACTCCATGGCCAAATTCATGGAATTGGTTGCTTCCCTGTTTCTCATCTTTTTCAGTTGTGTTATGATCTTTATTGGTTGGCTGATTTAGTTTACCCAATACCGTCTTCAAGCAATCAGACATAGCCTCGGAAGAACTGTCTTCAAGCAATCAGACATAGCCTTGGAAGATGCTTGTGATATCTCTTCAATTTTCATCACAGTTAACTCTTACACCAAACGATTTGAAATGTGAGCATATCCTTCTAGAATACGACTTGGATGCAAAACCAACACCCTGATCGACTATTCAGCAGTCGGTTGTTATGTTAGTTGAGCTTGAATCTCTTTCTGGTTTGGTAGAGACTCTTCATACCCTTGATTGATGTTTTCTTTCCTTCTTGGCTTCATATCAGGTCCCACGATCGTGTCAAAAATTGTTTGCGCGATATTTCTATGATGCAGGCGTGCTAGGTGTAAAGATGCACCAATTTATGTAAATGACAAAAATCTAACTTCTAAAAAAACAACGACTGTAGATATTAAACTTGACTGTTTGTTATGATCTACTAAACATATAACATGACATAAATAAAGAAAACTAAAGAACATTATTCGAAATTGAGATACAAACTCCTTACATGATTTTTTTTGCAATAACTGTAGGAATTTACAAAATATTAACATAAAACAAAGAACCTTGTTGAAATCTGAAAGCAAATGACCCGAACTACTAAAATATGGAATGAAAAACTATGAAAATGTTTTATTAAGCCTATGAAAATTCTGCGGGAAGTTTACTAGAATTGTGCGAGATAATGTTTGTGTGTTCTATTCAGCTACTTATTTATCTCTATTTGTTCATGCTTGAGAAGGTTTTTCAAACTCTCGGCTGCTCAACTCCCTATTTTCTCCACTGTCTGCGATCGCTTCCACTTCTACCACCAGCCATGAATTCCTACCACGATCTCCTTTATTGGACGCTATCTGCTTATTCAAATACACTTATGGGTCTCTTTGTTTTTCTCTATTAATTTATATTGTTGGGCTTGGACAATTAATTGGGCACAGTTTGATTTTTGGTGTAAACAGAACAGTTACCGATATGCAGTAGATGAAAGCTGTGTAGAATGGATATGATGTAACTATACATTCTGCAAGAGAATTCACCGTTCTTGAATAATGAACTACCCAAATATAATGCTAGAGATAATCTTGTGAGAGAGCATAAACAGATACCATAGACGGTGTCGATTTCTCATTGCAGCGGTCAGGCGACGTAGGAAGATTGCAGTGGAGGTCACCACCAGTGCCAAGGAGTTAGACTTGATGAGAAAAGATTGCGATTGATGGTGTGGAGTTCCTGTGAGTTGAGTGATGGAAGTAATTTGGAAATTTTTGAATTTCAACTTTCAGGTTAAATGGAATTCAAAGATTTCGTGATATGGAGAAATAAAGATCTTTGGTAAGATTTTTGGAACAAGAATGGGGAAGAGGAAAAGGAGGGCGGTATTTGCATCAAAAATAAATTTTGAGCCAAATATGATAAGCCCGTGAAATATTGAATAAAATGGCCTAAATATATTTTTCCCAAATAATATGTACGCGTTGCGTACGAGTTTTGTGCGCAATCACGATCACGATCACGATCAACGATGAGTGTTACATGTTCAGAGGAAGTAGGGAGTAGAAAGTGTAACTGCAAGGAAAGCAGTCAAACAAAAGGAATGAATCAACTATGACAACACAACTCATCATGAAACTCAAAAAAATCCTCCAACAGTAAATCTACAATTTTTTTTCAGTAGTTAAAATATTTTTCATCTTGTTATTTCAGATTCTAGCATTTTTAAGCTATTTTCGTTCCAATTTCAGGCCAAATTTATTTAATTTTCTTGTTTTGTAAATTTTTTGTGATTTGTTAATACATAATCATGACAAAAATGTATTTCTTCAATTTCCACATTAGTTTCATTAGTTTTTTTGCTTCATATTTTCTTAGGAATTTAGAACTAACGATCAATTTCGAGATTCATTTTCTTTTGATTTTTTAATGTTATATTTTTACGTTTTTTAAACTCAAATTAGCGATTTTAACAACTGACACGTCCATATTTTATTATTTTTGAAAAAAATACAAATTTAGGTATATTTAATATTTCATTTACTTTGAAAACCTTAAAAGATCCAGTAACCTATTTTGATTTTTGGTTTCTTAAACTATTATTATTTTTTGATTAGTTCTTAAATTTTCAAAACCGGAGCATTCAGGATTAAAAAATCATTATCAACATTAACTAAAGTCTCATTAAACTGATCCGTTATTCGACAATATTAAAATAGCATGTTAGATTATTTAACGTTAAAAGTGAACACTTATTAGAACCTTTCAGAATGAAAGAATAACAAAGATGATTTTTTGCAAATATTGAGAAAAAAATGAAAAGAATAAGTAAAACAATCTGACTAAAATTTGTGGATAAATTTATCAAAACAATTTAATGAACAATTTATTAAATTTTTAATATAATAATAAATGTGTTTTTTATTGGGAGAAATAAATCCATACTTCTTACACCTAATAATAAAACAATTAATGCAATTTAGAATTGGGTTTCGGGTCAAAGAAGTCAAGGGAAGGGACTCCTTCAGTGGTGAATGGGAATTCAAACGAGATCGTATTCAATGGTAGTGAAATGTCCAATATAACCTTGGATTGAAATAAAATAGGAAAACAAATGAATAAATGATAAAATGTTTTTTAAGTCGGACCGTGAATAAATAAATGGTCAATACTTCAACATACTTGACCTTCTGAAATTTTTCTTGAATCTGCTTTTTTTTATATGGTGGAACCATAAATGAACAATTTAAAATGTCTAGAATCTAAGATTTATAATTGATGATAATTATGTAATTAGAATTTTAAAAAGCGTTAAGTGGTAACCGGCGACCATTCGCCACCTAGCGCCTAAGTGGTTTTTTTAGTTTTATGTCCATAATTCTTCTTGTACTTCATCTCTATATTTTTCTAACATATCTTCTATGTTTCAGAAATTTTTTATATAACAGAAATTAAATTCGAGGTAATGAACTTTAATTATTTTTTAAAAAAATTAAGATTTTATTTTTTAAAAAATAAATATATTAATCTGTATAGAAGGGTTTTGAGCCTCCTAGATAACCAGAGGCATTGCTTTGGTAAAAATTGGGGTGGTGACCGACCACCTACTGATTAGTGCAACTCAAATCTTTTTAAATTGTACAATCGTTCAAACTTTATATTTCAATTGATCTACAAAACATAGATCATTATTACATCCATCTTCGAATAATTGCACACCTTGTAATGCATAAAAATGGAACCATTGAATCTGACTATACCAAGGACTGTAGGACCTACAGTTTGGCGTTTTAACAAAAACTATAGTTGACGATAACGGTATAAATCAAATCTTTTAAACCGTACAATAATTCAAATTCTATGTTTTATTGTCCTATCTAGCAAAGATGATTATTAAATCCCAACAGAGTTAGTTAAATTTTGTTCAGGCCATTTCGGGTTTGATTTAAATAAAAAAATTATTATTTAAAATTTTAATTGTACCAAAAAATGGCCTGTCTTATCGTTTGGCCTAAAAAATAATTCTTTTTATTGTCATTTAATAATTATATTCGAAATTGTTGAATGATTTTTTTATGGTTATTTGCAAAGACCAGGTCAACGGTAAAGTCGACGCTGGGTGTGGGGGCAGTGCCCCCACACCATATCAAGGGCCCAAAATTCACTTCATGGGGAGGGGGGAAAATAAAAAATAAAAAAAAATGGGCCAGAATTTTTTCTGGCCCTTGGATCTACCCCTGCAGGCAGTGCCTGCAGGGTAGGGTCGAATTTTCCCAGGTCAACATGTCGAGCAAGAGTTGGGGAACTGGCGCGAGTAACCATTTTGTTAAAATAGCAAAAACATTAAAGAAACAAATCTGATCAACTCTCATTAACAACACATCATAATTCTCTCTGAAAATATTTGGAAACTTAGCTCTTTGTGTTCGTTGCTTTTTCAGTGTTTTCACCATGATTTCTTCGTATTCAGTTTCTAGTTTCTGCTATGTTCACTAGTAGAATTTTTGGTTTTTACTTCGCTACTAGTTATTTCGGTGATTATTAATTATGAAGTAGTATATACCAATCAACTTCGGTAATAACAAAAACGAAGTAAAACATTATTTTGTTACTTCAAAATTTAAAAAACACGGGCTTCACTTCTAATTTTTTGTAACATTTTACTTCGACAGAGTAATTTTGACGAAGTAAAAAGTTAAAAAAATTTAAAATTTATATTTAGTGAAGTAAAAAAATGAACTATTTTTTAATTTTATTTTTCTTTAATTATTTTGCAAAAGATGAACCGATAGATAATTTTAACCTCCCTCGATTTTTATTTCACTTCACAATTAAGAGGCAGTGGAAATAAACAACCGCCATCCCCATTTTTCTACAACCCTAGCGGCTACCATTTTGAATCTCCAATTTTCCACCGCCGTGCGTAATTCAATATATTACAGTATGTTTTTCACCCAATTCTCCATTTTTTTTTATTTGACCGTGTGCATCAATCTTCTCTTCTTCCCCCCCTTCTCACATCTCGATTTTTTATTCAATTGAAAACTTCTTCCGTGGTCAAACTGTGCCGAAGCGTCGAAGATTGTGAACAATTTTGCGCAGATTTGGTCTTTGAGAACAATTTTAATAGAAGCCTGGATTATTTGTTTGTAATTCGTAGAGAGGACATTGTTGCTTTCTTGATTGTTTATGTTTGTGTAGTTTTTGTTTTTAAGAAGCTTGATGTGGATCATTTAATGAATGTTCGTTCTTGCAAAACCAAGGCCTTGGCTTGGAGGCAAGCTATCAAGGTACATAATATTTATGTCTTATTGCCTTTCTTCTGTTTGTTGAATGTTCTTTATAAAACAAATCTACCGGCAAAGGATTCCATGTCTCAGTACAGAATGTATTTTTATGAGTCGTTATCAACTCTCTAATTTTGTTCTATAGTTGTGAAAATTGTGAAGGATGAGATAAATAGTTTCTTTGATATTCCAAATCTTGCTTCGGATGCAGGTTAAAAGAAAAAAAAATTTCCGCCTTAGTGGTCGTGAATCAAATATGGTTCACTTTGAAAGAGTTCACAAGCCATTTACAAATCAACATTTTTTGGCATAGGTACTTCCCTTGTGATTGTGAACTATATTATTTATGATTTGTTGTCTGTTAGTTTAAATTGGTTTTTGCTGGCACTGAATTTTCTTCATTTTGTTATTCTCTAAAGTTGAAGTATTGTGTTGTGTATAATATATACTGCTTGCATATTAACTTTTTGTAAAAGTTTCATATTCATTTTACGTATAACATTGATTTCTAGTTGTAATGTATTAAGAGATTTAACCATATTTTGCTAACAATGTAAGAGTTTCTTGTTTAATTTTCTGCGATGTGTTTATTAAGTTTATCTTGAAAGGGTACTGTGATGAATTTTTTTTAAATTTTTTATTTATTCTCAAAAGGTTAAAGATTTTTAATGTACTGGGTGCAAACAGTTTATCTTATCACTGATGAAGAACTTTAGCTAAGTTAAGTTGTTAACCATAGTAGCTATATTGTGGTATCTGGGATCTCGAGAGCCGTCATCCATCATACTAACTTGAACTTACATGTGGCTTTACATATTTTCTTCACCTTGCAGCATCTTGTACCACATTGTTGTGATTGTTGCATTAAATTTTCAATTTCATTATATATAGGGTAATCTAAAACAAAATGGTTATGTTGAAGAAACAATAAATTCTCGTGAGTTTTTGGATATTGTCGTTTTTTTTATGAATGATCTTATTAATCTAATTTATTGTGTACTTTTTACATTTCAATTTGCAGGATCAATCAAAAACCAATATCACAACTAATCTCAATATGATGAAGTCAAAAGTGAATGGAGCGAATTCGTCTACTCTTATGTAGGTGCTTAAATAGATCGTGTGCGTCATGGTTATAAAAGGCGAGCGCCTGGCTGCGCCTAGGCGACAGGCGCAGCCAGGCGCACCACCCAGGCGCCACACTTTAATCAAGCGCGCGCCTTAGGCGCGCCTCGACCCAGGCGCGCCTCTACTGAAAGACACGCGCTTGTGCGCCTGAACCAACAAAGCCGTATGATACTATGATTCTGTGCATATAATTAAAGCCCAATAAGAATTAAAGCCCATAACAAACACAAGCCCTATTTTATGTTTTAGAAAGCCCTGCATGTGCCCTTTTTCTTCCCAGCGAACAGCGTCCTCTCAATTTCTCTCGGTTACGCGTGCAGCAGCCTTCTCTACTCTCTACGTCTCAACTCTGAAAGACTGAAACTTTTTCTGGTAATATTTACATACTTATTTACATACTATGATACTAAAAACGATAAAATTTTATGGAAAAATTTGGCGTGTTGGACATAGAATATATGAATTATGAAAGCATGCTGCAGAAAATTTTTGTAGTAGCATACTAGTTTATAATGATGATCGGAGCATGCTCTGTAATTTATTTTTAATGAAAGCATGGTCTGTATTTCTCTCTGATCGGAGCATGCTCTGTATTTTATTTTTAATGAAAGCATGGTCTGTATTTTATTTTAATGAAAGCATGGTCTGTATTTCTCTCTGATCGGAGCATGCTCTGTATTTTATTTTTAATGAAAGCATGGTCTGTATTTTATTTTTAATGAAAGCATGGTCTGTATTTCTCTCTGATCGGAGCATGGTCTGTATTTTATTTTTAATGAAAGCATGGTCTGTATTTTATTTTTAATACATTATTAATTATTTTCAGAATTATGAATGAACTAGAATTATTTCATTTTTAATGAAATGTTTTTCCAACTTTTGATCTATCTGAAGTGAATCATGTATACTGTTGATGATTGGTCATTGGATTAAATTGATTAGTTAATATATATTGTATTTCATAAATATATTTATATTTTTTATTTATAATTTTAAATTTTGTATTTCATCAATTTGCAGAAATCTAGAATAAATCCTGTTTTTGACGATAAAATGTCAAATTCTGAATCACAAGCCCTTCGAAAAGATCCAGCATGGAATTATGCGACATTAGAAGACCCAAAAAATACCAATAAAGTGAAGTGCAATTTTTGTGGGAAAACAACTAATGGTGGGATTTATCGACATAAACAACATCTGATTGGAGGCAATAGGAATACGAAAACTTGCTCAAAATGTCCAGAGCATGTGAAAGAAGAAATAAGTTCTTATATGTCAAAAAAGAAAGAATTGAAAAATCAAATGGATGCAATCCCTCACTTTGATGAAGTTGCAGAACAGCAAGAATATTTGGAAGTTGAAGAAGATATACATGCAAAAGGGAAACAGCCTCAATCAGTTTCATTTGGTCAGCGTTCTAATCTTGAACCTGATTTTCCTGGGAAGAAATTAAAACAAACTGGTCCAATAGATTTGTACTTCCGACAAGATGTTGATGGATTGTATCTCAAGGAAAGAAAAAAGATGCAAAGACAGCGAAGTTGTATGATGAAAATAAGAAGAAACTGAGGGAGAATACAGTGCAAAAGTTCGCTAGATGGATGTATGATGCAGGTATTCCTTTTAATGCCGTGAATTATGATAGTTTTAAACCATTTATTGAAGCGGTTGGACAATTTGGTTGTGGAATGAAGCCCCTTACTTATCACGAAGTTAGAGTTACATGCTTAAAAAAGGAGCTGGAACATACAAAATTGTTATTGAAAGATTATACAGATGACCACGTTAAATATGGACGCACTTTGATGGCCGATGGGTGGACTGATAGAAAAAATAGGACATTGATTAATTTTTTAGTAAATGGTCCTAGAGGGACTGTGTTTATAGAATCAGTAGATGGGTCGAGCTATTCTCACACGGGTGCGAAATTGTTTGATTTGTTCGACAAATGTGCAACAAATTGGGGCAAAGAATGTGGTTCAAATTGTTACTGATAGTGCAAGCGCAAATGTTTTAGCTGGTATGATTTTAACTTCTAAAGTTTTATATTAGTTATAACTTATATCAATTTAAATACATTATTATACTATTTAAATTAAAGTTGTATATTCTAATGTGTAATTTGTATATTGCATTTAAATTTTAATCAACAGGACGTCATTTGGAAGCACAATATCCTCACTTATATTGGTCTCCATGTGCTGCTCATTGTTTAGATTTGATGCTTGAAGATTTTTTCAAACTTCCTCACTTGAAAAAGGTATATGAAAGGGCAATGATGGTTAATGGATATATATATAACAGGCCCCAAGTTTTAAACATGATGAGAGAATTCACGAGGCAGAAAGATATGGTCAGAGCTGGAAAAACTCGTTTTGCAACCGCTTTTTTGACTTTAAAGCGGTTTCAAAATCACAAAGCAAGTTTGAGAAAAATGTTTACATCTGAGAAATGGACCACTAGTAGATTTGCAAAGGAGGCACCAGGTAAGCGTGCATCAGAGGTTATATTAATGCCTTCATTTTGGAATACAGTCGTTTATGCTGTTAAAGTGGGTGGTCCTGTGGTGAAAGTTCTTCGATTAGTTGATGGGGAGAAAAAACCTCCAATGGGCTACATTTATGAGGCAATGGATCGGGCTAAAGAAGCTATTGCTGCTTCATTTGATCACAAAGAGGATAAATATAAAGAGATTTTTGCTATAATTGATCATAGGTGGACGATACAACTCCATCGACCTTTACATGCTGCTGGGCATTTCTTAAACCCGGAGTTCTTCTACTCGGATTCTAATATAGAAAATGATAATGAAGTTGTGACGGGTTTGTATAAATGTATCGCTAAGATGTGTGAAACCGATGAGCTACAGGATAAGATCATGGACCAATTGCCAATGTACAAAAGGGCTGAAGGACTTTTTTTGGGATGCCCATGGCAGTCAGACAAAGAAACAAAAAATCACCAGATAATCAATATTTTATTTTTATCATATGATAATTGATGTGTAATTGTTTTAATGTTCATTTTTTTGGTTTCAAAATTACCAGCGGAATGGTGGTTGGCTTATGGGTGTTTGACACCCGAATTGCAAGTTTTCGCGGTAAAAGTTCTTAGCCTTACTTGTAGCTCATCTGCTTGTGAACGAAATTGGAGTGTGTTTGAACATGTGAGTACTAAGTATTAGTCTTTAATTAAATATTAAATAAATATATTATTTTAAAGCTAAAATTATTTTGTTTGATGTGCAGCTTCATTCCAAAAGAAGAAATAGATTGGAGCAAAAAAAATTGAATGATTTGGTTTATATCAAGTATAATAGGGCTTTGAGGCGCCAATATGATATGCGTGATAAGATTGATCCTATTTCTTTGGCTGATATCGATGATAGTAATGAATGGTTGATGGGGGAATTAAATAATAATAGTGGTGACGAAAATGATCTCGTATTTGATGATGATAGTTTGACTTGGGGAGAAGTTGGACGAGCTTCTGGGGTTGATGAAGATGCCTATAATTTTAGATCTCGAGGCACGTCCTGTACAAAAGAAGCAGCAGCTAGTACGAGTACATTAAATACGTATAAAAGAAGATCTACTATCCATCGTTATAACAACGAAGAGATTAAGAGAATGAAGAAATTGATTTTGGCGAAGACGATGAGGAATCAGAAAGATACAAATCTGGAGCTTCAGCTTCTGGAGATGATGATGATGATGATGCAGTTGGAGAGGATGAAGATGGATTTGATGATTGAGATTGTTGACGTTTTTTCCTTAATATACTATGATGCACTTACGACTTATTAATGAATTTTAGATGATTGGAGTTTGTTTTATTGTTATGATTTATGCTACATTATCTGTTAATGAACTTTTATTTATATTATTTGTTGCCTTTGTGAAAGTATTTAATTTAAATAGTATAAAATACTTCATATATCTTGAATTTTAAAATTTATGTCAAATGCGCTTTACTTCGATAAAGCGTGCGCTTCGCCTTGCGCCTTGCGCCTCGGGCCCCAAGGCACCCGAGCGCTTTAGTGCGCCTTGCGCCTCAAATAACTATGGTGTGCGTTGCGATAAATCTTTGGTTTGTCATTGTGCATTTTAGGATATATACTTGTGGATACACTTTTGGTTTGTGGATATATTTTTTGGTTATACTTGTGGATTTGTGAATATATACTTTTGGATTGGTAGATATACTTGTGGATTCGTGGATTTTCATCATTTTTAGATAGATAATTTATGAATCAAATGAATGTATTTTAAGTTATATATATATATGTGTGTGTAGTGGTTTTATTGTATATTAATTAAATTATTTTGATAAAGTGAAAAATATGTTTTTACTTCACTATTTTATTAAATTAGTATGGTGATGATCAAGAATTACTTAGTTAAATTAAAATTGTGTTGCAATAAAATTTGATTATTTACTTCAACACTAAACTAAATGATGAAGTGATAAAATACAAAGTAATTCATCATATTAAAATTGTGTCGAAGTTAAATAAAGAATTTACTTCATCACAACTCAATAATTTTGAAGTCATTCTTTATTACTTACTTCACTATAATGCAAAAAAATGAAGTATTTTAAATCGACTACTTCGTCATAAATGTAAATTATGAAGTAACAAAATACCAAATACTTCAACAAATAAAAATTATGGCGAAGTTGTAGAATATATTTACTTCATCATAGTTCCATAACGATGAAGTCGTTCGCATCAATTACTTCACCAAAATACAAAACGTGTGAAGTTATACAAAACATTTACTTCATCAATCAATGTAAACTATGAAGTTATATATAAGCTATTACTTCTGCACTTTACGCAATAGATGAAGTAAAAGACGTTGTTTTACTTCGGCATCGGTCTAATTCCGGACCGGTTTTTCCTCATTGAGCCAGTCAAAGACTTCACTAATTTCTTGGATACGACTTCACTTACAATGCGAAGTAAAATTGTACCCTATTAGTTCACGTGCGTCTACTTCGACAATTATCTACCTATGACTTCATTGAATATGTGAAGTAAATCAAAGAAATTCTACTAGTGGTTGTTCTTAGTTCCTTCAAACTCTGTAGTTACGCATTTCTTGCTTAAAGTTATGTTTCTTGTTCAATATCATGTTCTTCATTGTATTCCGTTCTAAGGAGATTATAACGTACACTCAAATTAAGAATTCTAATCGTTTAAAAATTTAGAAGCCAGATTTTATATCTTTTACATTTCTATTAATTGTGTCAAATAACGCCTGACACGCGCTGCACTAAAATGTAGAGCAACAAAGGGCACACCTAGTGAGACTCATGACGAGACCAAGAAGAAATCAATTCAATGAGGGATTTGATTGTCGGGTTATCGGTTTTTTCGTGTCCAAAACACGGTGGAAATTTAAAAATTTTATTTTGACATTCAAAATATTATCTTGGTCACTCGTATGGTTTAAGATAAAAGAACATACACAGGGAGTTTGTAATTTATCTTTAGTGACTAAATCACTCGGCACTAACTGCTCTGATATTAGCGGAGGTAGTTCTCGCTGAATTTCCTACGAACTTTCTTCAAAATCTTCTTTCTTCAATCTCCTAATCCGGTTCACGACTGGATTATTTGTTCCTCTTCTAACTGACACTAGAAAGTATAGAAGATATTTTCATGTTGGAGAGCAAAAATTAAGAGACGACTCAAAACCTTGAAAATTGGAGTTGATGAATTTTTTGAGAGAAGGGAGTGCCATTTTCGAAAATTGCAAGGAAGAGAATGGAGGCTAGTTGAGGTGAGGGTTATGGCTCTCATTCTTTAAAACAAAAACCTGACGTAATTACCTTAATTGTAGATTTATGTTTCATAATTAATATTAATGGACTTGATTAATTAATTGGACTAGTCCAATTAGTTTAACTAATTATATCAAACTTCATTAATAACTTTAATTATTTAGTATGTTAGATTTGTACTCATACAAGCCCATTAAACATACTTTCCGCTACATTTAATTTAATACTTAATAAACTTAACTTGTGAGTTTAATAATTTAAATTCTCAAATTTTATAAATTCAACTCCTTGAATTTATTCTTTTCGAATTTTTAATATCATAAATTCAATTTTTTGAATTTACTATCTCATAAATTCAACTACTTGAGTTTATTCTTTTAAAATTTAACTATTATAAATTCAACTCATTGAATTTACTATATCATAATTTTATATAAATTCAACTTCTTGAATTTTTTATCTCAAAATTTAATTATCATAAATTCAACTACTTGAATTTACTATCTAATAATTATATATAAATTCAACTCCTTGAATTTGTTATCTCAACGAGAACAAAATGATCCAGTGCTTGTGTGACCTCAATGGTTCAGTGATACAACTAGTCATGGGTCACAACTCATTGTGATTCAGGATATTCTCCTTTATTCGGGCTTACCGTAATTTGCTCCATTCCATGCACCAACATTTATCATAAGAATGTCAGAAATAATTTTATGATAAAACCCATCGAATCATGGTAATAACGTCTATTAGCATTGCCCCATGATTATCTAGGTATCACTGATAATGCTTACAAGAACCTGTCGGTTATAATTAACGTACAATATGGTCCATTCATATCATATATCTCGATCGAAACTGCAGCCATTGGTTCATCTAGAGTTGCATATTTAATTCGATAGCTATGTAATACAATCATGAAATATTCAGAGTGTCATCACATGCAAAACTAGCTAGAAAACTCTTTGCCTAATGTACATCTCACACTCTGGCCAAATATTTCATGCACTACTATTTCGTTGGATCACATATGATATCCACACCCGTAGGTTATCGGTGAATCTCCGATTACAATGCACTGACTCCTACACATTTCACAATTGCACCCAACCTCACCACCATGTGACCCCCCACAGAGTCGGTAAACTAGTCAAAGCACAATCCTAGTATGTATAGCCTCAGTGTTGTCCCGGGTCGTAAGGACTAATCATGTACAATCACAACCATGGACTTTTTCTCTCGATGAATTATAACCAATTGGAAATTCTGAGGGAGGGTTGTTCGATAAAATCATCGTATGATTACCAATATGTATGAATGGACATCTCTATGCCCTTACCATGAAACACGGTACACAACATCACAGATGCTAGTCTCAAGCTCAAGAGGCCTTTATCCTTAGTTTAGGCGGCTGAATCGACTGAGAACGAATTTAGAATATACAGTGTTTACAAATGATTTTCAAGATCGAATTACTATTCATTTTTATTAAAGTATAATCAAGGACTTTATCTATGTCGATTGCATGGGTATGTAGATAAAGTAAAATGAAATCATAAAAAGTTCAATTATATAAAAATAAAGATTGTTTATTTAACTTGAGTCAATAAATTCCATAGCCCGTTGGCTTGAAGAGCATCTACTCTAACATGGATTTCTGGTACCAGAATCTAAGGAGTTTCATGAAAAATATGGTGGATTTTGTCCATAATGCAGAGTAACATAAGGAAGGGAATATACAACATGAAGAAACTATTGTGATACCAAATGAATCAGCTTGCTCTCATGCAAAACTAGAGAGGAAAAATGACGAGATAAACATGACATTGAACATGCTTATGGGTACCATGAGCGAAGAAATCGCGAAATCAGCTATGTGTGTATTCTCTGGAAGATGTTATGGATCAAATGTAATCTTCCAGAGGAATGCCCTTGAAATTTTTGAGAACCAGGACCAGCCAGGCAGTCAATGGAAGGAGTTACAAAACGGCACCCACAAACTGCATTATCTAGAAGGATCTTCTAGATATTCCCTCTAGTGATTATCGTCGCTTGGAAGAACCAAGTGGAAATTTGACAAAATTCATGCCGCACACATATGCGCGCACAAAGCCGTGCATATGCGCCTGGCTTCTTTCCCGGCACTTCCGAGTTCATCTACTCGCGCATATGCGCTACACATCTCGCACATATGCGCGAGATGTTTTGTCTCGCACCTGTACTCTCTCGCGCATGTGCGCACCTCCAGTCGCGCATATGCGCCCAAGGTTCTGGACGGGTCGTGCATATGCGCGCCTTATCTCGCGCATGTGCGCCGATGCTTCTGTAATTTTCGCGCATGTGCGCCGATACCTGTCGCGCATGTGCGCGAAGACTCTTCTTATACTTCATGTCAATTCTTCTTTCGGTTCTCCCGGTCTAATCCGTTCCGTTTATATTCATCTTAATTAATAAATAAATCATTTCATATAAATCTCAGATTACAGTAATAACATCTCGGGCCTTACAATTATATCCCAAAATCTCACTAAAAAGGTTTTTGCTCATTCATTATCTGGTATTTAGCATATTTTATGGCAAATAGCTTCTATCTTGTTTGACCAAATTCATGAAAACCTCAATGCAAGCTTCTTGTACAGGCTGACCCGAACACCTTCATCCACCACTATGCTGGCCTTAGGGGTGGATCTTGCAGCTTAGGGGGAAATTCTATTCTCTTATCTAAAAAGTTAGATGTGAGCATGTGATTTTCGAAAAACATTAGGGTCCAAAACCCCGAGCGATCCGCACCTCATCATGAAGCAGCTAATTTATCGGAGAAACTCAAGGATGTTAGATATGTATTTACCCAAATTGAACATAATTCGATGCGAATTTCATATGCCATATCCGAATCTAGAGTTTATTAGAGGTATTGGGGACACTCGCTTTAGACTTGTTACTTCCCACAAGTATGTTGCTTGTGTTGGCAAGCATGCTTAATTTGTGTGTGCGAAAATTTAATTGGCGAAGCGTTGAGCCCATAAAAAAGACTTGGTTTACCATCAACACACCTAAATTGTGCTGCGGTTGGTTGTTCACTCTTTTGGGAAGGATGGTATGAGCTTATCTATGAATATATATATTGTTAGAGTAGATGGCCTGTAAGCCAACGGTTGGCTAGGGAATTTATGACTCAAGTGTAATAAACAATCTTTATTTTAATATAATTTAACTTTTAATGGTTTCTTTATACTTTATCTGTATACCCATTCAATCAGCATAGATAAAGTCCTTGATTATGCTTTAATACAAATGAATCGTAATTCGATGTTGAAACTCATTTGTAAACATTGCATATTCTAAATTCGTTCCTGGTTGATTCAGCCGCCTAAAACATTGATAAAGGTCGCTTGAGCTCGAGACTAGCATCTGTGGTGTTGTGTATTGCGTTTCTTGGTAAGGGCATGGAGATGTCCAAAAATCCAGATGGGTAGTCATATGATGATTATACCGAACAACCCTCCATCGGACTTTCCAAGTGGTTATCATTCATCAAGAGGATAAGTCCGTGGTCATGATTGTACACCATTAGTCTTTACGACCCGGGACAACACTGAGGCTCTATACTTGTTTATCGGCTCCAGGAGAGTCATCAAGTGGCGAGGTTGAGTATAGTTGCGACACATATAGGAGCCTGTGCATTGTAGTCGGGGATTCACCGTTCACCTACGGGTGTGGATATCCTATGTGATCTAATGAAATAATAGTACGAGGAATCTCAGGCCAAAGCACGAGATGTATGTTGGAGAAGGAGTTCTCCAATAGTACACGCGATGCCATTATTATAGTTATCACATAGTTATCGAATTAATATGCAACCCTCGATGAACCAATGGTTGCAGATTCGATCGGGATATATGAGATGAAGGGATCGTACTGTACGTTAATCATAATCGAATGGTTCTTGCAGGCACTATCAGTGATACCTAGGGGATCATGGGGCGATGCTACAAGACGCTTTTACCATGATCCGATGAGTGCAATCAGAAATGAGTTCTGACATTCTTGATCAAGGTGTTGATGAAAAGAATGAGGCTAACTAGGGTAAGCCTGAATAAATGATTATGTCCTGAATCAAAAAAATTTGTGAACCCACAGCTAGCTTTATCCTTGAACTATTGAGGGTCACACAAGCACTGGATCTTTTGTTCCTTTTGAGAGAATAAATTCAAGAAGTTGAATTTATATTATATAGTAAATTCAAGGAGTTGAATTTATGATAATTAAATATTTGACAGAATAAATTCAAGAAGTTGAATTTATATTATATAGTAAATTCAAGGAGTTGAATTTGTGATAATTAAATTTTGAGATAATAAATTCAAGGAGTTTAATTTATAAAATTTGAGAATTTAATTTATTAAACTCAAATGTTGGGTTTATTAAATATTAAATTTTGGATGTGATAAAAATTCAAGGAGTTGAATTTCCAATATAAATAATAAATTCAAATGTTGAGTTTATCATATATTTAATTTTATTAAGCTCAAGAGTTGAATTGATTAATTAATAAATTAAATATGGTGGGTAATATGTTTAATGTGCTTGTAGGAGTACAAGTCCAACATATTAAATAATTAAAGTTATTAATGGGCCTTGATTAAGGGATTGAACTAGTGTGAATAGTCCAATTAATTAATCAAGCCAATTAATGTTAATTAAAGGGTCAAATTATTATACTATGATAATTAGGTCATGGGTTAATTATAAATAAGAGTTGAGAAGAAAAAACCCTAGCAACCACCATAAGCAAACTTCGAAAATCAGCCTCTCTTCCTCCTCCAAATATTTAGTTTACTTAATTAATGAGATTAAATAAATAAATCATGATTAAAGAAATATTTTAGATTTCTTTATTCCAATTCTTGCATAGCCTTCTACGTGAGTTTCGAGGAATTGCAAGATTTGGAACTTTAGGCTCTTCCTAATTCTAAAGGCTCTCGAAACACTTTTCTTTTGAAAAGAAAAATTCGGCTTGGGTGTTGAGTCGATTTTTCGTGTTCTATCTATACGAAAAAATTCTTCTAATTTTATAGTGCAAGTTAGAAGAGTTACAAATAATCTAGTCGTGGACCTGATTCGAAGATTTGAAGAAAGTTCGAAGGGATTTACAATAAGAGCCACATCCGCTAATACCAGATTAGTTGGTGCAAAGTGAATTTCCGCCAAAGGTATAAAATTCTAACGCTCTATGAATGTTATTCATAAAACCATACGAGTGCTCAAAGAAACATATTTTGATTGTCAAAATAAATAAAAATTTTAGAATTCCGCTGCATTTTGAGCACGAGAAAACCGAGATCCAACAGTGGTATCAGAGCCAAGTTCTCTATATCGTATATGAATAATTTATTTCTAACAACACAAGAAAATTTTTCAGAAAATTGATGCACCATTAAAAAGTTTATTTTTCCAGAAATAAAAAAAAAATTTGGGGGGTTGCCCGGAACTGTTCCGGGCAGTGCACTGTGCTCGCCAGCACGGACAGTGCCGCACACGCTGTGTGGTCCGCACAGCGCGTGACTGTGCGGAGCGACTGCACACCGTGCGGCGGATGCACGCGCGGCGTGCCGATGCGCTGCGCGCGCCTGTGCGCGCAGGGCCCTTGCGGCTGCCCGAAACGTTCAGGCAACGCGGGCGGCTGCCCTGGAGTGTCTCGGGAACTGTGCTGGATAATGGGCTTGAATTGTTTGAGCCTAGGGTGCAATTTTCTGATTTTTCAAATTTTTGGGTAAAATTGGTTCAATTTTTCTTTTTGAAAATTTATTTTTGGAAAATTAAAAATTTTCTTGTAAAATAAATAATTAGAATATGATTTTAATTATTTATGGTAAAAATGAGTTTTTACAAGAAATCAATTATTATTGATTTAATTGGAAATTAAATAAATGTGTTTATTTAATTTAGTAAAATTCTTTAATAATTGTGGTGGTTAGTGATAAAATTATTAGATATATGATTTATCAGTTAATTAAATTGTTTATTAATTGATGTTAATATTTGATATTAAATGCATGAAGGATGATCGAGAGCCTTGACCAATGTGTTAGGTGTATGTTAGGATATTTTACTGTTCTGTTCATTTTGTTAATATTTGAAATTATTAAAGTGAGCCTGGTTTATGGCTCGTTCCCACTCCCATGAGATGTATCCCTTATGTGCCAATGCTATTTAAATGTAATTATTAGAAATAGTGGGAGATCAAGACTAGAAGATGGTGGACCCGATGAAAAAGATGAAGACATGTAAAATATTGGAAGCTCTGATGACTTCGGCTCATATTATTGGGGGAACTCATGGCGAGCGTCTACTACAATTCAATATTGATGGGTCGGTTTGACATGTGAAAATAAACGGCGTCATATTATTGGGTGCTTATTAAACGTGAGGCATAACACGCGGAGGTTGTATAGGGATGCAATTGGATTCTACCTTTTAGAAATTATAATTGGCTGATATTATTCGGGATTATAATTGGCTAATTGGACTCTACGTACCCACTAAGGAAATATGATTTACCTTTTTCATCAGAGGGTGGTAAAAATGTCAAAATAGTGGGAGGGAATTTATAAAATAAAAATCCACATTTTATATCTTAAAATTATTTTAAAATAATCAGCAACCATTATTCTGTTTCCGTATCAGTATATTTTCGATTTCGTCACGTAATAAATTTTTATTATTAACAAGCTAATCGAATCTAATTTTAAAGACTGGTTGGGAAAATTGTTTTGAATTCAGAGAAAATGGCATACACACTAATGTCAGTCCTGTTGAACTGACAAAGCATGCAAGATGGTAGGACCATAGTATGCAAGCTAAAGTGTAACATGCTCGCTTTTACGTCAAATGAACTGTAGGGACAGTTTGAGGAAATGTTGAATGCTGATGACGTTCGAATACACGTAGTTGCATGGTTTATGAAACTCATAGAATGATGCATACCACTTTCAAGGATGTAATGCCCAAGATTTTATATCATGTTAAATTACGATTATTAATTTTTAATCGAGACAATTATGAAAGAGCTAATCGAGACACGAATTAAAAGTTTGTATGTGAAATGGTTGGTGCGAGAGCCGAAGGTCTCGCGCATATGGGCGAAGAGTAGGTGCGCATATGCGCGAGTAGGGCAGAAGCCCATGGTGCGGAACAGAACACTAGGCGCACATGCGCGAATGTATGCGCGCACATGCGCGAGAGGTCCAGAGAGGTTGGCGCACATGCGCGACTTAGATTCGCGCACATGCGCGAGACAACCCGAGACTTGGCAATTTTGAGCAATGGCCTCACGCATATGCGCCGAGTAAGGGCGCGCATATGCGCGAGTCTCCGTGAAGCTACGCGCCGAGACAGAATGTCTTGCGCATATGCGCGGAAGGTAGTCGCGCATATGCGCGAGACGTGTGCTACAAAGATTGAGCCACTCGTCCATTGGAATGTACGTTTATATATATATATATATATATATATATATATATATATATATATACACATTAATTCTTAAAGAATTCAGAAAGGGAAATCGAAGCTTGGGAGAAGAATCGCTTTTTGATTCCAGAATTTGATTTACGATCGATCCGTCCGTCAAATTTGAATCCGACTATGACTCCGAGTTCATAGCAACGACAGCTACAACAGGACGTAAGTTTTGTTACGTTTTGTTAAGATTTGAAATTATGCTATGTCCAGAATCAGATACAATTCATATATAGTGTTTTTGACATAGTAGACATCATAGAATCAAAGTCAGATTAAGAAACGAATATTATATAGAATTGTTATGAATTTCAGAGTTAAATTGACTGAAATGTGATGTCAGATTTGTACGGTGGTTGATTATAAGTTAATGGAATTGGTATAGACTGATATGGTATCACCGATATCGCAGGATTGTACTATTCTACTGTCAGAATTTGATAAAACAGAGATGTCGTGAATTGATTAGAATATTGATACAGTATATTGATATTTTCATAGCCATATTTAACAGTGACAGACTTTGAGTCAAGACTTCGATTGTATCATAGCGACATCAAGAAAGGTATAAATAAATGTTGATCCGGGATTGCACAACTCGAGTTAGGTTTGACTTGAGTTTCCCAAAATCACATAATTTATTTTATTGCATTGATATTTGCAAATTATCAGATTGATATGTTTAGTCTATTGAATGATAGCAGAGCCAGAGTTTGAGTCTAGGGCAGATCAGCCTAGCTAGGGCAGAACCGCCGAGTCTTTGTCAGAACCGCTAAGAATCTAGACTTACGGTGTATCGATGAGCTTAGATGTAGATCGACTTCTATTGTAGACATTCGATACAGCATTGCCGAAGTCTAAATTAGATTGGGATCCTAGGCTAGAAATAAGTTGAGATAAGATAACAAGTCATTGACTTAAATACAGATTCGTATTGATTCATGTAGTCAGATTGAATACATGTTTTAATGATTGTTTATGCTTTTATATATGTTTTATATGATTGGATTGATACATTGTTTATACTGGGATATTTATATCTCACCGGAGTTATCCGGCTGTTGTCTTGTCTGTATGTGTGCATGGCAACAGGTGGGACAGGTTCAGGGTCACAGAGGTGAAGAAAGATTGAGATTAGAGTGGTGATTCCGGACTTGGATATAGATAGGTTATATTACTTGATTGTAGTAGTTGAATCTTAGTTTTGAACTAGAGGCATGTTATACAGGATTTGTATTATTATACTGGTTTGTATGATAGAATGATTCCATTATCTTCCACATTTTTTAAATTTTTTTTTTTTAGAACCTGTTTATTATAATTGATTAAATTAGTCCCAATGACGATTAAGAAGATGATTAGCGTCCGGGTCCCCACAAAGGAGCTCCTGACTACACGTATGCAAGATGGGGCTTTGGCCGCTGAGCGTAGTGTACGTATGACTGAGCTTATTGAGAATATGGTGTGCCTGGAATGTGTGATTCCTAACAAGTTACTAGATAACATCAATTTGTTGTCTTTATCTTCCTCATTTGACGGGGTTATGGTGAATTGAATAAGATAGATGATAGCCTTGGAGAGCTAGTCAATATGCTTATACCTTATGAGATCACAATAAAATAGGAAATTATTGTTTTTCTAATAGGCCTCTCGTCAGACGAAAAATGGCCCACAAGGCAAGGGAAAGAAATGTTATGTCCCTCACAATAAAAACAATCCCAATAAGAGGCAAACTCTGAAGGACACTTAAAAGACCAACAAAGCCCGATAAGTCAGAACATATTTCACTGCAAGAAGTTCGGACATAAGAAATTATATGCGCCAGAAATGTTCTGGAAATGATAAGTGAATGTCCAAAGGAAACATGATTTCAACAACAAACAAAAGAAAGTTTGATGATTCAAATCTTACACAAATATGGCACGCTAGACTATGTCACATTTCTCAAAGAAGGATGCACAAACTAGTGGGAGAAGGCATGTTTGATTTGTCAGACATAAATTCTCTACCTACTTGTAAGTCCTGTCTAAAAGGAAAAATTACAAAGACTTCATTCAATGGAAACGTGGAACATACGCATAGTCTACTGGATTTGATCCACACAGACGTTTGTGGCCCGCTAAGTGTTAGCACAAAATATGGGCAATCCTACTTCATTACCTTTACTGATGACCATTCGAGGTATTGATATGTTTATTTGATGAAACACAAATGTGAAGCATTTGAAAGGTTCAAAGAATTCAGATCTGAAGTAGAAAAACAGCTAGAAAGAAGTATTAAGACATGGATGAGAAAAACTTCCAAATATTCTTACATGAGAGTATGGGGATGTCCTGCTTACGTGAAGCAGACAGTGTGAGACAAATTGGATAGTAGATCCACTTTGTGCTACTTTGTAGGATATCCAAAGAATTCTGTTGGATATTATTTCTATCATCCCAATGAAGCAAAATTTTTGTTTCAAGAAATGCCACCTTTTTTGGAAAGGGAATTTCTATTAGATAGAAAATGCAAGATGATAGAACTTGAAGAAATTCAAGATACTCCCTCAACTATAGAAGTTGAACCCATTTCTCAACAACCATTAGTTGAAGTACACGCTCCTAGAAGGTCTGATAGGGTTGTCAGACCACCTGCAAGATATACGCTTCTTCATGAACAAGGCCATGATGAGCCTTGTGTTGGATGTGATCCAATGAACTTCAAAGAAATAATATCTGATACTTATTCATCCAAATGGTCTCAAGCAGAAGTCAAGGAGTTGGAACCTCATATTTGATAGCACTATCAAATAGTTTGGTTTTGCTAAGAATCCTGAGAAACCATGCGTGTAGAAGAAAGTTAGTGGGAGTGTAGTGACATTCCTGTTACTTTATGTTGATGACATCCTGCTCATTGGGAATGATGTAGGATTACTGCAATCAACTAAAGTATGGTTAGCGAGTAAATTCTCCATGAAAAACATGTGTGAAGCATCCTATGTATTGGGAATGCAAATCTATAGAGATAGATCAAAGAAGATGTTGAGGTTCACCCAAGCGATTTATATCGATATCATTCTAAATAGATTCTATATGAAAGAGTCCAAGAGAGAATACTTACCAATATGTCATGGTGTTAATCTATCTAATACAATGTGCCCTAATACTGATGGATAGATAGTGATGATGACATGTATTCCATATGCGTCTGCAATTGGTAGTATCATGTATGATATGATATCGACATGTCCTGATGTTGCTTACGCTCTGAGTGTTACAAGCAGATATCAGGCGAACCCTGGTCCAATGCATTGGAAGGCCGTGAAAGATATTCTTAAGTACTTAAGAAGGACTAAGAATTTGTTCATGGTCTATGGAGGTGGAGAATTGAAATTAGAAGGTACACTGATTCTAGCTTCCAATGTGACGTAAATGATTCGAAATCGACCTCTGGTTTTGTATTGATGCTATACGGTGCGACTGTCTCTTGGAAAGGTTCCAAACAAGACATCGTTTCGGATTCCACCACTGAAGCTGAATACATTGTTGCATCTGATGCAGCCAACGAGGCAGTTTGGATGAGGAGTTTTGTCCAAGTGTTGGGCGTTATTCCTAATGAAGTTGATCCAGTCCCGTCGTACTGCGACAACACTGGTGTCACTGCGCAAGCAAAGGAAGCAAGGTCTCATCAGCGATCCAAACATGTACTGAAGAAGTTCCACATCATACGGGAGTTTGTGGGAAGAGGAGACATATCAGTCGAATGAGTCCCCTCTGCAGATAATGTTACTGATCCACTTACATAGCCCCTGCCAGGACCAATGTTTCAGAAGCATCGCGAAGCAATGAGATTAAAGTTAAGGGTAGTTGGCTCTAGGGCAAGTGGGAGATTGTTAGAGTAGATGGCCTGCAAGCCAACGGTTGGCTAGAGAATTTATTGACTCAAGTGTAATAAAAAAATCTTTATTTTAATATAATTTAACTTTTAATGGTTTCGTTATACTTTATCTGTATACCCATGCAATCATCATAGATAAAGTCCTTGATTATCCTTTAATACAAATGAATCGTAATTCGATGTTGAAACTCATTTGTAAACACTGCATATTCTAAATTCGTTCGTAGTCGATTCAGCAGCCTAAAACTTGGATAAATGTCTCTTGAGCTCGAGACTAGCATCTGTGATGTTATGTACTGCGTCTCTTGTTAAGAGCATGGAGATGTCCAAACATGCAGATGGGTAGTCATATAATGATTATACCGAACAACCCTCCCTCGAACTTTCCAAGTGGTTATCATTCATCGAGAGGATAAGTCTGTGGTTATGATTGTACACCATTAGTCCTTACGACCCGGTACAACACTGAGGCTATATATGCTAAGGCTGTGCCTTGACTCGTTCACCGGCTCCAGGAGAGTCATCAGGTGGTGAGGTTGGGTACAGTTGCGATACATATAGGAGCCAGTGCATTGTAGTCGGGGATTCATCGTTCACCTACAGGTGTGGATATCCTTTGTGATCTGATGAAATAATAGTGCGAGGAATTTCTGGCCAGAGTACGAGATGTACGCTGGA
Organism: Primulina eburnea; assembly: GCF_022965805.1. Classification (NCBI taxonomy): domain Eukaryota; kingdom Viridiplantae; phylum Streptophyta; class Magnoliopsida; order Lamiales; family Gesneriaceae; genus Primulina; species Primulina eburnea. The sequence continues at coordinate 24,325,557 of NC_133104.1, read as the reverse complement.
GAAGGAGTTCTCCAATAGTACACGCGATGCCATTATTATAGTTATAACATATTTATCGAATTAATATACAATCCTCGATGAACCAATGGTTGCAGATTCGATCGGGACATATGAGATGAAGGGACCGTACTGTACGTTAATCATTATCGACTGGTTCTTGTAGGCACTATCAGTGATACCTAGAGGATCATGAGGCGATGCTACTAGACGCTCTTACCATGATCCGATGGATGCAATCAGAAATGAGTTCTGACATTCTTGATCAAGGTGTTGATGAAAAGAATGAGGCTAACTAGGATAAGCCCGAATAAAGGATTATGTCCTGAATCACAAAAAGTTGTGAACCCACGGCTAGCTGTATCCTGGAACCATTGAGGGTCACACAAGCACTTGATCGTTTGTTCCTTTTGAGAGAATAAATTCAAGAAGTTGAATATATATTATAAAAATAAATTCAAGAAGTTGAATTTATATTATATAGTAAATTCAAGGAGTTGAATTTATAATAATTAAATTTTTGAGAGAATAAATTCAAGGAGTTTAATTTATAAAATTTGAGAATTTAATTTATTAAACTCAAATGTTGGGTTTATTAAATATTAAATTTTGGAGGTGATAAATATTCAAGAAATTGAATTTACAATATAAATAATAAATTCAAATGTTGAGTTTATAATATATTTAATTTTATTAAGCTTAAGAGTTGAGTTGATTAATTAATAAATTAAATATGGTGCGTAATATGTTTAATGAGCTTGTAGGAGTACAAGTCCAACATATTAAATAATTAAAATTATTAATGGGCCTTGATTAATGGATTGTACTAGTGTGACTAGCTCAATTAATTAATCAAGCCAATTAATGTTAATCAAAGGGCCCAATTATTATACTATGATAATTAAGGTAATGGGTTAATTATAAATAAAAATTGAGAAGAAAAAACCCTAGCAACCACCATAAGGAATCTTCGAAAATCGGCCTCTTCCTCCTCCAAATATTTAGTTTACTTAATTAATGAGATTAATTAAGTAAATCATGATTAAAGAAATATTTTAGATTTCTTTATTCCAATTCTTGCCTAGTCTTCCACGCGATTTCAAGGAATTGCAAGATTTGGTACTTTCGGCTCTTCCTAATTCTAAAGGCTCTCGAAACACTTTTCTTTGGAAAAGAAAAATTCGTCTTGGGTGTTGAGTCGATTTTTCGAGTTCTATCTCTACGCAAAAAATTCTTCTAATTTTATAGTGCAAGTTAGAAGAGGAACAAATAATCTGGTCGTGGACCTGATTCGGAGATTTGAAGAAAGTTCGAAGGGATTTACAACAATAGCTACATCCGCTAATACCGGATTAGTTGGTGCAAAGTGAATTTTCACCAAAAGTATAAAATCCTAATGCTCTATGAATGTTTATTCATAAAACCATACGAGTACTAAAATAAACATATTTTGATTGTCAAAATAAATAAAAATTTTAAAACTTCCGCTGTATTTTGGGCTTGAGAAACCGAGATCCAACATATATATACTTGCATAAACGAGAAAAACGTTTCACCTTATAAGTAAGATTTTATAGTCTCGTTGGCTGTTGGAAATATTAAATCATATACATTACTTTTGATGTGCGTAGAAAATCACTACTAACACATTTAACATTGAAAAATCGATCGAATGAAATATATATAAATGGGTTTTCTTTCATTCAAATCAAAGTTGAATTAATGGTTATAATGATTTACCCATTGAATATTCTTATTAAAAATAATAAATGGTTATAATGATTTACCCATTGAATATTCTTATTAAAAAACCCTTTGTGAAACTACTCGATATTATTATTATTATAAAATAAAATAAACGGTGTATTTTTGATAATTCCGTATGTATTTATCAAATCTTTATATATAAACACGAGACTACAAAAGATGTTAATTTTTATTGGTACACTAGTAAACTTCAATCTCAGCTCTTTCCTCAGCTCCAGCTGCCAGCCTGTTCGGTGTGATTATATTATATATAATTTTTATATATTTGATATTGTGTATATTTAAGATAATATCGATTAGATGACAATTTTATTTAACGTGCACATTTTTTATGTTTAATCACATATATTATATGAATAAGTTTTTTGTATTTAAGTTTTTTTATTATTTATTTTGTGGTGTTCTCTTATAAAAATGTTGGGAATATTTTGGGAAAGAAAAGTTGGGATAACATCTGACACCTAAATAATTTATATCATATAAATTAAATTATCATCGTCTATATATATGTGTGTGTGTGTCTGTGTGTCTATTGATAAAATCTCATAATTATTTCATACAATGAAAAAGGTTTGTTCACGAGATGGATAAGGAATGGATGCATCTGCCTTCTAGGCTTATACCCGAGTATGAAGAAGGGGTAAAAAAATTTATAGCACAAGCTAGGAACTATGCAAAAACACGTTAAGTAATCTTATGTCATTGCAAGCGTTGTAAAAATAAGAAAGTATATGAAATTTGACCAAGTTTACGACCACTTAATTATTAAGAGGTTCGCTCCTTCTTACACTATTTGGGTCTTCCATGGTGAAACTTATAACTCACGATCTCAAGCTGAAGGTAGTTCAGGAGGAGTTCAGCAGAGGATGAAAGTAGAGAGTCATATCACTTATATAAGGATGTTTTTTGCCGGAAAAAGAGGTTGGATACACTATATCTGAGGCAAAAGATTACGAGTTTGATGATTTATTAAAAGTTGCGGAAATTCCTCTCTTCCCTGGTTGTACATCCTACACAAAATTGTCGGTAGTCGTCACACTATACAATTACAAGTCTACTAATGGTCACAAAGACAATAGTTTCAATGAGCCTTAAGATTTAGGTGACATGCTTCCAGAAAACAACACACTTCCAGAAACTGTTTACATGATGAGAAAGTTGTTGAAACCATTTGATTTAGGATATGAGAAGATTCATGCTTGCCCAAATGATTGTTGTCTATTTAGAAAGGAGCTACAAGATCTGGACTCGTGTCCAAAGTGTGGATCCTCAAGATGGAAGATAGACAAAGTCACCACCAAAGTTTGTAAAGGAGTTTCTGAAAAGGTCGTATGGTATTTTCCAGTGATACCAAGACTGAAAAGGATGTTTAAATCAAAAGAAAAAGCTGAAGAGTTGATTTGGCACTCCAAACACAAAAGTCAAGATCATATGATGCGTCATCCAATTGATTCAATAGCTTGGGATACAATAGATCATAAGTGGTCTGATTTTGCATCAAATCCTAGAAATCTCCTCCTTGGTCTTGCAACAGATGGATTCAACCCTTTTGGTGACCTTAGTTCCAGTTATAGTTGCTGGCCAGTTATTTTGGTCAGTTATAACCTTCCTCCATTGTTGTGCATGACAAAGGAAAATCTTATGCAGACATTACTGATTCCAGGTCCGAAGCAACTGGAAAATGATATAGATGTATACTTGGAACCCCTTGTGGAGGATTTGAAAGAGCTGTGGGACACCGGTGTGGAGGCGTATGATGAATTTGACAAGTCAATGTTCAATCTGAAGGCTATTTTGATGTGGACAATCAATGATTTTCCAGCTTATGGAAACCTAGCTGGATGTGCCACAAAAAGGAAACTTGGTTGCCCAATATGCGGTGAAGACATATGTTCTATGTGGATTAGTTATAGTAGAAAGTTTGCATGCTTAAGCCATAGGAGATTTCTTGCTCCTAATCATCCATTTCGTCAGAAAAAGAACTGGTTTAAAGGGAAGAAAGAGAGTAAAGGGAAACCTAGACCTTTGAGGGTTAGAAATTGCTGATGCATTCAAAGATATTGAAAATAACTGGGGTAAAAAGTAAAAGGGTGAGACTGTCAACACTTTGAGGAAAAAGAGGAAGAAGCGGGATAGTTCAAAAGAGGCACAAAAACCAGTTCAAAGGTGGAAGGAAAATTCAAATTTTTTCGATTTGTCATATTGGAGTGTAAGTTATTTTGCACTCTATTAATTAGATTTGGCAAATTTTTTATTTTTGGTTCCTAAAATGTTAGAAATATTATGAACTAACAATATGAAGCTAGTTGATGGTTACCTTTAGGTCCTCCTGCTATCTCATAACTTAGATGTGATGCATATTGAAAAGAATGTCTGTGAGAATATCATAGGCACATTGTTGTACCTGAAGACAAAATCCAAAGATGGTGTGAATGCCCGCAAAGATTTGGTACACTTAAAAATTAGACAAGAATTACATCCTCAAGAAAAAGGATAAAATAAATATCATTTGTCTGCTGCCCCGTATACACTGTCTAAAAAAATGGATTTATTTTAGTCTAGATTGAAGAAAATAAAGTTACCCGATGGATATAGCTCAAATATTGGTAACTGTGTTTCTGTATAAGAGCGTAAGCTTATTGGGCTGAAATCTCATGATTGTCATGTTCTGATGCAAAAAATGCTATCGGTAGCATTGAGAAATCTTCTACCGAAAGGTCCACGCAATGCTATATTTTTTTGGGTGCATTTTACAATGAATTATGTCAAAGAGTATTAGACAAGAATCGTTAAGAACAACTCGAGGAGAATATTGATGAAATTCTATGCATGTTGGAAAGGTATTTTCCTCTCGCTTTCTTTACCATCTCGGTTCACCTGGAAATTCATGTAGCAAAAGAGGCTCGCTTGTGTGGACCAGTCCAATTCCGTTGAATGTATACATTTGAAAGGTATTAAGTAATCATTAATCTTTTTGATAAAATTTATATTTTTCTATCAACACTTCTTTCATCTGAATTTTTCTTTGTGATTTAGATTTATGAAAATAATAAAAGGGTATGTGAAGAACCGGGCAACACCAAAAGGTTGTAGAGCTCAGTGTTACCTCGCAGAAGAACGAATGGCATTTTGTAGTGCTTATATAAAAATGCTTCTAGTATTGGTGTTCGTTCTAATAGGAACGATGATTTGGAAGATGGATCATTAGAAGGTCGACCAATTTCTAAAGGGAAAGAAAATATTTAAGAGGATCATGTGTTACAAGCTGCACATCGATATGTGTTGTTCAATACTGCATAAGTTGAACCTTACTTACCGTCAGTGTAGTTAGTTTCATACTATTAGTCTTGATTTATTACATATCTTGTGTATTCTAACATCTTCATTCAATGATTTTAATTAGGATGCATATTGACGAGCTTAAACAAACAGATCATCGTTTCTTAAGTAATGAAACATTGTTACAAGAACAACATATGGAAACATTTGCTGAATGGCTATCAAAACAGGATCATGTTAACTCTTCAGACCGAATCCAATGGTTATTGTTGCGTGTTTTCTTGATTGCTCGCAAGCGCATGACTTCAAAGTATAGTAAAATGTATTTTTTAGTACAAGTATCGATCCCACGAGGAGTATGTATATAAATGTATATTAGTGTTTGTGATTAAAATAGTCTCGACTTTATTTAGAAAATTCAATTAAAATATTTAGTTGCAAGAATATTTAAATTGAAAAGGATTTAAATGTAACACCAAATTGTAACAAATAACAATGGAATAAAAGACCTAGAGGTCCGATTTCACGCAACTGTCCACCATGTGTAATTTTTTGTAACTATGTTATAAAAATCCTTCTTATTCATTAGCCAAGAATCCTATAATTATCTACACCCTCTCCCGAGTGTTAAATAGATATTAATTATCTAAAAATAGATTGCAACGTTCCCATCAACAGTCTACAATTAAATAACACATCAAGCACTAGATTCTCTATGGGCTTCGATAGCATTATAGGAATTCCCGAACTCTATAAATACCATTGATGTATTTTTCCCCTTTCTTGTTTATAATTATCTCTTCCGAGTGATAAATTGTAAACATATAAATCATTCAAATTATGGCCAATAAATTGAAAGCATTAAGATTAGAACAATAAAAATGAACAATATGAAGAACTTAAATAGATTAGCTCATAGATTCTAACACATGGTTTCGAGTATGTTCCATCTTTCCTCTGGAAATAAAAATTAGTTCATAATAACACAAGTAAAACAACAAAACATAGTTCTAAAACAAGAGATATCAAATGAAAAATAAAAGAAAGAAGAACTTAGAACAAAAGTTTGAAGTGCTGATTCCGTCCCCGGAGTTGTGCAGAAGATTTCCCAAAAGAACTTGATGAACTTGAGTCTTCAATATTCTAGCAGCAGCCTCCACTCTTCCCTTGGCTCCCCAATACCCTAGATGGTAAGTAAATGATGTAATTTATAGTCCCAGACAAGCCTCAATCCGCAGCACACCAAAATCTTGGACTTCCATACGCAGCACACCAAAATACAGATTTTCCGGATTCTGTTTTGCAAGGAGCGCAGGTGCGGTCAATAGGACACCGCGGGTGCGGTGTTGGTTCTGGTGAGCGTGCGCAGGTGCGTGCATGTTTTAACGCAGGTGCAGTGCTTTACCGCCGGTGCGGTGTATGTACAAGCGCGGGTGCACTGCAGCTTCTGTAATTTTGATCTTTTGCACTTTCCAATTCAACACTTTACTTCTCCAAACTCTCGTTCTAAACTTTCAAACTACAACAACAAAAACAACAACAAATCACATAAACCTGCTCAAGAATCACAAAATTCCAGGTTAAAAACAAGTAATAAAAGTACAATAAATTGCACTTATCAAACTCCCCGAAACTTAAGATTTTGCTTGTCCCGAGCAAAACAAAACAACACGAACAAACAAGTCATGAAATCTTTTAAAGAACTTGGCCTCAAGATAATTTAACCAACTCTTCATGCATTCACCATTCAAATAAATCCAACCAATTTTTCATCCGGATATAATTATGCAATCGGTTAAGTTTCTTAACTTCTAATCTCTTCAACTCATGTTTCAAAACATTCTCAATTGATTTCAATTTTTTACCAACACAATCAAGAGGTCTTTTTCGGTAAAAATTGGGTTCAAGGCTGAAAGGGGATCGGTTACGGTGACCGGAAGCGCAACGGAAGTTCAAAAATCATAATTTTAAGTCAAAAATTTCGGTCACCTCAATTTTGTGCAACAAATACAATAAAAAGACATTCATAGGGTGTTTGAGAAATTTACCTATCAATCTTATAGATTGATGTAATGGCTCCAACTTAGTTGTCAAACAACTAAGCTCTTGAAGGTAGACAATCTACAAGCTTCACCTTTCTTTTGGACTCCTTTCTTCCAATCAAGCCCACCACCAACTTAAAAGATCCACCATACACTTGCACTAGAAAATGTAGGGCATTTTTCTTTGAGAAGGGTTTTGTTATTCAACAACTAGAAGAACAAAGTGGAGAGAAAATTTTTGGAGAGAAATTCTTGAAGTTTCGGCCATTGCTTGTGAATAATGGGAGGGAGACTAGCCTTGGACATGCAAAAAGTAGTGACCAAAAGTAGCATGCCATGCCTTGATATTTGAAAAAGTTGTCTCCAACCCTTCACCTCCCATGCATGATATATTATATGGTTTTTATCAAAATAAAAACCATGGACTAAATTTAATTATCTCAAACATATTTGAGACTAATTAAACATTACTTGAATTTACCCAAGTCCCACTAGTTAAATAATTAATTTAAATTGAGCTCTACAAGACTCAATATAATTTAATTAATTCAACACTTGAATTAATTTAATTATTTGGACTCTACTAGGTCCACTAGTGTTTAATTAATTCAACACTTGAATTAATTTAATTTAGTCCATAATAATGTTTATGGAAATCACAATTTTCAAATACATTATTCAATTGGCCAACTTTTAATTTAGGAACACTTCCATAAATTAAAATTTACATTTCTCTCATAGAAGTCATACTTCTATTTTTCTTTACACTTATAAACTCATTTATAAGTCGTTCAACACATTGAACTATTTTCTCCTTTATAGAAGTCATACTTCTAATTTTCCTTACGCTTATAAACTCCTTTATAAGCCGTTCAACACATTGAACTATTTTACTTCTCAACGGGATCTAGAAAGCTAGTACTTGTGTGGCCCTCAATGGTTCATTGATACAACTAGCCGTGGGTTCACATCTCCATGTGATTCGGACTAAACATGTCCTTATATGAGCATACCCCAATTGCTCCATTCTCACTTATCAACTCCTTGATAACAAGAACGTCAGAACTCAAGTCTGATAGTACCCAACCAACCATGTTAAACGCCTAGCAGCATCGCTTACATGATTCCCTAGGTATCAAATGATAGTGCCTGCAAGAACCATTCAAATATGGTTAGCGTACAGTACGGTCCCTTCAACTCATATATCCCGACCGATTCGACAACCATTGGTATATCGAGAGTTGTCAATGAATCGATACTATGTGTCATGTCGTAGTTGCATCGATGGTGTAATCTATGAAACCCCTTTCATAATTACCACCATACTCTGGCCAGAGATTTCAACCTACATACACATGATAACACATAGGATATCCATACCCGAAGGTAAGCGGTGAATCCCCGACTACAATGCATCGACTCCTATATGTTTCGACAGATCACCCAACCTTGCCACCTGATGACCCCATAAGAGTCGGTAAACAAGTCAAAGTGAAACGCTAGCACATAGAGTCTCAATGTTGTCCCGGGTCATAAGGACTAATGGTGTACAACCATAAACCAGGACTTTTCCACTCGATAAGTGAGAACCACTTGGAAAGTCCTTTTATGGAGGGTTGTTCAGTGCACTCTACCAGGAGCACCCATCTGCATGCTCGAACATCACAATGTCCCCTACCAATGAAACATGGTACTCACATAGCTGATACTAGTCTCTAACTCGAGCGGCCTATATCCTTCTTAGTGGCGGCTGAATCGACTAGGAACCGTTTAGAATATACAGTATTACAAATATGAGTTTCATGATACTCATCATATGAGCATCTCATATTCTTTCTACTATTTGTATATTCAAGGGCTTTATCTATGCAACTAGCATGGGTATACAGATAAAGATTTGCCAAAATAATAATTTCAAATATTATTAAAATAAAGATTGCTTATACATAGAGTTTCATTGTGAACACTCGGCCAACACTTGGCTCGACGGGCACCTACTCTAACAATCTCCCACTTGCACTAGAGCCAACTACCCATATGCTTAAAACCCATTGATTCGCGATGCTTGTCGAATAATGGTCCAGGTAAAGGCCTAATTAGTGGATCAACAACATAATCTGCGGAGCCGACTTTGTCAATAGACACTTCTCTTCTTTCCACAATCTCTCCGAGGATGTGGTACTTTCTCAATACTAGTTTGGATTTCTGATGAGACCTTGGCTCCTTTGCTTGAGCTAAAGCTCCCGTGTTGTCACACAACACCGGGACAGGAGCAACTCCATTAGGAATGACGCCCAACTCTTGGACGAAATTCCTTATCCAAACAGCCTCCCTTGCTGCATCCGATGCAGCAATGTATTCGGCCTCTGTGCTGGAATCCGCAGTATTGTCTTGCTTGGAACTCTTCCAAGAGACAGCAGCACCATAGAGCATGAATACAAAACCAGAGGTTGACTTCGAGTCATCGATATCGCTTTGGAAGCTAGAGTCGGTATAGCCTTCCAATTTTAGTTCTCCACCCCATAGACCAAGAACAATTTATTGGTCCTTCTCAACTACTTGAGGATGTCTTTCACAGCTTTCCAGTGTGGAAGACCAGGGTTCGATTGATATCCTTTCACTACACATAGTGCAAACGCCACGTCAGGACGTGTAGATATCATTCCATACATGATGTTACCAATTGCCGAAGCATATAGAATGCGTGTCATCGCCACTATCTCTGCATCAGTCTTGAGAGACAGACTTGGATAGGGACACGCCATGACACATTGGTAGATGTCCTCTCATGGACTCATCCATCGAGAACCGCTTCACGATGGTATCAATGTATGTGGACTGGGTGAGACCAAGCCATCTTTTCGATCTATCTCAATAGATCTGTATTCCCAATACAAAAGATGCTTCACCCAAGTCTTTCATCGAGAACTTACTCGCTAACCATATCTTAGTTGATTGCAACATTCCTACATCATTCCCAATGAGTAGAATGTCATCAACACAAAGCACCAGGAATGTCACAACACTCCCACTGACCTTCTTATACATACACGGTTCCTCAAGATTCCTAGTAAAACCAAACTCTCTGATCGTACTATCGAATCTGAGGTTCCAACTCCTAGATGCCTTCTTTAGACCATAAATAGATCTCTGAAGTTTGCGTAACATATGCTCACTTCCGACAGATGTAAACCCTTCAGGTTAAGACATGTAAATAACTTTCTTAAAATCCCCATTAAGAAAGTTTGTCTTGACATCCATCTGCCATATCTCATAGTCATACCATGCAGCTATGGCTAGCAAAATCCTTATGGACTTGAACATTGCAATTGGAGAAAAGGTTTCCTCAAAGTCAACTCCTTGTCTTTGAGTATATCCTTTTGCCACCAATCGCGCCTTGAAGGTCAATACCTTCCCATCCGTCCCAAGTCCCTATGGGAACTTTTCCCTCAGGTGGATCTATAAGATCCCAAACTTGGTTCGAATGTATGGAATTCATCTCAGATTCCATAGCTTCAAGCCATTTGGATGAATCGGCATCAGATAACGCTTCCTTGAAGGTCCTTGGATCACATCCATGGTTAGGCTCATCATGGCCCTCTTCAAGAAGCAGACCATACCTCATAGGTGGTCTCGAGACTATCTCGGATCTTTTAGGAGCTTGTATCTCCTCACTTGGCTCTTCGGGTGTGGGTTCTATAATTGTGGGTGTCTCTCGAACCTCTTCGAGTTCTATCATCTCCCCTTTTCTATCCAATAGAAAATTCCTTTTTCCAAAAAGTTGCATTCCTAGAAACAAACACCTTTGTTTCTTGGGGATGATAGAAGTGATATCCAACTAAATTCCTTGGATATCCCACAAAGTAATATAAAATGGATCAACAATCCAATTTATCTCCCACTACCTGCTTCATAAGCAGGGCACCCCATATTCTAAGATAAGAATACTTAGGAGGCTTACCCATCCATATCTCATATGGTGTATGCCTTTGAATGGACATTTAGTAGAATATCTTTTAATTTTAAGTTATAGAGATTGTTTTCAAGTTTTCAAGTACCAATCAAACATTCATTCATGTAAATGTTGCAAACACCTTTGCAAAATAAACAAGAATATCCATTTTTATCACCATAGAAATGGAAACAATGTTTTTTACAAAATTAGGTACAAACAAAACATCTCATAAAATTAACTTAAACTATTGTTCAATAATAAGTAAACATCTTATATAGCCTTGGAAGCAACTCTTGCTCCATTGCCCATCCTCAAGAAGGTCACACCTTCCTTAAGCTTCCTACTTCTTCCCATCACCTGTAACCCATTACAGATATGCGAGTCATAACCGGTATCTAATACCCAAGAAGTAGAGTTAATTGAAATGTTTACTTCAATTTAGAACATACTGTTTCCAGAACACTTCTGGGCCAGATATTCCTTGCAGTTACGCCTCCAATGTCCAGGCTTCTTGCAGTGATGACATACATCACTAGTCTTGTCAGCCTTAACTGGTGTGGCTGCCACAACGGGATTCGGAGATTGCCTCAACAAGGGCACGTTCTTCTTGGGACGTTGGAAAGAACGCTTCTTTCCATTCCCATGTGGATCAATCTTCGTACCAGATGAAGAACCCACATAAAGAACCAACTTCTCTTTCTTGATGGTTGATTCAAACGTAACAAGCATATTTACCAACTCCTCAAGGGTCGGTTCAATCTTGTTCATGTTGAAGTTCACCACAAAAGGATCAAATGAGCTAGGCAGCGATAATAGCAACACGTCGGTGGTCAACTCCGAAGGCAAGATCAGATCCATGCCAACGAGCTTGTCCACGAGCCCGATCACCTTTAGGCCATGCTCATGGACCGAAGCCCCATCTCGTATGCGCAAAGTGATCAGCTCCTTGACGGTAGCATGCCTAAGAGGGCGTCTTTGCTCTCCAAAGAGCTCCTTGAGGTGCAAATGAATGTCAGCAGCATTCTTTGCACCCTCAAAACGCCTCTGCAGCTCATCATTCATAGAAGTCAGCATATAACACCTGGCTATCAAGTCATGGTCACACCATTCCTTGTAAGTCTGCAATTCCTCAGGAGTGCAGTCAGTCGGAGCCTCAACAGGGGGCGACTCAGTCAGTGTATATGCTACCCTTTCCGAATTCAAGACTATTTTTAGGTTTCTTAGCCAAGTGAGGTAATTAGGTCCGGTTAACATGTGTTTGTTGAGTATTGAAGATATCGGATTGCGAATCGAAGACATTGTCAAAACTTGTACTGAAAAGTAAAACAGATAAATGTTGATGACTATTTAAAATATTTGGTAAGATATAAAGTATGGACTTTAACTTTATAAATATTTACTCCCACTGTTTTGACATCTTTCACTACCCTCTAGTGAAAACGGGAAACTCCTTTCCTCAGTAGGTACGTAAGGTCCAATTAGCAAATTATGATCCCGATTATACAGCCAATCACAATTCCTAAAAGGTAGTTTCCCAATTGCATCACAATGCAACCCTTAACGTAAACTTTTGTCTCACGTTTGATTAGGACCCATTATAGACGTCGTTCATCTTTACGTGTCAAGCCTTACCCATCGATGTTGAACCTTAATGGACGGTCGCCATGAGTTCCCCCAATTATCTGAGCCGAAGTCATGGCAGTTCCACGTAGTTCACATCACCATGTCAATGGATGTCACAGCTTTCCGGCACCCAAGGCCCCCCCAATAATATGAGCCGAGCCCCGAGTACGGGTAACGTTCATCATGCACCCATTGTCGATGGAAGACAAGGAAATTATAACCAATTTTATAATTCCCCTTTTCGGGCTTGATATTAATTTTGAATCTTATTCAAAATGAGGGTTTTTAGTTTTGAAAGGTCTCATCATTAATTTTATTTTAAAAGCTCGCCATGTTTGATCGTATGTTTGCCGGATTCATGCAACTTTGTTATTATCATAATAATAACGCACATAATCATTATTTATAACATATCATGCATATATTATAAACAGTAAACAAAACAAGGATGATCAATCGCCCCAATACTAATGGACCGTGTGAGCTAAACACGGGCCTAGGTCCAATCCTAGGGTAAATGCACGGGATGCAAATGCAACTATTACATTAGCTTCCAATATTTACATGTCTTCGATCTTCATAATCATCATGGCCACCATCTTCCAATCTTGATCATCCACTATACTAATATTTACAAATAAATATCCATGGCAAATAGAGATACATCTCATGGGGTGGGAACGTGCCATAAACCAAGCCCACTTTATAAATTGATAATTATTACAATCATTCAACACAAAATATCCTAGCATACACCTAGCAAATTGGGCTTGGGATTTTGATCATCCTTCATGCATAATATCACATATCATACACCATCAATTAATTATCACAATAATTAATTGATCCAATATTATATATCTTGATCCAATCACTAACCGCCACGATTATAAACTAAATTAACAAAGTATACAAACACCTTTGTCTACTTTCTAATTAATTTATTCATAACCGAATTTCTTGTAAATCACCATTTACTATAAATAATTAAAGTCCAACTTAAATTATTTATTTCATGAGAAAATATTTGCAACTTTTGTAATTTTAAACTTAAGGGCCCAAAAACTCATTTTTCATCAAAAATATTTTGGCCCATTTAAAATTCACAAACATGTTAGCCATCTAATGGATCAACAACTCAAGGCCCATGACACTTTGATATTCCAAAACACTTTTGGAAACCCTAGTCGTCATCGCCGTCGCCGGAGCTCCGTCGCTGGATTCCGGTAACAAAAATTTTTTTTTTTATTTAAAAATATAGGGGCTGTTCGGGCAGCCCCTCGGGCTGCCCTTGCTGCCCGAAATGGGCAGCCCCTCGGGCAGCCCGAGCTGCCCGAAACGGGCAGCCCGAGCTGCCCGAAACGGGCAGCAACATGCTGCCCGAAAAACGCCCCAACAAGCCTTGAGTTTCGTTGCAAATTTTCGGTCTCATGCGGTTAGAAATCAATCTCAACATAATATCTTGTAGTTGCTACACAAAATCGTAACCATAGCTCGGATACCACTTGAAAGGGGATCGGTTACGGTGACCGGAAGCGCAACGGAAGTTCAAAAATCATAATTTTAAGTCAAAAATTTCGGTCACCTCAATTTTGTGCAACAAATACAATAAAAAGACATTCATAGGGTGTTTGAGAAATTTACCTATCAATCTTATAGATTGATGTAATGGCTCCAACTTAGTTGTCAAACAACTAAGCTCTTGAAGGTAGACAATCTACAAGCTTCACCTTTCTTTTGGACTCCTTTCTTCCAATCAAGCCCACCACCAACTTAAAAGATCCACCATACACTTGCACTAGAAAATGTAGGGCATTTTTCTTTGAGAAGGGTTTTGTTATTCAACAACTAGAAGAACAAAGTGGAGAGAAAATTTTTGGAGAGAAATTCTTGAAGTTTCGGCCATTGCTTGTGAATAATGGGAGGGAGACTAGCCTTGGACATGCAAAAAGTAGTGACCAAAAGTAGCATGCCATGCCTTGATATTTGAAAAAGTTGTCTCCAACCCTTCACCTCCCATGCATGATATATTATATGATTTTTATCAAAATAAAAACCATGGACTAAATTTAATTATCTCAAACATATTTGAGACTAATTAAACATTACTTGAATTTACCCAAGTCCCACTAGTTAAATAATTAATTTAAATTGAGCTCTACAAGACTCAATATAATTTAATTAATTCAACACTTGAATTAATTTAATTATTTGGACTCTACTAGGTCCACTAGTGTTTAATTAATTCAACACTTGAATTAATTTAATTTAGTCCATAATAATGTTTATGGAAATCACAATTTTCAAATACATTATTCAATTGGCCAACTTTTAATTTAGGAACACTTCCATAAATTAAAATTTACATTTCTCTCATAGAAGTCATACTTCTATTTTTCTTTACACTTATAAACTCATTTATAAGTCG
Organism: Primulina eburnea; assembly: GCF_022965805.1. Taxonomy (NCBI): domain Eukaryota; kingdom Viridiplantae; phylum Streptophyta; class Magnoliopsida; order Lamiales; family Gesneriaceae; genus Primulina; species Primulina eburnea. Next base: position 24,310,466 of record NC_133104.1, on the reverse strand, counting down.
TTCAACACATTGAACTATTTTCTCCTTTATAGAAGTCATACTTCTAATTTTCCTTACGCTTATAAACTCCTTTATAAGCCGTTCAACACATTGAACTATTTTACTTCTCAACGGGATCTAGAAAGCTAGTACTTGTGTGGCCCTCAATGGTTCATTGATACAACTAGCCGTGGGTTCACATCTCCATGTGATTCGGACTAAACATGTCCTTATATGAGCATACCCCAATTGCTCCATTCTCACTTATCAACTCCTTGATAACAAGAACGTCAGAACTCAAGTCTGATAGTACCCAACCAACCATGTTAAACGCCTAGCAGCATCGCTTACATGATTCCCTAGGTATCAAATGATAGTGCCTGCAAGAACCATTCAAATATGGTTAGCGTACAGTACGGTCCCTTCAACTCATATATCCCGACCGATTCGACAACCATTGGTATATCGAGAGTTGTCAATGAATCGATACTATATGCCATGTCGTAGTTGCATCGATGGTGTAATCTATGAAACCCCTTTCATAATTACCACCATACTCTGGCCAGAGATTTCAACCTATATACACATGATAACACATAGGATATCCATACCCGAAGGTAAGCGGTGAATCCCCGACTACAATGCATCGACTCCTATATGTTTCGACAGATCACCCAACCTTGCCACCTGATGACCCCATAAGAGTCGGTAAACAAGTCAAAGTGAAACGCTAGCACATAGAGTCTCAATGTTGTCCCGGGTCATAAGGACTAATGGTGTACAATCACAAACCAGGACTTTTCCACTCGATAAGTGAGAACCACTTGGAAAGTCCTTTTATGGAGGGTTGTTCAGTGCACTCTACCAGGAGCACCCATCTGCATGCTCGAACATCACAATGTCCCCTACCAATGAAACATGGTACTCACATAGCAGATACTAGTCTCTAACTCGAGCGGCCTATATCCTTCTTAGTGGCGGCTGAATCGACTAGGAACCGTTTAGAATATACAGTATTACAAATATGAGTTTCATGATACTCATCATATGAGCATCTCATATTCTTTCTACTATTTGTATATTCAAGGGCTTTATCTATGCAACTAGCATGGGTATACAGATAAAGATTTGCCAAAATAATAATTTCAAATATTATTAAAATAAAGATTGCTTATACATAGAGTTTCATTGTGAACACTCGGCCAACACTTGGCTCGACGGGCACCTACTCTAACAATCTCCCACTTGCACTAGAGCCAACTACCCATATGCTTAAAACCCATTGATTCGCGATGCTTGTCGAATAATGGTCCAGGTAAAGGCCTAATTAGTGGATCAACAACATAATCTGCGGAGCCGACTTTGTCAATAGACACTTCTCTTCTTTCCACAATCTCTCCGAGGATGTGGTACTTTCTCAATACTAGTTTGGATTTCTGATGAGACCTTGGCTCCTTTGCTTGAGCTAAAGCTCCCGTGTTGTCACACAACACCGGGACAGGAGCAACTCCATTAGGAATGACGCCCAACTCTTGGACGAAATTCCTTATCCAAACAGCCTCCCTTGCTGCATCCGATGCAGCAATGTATTCGGCCTCTGTGCTGGAATCCGCAGTATTGTCTTGCTTGGAACTCTTCCAAGAGACAGCAGCACCATAGAGCATGAATACAAAACCAGAGGTTGACTTCGAGTCATCGATATCGCTTTGGAAGCTAGAGTCGGTATAGCCTTCCAATTTTAGTTCTCCACCCCATAGACCAAGAACAATTTATTGGTCCTTCTCAACTACTTGAGGATGTCTTTCACAGCTTTCCAGTGTGGAAGACCAGGGTTCGATTGATATCCTTTCACTACACATAGTGCAAACGCCACGTCAGGACGTGTAGATATCATTCCATACATGATGTTACCAATTGCCGAAGCATACGGAATGCGTGTCATCGCCACTATCTCTGCATCAGTCTTGAGAGACAGACTTGGATAGGGACACGCCATGACACATTGGTAGATGTCCTCTCATGGACTCATTTTTCTTTTATCTCCATTTTTTTATTCATTTCTTTTCTTTTTCTCCCATTTTTCTCCAACTTCTTCAATGAAACATCATTCATTTTTCTTTTCTTTTGTAGGAGAATTTCAATTTCTTCGATCCTTTGAATTCTTACTCCCTTGAAAAGGTAGGAAATTGATGTTTAAGATATTCAACGGGGTTGTACATGTGGGATATTTGAAAGGATATCAAATGGGGGTCTTTTACACATATTTACGTGTGTCATTCGAATTCATATAAGCTACAAAGAGGTGACAAATGATAAATTATTTTTATTTGGTAGCTTGAAAGGCTCAATCGATCCAAAAAAATCACCTAAATCATTCCTAAATCATAAATTGTCCGTATTTCGCCTCGAGTGTTGTTTGGATAGTTCTAGAGAAAATCTCAATTCACCAACACAGAGTAGAAGCAAATCATCGTGAAAAATAGTGTCTCAATGCATCAACCAAAACATATATATTCAAAAGAAAAGTGCTTGGCTTCCAAGAAATTTCAAGAACAAAATTCTTTTCTCATATAGGCTCAATAAGGCTTCAAATGAATATTTATTAACAATATAAATAGGCCCAAATAAAATCAAAGATTGTCTCAATCATTTATGTATTTGAAAAAATTTATTTCAATGTCAAATGAAAATCACAGAGTTGTTTAGAAATTATAAGTTTCAAACTTACCAAATCTCATGATTGTTCTCTAAAATTTTCAAATTGATTGATGAACATGAATGAAATGCATGCCCTTTCTTCTCAATACACAAATCATGTTCATCATTGGCCATTTAAAAAATTTTCATGACTATGACACTACAAACACACAAGCAAATAACTCAAAAGTAAATAAAACACTCAAATAAAACTAAATAAATAAATGAACACACAAAATAAAATAACACACAAAATAAAATAATAACATCTCCCCCAAACTTGAATATCTGCATCCTCCTCAATGTAATTGATCATGAAATTTAAGGGAATACACATACCTCAGGCAATGACCATCAGTGGTCGTTTTCATCCTCATCATCTTCTCCTTCTTGTGGTGGGTGGTACTCCAGCGGATCATATGCGGGCGACCATTGCGGAGGTTGTGGAAATGGTTTACCAGATGTGGAAGCCGATGGAAATTGTTGAGCCAAAACTGACGTGAAATCTATCATATAACCCATGAATGTATCGGTCCTAAACCGATACTCGTCCATGTCTTGTCGTTGTTGGCGCATCTCGACTTCCAAATGAGTTAATCGATCTCGCATATTCCTTGGTTGCGGTTGTGTTTGTTGTTGTTGGGCATGAGCATGGGCACGTCTTTCAGCAGCTCTTCTATTGAATTCTCTCTGAGCTTGACATGTATCTTGTTGATCAGATGTCAGTGACCTATGTGGTTGAATTACCACAATGGCATTTTTTGGTTTAAACAATTCTTCATTTGCTGCCCAAGTCACCCCCTCATAATGGCATAGGTCTGTGATAAGAAAAGGGTGGAGGAGTCCACTAGAAGAGTTATTTTTTGCATAATCTAACATTGAGTTCTGAAGCAATTGACCTAAATCAATAGTCTTTCCCGTTAAGATGCAAAAAGTCAGGATTGCCCTCTCCTTGATGACGGTAGTATATGGTCAGTAGGCTTAATCCTAGCCGAAATGAATGAATACCAATCTTTGGCAACATTTCTCAGATCAGATTTGGCCAGGCTTAAATGCACATCGTCTCTCATCCGCCATTCCGCTCCCTCGATGCAAATAGTCTGAAGAATATTATTATAATCAACTTCCTCGGTCCGATATTCTTCATATTCATCATGCATGACTGGAGGGATACCATACATTGTGTTGATGGTATGAGCATCAAAAGCTACCATCTTTCCTCTCCCCAAAACTTTGAAGTGATCATGCTTAACATTAAGGTTAGCATAAAATTCTCGAACCAACAAAATGACCGCATCTTGTGGTGGCTTGCCAAACTCCTCCCAATGCCTAGCGGTAAGCATGGATGCTATCTCGGTTCGTGGGAAGCTCAGGTCAAATCCCCTCTCTTTCACAGTGCTCTTTTTCAGAATTTTAGCATATTTTTCTTCCGCCTTTTCGTCTCAGAACTTGTGTGCATCATAATTTGCATATGAAGATGCACCCTTTGATTGTTTCTTTCTTGGAAGCATTTTCTCAAACACCTTCAAATCACCAACTTCTCCTTCAATCCAATTCACTAAACCTGATGATTTTTCACTCCCTCAAACTTATTAATCACAATAACTACAACTCAACAATATACACACTAATCCAATCAACTCAACAATGTCAAGAATGCACTCCACTAAAATTTAATTTTGTTCTTTCATAGCCAATAGCACCAATAATTTTGAATTTCAAAGCAAATGTAGTATGGATTTGCTCACCTTGAGTGTTGAAATGTTTCTTTGAAGAACAAAATCGTAGCCCCAATCAATTCTTGGTGAAATTTTCGAGCCCGCTTTCAAACCATAGGTTTGGTGTTGATTTTGCTGAATGAAGATGGATATTGGATGAAATGATTGAAGGTATGAATGTGTGGAGTGGGAAATGTGTATTTGGGAGAAAAAAATCGAGTGTGGAATGTGCTCTTGATTGAGTATTTCGAAGTGAAGGTGAGGTGGAGGAGAATTGTTCTTCGTTATGTCCAATGTGTGCCTGTTTCAGACTTTAAAACAATCGACCGCGGGTGCAGTCTAGAATACACCGCGGGTGCGGTGAAGCTAATAGAATTTTTTAATTTTCGACCTTCAACGACCGTGGGTACGATGTTAAGCTTACCGCGGGTGCGGTGTTGCTACTGGAATTTTTGATTCTTCAATCTTCAGCGACCGCGGGTGCGGTGCATAACATACCGCGGATGCGGTTTTGCTACTGGAATTTTTGATTCTTCAATCTTCAGCGACCGCAGGTGCGGTACATAACATACCGCGGGTGTGGTGTTGCTACTAGAATTTTTGACCTTCAATGACCGCGGGTGGATGCTAAGCTTACCGCGGGTGCGGTAATGGTTCTGGGAATTTTTAATTTTCTGTCTTAAGCTACTGCATGTGCGATACATTTTCAGCGCGGGTGCACTCTCTGAAATTGTTTTCTACTCCAAGTTTTAGTCCTGAAAAACACAACTGGGATTCATAAGATTTGGGAAGATATAAGAACACATTATACCAATAATACACAACCTAAAAAAATAATACAAGAGTAAAAGCAAAATAAAAAACGAAATGCAATAAAGAAACAAAAAAAATTTGGGTTGCCTCCCAAAAAGCGCTTGGTTTAACGTCTTCAGCCCGACTACCAGCAGTCTACATCAAGTCGAACCGCCCAAAGGAATGTTGTCAAGATTCCTTACTTCAGTCCTATAATAATGCTTGATCCGTTTCCATTTAGTTTAAACGTTCTTCCGTCATTTCACTTTAGCTCAATGGCTCCATATGGTTGGACTGATTCTATTGTAAATGGCCCCGACCATCTTGATTTTAGCTTACCAGGAAATAGTTTGAGGCATGAATTGAACAACAATACTTGTTGTCTGGGCTCAAAATTTCTGTGCATGATATGGTTGTCGTGCTACTTCTTGGTCTTCTCCTTGTGGAGTTTTGCGTTCTCATAAGCCTCATTACTGAACTCCTCTATCTCATTCAATTGCAATAGCCGCTGCTCACCAGATGCTTCCATGTCAAAGTTGAGCTTTTTCACGGTCCAAAAAGCTTTATGTTCCAATTCCAGTGGTAAGTGACATGCCTTACCAAAGACCAACCTATAGGGTGACATCCAATAGGTGTCTTGTATGCCGTTCTGTACGCCCATAAGGCATCATCCAACTTCAGTGCACAATCCTTCCGGTTTGTCTTTTCCGTTTTCTCCAATATCTGCTTAATCTCCCGATTGGATACTTCGACTTGTTCATTTGTTTGTCGGTGGTATGCCAGGGTCATCTTATGCTTCACATCATATTTAGCCAAAAGTGAGTTAAAGATTTTATTACAAAAATGTGTACCTTCATCACTTATTATGGCTCTTGGTGTCCCAAATCTTGTGAAGATGTTCCTGTGAACAAACTTAGCAACCACTCGAGCATCATTAGTATTGGTGGCAATTGCTTCCAGCCATTTTGACACATAATCCACAGCAATCAAAATATACGATTGACCAAAAGTAAATGGGAATGGTCCCATGAAGTCAATACCCCAAACATCAAAAGGTTCAACTTCCAAAATATTGGTCAATGGGAACTCATGGCATATAGAAATATTGGCAACCCTTTGGCATCTGTCACATGACTTGGATAAGGTATAACTATCTTTGAACAAAGTGGGCCAATAAAAACCAGACTTTAATACCTTTGATGTTGTTCTCGATGCTCCAAAGTGGCCGCCATATGGTGAAGAGTGGCATTGTTCAAGAAATACTTTCGCTTCTTCCTTCGCTACGCATCTTCTAATCATCTGATCAGCACATCTTCTCAAATGCCTGCAGACAACTTCCTCTTCTTTGACATCACATCTTTGATGAACTTTGCATAGTTTGGCATTTGCTCTAAAGCATCAGCAAATGGAATGTTGATGTGAATCTTCTTGAAAATCTCCAAAAATTTTGCAAATTGATCATCGATAATCTTCTTCCTAAATCTTTGTGGGTATGGAAGAGTCGGTTTCAGTATAGGAATCCGTTCAACTTCAGGTTCAATCCGAGACTCCTCAACCTTGTTCTTCTTTCCATTTTCACATTCATCTTCTTCAACTCTCTTATCATTTTCCTCATTCTCATTGAATTTTTTAACCTCAAGTTCTCTTCCACTTCTCAAAGTTACAGCTTTGCATTGCTCCTTTGGATTCACTTCAGTATTACTTGGGAATTGACCTCTATTTTGATCTCTCAATGCATTAGTCAACTATCCAATCTGTGTCTCCAATGATTTCATTGTGGCACCCATATTTCCCATGTGAGTTTCCATGACATCAAGATGAGATTCAGTCCTAGCCATCCTTTAATTAGATTCAGCAACAAATGTCTCAACTAGATCCTCAAGTGAAGTTTTTCCTTCCCCTTTCGACGTATTGGACCCCGGTGGAGGATTCAACACATTCTTATTATTAGCATATGAAAAATTCTCATGATTTCTCAAACCAGGATGATAAGTGTTAGGGGGAGGGTTACCTCGATATCCTCCGCATCCACCAAAATTCCTATTGTTGATATAATGAGCCTCATCAGGAATATGTGGTTCTTCAGTAACAACCGATGCATTTTCAACCTCTAGTGTACTAGCTTTATTCATGGCTGCAATTTGAGTTGTTAAAGCTGAAACTTGTGCGGTCAGTGATGTAATAGGACAGCATAAATTCCAGCTGGTTTCTTTACTCCTGACCTCTCAGACGGCCACTGATAACTGTTAATAGTCATCTGTTCAAGCAAATCATATGCTTGATCAGGTGATTTGGCAAATATCATGCCACAAGCTGCAGCATCCACAGTGCCTCTTGTTTGTCCATTCAAACCAATGTAAAACAATTCAATTTGTACCCGATCTTCAAAACCATAGTTTGGACACCTCCTCAACAACTTCTTATACCGTTCCCGTGCCTCATATAATTGCTCAAAGTCAGTCTGCCTAAAAGTACTTATCTCAATTTTCAACTGTACAGACTTTGCAGGTGGAAAATATTTATCAAGGAACTTGGTTGCTAACTCCTGCCAAGTAGTGATACTCCTCAAAGGAAGCGATCGGAGCCATCCTCTTGCTTGGTCCCTAAGAGAAAAAGGAAACAAGCGCAATCGAATTATATTATCAGGAACACCATTTATCTTTACTGTGTCAGTGATTTCAAGGAATGTTCTGAGATGTAGATGAGGATCTACAGTAGCGGCTCCCCCAAACTGGTTCTGTTGAACCATGTTTATCAATGCGGGCTTGAGCTTAAAGTTGTTTGCATTAATAGTCCCTCTTCCTACGCTCGAATAATGAGCATTTAATACCGGCCTAAAATGATCTCTTATGGGTATTGCAGGGGGTGGATTTTCATTATCTCTGTTGTTAGCCATTGCTTGAATCTCTTCTCTTCTCGTCTTTCTTAATCTTCTTACGGTTCTTTCGATCTCAGAATCAAAGATAAGCAAGTCAAGATTTTGCGATCTTCGCGAGCACTGTCAAACAAAGATAAGAAACAAATCAATTTTTAATGTAATACAATAAAAATAGCTCTAAATTAAAATCACGACTAATTGGTAACAATACTAATATAAATTTAAAATAAACACTCCCCGGCAACGATGCAAAAAACTTGTTGTGTGTTTTCTTGATTGTTCGCAAGCGCACGACTTCAAATTATAGTAAAATGTATTTTTGAGTACAAGTGTCGATCCCACGAGGAGTATGTATATAAATGTATATTAGTGCTTGTGATTAAAATAGTCTCGAATTTATTTAGAAAATTCAATTAAAATATTTGTTTGCAAGAATAATTAAATTGAAAAGGGATTTAAATGTAACACCAAATTGCAACAAATAACAATGGAATAAAAGACTTATAGGTCCGATTTCACGCAACTGTCCACCATGTGTAATTTTTTGTAACTATGTTATAAAAATCCTTCTTATTCATTAGCCAAGAATCCTATAATTATCTACACCCTCTCCCGAGTGTTAAGTAGATATTAGTTATCTAAAAATAGATTGCAACGTTCCCATCAACAGTCTACAATTAAATAACACATCAAGTACTAGATTCTCTATGGGCTTCGATAGCATTATAGGAACTCCCGAACTCTATAAATACCATTGATGTACTTTTCCCCTTTCTTGTTTATAATTTCCTTTTCCGAGTGATAAATTGTAAACATATAAATCATTCAAATTATGGCCAATAAATTGAAAGCATTAAGATTAGAACAATACAAATGAACAATATGAAGAACTTAAATAGATTAGCTCATAGATTCTAACACATGGTTTCTAGTTTTGTTCCATCTTTCCTCTAGAAATAAAAATTAGTTCATAATAACACAAGTAAAACAACAAAACATAGTTTTAAAACAAGAGATATCAAATGAAAAATAATAGAAAGAAGAACTTAGAACAATAGTTTGAAGTGTTGATTCCATCCCCGGAGTTGTGCAGCAGATTTCCCAAAAGAACTTGATGAACTTGAGTCTTCAATCTTCTAGCAGCAGCTTCCACTCTTCCCTTGGCTCCCCAATACCCTAGATGGTAAGTAAATGATGAAATTTATAGTCCCAGACAAGCCTCAATCCACAGCACACCAAAATTTTGGACTTCCATGCGCAGCACACCAAAATACAGATTTTCTGGATTCTGTCTTGCAAGGAGCGCGAGTGCGGTCAATAGGACACCGCGGGTGCGGTGTTGGTTATGGTGAGCGCGCGCAGCTGCGGTGCATGTTTTAACGCAAGTGCAGTGCTTTACCGCAGGTGCGGTGTATGTATAAGCGCGGGTGCGCTGCAGCTTCTGTAATTTTGATCTTTTGCACTTTCCAATTCAAAACTTTACTACTTCAAACTCTCATTCTAAGCTTCAAAACTACAACAACAAAAACAACAACAAATCACATAAAACCTGCTCAAGAATCACAAAATTTCAAGTTAAAAACAAGTAATAAAAGTACAATAAATTGCAGTTATCAGCTATCACATGGTCCAAGAAAGCACGTTACATCTTATACAGGTTATATTGTAAATGGACATCGGTTCCACGCAATTGATGTTGGAAGGTCGACACAAGATAGTGGTGTTTCAATTGAAGCTGATACTATTTTTTAATCTAGTGCTAATGACAATTCACATATAGTAGGAAGACTATCACATTATGGGGTTATACGAGATTTTGTTTTGCTAGACTGCTATTCTTTCAAAGTGCCTGTTTTTAGGTGTGATTGGGCCAATCCTCGAACTGGTATCGAAATTGAAGATGGTTTTACACTAGTCAACTTATACCAAGGACCAAAAACTTTTGAAAGTGATCCTTTCATTTTAGCATCACAAGCAAAGCAAGTATTATATTCCAGGAACAATGATGAAACAAATTGGTATGTGTTGCTAAAAGCGCCGCCTCGGGGTGTTTATAACATGAATGTGCTTGAAGAAGATGCTTATATGTCATCAACACCTCTTGATGTGTCCCTACTTGAGATTAACATTACTGGGAAAGAACCGTACTCAAGGAATGAATGTGATGGAATCAATGTGACTGAGACATGAGTGAAATTTTCAGCAATAGATTTTATAGTTATTTATTTTGATTGATACATGTTTTTCTAAAGCTACGTAACTATTTATTTAGTGTTTAAATATATTTGTTTGCTTGTTTATTTCAGTAATGCATCATGTCATACTACATGTTTACCAGGTCATTAAATAACATTAAAAATATAAGAAAAATGGTCAAAAAAACGTAGCAAAGGATCTATAGATGAAATTCAGGTGAGACATTAAATCTTGTTTTATTTTACTAAAGCACACTAGTATATTTCAATGTATCTTTTTTCTATTTTACAGGAAAATATATCTAATATGTGGGGACCCGGGCTCTAATTCTTTTTCTTGGGATTAAATGGATCGTTATTCTAAAGTGTGGGTCAATTTTTCGCTTTTTACATTAAATCAAATGTAACTAAACAAGTATAAGTTCTTTATTTATTTTACAACATACAACATAAAATACATGTCTTGTTCTGTATGTCCTCAACTAACCAGTATTAAAATACAGTACATAATAAAAGACAACTACTGGTTCATCTGCTACGCCCGTGATCTCCACGCTAACACGATCATCTCTGTCTCGACCCAGATCCTGCCCCACCTGTTGTTATGCACACATACAGACATAACAACAGCCGGAAAACCGGTGAGAACAAATCCCAGTATAAACATGTATACATGCATTAAAACAATCTAAAACATGAAACATGCTGATATGAATGTCATTCATATAAAATCATGCAATGCAAATCTAATCATGTCTAGACTCGACTTGACTAGAACTCTAGGGATCCCGGTGTGAATAAGACGATCTATCACCTACCCTCCCAATCGGGGTGACGGTACGTCTTATTCCTAGACTTCGGCCTGATCTGTATCCGCGTCTACAATAGGGGCGGTGATCTTCCCCTAAGCTGTGATATCGCCGAACGTCTAGAAGTCTGGATGATCTCTCAGACTTTCCTATCTTAATGCATGAATACAAAATCTGTAACCAAGCATGATCATCTTAAAGCAATGCAACATGATCTGTAAACAAAGCATAGCAAGATTTGCATACAAATTCTAGAAACAAATCTATAAACAATCATAATCATATCAAGGTATAGATAATAAAACAAGTATGTGATTTTGGTTGGGAACTCAAATGTGATCTCCTTTGAGTCGTGATTCCCCAAACAAAACATGTACTATACCTTTCTTTGCACAGTCGCTGTCACGGTCGTAAAGACGAATCTGAAATGGAAATGTGAATATACAATCTATCAATCTCTCATCTAATCAACACATATCCAAGTCACTACGTGATCTCGATATAATTTGACAGCATAACGACATATATTCGTAATACCGGTCAATCCAAATCTTAAACTCAATACAAGACTCTATCCTCAAATCACCAACATTACAATATCTATGTCAAGATCGTACAAGCTGCATAATCTCATCACAATATCTGCTGAAAATAACCACAATTACATTTGACATCCATTCTTTGATCCGTTTATGAATATATCATGTTCAATACGGCAAGAACACAATATAACTATCATATTCCAATTTCCCCAACCTCTAAAATCCGAACCATGCTGAAATTAAATGAAACTTACATCACTTTGTAGCCGTCGATGCAAGGAGCAAGAATTTCTACTTAGCTCAAAGTTTGGATGGCTAAATCATACACAACTTAAGAATCAAAGTGAAGAACTTGAAGATGCTTGGAGAGGAAGTCTCGGTTCTCTGGCTGGAAATGAAGAATGAATGAATCAGCACAATTCTATATATATACCATGACATGTGTCAACAGGAGAAGGAGAGTGGATTCTTCGCATGCATCACCGCGGGTGCGGTGCTAACATGAGCGCGAGTGCGCTCATGTCTCGGCAGGGCTAGTAATTTTCAAAAACTATCGACCGCGGGTGCGCTCCTGTTACTACCGCGGGTGCGGTCTCAGCACCGTGGGTGCGGTGTTGCTTCGAACAAAACTTACCAACTTTCTGTCCATGCACCGTGGGTGCGGTGTCTCCTAGCACTGCAGGTGCGGTATGGCTTCGAATTAAATTCCTAGAATTCAACATTTCAAGCCAACTTCTTCCTCTCTTACTTCTTATCTCTATGTACATTATTCATAACATATATTTATCAATTCGGAATGAGAAATCATTGTTCTGGGCATTACATTTCTCCCCCTCTAAGACATAAGTTCGTCCTCGAACTTGAATTCAATAAATCAAGGTATTTAAAGCAGCCTTAAAATCAAAAGCTGAATAATTACTTACGTCATACAAATAGCTCGGGGTGTTTCTGTTTCATGCCTGCCTCTGTTTCCCAAGTCTCTTCCTTGATGCCATGACGACTCCACTGAACTTTCACAAGTAGAATAATCTTCGTTCTGAGCTTCTTTTCTTTCCGATCAAGAATCTGTATCGGTTGTTCCACATAGCTCAGAGTCTGATCAAGTTCAGCTTCGTCAGGTTGAATGACATGAGAAACATCTGGTATATATCTTCGTAACATTGACACATGAAACACGTCATGTGTTCCGGACAGAGAAGGAGGAAGAGCAAGTCTGTAAGCTCGATCGCCAATCTTCTCAAGAATCTCGTAAGGACCAATGTATCGGGGAGATAGTTTCCCGCGTTTTCCAAATCTTACAATGCCTCTGAAAGGAGAAATCTTTAAGAATACTCTATCTCCTGCCTCAAATACTAACGGTCTACGTCGGATATTGGCGTACTTCGCTTGTCTATCCTGTGCGGTCTTCATTCGCTTCTGAATGATTTTTACCTTCTCAGTCATGTCACGAATCATATCTGGTCCAAGTTCTGGCACTTCTTAAATATCATCCCAATAAAGCGGAGATCTGCACTTCTTACCAAATAAAGCTTCAAACGGTGCCATTTCGATACTCGTCTGATAGCTATTATTGTAAGAAAATTCGCAAAGAGGTAGGGAATCTTGCCAACTAATGCCAAAATCTAGCACAACGGCTCTCAACATATCCTCTAGTGTCTGGATAGTCCGTTCTGACTGTCCGTCTGTCTGAGGGTGATAAGCAGTACTCAGGTGTAATGTCGTACCCAAAGCCTGCTGTAAGCTGTGCCAAAAGTGAGAAGTGAATCGTGGATCACGATCTGATACGATAGACTTCGGCACACCGTGCAATCTGACTACCTCTAGAATATATATCTCCGCCATCTGATCTTGTCTATACGTCATTCTGTACGGAATGAAACAAGCAGATTTGGTCAATCTGTCAATAATGACCCAAATCGCATCGCAGCCTCTGGATGATCGAGGTAACTTCGTCACGAAATCCATGGAAATGTAGTCCCATTTCCATTCTGGAATTGCTAAACTCTGAAGTAAACCTCCCGGCTTCTTTCTTTCAGCTTTTACCTGTTGGCAGTTTAAGCATTTAGACACAAATTCGGCAATGTCTGACTTCATCTGTTTCCACCAGAACTGTGTGTTCAAGTCATTATACATTTTCCTGCCACCAGGATGAATGCTGAACCGACTACCATGTGCCTCTGACAGAATCTGCTGTCTCAACTCTGCAACATCTGGCATAACAAGACGGTTATTCACGTACAACACATGAACATGTACCTGATATTCTGATATGTGTCCTGATCTGACCATCTGAACAGATTTCTGCACATTCTGATCTCTTCTCTGTGCTTCTTTGATTCTCATAATCAAATCAGGTTCAACTTGGATCGTAGCAAGTCGTAGTGGCTTACTATCTGTATCAAATTCTAATCCAGACAAGCAGCAATTTTCAACTAAATTGTTAACACCTATCGTCGACAAGGACAACGAACATACCTTTCGACTTAAGGCATCTGCTGCTGCATTTGACTTCCCTGGATAATATTTGATTTCGCAATCAAAGTCTTTCAGTAAATCAAGCCATCTACGCTGCCTCATATTCAATTCTGACTGAGAAAATAGGTACTTCAGGCTCTTGTGATCGGAGAAAATCTCAAATTTCTCGCCGTAGAGATAATGACGCCAAATCTTCAATGCAAAAACGATAGCCGCCAATTCTAGATCATGAATGGGGTATCGAACTTCATGTGGCTTCAATTGTCTCGAGGCATATGCGATCACATGACCCTGTTGCATAAGAACACATCCCAACCCTCTATGAGAGGCATCACAATATAAAACGAAATCACCTGTACCTGAAGGTATCGTCAACACTGGAGCACTAGTCAGCCTTTTCTTCAGTTCTAGGAAGCTAGACTCGCACTCCTCTGACCAAACGAATGGCATATTCTTCTGTGTCAATTGGGTGATTGGCTTTGCAATACTGGAGAAATCTTGAATGAATCGTCTATAGTATCCTGCTAGACCCATGAAACTGCGTATTTCTGGTACCGAAGTCGGTCTTGGCCAACTAATTACAGCTTCCACTTTACTCGGATCTACAGAAATACCATCTCCCGATATGATGTGCCCCAAGAAGACAACTCGATTCAACCAAAACTCACACTTTGACAATTTAGCATACAGTCGCTCGTTTCTCAACGTCTGCAAAACAATTCTGAGATGTTCTGCATGCTCATTTATGTTCTTCGAATACACCAAAATATCATCGATGAAGACAATAACAAAATCATCCAAATACCGCTGAAAGATTTGATTCATCAAGCCCATGAATACTGCTGGAGCATTTGTCAACCCAAAAGGCATGACAATGAATTCGTAATGTCCATACCTGGTTCGAAATGTTGTCTTCGGTATGTCTACATCTCGAACTCTGAGCTGATGATATCCCGATCGCAAATCAATCTTAGAATAAACAGATGATCCCTGCAATTGATCAAATAAATCATCGATTCTAGGCAATGGATATTTATTCTTGATTGTTGCCTTATTCAGTTGCCGGTAGTCTATACACAATCGCATCGAACCGTCTTTCTTTCGCACAAACAACACCGGAGCGCCCCAAGGAGATACACTAGGTCTGATATATCCCTTGGCCACAAGATCTTCTAACTGTGCTTTCAATTCTTTTAGTTCGATGGGTGCCATCCTATACGGAGCTCTCGAAATAGGGACGGTACCTGCTACAAGATCAATACTAAAATCTACCTCTCGCACCGGAGGTAATCCTGGGATCTCATCTGGAAAAATATCTGCAAATTCCCGTACTACTGGCAGATCCGCCAATGGCGGGCTCGATTTCTGCATATCTACAACATAAATAAAGAAACCATCTGCTCCTTTTTGTAACAATCTGTTCATAGTAAGAGCCGAAATCAAGGGAATCCGAGATCTGGAACCCTTCCTGTAGAATTTCCACTCGTCTGTCATCTCGGGTCTGAATCTGACAATCTTATGGAAACAATCTACAGTGGCTCTGTACTTCGTTAGCATGTCAATACCGACTATACAATCAAAATCAGCTAGACCCAACACTATACAATCTAGGTCAATCTCATGTCCCTCAAACTGTAGAATGCAATGTCTAACCGTAGTTACAGATATCAATCCACTTCCCAACGGAGAATTAATCGACACAACATCTAACAAAGTCTCAACAGGCAATGAATGTAACAATGCAAATCGCTCCGAAATGAATGTATGCGATGCACCTGTATCTATCAATATATAAGCAGGATAACCATAAAGAGAGCAGTTACCTGCTATAACATCATCTGGTGCATCTTGTGCTTGCTCTTCTGTCAATGCAAACACTTGAGCCTGTTGCCTCGGAGGTTGACTCACAGTCTGACTACCTCTGGCTCTGGGTTGAGTCTGTGCCGGTGGAGGCTGAAAAGAATGAACCGATGATGCCTGCCGTTCAAGCTGAGGTACTGAACCGGATGCTCGTCCACTCTGGGCTGGCTGTACACTCCTCTGTGGACAGACTTTGGCAAAATGCCCTGGTTGCCTACAAATGTTGCATCGGCCTGTGACTCCCTGGCACTGTTCAGTCGCATGCTTTCCTCCACAGGAACTGCAATAAACACCTGAATACCTGGTACTCTGATCAAAACCAGTCTGTCTTGATCCGCTGGAGCTCGACGAGCTGCTCCCTGGTATTTTAAACTGTTTACCCTTGGCTTTCAATTGATCCTTTCTGCCGCTGCTACTACCGCCGCTTTCAAATCTAGGAGGAGGAGGTTGCACTGAAGGCTGCGGTGGTCTTGGTACAGGAGCAACATACGGAGCACTCCGCTGTCTTATCAATCCTGCTTCTGCTCCTTTGGCCCGATTTAACGCATCTGCGAAATTATTCGGTCTCCCCGTGTTTACCAACGTAAAGATATCTGGGTTTAGGCCATTTATAAATTGATCTGCCATGGCCTCATCATTACCTGAAACATGAGGTGAAAATCGAAGCAAGGAAGAAAATTTAGCGACGTACTCTTCAATATTCAGTTGCCCTTGCCTCAAGTTTGCAAACTCAGCGCCTTTATCTTTACGGTAGGATATAGGAAAGAACCGCTCATAAAACTCTGTCTTGAACACTTTCCAGGTAATCTCCGTGCCACGCTGTTCCAATGCTCTTTTGATGTTCAACCACCAGTTCTTAGCCACGTCTTGAAATTGATGGCCAATGAGTTTCACTCTTTTCTCATCACTGTATTCTAGATACTCGAATAACATCTCGATATCCTCAAGCCAGCTTTCACAGTCAACTGCAAGTTCTGTACCCTTTAAGGTCGGTGGTCTAAACGACTGAAATCGTTTCAAAAGAGTTTCCATAGGAGTCGCAGTAACATCCATGTGCTCTCCAGATGTACTCCCCTGTTCTGGCGCTGGGGGTCGTAGAGGTACGGCTGCTCTTCTAGGAGGCATATCTAATAAACCAACAGATTAGTAAACAAGGTATACAACTGTCTCAGCCCTCCTCTGATCATTTACCTCTGATCCAGAATCGGTTCTGATTCAGTCAATTACATGCTGCAATCAATTAGATAACACATAACATGTAATAGGGAAAGCAATAAACATGCTATCACATCATAAAGCAAGGAAGAAGACTCAATTTACCCCGCTCATTCTATTCTATCTTAGTCTAAAAGAACTCTCGCTCTGATACCACCTGTTGTGGAGACCCGGGCTCTAATTCTTTTTCTTGGGATTAAATGGATCGTTATTCTAAAGTGTGGGTCAATTTTTCGCTTTTTACATTAAATCAAATGTAACTAAACAAGTATAAGTTCTTTATTTATTTTACAACATACAACATAAAATACATGTCTTGTTCTGTATGTCCTCAACTAACCAGTATTAAAATACAGTACATAATAAAAGACAACTACTGGTTCATCTGCTACGCCCGTGATCTCCACGCTAACACGATCATCTCTGTCTCGACCCAGATCCTGCCCCACCTGTTGTTATGCACACATACAGACATAACAACAGCCGGAAAACCGGTGAGAACAAATCCCAGTATAAACATGTATACATGCATTAAAACAATCTAAAACATGAAACATGCTGATATGAATGTCATTCATATAAAATCATGCAATGCAAATCTAATCATGTCTAGACTCGACTTGACTAGAACTCTAGGGATCCCGGTGTGAATAAGATGATCTATCACCTACCCTCCCAATCGGGGTGACTGTACGTCTTATTCCTAGACTTCGGCCTGATCTGTATCCGCGTCTACAATAGGGGCGGTGATCTTCCCCTAAGCTGTGATATCACCGAACGTCTAGAAGTCTGGATGATCTCTCAGACTTTCCTATCTTAATGCATGAATACAAAATCTGTAACCAAGCATGATCATCTTAATGCAATGCAACATGATCTGTAAACAAAGCATAGCAAGATTTGCATACAAATTCTAGAAACAAATCTATAAACAATCATAATCATATCAAGGTATAGATAATAAAACAAGTATGTGATTTTGGTTGGGAACTCAAATGTGATCTCCTTTGAGTCGTGATTCCCCAAACAAAACATGTACTATACCTTTCTTTGCACAGTCGCTGTCACGGTCGTAAAGACGAATCTGAAATGGAAATGTGAATATACAATCTATCAATCTCTCATCTAATCAACACATATCCAAGTCACTACGTGATCTCGATATAATTTGACAGCATAACGACATATATTTGTAATACCGGTCAATCCAAATCTTAAACTCAATACAAGACTATATCCTCAAATCACCAACATTACAATATCTATGTCAAGATCGTACAAGCTGCATAATCTCATCACAATATCTGCTGAAAATAACCACAATTACATTTGACATCCATTCTTTGATCCGTTTATGAATATATCATGTTCAATACGGCAAGAACACAATATAACTATCATATTCCAATTTCCCCAACCTCTAAAATCCGAACCATACTGAAATTAAATGAAACTTACATCACTTTGTAGCCGTCGATGCAAGGAGCAAGAATTTCTACTTAGCTCAAAGTTTGGATGGCTAAATCATACACAACTTAAGAATCAAAGTGAAGAACTTGAAGATGCTTGGAGGGGAAGTCTCGGTTCTCTGGCTGGAAATGAAGAATGAATGAATCAGCACAATTCTATATATATACCATGCCATGTGTCAACAGGAGAAGGAGAGTGGATTCCTCGCATGCATCACCGTGGGTGCGGTGCTAACATGAGCGCGGGTGCGCTCATGTCTCGGCAGGGCTAGTAATTTTCAAAAACTATCGACCGCGGGTGCGCTCCTGTTACTACCGTAGGTGCGGTCTCAGCACCGCGGGTGCGGTCTTGTTCTACCGCGGGTGCGGTGTTGCTTCGAACAAAACTTACCAACTTTCTGTCCATGCACCGTGGGTGCGGTGTCTCCTAGCACTGCAGGTGCGGTATGGCTTCGAATTAAATTCCTAGAATTCAACATTTCAAGCCAACTTCTTCCTCTCTTACTTCTTATCTCTATGTACATTATTCATAACATATATTTATCAATTCGGAATGAGAAATCATTGTTCTGGGCATTACATTTAGGTTATCGAAAATGGACTCTAACAATTCGGCTAATTCATCACATGATTTGCACGGTAAAAAACCAATTGATGATGAGAAAACAGATGAGAAAAAAGGACGGGGTGCATCAAAGTGGAAAATGGTTAGTGGCCAAGACAAGTGTAAAGAACTGGAGCGTAATGAGTTTGGAAAGCCGGTTGGAGATAATACAGTGAAGTACACTTCTTTCCTAGGTTGCATGATAAAAGAATTTGTGCCTTATACATTAGATGGATTGAATGACATAAGAGAAGAAGTGAATGATAGGATGTGGAGCTGTCTTCAGATTATATATTTAGTTACTCAAATGTAGACATATTTTCTTGTTATTTAATGAACAGGTGACTTACAAAGTTGAGGATTGTGAAAAGAAATCAATTTTTTGAAAGTTGGCTAAATTTTGGTGCGATAGGAAATCCAAATTGCAAATACTTGTACGAGAAGCTAATACAAGTCGACTGGCTTCACGAGATCTCAATCTTTTGAAGCCTGAATTTATGGACCAAAATCAGTGGGACTTGTTTGTACAGAGGACATTATCATCTAACTTTCAAGTAAGAATTTTTCTGGACTCTTTTATGGTCACTTAGTACATTTGCTTTACCTTTCAATTTATTGGTGCTATTTAGATCTTCGTGGTTAATGTATTAATATATACAAAATATTTAAATCATAGGTAATATATTTACAAAAGACCGAATGATTAAAATATGGATCTTTAATTGACCAGATGTGAGAAACTTAGACAGTATATGATTACCCTCTTGGCTATTTGGTACCTGCAAGTAGATGCATGCCAAATGGTATTTGTAATTTTTTGGGTCTATGGCACATATCGGTGGTTGTCCTTAGTATTTGGATAATATTTTGTTATGTTTTCCTTGGTAAAAGTTCCAGTCTTTAGATTGTAGTATATTAGTGGCTTAGAAGATGGATAATTTGGAGATTGCAAGGTATGTATTCTGTTTTTTCTTCTGATGGTGGTGGTGCCGGCTGTGGTAGGATTCTTGGACAAACAAAGAGTTGTGAGCTGGACACACCCATATTATATTAGACTAAGCTGTTTGTAGATGTCTTACAAATTTCTTTTCCCTAATATGTTACTGGCGTATGTTGAAGTAAACATTCAAAGCCATTTGAACTGTTGGATACTTACTTGTATAGGTCACACTCTCATCAGATGTAAATGCTGTAGTATACTAGAATTTTTTCTTTTACCATCCACTCTCCCATAATAATAATAATAATAATAATAATAATGTACAATGTGTGATTCTGGTTGTAAGAAATTGGGGTTTTTTTTTCTAAAAAAATAAAAATAAAAATGTATTTATTAAAATATTTCAAAATGGAATTCTTCGTCCGATTCTCTGAAATTCAGTTGCTCAATTCTCAGGAAAATAGTGAAAGATTTAGAACGATGAGAAACACAATGAGCCTAAGAGGTTATGCTCATTTGACTCACATTATGGTAAATTTTTTTATGGTTTTTATAATTTATGAAATTAGTAATGATATATACATCTTGAATTATGTTCTAATGATTTTGTATATATTTCTATATTAACGGAGAAGAGAAGCTCGACATACACAAAAATTACGAGATCGCAAGTTTGGATTGAAGGTCACAAGAAACAAAATGGGGAGCCTAGTACTCAAGCTGTTGGAGAGAAAATGACAATAAAATAAATATTTTATTTTTAAATATTAAACACAATTTTCCCCTTCTCGGTTTTATCGTGTGTGCTCATATTTTTTTTTTTTTTTTGCAGAAAGAAATACAAGAATGTCCACCTGAATCTCAAAACACAGCTAACATTGTTGATGATGCAATTAGCCTTGTGTTTGGCAAGGAAGCTCGAGGTAGAGTGCACGGAATGGGCTTCGGAGTTACACAATCGAAAGTTGGAGCTTTAGTGAAACAAAATGAAATTGTTCAACAACTTCAAACTATGGTACAAAGCCTTCAACAACAAATGCAACAAAATCAGCTAGAAATGCAAGAAATGAGTTCAATGTTTTTACAAAGTATGAATCAACAAAATCAGCAAGAACATGTTAGTAAGTAAACAACATATGAAAAATATATTTGGTATATATACACACTTAAATACTTTTGAATTATCATGATTACATTGCTTGACACGATTTGATTGTAAAATTAGGTTGCCAGTGGTGGCATTGGTAGCAGTATTGGGAATGAAGTTGGTAGTAATGTTGATATCGATATTGGTGCCAAGAAAAATGGTAATTTTGATCATGTTTCTCAAGTAATTATCTTTAAATTATGTATTTTTAAACCTCAAAATTGTTACAAAAATATACATGGTTGAGTCAATAACTTTTCATTGTTTATTTACAGTCAAATTTGAGGAATGTGAGTCTTGGAGATATCTGTGCTAATACTAAATGTAAGCTGCTTCATTGGTGTACTGATGAATTAGTTGTTGCAGAAGGTCGAATTGCATCCACAGATCCAAACACAAAAGTGCATCACGTTGTTCTTGGTAGATCGTGTTGGAAAGTTTGGGTTGATAAGTTTGGTGTAGAAGGTTGACCTAATTCAACCAAATGATGAAATGAGTTTCTGGAGGATGCGATAGAAAGCACGGTAGCATGGTTATCTAAATTTATAGTATTGTGTGATTGATAAATATTCTACTGATTTGCGTGTGTTGAAAGTTTAATCATCGCTATATATGTACCAGCTAGTTGTTACAGATTTCGTATCTTGCTTTGGATTTTCGGACTTTCTGTTTTGATATACTGAAAAACAATTACTTTCATCAATTTTGTGTTAATTAAACTTAAATTTGCTCTAAATTTTTTGTTTATCATTTTTGTCCATTCGATTGATTTTTTTTAACGAATTTGATTTTATTGGCTTGCAAACGAATGATTTAGAATTTGTTTGCATGTTGCGGATATGAATATTAACGGCGTACATTGCACACTGCAGATAATATTATCTCCAACGTGCGTGCATGTGCTATCGATAATAGTATATGTGGCATGCATGTACGCATGGCGGATAATAGTATTAACGGTGTGCGAATGCACGCCGCAGATAAAATTATTAATAGCGTGCGCACGCACGCTACGGATACTGTTATTTGAGACGTGCGCAGTACGCACGCGGATATTAGTTTTAACGGCGTGTACGCCATGGATAATAGTATTAACGACATGCACATGCGCGCCAGGGATAACAGTATCCGTGGCGCGCACCCACAAGCCGCGGGTAATCTTGAACTTTCAACAGCTTGCAGTTGTGCAGTGTGCAATGTGCGCCGCGGAAAGAGAATTTGCGCGCTGCGAAAAGTCATTTTTTTATAGTGATATGATAATTTCTTTGTTCATAATGAATATATTTTAAAGGATAATAGATTTTTCATTTTATATTCACTATATGAGTTCCGTGCTAGAGTATTGTCGTGATTTAGTCATCGCTTTAATGTGTGAATAAATGTGTTGGTTGCATATGAAAAGGTGTGTTAAGTGGTGTTGTGAAGAATTTCTTGCATATAGGGAAAAGACATTTACGCTTGATTCTTATGTGTTGCACGAACTAATCCTTATTCCTAGTGAGCTGTGGTCATACATGTGTATGGATTTTATCCTTGTGTTAACTAGGTCTAAGAAGGAGAGGAATCTGATATTTGTAACATTTTTGTAACGATCATGGGCCATTAGGCTAAATCAAAATGGGCTTTGGCTCATACCCATGCACCACTACTGGTCATGAGTCGTTAGGAAGGTTCAGCATGAGTCGTAGCCCATGCTTATGCACCGTCACTCATAGAATATCACACCCCTGGAAAGTGGTTTCTTCGCCTCCCCCAACATTTGAACACAGGACCTCAAGGCTTAAGTACTTAGAATCTTAAAGTGTTGGTACCAGTTGAGCTACTTACCCAACTGGTACCTAAACATTTATATACGTCATAATTTTACTGGTTTGTCGTATTGGGGTCTGACCCCTGTTTTCTTTTTGTGTTGTGGTTGTATTGATGCCATAGCAAGTCATTCTAAGAGATTTGATGCATATGGTGGAGCGTCAGTGAAAGTTACCTAGTAGTCAGTCAGTTAGTGTTAGAGTTCCCAGATATCTATATATTATATTGATTTGATCCTTTTGCCAGGGAGATGCCCTGTGTAGTGTATTGTGATGTTTTATGTTGTTTTGGATTGGTTGTGATATGTTGTGTCTAGTCCTTGCCAGTGCGACTGTAGGATATCAGTATGTTTGATTGTGAACTTGATTAATATTTTCAAGCGTATATTGAAGTTGTTGTGTTTTGAAATTTTGTGATTCCCTACTTACGGGAGGTCATACCGAAATTTCTGTAGGCCTAAATGAACATTTTAAACTCGTTCTCGCTATTTACACAAATTAATCCTTATTGTTTGGAAATTAAATATTAATTACGAGCACGAGTACTCACAATTTGCCTACTTTAAAACATCATCAACCATATATGCTACATTGTTTGAATGACTGTGTCAAGTGAAAGTAAATAGACAAGTTTTAGTTGCGTTTTCAATTGTGAAGTACATCAATGATGTTTTATGCGATGTGCCAACACGTGCAGGCCATATTTTGTTAGGTAGACCTTGGAAATTAGGTATTAAAGTGACACATGATGGTTTCAAGAATAGGTACTCATTTGTCCTAAACATATAACCGATCGTATTACTTCTCTTGTCCCCAAAAAAAATATTGGATGACCAATTAAATAAAGGAAAAAGAGATGAGGCCGAAAAAAAGAACGTTAAAAAAAGTGAGATAGCCTTAGAAAAAGAAAAATATATGGTCGAAAGAAAGAATGAACAAAAGAGTGAGATGAACATAGAAAGAAAAAATATAAGAAAATGATGAGAGGAAAGAAAAAGAAAAAGAGGCTGGAGAAAAGAAAAATAATAGTTTGATGGCCCAAAAGAATGAGGTCGAGAGTTGTTTACTCTTGCATAAACCCTTTCATGTACCTTTGCACAAAGCGGTTTATTCTCATTGTGATGATATAGCTGGTCTAATCATGAGCATTGTCATTTCTCCTTTGCAGGATTTCTGATGAAGTCATTATGAGGAGGCGAGCAAGTGTTGATGGTGTGAGAATGCAATTGGATGGTCTATATGAATTTGAGACAATCGAGATGAGGCAACATCTAAAAGGTATGATTTGCTTCCTTACTGTAACTCATTGTTGTGTTATTTACAAGATTTTAGAGAAAATGTTGGAAATGATGATTTTAAGAGAGATTATCGTATCTTCACTTTTTTCTCTATATTTTATGGGTGTGAGAGTTACGAGAATTTTAATGGATTGAGTGTACATATTGTTGCATTTGATGTCTCACGAGTTGCTAAATTGGTGGGAATTGGTGGCTACAAAAATTTATATGCATTAGATTTAAATTCTTGTGATTTGATAAATAATTGCATGGATAGTACATTTAGTGTGTCCTATTTTTATGATTTATATGTGATTGGTGATCGTTAAGAAAGATGCATGATTGAATATGATAAGTTTTTCATTCATGATGAATATATGTTAAAGAGAATAAATTTTTAATTTTTTATTTTTTGCATGAGCAACGTGATAGTGAGGAGTATTGTAGTTGTTTTATAATTGACATATCGCATGAATATACGTGTTGGTTGCATATCAAGAGATATGTTGAGTGGGGTTGTAAATATGCATTGCATATAGGAAAATACCTTCAAGGCTTAAGTCTTATATATTGCCTGGGATAATTCTTATCCCAAGTGAACTATGGTTGTACACGTGTATGGATTTTATTTTTGTGTTAACTCTATCAAAGAAGAGGAAGAATCTTGAAACGTCCACTACTCGTTTTTCTTTTAAAATATACTAGAAATTTTTTCCCACATTCTATACTACTTTCTAATTCATTTGACCGAAACACTAAACCTTTTAAAATATGAATATTTTGTACCTTTTAAAAATAAACCAACCAACTTTTATTTAAAATCTAAAAGAAAGTAATTCAAACGTAAAATCGTAAAACGTCGACCAATCTAACCTAACATTGTTTCAAAATAACTTAATTATAGCATGCTCTAAGAAACCTCCCAAAGACATCATAAGAAATAAAATCTTAAAAGTAACTTAAATCATTATCATAAGTCATAAACATAAGTGCGGAAAACTAGCGACGATCATCGGGTCATGTGCACTTTCAGTCCAGATAGTTCAACCATCAAGACGTCCATTAACATCAGCATCATGCTCACCTGCATCGATCACACCTAGTGAGCCTATTGACTCAGCAAACCATAACCAAGATAACAAGTAATACATATACATCCACATGCAACAGTGAAAATAAATTTTATTTAAAATAGCTTTTCATGAACATGAATAAACATAAACATTCTTCCTTTTATCATATCAAATCATATTCCCTTTCGGCATATCATATCATATTTCCTTTAATCATATACGTATATGTTTTCCTTTTATTGAATTCGGATAGTTAATTGTGACTTTCATATCAGCTGAAGGTCGGTAGGTCCATCTACGAATAACCAGAGTACAGGGCGGCGAGGACATCATCGACATATCATCGTACTAGTCACAATTAGTTCATGTAATGCCCGAGATTTTTATCTGTTAATCTGCGAAATGATTGTTGTGAATTAATACGATTATGAGAGGATTAATTGGGATACGATTTGATTCAGCATGATAGATTTAATGTGCGAGGACAGTACCATTCACGTACATGCGCGACAGACTGCGCGCACATGCACGAAATGGGCAGAAGACCTCGCGCATATGCGCGGAGTGAGGGCGCGCATATGCGTGAGCTGGGCGAGAAGCCAATGCCAATTCCAGAGAACCTCGCGCATATGTGCGGAGATGAAGCGCGCATATGCGCGAGCTGCCGAGATGTTAAGTGCTGAGACCAGTAGGTCTCGCGCATATGTGCGAGTTGAGGTCGCGCATATGCGCGAGACGTGCTGAACTAAGGATGAGCCACCTATCATTTCCATGCAAGATATATATATATATATA
Source organism: Primulina eburnea (assembly GCF_022965805.1). Taxonomy (NCBI): domain Eukaryota; kingdom Viridiplantae; phylum Streptophyta; class Magnoliopsida; order Lamiales; family Gesneriaceae; genus Primulina; species Primulina eburnea. Next base: position 24,284,193 of record NC_133104.1, on the reverse strand, counting down.
TATATATATATATATATATATATATATATATATATATATATATATATATATAATTTGTCTTCATTGCTTCAGATATTCAGCAAAAAAGAAACGAGAGAATCTCAAGGGAAAGCTTCAAGTTGATTTCAAAAAAATTTGATTGCAGAAATCCGCTCGTTAGATTTTGAATCCGAGTGCAGTACTGTGTTCCTATCGACGCAGTCTACAACTGGACGTAAGTTTTCATATGATTTGAAATTATGGTATTGCCAGAATCAGATATGATTCATCTATGATGTTCTTGACATGTTAGACATCGTATAATTGAAACCAGATTGAAGAACAGACACTGTATGAAATTTTTATGATTTTCAGAATGGATTTGATTGAGATTTGATATCAGAATTGTATGGTTATCGATTATGAGATGAGATTGATATCTGTTGATTTGTTTTACTGGGTATATTGAGATTGTACTGTTATGCCGTCAGAATTTGATAAGATACAGATGTATCGAGTTGAGTGGTAAACTGATACGGTATATTCGATATTGTCATTGCCAGATTAATATTGACATGCATTGAGTTTGAGACTTCGATAAATTCAGAGCGACAGAAATAAATGTATAAATCAATGTTGATTCTTGCACAACTCGAGTTGGATTTGACTTGAGTTTCCCTAAATCACATACTATAAAGTCCCGAAAATTTGTGTTTGAAAATTTGCGGAAAAATTTAAAATTTTCACTTTAACTAATTAAAATGCCTCTTTAAATAAATAAACTGATAAAAAGATTCAATGTTTAAATATTCGAAATAGCAGCGGAAGTAATTATTGTTTGCAAAATAACAATAAAAAAAATAATCCAACAAAAGGAAAAATTGCTTTAACATAAAAATGGTAAATGCTGAAAATGAGGTCCTCGGGTTCCACCACTGTTGACCCCAGATGGCTCACTGGTCCCCGCCCTCGATCCCGGCCTCATCAGTACCTACAACAATCAAGTCTAGTGAGTCTAAAGACTCATCATGCATACATCGTAAATAACAAGTAAATATAGTAAAATTTCATGCGACAAGAAATTATCATGAGACTGGCATAACGTGTAAATATCATGACATGAGTAATTATAATACGTGCATAACTAAACTGAAAATCATAAGTGGAATGTTTGCTCAATCGAGCCCTGTCATAAAATAACATGTCATAAATTTTCTGTTGAGATCATGTTCTACGCTCGTGGTCCATGAACTGAACTGAACTGAACCGGTAAGTGACCACCGGGTGAAGTAATAATCGTCTGATCAGACTAATGCCACAGTATACTGGGTAGAACTGAACTGAACTGAACCGGTAAGTGACCACTGGATGATACAATAATCCCATGATAGTGAAATGGCCACAAGCAATATCGCATAAATCTCAAAAATGAATATTTTATATTTTTATGCACGTAACATAATTAAATGGCATAATTAAATATCTTGTATTATTTTACCACATGAGTTGGATCGTTCCCAGGCTCGCTGCGACCTAAATTTAACATGAAAAATGTGCAAATGATTTTCTTGATCAAACTTTGTAATTGAATCCAAAAACGAGACAATTACTCCCAACGACTTCGTATTTAATCATGACCCCGTACCAACCCGAACCAACATTTAGTCATGATCAAAATAAACCTAAAATGATGAAATAATGCTCCTAAAATTTCAGTACTTCGAAATTTAGTGAATGGAGGCAAAAAACATGAAACGCTCTTTCGAGAGTCATTTTGTCACATTGCACCATAAATTCCCGTACGACCTCTAAACTTAACCGAATCACAAACGGCCAAAAACATGACCTTCCTAACTTGATGAGGCACTGTCCAGTCCAAGGCCATATGCTAAAAGCCAACCAAGAACTCGAACGAGCCTCTGAACCGACGCACCAGTTGCTGTCCACAAAATACAGCAGCAGCGCCTTCGTTTCCTTGAGTCGTTTTCGAGACTACCGACCATTGGGCTTGAACCACCGACCAGAGGCTCTTACCAACATCCTAGGGTATGGTTTGAACCATGGCTAAGGGCCTTAGGCCAGCCACAATTCGCACCACACCAGAAATGCGACCCAACGCCCAACCGAGAGAAACAATCTACACGCGTGGGACTTTGCCGTTGTTTGCTATCTTAGATCATTCCAGTGGTCATTTGGTTGACTATCGCATGATCTAGATGTCAAAGGGTATGGTATGAACCGTGGCTAAGGGCTAAAGAGCCAACCAAGATCCACACCAACACCCATAATTTCGAAACACAACACACGCACACAACCAGAATTTCCAAAAACCGAGGGGTTGTTCTTGTTTGGATTTAAAAACCGATTCCGTCGTGGACCGAGCCTCAAAATGGCGATTTGGTCATGTCTTAAACATGATAGAGAGGTGTTCTAACCATGGCTATAGGCCCCTAGCGCAGCCAAGATTAGGAACTTTCTCCCTTGACAGCAACCATCAAACTCGGGACTCAATTGGCATAATGGAAAGGTTGCTGTCATTTTTTCGTAATTCCAGCATGCAAGGGGCTCGAATATTGGACCAACGTGATCCTAATACATCGTAGTACATGCCTAGGAGCAGCCTTGGGAGCCTGGACACGAGCCAACTATTTGAAACAATAAAAACAAACCGAACCGTGAGGAGCACAAGGAACCCAAAAATTCTGCACATAATTTTTTTTGAAAATAACTTGAACAAATTTCGGTTTTCATGCAATAGATTCATGAGTTTGATATGTTAAAAAAAACACTAATATGGCTTGATTGAAGAGTGAAAGAGATATAGACATGCCTTGGTTTGTTTTGAAAGGAAAACAAACAAAACAACGACGCGGCGCGGAGGACACGAAGTGCTTTGCTTTTCTTTTCTTCTACTCGATTTTTCTCTCTAATTCCTCACTGAATTCTTACGGTTTTTCTCTCAATAAAACTCTGAAAGTTTCGAAATAATGTAGAGGGAGGAGGCTAGGAAGAAAAAAAGGGAAAATGCAAGATAAATAGAGAGAATACCCCTTCTATCCTAGTGAGTTGGTGAGATAAGGAAAATAGAATAATATCAAAAGATTCTTGAGGTATAATTAGAGTGCAAGGGACCGAAATTAAGTCTAGGTTCAAGTTGAGAAAATTTCTTAATTAATTATTTGTTAGTGATTTAAAAGGTGGGGAAGATATCTACCTAGAAAAAGTCAAGGAAAGATAATTAAAGAATAAATTGTCCAACTAATTAAAATCTTCTAACAATAAGGGATGACCGATATTATTCAATCAAATGGGGTGGTATATTGCTTAATTAATAATTATTGAAGAGTTAGAGTGAAAGAATTATCTCCCAAGAAAATGGATAAGGAAAGAAATCAAAGAAATGAGTTGTTAAACTTTTTAAATCTACCAAAGGAAGTGGCCACTTTTATTAGATAAAAAGGAGGGAAAATATTTCTAAATTATTGGATTTTAAATCTTTAGTGTTTTATCTACTCATTAAATATTTTAGTGAATTAAGAAATTAATTATGGAACTTTATTTACTACTTAACTCAAATTATTTAAATAGCTCCTCAAGCTTTCTTTTACGTTAAATTAACTTATTATTTATCTTAAATAAATTTTAGGAATGTTTGTTTATTATTAAATTTTATCTCAATACTTCAACTCCAGTCCGGCCTCACTTATTTAACTGAAAAAGGTAACAATTAAACTATTTCATAAAATAATTAAATTTAAAGAAAAGAATTTAAATTCTCATGCAATAAAATCAGATTTAAATACTAGAATTATGCATGGCTTATACGTGGTCAAATTTACGGGTTCTACACATACTTTATTTTATTGCATTGATATCTGAAATTATGAAATTAATATGTGTGGTCTATTGATTTATATGCAGAGTATGTATTGAGTCATAGGATGATTTGCCTAGTCATTGGCTGATGCGCCAAGTCTTCGGCTGATTCACCAAGACACTGGATGTGTGTTTATATCGATGTCGCTTAGGAGTTGATTCATTCTTATCGCTGAGATTCGATATATGTGACAATATCCAGGAATCGGGATCCCTAGATTAGAGATGAATCGAGTATGAGATGACGAGTCATGAGTTGATTTACAGTGTTATAACATTCATGTTTTCAGATTTTGATACATGTTATTGATATGTGTTTCATACTTTTATATATGCTTTTATATGACTGCATGTTTACATTGTTTATATTGGGATTATGTTCTCACCGGAGTTATCCAGCTGTTGTCTTTTTTGTATGTGTGCGTGAAAACAAGTGGGGTAGGATCAGGATCAGGAAGAGGATGAGAGATTCAGAATTAGCGTGGAGATCCGGACTTAGAGTAGAGTGATTATCAGTACTTGATATAGTGACTGAACTTTAGTTGAAATAAATAAATGTTTGTACAAGACTTGTACCTTTATATTGATATGTATGTCAGATTGAATACATTATATTTCCGCACTTGTATTTCAAAAAAAAATTTGTGTCCCACATTACTTGATTGTTATACTGATTTTTAATAATGATTAAGAAGACGAATTAGGTTCGGGTCCGCACAGCAGGTGGTATCAGAGCGATAGGTTCTGTATACAGAGATAGAAGCTAGTGAGCGGGGTAGATTGAGTTTTCTTTCCTTTCTTTGATTGCTAGCATGTGTTTACTGCTTTAATACATGTTTACCTAAATTACCTTATTTGATTGGTAATATGTATTATTAAGAATGAATCATAACCAATTCTTGATCAGCAGTAAGATGATCAGAGGAGGACTGAAACAGGTTGTTGTATTGCAAGTGTTAACCCTTTTGATAATCAGATATGCCTTCTCGGAGAATACCAGAACAGGGTAGCACATCGAATCCTCCTATGGATGTGACAGCAACACCGATGGAAACGCTACTGAAGAGGTTTCAATCATTCAAACCACAAACTCTGAAAGGAACAGAGAGTTCGGTTGATTGTGAGTGTTGGTTAGATGACATTGAGATGTTGTTTGACTCTTTGGATTACCCAAATGAGCGGAGAGTCAGATTGATTGGACACCAATTAATGCATGACATTGCAAAAAACTGGTGGATCACGGCGAAGGAAGCATTGGAGCATCGAGGTACGACTATTACCTGTAATGTATTTAAAACTGAATTTTATCAACGATTCTTTCTAGTGTCGTACAGAAAGGACAAGGGTGCAGAGTTTGCCAATTTGAGATAGGGCCAGCTGAATATAGAGGAGTATGTGGCCAAGTTCTCTACCTTGTTGAGATTTGCTCCACATGTTGCCGAGAATGATGAGGCCGTTTCCGATCAGTTTATCAATGGACTGAAACCCGAGATCTTTACATTGGTAAACATCGGACGACCAAATAATTTTTATGATGCCTTGAATAGAGAAAATAGAGCTGAACCAGGTATGATGAGACAGAATGGAGCTTCGTATGTTGCCCCAGTACCGAGACCACAACAACCACCTCCCCGATTTGAGAGTGGCAGCAGCAGGGGTGGAAAGAAAGATTTTCTGAAAGTCAGAGGGAAGCAGTTTAAGAAGTCTGGCAGCAGTTCTTCTAGTTCCAGTGGTTCCAAACATAGTTATACTGGACCTTATTGCAGAACTTGCGGAGGGAGACATCCCATAGAGCAATGCCAAGAAGTGCTTGGTAGTTGGCACATCTGCAGACAACAGGGATATTTTTCTAGAGTATGTCCACAGAGAGGTTCCCAAAGATCCGAGGAAGCCGAATCATCAGGATCAGCAGCACAGATTGATAGACGATCGGCTGCTGTTCATTCATTTCATCCAGAACCATCTCAGTCACAGCAGAGTCCAGGAGCAAGCCAGACAGTTAGCCAGCCTCCTAGACAGCAGGCCAGAGTATTTTCTTTGACAGAGGAGCGGGCTCAGGAAGCACCAGATGACGTTGTTGCAGGTAACTGTTTTTTATATAGTTACCCTGCATATGTATTGATTGATACCGGTGCTTCACATACTTTTATTTCTGAACGATTTGCATTGATTCATGCATTCTTCTCCGTTGGGGACATGTTTGATATCAGTGAATTCTGTTAACCATTGTATTCTACAGTATGACGGGCATGAGATTGAGTTTATCATGTATCGTACTTGGGTTGTCTGACTTTGATTGTATTATTGGTATCGAAATGCTGACCAAGTACAGCGCTACCGTTGATTGTTTCCACAAGATTGTGAGATTCAGACCTGAGATGGCTGTTGAGTGGAAATTCTACGGTAAGGGTTCTCGAGCCAGAATTCCTTTGATATCTACTATAGCTATGACTCGATTGTTACAGAAAGGAGCGGAGGGATTCCTTGTTTATTCAGTTGATGTACTGAAATCGAGTCCATCATTAGCTGATTTGCCAGTGGTATGTGAGTTCGCTGATGGCTTCCCAAATGAGATTACTGGTTTGCCTCCGATTCGAGAGATAGACTTCAGCATTGAGTTGATGCCGTGCACAGTTTCGATTTCTAGAGCTCCGTACAGAATGGCACCGGTTGAACTGAAGGAATTGAAAGATCAGTTGGAAGATTTACTGGCCAAGGGGTACATCAGACCGAGTGTTTCTCCTTGGGGTGCACTAGTATTGTTTGTGAGGAAGAAAGACGGTTCGATGAGACTTTGTATTGATTACCAGCAACTGAACAAGGCGACGGTAAAGAACAAATATCCTTTGCCTCGTATCGATGATCTATTTGACCAGTTGCAGGGTTCGTCTATATATTCCAAGATCGATCTGAGATCTGGATCTCATCAGCTGAGAGTCAGAGATTCTAATATCCCAAAGACAGCGTTCAGAACCAGGTATGGACATTATGAGTTTATTGTCATGCCGTTTGGTTTAACGAATGCTCCAGTGGTATTTATGGGTCTTATGAACCATGTCTTTTAGAAATATCTCGATGATTTTTTGATTATATTCATTGATGATATTTTAATTTATTCGAAGAATATGATTGAGCATGCTGAACACTTGAGAACTGTGTTGAATTTTGAGGGCTGAGAAATTGTATGCTAAACTGTCAAAATGTGAGTTTTGGTTGAGACAGATGGTATTTCTGGGTCATATTATATCCGGAGATGGTATTTTAGTTGATCCCAGTAAGGTTGAAGCCGTGATCAGTTTGCCGAGACCGACATCAGTGCCAGAGTTTCGCAGTTTTATGGGTTGGCAGGATATTACCGACGATTTATTAAAGATTTCTCGAGTATTGCTAAACCAATGATGCAGTTGACTCATAAAAATGCACCATTTGTTTGGTCAGAAGACTGTGAGTCCAGTTTTCTGGAATTGAAGAAGAGACTGATCAGTGCTCTGATACTGACTATCCCCTCAGGTACTGGTGATTTTGTTGTTTATTGTGAGGCTCCTCACAGGGGATTGGGATGTGTATTTATGTAGCGAGGCCATGTTATTGCCTATGCTTCGAGACAGTTGAAGCCACACGAGACTCGCTACCCAATTCGTGATCTGGAATTGGTTGCCATCGTCTTTGCATTAAAGATATGGCGGCACTACCTGTACGGTGAGAAGTTTGAGATCTATTCTGATCATAAAAGCCTGAAATATCTATTTTCACAATCAGAATTGAATATGAGACAACGAAGATGGCTTGATATGCTTAAAGATTTAGATTGTAAGATCAAATACCATCCGAGGAAATCGAATGCAGCAGATGATGCACTGAGTCGTAAGGTATGTTCTTTGTCCTTATCGACTATTGGTGTGTCAAATTTGATATAAGATTACTGTTTGTCTGGATTGGTATTTGAGACAGATCATAGACCGTTGAGATTATATGCTGTTCAAGTCGAACCAGAGTTGATTTTGAGAATTAAAGCGTCTCAGAAAGTTGATCAGAAGATACAGAATTCAATATTGATGGTCATAGCAGGGCATCGATCCGAGTATCAGGTACGGGATAATGTACTGTATGTGAATAATCGTCTTGTTGTGCCAAATGTTCCAGATTTGAAATGACAGATATTGTCAGAAGCGCATAGCAGTCGATTCAGTATTCATCCTGGTGGCAAAAAAATGTATAATGACTTGAAAAGACAGTTATGGTGGAAACAGATGAAAGCTGATATTGCTGAGTTTGTATCCAGATGTCTGAATTGCCAATAGGTAAAAACTGAGAGAAAGAAAGCAGGAGGACTGTTATAGAGCTTATCGATTCCTGAATGGAAATGAGATTACATTTTCATGGATTTCGTGACAAAGCTACCGCGTTCCTCCCAAGTTTGCGATGCGATTTGGATCGTAATTGACAGATTGACCAAATCCGCATGCTTTATTCCGTACAAGATGACGTACCGACATGACCAGATGGCAGAAATTTATGTCTGGGAAGTGGTCAGATTGCACGGAGTGCCAAAGTCGATTGTTTCAGACTGTGATCCTCGGTTTACTTCGCACTTCTGGCAGAGTTTACAGCAGGCTCTAGGTACGAAGTTACATCTGAGTAACGCATATCATCCACAGACTGACAGACAGTCAGAGCGGACGATCCAGACATTGGAGGATATGCTGAGAGTAGTAGTGCCTAATTTTAGCACTAGTTGGCAAGATTCGTTGCCCCTTTGTGAGTTTTCGTACAACAACAGCTATCAAACGAGTATTGAGATGGCTCTTTTCGAGGCGTTGTACTGTAAGAAATTCAGATCCCCTCTTTATTCGGATGATCTCTGAGGTACCTGAGATTGGACCTTACATGATCAGAGATATGACTGAGAAAGTGAAGCTGATTCAGAAGAGAATGAAGGCAGCTCAAGACAAACAGGACAAATATGCCAATGTCCGACGTAGACCATTGGTATTTGAGGCAGGAGACCGAGTATTCTTAAAGATTTCACCTTTCCAAGGAGTTGTCAGATTTGGCAAGAAAGGGAAACTGTCTCCACGTTACATTGGGGCATATGAGATTCTCGAGAAGATAGGAGATCGTGCCTATCGATTCGCTTTACCGCCTTCATTATCTGGGATGATGTCTTTCATGTATCAGTATAGAGGAAATATCTTCCTGATGCTTCACATATTATTCAGCCTGAAGAGGCAGAGCTAGACGAGACACTGAGTTACTTCGAGAAAACCGATTCAGATTCTCGATCGGAAGGAAAAGCAACTCAGAACGAAGACTATTCCACTTGTGAAGATTCAGTGGAGTCGTCATGGCATTGAAGAAGCTACCTGGAAGACAGAGTCAAATATGAGACAGAGGTTCCCAGAGTTATTTCACTGACGTGAGTTTTCTGTTTAGCTTCTTTTGTTATACCTTCTTATGATATGATTTGATTACCTGTGATTTTGGGAACAAATTCATATCTTAGAGGGGGAGAAATGTAATGCCCGAGATTTTTATCAGTTAATCTGCGAAATGATTGTTGTGAATTCATACGATTACGAGAGGATTAATCGGGATACGATTTGATTCAGCATGTGAGATTTAATGTGCGAGGACAGTACCATTCACGCACATGCGCGCACATGCGCGAAATGGGCAGAAGACCTCGCGCATATGCGTGGAGTGAGGGCGTGCATATGCGCGAGCTGGGCGAGAAGCCAGCCAATTCCAGAGAACCTCGCGCATATGCGCGGAGATGAGGCACGCATATGCGCGAGCTGCCGAGATGTTATGTGCTGAGACAAGTAGGTCTCGCGCATATGCGTGAGCTGAGGTCGCGCATATGCACGAGACGTGCTGAAATAAGGATGAGCCACCTATCATTTCCATGCAAGATATATAGGTCGCGCATATGCACGAGACGTGCTGAACAAAGGATGAGCCACCTATCATTTCCATGCAAGATATATATATATATATGTATATAATTTGCCTTCATTGCTTCAGATATTCAGCCAAAAGGAAACGAGAGAATCTCAAGGGAAAGCTTCAAGTTGATTTCAAAAAAATTTGATTGTAGTAAATCCGTCTGTTAGATTTTGAATCCGAGTGCAGTACTGTGTTCCTATCGACACAGGCTACAACTGGACGTAAGTTTTCTGAAGTTTTGATACGATTTGAAATTATGGTATTGCCAGAATCGGATATGATTCATATATGATGTTCTTGACATGTTAGACATCGTATAATTGAAACCAGATTGAAGAGCAGACACTGTATAAAATTGTTATGATTTTCAGAATCGATTTGATATCAAAATTGTATGGTTATCGATTATGAGATGAGATTGATATCTGTTGATTTGTTTTGCTGGGTCTATTGAGATTGTACTGTTATGCTGTCAGAATTTGATAAGATACATATGTATCGAGTTGAGTGGTATACTGATATGGTATATTCGATATTGTCATTGCCAGATTAATATTGACAGGCATTGAGTTTGAGACTTCGATAAATTCAGAGCGACAGAAAGAAAGGTATAAATCAATGTTGATTCGGGATTACACAACTCGAGTTGGATTTGACTTGAGTTTCCCTAAATCACATACTTTATTTTATTGCATTGATATCTGCAATTATGAAATTGATATGTGTGGTCTATTGATTTATAGACAGAGTATGTATTGAGTCATAGGCTGATTTGCCTAGTCATTGGCTGATGCGCCAAGTCTTCGGCTGATTCGCCAAGATACTGGATGTTGGTTTATATCGATGTATCTTAGGAGTTGATTCATTCTTATCGCTGAGATTCGATATATGTGACAATATCCAGGAACCGGGATCCCTAGATTAGAGATGAATCGAGTCTGAGATGACGAGTCATGAGTTGATTTACAGTGTTATATCATTCATGTTTTCAGATTTTGATACATGTTATTGATATGTGTTTCATGATTTTATATGACTGCATGTTTACATTGTTTATACTGGGATTATGTTCTCACCGGAGTTATCCGGCTGTTGTCTTGTTTTTATGTGTGTATGACAACAGGTGGGGCAGGATCAGGATCAGGAAGAGGATGAGAGATTCAGAATTAGCGTGGAGATTTGGACTTAGAGTAGAGTGATTTTCAGTACTTGATATAGTGACTGAACTTTAGTTGAAATAAATAAATGTTGTACAAGACTTGTACCTTTATATTGATATGTACGTCAGATTGAATACATTACATTTCCGCACTTGTATTTAAAAGAAAAAAATTATGTCCCACATTACTTAATTGTTATATTGATTTTTAATAATGATTAAGAAGACAAATTAGGTTTGGGTCCCCACAGTTCACCTCCTTCAACTTTTCATATTTCCACCACTTATAAAAATTCATGCATATATGAATCATTTTTCTTTTAAATCAAGGATATGCAACATGTCTTTTAGCAATAACTTTTCATAATATAATTTCATAAACATTTGCAAGAAACATAGTAACTTTATTTAAATCATTCAGGGCACTACCATGACATTTAACATTTTTCAAGTGTAAAATGATCGTTTTTCCCCTGGACGTAAAATTTCTCTACTTTGACTTTTTCTCAATTGTATTGACTCGAGACTATCCCAAATAATTATTTAAGATTAAATTTAATTTTTAAAATTTTTATTTAGCTTAAATTCGAGGCTTTCGATTTTATTTCTTATTTACTAATTCGTGAAGTGTTTAATTCCCAAATTAATTCAAACATTAATATTTTCTTCCCAAATTTTAAAAATAGACTTTTAATACTTAACAACCCTCGTGAACCATGAACCAACCCCCGTGGACCATGGTTCGACCTTTTTTCTTTTCCTTAGCCCTAGTTCAAACCTAAGCTAGTTTCCTTCGGTCCATTATCGTTTTTCTCGAACCACACCTAAGTCACCTCGAGCCAACCCCTGACCAGACCACCTAGGGCCCTACTGATCCCTCTTGACCCATCTAACTAGCCCCTAGCCCATGCCACAACTTCCTGCATGAGTAGCGGTTGTGACTTATACGCTTAGCAGTCTACCGAAACTAGGACTCTTCTACTCGAGCCACCACCGAGCTCGAGCCCTCCTGACCCTCACTGGACCACCCTCAGACCTAGCCTAGACCATCCTATCTAGTCGTGACTCCCTCCGCACAGCAGATGTCCTCGGGTTGCATGGGCAGAGTCCTATCTCAAATGGAATTCCCTAGCCGCTGAACATGAGTCCTGGCCATGCTATGACTCTTCCTCACACCCAACCACGTCCAGCCCGAGCCATGGTCAAGCCCTGGTAGAGCCGCACGTCTTGCTTCCACCTAGCCGAAACCCTAGTGCACAAACCATGCGATTTTCGTTCAACCTTTATCCCCTACTTATGCAGCCCTTGTCTAGGTTTCTATGGACCTCAACACGTTGTAAAAACTTCCCTCCAAGTTACCCTACCACGGCAGCCCCTTTGTGAATCATTAAAACAAGTATGGAACCACAAAATCATGAGTTATATGCATGTGTATCAATACAAATGAAAATACATCAAGTTTATCATGTTTTTGCATGCAAACATCTATCAAGCATATATTATGGTGTGAAGGATGAGAAAAGAGATTAAGGCGTGCCTTTGCGTATTTTACGCATGAAAAAAAGTTGAGTTATTGTGTGTGTTGTCTGTAGTATGCGTGAGTTTAAGGGTTTAGGGATTTTATTTTTAATAAAAACTCAAGTGCAAGCCTAGGCCCATTAACCATGGTAAATTAGGCCCATTAAGCTCATTAGTAAATATATAAAATATTTTGTTTAGGGATTTTTTTATAAAATATTAGCCGAGTTCTGGAAAAGTTCATATTTTAGTCGAAAATTGAACACTGGTTGAAAATATGCCTCGGCGTATAAAAACACTTCAAAACTCCTTAAATTCGAAATTTCCATTTAAATACACCACAAATTTAAACAATTAAAAATAATTATTTAATAAAAATATTTTCCCTTATATGGTCTCCAGTCTCCGTTCGTCGATCGCACCTTGAATAGATTTTTAAAACACAGTTTTATGCATTCTAGCAGAAAAGCCTATTTTAAACAAGTAATCATGCATATCATAATTAATTCATGCCATTAAAACCATTTAATTAGTCATTTTTTTATTTTCTCTAGATTTGCATGCAGTTAGATTACGTTATCATATTTTGGATCTTACAAATCTAATATTTATGATAGTTAATAATGTTTTATCATTTGGTGCCATTCGTTATTTGGTGTATGTTGAAGTTGATGAGTTGAAGATGAAGGCAACCATGGGGTTAGAGTTCAAAATGTTGACGGAGCACGGGGGCGATAGCACCTACAAACCTGAGTTTAAAGGTAAGCATGTTGATAATTTAATTTTTTTTATTACTAACGTGTTTCGTTGTTGCATAGCTAACCAAGATTTGAGGAAAAATCTTTTTGAAGAAGGGGAGTATGATATGAATCTAATCGAGCATGGCGTGCTAATGGCTAGTTATGAACAAGATTCGAGGGAAAATCATTTTCAAGAAGGGTTCGTAATGCTTGGAAGTGGGTATGGTAACCATAAGATCATTGTTCAAGTGTTAAATGATGAGGGAGACCAGAAGAATATGTGCCCGAGCGGTAAAAGGTCACGCCCGAGCGCCACACTTATTTGCCAAAACGAAGAATTCAAGAACCCTCCGCACCCGAGCGGTCAAATCCTACAGCCCGAGCGCCACACTTACTGCACAAGATGAAGAATTCCAGAACTCTCCACGCCCAAGAAGTCAAATCTTACCCCCGAGCATGCCGCCTTACAAGAAATTTAGACTTTGACCTAATTTAGAATCCTAGATTATTTGGTAACTTATTTTGATCAACTTTTTGATATGTAAACAACATATAGACGAATTTGGGTGATTATAAAAAAATTATCTTGAGTTTATACAAAAATATTTTGAGTTTTCTCTCAAAAATTTCAAGGCTTTTGCTTTGTTCTTAAAAATCAAATTTATCAAGGATTTATTCTTTGTGCCGTTTGTCGATTGATCTCATACGGATTGTCAAGGACAAGTTCTTTGAAGGTTCTTCTGATTCTCAATTTGTTTTATTTGTGAATATTTGTTGCTAAGTTCATAGTTGCATGTTTACATGATATATGTTTTACAGTACATGCTTAGCTATTTATAGGCTTTAGGATTAATGTTTTGAAAGCTAGATAAAATTGCATGATGGGTTACATTTAGAATTTGGACTGTATTCAAATATTATGCCTCTCAGACGAGCCCTTAGCACGGAAAGATAGGACGATAATCCTGGAGACGACAGAGGCTTTCCACCACCACCCCAGGAGATCCCGCTACTCGGGTTTGGAAGGGATTACGCGATTTATGGAGCAGGCGCACCAGGATCTGAGACCCTAGAATGATATAAACGAGTAGTTCAGAAGGCTCAAGCCGAAGGAGTTTGGGGGTACTGACCCATTTGTAGCAGAGGGTTGGATTCGATCACTGAAGCTGCACTTCCAGTAGTTGGACACAAGAGATGGGGACAAAGTCAGATGCGCCACATATATGCTGAGGGATGATGCATCCCTGTGTGGGAGGGAGCAGCGCACGTAGTGGATTTGGCTACCCTCACGTGGAAGTAGTTTAAGGACATCTTGTACAACAAGTAATTTTCGGCTGACGTCAGGGGACACCTGACACGAGAGTTCATGAGTCACCGACAAGGGTACTTTTCTCTTGCCGAGTTGATCAGGAGATTCGATCGGGTCTGTCATTTTGGGCCCCTTATTGTGAGGGATGTAGCTGAGAAGTTGAGGCATTTTATGGATGGCTTCAGACCCACTATACGCCGGGATGTCATGCTGATGAGGCCGGCTACTTATTATGCTGCCACTGCCTGTGCTTTTCAGGAAGAGCAAGCCCTGAGGGATATTGATGTTGAGATGCAGCGGAAAAGGCATTAGGCCCACCAAATCTCACAGCCGCAAAAAAACAATTTACAAGGTCACCCAAGACTAGGGCAGCAGAAGACCCAAGGACAGTTCAAGAGACCAGGACAACAGAAGCCGCCACAGGCTCCAGGTGCTCCTAAGATGGAAGAGAGATAGCCCTCAGGCAGTGCAACTATTTTCATCATAGTAAGTGTATGTGCGGGACGTGCAAGTGCTTTATTTGCATAGAAGAAGGCCACAAAGCTGTGGATTTCCCTAGGAACAAGGGCCCTACTACTGGGAGAGTCTATGTTATGCATGCCAAGGAAGCGGAGGCTGAGCCAGACTCGACACTGATCATCAGTAACATTCTTGTTTAAAATTTTTATTTATCGCCTCGATTGCATGAAATATTATATTGATTGATGGGATTACTTTTTGGATCAAGAACTTGGAATAAATTAGGTTGCATTTCTAAGTAGGTGGACTTACGGGTTGAATTGACTTAATTAAGAGTATTAAGGGTCAAAGTGCAATAACCAAAAAATTTTAAGGACCAAATTGAAAAATCAAAAGTTGAAGGGCTAATTTGCAAATTCTCAATATACATGTGGTTGTTTTCGCATTCTCTGAAAGTTTAGGGATCAAATTAATGATTTTCGCGATTTTAGAGCCTAAATTGATTAGATTCGAATTTTTATGGGGTTAGAATGTAAATTTTCGAAAAATGAAAGACCAAATTGAAGAAAAAATCCGAAACTTGAAGGTTGAGAATGCAATTTCCGAAAATTTCTAGGGTCAAATTGTGTAATTTTCTAAGGATTACTAGGAATAAAATAGGGATTTTCTAGAATTTTGGGTAATTAATGATACGAAATTTCCTTAAGTGATCGGGTTTGATGGTATGTTTTGTCGCATGAAGGATATTTATTTCAGGTGTAGCCACGTATGTACTGCTAGATTACGGAGCTACACATTCATTTATATCTGAGATATTTTTCAAGCTACTAGGGATCATACCAGAGGCCATGGATTTGGGATTCAGAGTTTTGATTCCTTCCGCGATCAGGTGTTTACCTCAAAGATAGTGAAGAGTTTGAAGATTAGATTACAGAAAAATGTGGTACGGGCAAATTTGATTGTTCTACCGATGCCCGAGTTTGATATTATTCTGAGTGTGGACTGACTTTCTTTGAATTGAGCTTCGATATATTTTTGACGGAGGTCAGTATCATTTGAACGCCCAAAAATTTGAAGGTACACGCGAACCACATGCATACGAGTTATTAAATTCTTTGTGTATTTTAATTAAATGTTTTAATTGATAAATAAATTATGTTGTGCATATTTACATGTTTAAAATATATTTTCTATATGGTTGCATTAAATTATATTTTAAAAAGGTTATTCGAGTTGCGATCGAGGAACGGAGACAGAGGGCGGAAAAATATTGGTTAATTGTTTTTAATTATTTAAATTAAGGGTGATGCTTTTTCGTATTTTTGAAAATATGGGGTTTTTGAGGTGATTTTATACGTCGAGACGTAATTTTTATCGGTGTTGGTTTTTCAACAAAAGTACGAACTTTTCGGTAACCCAGCTAATAAATTCACAAAATTATTTTAACAAAACTATTATCATATTTTAATTAATTCATAATCAAGCACTAATGGGCCTAAACTTATTCTTAATAGGCCTAAGCCTTGATTCGTAAATTAATTAGTATATAAAATATTAAAATCTACCCCAAACCTTTATACTACGCGCCTAAATCTCCAAGGCAAATCAAACACTTTTCTTCCCGATTTTTACACGGCACTCACACATAAAAATCGAGGGGAAAAGCATCAAATTCTTCAAGGTTTTCAAGGGTTTTTCGTGTCGTCGTTCTTCCATTCGTCGACGATTAATCGTGCGTTTAATACGCAAAGACACGCCATAATTCTCCTTTTACTCATCCATCATGCCATAGTATTTATTTAAATGTGTTTTGCATGAAACAAAAGTTGCATCATGTTATATTTTCGGAATTGCATAATAGGTGATTTTTAAGGCTTGTGTTTTCATCCAAAAAACTTGTTTAATATGTGTTAAGGGGTTGCCATGGCTAGGGTATTCATCAAGGATGTTTTTCACAAGTTTTAGGGTCCTAATAACACACCCAAACACGCTGCATCATGATAAGAAAACAAACTGGTACCATCTTTCTTTTATGGAGTAGTGGGGTTCGGTTTTATGGGGTATGTGGTTGGGCTTGGGTTCGGTTGGGACCAGAGCCTGGTTAGGGACATGGTAGAGTCAAGAGAAGAGTCCTAGCCATGACAGGACTCGAAATCCAGGGACTGGGAGGAGTCCTTGCCAACAAGGACTCCACCTGAGAAGCATAGGAGTGCAGGTTGGTAGGTTGTTGTGCAGATGGTTAAGAGGCTCGGCCAGAGGTCTTTCGTTGGGCTAGGTCAAGTGATTAGGGTCCTATGAGGGTGCTTTAGTGGTTGGTTCGTGGAGTGGCTCGGTGGTTGGGGGCCTAGTAGAAAAAAACGTGGAGTACACATGTTGTGCAAACTCATGCATGCAGCTGTTGGAGGGCAGGGGTCTTTCTGTGGTTTGGGCGCTGGATCACAGCCTGGGCTGGGTCTGGGCATGGCTTAGGGATGGTTAGGTTCACGAGGGGTCAAGTGGTTAAGGGCTGGTTGAGTCATAGTCCAATTAGGAGTCCTAATGCAACTAGGATGCACACTTCCTCACGTACATGCAATTTAGTGTAGGGTGCAGTAGGTTTCCGAGGGTCTAAAGGGCTAGTCAGGGGCTAGGTTTTGTCAGAAGGGTCCTTAGGTGGGTTGGCTAGGTTTTGGCTCAAGGTGGCTCAGGCGTGGCTCGAGTAAATTGGGAGATGGCTCGGTGGCTTCGTTAGTGTGTCAAAAACAAAACTTAAAAGGCAAAAATTGAATCCATGGGTCCACTGGTGTGGCTCATAACTTGTAAGGTAGAATAAATACTAAAAATGTTATGCTTAAAATCTGGGGTCAAAATAACGAGTTTTGGATTTATTCGGGATTTAATCGCCACACGAAACGCTAATTAACGAATTAATTGAAACGCCTAGTTTTAAGCTTTATAAAATTATGAAAAAATTGTATTTAAGCTTAAATAATTATTAAAAGCCTAAGTTTTAAATTTGGGAGTTTTATATTAAGGTTTAGTTTAATTCGAGATTAAAACGCATTAATATGTCACATTTAAATGATTAATTTAAAAGTTCTCGATTTGAGCTAAATAAAAAATATGAGAAAATTCATGTGAGCTTAAATAATTATTTGGGACATGTTAGAGTCAATGAAATTAAGAAAAAATCAAAAACGTAAAATTTTACGTCTAGGGGTAAAACGATTATTTTACACCTATAAATTTGTAAACGTCATGGCAGTATCCTGAATGCTGTTTTACATGTTAATGTGATTATTTAAATTTTTATGAATTTTTATGATGTTAAAATGTTTATTTTAAATGTTTATGATTTAATATGTTAAAATGCTGATTTTAAACGTTTATGGATTTTTATATGTTCAAATGTTATTTTAAACGGTTATGGATTTTTATAGCAAAACGATAACGTTAAAAGATATGTTGTATGCTTGTTTTTAAAAGGAAAATGATATTAAATGTTTAAATTTTTATAAAGTGATGAGAATATGAAACGTTGAAGGAAGTGAAGTAATTGTGACTAATACGATGATATGTTGGAAATTTCGCGAGGGTTATGGTCCCAGTGGGAGCCCGACGATCGTGTTTCCTTGGATACGGATATGAAAGATTTATATGTATACGATGATATGTTAAAACATAAGGCCAATGCCCAGTTGACCGGTGAGAGTGTTGGTGGTGTCACCGCTGCCCATTACTGTTGTTACATGTAGATGGATCCATCGCCCAACACGTAGATGTAGACATAGATGAACACGAAAGTGACAATTAATGATATGAATTCAACGAAAGGAAAAAGGAATACGTATATGTTGATGATGATATGTATATGAATCTGTTGAGGATGACATAAATATGTTTATGAAAATGTTTATGAAAAAGGATTATGAAAATGTTTATGAAGTTTATGCATCATGAAATTTTTTATGAAAATGGCTATGTTTAAAGTTTATGCATCTTCATTAAAACGATATTTTAAGTACATGTATTTTTCACTGTTGTATGTTATTTGTATATGTAGTACTCGTTATCAAGAATATGATGTGTTGAGTCTTTAGACTCACTAGGTGTGATTGATGCAGGTGATTATGATAATAATGTGTATGGAGGTCTTGATAGTTGACTTTACTGGACTAAAGGTGCACATAACCCGAGGACCGACGCTAGTTTTCCGCACTAGTTATGATTCATGATTTTAAATTAAGTCAAAATATTTTACGACTTTTTATTTATGTTTTTTGAGATATTTTTGAGAGGTTTAGTATGAGCTATACTTTTCAAATGTTATTTTTAGGTTTAGTAAAATATTGGATAATTTTATGTTAAACTATTTCTTTAGGTTTTTCAAATTATTTCTGGTTGATTTATTTAAAATGATGTCAAAAATATTTTATGATTCGGCCGAATGCTAAGTGAGGTTTGAAAAAAAAATTTATTACTTTCTAAGCAAAACGAATAAGCAGAAGTTTCAGTTGGTATCAAAGCAATGGTCTTGTAAAGGGTTGTGTCACCATTAGCGCCGGAAAAATCAGTCGTCAAACCTCAAATTTGTAAGTTTACATGCTTTATATGATTTTATGATGTTACCTGCATAAGTACATGAGTTATATGTTCACGTCACATGTTTAATAACTCTATGAGAATATATGAATTATATGTTTTAGAATTTCTATATTTGATACGATATGAAATAAGAAATTATTTGATTTCGATACATGTTGGTTTGTGGTGGAAATTGGACTGTGTTGATTTTTTTTGTTTTTGTTTTGACGTTCTACTTTTTGGGCCATAAGTTAATCATGAATAATATGAAGGCTTTTGGAACTCGTAGATTTTCTAAGAATATATTTATGATTCACGGTTACTAGTTGAATTAATTTTTGGGAATTACTCATAAGACATAATGATTCGAGTATTTGCAACGAATTTGGGAATAAGAAAATGTATAAATTGAGATTTTTAGTTTTGATGAAAGGTAAGATTGGTTATAAGAATTGATTTTGGGTAAATAAGCTTAAATTTTCGAAATTTATGTTATGGGAAACCTATAGAAGGGAATAAGAATGCCAAAAACTTATGGATTAATCGTAGAATTTTTGAAATTAAGGACCAATTAGGATAATTTTTGAGGAAATTAAGAATTTATTTTGCAATTGTTAAGGAATTTGGGGACTAGTTTAGCAATAAGCGATAATTGAATGGGTTAAATGATAAGAATTTTCGATGATTTAGGCTTTTAGGAATGTTTGGAACCTTGAGATATCTTGGTTATAATGTTATAAAGAATGTTAATCAAAGGTTTTTTTTAGAATGAATCGATATTAGGCTTGAAAATCTAAGCGTTAGCGGATGCGTTTGGGATTTTAAGGTTGAAATATGATAAGCTGATGAACATCTTAGGTACAAAATAAGAAAGTAATTGTGGGGACCCAGACGCTAATTCATATCTTAATCATTATTAATGTCAAATATAACAATTAAGAAAAGTGAGATTAAATTTTTTTCTTTTTAAAATATAAATGCGGAAACGTAACAGTAATCTATCTGATATACATATCAAAATTAAAGAACAAATCATGTCCTACATGTCTCTATCTCAACTAGGTTCAACGAGTATACATCCAGTGCTGAATCCTATTCTGTTTCTGAGCCCGGATCTCCACGCTAACAATAATCTCTCATCCTCTTTCTGATCTTGATCATGTCCCACATGTTGTCATGAACACAAACAACAAGACAACATCCGGATAACTCTGGTGAGAACTATATTCCCAGTATAAACCATTTATACATGCAATCATATAAACTGATATAAAAGCATGAATTAGATATCGTTACATGTATCATAATCGAACAACATGAATCGTTATCAAACTGTAAATAAAACATGAATCGTAATCTACGAAACATATATTAATACAGGCCTGCAAATCAAACTCCTAACTCGACGTCTCATACTCGACTCATCTCTCATCTAGGGATCCCGGTCTGAATAAGAACGTAACAAGTCTCCCACCTAACTCTCCCGTTCGCGGTTGTGGTACGTCCTTATTCCTGGACTTTGGTCTACTCTATATCGACCAATCAGCATTAAGGAGCTCTCTGTCTCTTAAGCCCATCGATATCCCAAACGTCCAGTGTCTTGGCACATCTGCCAACGACTTTGGCACTTAAGCCAATCCTACTCTAACAATGTGCAATGGGCCAGTGACTATTCAGTCACAATTCAGCCCCTCTGTCAGTGACTCTCACTCAATAGTTGTCTGCTATACACTGATGTTCTATACGTCAATAGAATAAGCATAATCAGACAGATAATACAACCGTATAAAAACAATCAACCAAAGACTATATGCTTTGCTATAAATCAATAGACTAAGCACATTAATCTCAGGAATCACAAATATCAATGCAACAAATAAAGTATGTGGTTTAGAGAAACCAGAGTTAAATCTAACTCAAGTCAATCTCCCATTTAACATCGATTTGTACCTTTCTCTTCTCGATATGACGAAGTCGAAGTCTCTAATTCAAATCTTTCCAAACCCAATCTGTCAATGACAATATCAAATAGACACAATATCAATATACAACTCATTCAAGACCTGTTCTGATCAATACTCAATTCAAGACATTATCTGACCAATGTCAACGATATAACGATAAATCTATCAATACAAAATCTGATCAGATGTCAATCTGCTGATGTTTCAACGGCATAACCAAAAAATTTCAATAACCCCGTCAATCTCAACATCACAGATATAATACCACAACTCATAATCGATATCAATACGAATCATAATCTTCAATAATAACAGATAACAATCGTAAATCTATATAATCTCGATCATATCAACTCTAAAAATCATAACAGTTATATAATCAGTCCATTCTTCGATTGACTTCAATTATATACTGATCCGTATATCCAGAACACATAATATCAGTCAAATCACAATTCCCCCAATATCATAATTTCAAAGCTTGTCAAAATGTAACAAAACTTACGTCTAGTATATATATATATATATATATATATATATATATATATATATATATATATATATATATATATATATATATATATATATACACGTTGCATGGTGAAACCAAGTGTCGAGTTTTCGTTCCGCATGCCTCGCGCATATGCGGGCCCCAGCCCCGCGCATATGCGCGAGACCTACTGTCTCGGCATGTGTTAAAATAATCACTTCGCGCACATGTGCGTACTATCTCGGCGCATATGCGCCCAACGTTCTGTTTTGCACCTTGGCCACTGAACTTCTCGCGCATATGCGCGCACACAAGCCGCGCATATGCGTGAGACCTTCTGGTCAAGCACATTTCCTTCCACACAACTCGCGCATATGCGCGCCCACTCTTCGCGCATATGCGTGAGGTCCTCTGCCCATCTCGCGCATATGCGCGAGCTGTACTGTCCTCGCATATAATTCATGTTTTCTTCCATCTTTTCGGTCTAATCCTTTCCGTCTATAATCACCTCAATTATCACCAAATTATTTCAGATTACGGTAATCAAAATCTCGGGCCTTACATTTCTCCCCCCTAAGATACGATTTTGTCCCTGAAATCACAGGCAATCAAGTCAGATATCAAATCATATACAAGAAAGAGATATACAGAAGTTAAGAAGAAAACTCATCTCGATGAAACAATTCTGGAATCTCTGTCTCATCTCGGATTCTGTCTTCCAAGTAGCTTCTTCCATATTCTAACAACTCCATTTAAATTTCAACAGCTGAATAGTCTATATTCTGAAATATTTTTCTTCTACTGATGCTGATTCCAATTTGGAATAATCATTTAAGAAGTATAATATCATAGTACCCTTCGAAGTAACTCTGATCGAATCAATCTCAAAATACTGTCTATACAATCTCCGTATATATCAACCAACAGTTCATAATAATTCCATATCATCATCTGTTATCAAATTGGTTCAATCCCAATCGATTCAATATTCGGACTTGTCTCAATTACTAACGGTCGTCGTCTGCCGTTGGTAAATTTAGTCAGTCTATTCTGAGCTGTCTTCATTCTCTTCTGAATCAGCTTCACTTTCTTCGTCATATCTCTGATCAAGTCAGGTCCAAAATCAGGTACCACAGAGATATCAACCCAATAAAGAGGGGATCTACACTTTTTGTCGTACAACGCCTCAAAAGAGTCATCTCAAACTCTTCTGATAGCTATTGTTGTACTAAAACTCACACACTGACAATGAATCTTGTCAATTGGTGCTAAAATCAAGCACTACAGCTTCAAGGATATCTTCTCATATCTGGATAGTCCGCTCTGACTATCCCTCAGTCTGTGGGTGAGATGTAGAAGAATCTGCTATACACTTTACCAAACGTGCAAAGTTAACCGTATATAGTCTCAAAGGTATACAATCTGTATTAAATACTGATCTAGAAGATAACAATTCCCAAGCAGATTTAATACAACAGTCGTATATAATAGCCTGCTAAACCCATGCATCTATGAATTTCTGGAACCGATGTCATTCTCAGCCAACTGATGAAAGGATCGGTGAATCGGGTGAAGAGTGTTTAGAAGGGGGGGTTGAATAAACACTGCTCGATTAAAATAATTCTTCGACAAACTGATTTCAGTTTTATTACAAACAGAATCTAAAATATTCTTTCGGTCAACAACAATTAGTTAAACTGAATAAACAGTTGCGGAAAACTAAATGACTGAAAGATAGAGTATCTAACTTAAAATAATAACTGAAGGTAATAACAACACAATTTGTTTCTGGATGTTCGGACACTTGAATAACTCCTACTTCACCCCTTCTATCACGCAGATAGGATTTTCACTAAAAGACTTTGATCAAATACAAATCAGTGTACTGACCCACTTCAGTTTGGACTTATCACTTTGCCAATGCTGAAACTCTTAGCATACAACACTTTTACAGATCATAACTGATCATAGCACAATTTAGAAATTCTATCAATCTATTTCAAGGTGCTATGAAAGCTCAAGAGCGTAGTCTAGAATACTACTGATAAAACTGATAAGCGTGAGCTTGATTTCTGAATGTGAGCGGATATTTTTGCAGCGTAACAGCAAGTAAGATAACTGAGAATGCGATACTGCTTCAGCTGCTGCCTTTTCGACTATTTATAGGCTTCCCTCTCAACTGTAACATTAAAGATATTTGAATATTCTAACCGTTGATTGCCACGTCGATATATCCTGACAATAGTACACTATTTATTTCTGAAATGCGGCGAGCCACTACCAGTTGCAGATGGCTGTACTATATGTCGTTTGTCGCTTTCAACTGATGACGTGTACAGCTGAGAGATCAGCTAGTAAAGATCAGTTGACGATGAAAGTTGATTGATGACGTGTTCAGTTACGTTGATCAGTTAGTCCAATTCAGTTGCTAGAATCAGTTGGTCAATCTTTTGTCAAACGACGGAATTTCGTTTCCAACAATTTCCCCCTTTATGGTGTTTGACAAAACTATAGTGAAAGAAACTTGACTGAATGCAAAGTAGATAAAATAATATGTCGGTTAACTGAATCAACTGAATTTATATTTCTTTACAATAGATAATGTTCCTATTGTTGTTTCTTCTGCTGCTCTAAGATCTCCTTTATTTCTTCCCTCTTTTTGTCAAACTGTTCCATCTTGAGAGATATCTTCCCAACATCAGTAGAGAGGAGCTTGACAGAGGTTAAGATGTTATCGATAGCAGTAGTCATAGTGTATTGTAGCAGTTCGACTTTTCTTGACATAATTGACTCCATTCTGTCGACCCGTCGGTTAATAGAGTTTTGAGTGGCAGTCAAGCTTGAAATAATTCCTCTATTTTTCTGAATGTCGTTGACGGCGAAAGAAAGAGCGGAAACATCAGATTTAATATCCTTCAGACTTTTTAACGATTCCTGATTATCGTCCAACTTCAGAGTATGCGATAATTGAGTAATTTGAATCTTCGAGATGGCAGAAATCATTTGACTCATACTGTCTTGCATATTTTGAACCTCTTCAAAAATGAGATCAAAATCTGCGGAATATGGAGGATGAGATTGTCGAGAAGTGCTTGGTTCACTTGTAGTATGTTCAGAAATTATCAAGGCTTGATCAGTTGAGATTGCTTCAGTAGCGTCTCGAACTGAAGTATCAGCAGTAGTAATTTCTCCTTGATCCCGAGGTGGTGAAGGAGGATTTGGTTCAGCAGATGGTGACACAGCTGAAACTGGTGCCTCTAAAGGGTGATCAATGGAATTAACTGGCACATCAGTTGAAGGGATCGAAGAATCAACTGGCACATCAGTTGAAATAACTTGATCAGTAGTTGGATCTGACTGAACAGGTTCCTCTGTAGAATAATTGCTTCTTGATTGATTTGATCAACAGAGTGATCAACTTTGTCAGAAATGGGTGCACTGATCTGGGATTCTTCCACAACGACCTGAATAACTTCATCGATGTGTGCGAAGGAAAGCTCAGCATCAGTATACATTTGTTGTTCAACAGTAGGTGAAAGAGGCTTATCATGAGCTGGCTCTTCAGTTAGAACAAGAACTAAGGCTGATGAAGGTTCTGTTCTGTCAGAGGGTGCTTCCTCCAATATTTCCTCGTCATCATCATTTGAATCTCCTTGATAGAGAACCAGTTCTTGATTCATTTCCCAGAACTTGATTTGAGATAGCAGTCCTATAAGATCAGTGTCGAGCTGAGTGATTACAGCTTGATCAGCGTAGGCAGTAGGACTAGTAGGTAAGTAGTTGGTTTAAAGCTTGGCAACAATTTGAGCCAACTTCTTCGTTCTTGTCTGATCAAAAATATAACTTTTCCTCTCCATAGCTTGAGCAATCGAGGCAGCTTTGACTGTCTTGAGCACAAAGGCCTCCAGCTTAATGAATTTGCTTAGTTCGGACTTCTTTCTCAATTGCTTGGCAAAAACTTCAGTGCGGTAGGCTGTCCAAGCATCATAGGACTTAATTTTAGAAGCAGCAAAACTGTTAACCTTTGCCCATACAAGGTCAATATGAGTCTGAATTGGGTTGGTGGGTCTGGACTCTTCAATCAACTTTCCTTTCCCTTTATCTGTACTCAAAAGGTGAGGAATTTCCAATCCCGTTCGAGTAGATTCCACCTGCTCTACAAATTTTATGCCTTTAGGTCTAGCAGGTACCACAACAGTAGGACGAGATATCTGAATCAGAGGAGCTTTGATCCTAACTGATTCCTTTTTGGTACCAATTGAAGCTTCTTGTGGAACAATCTGCAGAGGAACTGCTTCTATAGGCTGCTGATCAGTTGAAGAAATCATTGCATCAATAGGAATGGATACCTCCGAAGTTGTTTTAACCCTTTGGGTTCTTGGTTTCTTCGTAATCTGTGGGGATGGAGTCTTTTCTGACTCAGATGTACTCAACACTAATTTTCTTTTGGCGACCTTCAGTTGACCCAAGGTTTTGGCCTTCTTAACTGATTTAGGAGCTGCTAACTGAGTCCCAATCTCCTGTTTGATTTGCACAAACTGACCAGGAGTTATATCCATTTTGGTTTTGGGTGGCATCGTATTCTTTGCATTGAACACCTTAAATTTCGATGACCTTTCAGAATCATTAGCCACAAATCCCTTGACTTTCAACAGATAACTGATTTGAACAGCAAATCCTTTGGATTGTTTTGAGGACAAAAACATATTCTTCAGAATGGTAAAGATAAGGTGCTTCCAGTTAAGCTTGCGGTCAGCCATAATAGCAGAAATGACTTGAAATTTTTCCAAGGTGAGGGCAGCAAATGATCCAGCTTTTGCCAAAAGCCCCTTAGCAACTACATCAGCAAGCAACTGAATTTCATGATTCAGTTCCTTCTTAGGATCGGAAACCTTAATCTTCCGTCCATTAGCAGAGAGAAGAGTTTGCATCTCTTCAATATCAGATGCCTTAACATCCGAAAGTTGTGCCAAACCATCAGAGGGTAAAGAAAATAAATCCCCAAGAGAGTCTTCAGAGATGGTCAGCGACTGACCATTGACAGTAGAAATAATGTTACCTTCAGAATCAATCATCCCAGTGGAGTAGAAATCCTGAAGTTCTTTGGGATAAATGCCCTGCGAGGATTGTCCTAAAAATGTTTTAAGTCCAGCAGCTTCAAGTTTCTGAAACACCTTCTTGACTTCAGCATCGCCGAAGGATAAGATGGATCCAAAATTAATGGCCATAGCGTTCAGCATAAAAGCGGGAATTTGGGTTGCCGTTGATAACTGAGTGAGTTCCTGAAAGAAAATTCGAAGGATGAAATAGTTCTTGCTCTCAAAAGTTTGTGGATAAATGTAAGGTGAAACTGAAGCGAGGCGGGTAATGGTACATATGTACGTGACCATTCAAATTCTGGACACGTGTCAGTCCGTAGAAATTTTGAAACAGTAGAGTGTGTACGTGTGCTATAAGCGTGTGTACAATTTGAGCGGTTAAAAATGAGTCCACGCCATAGACTGAAATTCATCATGAGTTTAGCAGACAGTCACGTCATTGATTTGGAATAAAATAGATTTAATTAGTTAACTTATATGAGAAGATTAGTGAAGTATTCAACTGAACGATCAGTTAGTAAAACTGAGTCCTTTCAGTTGAGAATTCACTAACAACTGTCTTCTCAGTTAACCTCTTAGACCATTATTCCCCCTTAATAAATGCATAAAAAAATGACGGCAATAGACAGAAATGATTAAAGGAGAGCCTGGTGCTTGGCAGAGTAATCGTCACTTAAAGAAGTGTCCTTTCATTTCCCTCATCTTGGCCTATAAATAAGAGTTAGATGGTTAGTCACAGCTATCTCAGCAAATAATTTCATAGAGAAGAAGAATGGCCGGTGCTGGAAGCTCAAGCGTCTCTCTGTTTTCACTGCAGGCCAGAAAGGAGGCCATAGAGGACGAAGTCTTTTACTCAAGCCTTTCCTACTGGGAGGAGTTGCAGTAGTTGGAGTTCCTGTACTACTCTGGACGGGTCACCACCTTCAAACGGATGGCCCAACTAAGAGAAGTGCGGGAGCACTTAAATGTTCTTGCAGGGGTGGACGTCTTCAAGGATGGTCATCTCTATCAACTCTTTCTTCGGAAGGAGCTGGAGATCCTCCACCGCATCGCTTCCTCCCACAGTTTCTGCAAAACCTCTTCTTCAGCACTAGATGCTTGGTTGAGTATGTGGATAGCTGATGTGAAGGAAAATATGAAAATGTCACCTGCTCCCATTAATAAAATTTTTATTTAGTTTTATCGTTGTTTTCCTTTGTTCCTGCTTGCAATGATCTGTATGAGATACAAACACAAGAACTACTGAAACGCTAACTGACATCAGTTAAAAATTCATATGAATAAGCAACTCATTTAAGTAATCAGTAAGAAGACAGTAAGGCTGACATATGAATTACAAGCAATAATAATTAATTAGGATAAATCAATTAATCCAAGTATATTGCGAAAATGAGAAAACTTAGTCTCAGCCAGTGGTTTGGTGAAGATGTCAGCTGCTTGCTGTTCAGTTGATACGTATTCCAATCTGATGTTCTTCTTTAAAGCATGATCTCTGATGAAGTGATGTCTAACATCTATGTGCTTAGTCCGGGAATGAAGAAATGGATTATACGTAATAGCAATTGTACTTGTGTTGTCACAGAATATTGGCGATTCCTTTGCTTCAACACCATAATCTTTCAGTTGTTGCTGAATCCAGAGCAGTTGGGCACAGCAGCTTCCAGCAGCAAGATATTCTGCTTCAGTTGTGGAAGTTGCTATGGATGTTTGCTTCTTATTGAACCAAGAAATCAGTCTGTCCCCTAGAAACTGACATGATCCACTTGTGCTTTTTCGATCAAGTTTATATCCTGCATAGTCTGCATCTGAATAGCCAACTAAATTGAAAGACGAATCTTTAGAGTACCACAAACCAACATTTTGCGTGCCTTTAAGATATTTCAAGATACGTTTGGCAGCAGAAAAATGTGATTGTTTAGGATTAGCTTGAAATCTTGCACACATACATACAGCAAACACAATATCAGGACGACTAGCAGTTAGGTACAGTAATGAACCTATTAAACCTTTGTAAAGCGTCGTCTCAACTGACATTCCCCCTTGATCAGTGTCTAATTTAGCTGATGAGCTCATAGGGGTGCTTGCAGCTGAACATGATTCCATGCCAAATTTCTTCAGCAATTCCTTTGTGTATTTAGTTTGACTGATAAAAGTTCCTGAATCCAGTTGTTTCACTTGTAGACCAAGGAAGAATGTTAGTTCACCCATCATGCTCATCTCGAATTTCTCCTGCATTAACTTGGAAAAATTCTCGCATAATTTGGGGTTTGTTGACCCAAAAATAATATCATCAACATAGATTTGAACAAGTAAGATATGATCATTCTTGGAAAATTTGAACAATGTCTTATCAACTGATCCAACAGAAAAGTCATGATCAGTTAGAAATTTTGAAAGAGTTTCGTACCAAGCTCTTGGAGCTTGTTTAAGACCGTATAAGGCTTTGTTCAAATGATAGACATGATCAGGAAGGTGATGATTGACAAAACCTGGGGGTTGTTCAACGTAGACTTCTTCCTGCAACTGGCCATTCAGAAATGCACTTTTTACGTCCATTTGGTAAACTTTGAAGTTTTTGAATGAGGCATAGGCTAGGAATATTCTGATTGCCTCCAGTCTTGCAACTGGTGCATAAGTCTCATCGTAATCAATTCCTTCTTCCTGCCTATATCCTTGTGCTACCAACCTTGCTTTATTGCGCACAACTGATCCATCTTCGTTTAGTTTGTTCCTGTACACCCACTTTGTACCTATCACAGTTTTTGAGAGTGGTCTTGGAACTAAGTTCCAGACATTGTTATGGATAAACTGATTTAGCTCTTCTGGCATTGCATTTATCCAGTTTGGATCGGCAAGAGCTTCATCAGTTTTCTTTGGCTCCAGTTGAGACACAAAAGCTGAATGTATAAATAAGTTAAGCATTTGATTTCTTGTTCTTACCGGATCAGATGGATTACCTATCACTAATTCTGGAGGATGTGAATTTTTCCATCTAAATTCAGCATATGTTTCTTCTGTATTAGCAATTTCCTCAGTAGGCAACTGAATGTTTTCAGTTTCAGTTGGAGCTAATTCAGTTGGAAACTGATTCTCATTAGTATGCTCCACTAACTGATTGTCAAGATTTGCTTCCAATTCAGCTGATTGATCCAATATGTCAGGTTCAGGTGTTTGGAGGTTGTTTTGATTAAGATGGATATCTTCTTCATCATCATCATCGTCCAAGCTTATATCTGTAAATATATCAGCTAGCTCAACTGTATCAGTTGGCATAGAAGTTAGTGTAGACTCATCAAACACAACATGAATAGATTCTTCAACATTCAAAGTATTTTTGTTGAAGACTCTATAGGCTTTACTTACTGAAGAATAACCAAGAAATATTCCTTCTGCAGATTTAGCGTCAAAGGCTGTTAAATGAGTTTTACCATTGACAAGTATAAAACATCTGCAGCCGAATATTTTGAAGTAAGAAACCACAATTTTTCTTCCATGCCAGATCTCATAAAGTGTTTTCATATGATTCCTATCAATCATTGATCTGTTTTGAGTATAACACGCAGTGTTCACTGCCTCTGCCCAAAACCTTTGAGAGATAGAGGAATCAGCAAGCATTGTTCTAGTAGCCTCTTTGTGGGTCCGATTTCTCCTTTCAGCTACACCATTTTGCTGAGAAGTTCTAGCTGCTGAGAGCTCATGCTTGATTCCGGTATTCTCTAAATAATTTGAAAGAATTTGATTGATAAATTCAGTTTCTCGATCGGACCTGATTCTATCAATTCCAACTGATTTTTCATTTAATAATCTTTTGAAAAGCTTAATCAGTTAAGCAGCAGTTTGGTCTTTGGACTTGAGAAATATAACCCAAGTGAATCTTGAAAAATCGTCTACAACCACCAAGGTGTATTTCATTCCCCCTAAGCTCATGACTGGTATAGGACCAAATAGATCCATATGTAACAGTTCTAAGCATCGGAAAGAAGATTTACGACCCTTGTTCTTAAAATAGGATTTGATTTGTTTACCAAACTGACATGCTGAGCAAATTTTGTCTTTGATAAAATCCATTTTGGGCAATCCAGTAACAAGATCGTGGTTACTCAAATATGCAATAGATTTGAAATTTAGGTGGTTCAATCTCTTATGCCACAACCAGTTTTTAGAAGATTTTGAGGCAATAAAACATACTGGTGCATGAGGTTGATCATTCCAACTGACTTTGTAAGTGTTTCCACACCTTTTGCCAGTTAGGATGATCTCTTCAGTTGAGTTTTTGACTGAACAAGAATGCTTGTCAAACTGAACTGAGAATCCATTATCGCATAACTGACTAATACTGATCAGATTATACTTGAGATTCTCAACTAATAAAACATCATTAATTGTGAAATTACCATGGATAAGCTTACCCTTACTCACAGTTTTACCTTTAGAGTTATCTCCAAAACTGATGTTTGGTCCAGTGTACTTAGTCAGTTGAGATAATAAATTTGAATCTCCAGTCATGTGGCGTGAGCATCCACTGTCCAAATACCATATAGATCCAATGCTTGTACCTATTACCTGCAATCAAACACAAGATAAGATTGTGGTACCCTTTTCTATTTGGGTCCAAAGTTGATTAGTCCTTTAGGAATCCAAACTTGGATCAGTCTAACCGACCGTCCGGTTGCTGTATTCCAAATTGTCTTTCCTGGCCTATGTGTGTGTGATGTATGGTATGTAGAAGATACAGCATGTGATTTGCCCTTTTTCGACTGATTGTTCAGCCAGTATCTTTTCTGAACTGGCCTGCTGTTATAGTAATTTGAATAGCCACTAGAATGGTTTTTGCTGAAAAATTTTGGTGGCTGACTTCGTGAGTCAATCACAACTCTTGGACTATAACCAATACCACATCTTTTGCCCTTGCTCATATTATGAGTCGGCTGTTCAATCAGTTTACTCGACTCAACTTGTTCTTGTACCATAACTGATTTGACAAAGTGAATATATTTCCCTTTGTCCATATTCAGTTTTGGTTGAATATCTTTGGAAGGTATTTCATCCTTGTTACTGAACCCTAAGCCAGTTTTATCAGTAAATTATTTCTGAGAGTTCTGTATATCAGTCAATGCAACGGATGATTTATTCCAAGCCTGAATGAGCTCAGTTTGCTTTGTATTTTCATGCATTAACTTTTGAATCATTAATTGATTCTTGCTCCTTTCATTATTGAGTTCGGCAATCTCCCTTTTTAGACTCAACATTTCAACTGATACATCAGTTGTTGTCTTATTGTCAGAGGGATCAGTTTGCTCTACTCTGGCATTTTCAAATGATAAGGTAAGCTTTTGATATTCACTAACCATGTCATGAAGAGTCGAAATAAGTTCTTCTCTTGTGAAATCAGTTGAACTGAAGTCAAAAAACCTGTTGGCTGCTTGATTGAATTTCTGTGTCATCAGCCATCAAGCACTTCACTTCTTCCTCATCTTCACTAGAGCTACAAGAGGTTTCTTGTTCTGACTCTTCGCTGTCAGTTTCTACCCATTTTACTTTGCTATCCTCAGCTAGGAGTACTTCATGCTTCTTTCTGTAAGGCTTCTTATCGTCCTTAGATCTCCTCTTATGCTCATACACTTTCTTCTTTCTTTCAGTCGAAGCTTGACTATCCTTTTTAGGCTTGGGACAGTCAGCAATAAAATGACCAGGTTTGCCACAGTTGTAGCATGCATTGGACTCTTCTCTGGGATTATTTCTTTGGTACTGCTTCTGAAAATTCCCTTGATTATTCCTCATGAATCTCCCGAATTTCCTGATGAACAATGACATGGCGTCATTGCTTAATTGATCTGCGGCTTTCTCAACTTAACCAGTTTGTTCTGATCTTACAGCAGCTAAGGCAGTAGTTGCTGCTGGGGTAGATGGTTCTCCTTCTCGAGTTTGCAGTTCAAACTCATATGCTTTTAAGTCAGCAAACAAGTCATGGAGTTCAACTTTGTTCAGATCTTTAGACTCCCTCATAGCCATGGTTTTCACATCCCATTCTTTAGGAAGACCTCTGATAATCTTCAATGCTACTTCTTTATTGGTATACACCTTTCCAAGTGCATTCAGTTCGTTGATGATGCAGCTGGTTCTCTCATCATATTCATGCATCGTTTCTCCAATTTTCATTCTGATGTTATCGAACTTTTGTACAGCAACAGATAGCTTGTTTTCTTTGGTTTGTTCATTGCCTTCGCAAAGCTAGATTAATTTCTCCCAAATCTCTTTGGCTGTTTTGCACATCTTGATTTTACTGAACGTCACTTTGTCCAGTGTTTTGTACAATATGTCTTTTGCTACATTATCCAAATTAGCTTTTCTCTTGTCTTCAGCAGTCCATTCATCTCTGTGCTTTTCAATACGGTGAGGTGCCCCATCTGTGATTGCAACTGCTGTGTTGGCTTTCAAAATCTTCATGGGTCCGTCAGTTATAACGTACCACATGTCATCATCCTTTGCAGCTAGATGAGCCTGCATCCTGATCTTCCAATCGTCAAAATCTTCTCTGGAGAACATGGGGATCTTGTTGAATGAAGACATAGTGAGCAATTTGAGTATAGATATTCTTTTGAAAGGATATGACTCGCTCTGATACCAATTGAAATGATCGGTGAATCGGGTGAAGAGTGTTTAGAATGAGAGGTTGAATAAACACTGCTCGATTAAAATAATTCTTCGACAAACTGATTTCAGTTGTATTACAAACTGAATCTAAAATATTCTTTCGGTCAACAACAATCAGTTAAACTGAATAAACAGTTGCGGAAAACTAACTGACTGAAAGATAGAGTATCTAACTTAAAATAATAACTGAAGGTAATAACAACACAATTTGTTTCTAAATGTTCGGAGACTTGAATAACTCCTACGTCACCCCTTCTATCACGCAGATAGGATTTTCACTAAAAGACTTTGATCAAATACAAATCAGTGTACTGACCCACTTCAGTTTGGACTTATCACTTTGCCAATGCTAAAACTCTTAGCATACAACACTTTTACAGATCGTAACTGATCATAGCACAATTTAGAAATTCTATCAATCTATTACAAGGTGCTATGAAAGCTCAAGAGCGTAGTCTAGAATACTACTGATAAAACTGATAAGCGTGAGCTTGATTTCTGAGTGTGAGCGGATATTTTTGCAGCGTAACAACAAGTAAGATAACTGAGAATGCGATACTGCTTCAGCTGCTGCCTTCGACTATTTATAGGCTTCCCTCTCAACGGTAACATTAAAGATATTTGAATATTCTAACCGTTGATTGCCACGTCGATATATCCTGATGATAGTACACTGTTTATTTCTGAAATGCGGCGAGCCACTACCAGTTGCAGATGGCTGTACTATATGTCGATTGTCGCTTTCAACTGATGACGTGTACAGCTGAGAGATCAGCTAGTAAAGATCAGTTGACGATGAAAGTTGATTGATGACGTGTTCATTTAGGTTGATCAGTTAGTCCAATTCAGTTGCTAGAATCAGTTGGTCAATCTTTTGTCAAACGCCGGAATTTCGTTTCCAACAACTGACACGACCTCGACTGTGCTAAAATCAATCGGTATACTAGCATCGGATATAACATACCCCGAATACAATTTGTTTCAGTTAACATTCACATCTCAACAATTTCTGTATACAAAATCTCAGTTCTCAGAATTGTCAATACAATTTTCAAATATTCGATTCAGTCAGTCATATGCTTCAAATAGATCAAATTATCATAGATAAAACGAGCATAAAATCATCAGAATACTTCTAAACATAGAGTTCACCGACCCATACACATAACTGAAGTATTCCAAAGAGAAACACTCAATCAAATGTAACTCTCGGTCAGTACTCTTCTGACTGATCTTTCAATTCAATCAGTGTCATTCTGTACGAAGTTCTAGAAATACGAACAGTAGCTGGTATCGAGTCAAGGCTGAACTCAATCTCCCTGACATAGGGTAAACCCGGAATCTCATCTAGGAAACTTTAACAATTCTCTTGTCACTTGGCAAATCAGCCAATGATAAGTTCGATTTTAGTAAATCAACTGAATGCATAAGGAATCCATCTATTCCTTTCGAATATCATCGAATCATAAATAATACGGATATCAAAGGAATTTTAGATCAGTGCATCAGCCAAGTTATTCGATCGTTCCACATTTACCAATGTAAGGATCTCAGGGTTCATCCCATTGAGAAACTGATCAACTATAGCTTCATCATTCCTAGCCACGTGAGAAGCAAAACGTAGTAAGGTAGAGAACTTGGCCAAATATTCGTCAATATTCAACTGACCCTGTTTCAGATTTGTAAACTCTGCACCCTTGTCTTGTCTGTAGGATACTGGGAAAAATCTTTGATAGAATTCAGTTTTAAAGATTTTCCACGTAATCACCATACCACGTTGTTCTAAGGCTTCCTTGATTACGAGCCACCAACTCTTTGCAACTTCGTGTAACTGTTGCCCAATCAATTTAACTCTACGTTCATCTGTGCACTTAAGGAAATCAAACAGGATCTCTATATCTTCTAACCAATTTTCACAATCATCCGACGTCACAGTACCCTTCAGAATCGGCGGTTGAAACGACTGAAACCTCTTCATCATTGTTTCCGTTGGAGTTTCTGACATATCCATCTGATTAGTCAAAGTATTTCCTCGTTTTAGAATTCTTCGAGGAGGTATATCTGATGATCACAAGAGTTAGCAATCACATGAGACAAATCCGTCTCAGTCCCTTTCTGATCAGCTTACCCCTGATCAAGAATCGGTTCTGATTCATTCTCAAATAATATACATTACCAAATCAACTCAGATATTCAGGTAACATGTATCTTCAAAAACAGTAAACACATATTGCAATATTAGCATATACAATGTAATTCAACATTATAATAAATCACATGCTAGCATTCACATGCAAGGAAAGAAAACTCATTCTACCCCGCTCACTAGCTTCTATCTCAGTCTCAAAAACCTACAGTTCTAAACCTATTGCTCTGATACCACCTGTTGTGGGGACCCGGACGCTAATTCATGTCTTTATCGTTATTAATGTCAAATATAACAATTAAGAAAAGTGGGACTAAATTTTTTTCTTTTTAAAATATAATTGCAGAAACGTAACGGTAATCTATCTGATATACATATAAAAATTAAAGTACAATTCATGTCCTACATGTCTCTATCTCAACTAGGTTCAACGACTATACATCCAGTGATGAATCCTATTCTGCTTCTGGACCCGGATCTCCAGGCTAACTATAATTTCTCATCCTTTTTCTGATCCTGATCATGTCCCACCTGTTGTCATGCACACATACAACAAGACAACATCCGGATAACTCCGGTGAGAACTATATTCCCAGTATAAACCATGTATACATGCAATCATATAAACTGATATAAAGCATGAATTTGATCTCTTACATGTATCATAATCGAACAACATGAATCGTTATCAAACTGTAAATAAAACATGAATCGTAATCTACGAAACATAAATTAATACAGGTCTGCAAATCAAACTCCTAACTTGACGTCTCATACTCGAATCATCTCTCATCTAGGGATCCCAGTCTGAATAAGAACGTAACAAGTCTCCCACCTAACTCTCCCATTCGCGGTGGTGGTACGTCCTTATTCCTGGACTTTGGTCTACTCTATATCGACCAATCAACATTAAGGACCTCTCTGTCTCTTAAGCCCATCGATATACCAAACATCCAGTGTCTTGGCACATTCGTCAAAGACTTTGGCACTTAAGCCAATCCTACTCTGACAATGTGCAAAGGGCCAGTGACTATTCTGTCACAATATAGCCCCTCTGTCAGTGACTCTCACTCAATAGCTATCTGCTATACACTGCTGTTCTATACGTCAATAGAATAAGCATACTCAGACAGATAATACAAACATATGAAAACAATCAACCAAAGACTATATGCTTTGCTATAAATCAATAGTCTAAGCATATTAATATCAGGAATCACAAATATCAATGCAATAAATAAAGTATGTGGTTTAGGGAAACCAGAGTTAAATCTAACTCAAGTCGATCTTCCGTTTAACATCGATTTATACCCTTCTCTTCTCGATCTGACGAAGTCGAAGTCTATAATTCAAATCTATCTATACCCAATCTGTCAATGACAATATCGAATAGACACAATATCAATTTACAAATCATTCAAGACCTATTCTGATCAATACTCAATTCAAGACATTATCTGATCAATGTCAACGATATAACGATACAATCTATCAATACTAAATCTGATCAGATGTCAATCTGCTAATGTTTCAATGGCATAACCAAAAAATTTCAATAACCCCGTCAATCTCAACATAACAGATATAATGCCACAACTCATAATCGATATCAATACGAATCATAATCTTCAATAATAGCAGATAACAATCGTAAATCTGTATAATCTCGATCATATCAACTCTAAAAATCATAACAGTAATATACGATAAGTATGCTCATCCATCTTTTAATATTGGGAATCGTAAGAAAAATTAAAATTGAGGTTATAATAGTAACATCACTAATTCATTATGGGCCTTTTTAAGTTGCGAGTTGCAAATAAAGAATTAGAAGGAAAATTTAATTGGAATCAAGGAGAGGTAAGGAAATTTTAGAACTTAAGTTTTATCAAATTAGCGCAGCGGAAGCGTGGATTTTTGGGATACTAGAACTAAGTCTAAACTTTTGATTATTAAGGATAAGCGAATTTCGAGGACGAAATTCAATTTAAAGGGGGAAGATTGTAACATCCCAAAAATTTGAAGGTCCACGCGAACCACATGCATACGAGTTATTAAATTCTTTATGTATTTTAATTAAATGTTTTAATTGCATAAATAAATTATGTTGTGCATATTTACATGTTTAAAAATTATATTTCTACATGGTTGCATTAAATTATATTTTTAAAAGGTTATTCGAGTTACGATCGAGGAACGGAGACCGAGGACGGAAAAATAGAAAATGTTTTATTGGTTAATTGTTTTTAAATATTTAAATTAATGGTGATGCTTTTTCTTATTTTTGAAAATATGTGGTTTTTGAGGTGATTTTATACGTCGGGACGTAAATTTTATCGGTGCTGGTTTTTCAACAAAAATACGAACTTTTCGGCAACCCGTCTAATAAATTCACAAAATTATTTTAACAAAACTATTATCGTATTTTAATTAATTCATAATCAAGCACTAATGGGCCTAAACTTATGCTTAATAGGCCTAAGCCTTGATTAGTAAATTAATTAGTATATAAAAAATTAAAATCTACCCCAAACCCTTTACACTACACACCTCAATCTCCAAGGCAATCAAACACTTTTCTTCCTGATTTTTAAGCAGCACTCACACATAAAAATCAAGGGGAAAAGCATCAAATTCTTCAAGGTGTTAAAGGGTTTTTCGTGTCGTCGTTCTTCGATTCGTCGACGATTAATCGTGCGTTCAATATGCAAAGGCGCGCCATAATTCTCCTTTTACTCATCCATCACACCATAGTATTTATTTAAATATGTTTTGCATGAAAAAAAATTTGCATCGTGTTATATTTTCGGAATTGCATCATATTTTATTTTTAAGGCTTGTGTTTTCTTCCAAAAAACTTGTTTAATATGTGTTAAGGGGCTGCCATGGCTAGGGAATTAATCAAGGAAGCTCTTCACAAGTTTTAGGGTCCTAATAACACACCCAAACACGCTTCATCATGATAAGAAAACAAACTGGTACCAACTTTCTTTTATGGAGGAGTTGGGTTCGGTTTTATGGGGTATGTGACTGGGCTTGGGTTTGGTTGGGACCAGGACCTCGCTAAGGACGTGGTTGAGTCAAGGGAAGAGTCCTAGCCATGATAGGACTCTAAATCCAGGGACAGGGAGGAGTCCTTGCCAACAAGGACTCCACCCGAGAAGCATAGGAGTGCACGCTGGTAGGTTGCTGCACAGATGGTTAAGAGGCTCGGCCAGAGGACTTTAGCTGGGCTAGGTCAAGTGGTTTGGGTCCTAGGAGGGTGCTTTAGTGGTTGGTTTGAGGATTGGCTCGGTGGTTGGGGCCCTAGAAGCAAAAAACGTGGAGTACACTTGTTGTGCAAACTCACGCATGCAGCTGTTGGAGGGCAGGGGGCTTGCTGTGGCTTTGGGCACTGGTTCAGAGCCTGGGCTGGGTCTGGACATGGCCCAGGGAGGGTTAGGTTTATGAGGGGTCAAGTGGTTAAGGGCTGGTTGAGTCCTAGTCCAATTGGGAGTCCTAATGCAACTAGGATGCACACTTCCTCACGTACATGCAAATTGGTGTAGGGTGCAGTAGGTTTTCGAGGGTCTAAAGGGCTGGTCAGGGGCTTGGGCTTTGTCAGGAGGGTCTCTAGATGGGTTGCCTAGGTTTTGGCTCAAGGTGGCTCGGGCGAGGCTCGAGTAAATTGGGAGATGGCTCGGTGGGTTCGTTAGTGTGTCAAAAACAAAAATTAAAAGGCAAAATTGAGTCCATGGGTCCACGGTCAAGGCACATGACTTGGAAGGGTAAAATAAATACTAAAAATGTTATGCTTAAAATTTGGGGTCAAAATAACGAGTTTTGGATTTATTCGCCGCACAAAACGCTAATTAACGAATAAATTGAAACTCCTAGTTTTAAGCTTTATAAAATTATGAAATTTTTTTATTTAAGCTTAAATAATTATTAAAAGCCTAAGTTTTTAATTTGGAAATTTTATATTAAGGTTTGGTTTAATTCTGGATTAAAACGCATTAATACGTCACATTTAAAAGATTAATTTAAAAGTCCTTGATTTAAGCTAAATAAAAATATGAGAAAATTAATGTAGGCTTAAATAATTATTTGGGACATGTTAGAATCAATGAAATTAAGAAAAAGTCACAAACGTGAAATTTTACGTCTAGGGATAAAAACGGTCATTCTACACCTAGAAATTAGTAAACGTCATGGCGGTGTCCTGAATACTGTTTTACATGCTAATGTGATTATTTTAAATTTTTATGAATTTTTATGATGTTAAAATGCTGATTTTAAACGTTTATGGGTTTTTATATGTTAAAATGTTATTTTAAACGTTTATGGATTTTTATATGTTAAAATGTTATTTTAAATGGTTATGGATTTTTATAACAAAACGTTAACGTCAAAAGATATGTTGGATTCTTGTTTTAAAAAGAAAATGATATTAAATGTTTAAATTTTTATAAAGTGATGAGAATATGAAATGTTGAAAGAAATGAAGTAATTGTGACTAATACGATGATATGTTAGAAATTTCGTGAGGCTTATGGTCCCAGTGGGAGCCCGACGATTGTGTTTCCTTGGACACGGATATGAATATGTATATGTATACGATGATATGTTAATACATAAGGCCAATGCCCAGTTGACCGGTGAGAGTGTTGCGGGTGTCACCGCCGCCCAGTACTATGGTTACATGTAGATGGATCCATCGACCAACACGTAGACGTAGATGAACACGAAAGTCACAATTAACGATCTGAATTCAACTATAGGAAAAAGGAATACGTATATGTTGATGATGATATGTATATGAATATGTTGAGGATGACATGAATATGTTAGGAAAATGTTTATGAAAAATTATTATGAATTTTTTTTTAAAGGTTATGATCATGAAAATGTTTTCGAAAATGGTTATGTTTAAAGTTTATGCATCTTCATGAAAACGATGTTTTAAGTACAAGTAATTTTCACTGTTGTATGTTATCTGTATATGTAGTACTCGTTATCAAGAATATGATGTGTTGAGTCTTTAAGTCCACTAGGTGTGATTGATGCATGTGATTATGATAATAATGTGTATGGAGGTCTTGATAGTTGACTTTACTGGACTTAAGGTGCACATAACC
Organism: Primulina eburnea; assembly: GCF_022965805.1. NCBI lineage: Eukaryota > Viridiplantae > Streptophyta > Magnoliopsida > Lamiales > Gesneriaceae > Primulina > Primulina eburnea. The sequence goes on along the minus strand of NC_133104.1, from coordinate 24,243,174 downwards.
CGAGGACCGACTCTAGTTTTCGGCAATAGTTATGATTCATGATTTTAAATTATGTCAAAAGATTTTACGACTTTTTATTTATGCTTTTTGAGAGATTTTCGAGAGGTTTAGTTTGAGCTATACTTTTCAAATGTTATTTTTAGATTTAGTAAAATGTTGGATAATTTTATGTTAAAGTATTTCTTTGGGTTTTTCAAATTATGGTTGGTTGATATATTTTAATGATGTCAAAAATATTTTATGATTCGATCAAATGCTAAGTGAGGTTTGAAAAAAAAATAGTACTTTTTAAGCAAAACGAATAAGCAGATGTTTCAATCTGTCCGACCACCAATCGGGAAATCATTCATTTTTGAGGTAGCCAGGAACCAGCAGATGTCGCACATCATATCATGTATCTGTGCGAGGAAACTTATGAGGAAAGGTTGTCAAGCATTCTTGGTTAAATATTGTGACAATGTCTGAGCCAGTCGGTCAGAGACTGAAGGATGTCGAGGTAGTCAGGTATTTTCCCAGTGTCTTCTCGGACGATGTTTCAGGCATTCCACCAGACAGAGTGGTGGACCTTTCCATTGAGCTAATGCTGGGTACAGTGCCGATTTCTAAGGCACCCTATGGTCTAGCACCTGCAGAGATGAAGGAATTGAAGGATCAAATTTAGGACTTTCTGGACAAGGGTTTCATTCGCCTGAGTTATTCTCCATGGGGCGCACCGGTACTATTTGTGAAGAAGAAAGACGACAGCATGCGACTCTGGATTGATTACAGGGAACTGAACATGGTCACAGTCAAGAAAAAGTTTCCTCTGCCTAGGATCGAGAACCTATTTAATCAGCTTCAGGGAGCATCAGTGTTTTTGAAGATAGATCTTCGATCAGGGCACCATCAGCTGAAGGTGAGAGAGTCTGATGTGCACATGACGACTTTCAGGAAACATTATGGGCACTATGAGTTTATGGTGATGCCCTTTGGACTGACGAACACGCCAGCAATCTTCATTGATATCATGAATCGCGTATTTCAGCTGTGTTTGGATCAGTTCATCATAGTCTACACAGATATCTCTTCAAAGAGCAGAGAGGAGCACAGTTAGCACCTGAGAACCGTGCTACAGTCTTTGCAGAACAAACAGTTGTATGCCAAGTTCAGCAAGTGTGAGTTTTGGCTAGACAGAGTGGTGTTCTTGGGCCGCATCATATCCCGAGATGGAGTTGAGGTTGACCCCAGCAAGGTTGATAACGTCAGAGATTTTTCAGTGCCTAAGATTTTGACAGAGATCCGTAGTTTCTTGGGATTGGCCGGGTACTGCAGGAAATTTATTCAGGGTTTTCTTCTGTTGTGGTGCCCATGACCGACTTGACAAAGAAGAATGCTAAAATCATTTTGGGATCAAAGTGCCAAGCGAGTTTTGATAAGCTGAAGCACTCATTGACTTCGGCGCCAATTCTAGCTATGCCATCAGGGCAAGGCAAGTATGTGCTATATACAGATGCTTTGAAGCTAGGTTTGGCGTAGTTCTGATGCAGCATGACAGAGTGATAATCTACGCGTCCAGATAGTTGAAGGTCCATGAGAAGAGTTATCCAATTCATGACCTCGATCTAGCAACAGTAGTATTCACCTTGAAGATTTGGAGGCACTATTTGTATGGGGAGAAGTGCAAGATTTTCACCGATCAAAAAAGTTTGAAGTACTTCTTCACACAGAAAGAGCTGAACATGAGAGGGAGTAGATGGTTGGAGCTAGGGAAGGACTATGATTGCGACATTAGCTGTGTGGTCGCGAATGCCCTGAGCAGGAAGAATGCAGTGATGGCTCAGTTGTCGATACAGAGACCATTGCAGGCAGAGCTTCAGAGGTTTGAGCTTGCAGTTTATGCCAGGGGCGATGCTCTTAATCTTTCTACCTTGACAATGCAGTCGAAGTTGAGAGACAAGATTCAAGAAAGGTAGTATTCTGATAAACAGTTGCATAAGTGGAGACAGATGGATGAGTCTAAGGGTTTGAGATTGTATTCTGTGGAGGATAGCATAGTCTCATACCGCGACAGACTGTGGGTTCGTAGCGGTGATTCGCTGAGAGAAGACATTATGAGGGAAACCCACATCACCCCATACTCTATTCACCCAGAGAGTACGAAGATGTACAAGGATCTACAAACCTTGAACTGGTGGCCAAGCATGAAGCAAGATATTTCTCGTTTCGTGTCTGTGTGATTGATGTATCAGCAGGTTAAGACAGAGCATCAAAGACTTGTAGGAAAGCTGACACCGCTCCCTATTCTCGAGTGGAAATGGGAGAACATCACCATGGATTTCGTGACAGTGCTACCAAGGACAATTGGAGGGTATAATGTCATTTGGGTGATTGTTGATCGGTTTACCAAGTCAGAAAATTTTCTACCGATCAAGAAGACTTTCACCATGAATCAGTATGCAGATGAGAGATGGTCAGACTGCATGGGATCTCAATGTCCATCGTGTCAGACAGGGACCCGAGATTTACATATGCATTCTAGAAGATTCTGCATCAGGCATTGGGTACCAAGCTTCTATTCAATATAGCCTTCCATCCTCAGACCAACGGTCAGTCAGAGAGGGTGATTCAGATCTTAGAGGATACTTCCAAGGCAGCTGGGAGTTAACGCTACCTCTCGTAGAGTTCACGTACAACAACAGTTATCAGGCATCTATTGGTATGGCTCCATACAAGACACTTTATGGTATAAACGTGTCTGAGTGTTTGACGTATCAGCAGGTTAAGACAGAGCATCAGAGACCTGTAGGAAATCTGAGACCGCTCCCTATTCCTGAGTGGAAATGGGAGAACATCACCATGGATTTCGTGATAGGCTACTGAGGACAGTTGGAGGGTATAATGTCATTTGGGTGATTGTTGATTGTCTTAACAAGTCAGCAAATTTTCTATCGATTAAGAATACTTTCACCATGAATCATTATGTAGATCTGTATATCAGAGAGATAGTCAGACTGCATGGGATCCCAGTGTCCATTGTTTCACACAGGGACCCGAGATTTACATCTGCATTCTAGAATAGTGTGCATCAGGCATTGGGTACCAAGCTACTATTCAGTATAGCCTTCCATCCTCAGACAGACGGTCAGTCAGATAGGGTGATTAAAATCTTAGATGATACTTCTAGGGCAACAAGGAGCCGAAGTTACCTCTCATAGAGTTCACGTACAACAACAGTTATCAGGCATCTATTGGTATGGCTCCATAAGAGACACTTTATGGCAGAAAATGTAGGTCACCAGTATTTTGGGATGAGGTAGGGAAAGAGCATATTTGGGTCCGGACATTGTCAGATAGACTGCAGAGCTAGTGGTCAAGATCCGGGACAGGATGAAGACCACTCTGAGCCGAAAAAAGAGTTATGCATATCAGCGGCGCAGTGATCTGGAGTTTGCAATGGGTGATCATGTGTTAGTGAAGATCGCATCGATATAGGGCGTGATGAGATTTAGAAACAAGAGCAAACTCGGTCTTAGATTCATAGGACCATTCGAGATCCTAGAGAAAGTTGAGACACTAGCTTAAAGAGTTTCATTACCGCCAAATCTGATGGGAGTTCATAACGTGTCCACGTCTCGATGCTGCGGAAGTACATGTCGAACTCTTCGCATGTGCTGAATTAGGAGCATCTGCAGCTGACGCTGAACCTATCTTTCGAGGAAGGACCAACCCGGATATTAGACAAGCAGGAGAGGAGGCTCCTGAACAAGGTGATCCAGATGGTCAAAGTCAAGTGGCTGAATCATTTCGAGGGGAAGGCTACTTGGGGGACTGAGACAGATTTGGGAGCCGTTACCCGGAGTTATTTGGTACGTTTTAAATTTCGAGGACGAAATTCAATATAAGGGTGGAGGAATTGTAAGGTCTATAAATTCGAACGACGTAACCTCACTGCATGCAAATCTTGGGCTTTATAAAAAATGTGTATTTAATTATTTTAATGCATTAAATATATGTGTAAGGTCCAAAATTAAAGACAACATAATTCAACTATATGCAAATCTAGAAAATACGAAAAATAATTAATTAATTAATTGATATTAATTGCTAAATTGATTATGTGACATGTTTACATGATGTTTTAGTAGTTTTTCTACTTACATGCATTAAAATGTAATTCTTAAAGGTTATTCAAGTTGCGATCGAGGAACAGTGACAGAAGGCTTAAAAATAGAAAATGTTTTTATAAATAATTGTTTTTAATTATTTAAAATATGATTGATGATATTTCATATTTTTGAAAATAAGGAGTTTTGAGGTGATTTTATACGTCCGAGCGTAAATTTCATCGGGGTTGGTTTTTCAACAAAAATAAAAACGTTTTGGCAACTCGGTTAATAAATTCACAGACTGATTTAAACAAAATTATTTTTAATATTTTAATGAAGCACTAATGGGCCTAATTTACATACTTAATGGGCCTAAGTTTTGTTAATGGGTTAATTAATATTTAAAGTGTAAACAAACCCTTCCCAACTCACAAACCACACGCACCTCCTCCCTATTCAACACAAACTCTCCCCACCAGCATATGCACGACACACACACGAGAATTCTCTAGGGAAGCTTTGGTTTTTAAGAAACAACTCAACCTAGGAGTCTACGTCGTCGTTCTTCGCATCGTCGCTTTGTTTTCGTGCGTAAAATATGCAAAGGCATGCCATACATCTCTTTTTCTCATCTATCACAGCGTATTATTGTTTTAAATTATGTTTTTATGAAAATCATGATGTTCTTATGAATATTTTTGTAATATTTCATATACATGTGGTAGATTTATGATTTTATGTTCCAAATTCATGTTTTTATGTGTTTAAGAGGGCTGCTATGATTAGGTCACGATCAAACATTGTTTAGACGAATTTAGGGTCCTAGAACATCACCAAAACGTTGCACAACACAAAACAAACAAGCTGGAACCAAACTTCTGTGTTGATGAACTTAGGGCTCGATCGTTGGGGTGCTATCGCTTGGCTTGGGTTCGGCTAGACCAGGGCTGGGCTAGAGTCACGTGAGGGGTCAGGGAAGGAGTCCTAGTCGTGCTATGACTTGATCACCAGGGCTGGGAAGGAGTCCTACCGAGACAAGCCAAGGTAGCGCGCAGGGGTATGGAGCTCGGCCAAGGGACTTTGGGCTGGGCTATGGTGAGTCCTTAGGGTCCTAGTGAGTGCAAAAGAGGCTGGTTCAAGGGCTGGTTGGGTTGGCTAAGTCCTAGGCGTGGGTTGAGAGTCCTATGTCTAATGGGGTTCTCGGCCACTTCATGGGTTGAGCTTGGGGCTTTGGTTTTCAACTAGGGTCAAGTTTTATGGGTTAGCTTGGGTCCAGTAGGTTCCTAAGTTGTTTGGTAAGGTGTTGGCTCATGATGGCTCGAGCATGGCTCGACAAAAATAGGAGATGGCTCGAGGGGAAGGCTAGACGTGAACTTAGGTTTTGTTCTTTGAAAAATAAATCGAAACATGGCTCACGGGGGTCGAGTCATCATTTACGAGGTCCAAATAATAATTATTAAAAGGCTAAGTTTTGAATTTAGGAATTTATATTAAATTTGGAAATTATTCGGGATTAAAACGACTTAAAAAGAATAATTAAGGAATAATTTAAAAGTCTAGTATTTAAACTACATAAAATTATGGGAATTTAATTTATGCTTAAATAATTAGTTGGGACATGTTAGAGTCAATGAAATTAAGAAAAAGTCAAAAAACGTGAAATTTTACATCTATGGGTAAAACGGTAATTTTACACCCGAAAATTAGTAAACATCATGGCAGTGTCCTGAATGTTGTTTTACAAGTTAATATGATTATTTTAAATGTTTATGAATTTTTATGATTTAACATTGGCATTTAAAAGATAGGTTGCAAGATTGGTTTAAAGGAAAAACGATATTATATGCATGTTTTTATTAAGTGATGGAAATACAAAACGTTGAAGGACGTGAAAGGATTGTGACTAATACGATGATATGTTGGAGATATCGTGATGATTATGGTCTCAGTGGGAGCCCGACGATCGTGTTTCCTTGGATACGAATACGAATACGTTAATATGTTAATACGTTGGCCAAGGCCCAGTTAACGGGTTAGAGTGTCGCTGGTGTCCCCGCCGCCCAGTACTGTGGTTTTTTTCTAGATGGATCCATCGCCCAATATGAATATGAATACGATTCAGAATCACGATCTAAACTAAACAAACACGAATATGAATATGAATATGAATATGTTGATATGAAAATGTTTATGGAAATGTTTATTTTTAAAGTTTATGCATTATTATGAAATGTTATTTTAAATATGAAAGGATCGGTTAAAAGGTGATAAATGTTTAGAAGGGGGGATTGAATAAACACTCACTGTGTATAAATTCTTTTCGAATAAAGGGTTCACTTTAATGACAAACTGACACTCGGTATCTTGTCAGTCGATAACAATCAGTTTAACTGAAAAACAGTTGCGGAATTAAACTGACTGAAAGATAAAATAACTGATAGTAACTGAAATAAAAAGCACACGATATGTTTCTAGATGTTCGGAGAATAGAATAACTCTTACGTCACCCCTTCTGTCACGAAGATAGGATTTTCACTAAAAGACTTTGATCGAATACACACGACTGACCCACTTCAGTTTGGACTTAACACTGCCAAACTGAAACTCTTAGTTCACAATAACCTTTACAGTAAGTGACTGAATATAACTCAACTGAATGAATCTAACAAAGATTTCAAAGTGCTAACAAGCTCGTAAATGTAGCCTTGATTGCTACTGATAAATCTGATAAGAGTGAGCTCTTGATATCTGAATACGAGTGGTGATTTTACAAGAGTAACAGCAAGCTTTATTAGAATAGTAGATCACGTGTTATTTTCTCAGCTGCCTTCTTCACCTATTTATAGGATTCCCTCTCAACGGTAATACTAAATAACATTTGAATCTTTATATCCGTTGATTGCCACGTCGATATTCTCTGACACTCGTACACTGCAATATCTGAAATGCAGCGTTCCACTACTAGTTGCAGTATGTTGTACTGTTTTTCGGTTGTCGTTCTCAACTGTTGACGTGTACTACTGAGAGATCAGCTGAAATATACTTTGCTGGAAAACTCATAATCGATTGTTTCAACTGATCAGTTCCCAACTGATCAGTCAGTTAGATTCTGCTTCAACTGATGACGTGTATAATATTTAGCTGGTACGCATTAATCTTCAGCTAATGACAACTTTCAGTTGTAAGATTTTAGTCAGTTAAGCTCGTTGACTTTTCCAGTAAGTTCGAAGCTTGGTTTGTCAAATCACTGAAATTTAGTTTCCAACAATTTCCTCTTTTTTGGTGATTGACAAAACTCAAAATATAATAAATTGATCAGTTGAAGTAAAAGAATGCTCATTGTAGACAAAATAATTTTTAATGTACAGATTCGTACAAAGAAAACAAACAATCTTCAACTAATAACTGACAAAAATGTCTCTTCAGCTGTATCTTCTCTTATTCTTTCATCAACCTAGCTGCTTCCCCCTTTTTGTCAAGAACATCGACCTTGAGAGATAGAATCCTAACATCAGCTGCAATGTCTTTGACAGCAGTCAATACAGTAGTCTGCAGCAAATCGATTTTCGTTGAGACAGATAGCTCCATGGATTCAACTCTCTTGCTGATTGAGTCTTGAGTAAGAGAAATACTTTCAGCTCGGCCTCTGTTCTTTTTAAGCTCGTCGATTGCAAAGAAAATGGAAGTCACAGTTGTTTGAATAGATTTCAGTTTGCCTGAATTAAATTCACTGGAGGAATTCAACTTCAGAGAATGAGATTGCTGAGTGCTTTGAATCTCATTTATTTCTTGCATTATTTTGGACATTTTGAGTTGAATGACCTGAATTTCTTCAAGGACCAAATCCATATCTGATGATGGATGAGGAGATACTGGTCCAGACGGCCCTGGTTCCTGTTCCTTGGTAGATTGATCAAATATCACCAAAGTCCGGTTAGAAACCTCTGTTTCCTCATGTGTCAGCTCTGGCACGTCTTGCACACTGACTTCTGGTTGGATAGGAGGAGAAGAAGCTTGATGAGGAGCAGCAGATGGACTGTCCTGCTGATCAAGTTGCGGACCTGCAGTACTTTCAGTTTGATGGTCAGTGATTGGTGATACTGATGGTTGGTCCACTGAAACTTGTTGTGGTTCGTCAACAAGCGACCGAGCCTCCTCAATGACAAAATTTTCTACAATTGGATCAACAGTTGATTGAATTGGCACATCAATTTGAGCATCTTTAGCTGCTTGTTCAGTTGAGAGATCAACTAATTCTGTTGAAGGCACATTTGGTTGAATTTCTCGGGCGACTAACTGAATGATTTCATCGATATTGGCAAGTGTTAAGTCAACTTCCGAGTAAAGATGAGGATCATCAGAAGAAGTAGAGATTGGCACATCATGAATTGGCTCTACTGATGTAGAAGCAGCTTGTTCTGGGGATGGAACTTTGTTCTGAGTTGGCGTTTCATCTTCTTCATCTTCGGAAAAGTCTTCATAGTTGACTAATTCCTGATCCATTTCCCAAAACTTTATCTGCGATTGCAGAGCAATAAGATCGTTGTCCAGCTGAGTGAGCACAAGTCGATCATTATAAGCAGTTGGACTTGGGGGAATGTAGTTGCTTTTAAGCTTTTCAATCAGTTGGCCCACTTCTTGGCTCTGATTTGATCAAATAAATAGTTCTTTCTTCCCAAAGCCTGAACTATTGTAGCAGCCTTGACCATTCTGAGAACAGTTGCTTCCAACTTGATGAATGTATTCAGTTTGGACATCTTTTCAACTGCTTGGCAAAGGTGTGAGTTTTGAACATCGTCCAACCATCATAACTTTCAGTTTTGATTCAGCAAATGCGTTGACCTGTTCGTATAGAAGTTCAATATGAGTTTGAATGTCATTTGATGGCATGGGCTTTTCGATCAACTTGCCCTTTCCTTTCTCATCAAAAAGAATATGTGGAATGTTCAGTCCTGAGTGAGTAGTGTCCACTCGTTCCTGAATTATGATTCCTTTTGGACGAGCAAGCGCATGAATTGTAGGTCGTTTGATATTGATTAAAGGAGCTGACCCTCTTGCTGATTCCTTCTTTTTACCAGCAGCAGTGACGACCTTCTAGGATGGATCCGTTGGTGGAGGTAACTGATCTATAGCTGAAACATCAACTGGAATAGCTTTGAACGGAATAGCTTGAATAGGCTGTTGAACATCTGATTGCTTCAATATCTCAGCTGGGATAGATGCCAACTTAGCCACTGGCTTTGTTTTCTGAGTCCTTTGCTTCTTTGTAATCAACTGAAAGGGTGTTTCCTCATAATCTGATCCACTGACGATCATTTCTGTTGATGGTTTTCAGTTGAGCCAAAGTTCTTCCTTTCTTTGCTGATTTGGGAACATCTTGCTGCATCCCAATCTCATTCTTGATCTTCACAAACTGATCAGGAGAGATGTTCAGTTTAGTTTTTGGTGGCTGAACATTTTTTCCATTGAAAACTTTGAATTTCGATGATCTCTCTGAATCATCATCCACTAACCCTTTGAATTTCATCAAATAACTCAGCTGAACTGCAAATCCTTTGGATTGCTTGGTGGATTGAAACAAATTCTTCAAGATTTTGAAATAAGGTACTTCCAGTTAAGTCTTCGTCCAGCCATGATAACAGTGATGGTTTGAAATTTCTCCAAGGTAAGTGCAACAAAAGATCCTGCCTTCGCCAATAGCCCCTTGGCTACTATATCAGTCAGCAACTGAACTTCGTGCTTCAGTTCCTTCTTTGGATCGGAAACCTTGATTTTCTGTCCATCAGCAGAGAGTAGAGTTTTCATCTCTTCGACATCAGATGCTTTGACTTCAGCAAGGTGTGCCAGCCCATCAGAAAGCAACAAGAACATTTCTCCAAAAGAATCTTCAGAGATGGTCAACAACTGACCATTGACAGTAGAGATGATGCTTCCATCAGAATTGATATTTTCGTTAGAGTAGAAGTCAAGAAGTTTCTTTGGATAGATCTCCTGCTAGGAATGCCCCAAAAATGTCCTCAGCCCAGTTGATTCTAGCTTCAGAAATACGTTTTTTACATCGGTTTCTCCGACTGATAGAACTTAACCAAAATTGATAGCCATAGCATTCAAAATGTGAGCGGGAATTTGATTTGCCATTAGAGCTGAATGATTTCCTGCGAAAAAAAAAGCTTGAATTTGCTTTTGCTCTGAGAATTTTAGGTAAGCGTAAGGAAGAAGAACTGAAATGAAGCGGGTAAAGTACTAATGTACGTGACTGTTCGAATTATTGGACACGTGTCAGTCCAGAAAATTTTTGAATAAAGGACGTGTGTTCGTGTGGTAAAATCGTGTGTTGAAAATGTATGGATTAAAAGGGTCCACGTTTCAACCTGTCATTTGTTGAAAGATAGCATTTAATGCTTGATAATTAGTCACGTCGCTAAATTTGGAATAAAAAAAATAGTTAATTTGTTAACTTATGTGAGAAGATTAGTGAAATAATTAGCTGAACGATCAGTTGTGAAACTGCGTCTTTTCAGTTGAAGATTTACTAACTGTTGTCTTCTCGGTTAACATTTTAAACCAATATTCCCCTTAATAAATGCATATAAAGATTACGGGAATTTAAGCAAGATGAATCAAATTAAATCTTATGCTTAGAAGGTTAATCGTCTTCCGTAATGACTTTTTCCTTTCATCTTCCTTGAACCTGGGCTATAAATAAGAGTAGCTCAGTTAGTCGCAAACATATCAGCAAATAATATTCAACAGCTAGAATGGCAGGTGCAGGTAGCTCAAGGACTCCAGATATGGCTGAAGAATTCATGAACACAGCTCTGGAAAAGAGAAAAATTGATATGGAAGATGAAGTCTTCCATAAAATCCTTCGATTCTGGGAAGAGCTACAACGACTCCTGTTTCTTCAGGAGTGTGGAATGGCTACCACTCCCAAACTGATGGAAAAACTGGAGAAATATCGGGAACCCTTGCACGTTGCTGATACGGTGGACATCTTCGACGAAGACAATGTCTATCAGCTGATGCTCTACAAGGAAAGGAGGATCCTAGAGCGTATAGCTGACTCCGATAGCTTCCTTAATACTTCCACCGGTGATTTAAACCGTTGGTTGAACAAGTGGAGGTATTTTGTTGAGGAAGATTTTTTCGATGTAATCTTTAAAAATTTCTTCAAATGAATAAAATGTTTATTTCGTTTATCTTCGTCTCTTATATTCTTGCAATAGTTAATTTCATCAGTTGAGAAGTAATTCATAAACTGAAGATAATAACTGACAAATGATTAACTGACAACAGTTGAAATTCAAATGGATAAAAGAACGAACTGAGTGAACAGTAGATGATAATAGAACTGATAGATGACACAAAATAATTAACAACTGATATACCAACAATAAAACTGACTAGGATAAATCAATTAATCCAAGTATATTGCGAAAGTGAGAAAACTTAGTCTCGGGCAATGGTTTGATGAAGATATCAGCTGCTTGTTGTTCAGTTGAGACATATTCCAGTCGTATGTCCTTCTTCAAGGCATGATCTCTGATGAAGTGATGCCTGATATCTATATTCTTGGTCCTCGAGTGAAGAACTGGATTGTAGGTAATAGCAATCGTGCTTGTATTGTCACAGAATATGGGCGATTCTTTAGCGTCAACTCCATAATCTCTCAGTTGTTGCTAAACCCAGAGCGGTTGAGCACAGCAGCTTCCAGCAGCAAGGTATTCTGCTTCAGTTGTGGAAGTTGCTATGGATGTTTGCTTCTTGCTGAACAAAGATATCAGTCTGTCTCCTAGAAACTGACATGATCCACTTTTACTTTTACGATCAAGCTTAGATCCTGGATAACTGCATCTGAATATCCAATTAAATTAAAAGCGGAGTAATTAGAATACCATAACCCAACATTTTGTGTGCCCTTAAGATATTTTAAAATACGTTTGGCAGCTGAAAAATGTGATTGCTTACGGTTTGCCTGAAATCTGGCACACATACAGACAGCAAATACAATATCAGGACGACTAGCAGTTAGGTACAATAATGAATCTATTAAACCTCTGTAAAGTGTCGCCTCAACTGATATTCCCCCTTGATCAGTGTCCAGTTTTACTGATGAGCTCATGGGAGTACTTGCAGCTGAACACGATTCCATGCCAAATTTCTTCAGCAACTCCTTCGTGTATTTTGTTTGACTAATAAAAGTGCATGTCTCCAGTTGCTTCACTTGTAGTTCAAGAAAGAATGTCAGTTCACCCATCATGCTCATTTCAAATTTCTCCTGCATCAACTTAGCAAATTTCTCACATAATTTGGGGTTAGTTGACCCAAATAATATGTCATCAACATAAATTTGAACGATGAAAATGTGATCATTCTTTGAAAATTTGAACAATGTCTTATCAACTGATCCAACAAAAAAATCGTGATCAGTTAGGAATTTTGAAAGAGTTTCATACCAAGCTCTTGGAGCTTGTTTAAGACCATATAAGGCTTTGTTCAACGTAGACTTCCTCTTGCAACTGGCCATTCAGGAATGCACTCTTTACATCCATCTGATAGACTTTGAAGTTCTTGAATGATGCATAGGCAAGGAATATTCTGATAGCTTCAAGTCTTGCCACTGGTGCATATGTTTCATCATAATCAATTCCCTCTTCTTGCCTATATCCTTGTGCTACCAGTCTTGCCTTGTTGCGAACAACTGAACCATCTTCGTTCAGTTTATTCCTGTACACCCGTTTTGTACCTATAAAAGTTTTTGAAATTGGTCTTGGAACTAGGTTTCCGACATTTTTATGGGTAAACTGATTCAGCTCTTATTGCATTGCATTTGTTCAGTTTGGATCAGCAAGAGCTTCATAAGTTTTCTTCGGTTCCAATTGCGATACAAAAGCTGAATGAATAAATAAATTGAGCATTTGATTCCTTGTTCTTACCGGGTCAGATGGATTACCTATCACCAATTCTGGAGGATGTGATTTCTTCCATCTCAGTTCGGTGTTTGTTGCTTCTGTATCAGCAATTTCTTCGGTAGGCAATTTCAGTTGCTGCATTAGTTGGTAATTGAATATTCTCAATAGGCTCCTCCAACTGATTATCAGGAACTACTTTCTGTTCAACTGATTAATCCACAATTTCAGGTTCAGGTGTTTGAAGGATATTTCGATTGATATGATTTTCTTCTTCATGATCATCCTCCAAACTGATATCTGTAAATCGATCAACTAGCTCAACTGGATTAGTTGGCTTATCAGTTAGAACAGTTTCATCAAAAACAACATGTATAGACTCTTCCACATTTAGTGTGCTCTTTTTAAAGACTCTATAAGATTTGCTAACTGGCGAATATCCCAAAAATATTCCCTCTGCAGATTTAGCATCAAAGGATTTTAAATGATTTTTGTCATTGCTAAGAATAAAACATCCACAGCCGAATATTTTGAAGTAAGAAACCACACTTTTTCGTCCATGCCAGATCTCATAAGGTGTTTTCAAATGATTTTTATTAATCGTCAATCTTCTCTGAGTATAACAAGCAGTGTTTACTGCCTCTGCCCAAAACCTTTGAGAAATACCAGAATCAGCAAGCATTGTTCTAGCAGCTTCTTTAAGGGTCCGATTTTTCCTCTCAGCTACACCATTTTTCTGAGGAGTTCTAGCTGCTGAGAGCTCATGCTTAATTCCAGCATTTTCTAAAAAAATTGAAAGAATTTGATTGATGAATTCAATTCCTCGATCGGATCTGATTCTATCAATTCCTACTGATTTCTCATTTAATATTCTTTTGAAAAGCTTGATCAGTTGAGCAGCAGTTTGGTCTTTGGATTTGAGAAATATAACCCAAGTAAATCTTGAAAAATCATCTACAACCACCAAGGTATATTTCATTCCCCCTAAGCTCATGACTGGTATTGGACCAAATAGATCCATATGTAACAGCTCTAAGCATCGGGAAGAAGATTTACGGCCCTTGTTTTTAAAAGAAGATTTAACTTGTTTACCAAATTGACATGCTGAGCAAATTTTATCTTTGGTAAAACCCATTTTGGGCAAACCAGTGACAAGATTGTGATTACTCAGATATGCAATAGATTTAAAATTCAGGTGGTTTAATCTCTTATGCCACAACCAGTTTTTAGAAGATTTTGAACCAATGAAACATACTGGTGCATAAGGTTGATTATTCCAACTGACTTTGTAAGTGTTTCCACACTGTTTGCCAGTTAGTATGACCTCATCAGTTGCATCTTTGACTGAACAAGAATGTTTGTCAAATTGAACTGAGAATCCATTATCGAATAACTGATTAATGCTAATCAGATTATACTTGAGATTTTCAACTAATAAAACATCATTAATGATAAAGTTACCATGGATAAACTTACCCTTACCCACAGTTTTACCTTTGAAATTATCTCCGAAACTGATGTTTGGTCCAGTGTACTTGATCAGTTGAGATAACAAATTTGCATCTCCTGTCATGTGTCGTGAGCATCCACTATCCAAGTACCAGATTGATTCCTTGCTTGTACCTGTTACCTGCAATCACACAAAATATAATATTGGTACCCTTTTCTATTTGGGTCCAAAATTGATTAGTCCTTTAAGAATCCAGACTTGGATCAGTCTAACTGACTGTCCAGTTGCTGTATTCCAGATGGTCTTTCTCGATTTGTGTGTGCTTGGTGTGTAGTGTGCAGATGAGACAACATGTGATTTGGCTTTGTTCAACTGATTGTTCAGCCGATATCTTTTCTGAACTGGCTTTTTGTTATAGTAATTGAAGTAGCCATTTGAATAATTCATGCTGAATCTTTTTGACGACAGTTAAAACTTTTGGGCTATAACCAATATCATATCTTCTAGCCTTGTTCGTACTTTCAGTAGGTTGTTCAACCAGTTTACTTGGCTCAGTTTGTTCTTGTACCACAACTGATTTGACAAAGTGAATGTATTTCCCTTTATCCATATTCAGTTTTGGTCGAGTATCATTGGAAGGAATTTCATCCTGGTTATTGAACCCTAAAACAGCTTTATCAGTAACTGATTTTTGTGAGTTCTGTATATGAGTTAATACAGCAGATGATTTGTTCCAAGCCTGAATAACCTCAGTTTTCTTTGAATTTTCAAGCATCAACTTCTGAATCATTGATTGATTCATGCTTCTTTCAGCATTGAGCTCAGAAATTTCCTATTTTAGACTCAACACATCAACTGATACATCAGTTTTAGTTTTATTGTCTATGGGATCATTTTGCTTTGCTCTAGCCTTTTCAAAAGATAAGGCAAGCTTGTGGTACTCACTAACTATGTCATGAAGAGTTGAAATGAGTTCTTCTCTAGTGAAATCAGTTGAGCTAAATTCAAATACCTGTTGACTACTTGACTCCACTTCTATATCGATCACCAGCCATTAGACACTTCACTTCCTCTTCACCATCACTGGAACTGCATGAGGTTTCTGGCTCTGACTCTTCGCTGTCAGTTTCTGCCCATTTTGATTTACTCTCTTCAGCTAAGAGTACCTCTTGCTTCTTCCTGAAAGACTTCTTATCATCCTTGGGTCTCCTCTTGTGCTCATATGACTTCTTCTTTCTTTCAGTTGAGCCTTGACTGTCCTTGTTAGGTTTGGGACAGTCAGCAATGAAGTGACCGGGTTTGCCACAGTTGTAGCAAGCGTTTGATTCCTCTTTAGAATTGTTTCTTTGATAATGCTTCTCGAAGTTCTCTTGATTTTTCCTCATAAATCTTCTGAATTTTTTTATGAACAATGACATGGCATCATTGCTTAGTTGATCAGCAACCTTCTCGACTGAACAGTTGGTTCTGTTCTAACAGCAGCTAAGGCAGTTGTGACTGCTGGAGTAGAGGGTTCTCCTTCTTGAGTTTGCAGCTCAAACTCATAGGCCTTCAGATCAATAAATAGGTCATGAAGCTCAAAATTAAACTCTTAGTTCACAAAAACCTTTACAGTACATGACTGAATATAACACAACTGAATGAATCTAACAAAGATTTCAAAGTGCTAACAAACTCGTAAATGTAGCCTTGATTGCTACTGATAAATCTGGTAAGAGTAAGCTCTTGGTATCTGAATACGAGTGGTGATTTTAGTAGAGTAACAGCAAGCTTGATTAGAATAGTAGATCACGTGTTATTTTCTCAGCTGCCTTCTTCACCTATTTATAGGCTTTCCTCTCAACGGTAGTATTAAATAACATTTGAATCTTTATATCCGTTGTTTGCCACGTCGATATTCTCTGACACTCGTACACTGCAATCTCTGAAATGCGGCATTCCACTACTAGTTGCAGTCTGTTGTATTATTTTTCGTTTGTCGTTCTCAACTGATGACGTGTACAACTGAGAGATCAGCTGAAAGATACTTTGCTGGAAAACTTATAATCGATTGTTTCAACTGATCAGTTCCCAACTGATCAGTCAGTTAGATTCTGCTTCAACTGATGACGTGTAAAATATGTAGCTGGTACGCATTAATCTTCAGCTAATGACAACTATCAGTAGTAAGATTTTAGTCAGTTAAGATCGTTGACTTTTCCAGTAAGTTCGAAGCTTGGTTTATCAAATCACTGAAATTTAGTTTCCAACAAAATACAAGTATTTTTCACTGTTGTATGTGATATGTATACGTATTATGTTGTTATCAAGATTATGTTGTGTTGAGTCTTTAGACTCACTAGGTGTGATGGATGCAGGTGATATTGATAATTATGATGTGAGAGGTCTTGATGGTTGACTTTGTTGGACTGTCGGTGCACCTAACCCGAGGACCAGCGCTTCTATTTTTTCCGCACTTATGATTTATGTTTAAGACTCTTGTTAAAAGATTTTACGACTATTTATTTATGCTTTTGGAGAGGTTTTTGAGAATTTGTTTGTTGATAACGACTTTGCTATTTTAGTAATTTCAAACGAATGACGATTTCGTGTTTTGACTATTTTCCTTGATTTTCAAATACTAATTGGTTGTTTTATTATTAAAATGGTGTCAAAATATTTAAGTAATTTTGTATGTGGTTCGGCCGAATGCTATGTGAGGTTTGAAAAATTAAATTTTAGTACTTTTCAAGTAAAACGAATAGCAGACGTTTCAACATGATTATTGGATGAATATGCGTTTTATTTCGGGGCTTGTTAAGATTGCATGTTATAGGGCTTTTAGTAGTATTTCATTTTCGAACGAGGAACGGAGACATGGGACAGTTAAGGAAAAATATTATTATTAAATAATTATTTTTAATTATTTAATATATGATGTAAATATGTGTGAATTTCGAAAATGGGCCTTTGCATGGTATTTTACTCATCAAGTCATATTTTAAACCGGTATGCAATTTTTAGCAAAACAGAGGACTTTTTAAGGGTTCGGGCAATATTTTCAAAAACATACCTATTGGGCTTAATGATCCTAATTTATTATATATTGGGCCAAAACTCCTACTCATCTTTATTATTTTAATTAATGGGCCCAATATACATGTATATTATAACAAACCCTACCTCCCAAAACCCTAATCACTCACCCATTTGCATTCGGCCGCCCCTCCCAAGTCCCAGCAGCTTCTCGTGACATTTCAGCAGCCACTTTGCTCGGTTTTCTCAAAAATAATTCATAGGAACTCTTCATTGTCCCTTTGGTGTCCGTTCTATGCAATTGTTGTTGAGTTTTCGAGCATAAATATGCAAAGACATGCCCTATACCTCGTTTTTCTCATTATTCACATCAATATATGTCTATTTGTCTTATTGCATGAGAATCATTGAAATTATCGTGTTATGTGCATGTGGATCAAATTGTCATGGAATATACTTCACCCTTCTTTCTGTACACACACTTTTTTTTTACATGTTCTAAGGGTCTGTCGGGCTTAGATGTATGAGAGACGATTTGCAGCAGGGTTTGAAGGTTCTTAGACACCAAAGAAGATCGGGACTGAGTCTAGGTAAGGGGGCCGATCGGTTGGGTCATGTAGTGCACTTATTGGCTAGATTGGACGATGGCTCGTGTGAACCGGTGCAAGGGCTGTTCCAGGCTGTGTACTAGACTCTGGTGGATCCGAGGCATGTCTATAATGGCTCGACCACAGCTGGTTGCGGGCTAGGAGTAGACCGAAGGGGATAGACACTGTAGAGCTTGGTTTGGTGGTGTTCGAGAGAATCTAGCACGTTCGCGCGTGCATGGGGCTGTGGCCTAGGGTTAGGTTGCTCAGGAGAGTCCAGTTATGTCCTAGGGTTGTCTGGTTCGGGGCTGGTCCAGTCTAGTTTGGTCTAGGGTCGAAAATTTGAGGGTTAGGTGTACTAGGGTTTGAAGGTTACAACGTGCAGAAAGTTACAGTAGCTGGTCGAGGGTTTTCGAGGGCCTTAGGTGGTATGAAATAAGTGGTTTAAGGGCTGGTCATGTAGGTTTGAGTCATGGCTTAAGTTTGGAAAGATTTGGTTGAGTTTCGGGCTAATACTAATTAAAACCGGGACCCCGATCCAATTTTTAAAATGAATTATATAAATTGTTGAATGAGTTCGAGTTTACGTCTAGGAAATGGTTATAAATATGTTTGAGGTGTTTATATAGTTTTGGTTGGCTTCCGGTCGAAAATTTGAGGTATGGGGATAAAATGGTCAATAAGGGTTTCCAGGGTCATAATGGTCATTTTGCACCGGGGTCGAGTTAGCAGTCCTAGCAGCGCCCTGATAACCAAAGCTGTGTGTTCAAAAATGTATAAGTTTCATATGAATATGACATGAATTTTAATGAAACTACGGAAAATACGTTTCATGCTTGGTTTTAAGAAAATGTACGTATATGCATGAATTTTATAAGTGATGAATACAATGACATGTTTTTTAAAGAGGTGAGTTGTTTGTGACTAATACAAACATGTAAGGCCAAAGCTCAGTGGATGGGTAAAAATGTCATTGTTGTCCCCGACGCCGGGTACCGCGGTTATATGTAGATGGATTCATCGACTTAGAGCTGATACGAAAGTCACAACTAATGATCAGAATTCAATACAAGGAAAATGAACACGTATATACGTTTGAATATGTTTATGTTACGATATGTTTAAGTTAATGCTTTTAAGATCATGAAGTTAATTTAATTACAGTACTTTTCGATGTTGCATGTTATATGTATATGTACTTGTTATACCGGTACAGGTGTGTTGAGTCTTTAGACTCACTATATGTGATTGATGCAGGTGAACATGATTAGGTAGAGACTGGAGGCGTCAAATACTGAGTAGGCGTAGCTGGGTGTGCGCACGATAACCCGAGGACTTTACGTTTTTCCGTATATTATGTTTATGGGTCAAGGATGAACATTTTATTTACGCGTTTTGCATATTTTTATAGGTTGTGAGTTTGACAGAATTTTGTGCATGTCTTGAATTCCTTTCAAAACAGTAGGCTAGGAGTTGATGTTAATTAGGAATTATTTAACCGCAGTTATTTTTATTTAGTGATCGAATTACTTTTTAATTCACATGGTGGACTGTTTTTATTCGCATGCATGTATATAAGAATTTTCGAAATTAGTTTCAAAAAAAATGTGTTCTAGTATTATTTTAGTAGTAGACGTCACAAGTATGGCGTGCTATGTTTGTTTTTGGTAGTTCCACCACAACTCGGGACTCCATATTCTCTTCGCTGCCACTTTTAATGTTATCCCTCTTACGTTTATATGTCATCCTTCACTTATAAAATTTAACATCTCTTGTATTGAAGAATCTAGAACCTGTTGGTTCCAAGTTCCAGACCTTGTAGTCTTTTAACTCCTTCAGGGTACCCTATAAGCATACACTTCAAGGCTCTAGGTTCCAACTTGGTCTTGTTTCACATGTGCATAGGCTAGTCACCTGAATATTCCTAGGTTTAAATAATCCATTGGTGAACCATTCCATAATTCCATAGTGGTTTTGAAGTTAAATCCACTGGAAGTACACATGTTCACAAGGTAAGTGTCTGTACTGTAGTGCTTCTCCCCAAAAGGTTTAGGGCAGTGCAGCATTTAAGATCAAACATCTTACCTTTTCTACTAATGTACGGTTCATTGTTTGCCACCCCCATTTTGTTGGGGTGTTCCTGGTAATATAATGAATAATTTCTGGTAATACCATTTTGTGTGCAGAAACCTTTGAACTCTTTGGACAAATATTCCAAGTCATTATCTGTCTTTAGATGTTTTACTTTATGTCCAGCTTTATTGTTGAGGATCGAAGTTGAGTTTAGAGGGGGGTGAATAAACTCTACTCGTTTTTATTTCCTTTCTGATGAGGTACTAAAATCCTGTTAGGGATAGTAGTTTATCTTGTGCGAATAATTTCACCTGATTACAATAAAACGTGCGGAAACAATCTGATGAAGTAGTTGAAAGACAATAAAACAGTAGGCAGCAGTTGTTTATGGAAGTTCGAAGATAAACTCTTCTACGTCTCCCCTTCTCCTGTTTCCAGAAGGTATAACTAAAAGACTTTGGATATTACAGTACAACTCTTGTACACACCCATTTCAGAAGGACTTATACCTCAGCTTACTGAAACTCTTCGTTTCTCAACTCACAAAAATGCTAAACACAAAGTTCTGAAAAGACTTTTTTCAGATTACAAACTCTTCTAGATAAAGTATACGTGATGTAAAGATTTTGAAGAGTGTAAGAATCAGTAGCACAAGATGATCTTCAAAAAATCAGATATTAGCTATGAAGCGTGTGCTACTTTTCTTTGTGTTGAACTTTTAGTACTCAAGGAATTTCGAGATTTGTCTGATGAGAGATAATAGCTTTTGTTCCTTGAAAGATGATATTATGCGAAGTGTCGTATCGTATAAGGATTTGATCCATGTATATATAAACGACTGAGTTCAACGTTCACAATCAGAGGATGTCTCCAGATAATTGATACAATCAGCTTTATTACCAAAAGAAGTTCCTGCAGAAAAGCTATAAAACAATCAGTCTTGTTTCATACTTAATTGGGTAAAATGCATTAAATGACTCCGTATAGTATTTAATGCTGCAATTAATAATAGTACTAGGAACTCTTTAACGGTAACAATAAAGGTAGCAACGTTCTACTGGTTTTGTATTACTATCCTTTCTACTGGTTTAGTTTTATGAGACCAGTAGCTTCTGATAAGTTAGTCTACTGTTCTGGTCTGCTGGTTTTAGTTAATCATCGCCACAATAAAATTCATGTCTAACAATTTCCCCCTTTGTGGTGATGCCAAAACCTAAACAGTAGAAAGTTGATAAATAAAGCAGATAATCATTTAAACAAAAAGAGTAATGTCAATAAAGTATCAAAGAAAATGATCAATCAGTTTCAATATCCCTGAAGGTGACTTCTTCATTCTGAGGTTCTTGAAGTCTTCTGTTTGATGGTTCAGCTTCATCTTCAGGTTGTCTGGCTCCTGCTGGATCTCCTCTATCTTCCCCCTTTTTGGCATCAGCCGCAACTACATGGGCGAAGAGGTCATTCAGTCTTCCGGATATATTTTGAATGTCATCGGTTAGCATCTCCAGGTACGGAGTTTGAGAAGAGATGCGATTATCCAGTGAAGTGAGAGATTGATTTTGAGAGTCAATCTTGGCATCCATAAGTTCCACGGAAGTAGAAAGTGATCGGAAGAGATCATCATGCTCAGTGATTCGGTTAAGTATATCAGTTTGAGTAAGCATGATGGTACCGTGAGTTCTTGATATAGCCTGTCTGAAAACGAAGGTTTCAGCATACATCTTTTCCATGGTTTCCGACGTGTTATAGATGTGTTTGCCCATTCGTTCTCTGAAAGATTGAGCACCACTTAATTCTGAGATGTTTTCACAGGACATACGTTTCACTAAATCAGATATGTTGTTGGGTTCCCGTTGTAGAGACTCAATCTGAAATTCCAGGTTAAATGCATCTGATTCCGGGGAGGGAGTTCGCGCAAGCATGCGTTGCTTAATCTCAGAAAGACGAGAGTTCGTCTCAGTCAGAACAGGATGAGAGATAGTCAACACAGTAGAAACAAGGTTAGCATCTATCAAGGCATTAGAAGGACCAGGGTCTGCTGTGCGTGCTTCTGGAAGTGTAGAGACAGTAGGTTCAGCAGCAACCAGTGGAAGAACAATTTCTTCAGCGGGAACGGCCAAGTCAGAGGCCAAAATTTCTTCGGTTGGTGCAATAACAGCCTGTGAGACTGATGGTTCTTCAGTAGAAGGTGCAGAAGGCTGATCCAAAAGAATGTGCATTGCTGCTTGATGAGCAGCAGAAAATAATCTCTAAATTTGGCAATAAAGAATAGGCATCTGGTTCTGCTATATGTTGAACTGGGGTCGGAGAAGCAGAAGGTGACAATGAAGTAGCCGGTGCGACTTCCAGAGGAGTAGAGACTGTAGGAACAATCGACTCAATGACCTCTTCGACCGAAGCCAGTTCATGTATAGATAGTAGCGATGGGGACTGAATGGGCCTTGTCGGAGATGCAGGAGTACTGAGAACAGAAGCCTTTGGGGAGGCTGTGGTCCTTTCCTCAACTGTCTGATTCTGTTGAAAGTCTGGAACAAGGCCAATGTGATAAACAGTAGACTCGCCAAAGCGTTGTTCTTGAGCAAGAAGTTGCTCACGCATCTGTTTGAACTTGTCAGATAGAATCACAATAACATTTTGATCCTGAACAGCAGTAGGAACACTAGGATCAAAATTCGATTCAAGAACTTTCAGAACTGATTCTAGCTTCTGACATTTCAGCTGCTCGAGGATGAAACTCCTTCTGCGCAAGGCCTCGATAACATTTTCCGTTTATGCAAGCTGAAAAATTTTCTTCTCTGCAATCATCATTTTGGCATAGTTCCCTTTAGTCTTAAAGTAAGCAAAGGAATGGAAAAGACGAACTGAGTGCCACTCATCAAAAAAATTCATATCATCATTTGCAGATGTTTCAATTTCTGCTAGATGAAGATCAACGCCGGTGGTTACAGTTGTTTTGTGTCCAAAAATTGGTGGTTCTTCGACCATTTTCCCTTTGCCTTTATCAGATGAAGAAATAGGCACGATAGGTCGAAAAGCAGAGGACCCACTAGTTGATTCTCGAATCACTATTCCAGATGATGGCTTGAAAACAGAAGCAGTAGACAGTGCTGGAATAGATGCAGTAGCTGGTGCAGTCGCAGAAGTAATGGGTCGAATAGAAGGAACCACTTCTGGAAATACCTGTCTGATAGGTATTTTCTCAATCTCAGATAGTGCTGTTGTCTTCTTGATTTTAAGAATGGTGCGAGGTTTCTTCTTGGCTGGGATTGGCACTGGTGGTTGAACAGCAGCAGCAGACTCTTCTGATGCTGTTTTGTCCGAGTCAGTCGAAATGATCACTCTTTTCCTCTTAATTGTCTTTTGAGGTTTTGGAACCTCAGAAGCAGTTTCTCCAATTTCCTTTTTCAAGGCAACAAACTCCGCCACGGTTGGCTTAGGCCTTAAAGCAAGTACGTTCGCAGCATCAATCATGGTTACTGAAACAGCATCCTGATCACTGGTTGAGGCGAAACCAGCATTCTTGAGCATTGCGCTGATTTGAACAGCGAATCCATAACTTTTCCTGACAACCATATCCTTCATAATTCTAAAGAGAAAATGACTCCAGTCCACTTTGGTTCCCTTAGTGATGGCAATCATCACTTGAACCTTCTCCTTCGTCAACTTGTCGAAGGTGCCAGCTTTGATCAAAATAGCTTTTGGCACAATATCGGCCAGAATTTGATATTCCATTTTGAGTAATTTCTTGTGACAAGAGGGAGACACTTCTTCTCCAGAGGCTGAGAACGAGCTAAGCGCAACAGACATATCTGTTTTGGAAATATCAGATAGTTCAGAAATACCTGAGAGTGCAAGAAGGAAGGTCGCTCCTAGAAGTGCGGCATCAATAGAGATAGATGCATCTCCTTGAGAGTGAACAATCTTTCCTTCATGTACTGACGCTTTAGCGTAAAAATCAAAGAGAGCATTTTTGTAAATTACGGCTGGTGCTTCCAGGAATTTTCTGAGTCCCGATTTCTCAATGTCTTGAAACATTTTAACGAGATTCTCATCCTTGATGTTGAGAACAGAGGCAAAATTGACTTGATAAGCGTTAAGAGTGTATGCTCCAGCCATTTCTGTATAAGGATAGAAGCAGATATAATTTGCAGTAGTTAGTGATGATAGAGAGAAATCAGTAGCTGAATAACGATAGTTATGAAACAGTAAAGGTGAAAAGGTGAAGTTGAGAAAAATATACAGCCGTCAAATAAACATAAAGACACGTGTCAGTATGTTTTTGGTTGAGTGTTTGAAAAGATTTGCAGAAACTGTCAGATATACGAATGATTTTGAAAATTTGAAAAAAAGGTGGGCTGTCCAGACGGTTACTTAAAGAAATCAGAAGAGGATTTGTCATTTTATGATAACGTCTGCTGGAAGTTTCATGGTGCTGAAATATTTGAGCACTTTGACAAAAACCAGCAGACTTGTGGTTTTATCGAAAAGACAAACATTCTATCTGTTTTCTGAAAAGGTGTCAAACTCTTAGTCTGACTAAAATACTGTTCCCCCTCGGTAAATGCAACTAATAAGTGGTCATAATTGCGACAAGTGACTCTTGGCCATCTTTCAATCTGAACCGTCAAAATGAACAGTCGCAAGGGTCTTTGTTTCTTCTATAAATACCTGCACAACTGGAACGAGATAAAACACACACAATCTAAAATTAAAACTCAAGATAAAAGTAAGTTAGAGTTGGATCCAGGAGTCGAAGCAAAAATGTTCAGAGAGAAGTTTAATGATATCATTATCTACTTAATGATCATTGAAACACACTCCTGGAGTTGTAGTTTCCACAGTCAAGCAAATCTGTTGCTTCGATTGAGTTTGAAATGTAGCATCGATTCCTTCAAGAAGCATGCTAATGCAATAAGAGAGTGCTGGTGGATTGATGATGCTGAAATTATCTATGATGCCCTGTAAGGCATCTAAAAATACATTAGTGCTGACAAGACTCAAGCTTGCTAGATTCTTTCTAGGCCTTGAGCTTGCTGGAGTCTCTAGTTCCTGTTGAAGTACTTTGCAAGCAAATTGCAGGGAGCTCCTATTACTGAAGACAAAAACTAAATGTAACGCTACTGGTTAAAAAGCATTTGTAGATCTACTGTTTTTACTTTTGCATCTAGTAATGTACTGAAATGGTTTCTAATAAAGTCCAGTTTACGTATCTGACTTTTCCTTCTGTTTTTCTGCAAATAACTTACTGTTAGTTCAATACGATAAATAAACGAGTAAAAATAAAATTTAACCAAGATAACAGAAAATAATCAAGTTAAATCTATCAAACCAAGAGAATTACGAAAGTAAGAAAACTTATTTTCTGGTAAGGGTTTTGTGAAGATATCTGCTGTTTGTTGATCAGTAGAAACGTATTCCAGACGAATGTTCTTCTTCTGCACATGATCTCTAATAAAGTGATGTCTGATGTCAATGTGCTTCGTTCTGGAATGAAGTACTAGATTTTGTGTGATTGCAATTGCACTGGTATTATCACAGAATATAGGTGATTTGGAGGCTTGAATCCCATAGTCTCTTAACTGTTGCTGAATCCACAATATCTGAGAGCAGCAGCTTCCAGCAGCCAGATATTCTGCTTCTGCAGTAGATGTGGCTATGGAAGTCTGCTTCTTGCTAAACCAGGATATCAGCCTATCACCAAGAAATTGACAAAAACCACTCGTGCTTTTTCGGTCTAGTTTGCAACCTGCATAATCAGCATCTGAATATCCAATAAGATTTCATTAGCCGACATTTTGAGTTCCTTTCAAGTACTTCAAAATACGTTTAGCAGCAATATAATGAGATTGTTTGGGGTTAGATTGAAATCTAGCACAAATACAAACAACAAACATGATATCTGGTCTACTGGCAGTTAGATATAATAATGAACCAATAAGACCGCGATACTGAGTTACCTCTACTGGAATACCACTTTCATCTTTATCAAGTTTAATAGATGAGCTCATTGGAGTAGAAGCAGCAGAGCATGCTTCCATTCCGAACTTTTTCAGAAGCTCCTTGGTGTACTTGGCTTGATTTATAAAGATTCCAGTCTCTGATTGCTTCATCTGTAATCCTAGGAAGAATGTTAATTCTCCCATCATACTCATTTCGAATTTATCCTGCATCAATTTTCCAAACTTTGCAAATAATTTGGGGTTAGTTGACCCAAAAATGATATCATCAACATAGATCTGCACTAAAAGAATATGCTTATTCTTGACTAAAGTAAACAAAGTTTTATCTACTGCTCCAATGGTAAAATCATGATCAATAAGAAACTGTGATAGAGTGTCATACCATGCTCTAAGTGTCTGTTTTAGACCATATAATGCTTTGTGTAATTTAAATACATGATGAGGTGAGAAATGATCGATAAAACCTGGAGGTTGTTCGACGTAGAATTCTTCTTGTAAGAGACCATTCAGAAAGGCACTTTTCACATCTATTTGATATACTTTGAAATTCTTGAAAGCAGCAAAGGCTAAGAATATTCTGATTGCTTTGAGCCTTGCTACTGGTGCGTAGGTCTCATCAAAGTCTATTCCTTCTTCCTGTCTGAAACCTTGAGCAGCCAATCTTGCTTTATTTCTCACCATTGTGCCTTCTTCATTGAGTTTGTTTCTAAATACCCACCGAGTTCCAATGACATCTTGGTGAGATGGTCTAGGTACTAGAAACCAAACTTCATTTCGTTTGAATTGATTCAGCTCTTCCTGCATAGCTTCAATCCAACTAGGATCCAGAAGAGCTTCTTCAATTTTCTTTGGTTCATCCTGAGATATAAAAGCAGCATGCATGTATTCATTAAGCATTTACCTTCTGGTTCTCAAGGGCGCTGCTGGATTACAAATAACTAATGATGGAGGATGAGATTTTCTCTAGATAAAAGGATTTAAAAGGATATCTTCCTGATTTGATATGTTGAGATTGTTTTCGATGGAACCAGTAGTGGGTTCCTGAGTGTCTTCTGCTGGTATTGGTAGATCCACAGTCTGTACTTCTGGTTCCACTAATGGAATGTCTGGTTCTGGATTTTGAAGATCCTTGATGTTTGCTTCTACATCATCTTCACTGTCAATTTCCAAGTGAATCCTGTCTAGCCTGTTACTTAAATCAGATATGTTAGATATTTCAGGAGCACTGCTGTCTTCATCGAAGACAACATGAATCGATTCTTCAACATTAAGAGTTCTATTGTTGAAGATTCTAAAAGTTTTGCTTACAACAGAGTAACCAAGAAATAGTCCAACATCTGATTTTGAGTCAAATGCAGTTAAATGATTTTTGCCATTATTTAGCACAAAGCATTTGCAACCAAACACATGAAAATAAGATACGTTAGGCTTCTTCCCTTTCCATATTTCATAAGGGGTCTGATTGTGCCTTTTGTTGACCATAGATCTGTTTTGCGTGTAACAAGCAGTATTGATAGCTTCAGCCCAGAAGCGCTGAGAGATGTCTGCATCTGCTAGCATTGTTCTAGCAGATTCTTTTAGAGTTCTATTTCTCCTCTCAGCTACTCCGTTTTGTTGAGGTGTTCTGGCAGCCGAATATTCATGATGAATCCCCTATTCATTCAAATATAACTCAAGATACTTGTTAGTGAACTCAGTACCCCGATCACTTCTGATTTTAATGATGATAGTAGATTTTTCATTTTGAATTCTTTTCAGAAGCTTGATCAAGAGGCTACTGGTTTGATCTTTTCCTGCGAGAAATATTACCCAAGTGAATCTAGAAAAATCATCAATAACAACAAGAGTATATTTCATTCCCCCTAAGCTCATGATGGGGATTGGACCAAAAAGATCCATGTGCAGTAGTTCCAGACATCTTGAAGTTGATTTGCTATCTTTGTTTTTGAAACTGGATCTTATCTGTTTCCCAAGCTGACAAGCATAACAAACATGATTTTTAACAAAGTTAATATCAGGTAATCCATCAACTATATTCTGCTTCTTGAGATAATTGATTGACTTGAAATTCAGGTGATTCAATTTCTTGTGCCATAGCCAGTGTTTATTGCTAAGAGAAGCAACTAAGCATGTAGGAGTATTGACATGATTTGAGTTCCAAGAGACTCTGTAAGTATTGCCTTCTCTTTTTCCGGTTAACACAGTAGTTTCAGCAGAATCTCTAACTATACATGAATGCTTTTGAAAAGCTACAGAATAACCATTATCACATAGTTGACTAATGCTGATTAGATTGTAACAAAGATTGTCAACTAATAACATATCATTCCAGATACCATGTAGAGTTAATGACTTCTGCTTTCTTCTATTGTTCCTGCATACACAAATTTTAGTATCTGGTACCCAAATCTATTTGGGTCCAAGCCTTATCAGTCCTTTGGGGACCCACATTTGTACAATTCTTGGTGACCTTGTACTTCGGGTATCCAAAGATGTGTGTGCAATAGAGGGTCTGTTATTTCTAACAGTATGCATATTAAAATGTTGTTCCTCCCTTCTGTTTCTGTTTTCCAGTCTGTATCTCTTCTGAACAGGTTTAGAGTTGTAGTATTGGTGGTTTTTAACCTTCATAGGATGTTGTCTTCCAGAGTTGAATTCTTTTCTGAATCTAGAACTCTGGTCAACTTTTTCCTTAGGTTTAACGTAACCCAGACCATAGTGCATTCTTCTGTTCATCTGATTTACATTCCTTTCAACTGAAGCAGTAGGTACCTCTGGTTCCTGTACCACACTGGATTTCACAAAGTGAATGTATTTTCCTTTGCACATATCCAGTGTTGGCTTAGTATTAGTTTCAGAAGTGCCTTCATTATTACAAAAACCGAGACCACTTCTATCTCCTGATTGTTTTTGTAATTCTTGCATCTTTTCCAATGAAACAGAAGACTTGTTCCAAGCATTCACCAGTAGCGACAACTTCTGGTTTTCAGAAAGCACCTTCTGGTAATTTGCTTTGGCTCTTTCATTCTCAATTATTAATTTACTCATCTTAACTTGTAAATCATTACAGCTGTCCACTTGCAAGCAAGTTAACTTACTGTTCTGATTCTTTAAGTTTTGATTTTCGATCTTAACTTCTTCAAATGATTGAGAAAGTCTGGAGTACTCTTTTACCATGTCATGTAGTGCATCAATCAAATCATTTCGTGTAAATTCATTGGAGTCAAAATCAAATACCTCTTCAAATGTCGAGGTTGAGTCATTGTCTGCCATGAGACATTTGACTTCTTCTGCATCACTATCACTGGAATGACTTTCTGAGTCAGATGACTCAGAACTAGAGTCCGCCCATTTGGATTTGCTTTCTTCGGCAATCATTGCTTTTCGATCTCTTCTGGTCTTTTTGTCATTTCTCTTGTGATCCTTTCTCTTTTGGTCATCATTCTTTGGTTTAGGACAATCAGCAATGAAGTGACCTATCTTTCCACAGTTAAAGCATCCCATATCACCAGATGGTGAATCTTTCTTGAAGTTGCGATTGGGACCCTGATAAGTTCGATGGTTCTTCTTCATGAACCTGGAGAATTTCTTTACAAATAAGGACATAGCATCACTACTGATTTGTTCAGCAGTCTTCTCCAATGTATTGCCAATGATCACAGTAGGTAATGCTTGAGTTGCAACTGCAGCAGCAGTAGAAGAGGTAGTGGCAGTAGCAGTGAAAGCAGTAGCAGTAGCAGCAAGAGTCTTGGTAGGTAGGCTTGAAGGCTCTTCTCCACTTCTTACTTCCAATTCGAACTCGTAAGCTTTCAGATCTGCAAATAAGTCGTGCAGTTCCAATTTGTTCAAATCTTTGGACACTCTTATAGCCATTGATTTAACATCCCATTCTCTGGGTAAGGCTCTCATCACCTTGAGGGCTATCTCTCTGTTGCTATGCTCTTTACCCAGAGCTGTTAGCTCATTAACCAGGCTACTGAATCTTTCATCAAACTCATTTAGAGTTTCACCAGCTCTCATTTTTAGATTTTCGAACTTCTGCATTGCTACAGACAGTTTGTTTTCTTTCGTTTGCTCATTTCCTTCACATATCTGGATGAGCTTCTCCCAAATATCCTTTGCAGTAGAACACATTTTGATCTTGCTAAAAGTGTTCTTGTCGAGAGTTTTATACAGTATATCCTTCGCCACATTATCAAGGTTGGCCTTCTTCTTATCTTCACTGGTCCATTCATTTCTTGATTTTTCAACCATCTGTGGTGCACCTTCAGTAACAGCAACAGCTGTATTAGGCTTTAATATTTTCAATGGACCATCTGTGATGACATACCACATGTCATCATCTTGTGCTGCAAGATGAGCTTGCATTTTGATCTTCCAGTCATCGAAATCTTCCTTTGAGAACATAGGGATCTTGCTGAAGTGTGCCATTCGTTGTAGTTTTTCACGAACAAGAATAACCTGCTCTGATACCAATTGTTGAGGATCGAAGTTGAGTTTAGAGGGGGGTGAATAAACTATACTCGTTTTTCTTTCTTTTCTGATGAGGTACTAAAATCCTGTTAGGGATAGTAGTTTATCTTGTGCGAATACTATCACATGATTACAATAAAACGTGCGGAAACAATCTGATGAAGTAGTTGAAAGACAATAAAACAGTAGGCAGCAGTTGTTTATGGAAGTTCGAAGATAAACTCTTCTACGTCTCCCCTTCTCCTGTTTCCAGAAGGTATAACTAAAAGACTTTGGATATTACAGTACAACTCTTGTACACACCCACTTCAGAAGGACTTATACCTCAGTCTACTGAAACTCTTAGTTTCTCAACTCACAAAAATGCTAAACACAAAGTTCTGAAAAGACTCTTTTCAGATTACAAACTCTTCTAGATAAAGTATACGTGATGTAAAGATTGTGAAGAGTGTAAGAATCAGTAGCACAAGATGATCTTCAAAAGATCAGATATTAGCTATGAAGCGTGTGCTACTTTTCTTTGTGTTGAACTTTTAGTACTCAAGGAATTTCGAGATTTGTCTGATGAGAGATAATAGCTTTTGTTCCTTGAAAGATTATATTATGCGAAGTGTCGTATCGTATAAGGATTTGATCCATGTATATATAAACGACTGAGTTCAACGTTCACAATCAGAGGATGTCTCCAGATAATTGATACAATCAGCTTTATTACCAAAAGAAGTTCCTGCAGAAAATCTATAAAACAATCAGTCTTGTTTCATACTTAATTGGGTAAAATGCATTAAATGACTCCGTATAGTATTTAATGTTGCAATAAATACTAGTACTAGGAACTCTTTAACGGTAACAATAAAGGTAGAAATGTTCTACTGGTTTTGTATTACTATCCTTTCTACTGGTTTAGTTTTATGAGACCAGTAGCTTCTGATAAGTTAGTCTACTGTGCTGGTCTGCTGGTTTTAGTTAATCATCGCCACAATAAAATTCATGTCTAACATTTATTATCTGTAACAAGTAACCATTCTTTGAACTTGGTTGGGCATCATCTTTGGTTTTCAAAAGACATTTCCAGACCTTACTCGAATGATCATCATCAATATGTACATAAAGTATTGGCATCCACCATGATTTGGAGTCTTGGAAGGCCCCCACAGCTGAATGAATGTATTCTATCGTTTTAGATGAGGCATGTTTGCCTCGGGCAAACTTAACTCTCTTAGCCCAATAGTCACATAATTCAAGTGCTTGTATGTTGTCACCGCACAACAGGCCTTACTTTGATAATTTCGTCAACCCACTTTCATCTACGTCCTAGCCTAATGAAAAGGCTTGACTTGTCTTGCCTCTTCGACAAGAAAATTGAGACGATTACGGCAAGAGCTTATCTATTCCTCTTGTCCTCCTTGAATCTTTCAATCTTCTCTTTCTTTTTGGATGTGCGCTCTTGTTTCCTTCGAATATGCCGAGAGATAAATTGAATGGGTTTGTATTTCTCAAGAACTCAAATCTCGGAAAAATAAGAAACTGAACCTCCCGGCTCCCGTAAATCAGTTTTATATTCCCCAAACAGCTAAACAAGTTATTGGGCTGAATTAACATTTTTCCTTCTTGGGCCTGTCTTTAAGTATTGGCCAATTACTTCAAGTGAGTCCAATAAACTTTGTGCTTTAGATCCCTTTGATTTATTCCAACTTTAGTAGACACAAAGTCCAACATACATAAACTGACCTCAAATATTTAACTTTTGTTTTGTTTTGTCTATTACAATTTGGAGATACATGATTCCAAGATTTGGATCAATGGATGAATTTCAGTCCTCTTTTTTGGAAAATCATCATACCATCAGAATGAGTCTCATGTGAGACCGTCTCACGGATCATAATCCGTGAGACGGGTCAAATCTACCAATATTCACAATAAAAAACAATACTCTTAGCATGAAAAGTAATACTTTTTCATGAGTGACCCAAATAAGAGATCTATCTCACAAATACGACCCGTGAGATCGTCTCACACAAGTTTTTGTCATACCATCATTGTATTAAGAATGACAGTATTTGTACAATTTTGCAAGTTTTAGATAGGAGTAAGTATCTTGTGATATGGTCTCACGAATCTATATATGTGAGACAGGTCAATTCTACCGATATTTACAATAAAAAGTATTATTCTTAGCATAAAAGTAATATATTTTCATAAATGATCCAAATAAGATATGCGTCTCACAAAATACGATCTGTGAGACCGTCTCACACAATTTGTTATCTTTAGACGGTGCTTGCCATGGTTTGCATAAATAGAATTTCTTCCGAAACAAGTGTATTGATATATGGCGACCGAAGCTTTTGAAAAAGATAAAACCCCGATGGGAAATGGTTGTTGGAGATATGATTTGCCCGACTAGGGTGGGAATTCTCGTATAACATGCCACATTAACTATTTAAAAATTCTATAAATTTAAAATTTTATTTAGAAGATATATCATTGAATATAAGTTCAAAACTGGTGAAAAATCCAGATTATAATCTGAAACTTGACATGTTGCTCAATTGTTGTACTAACATAATCTTCAATTAGGCACGAAAGGAACTGAAACACGCAAATATTAATTTGTGTTTGGATTCTGTGATTTGAAGCTATGAATCTCAAATTCATTTGATTGCTTGGATGAATTATGCTTTATGAATTTTAAATCAACCTCACCAACTATATAAATACAAGATTAATTATGATAAACTTGAAATCTACTTAAAATTAGACTCATTTCAAAACTCCAAATCAAATATTTTCATCTCATCCAACCACAACCTTAGGTCATTCCCAAGCACAAAAGCCACCATAACACACGGACATTGACGTAGTTCAGGGTTTTAGCTCTCACATAATCTCGACGCAAACAAAAAATTCCAAAACATGGAATAAAATAAAATTAAATAAAAAATATATATGAAAATTTTCAAAGACTGAAAAGTAGGAAACAAAATACAACATGCTCTCCATTTCATAAAACCAAGAATAGGTGGTCACTGTAACAAAACCTGAAGGGAACAATAATAGCTTTAACTCGTATGATGTCCAGGATAATATAATGGAGAGTACTATTATGTGATTCCTCAAAGAACTAGACTTACATGAAGGTTACAATTGCGGCGGACCGGCAGTAGACTACTGGGACTCGAGATACAAAGAATGACTCGTATATATGAAGGAACAATACCAAATTCGTAAAGATTCGAAGAGTTACATAGGCCACGGGGAAATAACAGCACCCGGAGGTGAAGAGCAGAGCTTCTGGATTTAATCAGCTTGCAGTTGGTTTTGAGGTGGCCTTCTTGATAGCTTCAGCATATGTCCTGTGTTGGTAAGTAAGAGTTGAC
Organism: Primulina eburnea; assembly: GCF_022965805.1. Lineage (NCBI taxonomy): Eukaryota > Viridiplantae > Streptophyta > Magnoliopsida > Lamiales > Gesneriaceae > Primulina > Primulina eburnea. The sequence continues at coordinate 24,209,245 of NC_133104.1, read as the reverse complement.
TCGAGTAAATCCCATAGAGAGGTCTTCGGATTCCACCCTGACAATCACATGAGTTGAAATGAGTAAACTAGGGAAAACAATGGTTTTTACGAGTAGACAAGTTCCGTCTAAAAATGAGTCTTTACCAAGTTGTCTGTTGATTATTGTCATGTCAGGAATTCTCCTGTCACTGTCGTCGTAACCTTCCCCATAAAATTCTTTGGAGCTAACATCAATAGTAGGGGTATCCAGTGGAGATTCTCTACTAACCTTTGAATAAACCTGCAAAAAAAAGAAACAAATTGAGACTAATACATAATTTAAAATTTATAGAGAAGGAAAGCACTGTGTCCCATCCTAACCTGTGTCATCATTTCAGCAAGCTGCCGAACGGTAACTTCATTGTTAGGGTTTCCCACGTTAAATATCTGACCATTTGCCCTGGATGGATTTTCCTAAGGAAAACAGCACCATCAATTATGGGTTTGTAAGATTTACTTGAATAGGAATACAAGGGTAAGTAGGTAACACATATTGAACTTACAATCATCAACAGAACAGCTTCAATGGCATCCTTGATATAAACAAAGGTTCTCTGTGATTGGCCGCCATCCACAAGCTTAAGTGGTTCATGCCTTAAAAGATTCTAAATAGAAAGAGAATCAACAGCCAATAAATAAACAATTTCAAAAGTGTGGTGACTGATCAGCGAGTCAAAATGATCTTACATTGCTAAAGCATGCTAGAACTCTAGGAACACCTTCACTCGGACCATCAATCCCAGGTATAAAATCCATTCTAGGACCGATCCAATTGAATGGCCTTACAATTGTGAATTCAAGGCCATTTTCAGCACCCTCCGCTAGGAAACAAGAAATTCGTGAAAAATGTAACTCCAAAACCAAGTAGATGAATAAAGATTAATCGCTCACCATAGATCAACCTCTCAATTAACTGTTTCGCACATGCATATGACCACCTCTGCTTGTCAATTGAGCCAAAAATGCAAGGGGATTCATCTTCTTTAAGAACATAGTAGGCAGGGTCCTGATGAAAAAAGGTGAATGATGATTGAAAATTCTTCACCAGACTTGTCAATCCACAAAATTGAAAATAACACTTGCAACACATTAGTGGAAAAACTGGAATAGTTCAAGACTACTCAGTATGGTTGAAAACATAATGGACAGTGTGAGTAAACCAATACAATTTATCCTCTTTTGCTGGTATTGACCCAGATTTGGATGCTCAAGTAGAGTATGGAACATTCCAAAAACTTGCGGATCCAACTACATGAAGACAGTTTAGGACTTGCCATCTACATTATTACAAGTTTTTTCACCCTAAAAGAAGCAAGTACATCACACTGATTTTAAGCTGATAGGAGGATAACAGAAAGAGAAGTTAGCGAAGAAGCTTTGGTGGTAATACTAATGTAAAGCGTAAACTAAACCAAACTGTTACCGATGTAGCCAATACTTGTACGGACAGTGTTAAGACATTATTTTCAAGATACCGTCATTCTATTATTACTTCACAGATGGCAAATATCCAAATGATCGTGATTTTTTTCATTATGATCAAGATAGAATGGGAACTAGTCAAGGGTGGTGTGAAGCACATTTGTCTATATGAACGAAACTAAATAATTTAAAATAATGCCTTGTGGCCTGTGGGTCCACGTGAATAACTTTTATATGAAATAAACAACTTGTAATCTTGATCTGTCAGTCCAGCTGTAACGGCCAGAAAAAGCAGTCAACATGGAACATTGAAAGAGACTCGTCTCATGTGGAAATGTACAAAAATAAATGTATCAAGAAAGCACAGTTCCTCCAGTAACAACATCCACCCAATCTAGTGGAAACCAGCAGCCACTCACCTGTCGCAATGGGCTATCTTTATTTAGAAAAGAACCAATTGTTTTTCCATAGATTTCACAAGTGGAGAAATGTATGAGACGCTTGCCGTTCTCGGAACAGTATTTAACCTAAACCCAAACACATAAAAAAACAAACATTTCAATTGGTCCAAGTACCAATCATCACTGTCCAAGAATTTAGCATAAAAGCACTTACCACCGGGAGAGCATCAATGAAATTGCTGTAAATTGTGTCAAGCGGACGCGTATTGTAATCCGCTGGAGTGCATATAGCAGCAAGATTTATAGTCTAAGTCACGAGAAAACTCAAAAATAAGCCCAGTTTCGAAAATAACGAGCGTGCAGTAGCATAACCAATCGAGCAATAAAAAATTGTGGAGAAAAAATTAAGAAATTAGTCTATAATGAATACATCTTTCCCCGCAAATATATAATAACTATGTAAACGAAGCTAACGTTAAAAATTTACTAAAGAAAGAAATTGACGAAATGCTGCGAAAACATCAAACTCAAACCAGCAGAGACCAGAAAATCTGGTCAAGATCTGAATAAGCTTCAAATGAAGAAGTTTTCCAACCAACAGAACACGTGAATAAGAAACGAAAATGAAAGTTCGAGAAAACGCAAAAATATAAGTTGAACAAATCTTATCGACGAAGCACCAACCAAAAAAATGCAAAAGAAACATCGAGAGGTTGATGAAAATTACAAGATCTGCCATCTTGATGAGTCCTTCAAGGCGCGAGTCATTCTTAATGTTAAGGCGATGGAACTGGATGCGATCCACCGACAGGGGAGAGACGCCACCGGATGGCTCAAGTAGGTGCTTGATTTTGTCATTATAAACATCAACCGCCAACACCTTGTGCGGCGTCTCCGCCATCAGCTTCTCGCATAGATGCGAGCCAATGAAACCTCCGGCGCCGATCATACATATCGTCATCGGCTTTATCAAATTGCCGTCCAGATCTGCTCTTCCACTCGCCATTTCTGATAAAAATTCCTTTTCCTCTTCGCTGATTCGCCTTCGAATTTCACGGAATTTGCGATTGCGCGTTTGTATGTGCAAGCATGAGTGAGTGAAGGTATTTAAAGCTGGAAAAGGGAGGGAGGAGAGGTTGGCAGAACGTATGGCCCTAATACATTTATTCTGTGGTGGATCTATTCAATGCTGCTCATATTATTATGGGATAATGCTCATTTTCGTCTTTTTCGTTACTCGTTTTTCTCATTTCAGTCCTTCATCATTGTTGACTGATTAATTAATCCTTAATGTTTTTAAAATACGCCCGAATTGGTCCCTGCCGTTGCCCCGACGTTAAGATTAACGTTGACTCGCATCACGTGCTACTCACATGCCGATTTCTTCATTAACTTTGACTCATATCACGTTGACTCCTTCACCTTTTACTCCCCAACTGTACAAGAACCCTAATCCCCAAATTAGACGTATGAAGTAAAGGGAAAGGCGAACACGAAGAAAGGGAAGGGCGAACTCGAAGAAACACCCCCGAGTTGGTTTTTGAAATTACTGTTTGGTAATGGCTAAAAGAAGTATAATGTCTCTTGAATTCACCCCGAATTATGGTAATGTTTCTCTTATTCTGTTCGACTACCGTTGACAGATAAAATTTTTGAGATTTATCACATTTACTTATGTTTGCTCTTGTGCATTTTAGGCTGGATGCGAGAACCCACTCTTATTACAATTAAGTTGTACTACAATGGTTCTATGGACAGCAAGCGCAAGAGGAAAACGTACAACGGTGGTAATACTGAATACTTTGATTTTGTGGATATGGATAAGATAGGCTTGATTGAACTCTGGGGTTATGCTGAGCAAGTAGGATGCGTGGAGAAAGATAAGCTCAGATTTTGGCACAAAATAGGTAAATCTTTGAACAATGGTAGATATTTGGAAACTGATGATGATGTGGTTCAAATTAGGAACCACGTCCCCAAAAACTATGAAGTGGAAATTTATATTGAACATGATGAATTGGTTTCAATATATGAGATAGATGCAAGTGGTGTTTTAGAGAAACCCAAAGAAGGTGAACTGAAAACAAGGGTTGGACAGACTGATGAAGTTGAGGCAGAATTTTATGATAGTGATTTCGATTTCGCTGTTGATGATAATATTAGGGGAGAAGGAGAAAATATAGTCATTGATGGTGATATTTCCAATGATTTGTTTGAGAGAATGCAAGGTGATGAAGGAGATGATGATTGTGCAGAAAGTGATGAGTTAGAGAGTGCATTTGATTCTCAAGAGGAAGATTCACAAAAATTCGAAATGTATGCCTCCTCTGAAAATCCTGATTTGAAGCTTGGTATGATATTTAATTCAAAAAAAGAGGCAAAGTTTGCTATAGAGAGTCATTGTATTAGACGAGGGATGGTAGTCAACTTTGTCAAGAATGATAAGAGTAGGCTTCGAGGTGTGTGCAAAAATGAAGGATGTGAATGGGTTATTCATGTGTCACCCGTGAATAAGGACAGTTGCTGGCAGATAAAGACGTTTAAACCCGAGCACAAAAACTGCTATTGGAATGTTAAGAACAAAAACATCAAGTCAAGCTGGTTAGGTGAAACTTTTGTGAGTAAATTGAAATCAAATCCTAAGTTAGGTACCAGAGAGTTCCGAGAAGAGGTTAAATCTACTTTGAATGTCTCCCTCACATATAAACAAGCTTATTTGGGTCGGAAGAAGGCATTAAAGCTAGTTGATGGCAGCATAGCGGAGCAATTTAGCCAAATAAGAAATTACTGTGCTGAATTGAGAAGGTCCGACGAAGGTGCATCTGTGATTCTGAAACTGACTGATGGAGATGATGCGCCAAGATTTCAGAGGCTGTATGTGTGCTTCTCGGCCTGTAAACAAGGTTTTAAGGAGTCTTGTAGACCTGTGGTTGGAGTGGATGGATGTTTTTTGAAAACCAATATTGGTGGGCAGTTGTTGACAGCAGTTGGCCTAGATCCAAATAACAACATTTTTCCAATTGCTTATGCATTGGTGGAAGGAGAGACAAAGGATAGTTGGATGTGGTTTCTGCAGTTGTTGAATAACGACATTGGCTTTGAGAATGAAGATGGTTGGACCTTCATGTCTGATAAGCAAAAAGGCTTGATTCCTGCCTTTGAGAATTTGTTTCCGAATGCCGAAAACAGATTTTGTGTTAGGCATCTGTACACTAACATGAAAAACGATGGTTTCAGAGGTGTGGGAATTAAAAATGCCCTTTGGGCTGCGGCTAGGGCAACAAGAGTTGAAGAGTTCAAAAGGCGGATGGAAGACTTGAAGAAGATAAATTCTGATGCGTATATCTGGTTGAGCAAAAAACCGGAACAACATTGGTCCAAGGCATACTTCAGCACGATTCCAAAATGTGATGTACTTCTGAACAACATGTGTGAGTGTTTCAACAGCATGATTTTAGATGCAAGAGAAAAACCAATCATTTCAATGTTCGAAACATTAAGAAATTTGTTAATGGTGAGGTTTCAAACGAACAGAGCGAAGGCCGAGAAATGGGTTGGTGTGATGTGTCCAAAAATTAGAGTTGTGTTGGCAAAGAATAGCAAGGAAGCAGCTGCGTTTAGTCCTTTGATGGCTGACGAGACACATTTTCAGATCACAGGATTACACCAGCAGCACTCTGTTGACCTGTGTAAGATGACTTGCAGTTGTAGGAAATGGGATTTGACTGGAATTCCGTGTGCACATGCTGTTTGTGCGATTTGGTGTAAGCAAGAAAACCCCGAGGCTTATGTGCATCGTTTTTACAGTGTATTGAAATACAAGCAGTGTTACTCGCGCTCCATCATGCCCATTAATGGATCAGCCTTGTGGCCTGAATGCCAGTTAACTCCTCCATTACCACCAATGTACAAAGAGAAAGTTGGTAGGCCAGCTAAGTTGAGAAGGCGACAACCTGATGAAGTTCCTGCTTCAAGACAATCAAAGTTGAAAGGTGTGAAACGAAACAACAAGTGTCGGACATGTGGTGGGTTTGGACACAATCAAAGGAGTTGCAACATTACTAAAGCAAGTGGTTTAGATAACCCATCACAAGAAAACAATGACATGGCCAGCGGTCCCATTCAAACACCGCAAAATTTCTCTGAAATGGATATAGGTGATGTACTGGAGTTACTTTTACGATATTGAAGTTACGTATTTTAATTTTTATCTAAATAATATTGAGCATTTCATAGGTGACATTGAATCTGCACCACAACCATGCACTGAAGCCGAATTTGTTGCGACTGGACAAGGCAACACAACGTCAGATGAAAGCGAAAGATTCATTTCGAATGCAGCTGTTGAACTTGCTGAAGCAGCATTCAATAAAAGGAAAAAATTACAGGTTATAAAATACTTGTTGTGTATTTATGTTTAGTGTAAGTGCAAATAATTAATGTACAAATTTTGGATTTAAATGTTTGTTTTCAGGTAGTACGACAACAAGCAAGTGGCGTAACAATTACTGGCAGCTCTAACAGAATCTCATCAGTTCATGTAAGTGCGAATAGACCTGTTAATATTATTTTTGTGAGTTGGATATGTTTGAGTGTAATTAGTCTTTTTCAGGTCGATAAAGTACTCAACAAACAAACACATGTTATTGTGAAAGGCGGAAGGAACTTCGTTACTGTGTCTAGTTTGAGAGCTTCGTTGGATGATCAAAGGAAAAAAGCACCGACAGAATCAAATGTGTCTCGTTCAATTAAAGATGCTGCAAAGGAAAAGGGTACTGGATCTTCCTCAAAATGTTGAAAGCACTGGATCTTCATCAAAATCTTGGATGGTTTTGGAGCTAGTGGTTGATGACATATTATGTTGTTTTGTTGGATTGGGTTGGTTGTGGAAGTAGGCGATGTGGACAAGTTATTTGTTTTTTGTTGGTTTGTAATGGTTGTGGAAGTAGTTGTATTGGACAAGTTATTTGTTTTTTGTTGGATTGTAATGGTTGTGGAAGTAAATGTTATGGACATGCTATTTGTTTTCTTGTGAATGAAGAAGTCTTGTTTAGTCATTCACTCACTGACATAAATTAGTATGTGTGTGCTGGAGACATATCAGAAATGAAACAAAATAATGCTGGAGAAAAAACAGAAGATGGTGCAAAACAATTGCATACACATTGTTGCAAACTCAGTTCCAAACACAAGATGAAGACTCATACACTGCTGGTACTCAAGCCATTGTTGAAGACAGATTGTTGCATTGTTCATTCAAATCCCATAATACATAAAACAAACTTCAGTGTTTACACAAGAGCAAGATAATCGAAAATTAGACAAACACAAGCATCACTAGCTGCGCCACCACCATAACCAACAACTCTACTTATCTTCATTAAGGTGTAGTGACTGTAGTATTTCTTTTAGCTCTTTCGACAACTCTTCCATTTTAAGTGCATTTTTTCGATTCTCACGTTCTAATTCCATTTGAGCCTCCACTACTTGGGCTATTCTTTCGTAGTCTCTCGGTTTTCCGCTCGAACTTGCGTCACTTGAAATTGAACATTTTGCGTCATCAGATTCAGATTTAGAAGTAGCAGCTCCACCCGATTGTTTTTTCATGTACTCATCAAACGATTTCAGTGCCTCTTCTCTACTCCAATAAGATTTGTGAGAAGCTCCGCTGTATTTATTCACCTGAAGTTGAGCCTCCTCCCAATTCTCGTACACGCCGGGTTTTCGTCCGACAAATACAACATATGTTTTTCTCTACATTAAATAAGAAATTTCATAAAGTTAACATGACAATCACGTAAGCAAATTAAAGAGAAATTTACACAATTTAGTGAACATGACAATCACTGTATTAATTTCGAAAATGTTAACATACAGGGCATACTTTCATAATTCATTTCAGAATTACATAAAGGTTCGACATTCCCTTTCCTTCCAGCGTTTAGTAATCGAGAAGAAACAACAAAATCATGGAAAATAATTAGAAGCCTTTACCATGGCAGATGTTGTAATGGAATCAACGAATCTGGAATTGCTACATTTTCTTCGAGTTCGACATTCCCTTTCCTACCGACGTTTGATTTGGGGATTAGGGTTCTTGAACAGGTGGGGGAGTAATTTTCAGAAGAAATACTCGACTTACTGCCTTCATAAAGAAATCGGCATGTGAGTAGCACGTGATGCGAGTCAACGTTAATCTTAACGTCGGGGCAACGGCAGGGACCAATTCGGGCGTATTTTAAAAACATTAAAGATTAATTAATCAGTCAACAATCATGAAGGACTGAAATGGGAAAAACGGGTAACGAAAAGGACGAAAATAGGCATTATCCCTATTATTATTGATTAAAATTTCAATAAAATATATATACATTATTGAAATGTGTACATACATTATTGAAACATAGATGAATCCATAGAGACGCTCTAGCAAATATTAAATATCATATAATGTATACATAGTATATTAAAGGGTTTTTTCTAAAAATTAAATTTAAAAAATACCCTAAATTGAGATATTTGCAAATTTATGGCAAAACATCATCGTCAGGTGCTGATGCTGCAACCATCCACTATAGCGGACGCTGCAGGCCTGTCAAGTCACATTGCTGCGGACATTGAAACGCAATTCCCGACTTTAAATTTCTGCGATTCTCGGATTTTTAGTTCATGACCTCTAAAAATTTGTCAGCTTGTTTATTATAAAGATTCTGAGTTCAAACATTTTGAAGGATCATGTGCTGGGACACCTTGAGGTGCTTTAAACACAATAGTCTCCAAGAGCTAGAATAGCTCGTGTTCTAAGAATGTACACCAATGAATTAGATCGAGTTCAGTTTCAAACCAAGCGGAAAACGCTTGAAGTAATCTTTCGTTAAGAAACAATAATAAATTTTATATCATGTGTAACTGAATGACTAAAATAAAGGGAATCATTTGTAACATGTATCAATTCAGTTATGGTAAAAACTGAACTGTCTGATTCTCTAACTGATCAAATCAGTTTGAAAACAGTAGTTAAACAATTAAATACACAATATATGTTTATTGATGTTAGGAGACTTCAACTGCTCCTACGTCACCCATTCTACCACATCAGATAGGATCCACTAGAAGACTTTGATTTATACAACACCTTGTACAAACCCACCCAGCTTAGGACTTACGCACTGCCTAACTGAACTTCTAGACTACTGAAGGCATTACCTTCCAGCCAACACTTGTTTAGCTTCTGTGTGTCAAAGACTATATACACAAGTTTATTGTCTTTGTGCAAGACTATATTTGAGTGGTGATGTGTGTGTGTGTGAGAACTGATCTCTGAATACAATACGAAAGTGTTCTCCCACACTGAGGGAATTGTACTTCTGATCTAAGCTGATAACATGACAATGAAGTGCTCCCTCTTGGTTGATTGCTTCTTGTAAGCTGATGAGCAATATGCGTGTCCTTTTTTCTGTATCGTTCCACACTCTTGTTTTTTTGGTCTTTACTGATCTTCTATTTATAGGCGGGAAACTGATTATACAGTGAGACTCAATAATTGTATTTTTTGCAGCTTATATGTGTTCCATGAGATTCGTGTCTCGACTTTCCGACATCTACGATGGAACATTTTGTCTTTAAGCTTTGCTTCAACGTCTATTATTGTACCTTTGATCGTACAATAACTTTTTCTTAGTGCACACAGCTGGATTCCATTGAATAAGCTTGTCGTGTTCTGCAAACTGATTGATTCCTAATTGATGTTTAGAATTGTTCAGTTGAACTGATCTTGAACTAACTCGATGAAATCAGTTGGCTCGTCAGTTGAACTGATTTCGCTGCTTCACTTGAACTGATCAGCTGAACTCTTCATCAGTTGAACTCTTCATTAACTGGCCGGGCTTCTACGGGTCTTCTGCTGTACTGCATATCAGCTGGACAATCAGTTGAACTGGTCTTTGATATATCAATTGATCTGATTCAGTTTGGGCGATCAGTTGGCGTTTTTCAGTTGGCATCTCGATAGCTTCATTTTTGGCTCAATAACTGATCATTTCGACGTCTGATCAGTTCCAGATTCCTGCACACTTTGGTAGAATCGTTAGTAATAAAATAAAATAAAAAGTATCATCAAAATCAAGATTGCTAACATGAAATTTTCCAACACATTTTATGTCAGTTTCATCTATTTTATGTCTCTATTTCTACTTATCACTTTTTTCTTTCTAAAAAATAGTGTACCGACGTACATGTTGCGTGCTTATACAATTTTTTTTTATAATTTATTTGGTTTATATATAAATGAGGATCAAAATATAATTATAAGAAATAGTAAGAGACTAAACTGTAATTTTGATATATGAATTAAAAAAATAAATATAAAAAAGAAAGAGAAAAAGGACTAAAGTATGAATTGAACCAAAAATCTATATCCAATAAGCTACATGTGACTTATATTAAACTTTTACAACTTGATGCTTAGAAAACAAAATATATATCCACTAAGTTTCATGTGACTTATATTCGAGTGAAGATATTACTATTGGGAACAGATCAATCGAATATAATATCTCACATGTGAGATCGATTCAAATTTTATGATATATTAGTTTGCTGTAGCTGATTCAAGTGGTTAGTACAAAGTTAAACATCGATAAAATGAAATTTAATATCAAATTATCAACTAAATGTTCATTCATGGAAAAAAATGTCTTGAATGAAGTACATGTCAATATTGTTGATGAAGAAGTTATATAGTTTATAATGCAATGTCAAAATATATAGATATTACATTTGTACGTGGAAATAGAGCCGATGAACCATAATTTTCGGGGGGCATGAAAATGAATCATTCCACATCGCCGAAGGTGGTTTCAGTAACCAACCATGTTATTTTACATACCGTTGTTTCACTGAGCTAGACTCAAATATTGTACATGTCAATGAAAGATAAAGAAATATATATTTTTAGGATAGAAGTGGACCGTGAGATCGATATATCATCAGTCCGTCCAAAGTCAATCCCTCATATTGGCCAAATACAGCATCGGGTTGGTCTGAAAATGTTTGAGTAGTTTGGGATCCAATTGATAATGCGGAGTCCTGTTCTTCTGATGAAGGAGAAAATAATCATGATTCTTTTCGGAGCGATACTGAACCTGAGATGTCATATAGAGAATCTTTAGAAGAAGATGATAATAACGGAGATGAGATAAATGATGATAGAGAAGAGAATATGTGTGCATTTCCCAATATGGTGCACCATCCAATGTAGGGCACCATCACGTGAACGACCTCATGGAACATTAGACAAAAGAGTTACACCATTTTATGTCAGACACATCTGAGATTCCATCAATTTTTGATAAAAGTATTCTGGGAGGAGCTTCTTGATTGTATTGGTGTTTTCTGATTTTGCGATCTAGCTATAATAATACTGATAAAGGATAGCTATCTGTAGACTTGATTTTTAAAGATAAAAATTATTTGATAGCATCTATGAAATATTAATCTGTTAGAGTTTTAGGAGTGAGTATATTGTTGAGAGCACGCAAACTTTGTGGAACTTATGGTGCCAAAACACCTCATCTACGGTTAGGTGTCGATGAGGTCTTCGAGATTCTTTCAAGTAGAAGACGAGTTATTGGAAATTAACAAAATATGGTGGGCCACATACATTTTATCTCTACAAATGTTGGCATTGATCATCGCAACTTGAGTAGTGAGATGGTGGAAAATACATTATTAGGCATTGTACGATGTGATCATTTATTCGAGATTGAGTATATAACTGAGAAGTGAAAGAAAAATTTGAATGCGCAATCTCGTATATGAAGGCACGACGAAGTTTGAAACTATGGAGATTGTTTCTGGAACATGGGAAAGCTCCATGCTACTTCTTCCAAAATATATGAGTGAACTATCCAAATATAATTCGGGAACAGTAGTGGAGTGGAACCATCTCAGATCAAACCACCAAGCAATAAAAACATTGAACTATGTTTTTTGAGCTTTCAAGTCGTGCATAGATGTCGAAACTGTCACAAAATATTAGTGTTGATATACATCTTTACAAATAATATAAGCACATAATGTTGATCGATGTCACTTTGGATGCAAAAAATCATATTCTACCATTAGTTTGTAAGAAACATCTGACTCGTAGAAATGGTTCTTGGAGAATCTCTACCAACATGTCGTTTGTGGTGCAAGCGATGTGTATCTAATTTCTGATAGACATAAGGGAATTTTGTGAGTAGCTGAGAATCTACCATATTTTCGACCACCACAGGTGTGCATCGTTTTTGTTTTAGATACATATGCTAAATTTTAATTCTACGTTCAAAGATGTGCATTTGGAAATATTTATGTTGGAAAGTGGGTACGCAACACTAAATTTGTAACTTCGAAGCGAGAGTGGAGGAAATCAAGAACAAAAAGTTTTTGGCTCACATGAATTTGGATGAAATTTCTAAGAAGAAATGAAGTCTAGCCCATGACGGTGGTTGGTGTCATGAGATAATGCCGACCAACATGTCAGAGTTCTTAAATAGTGTGTTAAAGGGTGGTCGTAGACTTCTTAATTATGTGATTGTACACTTGACCCTTAACATATGCATACAATTCTTAATTGAACGTGTCACGAAAGGTCGTCGTATGGTTCAGGAAAATCAGTCATGGACAGATTACGCATATGAGTGGTCAATTAGAAATATTTCAGGGCCACCAGCAAGTTGATGTTGCTGCATACGGGAAACACAAATTGATTGAGTTTTTAAATAACCGAAGGTTGATCTCCACTTTCACTACTGTTATGTCCTACTGCTGCAGTGCTGTGTTGGAATTCTACTGCAATCTCCTGGGCAGTGTTGGAGATGAGCAATCAGTGAAGTATGAGAGAGTGTTTGTTCGTGATCGTATCCACAAGTTCACACCTTCTGTGATCAATGCATTCTACAACACTCCTGATGTTGAGGAAGTTGAAGAGAACCTGGACATAAATGTTGTAACCTCTGTGCTCACTGGAGGCCTGATCAAAGTGTTCCCTGACCATCCCAAGAAGTTGAGTGCTGCCAATCTCACTTCTTTTTTCTCTGTGTTGCACTAGACCTCAATTTGGAATTGGACACCGTCAACCAATTCTACTACTATGACTAGATCTCAGGCCCTGGTGTTGTTTTCTATTGGTACTGGAAGTGCCTTTAACTTTGGGAAACTGGTGTTCAAGACAGCATTGCAATATGCTGAAGGAGACTTCAAGAAAACCAAGCTGCCTTACCCTTCACTGATTTATGGAATCTTGGAATCTCAAGGTTTCATTGGGGATATTGATGAAGATCACTGTCCTGTCGGAGATCCTCTGAAGATTTCTCCTGCTTATTTCAAAGGCAACAGAAAGATCGATCTGCCTTGGCTGAATTCTAGTGTTGCTCCGGATGTTGGCAACACTGATGATACAACATCTGAGCCTGTGCCTGAGACTGCTAAACCGCCTCCTAAAGATGTCCCTCTTACTGATTATGTAACACTGTCTATCTCCTACATTCAAGCTCAAATTGCCTATGGTCGACAACAGATTGAAAATGCCAAGAAGACCATTGAACATTATAAAAATCAAGTGGCTGATTATGAGCTTCTGCTGGATGTTGGTGTCCATTCTGGACAAAAAAGGGGAGTAGATACAGCTGGAACCAGTGGAGCAAAAATGGCTGATGATGATAATGTTGGCAGTAATGAAGGACAATGAGATTTTGAGTTTTCTTTCATTTTTCTCTCTTGATGGTTTTAATACTTTAGTTGTTTTTATTTTCTCTGATCTTAGTTTCTCCTGATTAATGAACTGTTTCGATGTTATGATCTGAATGTTGCAACATCTAACATACAACATTTGTTTTAACTGTGTTTATTGTCAGGGGATGCTTAACGGTAGAATTCAGGGGGAGTCAACTAAAGTTGGCTGAGTCACTGATTTGCTAACTCAGGGGGAGCTGAGCCGTATAACCATTTTTGGATTGTTTTGTCCAGAAAGGCAAAAAGAGGGAGATTGAAAGGAATTTTATTCCTTGATATATTTTCCTTTTTAATACCTTTAATGTTTTGCCTTTCTAGACATGAGAAGAATCTCGAATTGATGATATAATCTCGTGTAGATTTAATATTTGATATGAGACTATGATTGATATTACTCATAATATCTTTAAGATATGATATCATAATATCTTTAAGATATGATATCTTTGTTTTAAAAGAGTTTGTTTCCTAATGAATTTTTTTTTCCATGTTAAATAGGACTAAAAAGAGAAGGGAAAGAATAAGATAGAGAGTATACAAAAATGTTGAGAGACGTATTGGTACGAAGAGTTTTTGAGATCGAAGCAATCTCGTGCCATTGTTAAAGTATTGTTGTGAAGTGCTGACAACATCTGAAGATAACGCCTAATCACTGTTTTGATTAGTGTGTTCATTTTTTAAGACTTTTCACTTCTCAGTTGATGCATCCTCTGTATATTGGTTATACGGCTTGTTAGAGGTTTAGGATGCAATTGGTTTTTGTTGGAAATCTTATTCCGGAGTTTGACAAATTAACCAACTGAACCAAGTAACTGAATCAAGCAACTGATTTACGCATCGAAGTTACTAACTGGTTACGTAACTGATCATTCAGCTACTATTTAAGCGCCTCAACCATCGATCAGTAAAGTGCGTTCCTAACTGAACACGTCATCAATTGATTGCAACAACCGACATATAGTACAGTCTAACTGCAACAGTAGTAGTGGAACGCTGCATATCAGAAAGTTGCAGTGTACGATCTGTCAGAGAATATCGACGTGGCAAACAACGGCTGTTATTCAAATAAATGTTACCGTTGAAACAGAAGCCTATAAATAGTCGAAGAGAGCAGCTGAAGAACTACCGATTTTCTGAACTACTCATTTTACTTGCTGTTACTCTGCGAAAATATTCTCTCAACTTCAAATCAAAGCTCAAGCTTATCAGTTTTATCAGTAGCATTCAGGCTACGTTTTGAGCTAGAAAAAGCACTTTGTAATCTTTGATAAATTGTACAAGTTGTGCTAAGATCAGTTGTGATCTGTAAAAGAGTTGTTAACTAAGAGTTTCAGTTTTGGCAATAGATAAGTCCAAACTGAAGTGGGTCAGTACATGTTACTGTATTTGATCAAAGTCTTTTAGTGTATATCCTATCTTTGTGATAGAAGGGGTGACGTAGGAGTTATTCAAGTCTCCGAACATCCAGAAACATTTCATGTGTTATTTACTTTCAGTTATTCATTCTATCTTTCAGTCAGTTAGTTTTCCGCAACTGTTTTATTCAGTTTAACTGATTGATATTGACCGACAAGATACTTGAGTCAGTTTGTAACAAAACTGAACCCAACCTTTCGAAGAAGTTTTAATCTAGCAAGTGTTTATTCAACCCCCCCCTTTCTAAACACTTTCACCTTGAGTTAACCGATCCTATCAGTTTTTACTTGCCTTAATTAGGGAGTTGTTTTATTCTTTCACTAGTATTGGTTTTTGTAAACTTACAAGTTTTTCTAGTAAATTATTTTGCCCTGAGACACCGCACAAGTATTTTATACTTGTGCATAATTTATATCTTGTCTCTCGTATGGTTATCATTCCAGTTGCATGTTAATGTGTTAAACTTTAATTTCCGCTGCATGTTGTCGTGGGTGTTACAACACCTACGCACAACACCTACATTCTGATATACACAACACTCACTCTCATCACATTTACACTGTGGAAACGGAACTTTCAAATGAAAATCTATTAACATGAGTAACATTTGTTTATATGTTCTACTATACAATATATAATCATTTCAACAAATTAAAGGATTTTAACCGACACTTACACGGAAGAAACAACCCAATTTACAATAACTTTGTCTTACCACAATTCCAAATTAAACTGTTGGTTTACACGAATATGAAATTAGTGTGTAGCATTAAGAGATTCCAATCTCATCAAAATTTCTGACATATTTACCTACAAATAAAATTTCAACATGAATCTAGTGTAGCATAAATCCTAAACTCGACATAACACTACAAGAAAATGCAAACCAACAACACCCATATGACAACGGTTTTTATTAAAACCGTTGTCTTTTTTCTTTTAACAACGGTTTTAACAAAAAACCGTTGTCGTAGCCTAAAAAACCCGCTTATAGACAACGATTTTTTAAAAACCGTGGCCTTTTATGTGTCTATGACAACGGTTTTTTAAAAACCGTTGTCTTTGAGCGTTTTTTTTTCGGGATACAACAACGGTTTTTAAAAACTGTTGTCTAAGAGTATTTTTTTTTTGCTACAACAACGGTTGTTACAACCGTTGTCTAACAACCGTTGTCTATGAGAGGTTTTTTTTAGGCTACAACAACGGTTTTTAAAAACCGTTGTCTTTCAGATGGTTTTTTTGAGCTACAACAACGTTTTTTCAAAAACCGTTGTCTATATAAGATTCTGTCAAGGGTCAAAGACAACGGTTTACACAAACCGTTGTATTTCGGATGGTTTTTTAACTACGACAAAAGTTTTAGAAAAACGTTGTCGTTTCTTAGTGTTTTATTTGGTTAAAGACAACGGTTTTTTGGAAAAACGTTGTCGTAGTTTCTAATTTTTTTTAAAAAATAGTTTAATAATTAGCGAAAGTTTAAAAAAACCGTCGCTCAATTTAGCGACGGTTTAAAAAATACTGTCGCAAAATTAGCGACGGTTTTTGGCAAACCGTCGCAGATTTACTTTAGTGACGGTGCGTAAACCATCGCTCGCATTTTTAAATTTATGACGTTTTAAATTAGCGACGAAAAAACCGTCGCCACATTAATGTATGCGACGGTTATTTAAAATACCGTCGCTATGAATAACCGACGTAAATAGCGACGGTGTTATTTTAGTAGTCGCTATTAGCGACGGTTTAACCAAAAACCGTCGCGACTAGTGACAGTTTACACAAAAACCGTCGCACATGTGCTATAAATATCCGCATCCTTAGTAATTTTCTTCCCACACCGAAGTTTCTCAATTCCACAATTTTCATTTAACTTTCAATTTTCAATTTCTTTTTTCTTCAATGATTTGTCCACGATTTACATTACATTTTAATTTTAAGTGTTAATATTAAAAATTATAAATATATTAATTTAGTAAGATTGTTAGGTCTAATAAATTATAACCGCAAATTTTTTTTTTATTTTACAAAAAACAATAGCGACAGAAACCATGAGACAAACCGTCTCTAATTATAAAAACCGTCGCCAGTGCAGGTATTTCGCTGGTCCTTCCTTTTATTTCGTGTCTTGAGGCTAAGAAGTTGTTGTGTAGAGGTTGTGATGGGTTTTTGGCTTCAATTGTTGATGTGGATATAATGGTTAAGTTGAATATTGATGATATTGATGTTGTGAGAGAGTTCCGTGATGTATTTGAGGATGATGTGCCGGGTTTACCGCCATACAGAGATGTTGAGTTTTTGATTGATCTAGTTCGGGGTACGGTTCCTATTTCTAAGGCTCTGTACAGAATGACCCCTACAGAGATGAAAGAGTTAAAGACGCAGTTGCAGGATCTCTTGGATAAAGGTTTTATTCGACCGAGTTCTTCGCCTTGGGGAGCTCCGGTTCTCTTTGTCTAGAAGAAAGATGGGTCTTTGCGGCTTTGCATTGATTATAGAGATCAACAAGGTGACTATCAAGAATAAATATCCGTTGCCGCGAATAGACGATCTTTTTGACTAACTGCAGGGGGCTACAGTGTTCTCGAAGATTGATCTGCGATCTGACTATTATCAGTTGAAAGTTAGGGAGTCTGATATCCCTAAGACGGCGTTTCGGACCAGGTATGGTCATTATGAATTTTTTGTGATGTCATTTGGTCTGACTGATGCTCCTTCAGTCTTCATGGATCTTATGAACCGAGTGCTCAAGCCGTATTTGGATAGCTTTGTCATTGTTTTCATCGATGACATATTGATTTATTCCAAGAACAAAGAGCTTCATTCAGAGCACCTCAGAGTTGTTCTTCAGCTGTTGAGAGAGAAGATGCTGTATGCTAAATTGAAGAAATGTGATTTCTGGTTGGAGCATATTTCTTTCTTAGGCCATGTTGTATCGAAGGATGGTATAGCTGTTGATCCAGTGAAAATAGAGGGGATTAAAAAATGACCTTGTTGGAAACTAGATTCTGGAGTTTGACAAAACATGAATCAATCGATTAACAAAATATGAATCAACTGATATGCGCAAGCAAATTCGGAAACTGAACTTATCAACTGAAATCAGCTGTTACAATGATACAGAGTAAACTGATCAGTTGGAACTGATCAGTTAAAACATTCAGCCGAATGCCTTAAAGTCTCTCAACTGAAGATGTCTCTGGAAAGAACAAATAAGACATAACATATTACAAGAGCGCCGCACAACAACCAAGACTACTTAAAACAACGCATTCCGGACAAAGAAATTAAGACGCCGAATTACAATAAATGAAGCAAACAATATCGAAGGAATAATCAAGTGGAAACCAACGGATACAAAGATTCAAATTTATCTCAAGATTACCAATTGATCGTTCACTTTGAAAATTTTACAAATCTTCTCACATAAGTTAACCAATTAAAAACTTATTATATTCCAAATCAAATGACGTGACTAAATTTTTATGACGTGGCATATTTTAAAACCGCTCATTATTATATACACACGATTAGAGCACACGTGCACACATTTTTATTCAAAAATTTTCCCGAGCTGACACGTGTCCAGAATTTGAACAGTCACGAACAAAAGCATTTTGCCCGCTTCACTTCAGTTCTATTCTTCACAATTACAATCAGTTTCTAAGAGTATACAAATTTCAGAACTTATTCTCTTCAATTTGCAGATCACTACACTTTTCGAAATGGCAAACCAGATCCCAGCCCATATTTTGAATGCGATGGTCATCGATTTTAACTCGGTTCTATTGATTCAAGAAGCAGAAGTTTAGAATGTATTTCTAAAGCTTGAGTCAGCAAGTCTCAGGATGTTCTTAGGACAATCTTCTCAGAAGATATACCTCAAGGAGGTCAATGAATTCTATCGGAAGGGATTTATCACTGCTAATGGCACTATCTCTGTGACTATCAATGATCAGTTGCTACTCCTTTCTGAAGAAGCTTTCGGAGAAATCTTCTCTTTGCCAACTGATGGTTATGTCAGCTTTTCTGAAGTAAAAACTCAGGACATTGAAGAAATGCAGTCTCGATTATCTGCTGATGGATGGAAAATCAAGGTTTTCGATCCAAAGAAAGAACTGAAACCAGAAATTCAGTTGTTAGCTGATATCGTGGCAAAGGGAATATTAGCAAAAGCCGGTTCTTATGCTGCTCTTACACTCGAAAAATTCCAGGTAATGACCATAATCATGGGTGAAAAGAAAGCAAATTGGAGATATATTCTTTTTAACATCTTGAAGAATATGCTCAAGTCATCCAAACATTCATGTGGCTTTGCCATCCAAATCAGTTATCTGTTAAAACTGAAGGGTTTGGTAGCTGAAAATGCTGAAACATCATCAAAATTCAAGGTCTTTACTGCCAAAAACACCTTGCCATCAAAAACCAAACTAGAGGTTGAGCCATCACCAGTCAAGAAGGCCAAAACAACAAAAAGGAAACTGATTCTCAGTGAATCAGATTCAGAGAAAACTCCTTCCCCTAAGCTTGTCAAGAGACCAAGGAATCAAAGAACCAAACGAATAACAACAGTGGAAGTCATTCCACCTGAGAAAATTATTCAATCAGCTGCTCAACAGCCCATTCAGGCTATCCCTTTGCAAGTAGTCTCACCTGATGATTAAGTTACCAAAGCAAAGACACCAGCTAAGGTAAGAGCTCCCTTGACTCTTGTAAATCGCCCTACCATCTTGCCTAGAGCCAGATCTAAAGGTGTAATATTAAGGGAACCAGTGCACTCCACACATTCTGGAATGGATCTTCCTCACATTCTCTCAATTGACAAAGGAAAAGGCAAGCTGATTGAAGAACCCCGGCCATCCAATGTCATTCAAACACACATTGACCTAGTTTGGGAACAGGTCAATGCATTTGCCACATCACAATTAAAATCTTTTGATTGTTGGAGAAGCTTCAGAACAGAAATCTTTGCCAAAGAACTGAAGCATAGATCTCAACTGAAAACGTTCATCAAGCTAGAAGCGATTGTGATGAAAGTAGTCAAAGCTGCTACAATTCCACAGGCATTAGAAAAGCAGAAATATTTCTTTGATCAGATTCGCGTCAAAAAGCTAACAAGAATGGTAGCAAAGCTGAAGTCCAACTACAATCCCACAAGTCCAACTGCATACAATGATAGAGCTGTGTTCACTCAACTGGACACAGATCTTAGTAGTCTGCAGAGTGAAATCAGATTTTGGGAAGAAGATCAGGAACTAGTTCTTCATGACAAACCCCCCAACTCAAATACTGAAAAAGATTTATCCTCCTCTCCACAAAAAGAACCATCTCCACAACAGGCAACTGAAAAGCCAGTTCAGGGAATATCTCAATCCTCTCAGACAGAACATCAGCTATATTCTGAAGCAGAACTATCCTTGGCAAACATAGATGAAATCATTCAAGCTGTTACCTTGGAAGCTCAGCTAGAGGACATACAGTATGACTCAGTTACCCATTCAGCTGAACAACCAGAGCAAGACATTAAGATATCATCTGAAGCACCAGCTGAGTCACTTATTGCTGAAAAATTTATATCTGCTCAAACTGAAGATCAAACTGAAGTGCCAAACCAAACTTCAGAAAAAGAAATAACTGAATCGGAAAAAGCTCAAACTGAAGCACCAGTTCAGCCAGAAAGTTCTGCTGAACAAGATATTCAAACTGATGAACAAGCAAAACCCTCAGAACAAGAAACTGCTGAACATGTAGAAGGTCAGTTGCTCACTGAATCAAAGGAGCAAGAACAAAGTTCAGTTAATTTTCCACAGGAGGCCCCTATGTATGAACCATCCATCTCCATCATTCCGCCAGACAGTCCATTTCTTGATCAAAACCAACGTTCATCATCTCAAATTCAAGAAAACATTCCAGCTCAGCCTATGGCTGGAACAATGGAAACTAATCAAGCATTAGTTCTTTTTGGACAAACATCGAAGCATTCCGAAACGCCCTGTCAGCAACCTCCAATTCAATCCACAGAAATGGATGTTGTTTTTGAAGAAATCCAGAACATACAGTACAATATGCAGCAGATGCTCGCTGAAATCAAGAAAATTCAATTAGAACAACTGTCTCATACTGTCAAATTAGATTATTCGACTGAATTTGACTCGGCAAAACTAAACGCTCTTCAAGCCAACATGGACTCTCTTAGCAGAACTGTGCATGAAATAAAGAAGGGGCTAGTTAACTCACTCTTTACAACTCAGGATGTAATCAGTCAGAGAGTTGAGCGACTGGAAACCTCTGTTTCAAATCAAATAGAATTGCTACAGACCTCCCTCACAACTGTTGCCACAAGTATCTCATCAGATGTAAAACTTCTTTCCATTGACGTTCGAAAGTTATCAGACAAAATGGAGTTGTTTGACAAAAAGGGGGAAGAACAACAACTGAAGAAGAATTAATCAGATTATTAGAATCAACTGATATTATATTCTCAGATTTTATGTTATCTACAAGGAATCCAGTTATTTTATGATTCAGTTGCGCAATCTATTATCTACAAAGAGCTCAGTTATCACTTGGTTTTGTCAAACACCATAAAGGGGGAAATTGTTGGAAACTAGATTCTGGAGTTTGACAAAACATGAAACAATCGATTAACAAAATATGAATCAACTGATACGCGCAAGCAAATTCGGCAACTGAACTTATCAACTGAAATCAGCTGATACAATGATACAGAGTAAACTGATCAGTTGGAACTGATCAGTTAAAACATTCAGCCGAATGCCTTAAAGTCTCTCAACTGAAGATGTCTCGGGAAAGAACAAAGAAGACATAACAGATTACAAGAGCGCCACACAACAACCAAGACTACTTAAAACAACGCATTCCGGACAAAGCAATTAAGACGCCGAATTACAATAAATGAAGCAAACAATATCGAAGGAATAATCAAGTGGAAACCAACGGATACAAAGATTCAAATTTATCTCAAGATTACCGTTGGAAAAGAAGAGTATAAATATGGTAGAAGAAAAAGAAGAAGCAATGATACACCATTCAAAACTTGCTATTACTCTGTCAAAATCTCAGCTCACTCTTACTTGATTTATTCGTAGCAATCAAGGCTACAAGTTGAGCAAACTAGCACTCTGTAATATTTGTTAATTCAATAGTGCTAAGATCAGTTACGCACAGAGATCATTTTGTAATACTAAGAGTTTCAGTTTAGGCAGTGGGTAAGTCCTAACTGAAGTGGGTCTGTACAAGTGTTGTATTGGATCAAAGTCTTTTAGTGGAAATCCTATCCTTGTGATAGAAGGTGTGACGTAGGAGTTATTGAATTCTCCGAACATCCAGAAACAATCCTTGTGTATTTTATTTCAGTTCTGTATTCTATCTGTCAGGCAGTTACCTTCCGCAACTACCTCAGTTTAACTGATTGATATTGACCAACAAGATTCCGAGAATCGGTTTGTCACCAAACTGAACTCAAAAATTCGAAAAGACCAATATTAATTGAGAGTGTTTATTCAACCCCCCCTTCTAAACACTCTTGACACGTCAATCGATCCTATCAAGTGGTATCAGAGCAATTGAATCTTGTTCTTGAATACTTCTGATCTATAAATCTGCTAGCATGACTTCATTCAATAAAATTCCTATGTTCTCAAGAGAATATTTTGATGACTGGAAAATCAGAATGCAGGCTCACTTAGTTGCACAAGATGATGACATGTGGTATGTCATAACAGACGGACCCATGAAGATTCTAAAAGCAAATATAGCAATTGTCATAACTGAAGGGGCACCACAGAGAATTCAAAAGCACAAAGAAGAGTGGACAACTGAGGACAAAAGAAAAGCCAATCTTGACAATGTGGCCAAAGATACTCTATACAAAACACTGGACAAAGCAACATTCAACAAAATAAAGATGTGCAAAACAACAAAAGAAATTTGGGAAAAGTTGATTCAGTTATATGAAGGAAATGACCAAACAAAAGAAAATAAACTCTCTGTTGCTGTTCAGAAATTTGACAATATCAAAATGAATGTTGGAGAATCAATGAATGAGTATGATGAAAGGGTGAGCAGTATTGTAAATGAATTAAATGCACTCGGAAAAGTGTATATTAACAAAGAGGTTGCACTAAAAGTGATGAGAGGTCTTCCAAAGGAATGAGATGTCAAAACTATGGCTATGAGAGAATCTAAAGACTTGAACCAGATCGAACTTCATGAACTATTTGCTGATTTAAAGGCTTGTGAATTTGAATTGCAGAGCAGAGAAGGAGAACCATTTACTCCTACAGCTACAACTGCTCTAGCAGCTGTAAGAACTGAATCAACTAGTTCAGTCGAGAAATCTGCCGATCAGTTAAGCAATGATCCTATGTCATTATTCATCAAAAAGTTTGGGAGGTTCATGAGAAAGAACCAAGGAAACTTTCAGAAGCAATACCAAAAAAATAATTCCAAAGAAGAAATAAATGCTTGCTACAATTGTGGCAAAACAAGTCACTATATTGCTGATTGTCCTAAACCTAAAAAGGACTGTCAAGGATCAACTGACAGAAGAAAGAAATCATATGAGCATAAGAGAAGACCTAGAGATGATAAGAAAACCTACAGAAAGAAACATGAGGTTCTATTAGCTGAAGAGAACAAATCCAAATGGGCAGAAACTGATAGTGACGAATCAGAACCAGAAAGCTCATATAGCTCAAGTGATGAAGAGGAAGTCAAATGTCTAATGGCCAATGATACAGTAGCAGAATCTACAAGTCAACAAGTATTTGATTTTAGTTCAACTGATTTTACACGAGAAGAACTCATTTTAACATTGCATGAAATGGTAAATGAGTACCAGAAACTTGCATCATCATTTGAGGAAATAAAGTCAAAGCAAAATGATCCCATGGACAATAAAACCAAAACTGATGAATCAGTTGATGGGTTGTGTCTAAAAAGGGAAATTGCTGAGTTAAAAGCAGAGAGAAAGAAAGATCAGTCACTGATCCAGAAATTGATCCTTGAAAATTCAAAACAGACTGAACTCATTCAATCTTGGAATAAGTCGTCTACTGCACTGAATGAGATGCAGAATTCACAAAAATCAGTTTCTGATAAAACTGGTTTAGGGTTTAGTAATCAAGGAGAAACGTTTTCAAATGATACTCAACCAAAGCTGACAATGAACAAAGGGAAGTACATTCACTTTGTCAAATCAGAAGTGGTACAAGAACAAATTGAGCCCAATAAACTGATTGAACAACCTACTGAGAAGTTGAATAAGGCTAGAAGATATGGGATTGGCTATAGCCAAAAGCTTTCAATTGATTCACAAAGCGGTTCATCAAAAAGATTTCACAAAAACTATTCGAATGGCTATGTCAATTACTATAACTGCAAGCCAGTTCAGAAGAGATACAGATTGAACAATCAGTTGAATAAGACTAAAACACATACTGTATCATCTGTACACTACTCACCAAACACACAAAAGCCGAGAAAAACCATTTGGAATACAGCTACTGGAAAGTCAGTTAGACTAATCCAAGTATGGGTTCCAAAGGGACTAATAAGTTTTGGACCCAAATAGATATGGGTACCAAATCATATTATGTGTGTGCTTGCAGATAACAGGTACAGATAAAAATTCAATATGGTATTTGGACAGCGGCTGCTCACGACATATGACAGGAGATGCAAGTATGCTATCTCAACTGACCAAATATAGTGGTCCAAACATCAGTTTCAGAGATAATTCCAAAGGTAAAACCGTGGGTAAGGGTAAGCTTATCCATGGTAACTTTACTATTAAAGATGTTTTATTAGTAGAGAATCTGAAGTATAACTTGATTAGCATCAGTCACTTATGCGACAATGGATTCTCAGTACAATTTGACAAAAACTCATGTTCAGTCAAAACTTCAGCTGATGAAATCATACTAACTGGAAAACGTTGTGGAAACACATATAAAGTCAGTTGGAATTATCAAACTTATGCACCAGTTTGTTTTATTGCTTCCAAATCATCTAAAAACCGGTTGTGGCATAAGAGACTAAATCATTTAAACTTTAAATCCATTGCCTATCTGAGTAAACATGAACTTGTAACTGGTTTGCCCAAAATAGACTTTTCAAAAGAAAAACTTTGCTCAGCATGTCAGTATGGTAAACAAGTACGATCCTCTTTTAAAAACAAGGGTTGTAAATCTTCATCCCGATGCTTAGAACTATTGCACATGGATCTCTTCGGTCCAATACCAGTCATGAGCTTAGGGGGAATGAAATACACCTTGGTGGTCGTAGATGATTTTTCAAGATTTACTTGGGTTATCTTTCTCAAATCCAAAGACCATACGGCTGCACAACTGATTAAACTTTTCAAAAGACTTTTAAATGAAAAATCAGTTGGGATTGATCGAATCAGATCTGATCGAGGAACTGAATTCATCAATCAAACACTTTCAAGCTTTCTAGAAAATGCTGGAATCAAGCATGAGCTCTCAGCAGCAAGAACTCCTCAGCAAAACGGTGTAGCTGAGAGAAGAAATCGAACCCTTAAAGAAGCTGCTAGAACAATGCTTGCTGATTCTGGTATTTCTCAAAGATTTTGGACAGAGGCAGTAAACACTGCATGTTATACTCAGAACAGATCAATGATTAATAATAATAATATGAAAACACCATATGAGATCAGGCATGGAAGAAAAAGTATAATCACTTATTTCAAAATATTCGGCTGTAGATGCTTTATTCATGATAATGGTAAAAATTATTTAAAAACATTTGATGCCAAATCTGCAGAAGGAATATTCCTTGGATATTCATCAGTTAGTATAGCTTATAGAGTCTTTAATTAGAAAACTTTGAATGTTGAAGAATCTGCGCATTTTGATTTTGATGAAACTGTACTAACTGATAAGCCAACTGATCAAGTTGAGCTAACTGATCGATATACAGATATCAGTTTGGAAGATTATGACAAAGATGAAAGTCATAATAATCAAAACATCTTTCAAACACCAGAACCAGAGATATTAGATCAATTAAATGAGCAGGAAGTCAATGCTGACAATCAGTTATTAAAGCAAACTGATAACATTCAAATACCAGCTGACGAGGCATCGACTGAAGCTGAAAACTGCATTCAGTTACCAACTGAAGAAGTTGCTGATGCAACAAATGCAGAGTACAGATGGAGAAAATCACATCCACCACAACTGGTAATAGAAAATCCATCTGATCCATTAAGAACTCGCAATCAAATGTTAAATTTATTTATTCATTCAGCCTTTGTCTCACAAATAGAACCAAAGAAAACTGATGAAGCTCTTGTTGATCCTAACTGGGTAAATGCTATGCAAGAAGAGCTGAATCATTTTACTCACAATAACGTCTGGAACTTAGTTCCAAGACCAACTTCAAAAACCATTATAGGTACAAAATGGGTATACAGGAATAAACTAAACAAGGACGGTTCAGTTATACGCAACAAAGAAAGACTAGTAGCACAAGGATATAGGCAAGAAGAAGGAATTGACTACGATGAGACGTATGCTCCAGTTGCAAGATTGGAAGCAATCAGAATATTTCTTGCTTATGCATCTCACAAAAACTTCAAAGTTTACCAGATGGATGTGAAGAGTGCATTCCTAAACGGTCAGTTACAAGAAGAAGTATATGTTGAACAACCTCCAGGTTTTGTAAATCACAAACTTCCTGATCATGTATACTATTTGAACAAAGCATTATATGGTCTTAAACAAGCTCCCAAGGCTTGGTACGAAACTCTTTCAAAATTCCTAACTGATCATTACTTTATAGTCGGATCAGTTGATAAGACCTTGTTCAAATTTACTAAAAATAATAATATTCTATTAGTTCAAATTTATGATGATGATATAATATTTGGTTCAACTAACCCAAAATTGTGCGAAACGTTTGCTAAGTTAATGCAGGACAAGTTTGAAATGAGCATGATGGGTGAACTGACATTTTTTCTTGGACTGATAGTGAAGCAACTGGAAACTGGTATATTCATTAGTCAAACAAAATATACAAAGGAGTTGCTAAAGAAATTATGTATGGAATCATGCTCAGTTGCAACTACTCCCATGAGCTCATCAGTTAAACTAGATACTGACGAAAGGGGAATCTCAGTAGAGGCGACATTATATAGAGGATTAATAGGTTCATTGTTGTACCTAACAGCCAGTCGACCTGATATTGTTTTTGCTGTCTGTATGTGTGCCAGATTTCAAGCAAATCCTAAGCAATCACATTTCTCAGCTGCTAAAAGAATTATGAGATATCTTAAGGACACGCAAAATGTTGGGCTATGGTATTCCAAAGACTCCACCTTCAATTTAGTTGGATATTCAGACGCAGATTATGCAGGATGTAAGCTTGATCGCAAAAGTACAAGTGGATCTTGTCAGTTCTTAGGAGACAGACTGATCTCTTGGTTCAGCAAGAAGCAGACATCCATAGCTACCTCAACAACAGAATCAGAATATCTTGCGGCTGGTAGCTGTTGTGCACAACTGATCGGGATTCAGCAACAACTGAAGGATTATGGAGTAACGTCAACTGAATCGCCCATATTTTGTGATAATACCAGCACAATTGCCATCACTTATAATCCAGTTCTTCACTCAAGGACCAAGCATATAGATGTCAGGCATCACTTCATTAGGGATCATGCGTTAAAGAAGGATATTCGACTAGAATATATTTAAACTGAACAGCAAGTAGCTGACATCTTCACAAAACCATTATCCGAGGCTAAGTTTTCTTGCTTTCGAAATATTTTTTGTTTAATTGATTTATCTTAGAAATTATTAGTAATATTGCTTCACTAACAGAATTTATATGCAGAAAATAAGAACACAACAAATTGAAAATAACACTTCATTAAGAATACCAACGTTCCCATTTTACAGAAGATATCATGGAATCAACTGAATCTAGCCACGCCCTAACCCAATCATTTAACTCATATATTCGAACTCTAGCAAATGCCCTAGATTTCGAAATCTTATCAACAACATGCCACTACTTCCATAGCATCGCCTCCAAAAGACATTTGTCTTCAACCAAATCCCTAACATGCCTAACTTCAAAACGTTCAAGGTATTTCAGTGCTCTTGTCTCCTGAGCACGAGTAGGAATAGCACCACTGTCACTCACACTCTTCAACTCATGAATCTTTTCCCATGTTGACATCACCTTCTGAAAAACATATATCTCCATCTTTCTCTTGATATCTTTTAAACGAGGGGTTGACTGCTCAGTAACATGAACATGAGTGCTGCTGCATGCATCAGAATCAGACATATTGAAATATTTTTGAACTGATATTGCATCACATTTTTATCACTATCATCTTATTTATAGGAAAATGACGTTGGAGAAGCTGAAGAGTCTCAAGTCAATCAAAGCGACTTTCACATTTACCAAGGACTTTAAGTTATCAGTTGTTCATTGTCAACTGACACCAGTTTGAATTATATTAATAGTTGTTTAAATAGTCCCAGTTCATGATCAACTTATGACAGTTAGTCTCTCATCAGTTGATTTGTTTGCATATCACATCTGATGAAATATATCATTTGCAGAAAAACAGAGTTAAAACCAGATAAATATTTCATTACTTATAAATGTTGGTCTGGATTACATCATCATACTTCTCCTCCACAACAATTATCCAAAATTTCAGCCAAACAGATAGAGAAGAAGGAGCAGTCATGAGAAAGCTGTGAGAATGAGCTATGCGCCTCAGGATCTTCAATTCCTTGCGGAGCATCAGCTGATACATGTGACCGTCCTTGAAGACGTCCACCCACACAGCAATATTCAAGTGCTTTCGCACTTGATTCAGTTCTGCCACCAATTCAGGAGTGGTGGTCTCCCCAGAGTTGTATAAGAGCTCAAGCTCCTGCAATCGCTCCCAGTAATGCGGACTTTCCTAGAAAACTTCTTCTTCTATCTCAGCCTTCCTGGCCTCCACAGAAAAGGGAGAAAGACTTGAGTCACCCGTATCAGACATTTTTTATCTTGAATATTTTGGATGATATGTCTAAAACTAATTGAGCCATTTCTATTTATAGCAGAATATCAAGAAAGCTGAAGAGTCGTCAATGTTTCAGCAAAACCAATAACCTCTCTGACTCTTAAAATTATTTTGTAGCACTACTTTAATTATTATATGCACCAATCTAGGGGGAATGTCAGTTTTTAACGAAGTTAACTGAGAAAACAATCGTTTGTGAATTCTCAACTGACTTGAATTAGTTTCCCAACTGATCGTTCAATTTGAAAATTTTACAAATCTTCTCACATAAGTTAACCAATTAAAAACTTATTCTATTCCAAATCAAATGACGTGACTAAATTTTTATGACGTGGCATATTTTAAAACCGCTCATTATTATATACACACGATTAGTGCACACGTGCACACATTTTTATTCAAAATTTTTCCCAAGCTGACACGTGTCCAGAATTTGAACAGTCACGAACAAAAGCATTTTCCCCGCTTCACTTCAGTTCTATTCTTCACAGTTACAATCAGTTTCTAAGAGTATACAAATTTCAGAACATTCTCTTCAATTTGCAGATCACTACACTTTTCGAAATGGCAAACCAGATCCCAGCCCATATTTTGAATGCGATGGTCATCGATTTTAACTCGGTTCTATCGATTCAAGAAGCAGAAGTTTAGAATGTATTTCTAAAGCTTGAGTCAGTAGGTCTCAGGATGTTCTTAGGACAATCTTCTCAGAAGATATACCTCAAGGAGGTCAATGAATTCTATCGGAAGGGATTTATCACTGCTAATGGCACTATCTCTGTGACTATCAATGATCAGTTGCTATTTCTTTCTGAAGAAGCTTTCGGAGAAATCTTCTCTTTGCAGACTGATGGTTATGTCAGCTTTTCTGAAGTAAAAACTCAGGACATTGAAGAAATGCAGTCTCGATTATCTGCTGATGGATGGAAAATCAAGGTTTCCGATCCAAATAAAGAACTGAAACCAGAAATTCAGTTGTTAGCTGATATCGTGGCAAAGGGAATATTAGCAAAAGCCGGTTCTTATGCTGCTCTTACACTTGAAAAATTCCAGGTAATGACCATAATCATGGGTGAAAAGAAAGCAAATTGGAGATATATTCTTTTTAACATCTTGAAGAATATGCTCAAGTCATCCAAACATTCATGTGGCTTTGCCATCCAAATCAGTTATCTGTTAAAACTGAAGGGTTTGGTAGCTGAAAATGCTGAAACATCATCAAAATTCAAGGTCTTTACTGCCAAAAACACCTTGCCATCAAAAACCAAACTAGAGGTTGAGCCATCACCAGTCAAGAAGGCCAAAACAACAAAAAGGAAACTGATTCTCAGTGAATCAGATTCAGAGAAAACTCCTTCCCCTAAGCTTGTCAAGAGACCAAGGAATCAAAGAACCAAACGAATAACAACAGTGGAAGTCATTCCACCTGAGAAAATTATTCAATCAGCTGCTCAACAGCCCATTCAGGCTATCCCTTTGCAAGTAGTCTCACCTGATGATTAAGTTACCAAAGCAAAGACACCAACTAAGGTAAGAGCTCCCTTGACTCTTGTAAATCGCCCTACCATCTTGCCTAGAGCCAGATCTAAAGGTGTAATATTAAGGGAACCAGTGCACTCCACACATTCTGGAATGGATCTTCCTCACATTCTCTCAACTGACAAAGGAAAAGGCAAGCTGATTGAAGAACCCCGGCCATCCAATGTCATTCAAACACACATTGACCTAGTTTGGGAACAGGTCAATGCATTTTCCACATCACAATTAAAATCTTTTGATTGTTGGAAAAGCTTCAGAACAGAAATCTTTGCCAAAGAACTGAAGCATAGATCTCAACTGAAAACGTTCATCAAGCTAGAAGCGATTGTGATGAAAGTAGTCAAAGCTGCTACAATTCCACAGGCATTAGAAAAGCAGAAATATTTCTTTGATCAGATTCGCGTCAAAAAGCTAACAAGAATGGTAGCAAAGCTGAAGTCCAACTACAATCCCACAAGTCCAACTGCATACAATGATAGAGCTGTGTTCACTCAACTGGACACAGATCTTAGTAGTCTGCAGAGTGAAATCAGATTTTGGGAAGAAGATCAAGAACTAGTTCTTCATGACAAACCCCCCTACTCAAATACTGAAAAAGATTTATCCTCCTCTCCACAAAAAGAACCATCTCCACAACAGGCAACTGAAAAGCCAGTTCAGGGAATATCTCAATCCTCTCAGACAGAACATCAGCTATATTCTGAAGCAGAACTATCCTTGGCAAACATAGATGAAATCATTCAAGCTGTTACCTTAGAAGCTCAGCTAGAGGACATACAGTATGACTCAGTTACCCATTCAGCTGAACAACCAGAGCAAGACATTAAGATATCATCTGAAGCACCAGCTGAGTCACTTATTGCTGAAAAATTTATATCTGCTCAAACTGAAGAT
Organism: Primulina eburnea; assembly: GCF_022965805.1. Taxonomy (NCBI): domain Eukaryota; kingdom Viridiplantae; phylum Streptophyta; class Magnoliopsida; order Lamiales; family Gesneriaceae; genus Primulina; species Primulina eburnea. The sequence goes on along the minus strand of NC_133104.1, from coordinate 24,177,710 downwards.
CAAACTGAAGTGCCAAACCAAACTTCAGAAAAAGAAATAACTGAATCGGAAAAAGCTCAAACTGAAGCACCAGTTCAGCCAGAAAGTTCTGCTGAACAAGATATTCAAACTGATGAACAAGCAAAACCCTCATAACAAGAAACTGCTGAACATGTAGAAGGTCAGTTGCTCACTGAATCAAAGGAGCAAGAACAAAGTTCAGTTAATTTTCCACAGGAGGCCCCTATGTATGAACCATCCATCTCCATCATTCCGCCAGACAATCATTTCTTGATCAAAACCAACGTTCATCATCTCAAATTCAAGAAAACATTCCAGCTCAGCCTATGGCTGGAACAATGGAAACTAATCAAGCATTAGTTCTTTTTGGACAAACATCGAAGCATTCAGAAACGCCCAGTCAGCAACCTCCAATTCAATCCACAGAAATGGATGTTGTTCTTGAAGAAATCCAGAACATACAGTACAATATGCATCAGATGCTCGCTGAAATCAAGAAAATTCAATTAGAACAACTGTCTCATACTGTCAAATTAGATTATTCGACTGAATTTGACTCGGCAAAACTAAACGCTCTTCAAGCCAACATGGACTCTCTTAGCAGAACTGTGCATGAAATAAAGAAGGGGCTAGTTAACTCACTCTTTACAACTCAGGATGTAATCAGTTAGAGAGTTGAGCGACTGGAAACCTCTGTTTCAAATCAAATAGAATTGCTACAGAACTCCCTCACAACTGTTGCCACAAGTATCACATCAGATGTAAAACTTCTTTCCATTGACGTTCGAAAGTTATCAGACAAAATGGAGTTGTTTGACAAAAAGGGGGAATAACAGTAACTGAAGAAGAATTAATCAGATTATGAGAATCAACTGATATTATATTCTCAGATTTTATGTTATCTACAAGGAATCCAGTTATTTTATGATTCAGTTGCGCAATCTATTATCTACAAAGAGCTCAGTTATCACTTGGTTTTGTCAAACACCATAAAGGGGGAAATTGTTGGAAACTAGATTCTGGAGTTTGACAAAACATGAATCAATCGAGTAACAAAATATGAATCAACTGATACGCGCAAGCAAATTCGGCAACTGAACTTATCAACTGAAATCAGCTGATACAATGATACAGAGTAAACTGATCAGTTGGAACTGATCAGTTAAAACATTCAGCCGAATGCCTTAAATTCTCTCAACTGAAGATGTCTCGGGAAAGAACAAAGAAGACATAACATATTACAAGAACGCCACACAACAAGCAAGACTACTTAAAACAACGCATTCCGGACAAAGCAATTAAGACGCCGAATTACAATAAATGAAGCAAACAATATCGAAGGAATAATCAAGTGGAAACCAACGGATACAAAGATTCAAATTTATCTCAAGATTACCGTTGGAAAAGAAGAGTATAAATATGGTAGAAGAAAAAGAAGAAGCAATGATACACCATTCAAAACTTGCTATTACTCTGTCAAAATCTCAGCTCACTCTTACTTGATTTATTCGTAGCAATCAAGGCTACAAGTTGAGCAAACTAGCACTCTGTAATATTTGTTAATTCAATAGTGCTAAGATCAGTTACGCACAGAGATCATTTTGTAATACTAAGAGTTTCAGTTTAGGCAGTGGGTAAGTCCTAACTGAAGTGGATCTGTACAAGTGTTGTATTGGATCAAAATCTTTTAGTGGAAATCCTATCCTTGTGATAGAAGGGGTGACGTAGAAGTAATTGAATTCTCCGAACATCCAGAAACAATCCTTGTGTATTTTATTTCAGTTTTGTATTCTATCTGTCAGGCAGTTACCTTCCGCAACTACCTCAGTTTAACTGATTGATATTGACCAACAAGATTCCGGGAATCAGTTTGTCACCAAACTGAACTCAAAAATTCGAAAAGACCAATATTAATTGAGAGTGTTTATTCAACCCCTCATTCTAAACACTCTTGACACGTCAATCGATCCTATCAGACCTATTCCTACCACTGTATCATAGGTACACAGTTTTTTTGGGTTGGCGGGTTATTATCGTCGTTTTATTTCAGATTTTTCCAAGATTGTCCTGCCGTTAACCAATTTGACGAGGAAGACTGTGAAGTTTGAGTGGTCCAATGAATGCCAAAGTGGATTCCAGGAGTTGAAAGATAGATTGACGACAGCTCTGGTACTTGCACTACCTAGTGGTACCGAAGACTTTGTTGTTTTTTTACTGATGCGTTGAAGAAGGGTCTTGGTGCAGTGCTGATGCAACGTGGAAAGGTTATAGCCTATGCTTCTCGTCAGTTGAAGGACTACGAGAAGAATCATCCTACGCATGATTTGGAGCTGGCAGCTGTTGTTTTCGCCTTGAAAATCTGGAGACACTACTTATATGGCGAAAAGTGTGAAATTTTCATGGACCGCAAGATTTTAAAGTATTTGTTTTCCCAGAAAGAACTCAATATGCGTCAGAGACGGTGGTTAGAACTTTTCAAAGATTATGATGTGATGATTAGTTACCACCCAGGGAAAGCGAATGTTGTAGCAGATGCATTGAGCCGTAAGTCGAGTTCTTCTTTGAGTTCTATGATCCAGAAGCCACTGTTGTTAGATTTGCAGCGAGAGGAGATAGCCTTAGTAGTACCGGGAACCATTGCTCGCTTTTCAGCGTTGATCATTCGGGCTACTTTGACAGACATGATCCGTAGAGAGCAAGCCATTGATTCACAATTGACAGAGTTGAGAGCCAGAGCAGAGGAGAGAGGTAATTCAGAGTTTGGGACGAATGGAGATGGTTTAGTGACATTCAGAGGCCGTATTTGCATTCTTGTTGGTGATGATATTCGACGAGACGTCTTGACAGAGGCACATACCGCGCCATACTCGATACATCCTCGCAGTACCAAGATGTATCAGGATCTTCGTAGACTCTATTGGTAGCCAGGTATGAAGAAAGATATTGCCATGTTTATTTCTCAGTGCCTAACTTGTCAGCAGGTGAAGATCGAGCACCAGAGACCTGCTGGGACATTGTTGTCATTGCCGATTCCTCAATGGAAATGGGAGCATATTACGATGGATTTCGTGACTGGTCTTCCCAGAACGCAAAAGGTTTTAACTCTATTTGGGTTATTGTTGATCGGTTGACCAAATCAGCGCATTTTCTTCCAGTCAAGACGACGTATTCTATGAACCAGTATACCGAAGAGTACATAGCTGAGATTGTTAGACTTCATGGTGTTCCTGTGTCGATCGTGTCTGATCGTGACCCTAGATTTACTTCAGAGTTTTGGAAGAGTTTGCACAGAGCTATGGGTTCACGGTTAGCATTCAGTACAGCATATCACCCCCAGAGCGGCAGTCAATCAGAGAGAGTTATTCAGATTCTAGAGGATATGCTCAGAGCTTGTACTATCAATTATCCTGGTAGCTAGGATTCCAAATTGCCTCTTGTTGAGTTCACGTACAATAATAGCTACCAGGAGACGATTGGCATGGCACCGTATGAAGCACTTTATGGCAGGAAGTGTAGATCTCCCTTGTATTGGGACGAGATTGGTGAGAGGAAGATGTTGGGTCCAGAGTTGGTCCAACAGACAGCTGATGTTGTTGTTGTCATTCGAGAGAGGATGAAGACATCACATTCGAGATAGAAGAGTTATGATGATGTCAGACGTAGGCCATTGCAGTTTGAGGTTGGAGACCATGTGTTTTTGTAGATTGCACCTCTTAAGGGTGTGATGCGGTTTAGTAAAAAGGGAAAGTTGAGTCCGAGATTCATATGACCATTTGAGATCTTGGATAGAGTTAGTGATCGAGCTTACAGGTTAGCCCTGCCGCCAGATCTTGACAGAATTCATAATATTTTTCATGTCTCCATGCTCAGGAAGTATATTGCGAATCCTTCCCATGTTCTTCGCCAGGAACCATTGGATTTGATGCCGAATTTGACTTATCAAGAGATTCCAGTCCAGATTTTGGATCGGAAAGTTAAAGTGTTGAGAAACAAAGAGATCAGCATTGTTAAAGTCCTTTGGAGGAATCATTTGATTGAAGAGGCCACGTGGGAATCAGAGGACGAGATGAAAGAGAAGTATCCTGAGTTGTTTGCGCAGTGACGTCAATTTCGAGGACGAAATTCCTTTAAGGAGGGGAGATTATAATATCCAAGCTTGGTGAACGGTACAGTTCAAGATTTCTTATGTTTACGGACTATTTGGTCAAGTTTAAGTATAGTTTGGATGTTAAGATTTTCGAGTTATGATTTATAGTATGGTTGGTTATCGATGATGTGCAGTGTTATTGTAGCGGCGTTACGATTAAATTCATGATAAATTGTATATTGATCCAAATGAGGTGAGACTACTTCCATTAGAACGATATGACATAAGGCTATAACTTTCTTATTTTGAGTTTTGTTCAAATCATTGTGGAAGGTAAGCCAAAAGTGCCCCGAAGTGTGTTGTGTGTTTCGTTGTTCCTCCAGTGACACATGTTGTGAGATTTAGCATAACCTTTTACTCAGAACTCCAAATGACCTGAAATTTGGAGAGATTCAAGAAAAGACATAGGGCTACAACTTTCCAGTTTACCACTTTTCCCAATTATGAAGGGAAGAGGCGTTTCGGAAGCGCTCTTTTAAGTGGATGTGCGCAGAGTGCGCGCCCGGGCGGATCTTGTTCGGGAAAAATGTGTTTTGGCCGAAAGTTTCGCGCCCGGGCGGAAAAAGATGTCCGCCCGGGCGGCCAGTGATTTTTTAAAGTCGTGTTTTTGGAGTTTTAAGTGCTTAAATACAAGTGCTGCTCTATTTTCTCTCATTTCTCTCCTCACTTCTCGATTCTTAACTCCAAGGGAAGCTAGGGTTCTCTTTTTCCTTCATTTGTCCCTTTGATTCTAGCTACTTGTTGGGTTTTTGGAGTAAGAGCAAGAGCATTTTGGGTTCAAGAAACTAAGGTAAGCTCGTGAGTTTAGTTATTGTTGGATTTTGGTGTTAAGGAATTTTGGAGATTGTGATTGTGTTGGTTTTATGGATTTTATGGTATGAGTTTGTGATTATTAAGTTGTTGATGGTGCAATACATGATTTATTGTTGTAGGTTTTGTACCAAGAATATAGAACCAAGTGTTGCAAGTGTAGTAAGTGGAATTCATTTCCTTGTACTCACATGATAATATATGTATTGTATTTCAATGGTTTTAATATGTTATTCCCTTCCATTTGATTCTTGCTATGTATTATTACACTTTGTTGTATATTAGAGGCATTTTATGTCTCAATTATGTTAAAGGGAATACAAGAGAAAAGAGTCTTCAAAGTGTTTGATGTAATGACAAAGAGAGAATTCAAATTGATTTATTGGATTGATAGATACATAGTCAGAGATTGCATGCAATGAGTTGATCAATGACCATAGGCTTATATCCCAACAGAGTTTCGATTTAAATCGATGGGATATAGGTACAGAGACAGAGATACTATATAGATATCAATCCAACAGAGAAAGAGAAATACCATCGTTATTGTTCATGTTCTACTATATTATTCACGTTTCGGAGTTGATAGTATTTAATGTTTTCAAAGCCATGTTTTACAGAGTATGATATGTATCCATTGTTATGTAAGAGTTCCACTTGCTGAGTTTTATACTCATTTCAGTTATTTCATGTGATGCAGATAAGAGTGACGGGCCGGGACGTTGATTGGAGCCGAGGTCATATGCATACCAAAGATGGAGGAAGATGGCTATTTTGATAGTATTTTGGACATGATCACAAAAATGATATTTTATATTTTGTTGTATCATTTTATTGATCATGTATATACTTTTGGTTATATATTGAAATGTATTTGAATCCTTCTTCCCTTCCAGAAATATTAAATTCCGCTGTTATTTTATAAACGGGTCAGAGGCGTTACAACTTCATCTTTGATCAATTTACGAGTCTGGACTTTTTCTAGATTCACAACAAACATGCATTTTGAATTCTAATAAACCCATTGTTTCTTACCTTGAAAATTTTCAGATTATTATAGCTTTTATGAAAGAAATATAGGCTGAATCAAAGGAGTGTGGCAAACCCGATGTCTTCTCGCTCCAATTTCCTCTCTATTTTTAATTTTTTTTCCCTCAAATTTAACATGATATCGCTAAGAATTCTTTCTCCCAATTCGGTTCTTCTCACAATGTTCGGTTATTTCTTGTGGGGATTATCAGACAAGAGACAAATCAGGGGTCAAAAATGTTAAAACTATAAAAGGAATGACTCATTCTTTTACCTTTTCCCTTAGGTATATCAATTTATATTATTTCACTTTTTATGTTATAATTTATTTTAAAACTTATTAATAAACATGTCCAACAAATAAAAATGATATATTGTATTAAGTCTCGTTGTCTTAATTTAAATAATCCGACTCATTCACTAAAAATTAATAAATTTACCTATTACTTTTCCAAGGCCTTACATTTTCTATCAATTTTAAATAAATTTGGATGACGAAATTTGAAATCATCTTTGACTCACACAACTCATAAGAAATCCATACTATCATAATAATTCTAGATATAGTTGTTGCATAAAATCCTCAGCCTTCCATATAGCTTCCTCTACTCTCCTATTATGCCATTGATCTGTATCATCAAAATAACTCTACTTTGAAGTTTTCTATCTTGCGTAGCAGAATAATATTGGTTTTTCAATATATATATATATATATATATATATATATATATATATATATATATATATATATATATGTCAGATCAAAATCCAATTTGAGTTCTTCTGGCTACAACACATGTGATCCATCTAGATCATATTAATGCAACATTGACACATGGAAAACATCATGAATATTAGATAGTATAGGTGGCAGTCCTAATCCACTTTAAGATCTCATATGGACCAGTATATCTAATGATAACTTTATTTGCTTCGAAAATCGTATTACCTCCTGAATGGTGATATGTCATAAATACTAGAACTCCAACAGAAAATTCTAATGGTCTATGTCGATGGTCCACGTAACTTGTATTTCTGTCTTGAGCTGCTTTCTTTCTTTGCCGAATGATCTGAACTTTTTCCTCCGCTTCTCCTAACATGCCAGGTCCCAATTAAACACCATATTCTGTGGTATTGTCCCAATATAGCGGCGGATGACATTTCTTTCTATATTATCCTTCAAATGAGACCATTCCAATACTGGTTGAAAAATGTTAAAAAGAAAACTCTGCCAACAGTAATGATTCATGACTTTCAAAATAAAATCCATCACACATGTCAGGTTTAGAAATTCGAAAGACGTAACTTCATCGCATGTAAATCTTAATTATTATTAAAATGTCTAAATTATTATTGTAAATACATGATTATATGTTTTTATTTCATTAATTAATAGATTTCATATATTGGGACTTTTAGCAGTATTTCACGCTCGAACGACGAATCGAGACCGATGGCAGTTTGAGGAAAAATATTTTATTAAATAATTATTTTTAATTATTTAATATATGATGTATTTATTATATAATTTTCGAAAATAAATAATTTCAGAGTATTTTACACGTTGAGCCATATTTTAAACCGGTAGTCGATTTTTGGAAAAATTGAGGACTTTTTAAGGGCTTGAGGAATATTTAAGAAAAACGTACCAAAACGAAATATTTTACGTACGTGTTATTTAGCCTAATGGGCCAGTTTTAGTAGAATCTTGGGCCAAGATTATTGCACCTTAATATTTCAAAACATAGGCCCAATATTCTTTTAAATTCTCCTCATTTTCACGCCTACCCTAGCATCCTCTTCCCCTCATTCGGAAGCCACCACATTCTTGTCCAACAACAGCTTTTTGTTCGGTTTTCTCAAGGATTTGCATAAGAAACGTTGTCCAGTCCCTCCAGTTTCTATCTCTCACATCATTTACGTTATTTTTCCAGCGTTTAATCGCAAAGGCACAGACGATACCTCTATTTTCTCGTCTTTCACACCATAATACATGTTGTTTATTGATTATGCATGATATATCATAGATCTAATGTTTGATGTGAGTTTCGAATTCCTATACATGAAGAAAACCAATTTTTATGCTTTGATTCACACGTTTTTATGGCTCATATTGTAAGGGCTGTTAGGACCGATGGGTAGAAAGCTCAAACATGTAGAGATAAAGGTGCTTAGGTGCGAGAAACAGATCTAGAACGAGCCCTGATTAGTGGCCGATCGGGTTTCCAAGTATGGCTTGTTTGTGGCTCGGTTTGTTTCGAACTTGGTGTAGGTGAGGAGCAGCAGTGAAAGGGCTGTTCTAGGACTTAGATCAGACCCTGGTAGGTCTATGACGTGTCCTTAAATGGCTCGAACACTGCTGATCGCAGGTTAGGGTCAGATCAAAGGAACGTGAGTTTAGGGAAGACTCAGTTTAGGTTGTTCTGAAGGTAGCTTGCATGGCGGCAGTGCATGGGCTTGTAAACCATGGTTATGATAGTTCAGGAGGAGTCGGTCATGGTCTAGGAGAGGTTGGTTTGGGTCTGGTCCGAGCTGATTGGGCATAGGATTGAGTTTTATTTCGAGTTTGTAAATTGGGTTTTCGTTCGTGGGGGTTAGCGCCTCAATGCTTAGAGTTTTGCACTTGTAGCGGCACATCGCTTGTAGAGCCCGTAACTTAGACTACGTATAAGCCATGCATAATTCCTAGCATTTAAATTAAAATAATTTATTTTATTTGCATGGGTATTTAAATTTTTTAAATTTATTTATTTCATGCAGTAGTTTAATTTTCAGTTTTTCAGTAAATTCAGTGAGGCCGGACCGGAGTTGGAGCATAGAGATAAATTTTAATAATTGGGAAATATTACTAGAATTTATTTAAGCTAAATAATAAGTGATTTTAGTGTAAAATAAAGTTTATGGGATTATCTAATTAAGTTGAGATAGAATAGTAAATAAGTTAGATAATCAAATCCTTAATTCCATAATATATTTATTGGGTAAATTAAACACTAGAGATTTAAAATACAAGATTTTAGAAAATATTTTTTCCCCTCCATTATCTTAGAATTTTCGGCCCCTTCATTGATTTAATTTGAGGATTTTGCCAATCCAATTATTTGATTATCTTCCCTTATCCATTTTCTTGGGAGATAATTCTATCATACTAAATCTTCAATATTGATAATCAAGCAATATTCCATCCCATTTTTCTTGTTAAGAATCGGCCCTCTCCCCCTTTGAAAGATTTAATTTTTGATTGTTGCAACTCATTCTTTAATTATCTCCTTAAAACTTTTCTAAATAGATATCTTTCCCAACTTTTAAATCTCTACCAAATAATTTAATTAAGCCATTTTTCCCTTGCACCTAGACTTATATTCGACCCTATGCACCCTCTTATCCCATCAAAAATATTTTGATATCAAACCATTCCCTTTATCTCACAACTTGAAGATAGAAATGATTTCTCCTATTCCAACAATATTGCAATCTCCTATATTATCTTCCTAGCCTCCCTCACCTCTCCCCATTCTCGAAATTCAGATCACAATTTAGAGTAAAAACCGTGAGTTTTCAGTAGAGCTTTAGGGTAGAAAATCGTGTGCATCAAGAGAGAAAAGAAGGAAGGAAAAGCGCTCCGTCTCCTCCGTGCCGCGTCGACGTCATTTAATTCGTTTTTCATTCAAAAATGAACCAGGCATGTCTAGATTCTTTCAAAACCTCAATCAAGTCCTATTTTCTTTTATTTATCATCACATGATCATTTTGTTGTGCAAAAACCGAACACACACATCAGATTTTTTTTTTTTCAAAAGAAACACATGCAGATTTTTTTTTCGGTTTCCTTGTGCACCTCACGCCTTTCTGAGTTTTGATGGTTTCAGGTGGATGGCTCGACTCCAGGCTTCCAAGGCGACTCCTAGAATGTAATAGGATGCATTAGGATCGTGTTTGTCAATTCATGCAGCCCCCATAGCGCTGAAAACTCAGAATTTGACAGCAACTTCCATGCGCCCATTTATGCTCTTCGAATTTCGGTTTTATGTCAAGGGGATGGGATCTGATCCTGGCTGCCCTAGGGCTCATAGCCATGGTTGGATCACTCCCCTAGCATGTCTAAGACGTGACTAAGTCGCCCTTTTTGTGGCTTGGTCCATGGCCCATCAATTTTTAAACAAACAACAAGAACGGCCCCTCCCCTCTCGGCTTTCCCTTCTTTTGACAGCAGCATGTATTTCGAGTTTTGTGGGTTGGTGTGGATCTTGGTTGGCCTATGGCCCTTAGCCACGGTTCATACTATGCCCCTAGATGTCTAGATTGTGCCATGGTCAATCAAATGGCCACTGGAACGACACGAGACATTAATCGAAGCAACACACCACACACGCACGCATGAGGGCCCTTGGTAAGAACTTCCGTGTTGTTTCTGGTATGGTTCGAATTGTGGCTGGCCAAAAGCCCTTAGCCATGGTTTGGATCATTCCTTAGGATGTTGGTAAGGGTCTCTGGTCGGTGGTTCACGCCCCAATTGCCAATAGACTCGAAAACAACACAAGACAAGCGAGTGCACAACTGCTGGAAATTTACAGCAAGTTGCTGTGTCGTTCAGAAGGCCCGTTGGAGTTCTTGGTTGGCTTTTAGCCTATGGCCTTGGACTGGACAGTGCCTCATTGAGTTAGGAAGGTCATGTTTTCGACCGTTCGTCATTCGGATCATTTTTGAGGTCGTGCTAGAATTTACGGTGCGACGTGCCAAATTGACTCTCGAAAGAGCGTTTCACGTTTTGGCCTCCGTTTCACATGAATTTGACCCTCATCATTTTAGGAGCATAATTTCAGTATGTTTAGCGTATTTTAATCATGACGTGATGACGGTTCAGTGTTGATTCGGGTTGGTTCGGAGTCATGATTAAAATACGGAGCCGTTAAGCGTAATTGTCAAAATTTTCAAACTTTAGTGCATCATTCATCCAAGAAAAATCTATTGCATATTTTTCATGGCATATTTAGGTCGCAGCGAGCCTGGGGACGATCCATTCCAGTTGGTAAAATTTTTACAGGATATTTCATTATGCCAGTTAATTATATTACGTGCATGAAAATAGAAAATGATTATTTTTGAGATTTATGCGATATGGCTTGTGGTTCATTCACTATGTGAGAGTATTATTTTATACGGTCGCCAGTGACCGCTCAGTTCAGTTTGGTACCACCCGGTCGCCAGTGACCGGCCAGCTCAGATCAGTTTCAGACTCCCCGGTAGCCAGTTACCGATCAGTTCAGCTTAGTGCAGTGGCCACAGGCGTAAAACATAATCTCAGTAGAAAATTTTACCAGTTATTTCAGTACAGGGCTCCAAGGAGCAAATATTTTTACTATGATTATCAGTTCAGTTATGCACGTATTATAATTGCTCAGTACAGATTATTTTCAGTATGCCCATGACATGTTAATTTTATCCCATGCAAATTTTAGTATTTTCCTGTTAAATGCATGCTGAGTCTTTAGGCTCACTAGACTTGATTGTTGTAGGTACTGATGAGCAGGGGACCGGAGCCGGGGACCAGTGAGCCAGCTTGGGTCGGCAGTAGTGGCACCCAAGGACCTCAGTTTCAGCACGTGCCATTTTATTTTGATGTTCAAACATTTTTTTTAAGTTGTTGGATATTCTTAAAATATTATTTTTTTGGCAACTTTACTTTTCTTCCGCTGCTACATTTTTAAACATTAAACGTTGTTATCGGGTTAGTGATGAATGAGGCGTTTTAATTATTTTAAAAAGAAATTTTTTAATTTTCCGCAAAATTACAAGCAAGGATTCTCAGGCCCTCACAGTTGGTATCAGAGCCTATGTTCTTGTAAAGGGTTACACTATTACTGACCACGAGAAGCTCACGAATCCACGTCTTCGGTCTGTAAGTTTTATATTACAGCATTTTATTTAAAAGCATGAATTATTTGGACAACACGTTTTCATGAAATGTTTATATCCAGATTTATTGTTCAGTATTTAAATAAATTATGGAATTATGCATGTTAGTTACGTATGGGTTATGTATGGAGCAGTATGCCCCCTAGACGCCAAGTGGGACGCCCGAGGGTTAATGAGGAACCTCGCCAGGAGGACAGGGAAGAGCAGCATCAGGAGGAGAATTTACCCCCTCCACCTCCACCGGATATGAATGCCCAGATGTTGGCTGGGATGACTCGGTTCTTCGCACAGTTTGCGGGGAACAATGCCGATGTCGCTGGAGCAGCCAGGCCGACAGGGCCCGAGGCTGTTTATGAGAGATTCATGAAGATGCGCCCGAAGGAATTCTCTGGGACATCTGACCCCATAGTTGCCGAGGGATGGATCAAATCTCTCGAGGTTATCTTCCAGTTCATGGAGCTTGGAGATACGGACAGAGTTCGATGCGCCACATATTTATTCAGTGGAGATGCCCGCTTATGGTGGGAAGGAGCTTCGGTAGCCTTGAACTTGGCTACGCTGACTTGGGCACGTTTCACGGAGGTTTTCTACTCCAAGTATTTTACTGAGGAAGTGCACACCCGATTGACAACGGAGTTTATGAGCTTGAGGCAGGGTGAGATGACGGTTACGGAGTTCATCCGTAAGTTCGAGAGGGGCTGTCACTTTGTGCCTCTGATAGCAAATGATGCCAGAGCCAAATTGATGCATTTCCTGGTGGGTTTACGGCCGGTCTTGCGCCGGGATGTTAGGGTGTCTGACCCTACTTCTTATGAGATCGTAGTCTCCAAAGCCTTAGCCGCAGAGCAGGATCAGCGGGATATCGAGAGAGACCGCCAGGGCAAGCGCCCAATCCAGGCACCACACCGCCCTCCTCCTCATCAACATCAGCAGCAGAATAAGAGGCCGTATCATGGACCGCCTAGGAACAGAGGGCCCCAGCAACAGCAGCAGCGGGGACGCCCAGCCCCGAGGACTCAGGAGCACCCAGTCTGTCCCAGGTGCTCACGTCGCCATCCTGGAGCATGTATGGCTGGCTCAGGAAAGTGTTTTAAGTGTGGCAGTCCAGACCACGTGTTGCTACAGTGCCCTCAGAGGAATCTGCCTACCCAAGGCAGAGTTTTTGCTCTACATGCCACATAAATGAATCCGGAGACTATGCTGATGACATGTACCTTTAAGCTTTAAGATATTATTCAAATTTCATCATTTTGGGAATCGGGATAAATTTTTGAACTTAGAACTGTTATAGGATTGCATACTCTACTCAGAAATATTTTGGGGATTTAAGTTAGAAGAACTTTGGCCTTTGCATGTCTATAGGATAGTCCTTGGGATTTTTGGTTTCAGCTTGAGGTTCTAAACTTTCAGGGAGAATTTTTATTAAGAGGTCAGCTACAAAAGCCCTGATAGATACAGGGGCGACTCACTCGTTTATTTCGGAGGTCTTTGCGAACTTTCTCAAGATCAAGACCATTGGACTGGACATAGCCTTTTCAGTAGTGTTGCCGTCAGGCGAGGAGATGGCAGCTACCAATGTTATCCGAGATATAGATCTGGAGCTGCACGGTAATCTTGTTTATGCGGATCTGATTGTGCTACCGATGCCGGAATTTGACATTATCCTAGGGATGGACTGGCTAATGAGGAACAGAGTGTTGATAGACTTCCAGCGGAGATCCGTTCTTGTCCGACCGCCTGGAATGGAGCAGTTCTTATTTGAGCTGGACATGTACTTTCCTTTACCGCGCATTATTCCTTATGTTCAGGCCAGGAAGCTCATGCATAGAGGGTGTCGGGCATTTCTAGCGACCTTTTTATCTGTCCCCGAGGAACCCAGTCAGTCAGCTTCAGATGTTCCAGTGGTCAGAGATTTCTTAGACGTTTTTCCGGAAGACGTCTCGGGTATGCCACCTGAGAGAGAGGTGGAGTTTTCCATTGAGCTTATGCCAGGTACGGCTCCGATCTCCAAAGCGCCGTACCGACTTGCACCAACAGAGATGGCAGAGCTTAAGAATCAGATTCAGGAACTTCTTGACAAAGAGTTCATTCGCCCTAGTTTCTCACCTTGGGGCGCGCCAGTCTTGTTTGTTAAGAAGAAAGATGGCTCGATGAGGCTGTGTATTGACTACCGGGAGTTGAACAGGGTTACAGTGAAGAACAATTACCCACTTCCGAGGATTGAGGAACTATTTGATCAGTTGCAGGGAGCTTCGATTTTCTCCAAGATAGATCTGCGTTCCGGTTATCATCAGTTGAGAGTTAGAGATGCTGATGTTTCCAAGACTGCCTTCAGGACTCGTTATGGTCACTATGAGTTCCTTGTGATGCCGTTCGGTCTGACGAATGCGCCAGCAATCTTGATCTCATGAATCGCGTATTTCAGCCGTACCTTGACCAGTTTGTGATAGTGTTCATAGACGACATTCTCGTCTACTCCAAGAGTCAAGAGGATCACAGCAGGCATTTGACTACAGTGTTGCAGACCCTGCAGAAGCATAAATTGTTCGCAAAGTTCAGTAAGTGCGAATTTTGGTTAGAGAATGTGGCGTTCTTAGGCCACATTGTTTCCAGCAGTGGCATTGAAGTGGACCCGGCGAAAGTTGCAGCAGTCCGGGATTGGGTTGTGCCGCAGAATGCATCAGAGATTCGCAGTTTTCTTGGCTCGGAAGGATATTATCGAAAGTTCATTAAGGGATTCTCCTCGATTGCAGTTCCAATCACATCATTGACCAAGAAGAATGCTAAATTTGTTTGGAGCGAGGAATGTCAGAAGAGCTTCGATACTTTGAAGCAAGCTCTTATCTCAGCACCCGTTTTGGCCGTACCGTCAGGATCTGGTGAGTTTGTCCTTTATACAGATGCTTCGAAGCTCGGTCTTGGTGCAGTTCTGATGCAGCATGGGAGAGTGATAGCGTATGCTTCTCGACAGCTGAAAATCCACGAGAAGAACTACCCCACCCATGATCTAGAGTTAGCGGCCGTAGTTTTTGCCTTGAAGATTTGGAGGCATTATATGTATGGAGAGAAGTGCCAGATCTTTACCGACCACAAGAGCCTCAAGTATTTCTTTACGCAGAAGGAGCTGAACATGCGTCAGAGGTGTTGGTTGGAGCTTGTGAAAGACTACAATTGTGACATTAGCTACCACCCGGGTAAAGCTAATGTAGTTGCAGATGCTTTGAGCAGGAAAGTCGCAGTGATGGCTCATTTGACGATGCAGAAACCTCTTCAGACTGAGATGCAGAGGTTTGATCTCGAGACTTATCCTCGAGGTAGAGTTCCACGTCTATCTACCTTGACCATTCAGTCTTCCTTTCTTGACCGTATTCGCAGTGGTCAGTCAGCAGATGAGCAATTGGCACAGTGGGAGAAGAGAGATGAAGCCAAGGCAGTGTCTTGTATACAGTCACCGACGGTATTGTGAGATACCGAGACAGGATATGGGTTCCTAGCAGTGATTCTATCCGAGCAGACATCTTATCGGAGGCCCATATGTCCCCGTACTCCATTCATCCTGGGAGTACGAAGATGTACAAGGATCTGCAGCTATTGTATTGGTGGCCGGGTATGAAGAAGGACATTCGACGGTTTGTGTCCGAGTGTCTGACCTGTCAGTTAGTGAAGGCCGAGCATCAGAGACCAGTAGGTTTGCTCAAGCCCCTTGCTATTCCTGAGTGGAAGTGGGAGAACGTCACCATGGATTTTGTGACCGGTTTGCCGAGGTCAGCCAGAGGATCGAATGCCATATGGGTGATTGTAGATCGTCTTACCAAATCAGCGCACTTCTTTCCTATTAAGACGACATTCACCATGATTCAGTATGCAGAGCTGTATATCTGAGAGATAGTCCGACTACATGGCATTCCAGTTTCTATCGTATCCGACAGAGATCCCAGATTCACTTCCTCATTTTGGAAGAGTTTGCATTCGACTTTGGGTACGAAGTTGCTGTTTAGCACAGCCTTTCATCCGCTGACAGATGGGCAGTCGGAGCGAGTTATTCAGATTTTGGAGGATCTTCTCCGCGCTTGCGTCATTGATTTCTCAGGGAGTTGGGAGTCGAAATTGCCACTGATTGAGTTCACCTATAATAACAGCTTCCAGTCTTCTATTGGTATGGCTCCGTATGAAGCGCTGTATGGCCGCAAGTGTAGATCTTCTGTTCATTGGGATGAAGTAGGAGAGAGAGCAGAGTTGGGTCCAGAGATTGTCCAGCAGGCAGCAGAGGTAGTAGTCAAGATCCGTGATAGGATGAGGACTGCTCAGAGTCGACAGAAAAGCTATGCAGATTAGAGAAGGAGAGATCTAGAGTTCGTAGTGGGCGACCATGTCTTTGTGAAGATAGCACCTATGAAAGCTGTCATGATATTTGGGAGGAATGGGAAGCTCAGTCCGAGATTCATTGGACCGTTTGAGATCCTCGACAGAGTTGGGACGCTAGCTTATCGTGTGGCTCTTCCGCCGAAACTGGCCGGAGTACACAATGTGTTTCACGTCTCCATGCTAAGGAAGTATATGGCAAATCCCTCGCATGTGCTGAATTTTGAGCCGTTGCAACTTACCCAGAACCTGTCTTATGAGGAGAGACCAGTGCAGATACTAGACAGACAGGAGAAGAAGCTTCGGACCAAGCTGGTCAAACGAGTAAAAGTCAAGTGGCTTAATCACTCAGAGGAGGAAGCTACTTGGGAGTCTGAGCCCGAGATGAGGAGTCGTTACCCTGAGCTATTCGGTGAGTTCTAATTTCGAGGACGAAATTTCTTTTAAGGGGGGGAGGATTGTAGAGCCCGTAACTTAGACTACGTATAAGCCATGCATAATTCCTAGCATTTAAATTAAAATAATTTATTTTATTTGCATGGGTATTTAAATTCTTTAAATTTATTTATTTAATGAAGTAGTTTAATTTTCAGCTTTTCAGTAAATTCAGTGAGGCCGGACCGGAGTTGGAGCATAGAGATAAATTTTAATAATTGGAAAATATTACTAGAATTTATTTAAGCTAAATAATAAGTGATTTTAGTGTAAAATAAAGTTTATGGGATTATCTAATTAAGTTGAGATAGAATAGTAAATAAGTTAGATAATCAAATCTTTAATTCCATAATATATTTATTGGGTAAATTAAACACTAGAGATTTAAAATACAAGATTTTAGAAAATATTTTTTCCCCTCCATTATCTTAGAATTTTCGGCCCATTCATTGATTTAATTTGAGGATTTTGCCAATCCAATTATTTGATTATCTTCCCTTATCCATTTTCTTGGGAGATAATTCTATCATACTAAATCTTCAATATTGATAAATAAGCAATATTCCATCCCATTTTTCTGGTTAAGAATCGGCCCTCTCCCCCTTTGAAAGATTTAATTTTTGATTGTTGCAACTCATTCTTTAATTATCTCCTTAAAACTTTTCTAGATAGATATCTTTCCCAACTTTTAAATCTCTACCAAATAATTTAATTAAGCCATTTTTCCCTTGCACCTAGACTTATATTCGACCCTATGCACCCTCTTTATCCCATCAAAAATATTTTGATATCAAACCATTCCCTTTATCTCACAACTAGAAGATAGAAATGATTTCTCCTATTCCAACAATATTGCAATCTCCTATATTATCTTCCTAGCCTCCCTCACCTCTCCCCATTCTCGAAATTCAGATCACAATTTAGAGTAAAAACCGTGAGTTTTCAGTAGAGCTTTATGGTAGAAAATCGTGTGCATCAAGAGAGAAAAGAAGGAAGGAAAAGCGCTTCGTCTCCTCCGTGCCGCGTCGTCGTCATTTAATTCGTTTTTCATTCAAAAACGAACCAGGCATGTCTAGATTCTTCAAAACCTCAATCAAGTCCTATTATCTTTTATTTATCATCACATGATCATTTTGTTGTGCAAAAACCGAACACACACATCAGATTTTTTTTTTTCAAAAGAAACACATGCAGATTTTTTTTTCGGTTTCCTTGTGCACCTCACGCCTTTCTGAGTTTTGATGGTTTCAGGTGGATGGCTCGACTCCAGGCTTCCAAGGCGACTCCTAGACACGTAATAGGATGCATTAGGATCGTGTTTGTCCATTCATGCAGCCCCCATAGCGCTGAAAACTCAGAATTTGACAGCAACTTCCATGCGCCCATTTATGCTCTTCGAATTTCGGTTTTATGTCAAGGGGATGGGATCTGATCCTGGCTGCCCTAGGGCTCATAGCCATGGTTGGATCACTCCCCTAGCATGTCTAAGACGTGACTAAGTCGCCCTTTTGGTGGCTTGGTCCATGGCCCATCGGTTTTTAAACAAACAACAAGAACGGCCCCTCCCCTCTCGGCTTTCCCTTCTTTTGACAGCAGCATGTATTTCGAGTTTTGTGGGTTGGTGTGGATCTTGGTTGGCCTATGGCCCTTAGCCATGGTTCATACCATGCTCCTAGATGTCTAGATCGTGCCATGGTCAATCAAATGGCCACTGGAACGACACGAGACATTAATCGAAGCAACACACCACACACGCACGCATGAGGGCCCTTGGTAAGAACTTTCGTGTTGTTTCTGGTATGGTTCGAATTGTGGCTGGCCAAAAGCCCTTAGCCATGGTTTGGATCATTCCTTAGGATGTTGGTAAGGGTCTCTGGTCGGTGGTTCACGCCCCAATTGCCAATAGACTCGAAAACAACACAAGACAAGCGAGTGCACAACTGCTGGAAATTTACAGCAAGTTGCTGTGTCGTTCAGAAGGCCCGTTGGAGTTCTTGGTTGGCTTTTAGCCTATGGCCTTGGACTGGACAGTGCCTCATTGAGTTAGGAAGGTCATGTTTTTGACCGTTCGTCATTCGGATCATTTTTGATGTCGTGCTAGAATTTACGGTGCGACGTGCCAAATTGACTCTCGAAAGAGCGTTTCACGTTTTGGCCTCCGTTTCACATGAATTCGACCCTCATCATTTTAGGAGCATAATTTCAGTATGTTTAGCGTATTTTAATCATGACGTGATGACGGTTCAGTGTTGGTTCGGGTTGGTTCGGAGTCATGATTAAAATACGGAGCCGTTAAGCGTAATTGTCAAAATTTTCAAACTTTAGTGCATCATTCATCCAAGAAAAATCTATTGCATATTTTTCATGGCATATTTAGGTCGCAGCGAGCCTGGGGACGATCCATTCCAGTTGGTAAAATTTTTACAGGATATTTCATTATGCCAGTTAATTATATTACGTGCATGAAAATAGAAAATGATTATTTTTGAGATTTATGCGATATGGCTTGTGGTTCATTCACTATGTGGGAGTATTATTTTATACGGTCGCCAGTGACCGCTCAGTTCAGTTTGGTACCACCCGGTCGCCAGTGACCGGCCAGCTCAGATCAGTTTCAGACTCCCCGGTAGCCACTTACCGATCAGTTCAGGTTAGTGCAGTGGCCACAGGCGTAAAACATAATCTCAGCAGAAAATTTTACCAGTTATTTCAGTACAGGGCTCCAAGGAGCAAATATTTTTACTATGATTATCAGTTCAGTTATGCACGTATTATAATTGCTCAGTACAGATTATTTTCAGTATGCCCATGACATGTTAATTTTATCCCATGCAAATTTTAGTATTTTCCAGTTAAATGCATGCTGAGTCTTTAGGCTCACTAGACTTGATTGTTGTAGGTACTGATGAGCAGGGGACCGGAGCCGGGGACCAGTGAGCCAGCTTGGGTCGGCAGTAGTGGCACCCGAGGACCTCAGTTTCAGCACGTGCCATTTTATTTTGATGCTCAAACATTTTTTTTAAGTTGTTGGATATTCTTAAAATATTATTTTTTTGGCAACTTTACTTTTCTTCCGCTGCTACATTTTTAAACATTAAACATTGTTATCGGGTTAGTGATGAATGAGGCGTTTTAATTATTTTAAAAAGAAAATTTTTAATTTTCCGCAAAATTACAAGCAAGGATTCTCAGGCCCTCACATCGCTACTCAGCCAGCACCTAGGCGCCTGTCTATGGGTTTTAATATGTTTCATGTATGAGTTGGCCTAGGCGGTTGTTTATCATTTTGGTTTCGTTCATAGGCTAAAGTTTACATCTAAGGATTTATTAAAAGAATGTTTTAAATTGACTTGATAAGTTGAATTGGACTGGGTCAAAGTTTTAATATTCAAGGGTAAAATGGTCAAAATAGGGTTTCAGGAGCAAAATGGTCATTTTGCACCCGAGT
The DNA here is from genome assembly GCF_022965805.1 of Primulina eburnea. Lineage (NCBI taxonomy): Eukaryota > Viridiplantae > Streptophyta > Magnoliopsida > Lamiales > Gesneriaceae > Primulina > Primulina eburnea. Next base: position 24,157,563 of record NC_133104.1, on the reverse strand, counting down.
AAGGTTAGTAGTCCTGGCAGTTCTCTAATAACCGAAAATGCATATTTAAAATGTTTATGTGAATTATGAATATGATTTTTTATGATAATGCTGAAAAATACATTGCATGCTTGCTTTTAAGAAATGTATGTATATGCATGAATTTTACAAATGATGAATACGGTGACATGTTTTTGAAGGAGGTGAGTTGGTTGTGAATAATAGTAACACGAACATATAAGGCCAATTCTCAATTGATAGGTAAGAGTGTCGCTGATATCCTCGTAGCCGGGTACCACGGTTATACGTAGATGGATCCATCGACCTAGAGCTGATACGAAAGTCACAACTAATGAACTGAATTCAATAAATAAAAATGAATACGTATATGACGATATGATATGACATGAACTGATATGACCCGATATGTAAATTTTTATGCTTTGAAAAAATCACGAAAATTATTTTTGTTACAGTACTTTTCAATGGTGCATGATATGTATATGTACTTGTTATAACAGTTCAGGCGTGTTGTGTCTTTAGACTCACTAGGTGTGATTGATGCAGGTGATCATGTGGATGAGGAGACTGGAGGTGTTGAAGACTGAGTAGGCTGAGCTCGGGGTGCACATGAAAACCCAAGAACCTTGCATTTCTTCCGCACATTATGATTTTTGAGGCATGGGTTAAAACAGTATTTTTAAATGTTTATGAATTTTTAATACGTTGTCGATTTGACAGATTTTTGGTAACATGTTTGAGTTTCTCTTTTAAAACAGTAAGACTCTGAGATTGATTAAATTTTCAAGATTTGATAACTGCAGTTATTTTATTCAGTCGTTGGATGGTTCTCATACAGTGTAGGTTTCAAATTTTCCTTGGATTTATGTGGTTATGGTTTTGCCATTACTTTTAAAAACAAATTCAGTAGTAGTAAATCAGCAGACGTTTCAGTTCCTCCATTTTCTTCCACCACTCTCTATAAATACATACAAATTCACTCCATTTTCTTCCACTTCACTTCACCAAACTTAAAATTTTTCTTATTTACACGATTTTATAACTTCATAACACTTAAAATTTTTATCTCTTACACAATTTTATCACTTCACAACATTTAAAATTTTTATCTCTTACACGATTTTTTTACCATTTCAAAACAATTAAAATTTTATCTTTTACACGATTTTATCACTTTACGACACTTAAATTTTTTATCTCTTATAAGATTGTACCAATTCACAACATAGATTTATAAAATTCTTATAATTTTTTTTATTTTACCTAAAATATTAGCGACGGACCTGTAAACCGTCGCAAAATAGCGACAGTTTTGCCACATGAATACTGTCGCTACATTTAGCGACGGGTTGCGGAGGAGTTCCTTCGCAACTCTAATTTACGAGGGTTTTGTAAAACCGTCGCAACAAATATTCGCGACGGTTTTTACAAACCGTCGCAAATGCAACTACGACTATAGTTTTCATTTGCGACGGTTTTCAATACCGTCGCAAATTTTAATAGAATTTTTATACCACGATGCAAAACTGATGTAGTTGGTATAAAAGACAACGATTTTAAACCCTTGCAAAATCGTTGTCGTTGGTAGAAAATACAACGGTTTAACACCGTTGCAAAACTGTTGTCGTTGGTAGAAAAGACAACGGTTTAAAACCGTTGTCGTTGAAGACACTTTCAACCACACCCTCAGTTACAACAGTCGAAAATGGCTTACATCCGTTGTCGTTTGGCATTTTTGTTGTAGTGAGGGTTGTGCCATCGCCAGCTTCAGAAGCTCGGTCGTCAAGCCTCAAGTCCGTAAGATTACAAGCTTTGAATGTTTTGAATGTTTTAATGTCATCACCTGCATGTTTACATGATATATGTTTTACATTACATGTTGATCTGTTTACATGTTTTGAGTTTAAATGCTTTAAAAAATAGATTGAATTGCATGTTGGTTACGTTAGAGTTTGGACTGTATTCAGATAATATGCCTTCCAGAAGAGCTCACAGTACAGACAGATAGGATGAAACTCCTGCGGGTGACCAAATTTTTCCACCAGGAGATCACGCCACCAAGGTGTTGAAAGGGATTGCACGATTGATGGAATAGACTCAGCAGGATCCTAGACCCTGGGTGGACGTATATGAGCAGTTCCGGAGGCTCCGAAGGAGTTTGGTGGCACCACTGACCCATTTGAGGCGGAGGGTTGGATTCGATCACTTGAGATGCTCTTCCAGTACCTGGACATGAGAGATGTGGACGGGGTAAGATGTTCTACTTATATGCTGAGTAATGATGCATCTCTATGGTAGGTGAGAGCAGCACATGGGGTGAATATGGCTACTATAACTAGGAACCAGTTCAAAGATCTTTTCTACAATAAGTACTTTACTGCAGACATCAGGGGGAGTCTGACCCGAGAGTTCATGAGTCTCTGATAGGGAGACTTGAGTGTTGCTGAGTTTATTAGGAAGTTTGATTGGGGCTGTCACTTTGTGCCCCTTATTGCGAGGGATGAAAAAGAGAAGCTGGGAACTTCATGGATAGCCAAATACCTACCATTAGGAGAGATGTTATGCTGATGAGGCCAAAGGATTATGAGGCGGCCACTGCTTACACTTATCAAGAGGAGCAAACACTGAGGGATATAGATGTGGAGATGCAGAGGAAGAGGCATCAGGCACACCAGAGTTCACATCCCAGTAAGAGGCAGTTCACAGGGCCTCAAAGACACTCGGGACAACAGAAGCCTCAAGGTCAACTAAAAAATCCGGGGCATCAAAAGCCCTCTCAGAATTTAGGTGCCCCGAGATAGGAGGAGAGGCAGCCATGCAATCAATGCAACCGTTTTCAGTACGGTAAATGTATATGGGAATGTTTAAATGCTTTATCTGCAAGGAGGAAGGCCACAAGGCTGCTGATTGTCCAAGGAACAAGGGGCCCACTACTAGGAGGGCCTAAGTTATGCATGCAGAGGAGGCATAAGTAGAGCCAGACTCGACATTGATCACTGGTAACCTATTTGCTTAACATTTTTGAATTGCCTTGATTGCATGAAATGTTAAGTTGGTTAGTGGAATTACTTTTGGAACCAAGAACTTAAATTAAAATAGGTTGCATGTTCTAATTAGCTGGATTTAAGGGTTGAGTTGAATTAGTATAAGAATTATCAAGGGTGGAATTGCATGATTGAGAACTTGGAGGGTTCTTTTGATGATAACCGAAACTATAAGTGTTTAAGTGCATAAGACCAAAAATTCAAGGGTCAAACTGTAATTTGGGATAGTCCAAGGACTGAAATTGAGTTCACCGAAAGCTCCAAGGTGAAAATGAAATTTTCGAAGATTTAGGGACTGAATTGAAACAAATCAGAAAATTTCAGGGGCTATTTTTGTAAATTCTGGAATTTCAGGGACTGTTTGGGTAACTTCGGTAATTATAGGGCACAAACTGTAATTTTCGAAAATTTTAGTGCCTGTTTGGTAAGAAAGCCGAAATTAATAAGGACTCACATGCTAATTTTTTTTAAAAAAATTAATGGTGTGAAAATGATTAACTCGAGTAACATAATGGCGAATTGTCAATTTTCGAAATGTTGGTTGGATAATGTGTAAATTAAAAAATTCCTAAGTGTTTAATTATAGATTTTTCGAGAATTATGGGCTTTATTGATAGAATTACTTGAATTTATTAGGCTTGAACGATTTTGATGGTATATTTTGTCGCAGGAAAGATATTTATTTCATGTATAGCCATATATGCACTGCTAGATTCAGGAGTTACACATTCTTTTATATCTTAAACTTTTGTCAAGCGATTGGGAATTGTACCAGAGGCCATGGATTTGGGTTTCAGAGTTTCGATTCCTTCTGATGATCAGATGTTTACTTCAAGGATAGTGAAAAATTTGGAGCTTCGCCCGAGAAGAATGCTGTTAAGGCAGATCTGATTGTGCTACGAATTCTTGAGTTTGACATCATTCTGAGCATGGACTGACTTTTGTCGAATGGAGCTTCGACAGATTTCCGGCAGATGTCAGTATCTGTTCGACCGCCCAACAGGAAGTCTTTTGTTTTTGAGGCAGCAATGGACAAGCAGATGCCGCACATCATTTCTTGTATCTATGAGAGGAAACTTACGAAGAGATGCTGCCACAAATTTTTGGTGATTATTGTGTTAGTATCTGAACCAGTCGATCAGAGACTAGAGGATGTCGAAATTGTCAGATATTTTCCTAGCGTCTTTCCTGAGGACGTTTCTGGCATTCCACCAGATAGAGAGGTGGATTTTTCTATTTAACTGATTTCGGGTACAGTGCCAATTTCTAAGGCATCCTATCATCTAGCACCTGTAGAGATGAAAGAATTGAAGATGAGATTCAGGACTTGCTGGACAAGGGTTTTATTTGCTCTATCTTTTCTCCATGGGGAACACCGGTACTGTTTGTGAAGAAGAAGGACGACAATATGTGAATCTGTATTATTAAAGAGAGCTGAATAGAGTCACTGTCATGAATAAATATCTCTTGCCTAGAATCGAGGACTTATTTAATTAGTTGCAGGATCATCGGTGTTCTCTAAATAGATCTTCATTCAGGATATCACAAGCTGAACGTGAGAGAGGCAGATGTTCACAAGATGGCTTTCAGGACGCGTTATCGGCACTACGAGTTTATGGTGATGCCATTCGGATTGACCAATGCGCGAACGATCTTCATGGATCTCATGAATCACGTATTTCAGCCGTATTTGGATCAGTTCATTATTGTCTTTATAGATTATATACTGATCTATTCGAAGAGCAAAGAGGAGCACATTCAGCACTTGAAGACGACACTGCTGATAAACATAAAAATTGTATATTAATTAAAGGTTTTATAAGAAAAGTTTATAGTTTTTGTTTTAATAAATGTTTAAATATTATATGTTTTATAATAAATTGTATAAAATATAAGTTGTTGTATAATTATAAGGTTTTACTATTTTTTACAGGTTCGATAAAGCAAGAATAATAACCTTGGCGTTTCAAATGGGATTTAGATGATTCTTGAACCTGTAGAAAGTTGATGTTACTATCTACAATATTGGTGACAAGCATGAGATAAAATCTTCTCACAAGTGGAATCAAATTAAGCAACAAATAAAGTTACAAAAAAAGTGGCAGTTTTACCATGCTCTAGAACTTTGACCATATCTCTCAAATTACTTGGTCAAATTATTAAAAAACAAACACCACAATTCAAACAACTCAAATATCTACATGTTTTACTTTATGTGGAAAAGAAAATTCGGATGAGAAGATTTTCAAAAGTGATATGTATTAAAATATAATTTTTTGGGACACCTATAAAGACTTATGTGTAAAAAAATAATAATTTATTTGTGGTTATCTACCCAAATTTGGCTATAAATAGTGGTGCATTGCAATGAATTGGGATATCCCTGATTCTATGAACAAATCTTTGAGTTCATAATATTTCTCTCTTTATTTTTCCTTTATTTCTTCATTTAAATATAATTAGCACGTTAATTTCATATTCAAAGTTTTATACTTTGAATAATGAGTAGCTAACTTCCAAAGTTGAGATGAAAAGGTGAAGCTCTTGGTATGATAATAAAGTTATTAAAAGGTAATAATCTATGTTTTAAATTATTTAATCATTATTTATTGTTTATGTTATATTTATTTCTTTAAGTATTATTATACCCTATTTATAAGTGGGAGTTTTGATTTATTGTTGCTATATGTTACACTAAATTCTTGGAACCATTTAAATGTTAGTTTGGTATTACCAACTATTTAAAGTGGATGGCTTGATTTATTATACATGAATATATTATAATATTAAATTACTTGGAATCATTTAAATGTTTGTTTGGTTTTACCAACCACTTAAAGTGGGAACCTTGATTTACTATATATAAATTCTGACCAAAATCGAATAGACTGTGTATGCAATTGAATTTTTATATTGATCAGTATATGTTGAATTTTAAGCAACATAGACTGTGTATACTATATATAAATTCTGAAAATCATAACAATTGCACACAGAGTCTGTTATTTAATCTTACTTCAATTATATACTGATCAATATATACAGATCACATAATATCAGTTAAATCACAAGTCCCCCAATATCATAATTTCAAACGATATCCAAACGTAACAAAACTTACGTTCAGCTGTAGCTGTCATCGCTAGGAACTCGGTACTGAAGTCGGATTCAAAATCTGACCGACGGATCTTTCGTAAACCTCAAATTTCTAAAATAAAAGGCGTAAGGATTTTCACGGATTTTCTCAGAAGCTATCCTCGATTTTCTTCTTTCTTCCTCTGAATTCTGAAGAAGGAAGCAATATATACATATATCATGCATGTATAGAAAACGTGGCTCGCTCCTTCAAGAAACACGTCTCGCGCATATGCGTGACCCTCCTATGCGCATATGCGCGAGACCCCAAGTCTCGGCGCGTATCCTTCACAGTAGCTCGCGCATATGCGCGCACTGACACTACGCATATGCGCGAGACCTACTGTCTCGGCATTACTTATACTCTCGCATATGCGTGCCCCATCTCCGTGCATATGCGCGAGGTTCTCTGGACCTGAATTTGGTTCATCGTACCACTCGCGCATATGCACGCACACATCTCGCGCATATGCGCCAGGTCTTCTGCCACTGTCGCGCATATGCGCGGCCCCTTGTCCCACATATGCTCGAGGTGTTCTGTCCTCGCACATACTCTGTGTTTTCTTCCGTCTTTTCGGTCTAATCCTTTCCGTCTATAAACACATCAATTATCAACAAATCATATCAGATTACGGTAATCAAAATCTTGGGCATTACATTTCTCCCCCTCTAAGATATGATTTCGTCCTCAAAATCACAACAATTCACTCGTATATCATAGGTAATCATATCAGATACAAAATCAGATACAAGAAGGAAATGTATAACAGAATCAATCAATAAACCTCATTTCAGTGCAATAACTCTAAAAATCGCTACCTCATATCAATACTCAGTCTTCCAGATAGCCTCTTCGATGCGCTGACGACTTTACTGTACTTTCAACAGCGTAATAGTTTTCATTCTGAAGTATCTCTCTTTTACAGATTTCTGATTTCCATCTGAAATAATAATTCAAGAAGTATAAAATCATAATACCACTCGAATAACTCTGATAGAATCAATCTCCAAAATACTGGCTATACCATATCCGTATATACCCATCAATAACTCATAATAATCAATCCCATTATCTGCTATCAATCTGTTCATTCTCAGTCAACTCAATATTCAATTTTCTTTCTTGAATACTAACAGTCATCATCCAACGTTGGCATATTTATTTTGTCTAAGCTATTTTCATCTTCTGAATTAGTTTCACTTCTTCAGTCATATCTCTGATCATATCAGGTCCAATTTCAGGTACCTCAGAGATATTATCTCCGTACAAGGAAATCTGCAGTTCTCACTGTACAATGCCTCAAATGAATCTATCTCAATATTCATCTAATCTATAAGGTTGTACAATAATTTCTCAAGGTGACAGTGAAGTTAGTCAACTAGTGCTAACATCCAACACTACCGCTCCACGGATATCCTCTAGTGTCTGGTTAGTTTGCTCTGAAGATCCATCGATCTGTGAAGGATATGTGAAAGAGTTTGTTGTATACTCTGCCAATAGTACGAAATCAATCGAAAATCACAGTCTGATATAATCAACTTTGGCGTTCTGTGAAATCTGACCATCTTTTTGACAGAAATATCAGTACTTTAGTCATATCTGTACGTCTTGATATACAAACTAGAATCCACAGACTTGATCCGTCTGTCATTCTTATCTCAAATCAATGCTCGATTTCGAGATCAATGTCGTAGTTTCATCACGATATCCCTGGAAATGTGATCCATTTCCATTCAGGACTTGATAATCTATATAACTAATCTCCTGGTTTCATTCGTTTTATCTTCATATGTAGGCAATTCAGACATCTTAATACAAACTCTGCCACACTTGATCTCATATGTTTCCCTAACATCGGTCTTTTCAACTAATCATACCTCTTTCTGCCATCAGGATGAATGTTGAATCGATTATTGTAAACTTTTGACGATATCTGTCATTTCAAATCTAAAATATTTGGCACAACAAATTAGTTATTCATCTGCAATACAGTATCACGTACCTGATATCTGATTGATACTCTGCTCTGATCATCGAAATCAAGTTCTGAACATTCTGATCAAATTCCTGTAACTGCTTTAATTCTCGAAATCAGCTCTGGTTCCACTCACACCGTATAAAGTCTCAACGATATGTAATCTGTATCAAATACTGATCTAAAAGATAACAAGTCTCAAGAAAATTCAATACAACAATCGTACATAATAGCCTCCTAAACTCATGCATCGATAAATATCTGACACTGATATCAATCTCGGTCAACTCTTCATTCTGCTAAGATCAACATATATATCATCTTCAGATATAACAAGCCCTGAACACAATCTGTCTCAATCAAGATTCATAATTCAACAATTTCTGTGTACAACTTTTCAGTTCTCGGCATATTCAACGCAATTCTCAGATATTTAACAAAATCAGTCATATTCTTCGAATGTATTAGAATTTTATAGATCAACAAATCGGAGAATCATCAAAATACCCTGAACACAGAGTTTATCAACTCACAACCACAGCTGATACATCCCAAAGAGAATTACTCAATCAGATGTAACTCTTGGCTAGTAAATCTTCTAACGGATATTTCTTATTTCAATTCAATCAGTGTCATTTGGTACTGGGTTCTAAAAATAATAACAGTATTTGATATCGAGTCAAGGCCGAAATCAATCTCCCTGACTGAAGGCAAACCCGGAATCTCATCTGGGAAGACTTCCAAAACTCTCCTGTGACTGGCAAATTAGTTAATGATACGTTCAATTTCAGTAAATCAACTGAATACATAAGGAATCACTATTTTCCTTTCGATAATTATTGAGTTATGAACATCACCTATATCAAAGGTCTTCTAAATTTAAAATCATTACCGTACCACGTTCATTCTTCGGCCATTTCAGGTCCGAATCTTACCGTTTCCTGGAAATAGTCTGCAATAACTCTGTACTCGGCCAACACGTCAATATCAATTATGTGGTCAGAATCAGACAACACCAGTACAACACAAGCTATCTCAATTTCATTCTCATCCTATTGCAGTATCTGATAGTTCACAAAAATCACAGATATCAAACCTCTCCCAAACAGGTAAAGAGATAACTACTACAGTAGATACAAACTCAATAGATAAAGCATACATCAAGGCAATTCTTTCAAAAATATGGGGTAGGATGTATGAGTATCTCTCAATACATACCCATAATAATCATAAAAGAACGAATACTTGTCACTATATCATCAAGTACATTCAGGGTCTGTTCCTCTGTCACTACCGCCAGATGCTTCTGCTCCCTGGAATCTTTGGGATCCTTGCTGTGGACATATTCTAGCAAAATGTCCCGACTGTCGGCAGATACGGCAACTACCAGTCACTTCGTGGCACTGCTCAGTCGGATGTCTCCCTCCGCAAGTTCTGCAATAAACTCCAGTATAACTCTGGCTCGAACCACTGGAACTAAACGAACCACTTCCTGATTTCTTGAGCTGTTTCTTTCGAGATTTCAACTGTTCTTTCTTCCCACCACTGCTACCACCAGTCTCAAGTCCGAGAGGTAGTTGCTGTGGTCTTGATGCTGGAGGCTCAAACAAAGCTCCTTTCTGTATCATCAGACTGGCTTCAGCTTTCTTGGCTCTACCCAGAGCATCAGCAAAATTATAGGGTCGGCCTGTATTTACCAACGTCAATATTTCAGGGTTCAATCCCTTAACAAACTGATCAGTCACAGCTTCATCATTCCCAGCCATGTGAGGTGCAAAACGTAGCAAGGTAGAAAATTGAGCAACATATTCTTCAATGCTTTGCTGACCCTGTTTCAAATTTTTAAACTCGGCTCTCTTATCTTCTTGGTACAAATTTGGGAAAAACCTTTTATAGAACTCAACTTTGAAGATTTTCCAAGTAATCACTGTACCACTATGTTCTAAGGCTTCTTTTGTTGCAATCCACCAACTCTTCGCGACTTCCTGTAACTGGTGCCCAATCAGTTTCACTCTACGTTCATCTGGGTACTCAAGCGAATCAAATAGTATCTCTATATCATCTAGCCAACTCTCATAATCAACAGTCGTCTCTGTACCCCTCAGAATCGGCGGTTGAAATAACTGAAACCTCCTCAACTGTATTTCCATCGGAGTTTCTGACACATCCATCTGATTAGTCGAAGTACTACCTCGTTCTGGAATTTTTCGAGGAGGTATATCTGATAATCAAAAGAGTTAGTGAAAGGATCGGTGAAGAGTGTTTAGAAAGGGGGGTTGAATAAACACTGCTCGATAAAATAATTCTTCGACAAACTGATTCCAGTTGTATTACAAACTGAATCTAAAATATTCTTTCGGTCAATAACAATCAGTTAAACTGAATAAACAGTTGCGGAAAACTAACTGACTGAAAGATAGAGTATCTAACTGAAAATGATAACTGAAGTATCCCGATTCCTAATTTGGATTAATTATTTTCGGTGGGATCGGAAGGACCGAACCGGGTTCGGATCGTCCGATCATGGTTCGGATCGTCCGAGCCAGATGTCGGATCGTCCGAGCCAGGTGGCTGGACCCGTGGCAGACATGCAGAATTCGGATCGTCCGAGCAAGGGTTCGGATCGTCCGAGACAGGTGGCTGGACACGTAGAACGCATGCAAGGTTCGGATCGTCCGAAGTGGGTTCGGATCGTCCGAAGTGTACCGGATCGGAGCTTCCGAAGTGGATCGGATCGTCCGAACATTGGCTATAAATAGAGGCGCGAGGCTTCATTTCTTACTCGCCATTTCAGAGCGTTCCAGAGCATTTTAGTCGTTTCTGAGAGGTTTCTAGTCTTTCCCGAGGTTCAGGCACTAACAGGGAGCTACTGGCTTTGTAGCGGAGCTGTGTTCTAGTTGGGAGCTAGCGGCATCAGCGGGCTAGCGACGGACGAAGGTTTGGAATTGTATCATTATTATTTCAGGATTATCTAGTTAAGTCTGGTAGATAAGTTTTAGTGATGGTTTTCACTTGATGAATAGGCTTGGAATAGACCTGTTTGTCTGGTTTTCCAGTGGATTAGGATTGCAGTGATAGAGGTACGAAAGTACTATCCGAGATATCCTGGTCGAGTATACATTCTTATATGTGTTGCATGATTATGTGGTGCATTGATATATGTCATATGATGCATGCTATTATGTCACGCTGTATGATGCATGTTGCATTTCATGTTGAGCCGTATCTCCTTCGAGATAGCCTTTGCTGTTGAGCTGTATCTCTTTCGAGATAAGCTATATCTTGTGGGGCCGCTCAGCCCTGTCTTGTGTTGTGGACGCATGGACACCGAGAGTACACAGTGGCCGACGGGTCCGGAGGGCTTCGGTGATCCGGGACATTTTAGGTCCACGTCTGTTCTTGTAGTGGATGCAGTGACCCAGAGGAGTACCGCGCGGCACTATCCACTTGGCGCCTCTAGACTGAGCATATTGAGATCCTTTGTTACTCCTGTTTCTTGACTACCCTGGTATCATATCATAGCATGTGCATTTCATATAGGTTTGTATACTCATGCTTTTGTACTGGGCGTTCTTATCGCTCATGTCCTCGGTTTTGTTTATCTTGGACACCCCATTCCCACGGGGCAGGCCTCAGGTTGGACAGCTCAGGAGGAGGAGGAGGAGGACGTTGAGTAGCTGGTTGGTTTAGTTCGTCGGTATCTTTTTGATTCGATATGGTTGTACCGTATATTTCATTTTAGTTGAGTTGTCCTGGATTTTCGATTGGGTTGTATAACTATCTTTTGGTGACAGTTTTCCGCCTTTATTTCTGATTGTTTTTAATTAAGTTAATCGCATGCTTAGTTCTTGATTAGTAGGTGATTCTGGAACGGGTCACTACAGGGTTGGTGGGTCTGGACTCTTCAATCAACTTCCCTTTCCCTTTATCAGTACTCAAAAGATGAGGAATTTCCAATCCTGTTCGGGTAGATTCCACCTGCTCTACAAATTTTATGCCTTTAGGTCTAGCAGGTGCCACAACAGTAGGACGAGATATCTGAATCAGAGGAGCTTTGATCCTAACTGATTTCTTTTTGGTACCAATTGAAGCTTCTTGTGGAATGATCTGCAGGGGAACTGCTTCTATAGGCTGCTGATCAGTTGAAGAAATCATTGCATCAATAGGAATGGATACCTCCGAAGTTGTTTTAACCCTTTGGGTTCTAGGTTTCTTCGTAATCTGTGGGGATGGAGTCTTCTCTGACTCAGATGTACTCAACACTAATTTTCTTTTGGCGACCTTCAGTTGACCCAAGGTTTTGGCCTTCTTAACTGATTTAGGAGCTGCTAACTGAGTCCCAATCTCCTGTTTGATTTGCACAAACTGACCAGGAGTTATATCCATTTTGGTTTTGGGTGGCATCGTATTCTTTGCATTGAACACCTTAAATTTCGATGATCTTTCAGAATCATCAGCCAAAAATCCCTTCACTTTCAACAGATAACTGATTTGAACAGCAAATCCTTTGGACTGTTTTGAGGACAGAAACATATTCTTCAGAATGGTAAAGATAAGGTGCTTCCAGTTAAGCTTGCGGTCAGCCATAATAGCAGAAATGACTTGAAATTTTTCCAAGGTGAGGGCAGCAAATGATCCAGCTTTTGCCAAAAGCCCCTTAGCAACTACATTAGCAAGCAACTGAATTTCATGCTTCAGTTCCTTCTTAGGATCGGAAACCTTAATCTTCCGTCCATCAGCAGAGAGAAGAGTTTGCATCTCTTCAATATCAGATGCCTTAACATCCGAAAGTTGTGCCAAACCATCAGCGGGTAAAGAGAATAATTCCCCAAGAGAGTCTTCAGAGATGGTCAGCGACTGACCATTGACAGTAGAGATAATGTTACCCTCAGAATCAATCATCCCAGTAGAGTAGAAATCCTGAAGTTCTTTGGGATATATGTCCTGTGAGGATTGTCCTAAAAATTTTCTGAGTCCAGCAGCTTCAAGTTTCTGAAACACCTTCTTGACTTCAGCATCGCCGGAGGATAAGATGGATCCAAAATTGATGGCCATAGCATTCAGCATAAAAAAGGGAATTTGGGTTGCCATTGATAACTGAGTGAGTTCCTGAAAGAAAAATCGAAGGATGAAATAGTTCTTGCTCTCAAAAGTTTGTGGATAAATGTAAGGTGAAACTGAAGTGAGGCGGGTAATGGTACATATGTACGTGACCATTCAAATTCTGGACACGTGTCAGTCCGTAGAAATTTTGAAAAAGTAGAGTGTGTACGTGTGCTATAAGCGTGTGTACAATTTGAGCGGTTAAAAATGAGTCCACGTTATAGACTGAAATTCATCATGAGTTTAGCAGACAGTCATGTCATTGATTTGGAATAAAATAGATTTAATTAGTTAACTTATATGAGAAGATTAGTGGAATATTCAACTGAACTATCAGTTAGTAAAACTGAGTCCTTTCAGTTGAAAATTCACTAACAACTGTCTTCTCAGTTAACATCTTAGACCATGATTCCCCCTTAATAAATGCGTAAAAAAATGACGGCAATAGACAGAAATGATTAAAGGAAAGCCTGGTGCTTGGCAGAGTAATCGTCACTTAAAGAAGTGTCCTTTCATTTCCCTCGTCTTGGCCTATAAAAGAGAGTAAGATGGTTAGTCACAGCTATCTCAGCAAATAATTTTCATAGAGAAGAAGAATGGCCGGTGCTGGAAGCTCAAGCGTCTCTCCATTTTCGCTGCAGGCCAGAAAGGAGGCCATAGAGGACAAAGTCTTTTACTCAAGCCTTCCCTACTGGGAGGAGTTGCAGGAGTTGGAGTTCATGTACTACTCTGGACGGGTCACCACCTTCAAACGGATGGCCCAACTAAGAGAAGTGCGGGAGCACTTAAATGTTCCTGCAGGGGTGGACGTCTTCAAGGATGGTCATCTCTATCAGCTCTTTCTTTGGAAGGAGCTGGAGATCCTTCACCGCATAGCTTCCTCCCACAGTTTCTGCAAAACCTCTTCTTCAGCACTAGCTGCATGGTTGAGTATGTGGATAGCTGATGTGGAGGAAAAATATGAAAATGTAACCCGCTCCAATTAATAAAATGTTTATTTTGTTTTATCGTCGTTTTCCTTTGTTCCTGCTTGCAATGATCTGTATGAGATATAAACACAAGAACTACTGAAACGCTAACTGACATCAGTTAAAAACTCATATGAATAAGCAAATCATTTAAGTAATCAGTAAGAAAGCAGTAAAGCTGACATATGAATTACGAGCAATAATAATTAATTAGGACAAATCAATTAATCCAAGTATATTGCGAAAATGAGAAAACTTAGTCTCAGCCAGAGTTTGGTGAAGATGTCAGCCGCTTGCTGTTCAGTTGATACGTATTCCAATCTGATGTTCTTCTTTAAAGCATGATCTCTGATGAAGTGATGTCTAACATCTATGTGCTTAGTCCTGGAGTGAAGAACTGGATTATACGTAATAGCAATTGTACTCGTGTTGTCACAGAATATTGGCGATTCCTTTGCTTCAACACCATAATCTTTCAGTTGTTGCTGAATCCAGAGCAGTTGGGCACAACAACTTCCAGCAGCAAGATATTCTGCTTCAGTTGTGGAAGTTGCTATGGATGTTTGCTTCTTACTGAACCAAGAAATCAGTCTGTCTCCTAGAAACTGACATGATCCACTTGTGCTTTTTCGATCAAGCTTACATCCTGCATAGTCTGCATCTGAATAGGCAACTAAATTGAAAGATGAATCTTTAGAGTACCATATACCAACATTTTGCGTACCTTTAAGATATTTCAAGATACGTTTGGCACCAGAAAAATGTGATTGTTTAGTATTAGCTTGAAATCTTGCACACATACATACAGAAAACACAATATCAGGACGACTAGCAGTTAGGTACAATAATGAACCTATTAAACCTCTGTAAAGCGTCGTCTCAACTGATATTCTCCCTTGATCAGTGTCTAATTTAGCTGATGAGCTCATAGGGGTGCTTGCAGCTGAACATGATTCCATGCCAAATTTCTTCAGCAATTCCTTTGTTTATTTGGTTTGACTGATAAAAGTTCCTGAATCCAGTTGTTTCACTTGTAGACCAAGGAAGAATGTTAGTTCACCCATCATGATCATCTCGAATTTCTCCTGCATTAACTTGGAAAACTTCTCGCATAATTTGGGGTTAGTTGACCCAAAAATAATATCATCAACATAAATTTGAACAAGTAAGATATGATCATTCTTGGAGAATTTGAACAATGTCTTATCAACTGATCCAACAGAAAAGTCATGATCAGTTAGAAATTTTGAAAGGGTTTCGTACCAAGCTCTTGGAGCTTGTTTAAGACCGTATAAGGCTTTGTTCAAATGATAGACATGATCAGGAAGGTGATGATTGACAAAACCTGGGGGTTGTTCAACGTAGACTTCTTCTTGCAACTGGCCGTTCAGAAATGCACTTTTTACGTCCATTTGATAGACTTTGAAGTTTTTGAATGAGGCATAGGCTAGGAATATTCTGATTGCCTCCAGTCTTGCAACTGGTGCATAAGTCTCATCGTAATCAATTCCTTCTTCCTGCCTATATCCTTGTGCTACCAACCTTGCTTTATTGCGCACAACTGATCCATCTTCGTTTAGCTTGTTCCTGTACACCCACTTTGTACCTATCACAGTTTTTGAGAGTGTTCTTGGAACTAAGTTCCAGACATTGTTATGGATAAACTGATTTAGCTCTTCTTGCATTGAATTTATCCAGTTCGGATCAGCAAGAGCTTCATCAGTTTTCTTTGGCTCCAGTTGAGATACAAAAGCTGAATGTATAAATAAGTTAAGCATTTGATTTCTTGTTCTTACCGGATCAGATGGATTACCTATCACCAATTCTGGAGGATGTGATTTCTTCCATCTAAGTTCATCATTTGTTTCTTCTGTATTACCAATTTCCTTAGTAGGCAACTGAATGTTTTCAGTTTCAGTTGGAGCTAATTCAGTTGGAAACTGATTCTCATTTGTATGCTCCACTAACTGATTGTCAAGATTTGCTTCCAATTCAGCTGATTGATCCAATATGTCAGGTTCAGGTGTTTGGAGGTTGTTTTGATTAAGATGGATATCTTCTTCATCATCATCATCGTCCAAGCTTATATCTGTAAATCTATCAGCTTGCTCAACTGTATCAGTTGGCTTAGAGGTTAGTGTAGATTCATCAAACACAACATGAATAGATTCTTCAACATTCAAAGTATTTTTGTTGAAGACTCTATAGGCTTTACTTACTGAAAAAATAACCAAGAAATATTCCTTCTGCAGATTTAGTGTCAAAAGCTGTTAAATGGGTTTTACCATTGACAAGTATAAAACATTTGCAGCCGAATATTTTGAAGTAGGAAACCACACTTTTTCTTCCATGCCAGATCTCATATGGTGTTTTCATATGATTCTTATTAATCATCGATCTGTTCTGAGTATAACACGCAGTGTTTACTGCCTCTGTCTAAAATCTTTGAGAGATAGATGAATCAGCAAGCATTGTTCTAGCAGCCTCTTTGAGGGTCCAATTTCTCCTTTCAGCTACACCATTTTGCTGAGGAGTTCTGGCTGCTGAGAGCTCATGCTTGATTCCGGTATTCTCTAAATAATTTGAAAGAATTTGATTGATAAATTCAGTTCCTCGATCGGACCTGATTCTATCAATTCCAACTGATTTTTCATTTAATAATCTTTTGAAAAGCTTAACCAGTTGAGCAGCAGTTTGGTCTTTGGACTTGAGAAATATAACCCAAGTGAATCTTGAAAAATCGTCTACAACCACCAAGGTGTATTTCATTCCATCTAAGCTCATGACTGGTATAGGACCAAATAGATCCATATGTAACAGTTCTAAGCATCCGGAAGAAGATTTACGACCCTTGTTCTTAAAAGAGGATTTGACTTGTTTACCAAACTGACATGCTGAGCAAATTTTGTCTTTGATAAAATCCATTTTGGGCAATCCAGTAACAAGATCGTGGTTACTCAAATATGCAATAGATTTGAAATTTAGGTGGTTCAATCTCTTATGCCACAACCAGTTTTTAGAATATTTTGAGGCAATAAAACATACTGGTGCATAAGGTTGATCATTCCAACCGACTTTGTAAGTGTTTCCACACCTTTTGCCAGTTAGGATGATCTCTTCAGTTGAGTTTTTGACTGAACAAGAATGTTTGTCAAACTGAACTGAGAATCCATTATCGCATAACTGACTGATACTTATCAGATTATACTTGAGATTCTCAACTAATAAAACATCATTAATGGTGAAATTACCATGGATAAGCTTACCCTTACCCACAGTTTTACCTTTAGAGTTATCTCCAAAACTGATGTTTGGTCCAGTGTACTTAGTCAGTTGAGATAATAAATTTGAATCTCCAGTCATGTGGCGTGAACATCCACTGTCCAAATACCATATAGATCCAATGCTTGTACCTATTACCTGCAATCAAACATAAGATAAGATTTTGGTACCCTTTTCTATTTGGGTCCAAAGTTAATTAGTCCTTTAGGAATCCAAAATTGGATCAGTCTAACTGACCGTCCAGTTGCTGTATTCCAAATTGTCTTTCCCGGCCTGTGTGTGTGTGGTGTATGGTATGCAGAAGATACAGCATGTGATTTGCCCTTTTTCAACTGATTGTTCAGCCAGTATCTTTTCTGAACTGGCCTGCTGTTATAGTAATTTGAATAGCCACTTGAATAGTTTTTGCTGAAAAATTTTGGTGGATGACTTCGTGAGTCAGTCACAACTCTTGGGCTATAACCAATACCACATCTTTTTCCCTTGCTCATATTATGAGTCGGTTGTTCAATCAGTTTACTCGGCTCAACTTGTTCTTGTACCATAACTGATTTGACAAAGTGAATATATTTCCCTTTGTACATATTCAGTTTTGGTTGAATATCTTTGGAAGGTATTTCATCCTGGTTACTGAACCCTAAGCCAGTTTTATCAGTAAATGATTTCTGAGAGTTCTGTATATCAGTCAATTCAACAGATGATTTATTCCAAGCCTAAATGAGCTCAGTTTGCTTTGTATTTTCAAGCATTAACTTTTGAATCATTAATTGATTCTTGCTCCTTTCAGTATTGAGTTCGGCAATCTCCCTTTTTAGACTCAACATTTCAACTGATACATCAGTTGTTGTCTTATTGTAAGAGGGATCAGTTTGCTCTACTCTGGCCTTTTCAAATGATAAGGCAAGCTTTTGATATTCACTAACAATGTCATGAAGAGTCGAAATAAGTTCTTCTCTTGTGAAATCAGTTGAACTGAAGTCAAATACCTGTTGGCTGCTTGATTGAACTTCTGTGTCATCAGCCATCAAGCACTTCACTTCTTCATCATCTTCACTAGAGCTACAAGAGGTTTCTGGTTCTGACTCTTCGCTGTCAGTCTCTGCCCATTTGACTTTGCTATCCTCAGCTAGGAGTACTTCATGCTTCTTTCTGTAAGGCTTCTTATCGTCCTTAGATCTCCTCTTATGCTAATACACTTTCTTCTTTCTTTCGGTCGAAGCTTGACTATCCTTTTTAGGCTTGGGATAGTCAGCAATAAAATGACCAGGTTTGCCAAAGTTGTAGCATGCATTGGATTATTCTCTGGGATTGTTTCTTTGGTACTGCTTCTGAAAATTTCCTTGATTCTTCCTCACGAATCTCCCGAATTTCTTGATGAACAATGACATGGCGTCATTGCTTAATTGATCTGCAGCTTTCTCAACTGAACCAGTTGGTTCTGATCTTACAGCAGCTAAGGCAGTAGTTGCTGCTGGGGTAGATGGTTCTCCTTCTCGGGTTTGCAGTTCAAACTCATATGCTTTTAAGTCAGCGAACAGATCATGGAGTTCAACTTTGTTCAGATCTTTAGACTCCCTCGTAGCCATGGTTTTCACATCCCATTCTTTGGGAAGACCTCTGATAACCTTCAATGCTACTTCTTTATTGGTATACACTTTTCCAAGTGCATTCAGTTCGTTGATGATGCAGATGGTTCTTTCATCATATTCATGCATCGTTTCTCCAATTTTCATTCTGATGTTATCGAACTTTTGTACAGCAACAGATAGCTTGTTTTCTTTGGTTTGTTTATTGCCTTCGCAAAGCTGGATTAATTTCTCCCAAATCTCTTTGGCTGTTTTGCACATCTTGATTTTACTGAACGTCAATTTGTCCAGTGATTTCTACAATATGTCTTTTGCTACATTATCCAAATTAGCTTTTCTCTTGTCTTCAGCAGTCCATTCATCTCTGGGCTTTTCAATACGGTGAGGTGCCCCATCTGTGATTGCAACTGCTGTGTTGGCTTTCAAAATCTTCATGGGTCTGTCAGTTATAACGTACCACATGTCATCATCCTGTGCAGCTAGATGAGCCTGCATCCTGATCTTCCAATCGTCGAAATCTTCTCTGGAGAACATAGGGATCTTGTTGAATGAAGACATAGTGAGCAATTTGAGTATAGATATTCTTTTGAAAGGATATGACTTGCTCTGATACCACTTGAAAGGATCGGTGAATCAGGTGAAGATTGTTTAAAAGGGGGGGGGGGGGTGAATAAACACTGCTCGATAAAATAATTCTTCGACAAACTGATTTCAGTTGTATTACAAACTGAATCTAAAATATTCTTTCGGTCAATAACAATCAGTTAAACTGAATAAACAGTTGCGGAAAACTAACTAACTGAAAGATAGAGTATCTAACTGAAAATGATAACTGAAAGTAATAACAACACAATTTGTTTCTGGATGTTCGGAGACTTGAATAACTCCTACGTCACCCCTTCTATCACGCAGATAGGATTTTCACTAAAAGACTTTGATCAAATACAAATCAGTGTACTGACCCACTTCAGTGTGGACTTATCACTTTGCCAATACTGAAACTCTTAGTATACAACACTTTTACAGATCGTAACTGATCTTAGCACAACTTAGAAATTCTATCAATCGATTACAAAGTGCTATGAAAGCTCAAGAGCGTAGTCTAGAATACTACTGATAAAACTGATAAGCGTGAGCTTGATTTCCGAGTGTGAGCGGATATTTTTGCAGCGTAACAGCAAGTAAGATAACTGAGAATGCGATATAACTTCAGCTGCTGCCTTCGACTATTTATAGGCTTCTCGCTCAACGGTAACATTAAAGATATTTGAATATACTAACCGTTGATTGCCACGTCGATATATCCTGACAATAGTACACTGTTCATTTCTGAAATACGGCGAGCCACTACCAGTTGCAAATAGCTGTACTATATGTCGGTTGTCGCTTTCAATTGATGACGTGTACAGCTGAGAGATCAGCTGGTAAAGATCAGTTGACGATGAAATATACTATAGTTGAAGCGATCAGTTGACTGATGACGTGTTCAGTTTCGTCGATCAGTTAGTCCAATTCAGTTGCTAGACTCAGTTGGTCAATCTTTTGTCAAACGCCGGAATTTCGTTTCCAACAGTTAACAATCACATGAGACGAATCCGTCTCAGTCCCTTTTTGATCAGCTTACCTCTGACCAAGAATGGGTTCTAATTCATTTTCAAATAATACCCATTACCAAATCAACTCAGATATTCAGGTAACATGTATCTTCAAAACAGTAAAAACATACTGCAGTATTAGCATATACAATGTAATTCAACATTATAATAAATCACATGCTAGCAATGACATGCAAGGAAAGAAAACTCATTCTACCCGCTCACTAGCTTCTATCTAAGTCTAAGGTACCAACAGTTCTGGAACCTACTGCTCTGATACCATCTGTTGGGGGACGCGGACGCTAATTCAATTCTTAATCATTATTAGGATCACTGTACTAATCAAGTAATTTGGGTCATAAAAATTTTTCTTTAAATGCGGAACATAATGGAATTAAACTAATATACACATCAGTATAAAAGTACAAATCCTGTACGAGATACATCACAATTATTTTAAACTAAAGTTTGACAACTACCTATCAAGTGTTCAAATCCTAACTCAACTCAAAGTCCGTAGTCTCCACTCTAATCATGATCTCTCTACATCTCCTTGACCCCGATCCTGTCCCACCTGTTGCCATGCACACATACAAACAAGACAACAGCCGGATAACTCCGGTGAGAATTATATTCTCAGTATAAATCATGTATACATGCATTTCATATAAACAGATATAAAAACATGAACATCTAATCATAAAATGTATCAAATCAGAAACATAAACTCTGAGTATAACATGTATCAAATCAGACACATGAATCAACACAGACTCTGAATCACACTCCGTGACTCTTGGGTTCTGACTCGACTTATCCTAATCAAGGGATCCCGATTTGAATAAGAGCGTACACCCACCTACACTCCCGATCGGGGTGGTGGTACGTTCTTATTCACGGACTTGGGCTCTTTCCATATCGAACATCAGTAATAGAAGAAACTCCAATTCTATCCACTTCGATATAACCCAACATCTGGTGTCTTGACCTAACCGTCACAGACTTTGGAATTTTCACCAATATCCTATCCTTTGACAATGTGAAATGTGCCAGTGACGATTCCATCACTATTCGGTACTACTGTCACAAGATAACTCATTTACGACTAGGCGTATCCACCTATGACTCAATACATAAATCAATAGACCAAAGATATCAATCTCATTCAATTGCAAATAACAATACAATAAAATAAAGTATGTGATTTTGGGAGACTCAAGTTAAATCAAACTCGAGTTGTGCAATCCCACATCAAAATTAATTTATACATTTATCTTCTCGGTCTGACGAAGTCGAAGTCTCGAATTCAACTCTTTCCATACTCAATCTGGCAATGACAATATCGAATATGCACAATATCAATTTACATTAACAAATCAATACTGAATATACTGTGTCAATGTATCACTCAATTCAAGACACATTCTGATCAGTAATAAAATCTAAACCCAATCTGATTAATATCAACGACATACGATATAATCTCAAGCAATACAGAATATGATCAATATCAATCTACTGATGTTTCGACGACATAACAATACAGTCTCAGTAACCCCGTCAATCTCAACATCACAGATATAATATCACAACTCATAATCGATATCAATACACTCATACTCTCAGCAATAACAGATCATAACCTCAAATCTGTACAACCTCAATCATATAAATTCTAAAAATCAAAACAATTTCATACACAGTCTGTTATTTAATCTGACTTCAATTATATACTGATCAATATATACAGATCACATAATATCAGTCAAATCACAATTCCCGCAATATCATAATTTCAAACGATATCCAAACGTAACAAAACTTACGTCCAGCTGTAGCTGTCATCGCTAGGAACTCGGTACTGAAGTCGGAATCAAAATCTGACCGACGAATTTTTCGTAAACCTCAAATTTCTAAAATAAAAGGCGTAAGAATTTTCACGGATTTTCTCAGAAGCTATCCTCGATTTTTTTCTTTCTTCCTCTGAATTCTGAAGAAGGAAGCAATATATACATATATCATGCATGTATAGAAAACGTGGCTCGCTCCTTCAAGAAACACGTATCGCGCATATGCGCGACCCTCCTCGGCGCATATGCGCGAGACCCCAAGTCCCGGCGCGTATCCTTCACAGTAGCTCGCGCATATGTGCGCACTGACGTCGCGCATATGCGCGAGACCTAATGTCTCAGCGCGTATCCTTCACAGTAGCTCGCGCATATGCGCGCACTGATGCCGCGCATATGCGCGAGACCTACTATCTCGGGATTACATATACTCGCGCATATGCTCTCCCCTTCTACGGGCATATGCGCGAGGTTCTCTAGACCTAAATTTGGTTCATCGCACCATTCGCGCATATGCGCACACACCTCTCGCGCATATGCGCGAGGTCTTCTGCCACTGTCGCGCATATGTGCGGCCCCTTGTCGTGCATATGCGCGAGGTGTTCTGTCCTCGCTCATACTCTGTGTTTTCTTCCGTCTTTTCGGTCTAATCCTTTCCGTCTATAAACACATCAATTATCAACAAATCATATCAGATTACGGTAATAAAAATATCGGGCCTTACAATAATAATATCTAATATAATATAAATATGATTATTTAATATATTTGAACCATTTAAATGATAGTTTAGTATTACCAACCATTTAAAGTGGATGCCTTGATTTATTATATAAATAAATATATCATAATATTAATTTCTTGGTACCATTTAAATATTTGTTTGGTTTTATCAACCATTTAAAGTGGGAACCTTAATTTAGTGTTTATATATATATATAGCAACTTGACAACATTTATAATTTTTGGTATATATTATATACTTATAAGATAATAATATCTAATATAATATAAATATGATTATTTAATATACTGAAACCATTTTATTAAGTGAATTTCAACAATATTTATTAATGTTAACTTTATTAAAATACCAACTGTGGATCATTTAATCTCAACTACTTAAATTAAAATTTGAACAATTAAAAATTACCAATTAAAGATTCAAACAATTAAAAGAAAAACAAAACAAAAACGAAAACAAAAAGACATTGTAGTGGACTTGTAATTACCTTAACTTTCTTGTGGATACGATATCAGACTCACCGAATTATACTACTTGTGGAAAACCTGCTCTTGGGAGTGCAACAATCAAAGTCGTGACAAGTTTTTGACGCCGTTTCCGGGGAAGTATAATTAAAATTCATGTCTATTTAATTTTGTTTATAGTTTATTTTTCTTTATTTGAATTTTTATTGCTTTTGTGTGTTTTTATTCTTTTTCTTTTGCATTTGCATTAGCATTTGGTCACGTACACTTAGTGGTCGACTCATTCGAAATAACCATTTATTTTTACAAAACATGGCGGAAGAACCCATCCAAGAAAATGAAGATGAAATTCAATCTCAACTTGATCATGATAGACGAAGAACACTTAGAGATCACATTAATCCAACACGTACTAATGCACCTTCATGTCTAGTTTTTCTCTCTGATGCATCTCATTTCAATTTAAAGCCTGGTATTATCCAACTTTTACCCAACTTTCATGGCTTAGATTATGAAAATCTATACATGCATTTAAGAGAATTTGAAGAAGTGTGAAACACATATAATGATCTAAATTGTAGCATGAACACCATTCGACTTAAGCTTTTTTTTTTTCTTTAAAAGATAAAGATAAAACTTGGCTATAAAATCTTAGATCGGGATCCATTCGAACTTGGGATGAATTGCAACAACAATTTTTGAAAAAGTTTTTTCCATCTCATAGAACAAATTCTTTCAAAAGACAAATTATCACTTTCACTCAAAAACAAGGAGAAACTTTTTATCAGTGTTGGGATATATATAAAGAATTGCTTAATCTTTGTCCACATCATGGTTTTGAAATTTGGAGAGTCGTTCTCAATTTTATGAAGGCTTAACACCTAAAGATAGGCAAATGGTTGAATTTATGTGTAATGGAACATTTGAAGATAAAGATCCAAACGAGGCAATTGAGTATCTCGATTCATTAGCTGAAAATGCTCAAAATTTGGACACTATAGGTACAATCGAACCATCAAACAAGATTCAATCTCCCACATCTGGTGGAGGTATGTACACCCTCAAAGATGAACATGATCTCCAAGCTAGATTTATCTCTTTGGCAAGAAAAGTTGAAGCACTTGAATTGAAAAAAAAATGGTCAATTAAAATCTGTTCAAGAAATTGTGTGTCACAGCTGTGATACAAGTGATCATTCTACAAAAGATTGTACCACTTTGCTCTCTTTGAAAGAATGTCTCCATGAACAAGCCAATGTTTTGAACAATTTTCAAAAGGCCAAATTTTGAATCATTTTATCAAAATTACAATCCAGGTTGGCCAAACCATCCAAATTTTAGTTGGAAGAATTATAATGCTGCACAATTTTCACAACCACATTTCCAAAATCAACAAAATTTTCAAAATTATGCACCTTATGTTCCTCGACCTAAAAGAAACTTTGAAGATATATTGAATTCTTTCATTGCAAAGCAAGAGTCTATCTATACTCAAACTGCTCAAACCATGATAGATTTGAAAGATACTCTTGCTAAATTTGCATATGCACTTAATATTCATGAAAAAAGTAAATTTCTTTCACAACCACAGCCTATCACAAGGATCATCATTCACAAACCGGAACTTCTAGAACTCAACCGATGGATCAGGTAAAATCTGTTATTACCCTTCGTAGTGGTAAGGTTGTGGAAAAATTCATTCTTGAACCTTGTGAAGATGATGATAAATCAACTCCAAAGGGTAAGGATGTGGAACCTATAACTTACCAAGAGGAGGATCAGCAGACAGTGTCACCACCATTCCCTCATGCATTGAAAATGCAAAAAAAATCAAATTTGAATTATTATATATATGATATTTTTAAACAAGTAAAAATTAATATTCTTTTATTAGATGCAATAAAGTAGATATCATCATATGTTAAATTTTTGAAAGACTTGTGCACTGTGAAAAGAAAATTGAATGTGAAAAAGAAAGCATTTTTTGCCGAACAAGTAAGTGCAATCATTCAAAATAATAATATTTTGAAATACATAGACCCTGGTTGTCCTACTATTTAATGTATTATTGGAGAACAAAAGATTAAAAAGCCTTGTTTGATCTTGGAGCTAGTGTGAATTTACTTCCATATTCAGTTTATCAAGAACTCAATCTAGGCAAGTTAAAACCTACTTCGGTAACACTTTTGCTTGTCGATAGATCTGTTAAAGTGCCCGAAGGTATGGTAGAAGACGTGTTGGTCCAAGTTGATAACTTTTTATATCATGTAGATTTCATAGTTTTAGATACACAACCTATTGAAGTTTGTAATGCAATTCCTATAATTTTGGGTCGTCCATTTTTAGCAACTTCTAATGCTCTAAAAAATTGCAGGGATGGAATAATGAAGTTGTCACTTGGTAACATGACCTTGGAATTTAATGTTTTTAGTCCTTGTAAGTAACCACATAACAAAAGAGATGAACGTGAAGATGAAAATCTTATTGAAACTCTTGTGGAAAAAAAACATTCAAGAAGGGAGTACTCGTGACCAATTAGATATTTGTTCAATTGATACTATTAAAGAAAATATTGAAATTGATCTTGATAATTTTATCAGGTATCACTCGTTACAAGGATCAGAGAAAGAATTTGAGTCAAAATATGAGAACAAAGACAAACCACCCATATTGGAGTTAAAACCCTTGCTAGAAGAATTGAAGTATGCATTTCTTGGAGAAGATGAAACATATCCGGTGGTAATTTCTTCCAAACTAGCAAGTGATCAAGAAGGTAAATTAGTTGATATGCTTAAAAGACATAAAAGTGCAATCGGTTGGACACTAAAAGATCTCAAGGGCATTAATCCACTAATTTGCACTCACAAAATTCATTTAGAAGAAAATTCTAAAAACATCTCAACAGCCACAAAGGACATTAAATCTACACATGAAAGATGTTGTGAAAACTGAAGTTCTCAAGCTACTTGTTGATATTGGGATTATCTACCCTATTTTTGATAGTAAGTGGGTAAGCGCAACACAAGTAGTTCCAAAAAAATCTGGCATCACAGTGATAAAAAATGAAAAACGTGAATTGTTAACAAGTCGAGTCCCATCTAGTTGGCGGATGTGTATTGATTATAGAAAATTAAATGACGACACTAGAAAAGATCATTTTCCATTAACATTTTTGGATCAAATTTTAGAAAGAGTAGCAGGTCTTCCATAATACTGTTTTCTTGATGGATATTCAGACTATTATCAAATTCTCATTGCACTCGAAAATCAAGAAAAAACTACATTCACATGTTCTTTTGGAACATTTGCATTCAGAAAGATGCCATTTGGTTTATGCAATGCCCCAACAACATTTCAAAGATGTATGCTATTCATTTTTTTGCGACATGATTGAAAATTGTTTGGAAATTTTTATGGATAATTTAACTATTTTTGGGAATACATTTGATAATTGTTTTAAAAATTTGAAAAAAATTTTAAAAAGATGCGAGGAAAAAGGTCTTATTTTAAATTGGGAAAAACGTCATTACATGATTACTTCTGGAATTTTTTTGGGACATGTCGTGTCATCTCATGGAATTGAAGTTGATAAAGCAAAAGTTGATGTCATTTCCAATTTACCCCACTCCAAAAACCATTAAAAAAATTCGCTTATTTTTGGGACAAGCTGGATTTTATAGGAGGTTTATAAAGGACTTTAGTTTAATATCTAAACTCATTTGTAACCTCTTAACAAAAGACACTGCATTTGAGTGGACTCAAGAATGTCAAAGTACTTTTGATAAAATCATTCCACATTTAACATCAGCTCCTATCATGCAACCTCCTGATTGGTCTTTACCATTTTAAATCATGTGCGATGCGAGTGATTATGCAGCCGGTGCAGTATTGGGTCAAAGAAGAAACGGTAAGCCTTATGTGATATATTGTGCAAGTAGAACTTTAAACAATGCTCAAATGAATTACTCCACAACTGAAAAAGAACTACTTGCTGTAATATTTTCATTAGATAAATTTCAAAGTTATTTGATTGGATCAACGACTATTGTGTTTACTGATCATTCTGTTATTAGATATTTGTTGACCAAACATGATGCATAGCCACGACTGATACGATGGATTTTGTTGCTTCAAGAATTTGATATTGTGATCAAAGATAAAAAAGGAACCAAGAATGTCGTAGCCGATCATTTATCGAGATTAGAAACATGATCATCTTGTGAAATGATATAAATTAACGATAATTTTCCTGATGAACATCTATTTTCAGTTACTACTATACATTGGTTTGCTAATATAGTAAATTTTCTTGTGACATGAAAAATGCCACCACAATGGAGTTCTCAAGATAAAAGACAATTTTTGAATGAGGTAAAAAAATTTTATTGGGATGATCCGTATCTGTTCAAGTATTGTCCAGATCAAATTTTTCGACGTTGCATACCCGACAATGAGGTATGTAGTGTCACTAAATTTTGTCATTCAGAAGCATGCGAAGGACATTTTTCTTCAAAGAAAACGGCTGCAAAAATCTTGCAATGTGGATTTTATTGGCCCACTTTGTTTAAATACACCCACTAAATCTGCAAGATCTGTGAAAATTGTCAAAAATTGGGTGTGATTTCAAAAAGAAACATGATGCCTTTGAATCCTATCGTTGAAATTGAAATCTTTGACTGTTGGGGATTGATTTTATGGGATCTTTTCCACCGTCGTTTGGATACTTGTATATTTTATTTGGAGTTGATTATGTTTCCAAATGTATAGAGGCAATTCCATGTCGAACAAATGATCCTAAAACCGTCATCAAATTTTGGAATGAAAATAGTTTTAGTAGATTTGCAATTCCTCGGGCAATGATAAGTGATGGGAAAACTCACTTTATTAATAAACCATTTGCTTCATTAATGAAAAAATATGGTATTACGCACAAAGTAACTACTCCTTATCATCCTCAAACAAATGGACAAGTTGAATTAGCTAATAGGGAGATAAAGCAAATTTCGGAAAAAACTGTTAACTCAAATAGAAATGATTGGTCTCTGCGACTTAATGATGCACTTTGGGCATATTGAACAGCTTTTAAAACATCATTGAATATGTCTCCCTATAGGTTGGTTTATGGAAAACATTGTCATTTGCCTGTGGAATTGGAACATAAAGCTTATTAGGCGATCCTTTTAATTCAAGCATGAATGATTGCAACAAATTGCGCAAATTGTAACTTAATGAACTTGATGAACTCACAAATGATGCGTATGAGAATTCAAGGATTTATGAAGCAAAAATCAAATCATTTCATGATAAAACAATTCTTAGAAAATATTTTGAGATTGGTAAAAAAATTTTGCTTTATAATTCTCGAATTCACATATTCCCAGGAAAATTACGATCAAGATGGACATGCCCATATGTTGTAAAGCATGTGTATCTTTATGGAGCTGTAGATATTGAAAATCCTAAAAATTGTGATGTTTTTAAAGTAAATGGACAAAGGCTTAAACTATTTTTAGAAAATGAAATCTTTCAAGAAGAGTTTATTTCTTTTTCCGATCCTTAAATTTTTATGTTGCATTTAATTTTGTTTGTTTTTATTTCAGGTTTCCTTAATCTTTTTATTTTCCCGGTTAAATGGAGGATAACGGTACTCCGTGACTCTCATAGTCGGTTAAATCAGTTTCCCACAATTGGTGATACAAAAATTAAAAAAAAAATCATTTTTTCTCTTTTCAAAATGGATGAAATTCTCTCAAAAATTTGTAGATATTTTCTATCTGTTTCTGAAAATGTTCTAAGAAAAATTTATTCAGGTAGGTGTGAAAGATTGCGATTGCTAATGCAAAAATAAATTCCAGAAGATATTCGTCTTGTAATAAAAGCTAAGGTCCGATTAGGAGGAGAAGTTCCACAATCATTGCTCATTCGGTATTTGCCTGGATTAGAGAAAAACACTTATGCGAAAAAACGAAGGGCCAAAAGGTTAGGGGGTTTGTCATAAGTGTGCAAGATGAACTTGTGACACACGATGCAGATCTTTGGGATGTGTTTCCAATAACAAAGAAGATAAAATTGATTTCATTAAGAATGAGCTGAGTAAGGAGTCTTTAGATAACATCTTATTGACTCTTAAGACGCATTCTAGTGGACACGTGCATATTGAACTTCTCCGTTTATGGAAACAATTCCAAGATGAGCGTCATAGTCTTGGGAATCAGACTAAAAAAGACCATGTTTGCCAATTTATAAGAAAATTGGATGGGAAGAATATTCTTGACTCATAGAAGGTGTCGAAGCCGTTTCTGGACGTAAAACCAGAGGAAAATTGTGAGCCACAATCACACTACTGTTTATATGCATGTGTGTCATTATTTTTTTTTATTGTATATTCTGCTTACAACTGTGACCCATAGTTTTGTCATAATAATATATTACCTCTATAAAATCTCTCATCTTTCTCTCTATTTTCGCAGACAAAAAAGAAAGTAAAAACATGGCTGGATCCTCTGCACAAACATTGAACAAACATTGAAAAATATTTGTGTATTTTGTGGGTCGAGTCCTGGAAAAAAATTAAGTGTTCGTAGAAGCAACAAATAATCTTGGAAAGATATTGGCTGAGAGAAAAATTCACTTGGTATATGGGGGAGGTAATAATGGGTTAATGGGATCTGTTTCAACATCTGATCCTCTTGGAGGTAGTCAGGTTTGGGGTATTATTCCTACAGCTTTAGCTGAAGGAAATATTACAGGTGTTACAATTGGGGAGGAATTAAAAGTTTCTTCTATGTATGAAAGAATCACCAAAATGATTAAAAATTCTGATGCTTTTATAACACTACCAGGTGGTTTTGGTACGTTAGAAGAAATTTTTCACACTGTTTCTTGGGCACAACTTAATATCCATAATAAACTTGTGGGCTTGTTGAATATCAATAATTATTATGACAGTTTGTTGACATTTCTTGATAAAGCTGTGGAACAGAATTTCATTTCAGAAAATTCACGACGGATGCTCATCTGTGCTTCGACTGCCGACCAATTAATTGATGATTTGGAAGCTTTTGTTCATAATCCTGATCCGATGATAACACAGATCAATTGATCGCAATCAATTAGTAAGAATTGGATCATTGATTCAAAAGTCGTGGATTGGTTTGCGTTTGTTTCAGTTTGTTATCTTTAATAAAACTCTATGTGATATCTCTTTCATTATGTACTCTTTATTAATAGTTATTTTGACATTAGGGACAATGTCATATTCTGATTGTGGGGAGAACAAATTAAAAAAAAAGTTCAGAATTTTTTTTTAGAAAATATTATTTTAAAATAAAACTATGTTTATTGTTTGTATGTTAGTAATTTTTTCAAAAATATCATACATTACATGTTTGAAAGGTTTAAATTAGAATTTGTATTAATCTATCTAAGGATGTTTAAATTTTTATTTGAAAAAAAAGTCAATTTTAATAATCTGATCATTATAAAAATATGATTTATGAAATCTTTTTGAATAAATAATCATTGTGATAAAATCAGTTATTAAAGTATATGGCCCAAGATATACCTGATAAGAGTGCCTAAAATTTTTAAACTCACACATATTTTGTGAGTGAGTGGAGAGGATTGAGAAAACAGCTTGCGAGCCTTTATTGATCATTACAGAGGCAATCTATTGTTTGTATCTTGAGTTTTTATTTTTAAAAAAAAATGATATTTCCTGAAAAAAAAGAACAAAAAAAAAGAAAGATGTTGAAGATCTATGTAATTTTTAAGTTATATGCTACGGCCCATCTATCTCTCATAAAATTTAAAAAAAAAAGAAAACAAAGAAAAAAAATGTGAGAGAAATATATTGTACAAATTAAATAAATATGTGGTCAAGAAACATAAACTTAGTCTGATTCCATAATGTTAAAAAAAATCAGGAAAAAAATATATAATAAGAACAACTATATTTTGAATCTATGGATTTCCTATCTTTTGATTAATTTGGCTCATTTGTCTGTCTGCATTCTGTAAACCATTTTCCTGAGCATTTTTCTGTATTCCAACTCTATGAGAGAAATCGTTCCCATAAATTGAAACATTTATTAACCTGTGAGGATATGAAGTTGAGACTCTTAATAGGAATTTCTGAAGGCCATCTACATTTAACAATTTGAAAATAAGCTTTGAATTGATCAGTTCTGATTATTTCATAAATTATAATTATAATGATCTTGATATAACTCTGACAGTTTTTAAATTTAATTTAACCACTTGGATAGTTCCGATTACATTTCTATTTAAATTAATCAATATGTTTTGTGTTGCTATGAACACTTAAATTGCTAGGGACTACCAATAAGCTAGTAAGGGGTGTGATAAACATAAAAATTGTATATTAATTAAATGTTTTATAATATAAATTTATAGTTTTTGTTTTATTAAATGTTTAAATATTATATGTTTTAAATATAAGTTGTTGTATAATTTTAAGTTTTTATTATTTTGTATAGGTTCGATAAAACAAGAATAACCTTGGCGTTGCAAATGAGATTAAGATGATTCTTGGACCTGTAGAAATTTGATGTTAATATCTACAATATTGGTGGCAAGCATGAGATAAAAATCTTCTCACAAGTAGAATCAAATTAAGCAAGAAATAAAGTTATCAAAGAAGTGGCAGTTTTACCATGCTCTAGCATTTTGACCATATCTCTCAAATTACTTGGTCAAATGGTTAAAAAAAAATTACCACAATTCAAACAACTCAGATATCTACATGTTTTATTTTATGTGGAATAGAAAATTCGGATGGGAAGATTTTCAAAAGTGATTTGTATTAAAATATAATTTCTTGAGACACCAATAAAGACTTATGTGTAAAAAAAATAATATTTTATTTGTGGTTGTCTCCTCAAATTTGGCTATAAATAGGGGTGCATTGTAATGAGTTAGGATATCCCTCATTCTATGAACAAATCTTTGAGTTCATAATATTTCTCTCTTTATTTTTCCTTTATTTCTTCATTTAAATATAATTAGCATGTTAATTTCATATTCAAAGTTTTATACTTTGAATAATGAGTAGCTAACTTCCCAATATTGAGATGAAAATGTGAAGCTCTTGGTATGATAATAAGGTTATTAAAAGTTAATAATCTATGTTTTAAAATATTTAATCATTATTTATTGTTTATGTAATATTTATTTCTTTAAGTATTATTATACCCTATTTATAATTGAGAGTTTTGATTTATTGTTGCTATATATTACACTAAATTCTTGGAACCATTTAAATGTTAGTTTTGTATTACCAACCATTTAAAGTGGATGCCTTGATTTATTATTTATAAATATATCATAATATTAATTTCTTGGTACCATTTAAATTTTTGTTTGGTTTTACCAACAATTTAAAGTGGGAACCTTGATTTAGTGTTTACAAATATATATAGCACAATAAATACTTGACAACATTTATAAGTTTTGGTATATATTATATAATTATAAGATAATAATATATAATATAATATAAAAATGATTATTTAATATATTAGAACCATTTTATTAAGTGAATTTCAATAATGTTTATTAATGTTAACTTTATTGTATTACCAAGAGTGGATCATTTGATCTCAACTACTTAAATTACAATTTGAACAATTAAAAATTACCAATTAAAGATTCAAAAAATTAAAAGAAAAATAAAAACAAAAAGACATTGTAGTGGATTTGTGTTGGAAACCAAATTTCGGAGTTTGACAAACTACAGAAACTAACTGAATTATGAGACAACTGAATATACGAAAGACGCGACTGATTACTTAACAACTGGAAGCAGCTGAACTAATGAAAAAAACTGAACAGTTGGAAACCGATCAGTTAATATACTCAGCCGCATAAGTTTCAGTTAAAACATATCTCAACTGAATGTTTCTCATGGAAAGAACAACCGACAAAAAGACATAGTAGACAGCAACTGAATATGGAAAGCCGCACCTCAATCATTACAGCATAGAACAAATTATTTCGGCTATTGAAATTAAGACGCCGTATTACAATCAATGAAGAGAACCTTGCCCAAGGAATGATGAAGTGGCAATCAACGGATACTAGAATTCAAATGCATATCAAAGTTACCGTTGAAAGAGAAGTTTATAAATATGACTGAAGAAGAGCAGAAGAAAGCAGAGACGATCACTAAATCTTAAACTTGCTGTTACTCTGTCAAAATCTTAGCTCATCCTTATTTGAATTATTCGTAGCAATCAAGGCTACAATTTGAGCTTACTAGTACTATCTAAAAGTTGTTAGATTCAATAGTGCTAAGATCAGTTACGCACTGAGAATATTGTGTAGAACTAAGAGTTTCAGTTTTGGCAGTGGTAAGTCCAAACTGAAGTGGGTCTGTACAAGAGTTGTACTCGATCAAAGTCTTTTAGTAAATATCCTATCCTTGTGATAGAAGGGGTGACGTAGGAGTAATTGAATTCTCCGAACATCCAGAAACAACTCTTGCATATTTCTTTCAGTTTCGTATTCTATCTTTTAGTCAGTTACTTTCCGCAACTACTCTAGTTTAACTGATTGTTATTGACCAACAAGATTCCGAGATTCAGTTTCTCACCAAAATGAACTCAAATATTATTAAAGAACAATTTTAATTGTAAGTGTTTATTCAACCCCCCCTTCTAAACACTTTTGTTACGACAACCGATCCTATCAAGTGGTATCAGAGCAGTTGAATCTTGTTCTTGAATACTTCTGATCTATAAATCTACTAGCATGACTTCATTCAATAAAATTCCTATGTTCTCAAGAGAAGATTTTGATGACTGGAAAATCAGAATGCAGGCTCACTTAGCTGCACAAGATGATGACATGTGGTATGTCATAACAGACGGACCCATGAAGATTCTAAAAGAAAATACAGCAATTGCCATAACTGAAGGGGCACCACAGAGAATTCAAAAGCCCAGAGAAGAGTGGACAACTGAGGACAAAAGAAAAGCCAATCTTGACAATGTGGCCAAAGACACTCTATACAAAACACTGGACAAAGCAACCTTCAACAAAATAAAGATGTGCAAAACAGCAAAAGAAATTTGGGAAAAGTTGATTCAGTTAAATGAAGGAAATGAACAAAAAAAAGAAAATAAACTCTCTGTTGCTATTCAAACAATATCAGAATGAAGGTTGTAGAATCAATGAATGAGTATGATGAAAGGGTGAGCAGTATTGTCAATGAATTAAATGCACTTGGAAAATTGTATACTAACAAAGAGGTTGCACTAAAAGTGATGAGAGGCCTTCCAAAGGAATGGGATGTCAAAACTAGGGCTATGAGAGAGTCTAAAGACTTGAACTAGATCGAACTTCATGATCTATTTGCTGATTTAAAAGCTTATGAATTTGAATTGCAGAACAGAGAAGGAGAACCATCTACTCCTACAACTGCTCTAGCAGCTGTCAGAACTGAACCAACTGGTTCAGCCGAGAAATATACTGATCAGTTAAGCAATGATGCTATGTCATTATTCATCAAAAAGTTTGGGAGGTTCATGAGAAAGAACCAAGGAAACTTTCAGAAGCAATACCAGAGAAATAATTCCAAAGAAGAAACAAATGCTTGCTACAATTGTGGCAAAACAGGTCATTACATTGCTGACTGTCCTAAACCTAAAAAGGACAGTCAAGGATCAACTGACAGAAGAAAGAAATCACATGAGCATAAGAGAAGACCCAGAGATGATAAGAAAACCTACAGAAAGAAACATGAGGTTCTATTAGCTGAAGAGAACAAATCCAAATGGGCAGAAACTGATAGTGACGAAGCAGAATCAGAAAGCTGATATAGCTCAAGTGATGAAGAGGAAGTCAAATGCCTAATGGCCAATGATACTGAAGCAGAATCTACAAGTCAATAGGTATTTGATTTTAGTTCAACTGACTTTACACGAGAAGAACTCATTTTAACATTGCATGAAATGGTAAATGAGTACCAGAAACTTGCATCATCATTTGAGGAAATGAAGTCAAAGCAAAATGATCCCATGGACAATAAAATCAAAACTGTTGAATCAGTTGATGAGTTGAGTCTAAAAAGGGAGATTGCTGAGCTAAGAGAAGAAAGAAACAAAGATAAGTCATTAATTCAAAAGTTAATGCTTCAAAACTCAGAACAATCTAAGCTCATTAAATCTTGGAATAAGTCATCAGCTGTATTGAATGAAATGCAAAATTCAAAAAAATCAGTTTTTGATAAATCTGGATTAGGACTCAATACTCAAGGTGTAACATTTCCAAGAGATACTCAAACCGAACAGAACATGGACAAAGGGAAATACATTAAATTTGTCAAATCAACAGTAGAACAAGAAAAATTTAAGCCTAGCAAACTGAATGAACAACCTATTGAGAATAAGTATAAGGCCAGAAGACATGGAGTTGGTTACAGTCCAAAAATTTCTACTGACTCAGAAAGTCATTCATCAAAAAGATTTAGCAAGAACTATTCATATAACTATTCAAATTATTATAACTGCAAACCAGTCCAGAAAAGATACAGACTAAACAATCAGTTGAACCAAGCTAAAATGCATACTGTGTCATCTGTACACCGCACACCTAACACACAGAAGTCGAGAAAAATAATTTGGAACACGGCTACTGGAAAATCAGTTAGACTAATCCAAGTATGGGTTCCAAAGGGACTAATAAGTTTTGGACCCAAATAGATATGGGTACCAAATCATATTATGTGTGTGCTTGCAGGTAACAAGTACAAATAAAAATTCAATATGGTATTTGGACAGCGGTTGCTCACGACATATGACAGGAGATGCAAGTATGCTATCTCAACTGACAAAATATAGTGGTCCAAACATCAGTTTCGGAGATAATTCCAAAGTTAAAACCGTGGATAAGGGTAAGCTTATCCATGGTAACTTTACTATTAAAGATGTTTTATTAGTAGAGAATCTAAAGTATAACTTGATTAGCAACAGTCAGTTATGCGACAATGGATTCTCGGTACAATTTGATAAAAATTCATGCTCAGTTAAAACATCAACTGATGAAATCATACTAACTGGCAAACGATGTGGAAACACATATAAAGTCAGTTGGAATGATCAGCCTTATGCACCAGTTTGCTTTACTGCTTCAAAATCATCTCAAAACTGGTTGTGGAATAAAAGGTTAAATCATTTAAACTTTAAATCCATTGCCTATCTGAGTAAACATGAACTTGTAACTGGTTTGCCCAAAATAGATTTTTCATAAGAAAAACTTTGCTCAGCATGTCAGTATGGAAAACAAGTACGATCTTCTTTCAAAAACAAGGGCTGTAAATCTTCATCCCGATGCTTAGAACTATTGCACATAGATCTCTTTGGTCCAATACCAGTCATGAGCTTAGGGGGAATGAAATACACCTTGGTGGTCGTAGATGATTTTTCAAAATTTACTTGGGTTATCTTTCTCAAATCCAAAGACCATACGGCTGCACAACTGATTAAACTCTTCAAAAGACTTTTAAATGAAAAATCAGTTGAGATTGATCGAATCAGATCTGATCGAGGAACTGAATTCATCAATCAAACACTTTCAAGCTTCCTAGAAAATGCTGGAATCAAGCATGAGCTCTCAGCAGCAAGAACTCCTCAGCAAAACGGTGTAGCTGAGAGAAGAAATCGGACCCTTAAAGAAGCTGCTAGAACAATGCTTGCTGATTCTGGTATTTCTCAATGATTTTGGGCAGAGACAGTAAACACTGCGTGTTATACTCAGAGCAGATCAATGATTAATAAGAATCATATGAAAACACCATATGAGATCTGGCATGGAAGAAAAAGTATAATCACTTATTTCAAAATAT
Organism: Primulina eburnea; assembly: GCF_022965805.1. NCBI lineage: Eukaryota > Viridiplantae > Streptophyta > Magnoliopsida > Lamiales > Gesneriaceae > Primulina > Primulina eburnea. The sequence continues at coordinate 24,119,955 of NC_133104.1, read as the reverse complement.
TCGGCTGCAGATGTTTTATTCATGATAATGGTAAAAATTATTTAAAAACATTTGATGCCGAATCTGCAGAAGGAATATTCCTTGGATATTCATCAGTTAGTATAGCTTATAGAGTCTTTAATAAGAAAACTTTAAATGTTGAAGAATCTACGCATGTTGATTTTGATGAAACTGTACTAACTGATAAGCCAACTGATCAAGTTGAGCTAGCTAATCGATTTACAGATATCAGTTTGGAAGATGATGACAAAGATGAAAGTCATAACAATCAAAACATCTTTCAAACACCAGAACCAGAGATATTGGATAAATTAAATGAGCAGGAAGTCAATGCTGACAATCAGTTATTAAAGCAAAATGATAACATTCAAATACCAGCTGACGAGGCATCAACTGAAGCTGAAAACTGCATCCAGTTACCAACTGAAGAAGTTGCTGATGCAACAAATGCAGAGTACAGATGGAAAAAATCACATCCACCACAACTGGTAATAGGAAATCCATCTGATCCAGTAAGAACTCGCAATCAAATGTTAAATTTATTTATTCATTCAGCCTTTGTCTCACAACTGGAACCAAAGAAAACTGATGAGGCTCTTGCTGATCCTAACTGGGTAAATGCTATGCAAGAAGAGCTGAATCAGTTCAGTCACAATAACGTCTGGAACTTAGTTCCAAGACCAACTTCAAAAACCATTATAGGTACAAAATGGGTGTACAGGAATAAACTGAACGAGGACGGTTCAGTTATACGCAACAAAGCAAGACTAGTAGCACAAGGATATAGGCAAGAAGAAGGAATTGACTACGATGAGACGTATGCTCCATTTGCAAGACTGGAAGCAATCAGAATATTTCTTGCTTATGAATCTCACAAAAACTTCAAAGTTTACCAGATGGATGTGAAGAGTGCATTCCTAAACGGTCAGTTACAAGAAGAAGTATATGTTGAACAACCTCCAGGTTTTGTAAACCACAAACTTCCTGATCATGTATACTATTTGAACAAAGCATTATATGGTCTTAAACAAGCTCCCAGGGCTTGGTACAAAACTCTTTCAAAATTCCTAACTGATCATGAATTTTCAGTCGGATCAGTTGATAATACCTTGTTCAAATTTACTAAAAATAATCACATTCTATTAGTTCAAATTTATGTTGATGATATAATATTTGGGTCAACTAACCCCAAATTGTGCGAAAAGTTTGCTAAGTTAATGCAGGACAAGTTTGAAATGAGCATGATGGGTGAACTGACATTCTTTCTTGGACTGCAAGTGAAGCAACTGGAAACTGGTATATTCATTAGTCAAACAAAATATACAAAGGAGTTTCTAAAGAAATTTGGTATGGAATCATGTTCAGCTGCAACTACTCCCATGAGCTCATCAGTTAAACTAGACACCGACGAAGGGGGAATATCAGTGGAGGCGACATTATATAGAGGGTTAATAGGTTCATTGTTGTACCTAACAGCCAGTCGTCCTGATACTGTTTTTTATGTCTGTATGTGTGCCAGATTTCAAGCAAATACTAAGCAATCACATTTCTCAGCTGCTAAAAGAATTCTAAGATATCTTAAGGACACGCAAAATGTTGGGTTATGGTATTCAAAAGACTCCACCTTCAATTTAGTTGGATATTCAGATGCAGATTATGCAGGATGTAAGCTTGGTCGCAAAAGTACAAGTGGATCTTGTCAGTTCTTACGAGACAGACTGATCTGTTGGTTCAGCAAGAAGCAGACATCCATAGCTACCTCAACAACAGAAGCAGAATATCTTGCTGCTGGTAGCTGTTGTGCACAACTGATCTGGATTCAGCAACAACTGAAGGATTATGGAGTAACGTCAACTGAATCGCCCATATTTTGTGATAATACCAGCACAATTGCCATCACTTACAATCCAGTTCTTCACTCAAGGACCAAGCATATAGATGTCAGGCATCACTTCATTAGGGAACATGCTTTAAAGAAGGATATTCGACTGGAATACATTTCAACTGAACAGCAAGCAGCTGATATCTTCACAAAACCATTACCCGAGGCTAATCAGATCCCTGCTCACATGATGAATGCCATGGCAATCGATTTTGACTCGGTTTTATCAATTCAAGAAGCTGATATCAAAAATGTCTTTCTAAAGATTGAATCTGCTGGGCTCCGAATGTTTTTGGGACAATCTTCACAAGAAGTATACTCGAAGGAAGTGAATGAATTCTATCTGAAAGGGTATGTTACTAGTGAAGGAAATATCTCTGTCACTATTAATGATCAGTTGCTGATCTTATCTGAAGAAAATTTTGGAGAAATTTTTTCCTTGCCAACTGATAGATATGTCAGTTTCTCTGAAGTTAAAACATCCGATATTGAGGAAATGAAATCCTCATTATCTGCTGATGGGCGGAAAATCAAAGTCTCCGACCCAAAGAAAGAACTGAAACCAGAAATTCAGTTATTGGCTGATATTGTAGCAAAGGGAATTTTAGCTAAAGCTGGCTCATATGCAGCTCTCACTCTTGAAAAATTCCAGGTGATGACAATCATCATGGGTGAGAAGAAAGTCAACTGGAGGTACATTATTTTCAGCATTCTAAAGAATATGCTTAAATCAACAAAACAGTCCATGGGGTTTGCCATTCCAATCAGTTATATTCTGAAACTCAAAGGACTGGTTACTAACAATGCCGAAAAATCTTCAAAAGTTAAGATATTCACTGCCAATAATATCTTGCCACCAAAGACCAAGTTGGATCCCTCGCCTAAACAATTTGTAAAAGTCAAGAAGGAGATTGGGATGCAGCAAGCTGCTCCTAAATCAGTCAAGAAAGCCAAGATGCTGGCCCAACTGAAGGCTGTAAAGCGAAAACTGATTCTCAGTGAATCAGATTCTGAGAAAATCCCTCTCCCAAACTTATCAAGAAACCAAAGACACAAAGAACCAAACCAATACCAGCAGTGGAACCAACCATTACTGAGAAACTGTCTCAGTCAGCTGCTGAAAAGCCGATTCAGGCTATCCCATTGCAAGTCATCCCTCTTGATGATTCAGTTCCAACTGAAAAGATATCCACTAGAGTAAAAGCTCCCTTCACTCGTGTAAATCAACCCACTATTTTACCTCAGGCTAGACAGAAAGGCGTCACATTGAAGGAACCAGTGGAGTCTACAAAATCTGGCTTACAAATTCCTCATATTCTAACCACGGAGAAGGGAAAAGGCAAGCTTGGGGAGAAGCCAAGGCCATCTCACGCAATTCAAACTCATATCGATCTAATTTGGGAAGAGGTAAATACATTTGCCACATCAAAACTCACATCTTTTGACTGTTGGAAAAGCTTCAGGACCGAAATCTTTGCCAAGAAATTGAAGCACAAATCCCAACTGAAGACGTTTATTAAACTGGAAAAGATAGTTTTGAGAGTAGTTAAAGCTGCTACCATTATTCAAGCACTGGAAATGAGACAATATTTCTTTGATCAAATACGGGCTATTCAACTGAATAAGATGGTTAGAAAGTTGAAAGAAAACTACAACCCCACAGGGCCAACTGCATATCAAGATAGAGCTGTGTTCACTCAACTGGATGCAGATCTTAGTGGCCTACAGAGAGAAATAAGGTTTTGGGAAGAAGATCAAGAACTTGTTCTTCCATAAAAATCTTCAGGAACAGTGGAATACAAATCTTTATCGTCTTAGCAGAATGAATCTTCTGAAAAACTCATTGCTGACAAATCAGTCAAGGAGGTTCCACAAACAACAACCGAGGATCAACATCTGTATTCTAAGGCCGAACTGACTTTCGCCAATATCGATGAAATCATTCAGTCAGTTGCTCAGGAAGCTCAAACTGAAGCACAAAATTTTGAATCAGTTGATCCCCTGAATGAACAAACAGAACAAGAAGTTCTGATTACATCACCCAGTTCAAACTTTTATCGCTGAAGAACATGTTCAAACTCTTGTTGCTGAAAAACATGTTCAATCTCCAGTTGCTGAAGAACATGTTAAATTCTCTGACAACGCAGAACAAGCTCAATTTCTTGTTGCTCCAGAAACAGTTCAGCGAGTGACATCTGAAACTGAAGAACAAACTGAAGTGCTCACTCAGAACCAAGAGGAAACAATTACTGAATCCGTGGAAGAGCAGTTGCCTAATGTTGAAAACCTTCAAACTGAAGAACCACCCCAAGTTTCAGCCGTTGATCAAACAGAAGAACAAGCCCATGATTCTCCAATAGCAGTTACCACAGATAACCCTATTATTCTAGAACAAAGTGTTTCTGATGCTCAGAATCAACCTTCTTCCTCTCAAGGTCAAGAAGAGACAATTGATCGCACTATGATAATTTTCACTCCACCAGAACAAGTGCCACATCAGGAAGATATAGGAGTCATGTCTCCTGAAATCTCAAATTCAGAAGCATTGTTCGATGAAATCAACACCATCAAGACAAATATGAATCAAATAATGGATGCCATCAAATCCATTCAGTCAACCCAATTCTATAATTCTGTAAAGCTCAATGGATCCGAAGATTTTGTTTTTGCAAAGCTGAAGAATATTCAAGAAGTTGTAACTGAACTCTCAGTTGCCATAGAACACAAGCAGAACAAAGCTACAACTGCTGCTCTTTTCGTTACTCAAGATTTGATCAACCAACGAGTGGAAAGACTAGAAACATCTGTTGCAAACAAAATAGACTCACTGCAAACCTCAGTTCTTACTGCCATCTCCAGTATCTCAGCTGATGTCGGCATCTTATCTACTGAAGTTCGACAATTATCTATTCACATGGCTCAGTTTGACAAAAAGGGGGAAGATAGTCAGAAGAAACATTGAAGAGCAGTTAGCAATTTAGCAGTTTGTTTTGAGACAGTTTTTGTTAAGAAGCAGTCTATAAGAGTTCAATCCTCCAGTTACTATATGATTAGTTTTGTCAAACACCAAAAAAGGGGAAATTGTTGGAAACCAAATTTCGGAGTTTGACAAACTAAAGAAACTAACTGAATTATGAGACAACTGAATATACGAAAGACGCGACTGATTACTTAACAACTGAAACCAGCTGAACTAATGAAGGAAACTGATCAGTTGGAAACCAATCAATTAATATACTCAGCCGCATAAGTTTTAGTTAAAACATATCTCAACTGAATTTTCTCGGGAAAGAACAACCGACAAAAAGACATAGTAGACAGCAACTGAATATGGAAAGCTGCACCTCAATCATTACAGCATAGAACAACGTATTTCGGCTATTGCAATTAAGACGCCGTATTACAATCAATGAAGAGAACCTTGCCCAAGGAATGATGAAGTGGCAATCAACGGATACTAGAATTCAAATGCATACCAAAGTTACCATTGAAAGAGAAGTTTATAAATATGACTGAAGAACAGCAGAAGAAAACAGAGACGATCACTCAATCTTAAACTTGCTGTTACTCTGTCAAAATCTTAGCTCATCCTTATTTGAATTATTCGTAGCAATCAAGGCTACAATTTGAGCTTACTAGTACTGTCTAAAAGTTGTTAGATTCAATAGTGCTAAGATCAGTTACGCACTGAGAATATTGTGTAGAACTAAGAGTTTCGGTTTTGGCAGTGGTAAGTCCAAACTGAAGTGGGTCTGTACAAGGGTTGTACTCGATCAAAGTCTTTTAGTAAATATCATATCCTTGTGATAGAAGGGGTGACGTAGGAGTAATTGAATTCTCCGAACATCCAGAAACAACTCTTGCATATTTCTTTCAGTTTCGTATTCTTTCTTTCAGTCAGTTACTTTCCGCAACTACTCTAGTTTAACTGATTGTTATTGACCAACAAGATTCCAAGATTCAGTTTCTCACAAAACTGAACTCAAATATTATTAAAGAACAATTTTAATTGTAAGTGTTTATTCAACCCCCCCTTCTAAACCCTTTTGTTATGGCAACCTATCCTATCAACTTGTAATTACCTTAGCTTCCCTGTGGATACGATATAAGACTCACCAAATTATACTACTTGTGGACAACCTGCTCTTGGGAGTGCAACAATCAAATTCGCGACAACTGCACACGTTGAAAGACAGACATGTATATGCCATGTTCAGAAAGTGGGAGTTCTGTCTCGAAAGAGTGGCGTTCTTAGGTTACATTATTTCCAGGTAAGAAGTCGAGGATGATCCCAGCAAGGTTGAGGAAATTAGAGATTGACAAGTGCCTAAGATTGTGACAAAGATCCACATTTTCTAGGGTCTAGCTAGGTACTACAGAAAGTTTATTAAGGGCTTTTCTTCTATTGTGGTACCCATGACCGTCTTGACAAAGAAAAATGAAAATTCATTTGGGGACCAGAGCTCCAGGAGAGCTTTGAGAAGGTGAAGCAAGCATTGACTTCAGCGTCAGTTCTGCGATGCCATTAGGGAAAGAGGAGTATGTACTATACACGGATGCTTCGAAGCTTGGTTTGGGTGCAGTTCTGATACAACATGACATAGTGATATCTTATGAATCCAGACAGCTGAAGGTTCATGAGAAGAATTATCCGACTCATGACCTCGAGCTAGCAGCATGGTATTCGTGCTGAAGATTTGGAGACACTATCTGTATGGGTAGAAGTGCAAGATTTTCACTGATCACGAGAGTTTGAAGTATTTCTTCATCCAGAAGGAGCTAAATATGAGACAACGGAGATGGTTAGAGCTGGTGAAGGACTATGACTGCGACATTAGCTACCACCTAGGGAAGGCTAATGTGGTCGCAGATGCATTGAGTAGGAAGAATGCAGAGATTGCTCAGTTTTCAGCTCAGAGACCCTTTGCTGGCAGAGATTCAGTTATTTGAGCTTGCATTATATGCTAGGGGCGATGCTCCTAATCTTTCTACCATGAGAGTACAGTCGACACAGAGGGACAAGATTAAAGCAAGTCAGTCTTCTGATGAGCAGTTGCAGAAGTGGAGACCGAGAGACGAGTCCAAGGGTCTGAGATTGTATTCTGTCAAGGATGACATAGTCCGATATCGAGATAGACTGAGGATTCCTAGCGGTGAGTCACTAAGAGAAGACGTTATGAGAAGAGACCACAACACTCTGTATTCCACTCACCAAGGGAGTACGAAGATGTATAATGATCTGCAATCTTTTTATTGGTAGACGGGCATGAAGCGAGATATTTTGCGTTTTGTGTCTGAGTGCTTGACATGTCAGTAGGTTAAGGCAGATCATCAGAGACCCCCAGGAAAACTTAGACTGCTTCTTATTCTCGAGTGGATATGGGAGAAAATCATGATGGATTTTATGACAGGGTTACCCAAGACGGTTGGAGGATATAATGTCGTTTGTGTGATAGTCGACCGGCTCACTAAATCAGCACATTTCATACCGATCAAGAAGACTTTAACCATGACTCATTACATAGAGCTGTACATCAGATAGATAGTCAGATTGCATGAAATTCCGGTGTCTATTGTATCTGACAGAGACCCGAGGTTTAGATCTGCTTTCTGGAAGAGTCTGCATCAAGAATTATGTACCAAGTTGCTATTCAGTACATCTTTCCATTCTCAAACCGACGGCCAGTCTGAGAGAGTGATTCAGATCATGGAGGATCTACTCAGGGCTTGCATGATCGAATTCCAGGGCAGCTGGGAGCCAAAGTTACCTCTTGTGGAATTCATATACAACAACAACCATCAAGCATCTATAGGTATGGCTCCTTACGAGGCACTTTATGGGAGAAAGTGTAAATCACCGATCTATTGGGATGAGGTAGGTGAAAAGACAGAGTTGGATCCAGACATCATCAGGCAGACTGTGGAGCTAGTAGTCAAGAAATGAGACATGATGAAGACTGCTCAGACCTGACATAAGAGTTATGCTGATAAACGACGGAGAGATATAGAGTTTGCAGTGGGTGACCACGCGTTTATGAAAGTTGCAACGATGAAGGTTGTAATGAGATTTGGAAAGAAAGGAAAACTCAGTCCTAGATTCATAGGAACATTTTACATTCTCGAGAGAGTAAGGACACAAGCCTTCAGAGTTGCATTGCTGCCGAATCTGGTTAGAGTTCATAATGTGTTCCACATCTGGATGATGTGGAAGTACATGTTGAATTATTCGCTTGTGCTGAATTATGAGCCTATACAGTTAACGCCGAGCCTGTCTTTCGAGCAAAGACCTACCCATATTCTGGATAGACAAGAAAGAATACTTGGGAACAAAGTGATTCAAATGGTCAAAGTCAAGTAGCTAAATCATTCGGAGGAGGAAGCTACTTGGGAGAACGAGACTGAGATGAGGAGTCGCTACTTAGAGTTTTTTGATAAGTTTTAAATTTTGAGGATGCAAGGTGAAGAATTGTAAGGACTAGAAATTTCAACGATGTAACCTGACTGCATGCAAATCTAAGGTATAATTAAAATGTCTAAATTATTATTGTAAATGCACAAAATACATGATTATGACATGATCATATGATTTTATTTCATTAATTACTAGATTTAATATATTGGGGCTTTTAGCAGTATTTCACGCTCGAACGAGTAATAAAGACCGGGGACAGTTTGAGAAAAAATGTTTTATTAAATAATTATTTTTAATCATTTAATATATGATGCATTTATTATATAATTTTCGAAAATAAGTAATTTCAGAGTATTTTTACACGTTGAACCATATTTTAAACCGGTAGTCGATTTTTTGAAAAATTGAGGACTTTTTGAGGGCTTGGCAAATATTTTTGAAAAACGTACCAAAACAAAATATTTTATGTGCGTGTTATTGGGTCAAATGGGCATGTTTAAGTAGAATTTTTGGCAAAGATTATTGCACCTTAATGTTTCAAAACTTAGGCCTAATATCCTTTTAAATTCTCGTCCATTTTTACACCTAACCCTAGCATCCTCTTCACCTTACTCGACAGCCACCACCTTCTCATCCAACAACAGCTCTTTCATCGGATTTCTCAAGGATTTTCATAAGAAACATTGTCTCTTCCCTCCGGCGTCCATCTCTCGCATAATTTACGTTGTTCTTCGAGCTTTAATCTCAAAGGCACGCCCGATACACCCGTTTTCTTGTCTTTACAGCATAATACATGTTGATTGATTAAACATGATATATTGTAGTCCTAATGGTTTGATGTGAGTTTTGAATTCCCGTACATGAAGAAAACCGATTTTTATGCTTTGATTATCACATTTTTATGGCTCATATTGTAAGGACTGTCAGGAACGATGGGTAGAATGTTTAAACATGTCGAGATGATGGTGCTCAGGTGGGAGAAATAGATCTGGAATGAGACCTGGTTAGTGGCCGATCGAGTCTGCAAGTATCACTTGTCTGTGGCTCGGTTTGGTTTGATATTGGTGTAGGTGAGGAGCAGCGGTGCAAGGGCTGTTCTAGGCCTTAGATGAGACCATGGTAGGTCTGAGATGTGGCCCTAAATGGCTCGAACATAGCTGGTCGCAGGTTAGGGTCAGATCGAAGGAAGTTGAGTTTAGGGGAGACTCGGTTTGGGTTGTTCCGAGGGTATTGTGCATGGCGGCGTGCATGGCGGCGTGCATGGGCTTGTAAGCCATGGTTAGGACTGTTCAGGAGGCGTCAGTCATGGTCTAGAGAGGTTGGTTCGAGTCTGGTCCGGGCTGATTGGGTGTAGGATTGAGTTTTGCTTTGAGGTTGTAAATTGTGTTTTTGTTCATGGGAGCTAGCGTCGCAGCGCTACTCAGCCAGAGCCTAGGCGCCTGTCTATGGGTTTTGTTTCATGTATGAGTTGGCTTTGGCGCTTATCTATCGTTTTGTTTTTGTTCACAGGATCGAATTTACGATCTAATGATTTATTTAAAGTATGTTTTAAATTGACATTGGATTTGGATCAAAGTTTTAACACCCATGGGTAAAATGGTCAAATTAGGGTTTCATGGGCAAAATGGTCATTTTTCACACGAGTTAGATTAGTAGTTCTGGCAGTGCTCTGATAACTGAAATTGAATATTTAAAGTGTATATGTGAATCATGAATATGAATTTTTATGACAATGCTGGAAAATATATTGCATGCTTGATTTTAAGAAAATGTATGTATATGCATGAATTTTATAAGTGATGTATACAGTGACATGTTTTTGAAGGAGGTTAGTTGGTTGTGAATAATCTTACACGAACATATATGGCCAATGCTTAATTGACAGGTGAGAGTGTTGATGATATCCCCGTAGCTAGGTACCATAGTTATACGTAGATAGATACATCGACCTAGAGCTGATACGAAAGTCACAACTAATGATCGGAATTCAATAAAGATAAATGAATACATATATGACGATATGATATGACACGAACTGTTATGACCCGATATGTAAATTTTTATGTTTATGTATTGAAAGATCATGAAAATTATTTTTGTTACAGTGCTTTTCAATGTTGCATGATATGTATATGCACTTGGTATAACGGTTCAGGTGTTTTGTGATTTAGACTCACAAGATTTGACTGATGCAGGTGATCATGTGGATGGGGAGACTGGAGGCGCTGAAGACTGATTGGGCTGAGCTCGGGGTGCACGTGAAAACCCGAGCACCTTGCATTTCTTCGCACATTATGATTTTTGAGATATGAGTTAAAACTGTAAAAGTATGAGAGTTGATTAAATTTTCAAGATTTGATAACTGTAATTATTTTATTCAGTTATTGGATGGTTTTAAAACAGTGTAGAATTTTCCTTGGATTTATTTGGTTATGGTTTCGGCCATTACTTTAAAAATAAAAATAAAAATTCATTAGTAGTAAAGCAGCAGACATTTCAACACATGCTTGTAACAGATCTTCAAGAATCTGTATCGTGAACTTCGATTGACCATATGTCTATGGGTGATATGTTGTAATCATCCTTGGTACACAAGCACCCTAAAACTCTCTCCAAAATATCGAGGAAAATTATGGATCACAATCCGGTAGTATCGACTTTGGAACCCGATATAACATTAAATTCTCTCGAATATAAAGCCCTACCACTTTATTAAATTTAAAATATCTAAAATACGGAATAAAATTAACAGTCTTCGTCAATCGGTCAGCAATCACTGAAATGTCATTGTATACACTTAGTGTCCGAGGTAAATGAGTGACAAAATCCATCATTAGATGCTCTTATTTCCATTGTGGTACTTATAAACCCTGTATCAATCAAGTTGGGCTAGTCAACTGGTACCAACACTTTAAGAATCTAGGTACTTAAGGCTAGAGGTCATGTGTTCACGTGTTAGGGAAGATGAAAGAAACCACTTTACATGGGTGAGATATTCTATGAATGACGGTGCATGAGCATGGGCTACGGCTCATGCTGGACCATCCTAACGACCCATGACCAGTATTGGTGTATAGGCCGAGGCCCATATTGGTTCAGCCTAATGGCCCATGATTGTTACAAAAAAAGGTATCAACACTTTATGAATCTAGGTACTTGTGGTTGAAGGTCGTGGGTTCAAGTGTTGGGAGAGGCGAAACAAACCACTTTACATAAGTTGGATATTCTATGAGTGACGGTGCATGGACATGGGCTACGGTTCATGCTGGACCATCCTAATGATCCATGACCAGTAATGGTGCATGGGTATGGGCCGAGGCCCATGTTGGTTCAGTCTAATGGCCCATGATTGTTACAATTTATTTTCCTTTGTCTGCTCATTTCCTTCAAATAACTGAATCAGTTTCACAAAAATTTCCTTACTGATTTATACATTTTGATTTGTTGAATGTGTTTTTATACAACTTCTTGTACAAAATTCCCTTTGCAACATTGTCCAAGTTTGCCTTCCTTTTATCTTCTGAGGTACACTCATCACGTGGTTTTTTATACGATGTGGTGCTCAAGTAGTAAGAGCAAGAACTGTGTTTGCTTTCATATTCTTCATGGGTCCATCAGTTATGACGTATCAAATGTCATCGTCTTGAGCAGCTAAATGTGTAAGGTCCAAAATGAGATACCGTAACCTAACTGCATTCGAATCTAGGGAAAATGGAAAATGACTAAGTAAATGGTTTTAATTACATGAATTAAATATGGTGTGCATGCTTTAATGTTTAAAAATGCACTTTTATACACGAATGCATAAAATTGTGTTTTAAAGATTATTCGAGCTCGATCAAGGAACGAAGAGCGAGTGCTAAAAAAGGGAAATATTTTTTATTAAATAACTAGTTTTAATTATTTAAAACATGGTATATTTTATATGGTAAATTCGAAAATGAGGTGTTTTGATGTGATTTTATATGCTGAGACATATTTTTAAACGGTATTCGATTTTCTACGAGAATGTGAACCTTTTGAGATCTCGGCAAATATTTTGACGAACTTTCCTAAACAAAATATTACTTAATGGGCCCAAAATGCCATGTTAATGGGCCTAAGTTTGCACAAATGATTTAATGAAAAGCCCTAAATCCTAAAACACATGTACACCACACACAACACACACAAGAATCCTCCTAGCAGCAAACACATGCACACACTCAGGAATTTGAGAAGGGAGAGTCATGGCTTTGAGGAAGAATTCATCCTAGGATTTCTACGTCGCTGTTATTCGCATCACCAACTCGTTTTTGTGCGTTTATGAACGCCTTAACTTTCCTTCGAACATCTTTCAGACCTTATTTTGTATATTTGACTAACCTTGCATGAAAAATAGTTGCACAAGTTTATTTTCGTTTTTATGGGCATACATGCATATAACTCGTGTTTTGATGATACAAAACTTGATTTAAGGATGCACAAATGGGCTTCCATGGTAGGATACCTTGGAGGGATGTTTTTCCAACATATTAAAGGTCCATATATATCAACACAATAGAATCACACTTCTGGGAGAAATCTTGAACGAAAACTTTATGTTTTGTGCATTAGGGTCTTGGCTAGGAGGAAGCTCGGAGTGTGGCTCGACCAGAGATTTACCAGTGCTCGGGCTGGACGTGGTTAGGTGTGCGGAGGACTCATGCATAGTGGCTAGGGAAGAGTCCATGCGAGATAGGACTCTTCCCATGCAAACCGAGGGCAGCAGTGTTGGGGATCGGTTATGTGTCCCCGGAATGTGCAACAGAAGTTTTAAAATAGCATTTTACATGAGAAAATATAGAGCACACCTCACTAGTGTTGTAATGCCCGAGATTTTATTTCATGTAATCTGAGATTAATCTGAAATGATTTCTTGATTAATTGATGTGATTATGGGCGGAAGGAATCAGAAAGGGAAAGGGAAGAACAGACGTGGACAAGCGACGTTGCAAATTGAGTTTATGGGCAAAGAAAGACCGCACCTGCGCCAAGAAGTATACTGCACCTGTGGTCGTCATCTTGAATTTTTAATGTTGGTACAGTAGGGTCACCGCACCCGCGGTGCCAGACAGAGCGCACCCGGGTGTTGCTACAGTAGACGGAGCGCACCCACGGTACAAGACAGAGCGCACCCGCGGTCCAAGCTTCTGGAAAATTTGATGTATATCAGTACACTGAGCACACCCGCGGTGCAAAAGTAAGCGCACCCGCGGTGTGACATGCAGCATGAAACATAAGACACGTTTCCTGGTGTTGGATGTAGTATATATATGATGTCTTATTTCGAAATTCAGAGAGAAAAGGATCGAGACTCTCTAGGGAAAAAACTTTCTTGTTTTTGTAGGTTTAAATTGTGAATTGTGAGAAATCCGTCCGTCTGATTTTGAATCCGACTTCAGTTCTGAGTTCCTCTCGACACGAGCTACACAAAGACGTAAGTTTTATTACGTTTTGAGATGATTTGAAAATATGATGTTGATGGAATTGAATATGATTCATATATGTTGTTCTCGAGACAATAAACATCGTATAATCGAAACCGGATTAAAGAACAGACTGTTTATGCAATTGTTATGAATTTTCAGAGTTGATTCGATTGTGGTTATACCGATTTGATATCAAAATTATGTTGTTATCGATTGTGAGCTGTTGGAATTGATATCTGATTTATACTGTATCGCTGGGTATATTGATATTATTCAGATTTGGATCAGATGAGTTGTTGATTCAAATATATTGATATTGTATTGCCGGTATTGCGAGACTGTACATAATTGAGATAATGATTCGTATTGATAGCGATTATGAGTCGTATTATTATATCTGTGATGTTGAGATTGACGGGGCTATCAAGACTGTATTGTTATGCCGTCGAAACATCAGTAGATTGATTTTGATCAGATTCAGTAGTGATTGAGATTGCATTGTATGTCGTTGACATTGATCAGATTATGTAATGATTTGAGTATTCATCAGTACAGGTTTTGAATTGAGTTATACATTGACACCGTCTATTCGATATTATTATTTCAGATTTGATATGGACAGATTTGACTTCGAGACTTTGACTTCGTCAAATCGAGAAGACAAAGGTATAAGTCAATGTGGTATTGAGAGATCGAATCAAGTAGGATTTACTTGAGTTTCCCTAAATCACATACTTATTATTATGTTTTATCATTGTGTTCATTGATTTGATTAAAATGCCTGTTCTATTGATTTATAGGAGCATGCATTAGACGAGTAATCTTGTGACAGAAGTACCTGATAGTGGCGGGATCGCCACGGGCACATTGAACGATGTCACAAGATAGTGTATTGGCGATAGGACCACAGTCTGTCACGGATATGTCCAGATACTGGATGTTTGGTTATATAGACGTGGATATAATAGGAGTTTCTTCTATTACTGTTGGTCGACATAGGAATACCAACATCTGGAAACCGGGATCCCTAGACTAGGAATGAGTCTAGTCTTAGATGTGGAGTCACGAGTATGATTTATAGTTGATATCGATTCATGTTTCTGATTGCGATACGTGTTATGAATATATGCTTCATGCTTTTATTTCTATTATATGAAATGCATGTTTCGTTGATTTATACTGGGAATATAATTCTCACCTGAGTTATCCGGCTGTTGTCTTGTTTTTATGTGTACATGACAACAGGTGGGACATGTTCAGGGTCAAGGAAATTAAGAGAGATCGTGATTAGAGTGGAGACTACGGACTTGGAGTAGAAATAGCGTTTGGACACTTGATGTTAGTTGTTTAACCTTAATTTGAATAAATGTATGTTGTACAGAACTCGTACCTTAATTTTAACTGATATGTGTACTAAATGAATGCCATTACGATCCGCATGTAATATTGTATTTTTTAAAAAAAAATTTAGACCCTGTTTATTACAATTGATTAATTAGTCCCAAAGATAATTAGGAATAGAATTAGCGTCCGGGTCCCCACAAGTGTGTAGAAAATACAAAAACACAAATATACATAGTGTGTTTTAGGGTTTTACCTCTCAATCATAAGGATTGATAATTGCTCCAACTAAGTTGTTTAACAATTTAACTCTTCAATGGGTTGAAAAATCTACAAGCATCCCTTGAGCACGCGTTGCTCAAAATCAAGCCCACCACCAACAAGCCTGAATCACCTTGCATTTACACTAGGAAATGTAAGGCATTTTCATTGAGAATATGCTTTCAATTCATCACATGAAGAAGCAAATGTTTGGAAGATAAAGGGCTCAAAAATTTGGCCAAGAAGGGATGAGAGAAAAGGGAGCTTTTTTTTTCTTGGTTCTTTAAAAAATGATACAAAAAGTGTTGTGTATTCCAAAGGCATGCTAGCCTTTAATTTGAAAAAAGTTGACTCCTAACCTTTCACTTCCCTAACATGTTATTTGGGCTTATAACATGTACAAAGCCCGTCGATTATTATTTTAATATCTCAAACACATTTGAGATCAATTAATTCTTACTCGAATTTATTCAAGCCACTAGTTGAATAATTATTTTCATTTGGGCTCTACAAGACCCAATGTGATAGGATCGATTAGGGGGGTAATCGTTGAGCTACAATAGCTCGGTTCTTGAAATATTGAACACCGATGAATTAAATCGAGTTTGGTGTTCAAACCAAGCGGAAGACACTCGAAATAATCCTTCGTAGAAATCGATTAAATATTTTGAAAAGCATTTAAAATATATGCAAGTTGAATGAGTAAAAATATTTTGGTTGAAGCATTTTATCAAACATTTGGTCTGCATTATTTTATTTGAAAAACACATAAAATGCTTCGACAATGCATCTTTAAAACTATGGAAAATGATAAGTAAATGCAATAAAAATATATACACGAATTTTTTTATGGATGTTCGGAGACTTCAAATGCTCCTACGTCACCCCTTCTTTCCTTTGGGAAGGATTCACTAGAAGACTTTGATTTATACAACTCTTTGTACAAACCCACTCAGCTAGGACTTACCCACTCCCTAAACTACTCCTAGCACTCAAGATTGAAGGCAGCACGTCACAATCAGCATATTGTTTAATGTCTCATATGCAAAGACTACAAACAAATTGTATTACGTCTTTGTGTAAACACTCACTCAACTAAACTTTGAAGTTCAACTCTCTTGTTTATGTGTGAGTGATTGTGTGTGAGGAATTTATCCTTTACAGTATACATCTCAAACGTATCCTCACACAAGGGCTTGTGCTCTCAACTAGCTGATTTCTTCATGCTAACTGGACATGCTTTGAATCCTCTTCAAAAGCTCTTGTTTGATCTTCAAGATGTATTTATAGGCTCCAACAATCATATATACGTTAGATACATGAATATTACAATTTGGAAAGTTTCTGCACTGTTTCTGAAATTGCAACGGTCAAATTCGTCTTGCTGGGCATTTTCTCGACTGGTCAACTCTCGTCAACTCAACTGGTCGTTCAGTTCAACTGATCAGCAGCTGGTTCAGTTCAGTTCAGTTGGTCAGCTGCTAGGGTCGGTTAAGTTCAGCTGGTTCGGTTCAGTTCAACTGGTTCGGTTGGTCTGGTTCAGTTGATCAGCAGCTAGTTCGGTTCGTTCAGCTGGTTCAGTTGGTTTGGTTCAGTTGATCAGCAGCTGGTTCAGTTCAGTTGGTCTGGTTCAGTTTCAGTTGGTGTGCTGAAATCAGCCTAACTGATTTCAGTTTGTGCAGAACCAGTACCATCATCATCATTTATCAGCATCCTAAACTTTGATTCAAATTTTAACTTCTGAATATGATTTGTAGATCTTTGTCTTATCTTTCCAACTCATACTTAATCGCTTCATTTCAATAACCAAGCTGAGAGATATGACCATAATACCGCAACTGCTCAAATCCAACTGATTGCTGTCTTCATGTGATCAGTTTGGTAATTCAGCGTTAGAACATGATAACATCCGATTTTTCCCAACTGACTTGAAATATGACTTGTTCCAAATTGAGTTTTCTGATCATTCCAGTTGGCGGATTGTCATCTGTATCATCCAGTTGAGATATATCATCAAAACATCGAAGCTTGCCAGAAATTCAGTTTGTGCAAAATTCAGTTTCAGTTTGCTTCTTATTTTTGCAACTTCACACATGAATAAATATGTTAGAAACACAATAACAAATTTTGTTAACATCAAAATCAAGATTGCGAACATGAAATGTTCCAACACAATGTTATTTAATTAATTCAGCACTTGAACTAGTTTAATTATTTGGACTCTAATAGGTCCACTAGTATTTAATTAATTTAACATTTGAATTAATTTAATTAAGTCCATAACAATGTTTATGAAAATCACAATTTTCAAATACATTATTTATTTGGCCAACTTTTAATTTAGGAACACTTCCACAAATTAAAAGCTACCTTTTTCTTATAGAGTCATACTTCTAATTTTTCTTGTGCTTATAAACTCCTTTATAAGCCGTTCCACACATTGAACTAATTTCCTTCTCAACGGGATATAGAAAGCTAATACTTGTGTGGCCCTCAATGGTTCATTGATACAATTAGCGCTGGTTCACATCTCAATGTGATTCAGGACTAAACATGTAACATCTCGAAAATTTAAAGGTCAACATAAACCACATGCATGCAAGTTATTAAATTTCTTTTTTATTTTATTAAATTATTTTAATGCATTAAATGCATGTTTATTTCATGAGTTTGTGTTTTAGTTCATTGTTTGTTTAAAGTTTCATGCATTTGAATTTTATGTTGTGATAAACATAAAAATTGTACATTAATTAAATGTTTTATAATATAAATATATAGTTTTTGTTTTATTAAATATTTAAATATTATATGTTTTATAATAAATTGTATAAAATATAAGTTGTTGTGTAATTACAAGTTTTTACTATTTTTTACAGGTTCGATAAAACAAGAATAAACTTGACGTTTCAAATGGGATTAAGATGATTCTTGGACCTGTAGAAATTTGATGTTAATATCTATAATATTGATGGCAAGCATGAGATAAAAATCTTCTCACAAGTGGGATCAAATTAAGCAACAAATAAAGTTACCAAAGGAGTGGCAGTTTTACCATGCTCTAATATTTTGACCATATCTCTCAAATTACTTGGTCAAATGGTTTGAAAAAAATACCACAACTAGACAACTCAATTATCCACATGTTTATTTTTATGTGAAGAAGCAAATTCGGAGAAGAAGATTTTCAAAAGTGATGTGTAATATAATTTAATATCTTGGAACACCAATGAAGACTTTTGTGTAAAAAAATAATATTTTATTTGTGGTTGTCTCCCCAAATTTGGCTATAAATAGGGGTGCATTGTAATGTATTGAGATATCCCTCATTCTATGAACAAACTTTTGAGTTCATAATATTTCTCTCTATATTTTTCCTTTATTTCTTCATTTAAATATAATTAGCATGATAATTTCATATTCAAAGTTTTACACTTTGAATAATGAATAGCTAACTTCCTAAAGTTGAGATGAAAAGGTGAAACTCTTGGCATGATAATAAGGTTACTAAAAGATAAGAATCTATGTTTTATATTATTTAATCATTATTTATTGCTTATGTTATATTTATTTCTTTAAGTATTTTTATACCCTACTTATATGTGGGAGTTTTGATTTATTGTTGCTATATGTTACACTAAATTCTTGGAACCATTTAAATGTTAGTTTGGTTTTACCAACCATTTAAAGTGGATGCCTTGATTTATTATATATGAATATATCATAATATTAATTTCTTGGTACCATTTAAATGTTAGTTTGGTTTTACCAACCATTTAAAGTGGGAACCTTGATTTAGTGTTTATAAATATATATAGCACAATAAATACTTGACCACATTTATAAGTTTTGGTATATATTATATACTTATAAGATAATAATATATAATATAATATAAATATGATTATTTAATATATTAGAACCATTTTATTAAGTGGATTTCAATATTGTTCGTTAATGATAACTTTATTAAAATACCAAGAGTGGATCCTTTAATCTCAACTACTTAAATTAAAATTTGAACAATTAAAATTTACCCATTAAAGATTCAAACAATTAAAATTAAAAAGAAACAAAAACAAAACAAAACAAAAAGACATTGTATTGGACTTGTAATTTCCTTAGCTTCCCTGTGGATACGATATCGGACTCACTGAATTATACTACTTGTGGACAACCTGCTCTTGGGAGTGCAACAATCAGAGTCGCAACAAGTTTTTGGCGTCGTTACCGGGGAAGTATAATTTAATTTCAAGTCTATTTAATTTCCTTTATAGTTTATTTTTCTTTATTTGAATTTTTATTGATTTGTGTGTTTTTATTCTTTTACATTTGCATTTGCATTTGAATGAGCATTTGGTCACGTACACTTAGTGGTCGACTCATTCAAAATAACCCTTTATTTTTAGAAAACATGGCGGAAGAACCCATCCAAGAAAATGAAGATGAAATTCAATCTCAACATGATCATGAATGATGAAGAACACTTAGAGATCACATGAATCCTACACGTACTAGTGCACCTTCATGTCTAGTTTTTCCCCCTGATGCATCTCATTTCAATTTTAAGCCTGGTATTATCCAACCTTTACCCAACTTTCATGGCTTAGATTCTGAAAATCCATACATGCATTTACGAGAGTTTGAAGAAGTTTGCAACACATATAATGATCTAAATTGTAGCATGAACACCATTCGACTTAAGCTTTTTCCTTTTTCTTTAAAAGATAAAGCTAAAACTTGGCTACAAAATCTTAGATCGGGATCCATTCGAACTTGGGATGAATGGCAACAACAATTTTTGAAAAAGTTTTTTCCATCGCATAGAACAAATTCTTTCAAAAGGCAAATCATCACTTTCACTCAAAGACAAGGAGAAACTTTTTATCAGTGTTGGGATAGATACAAAAAATTTCTTAATCTTTGTCCACATCATGGTTTTGAAATTTGGAGGGTTGTTTCTCAATTTTATGAAGGCTTAACACCTAAAGATAGGCAAATGGTTGAATTTATGTGTAATGGAACATTTGAAGATAAAGATCCAAACGAGACAATTGAGTATCTCGATTCATTAGCTGAAAATGCTCAAAATTGGAACACTATAGGTACAATCGAACCATCAAACAAGATTCAATCTCCTACATCTAGTGGAGGTATGTACACTCTCAAAGATGAACATGATCTTCAAGCTAGATTTACCTCTTTGGCAAGAAAAGTTGAGGCACTTGAATTGAAAAAGAATGGTCAATTAAAATCTGTTCAAGAAATTGTGTGTCACATCTGTGATATAAGTGATCATTTTACAAAAGATTGTCCCACTTTGCCCTCTTTTAAAGAATGTCTCCATGAACAAGCCAATGTTTTGAACAATTTCAAAAGACCAAATTTTGAACCATTTTCTCAAAATTACAATCCAGGTTGGCGAAATCATCCAAATTTTAGTTGGAGGAATGATAATGCTACACAATTTCCGCAACCACATTTTCAAAATCAACAAAATTTTCAAAATTATGCACCTTATGTTCCTCCACCTAAAAGGAATTTGGAAGATTTATTGAATTCTTTCATTGCAAAGCAAGAGTCTATCAATACTCAAACTGCTCAAACCATGACATATTTGAAAGATACTCTTGCTAAATTTGCATATGCACTTAATGTTCATGAAAAAGGTAAATTTCCTTCACAACCTCTGCCTAATCCCAAGGATCATCATTCACAAACTGGAACTTCTGGAACTCAACCGATGGATCAGGTAAAATCTGTTATTACCCTTCGAAGTGGTAAGGTTGTGGAAAAATCCATTCTTGAACCTTGTGAAGATGATGATAAATCAACTTCAAAGGGTAAGGAAGTGGAACCCATAACTTGCGAAGAGGAGGTTCAACAGACAGTGTCACCACCATTCCCTCATGCATTGAAAAATACAAAAAAAATCAAATTTGAATTCTGATATATATGATATTTTTAAACAAGTAAAAGTTAATATTCCTTTATTAGATGCAGTAAAACAGGTACCATCATATACCAAATTTTTGAAAGACTTGTGCACTGTGAAAAGAAAATTGAATGTGAAAAAGAAAGCATTTTTAGCCGAACAAGTAAGTGCAATCATTCAAAATAATAATACTTTGAAATACAAAGACCCAGGTTGTCCTACTATTTCTTTTATTATTGGAGAACGAAAAATTAAAAAATCATTGCTTGACCTTGGAGCTAGTGTGAATTTACTTCCATATTCAGTTTATCAAGAACTCAATATAGAGGAGTTAAAACCTACTTCGGTAACACTTTTACTTGCTGATAGATCTGTTAAAGTGCCAAGAGGTATGGTAGAATACGTGTTGGTCCAAGTTGATAACTTTGTATATCCTGTCGATTTCATAGTTTTAGATACACAACCTATTGAAGCTTGTAATGCAATTCCTGTAATTTTATGTCGTCCATTTTTAGCAACTTCTAATGCTCTTATAAATTGCAGGAATGGAATAATGAAGTTGTCATTTGGTAACATGAACTTGGAGCTTAATGTGTTTAATCTTTGTAAGCAACCACATGACAAAGGAGATGAAAGTGAAGATGAAAATCTTATTGAAACTCTTGTGGAAGAAAACATTCAAGAAGGGAGTACTCGTGACCAATTAGATATTTGTTCAATCGATACTGTTAAAGAAAATATTGAAATTGATCTTGATTATTTTATTATGTATTACCCGTTACCAGGATCAGAAAAAGAATTTGAGGCAAAGTATGAGAACAAAGACGAACCACCCATATTGGAGTTAAAACCCTTGCCAAAAGAATTGAAGTATGCATTTCTTGGAGAAGATGAAACATATCCGGTGGTAATTTCTTCCAAACTATCAAGTAATCAAGAAGGTAAATTAGTTGATATGCTTAAAAGACATAAAAATGCAATTGGTTGGACACTAAAAGATCTTAAGGGCATTAATAAACTAATTTGCACTCACAAAATTCACTTAGAAGAAAATGCTAAAACATCTCAACAACCACAAAGGAGATTAAATCCACACATGAAAGATGTTGTGAAAACTGAAGTTCTTAACTACTTGATGTTGGGATTATCTACCCTATTTCTGATAGTAAGTGGATAAGCCCAACACAAGTAGTTCAAAAAAAATCGGGCATCACAGTGATAAAAAATGAAAAAGGTGAATTGTTAACAAGTCGAGTCCCATCTAGTTGGCGGATGTGTATTGATTATAGAAAATTAAATGACGCCACTAGAAAAGATCATTTTCCATTACTATTTTTGGATCAAATTTTAGAAAGAGTAGCAGGTCATCCATACTACTGTTTTCTTGATGGATATTCAGGTAATTATCAAATTCCCATTGCACTAGAAGATCAAGAAAAAACTACATTCACATGTCCTTTTGGAACATTTGCATTTAGAAGGATGCCATTTGGATTATGCAATGCATATCAACATTTCAAAGATGTATGCTAAGCATTTTTTGCGACATGGTGGATGATAGGATCGGTTATCACACTAAGAGTGTTTAGAAGGGGGGGTTGAATAAACACTCACACTTAAAATTGTTCTTTAAGAATATTTGAGTTCAGTTTAGTGACAAACTGAAGCTCGGAATCTTGTTGGTCAATAACAATCAGTTAAACTGGAGTAGTTGCGGAAAGTAACTGACTGAAAGATAGAATACAAAAACTGAAATAAATATACAAGAGTTGTTTCTGGATGTTCGGAGAATTTAATTACTCCTATGTCACCCCTTCTATCACAAGGATAGGATATTCACTAAAAGACTTTGATCAAATACAACGCTTGTACAGACCCACTTCAGTTTGGACTTACAACTGCCAAAACTGAAACTCTTAGTTATACACAATGTTTTCAGTACGTAACTGATATTTGCACAATTGAGTCTAACAACTTTTTAAAGAGTGCTAATAAGCTCAGATTGTAGCGTTGATTGCTACGAGTAATTCAAATGAGAGTGAGCTGAGATTTTGACAGAGTAACAGCATGCTTAAGATTTAATGATTGTCACTACTTCATCTGCTGTTCTTCAGTTATATTTATACTTCTTTTTCAACGGTAACTTTGATATGCATTTGAATTCTAGTATCCGTTGATTCCTTCTTCATCATTCCTTGGGCAATGTTCTCTTCATTGATTGTGATACGGCGTCTTAAATGCAATAGCCGAAACACATTGTTCTATGATGTAGTGATCGAGGTGCGACACTCTTGTAATTCGTTTGTCTCCTTTGGTCTTTCCCAAGATGGCTTCAGTTGAGAAGCTTTTAAGACATTCTGTTTTTAACTGATCACTTTCAACTGATCATTTTACTTCGTATCATTGTGTCAAATGTCTTCAGTTGCCGAATATGCTTGTGCACATCAATTGATTCATATTTTGTTAATTGATTGATTTACGTTTTGTCAAACTCCAGAATCTTGTTTCCAACAATTTCCCCCTTTATGGTGTTTGACAAAACTAAGTGATTTAAGATCGGATAGCTGAGCTCTTTGTAGACTATGCAGCTGAATTATAAAATAACTGGGTTTCTTGTAGATAACATAAAAACTGAAAATATAATATCTGGATTCCTTGTAGATAACATAGAAACTGAAAATATAATGTCTGGATTCCTTGTAGATAACATAAAAACTGAAAATATAATATCTGGATTCCTTGTAGATAACATAGAAACTGAAAATATAATGTCTGGATTCCTTGTAGATAACATAAACTGAGAGTAATTCGATTAGATCTTCTTCAGCTGCTTTGTCCTTCCCCCTTTTTGTCAAACAGTTCCATTTGGTCTGATAACTTTCGAACGTCAATGGATAATAGTTTTACATCTGCTGAGATACTTGAGGCGATAGTTGTGAAGGAGGTTTGTAGCAATGTGATTTGATTAGAAACAGAGGTTTCCAGTCGCTCAACTCTCTGACTGATTATATTCTGAGTTGTAAAGAATGATCCAATTAGCCCTTGCTTCATTTCTTGAACAGTCTTGCTAAGAGAGTCCATGTTGGCTTGAAGACTTTTTAATTTTGCTGAGTCAAATTCAATCGAAGAATCTAATTTGACAGTATGCGTCAGCTGTTCGTGTTGAATTTTCTTGATGTCAGTTATCATCTGCTGCATGCTGTACTGTATATTCTGAATTTCTTCAAGAACAGTATCCATTTCTGTAGATTGAATTGATGGTTGCTGGTTGGGTGTATCTGAATGCTTTGATGGTTGGCCAAAAAGAACTAATGCTTGATTAGTTTCCATTGTTCCAATCGTAGATTGAGTTGGAATTTTTTCTTGAATTTGATCAAAGAATGGTCTGTTTGCCTGAATGATGGAGATGGATGGTTCATGCATAGAGGCTTCCTGTGGAGGATTAACTGGACTTTGTTCTTTCTCTTTTGATTGAGTGAGCAACTGACTTTCTTTATATTCAGCAGTTTCTGGGTCTGATGGTTTTGCTTGTTCGTCAGTTTGAGTAACTTGTTCAGCAGAAATTTCTGACTGAACAGGTACTTCAGTTTGAGCTTTTTCTGATGCAGTTATCTCTTTTTCTGAATTTTGGATTGGTTCTTCAGTTGGGTCTTCAGTTTGAGCAGATATAACTTTTTCATCAATGAGTGACTCAGTTGGAGCTTCAGATGGTATTTTAATATCTTGCTCTGGTTGTTCAGCTGACTGAGCAACTGGGTCATACTGAGCTTCTAATGCAACGGCTTGAATGATTTCATCGATGTTTGCCAAAGATAGTTCTTCTTCAGAGTATAACTGTTGTTCTTGCTGAGAAGATTGAGGCATTTCCTGAACTGGGTTTTCAGTTGACTGTGATGGAAATAGTTCTATCTGTGTAGAGAAGGATGAATCTTTTCCAGGATTTGAGTTGAAAAGTTTTTCATGAATAACCAGTTCCTGATCTTCTTCCCAAAATCTTATTTCCCTTTGGAGGCTACTAAGATCTGCGTCCAGTTGGGTGAACACAGCTCTATCATTGTATGCGGTTGGACTTGTTGGATGGTAGTTGGACTTCAGCTGTGCTACCATTTTTGCTAACTTTTTGGCGCGAATTTGATCAAAGAAGTATTTCTGCCTTTCTAATGCTTGTGAAATGGTAGCAGCTTTGACTACTTTCATCACAATTGCTTCTAATTTGATGAACTTTTTCAGTTGAGATCTATGCTTTAGTTCTTTAGCAAAGATTTCTGTTCTGAAGCTTTTCCAACGGTCAAAAGATTTTAATTGTGATGTGGCAAAGCCATTGACTTGTTCCCAAACAAGATCAATGTATGTTTGAATCACATTGGATGGCCTGAATTCTTCAACTAGCTGTCCTTTTCCTTTATTAGTTGAAAGGATGTGAGGAAGATCCATCCCTGAGTGTGTTGCTTGCACTGGTTCTCTTAATATTATGCCTTTAGATCTGGCCCTTGGCAAGATGGTAGGGTGATTCACAAGGGTTAATGGGGCTTTAACTTTAGCTGTTGTCGTGGCTTTGATAACTGGTTCATCAGGTGAGAGTACCTGCAAGGGTATAGCTTGAATGGGTTGTTGATCAGCTGATTGAAAAACTTCCATTCTGGTTGTTGTTTTGGTTCTTTTAGTCCTTGGTCTTTTGGCAAGCTTCGGTGAAGGATTTTTCTCTGTGTCTGATTCACTGAGAATCAGTTTTCTTTTTGTCGTTTTGACCTTCTTAACTGGTGATGATTCAACTTCCAGTTTGGTCCTTGATACCAAGACGTTTTTGGCAGTAAAAACTTTGAATTTTGATGTTACTTCAGCATTTTCAGTTACTAAACCTTTCAGTTTTAATAGATAACTGATCTGGA
Source organism: Primulina eburnea (assembly GCF_022965805.1). NCBI lineage: Eukaryota > Viridiplantae > Streptophyta > Magnoliopsida > Lamiales > Gesneriaceae > Primulina > Primulina eburnea. The sequence goes on along the minus strand of NC_133104.1, from coordinate 24,093,788 downwards.
TAGCAAAGCCACATGATTGTTTGGATGACTTGAGCATATTCTTCAAGATGTTAAACAGAATACATCTCCAATTTACTTTCTTTTTACTCATGATTAAGGTCATTACCTGGAATTTTTCGAGTGTAAGAGCAGCGTAAGAACCGGCTTTTGCTAATATTCCCTTTGCTACGATATCAGCTAGCAACTGAATTTCTGGTTTCAGTTCCATCTTTGGATCGGAAACCTTGATTTTTTTGTCCATCAGCAGATAGTCGGGATTGCATTTCTTCAATGTCCTGAGTTTTCACTTCAGAAAAATTCACATAACCATCAGTTGGTAGAGAAAAGATTTCTCCGAAAGATTCCTCAGAAAGACGTAACAACTGATCGTTGATAGTTACAGATATAGTGTCATTATTAGTGATAAATCCTTTTCTGTAGAATTCGTTGACTTCTTTGAGATATATCTTCTGGGAAGATTGTCCTAAGAATTTCCTGAGACCTGCTGATTCAAGCTTTAGAAATACATCCTTAATAGCTGTTTCTTGAATCGATAGAACGGAGTCAAAATCGATGACCAGTGCATTCAATATATGAGCAGGAATTTGAGTTGCCATTGATAGCTGAGTGATTTCCTGTTAGAGACAAAAATTATAGATTTGCTTTGAGAATAGAAAATAATCGTGAATGTAAGGAAGACGAACTGAATCAAAGCGGGTAAAATACTTTTGTTTGTGACTGTTTGAATTATTGGACACGTGTCAGTCCAGGAAAAAATTTGAATAAGAAATGTGTGTACGTGTGCTGTAAGCGTGTGTACAATTTTGAACGGTTAAAAATGTGTCCACGTAATAATCTGAAATTCATCATGATTTGGCAGACAGTCACGTCTTTTGATTTGGAATATAATAGATTTAATTAGTTAACTTATATGAGAAGATTAGTGAAATTGTCAACTGATCGATCAGTTAGTGAAGCTGAGTCTTTTCAGTTGAGAATACACTAACAACTGTCTTCTCAGTTAACCTCTTGAACCACCATTCCCCCTAAACACATGCGTTAAAATAAAATAATGCTGGTTATTTAAGACAATCTTGAGACTTAGTAGTGTAATCATCATTTAAGGAAGTGTCTTTTCATTTTCCTCGTCTTGACCTATAAATAAAAGTAGAGGAGTTAGTCACAAGTATCAGAAAAAAATGGAAGGAGTAGGCAGTTCAAACGTTTCTCCATTTTCGCTTGAGGCTGAAAAAGCTGCCATAGAAGACAAGGTTTTTTTATGCCAGTCTTCCCTATTGGGAAGAGTTACAGGAGCTGGAGCTTCTGTACAATTCTGGGAGGGTTACCACTTTCAAGCGGATGGCCCAGCTGAAAGAGGTGCGAAGGCACTTAAATATTTCTGTGGAGGTGGATGCTTTCAAGGAAGGCCATCTCTATGAGCTGATGCTTCGCAAGGAGCTGGAGATCCTTAACGGCATTGCTTCTTCTCACAGCTTCTCCAAGACTTCTTCCTCAGCTTTGGCTGTTTGGATGATGATGTGGATAGCTAGTGTTGAAGAAACTTATCAACATGTTGTTCTCTACAAAATTTATGGATAAATAAAATGTTTATTTTGATGATGCGTCATTTTTCTTCATTTCTGCACATAATGATCTGTGTAAAATTCATCAGTTGCAAACTTATTAGCAAACAAAGAATATATGTGATAAGTAGACAAGTAAACTGTTTAAGAAGCTAATTATCATAAATTTATTATGAACTGATATTATTTAATCGGTTGTTAATGAAAATTAAACTAGTGTCAGTTGATAGTGAACAACTGATAACTTAATAGTTCTCGGTATATGTGAAAGCCTCTTTAATTGATTTGAGACTCTTCAGCTTCTCCAATGTCTTTGTCCTATAAATAAGATGATAATGATTAGAGTGTAATGCAGTATTAGTGCAAAATATTCCAATATGTCCGATTCGGATACATGCAGCAGTACTCATGTCCATGTGACTGAACAATCAGCTCCTCGGTTAGCAGATATCAAAAGAAAAATGGAAAGATATGTCCTGCAGAAGGTGTTGACAACATGGGAGAAAATTCATGAATTGAAGAGGGTTAGTGACAGTGGTGCTATTCCTACTCGTGCTCAGGAGGCAAGAGCACTGAAGTATCTTGCACGTTTTGAAGTTAGGCATGTTAGAGATTTGGTTGAAGACGATTGTCTTTTGGAGGCGTTGTTGTGGAAGGAGTGGCATGTTGTTGATAAGATTTCGAAATCTAGGGCATTTGCTAGAGTTCGAATTTATGAATTAAATGATTGGGTTAGAGCATGGCTTGATTCAGTTTATGCCATGATATGTTCTGTAAACTGGAAACGTTGGTATGATTAATAAAGTGTTATTTTTGATTTTTTGTTTTCTTATTTTCTGCATATAATTCTGTTAGTGAAGCAAAATTAATAATTTCTAAGACAAATCAATTAAACCAAGTATATTTCTAAAATAAGAGAACTTAGCCTCGGGTAATGGTTTTGTGAAGATGTCAGCTGCTTGCTGTTCAGTTGAAATATACTCTAGTCGAATATCCTTCTTCAATGCATGATCCTTGATAAAGTGATGCCTGACATCTATATGCTTGGTCCTTGAGTGAAGAACTTGATTATAAGTAATGGCAATTGTGCTTGTATTATCACAAAATATGGGCGATTCCGTTGACTTGACTCCATAATCCTTCAGTTTTTGTTGAATCCAAATCAGTTGTGCACAGCAGCTACCAGCAGCAAGATATTCTGCTTCAGTAGTTGATGTAGCTATAGATGTCTGTTTCTTGCTGAACCAAGAGATCAGTCTATCTCCTAAGAATTGACAAGATCCACTTGTACTTTTGCGATCAAGCTTACATCCTGCATAATCTGCATCTGAGTATCCAACTAAATTGAAGGTGGAGTCTTTGGAATACCATAATCCAACATTTTGTGTATCCTTTAGATATCTTAGAATTCTTTTGGCTGCTGAGAAATGTGATTGCTTAGGGTTCGCTTGAAATCTGGCACACATACAGACAGCAAAAACAATATCAGGGCGACTGGCTGTTAGATATAGCAATGAACCTATTAATCCTCTATATAATGTCGCTTCTACTGATATTCCCCCTTCGTCAATGTCTAGTTTAATTGATGAGCTCATGGGAGTTGTTGCTGCTGAACATGATTCCATACCAAATTTCTTTAGCAGCTCCTTTGTATATTTTGTTTGACTAATGAATATACCAGTTTCCAGTTGCTTCACTTGCAGTCCAAGAAAGAATGTCAGTTCACCCATCATACTCATTTCAAATTTATCCTGCATTAACTTAGCAAACTTTTCACACAATTTGGGGTTAGTTGACCCAAAAATTATATCATCAACATAAATTTGAACTAACAAGATATGATTATTTTTAGCAAAGTTGAATAAGGTCTTATCAACTGATCCTACTGAAAAATCATAATCAGTTAGGAATTTTGAGAGAGTTTCGTACCAAGCTCTGGGAGCTTGTTTAAGACCATATAATGCTTTGTTTAAATAATATACGTGATCAGGAAATTTGTGATTAATAAAACCTGGAGGTTGTTCGACATATACTTCTTCCTGTAACTGACCATTTAGGAATGCACTTTTCACATCCATCTGATAAACTTTGAAGTATTTGTGGGATGCAAAAGCAAGAAATATCCTGATTGCTTCCAATCTTGCAACTGGAGCATACGTCTCATCATAGTCAATTCCTTCTTCTTGCCTATATCCCTGTGCTACTAGTCTTGCTTTGTTGCGTATAACTGAGCCATCCTCGTTTAGCTTATTCCTGTAATCCCATTTCGTACCTATAATGGTTTTTGAAGTTGGTCTTGGAACTAAGTTCCAGACGTTATTGTGAGTGAACTGATTTAGCTCTTCTTGCATAGCATTTACCCAGTTGGGATCAGCAAGAGCTTCATCAGTTTTCTTTGGTTCCAGTTGTGAGGCAAAAGCTGAGTGAATAAATAAATTTAACAATTGATTACGAGTTCTTACAGGATCAGATGGATTTCCTATTACCAGATGAGGTGGATGTGATTTTTTCCATCTGTATTCTGTATTTGTTGCATCTGCAACTTCTTCAGTTGGCATCTGAGTGTGATTTTCAGTTTCAGTTGATGTCTCACCAGCTGGTATTTGAATGCTATCAGTTTCCCTTAATATTGTCATTGAATTCATGCTCATTTAATTGGTCTAGAATCTCTGGTTCTGGTGTTTGGAAGATGTCTTGAATGTTATGACTTTCATCTCTATCATCATCGTCCAAGCTAATATATGTCAATCGATCAGCTAGCGCAACTTGATCAGTTGGCTTGTCAGTTAGTTCATGTTCATCAAAATTAACATGCGCAGATTCTTCAACATTTAAAGTTTTCTTATTAAAGACTCTATAAGCTATACTAACTGATGAATATCCAAGGAAAATTCCTTCTGCAGATTTTGCATCAAATGCTTTTAAATAATTTTTACCATGATCATGAATGAAGCATTTACAGCCAAATATTTTAAAATAGGTGATTATACTTTTTCTTCCATGCCAGATCTCATATGGTGTTTTCATATGATTCTTATTAATCATCGATCTGTTCTGAGTATAGCATGCAGTGTTTACTGCCTCTGCCCAAAATCTTTGAGAAATCCCCGAATCAGCAAGCATTGTTCTAGAAGCTTCCTTTAGGGTCCGATTTCTTCTCTCAGCTACACCGTTTTGCTGAGGAGTTCTTGCTGCTGAGAGCTCATGCTTGATTCCAGCATTTTCTAGAAAATTTGAAAGTGTTTGATTGATGAATTCAGTTCCTCGATCAGATCTGATTCGATCAATCCCAACTGATTTTTCATTTAAAAGTCTTTGAAAAGTTTAATCAGTTGTGCAGTCGTATGGTCTTTGGATTTTAGAAATATAACCCAAGTAAATCTTGAAAAGTCATCTACGACCACCAGGGTGTATTTCATTCCCCCTAAGCTCATGACTGGAATTGGACCGAAGAGATCCATGTGCAATAGTTCTAAGCATCGGGATGAAGATTTACAGCCCTTGTTTTTGAAAGAAGATCGTACTTGTTTTCCATATTGACATGCTGAGCAAAGTTTTTCTTTTGAAAAATTTATTTTGGGCAGACCAGTTACAAGTTCATGTTTACTCAGATAAGCAATGGATTTAAAGTTCAAATGATTTAACCTTTTATGCCATAACCAGTTTTGAGATGAATTTGAAGCAATGAAGCAGACTGGTGCATGAGGCTGTTCATTCCAACTGACTTTATATGTGTTTCCACATCTTTTGCCAGTTAGTATGATTTCATCAGTTGATGTTTTAACTGAGCATGAGTTTTTATCAAACTGTACTAGAAATTCATTGTCGCATAATTGACTTATACTAATCAAGTTATACTTTAGATTTTCTACCAATAAAACATCTTTAATAGTAAAGTTACCATGGATAATCTTACCTTTACCCACGGTTTTACCTTTGGAATTATCTCCGAAGCTGATGTTTGGACCACTATATTTGGTCAGTTGAGATAGCACATTTGCATCTCCTGTCATATGTCGTGAGCAACCGCTGTCCAAATATCATATTGAATTTCTATCTGTTCCTGTTACCTGCAAGCACATACATAATATGATTTGGTACCCATATCTATTTGGGTCCACGATTTATTAGTCTCTTTGGAATCCATACTTGGATTAGTCTAACTGTCTTTCCAGTAGCTCTGTTCCACATTGTTCTTCTTGGCTTCTGTGTGTTAGGTGTGTGTTGTATAGATGACACAGTATGCATTTTGATTTGGTTCGACTGATTGTTTAGTCTGTATCTTTTCTGAACTGGTTTGGAGTTGTAATAACTCGAGTAGTTATTTGAACGATTCCTTCCAAACATTTTTGATGACTGACCTACTGAGTCAGTAGAGATTTTTGGACTGTAGCCAACTCCATGTCTTTTCCCCTTATACATATTCTCAATGGATTGTTTATTCATTTTGCTAGGCTTAAATTTTTCTTGATCTACTGTTGATCTGACAAATTGAATGTACTTTCCTTTGTTTGCTGTCAACAGTGGTTGTGTATCATTTGAAAACGTTTCTCCTTGATTACTGAATCCTAAACCAGTTTTGTCACAAACTGATTTTTGTGAGTTATGCATTTCATTTAATGCAGTAGAAGACTTATTCCAGGATTGAATAAGTTCAGTCTGTTTTGAAATTTCAAGGATCAATTTCTGGATCAGTGACTGATCTTTCTTTCTTTCTTCTTTCATTTCAGCAATTTCCCTTCTTAGACTCAACACATCAACTGACTCATCAGTTTTGGTTTTGTTGTCTATGGGATCATTTTGCTTTGATTTCATTTCCTCAAATGATGATGCAAGTTTCTGGTACTCATTTACCATATCATGCAATGTCAAGATGAGTTCTTCTCTTGTAAAGTCAATTGAACTAAAATCAAATACCTGGTGACTTGTCGATTCTGCTTCAGTATGATTTGCCATTAGGCATTTGACCTCCTCTTCATCACTTGAGCTTTTTGAACTTTCTGGTTCTGATTCATCACTATCAGTTTCTGCCCATCTGGATTTGCTCTCTTCAGCTAGTAGAACTTCGTGTTTCTTTCTGTAGGTTTTCTTATCTTCTCTGGGCCTTCTTTTATGATCATATGCTTTCTTTCTTCTGTCAGTTGATCCTTGACTGTCTTTTTTAGGTTTAGGACAGTCTGCAATGTAATGACCTGTTTTGCCACAATTGTAGCAAGCATTTGTTTCTTCTTTTGGATTGTTTTTCTGGTATGGCTTCTGAAAGTTTCCTTGGTTCTTTCTCATGAACCTCCCGAACTTTTTGATGAATAATGACATTGCATCACTGCTTAATTGATCAGCAGATTTCTCAGTTGAACTGTTTGATTCAGTTCTGACAGCTGCTAAGGCAGTTGTAGTTGTGGGAGTAGATGATTCTCCTTCCCTGTTCTGCAATTCAAATTCAGCGAACAGTTCATGAATTTCGATCTGATTCAGGTCTTTTGATTCTCTCATAGCCATTGTTTTGACGTCTCATTCCTTTGGAAGACCTGTCATTATTTTCAATGCAACTTCTTTGTTAGTATGCACTTTCCCGAGTGCATTTAATTCATTTACAATACTGCTCACTCTTTCATCATACTCATTCATTGTCTCTCTAACCTTCATTTTGATATTGTCGAATTTCTGGACAGCAACAGATAGTTTGTTTTCTTTTATTTGGTCGTTTCCTTCATACAACTGAATCAACTTCTCCCATATTTCTTTTGCTGTTTTGCACATCTTTATTTTGTTGAAGGTTGCTTTATCCAATGTTTTGTATAGAGTATCTTTGGCCACGTTGTCAAGGTTGGCTTTTCTCTTGTCCTCAGTCGTCCACTCTTCTCTGGGCTTCTGAATTCTCTGTGGCGCCCCTTCAGTTATAGCTATTGCTGTGTTTGCTTTCAGAATCTTCATGGGTCCGTCTGTTATGACAAACCACATATCATCATCTTGTGCAGCTAAGTGAGCCTGCATTCTTATTTTCCAGTCATCAAAATCTTCTCTTGAGAACATACGAATTTTATTGAAAGAAGTCATTCTAACAGATTTATAGATCAGAAGTATTCAAAAAACAAGATTCAACTGCTCTGATACCACTTGATAGGATCGGTTATCACACTAAGAGTGTTTAGAAGGGGGGGGAGGGGGGGGTTGAATAAACACTCACACTTAAAATTGTTCTTTAAGAATATTTTAGTTCAGTTTAGTGACAAACTGAAGCTCGGAATCTTGTTGGTCAATAACAATCAGTTAAACTGGAGTAGTTGCGGAAAGTAACTAACTGAAAGATAGAATACAAAAACTGAAATAAATATGCAAGAGTTGTTTCTGGATGTTCGGAGAATTTAATTACTCCTACATCACCCCTTCTATCACAAGGATAGGATATTCACTAAAAGACTTTGATCAAATACAACGCTTGTACAGACCCACTTCAGTTTCGACTTACAACTGCCAAAACTGAAACTCTTAGTTATACACAATGTTTTCAGTACGTAACTGATATTTGCACAATTGAGTCTAACAACTTTTTAAAGAGTGCTAATAAGCTCAGATTGTAGCCTTGATTGCTACGAGTAATTCAAATGAGAGTGAGCTGAGATTTTGACAGAGTAACAACAGGCTTAAGATTTAATGATTGTCACTACTTCATCTGCTGTTCTTCAGTTATATTTATACTTTTTTTTAACGGTAACTTTGATATGCATTTGAATTCTAGTATCCTTTGATTGCTTCTTCATCATTCCTTGGGCAATGTTCTCTTCATTGATTGTGATACGGCGTCTTAAATGCAATAGCCGAAACACATTGTTCTATGTTGTAGTGATCGAGGTGCGACACTCTTGTAATTCGTTTGTCTCCTTTGGTCTTTCCCGAGATGTCTTCAGTTGAGAAGCTTTTAAGACATTCTATTTTTTAACTGATCACTTTCAACTGATCATTTTACTTCGTATCATTGTGTCAAATGTCTTCAGTTGCCGAATATGCTTGTGCACATCAGTTGATTCATATTTTGTTAATTGATTGATTTACGTTTTGTCAAACTCCAGAATCTTGTTTCCAACAGTGGAAAATTGTTTGGAAATTTTCATGGATGATTTAACTATCTTTGGGAATACATTTGATAATTGTCTTGAAAATTTGGAAAAAGTTTTAAAAAGATGCGAGGAAAAAGGTCTTATTTTAAATTGGGAAAAATGTCATTACATGATTACTTCTGGAATTGTTTTGGGACATGTCGTGTCAACTGATGGAATTGAAGTTGATAAAGCAAAAGTTGATGTCATTTCCAATTTACCCCCTCCAAAAACCATTAAAGAAATTCGCTCATTTTCGGGACATGCTGGATTTTATAGGAGGCTTATAAAGGACTTTAGTTTAATCTCTAAACCCATTTGTAACCTCTTAACAAAAGACACTGCATTTGAGTGGACTCAAGAATGTCAAAATGCTTTTGATAAAATCATTCGGCATTTAACATCAGCTCCTATCATGCAACCTCCTGACTGGTCTTTACCATTTGAAATCATGTGCGATGCGAGTGATTATGCAGTGGGTGCAGTACTGGGTCAAAGAAGAAACGGTAAGCCTTATGTGATATATTATGCAAGTAGAACTTTAAACAATACTCAAATGAATTACTCCACAACTGAAAAAGTACTACTTGCTGTAATATTTGAATTAGATAAATTTCGTTCTTATTTGATTGGATCAACGACTATTGTGTTTACTGATCATTCTACTATTAGATATTTGTTGACCAAACAGGATGCAAAGCCACGACTGATACGATGGATTTTGTTGCTCCAAGAATTTGACATTGTGATCAAAGATAAAAAAGGAACCGAGAATGTCGTAGCCGATCATTTATCGAGACAAGTAACAGGATCATCTTGTGAAATGACACCAATTAAGGATAATTTTCCTAATGAACATCTATTTTCAGTTACTACTACACCTTGGTTTGCTAACATAGTAAATTTTCTTGTGACAGAAAAAATTCCACCGCAATGGAGTTCCCAAGACAAAAGAAAATTTTTGAATGAGGTAAAAAACTTTTATTTGGATGATCCGTATCTGTTCAAGTATTGTCCAGATCAAATTTTTCGACGTTGCATACCCGACAATGAGGAAAATTACGATCAAGATGGACAGACTCATATGTTGTAAAGCATGTATATCCTTATGGAGCTGTGGATATTGAAAATCCTAAAAATGGTAATGTTTTTAAAGTGAATGGACAAAGGCTTAAACCATTTTTGGAAAATGAAATATTTCAAGAAGAGTTTATTTCCCTTTCTGATCCTTAAATTTTTATGTTGCATTTAATTTTGTTATTTTTTATTTCAGGTTTCTTTAATCTTTTTATTTCCCGGTTAAATGGCGGATAACGGTACTCCGTGACTCTCATAGTCGGTTAAATAAATTTCCCACAATTACTGATAAAAAAATTATAAAAAAATAATTTCTTTTCTTTTCAAAATGGATGAAATTCTCTCAAAAATTTGTAAATTTTTTCCTTCTGTTTCTGAAAATGTTCTAAGAAAAATTTATGCAGGAAGGTGTGAAAGATTGAGATTGCTAATGCAAAAAGGAATTCCAGAAGATATTCGTCTTGTAATAGAAGCTAAGGTCCGATTAGGAGGAGAAGTTCCACAATCATTGCTCATTCGGTATTTGCCTGGATTAGGAAAAAGCACTTAAGCGAAAAAACGAATGGCCAAAATTTTAGGGGTTTCTCGTAAGTGTGCAAGATGGACTTGTGACAAGCGATGCAGATCTTTGGGATGTGTTTCCAATAACAGAGAAGATAAAATTTGTTTCATTAAGAATGGGCTGAGTAAGGAGTCTTTAGATAACATTTTATTGACTCTTGAGACGCATTCTAGTGGACATGTGCATATTGAACTACTCCGTTTATGGAAACAATTCCAAGATGAGTGTCATAGTCTTGGGAATCCGATTAAAAAAGACCATGTTTGCCAATTTATAAGAAAATTGTATGGGAAGCATATCCTCGACTCATAGAAGGCGTTGAAGCCGTTTCTGGACGAAAAACCAGAGGAAAATTGTGAGCCACAATCACACTACTGTTTATATGCATGTGTGTCATTATTGTTTTTACTATTTATTCTGTTTACAGCTGTGACCCATAGTTTTGTTATGATAACATATTATCCCTATAAAATCTCTCATCTTTCTCTCTATTTTCGCAGACCAAAAAAGAAAGTAAAAACATGGCTGGATCTTGTACACAAACATTGAAAAATAATTTGGGTATTTTGTGGGTCGAGTCCTGGAAAAAATGAAGTGTTTGCAGAAGCAGCGAATAATCTTGGAAATATATTGGCTGAGAGAAAAATTCACTTGGTATATGGGGGAGGTAATATTGGCTTAATGGGATATGTTTCAACATCTGCTCATCTTGGAGGTAGTCAGGTTTTGGATATTATTCCTACAGCTTTAGCTGAAGGAAATATTACAGGTGTTACGATTGGGGAGGAATTAAAAGTTTCTTCTATGTATGAAAGAATCACTCAAATGATTGAAAATTCTGATGCTTTTATCGCACTACCAGGTGGTTTTGGTACATTAGGAGAAATTTTTCACACTGTTTCTTGGACACAACTTAATATTCATAATAAACCTGTGGACTTGTTGAATATCAATAATTATTATGACAGTTTTTTGACATTTCTTGATAAAGCTGTGGAACGAAATTTCATTTCAGAAAATTCATGACGGATGCTCATTTGTGCTTCGACTGCCGACCAATTAATTGATAATTTGGAAGCTTTTGTTCATAAGCATGATCCGATGATAACAAAGATAAATTGGTCGCAATCAAGCAGTAAGAAAAAAAAAGTTGGATCATTGATTCAAAAGTCGTGGATTGGTTTGCGTTTGTTTCAGTTTGTTCTCTTCAATAAAATTCCAGGTGATATCTCTTTCATTATGTACTCTTTATTAATAGTTATTTTGACATTAGAGACAATGTCATATTCTGATTGGGGGGAGAAAAAACTTATATAAAAAAAATTAAAAAATATATAAAAATATATATTATTTTATAACAAAATCATGTTTATTGTTTGTATCTTTGTAATTTTTGCATAAATATCATATATTACATATTTGAAAGGTTTAAATTAGAAAATGTATTAATCTATCTAAGGATGTTTAATTTTTATTTGGAAAAAAAAAGTCAATTTTAATATTCTGATCAATATAAAAACATGATTTATGAAATCTTTTTGAATGATTAACCATTGTGATAAAATCAGGTATTAAAGTATATGGCCCAAGATATATCTTATAAGAGTGCCTAAAATTTTAAACTCACACATATTTTGTGAGTGAGTGGAGAGGAGTGAGAAAATAGCTTTCGAGCCTTTATTGATCATGAGAGAGACTATCTATTGTTTAGATCTTGAGTTCTTATTTTGAAAAAAAAATGATATTTCCTGAAAAAAAAAGAGGAGAAAAATACAAAAAGAATGATATTGAAGATCTATGTAATTTTTAATATATATGCTACGACCCATATATCTCTCATAAAAAAAATAAAAAAAAAAAGAAAGAGAGAAATTTATTGTACAAATTAAATAAATATGTGGTCAAGAAGCATAAACTTAGTCTGATTCCATGATGTTATGAAAAAAAAAAGAAAAAAATATATCAGGAAAAAAATATATAATAAGAACAACTAGATTTTGAATCAATGGATTTTCTATCTTTTGATTAGTTTGGCTCGCCTGTCTGTCTGCATTCTGTAAATCGTTTTTCTGAGCATTTATCTGTATTCCAACTCCATGAGAGAAATCGTTGCCATAAATTGAAACATTTATTAACCTGTGAGGATATGGAGTTGAGACTCTTACTAGGAATTCTGAAGGCCGTGTACATTTAACTACCTGAAATAAGCTTTTAATTGATCGTCTCAAATTATTTCATAAATTATAATTATGATGATCTTGATATAACTTTGATAGTTTTCAAATTTAATTTAAACACTTAGATAGTTCTGATTGCATTTCTATTTAAATTAATCAATATGTTTTGTATTGCTATTAACGCTTAAATTGCTAGGGACTAGCAATAAGCTGGTTGGGAGGTGTGATAAACATAAAAATTGTACATTAATTAAATGTTTTATAATATAAATATATAGTTTTTGTTTTATTAAATGTTTAAATATTATATGTTTTATAATAAATTGTATAAAATATAAGTTGTTGTGTAATTACAAGTTTTTACAGGTTCGATAAAACAAGAATAAACTTGGCGTTTCAAATGGGATTAAGATGATTCTTGGACCTGTAGAAAGTTGATGTTAATATCTATAATATTGATGGCAAGCATGATATAAAAATCTTCTCACAAGTGGGATCAAATTAAGCAACAAATAAAGTTACCAAAAGAGTGGCAGTTTTACCATGCTCTAGTATTTTGACCATATCTCTCAAATTACTTGGTCAAATGGTTTGAAAAAAATACCACAACTAGACAACTCAATTATCCACATGTTTCTTTTTATGTGAAGAAGCAAATTCGGAGAAGAAGATTTTCAAAAGTGATGTGTAATATAATATAATATCTTGGAACACCAATGAAGACTTTTGTGTAAAAAAATAATATTTTATTTGTGGTTGTCTCCCCAAATTTGGCTATAAATAGGGGTGCATTGTAATGTATTGAGATATCCCTCATTCTATGAACAAACTTTTGAGTTCATAATATTTCTCTCTATATTTTTCCTTTATTTCTTCATTTAAATATAATTAGCATGATAATTTCATATTCAAAGTTTTACACTTTGAATAATGAATAGCTAACTTCCTAAAGTTGAGATGAAAAGGTGAAACTCTTGGCATGATAATAAGGTTACTAAAAGGTAAGAATCTATGTTTTATATTATTTAATCATTATTTAATGCTTATGTTATATTTATTTCTTTAAGTATTTTTATATCCTACTTATATGTGGGAGTTTTGATTTATTGTTGCTATATGTTACACTAAATTCTTGGAACCATTTAAATGTTAGTTTGGTTTTACCAACCATTTAAAGTGGATGCCTTGATTTATTATATATGAATATATCATAATATTAATTTCTTGGTACCATTTAAATGTTAGTTTGGTTTTACCAACCATTTAAAGTGGGAACCTTGATTTAGTGTTTATAAATATATATAGCACAATAAATACTTGACCACATTTATAAGTTTTGGTATATATTATATACTTATAAGATAATAATATATAATATAATATAAATATGATTATTTAATATATTAGAACCATTTTATTAAGTGGATTTCAATATTGTTCGTTAATGATAACTTTATTAAAATACCAAGAGTGGATCCTTTAATCTCAACTACTTAAATTAAAATTTGAACAATTAAAATTTACCCATTAAAGATTCAAACAATTAAAATTAAAAAGAAACAAAAACAAAACAAAACAAAAAGGCATTGTATTGGACTTGTAATTACCTTAGCTTCCCTGTGGATACGATATCGGACTCACTGAATTATACTACTTATGGACAACCTGCTCTTGGGAGTGCAACAATCAGAGTCGCAACGTGTTGCATTTCGCGCCCGAACGAGAAACGGGGACCAAGGATATTCAAGAAAAATATTTTTATTAAATAATTTTTTTAATTATTTAATATGTAACGTTTAAATATGATTTTTGATTATAGGCCTTGGTTGGGTATTTTTACTCGACGAGTTATATTTTTAACCGGTATGCAAATTTTATCGATTCAGAAGACTTTTTGAGGATTTGGGCAATATTTTAAAAAACATACCAAAACGAAATATTTTTTGGGATTTTTTTTGGGCTTGTTGGGTTTGTTTATATGCTAAACATTTTTCTAGGTCCCATTAGTGCATAATTAAGCATTTTTAAAAACCCACTAACCCACCCTAAACCTAACCCAAAACCTAGTATCACATAGCATCCGCCCCTCCCCTCCATTCAGAAGCCTCCCCTCGATTTTCTTCAGCTAAAAGCTTCGGCCATTTGAGCCCTCTCAAGAAAGTTCATTCCCGCTCCTTCGGTGCTTCCCCGGCGCGCATTTCTTCATATTTTTGTTCATAAATCTTCAAGGCACGCTATGTATCTTCCTTGCTCATCATTCACACAATATTCTTATGCTGATATGCTGTTTTGGTCGAATGTTCTTTGTTCATGCATGTTAAATCATTCTTTCTTCGGTTGTCGTGATTTCATTCCCAAAAATCTTTTCCCAACTCACTGTTTTGTTATTTACTGCAAGGGGTTGTCAATTTTTATGCTAGAGGGCTGTGCATGTCATGAGGTAGGGTGTCATGGTGATGGAAACTGAGCGGGCTAAGGGTGTAGGTTGTTGCTTGGGTTGTGTTGGCTTCGGGATTAGGTCCGGCTGTAGGGGAGTCACACGCAGTCACGGTGCAGATACTACAGGGTCTGAATCTTGGTCTGGAAGGGGCTCCACGATGGCTGGTATCGCTCTAGTAGTCGACCGTAGTGGTTGGTAGTGATTAGGTTTGAATGTGTCCTTGTTTCGGGTGAGTCATATTAGGGGGCTATTGTTGATGGTAGGTGAGGTTAACGTTGGTCCAGTCAAGTTTCCTTCGATTGGTCTCGGTCCTAGGGTGTGCTGGTTCGGGATTGGTTTGGTCTAGGGTGGACTAGGCTCGAGGAAACACGGCTAGGTGTGTCAGGGTTATGGATAGCGAGTGCAGAATTTTTCCAGCAATGTTCTGGGTCTGATCGAGAGGTTTAGGTATCTGGTCTTGATGGTTTTAGGGCTGTTAATGTGTTTATAAGGTGTGGTAAAAAGTTGGGAGAAATTTGGTTAAGTTTCGGTTCGATTCGGTTTAAAACTGAGACTTAGGTCCAAGTTTTAAAACGAATCGATTAAGTTTTGAAACGAGCTCGAGTTCACGTCTAAGAAATACTTTTAATTATGTTTTGAAATGTTTTAAGGAGTTTGGTAAGCTTCGGGTAGAAACTTAGAGGTCCATGGATAAAACGGTCATTTTGGGTTTCCAAGGACAAAATATTCATTTTGCACCTGGGGTGAGATTTTAGTCCTGGCAGCGCCCCAAGCTCAAATCTATCATTCTTTTAAATGTGTATGAATCATGATCATGATTTTTATGAAATTATGAAACATACGCTGCGTGCTTGACTTTAAGAAAAAATTTGCGCATGTGCATGATTTTGATAAGTGATGAAAATAATGATGTTTTGAATGATGAAAATTAGTTGTGACTAAAGATGTAGATGTAAATTCTTAAGATGTATATATAAATGCTGATGATGAGGCCTAGGCACAGTGGATGTGTAATACTGTCACTGATATTCGACAGCCGTCGGGTACCATGGTTCTATGTAGATAGATCCATCGTATAATGATGAACGATGTTACGAAAGTCACAATGTATGAACTGAATTTAATTAATGGAAAGGTATAAGTATATGATGTTACGATGAGCTGTTTTGATATATTATGATTTCATATGACACATTTACATTATGCTTTTAAAGTTCACGAAAGGTATGTTGATTACAATATATCTTCACTGTTGTGTGCTATGTATATGTACTTGTTATTTTCTTGTACACTTGTGCTGAGTCATTAGACTCACTAGGCGTGTGTGATGCAGGTGAGCATGTTTATGAGGAGACTGGAGGTGCTGGACTCTAAGTTGGCAGGACTGGATGTGCGTCCACGACCCGATGACCATATTTCTTCCGCACATTATGTTTTTATGAGTTTTGAGAGGACATGAGCATTTTTACACATTTGTTTATTACGATGATGGTTTTATGATTTTCACTCGTTATGTTTATGCAATTTTTGTTGGTCGAGTTTGGACATTTTAAACTGTACTATTTTAAATTGTTAAATATTAACGTTTATTTTTAAATGATATATTTTTTAGTAGGGTTGCATGCATGCAAAATATTTAAATGGTATTTACGAGAATGTGAGCTTTAAAAAAAATCCGCATTTTAAATTAGTAGATGTTTCAAAACATGTCCTTATATGATCATATACCAGTTGCTCCATTCTTAATTATCAACTCCTTGATAATAAGAACGTCAAAACTCAAGTCTGATAGTATCCAACCAATCATGTTAAACACCAAGCATCATCGCTAATATGATTTTGTATGTATCAAATGATAGTGCCTGCAAGAACCATTCCATTATGGTTAGCGTACACTACGGTCTCTTCATCTCATATATCCCGACCGATTCGACACCTATTGGAATATCGAGAATTTTGAAAGAATCGATACTATGTATCATGTCGTAGTTGCATCATTGTTGTAATATAAGAAACTCTTTTCTTAATTACCACATACACTCTGATCAGATATTTCAAACTACATACACATGAGATCACATAGGATATCCATATCTGAAAGTAAGAGGTGAATCTTCGACTACAATGGATCAACTCCTATATGTTTCGATAAAACACCCAACCTTGCAACCTGATGAGCCCATATGAGTCGCTAAACAAGTCAAAGTGCAATGCTAGTTTATAGAGTCACAATGTTATTCCGGGTCATAAGGACTAATGGTGTATAACCATAAACTAGGACGTTTCCACTCGATAAGTGAGAACCACTTGGAAAGTCCTTCATGGAGGGTTGTTCAGTGCACTTTACAAAGAGCGCCTATCTGCAAGCTCGGACATCACAATGTCCCATACCAATGAAACAATGTACTCACATCGCAAACTCTAGTCTCAAACTCGAGCGGCCTTTGTCCTTCTTAGCGGCGGCTGAATCTAGGAACTGTTTAGAATATACAGTATTCCAAATATGAGTTTCATGATACTCATCATATGAGAATAACATATTCTTTCTACTGTATATTCAAAGACTTTATCTATGCATGAATCATGGGTATTCAGATAAAGATGTGCCAAAACAGTAATTTCAAATATTAATAAAATAAAAATTGTTTATACATAGAGTTTCAATGTGAACCATCGGCCAACACTTGGCTCGACGGATACCTACTCTAACAATCTCCCACTTGCACTAGAGCCAACTACCTATATGCTTCAAACTCATTTATTTGTGATACTTCTCGAATAATGGTCCAAGTAAAGGCTTAGTTAGTGGATCTACAACATTATCTGTGGAGCCGACTTTGTCAATCAACACTCCTCTTTCCACAATCTCTCAGATGATTTGGTCCTTTCTCAATACATGTTTGAATTTGTGATGAGACCTTGGCTTCTTAGCCTGAACAATGGCTCTCGTGTTGTCAAAAAACACCGGGACTGGAGCAACCTCATTAGTAATGACGTCCAACTCTTGGACGAAATTTCTTAACCTAACAGCCTCCTTTGTTGCAGCTGATTCAGCAATGTATTCTGCCTCAGTGGTGGAATCCGCAGTACTGTGTTGCTTGGAACTCTTCCAATAGACAGCAGCACCATTGAGCATGAAAAAAAAACCCAGATGTTGACTTTGAATCATCGATATCACTTTGGAAGCTAGAATCGGTATGGCCTTCCAATTTCAATTCTCCATTCCTATAGGCCAAGAACAAATTATCGGTCCTTCTCAAATACTTGAGGATGTCTTTCACAGCTTTCCAGTGTGGAAAACAGGGTTCGATTGATATTTACTCACTACACTTAGTTCAAAAGCCACATCAGAACGTGTAGATATCATCTCATATATGATACTACCAATTGATGATGCATACGAAATGCTTGTCATCGCCGCTATTGGGAGACATAGACTTGGATAGGGACATGTCATGACACGTAGAAGCCCTCTCTTGGACACATCCATCGAGAACCACTTAACGATGGTATCAATGTATATGGAGTGTGTGAGACCAAGAAATCTTCTTGATCTATCTATAAAGATCTGTATTCCCAATACAAAAGATGCTTTACTCAAGTCCTACATCGAGAACTTACTCGCTAACCATATTTTAGTTGATTTCAACATTCGTACATCATTCCCAATGAATAGAATGTCATCAACATAAAGTACCATGAATGTCACTGTACTCCCACTGACCTCCTTATACACACAAGGTTCCTCAGGTTTCTTAGTAAAACCAAAATCTTTGATTGTACCAATGAATCTGAGGTTCCAACTCCTAGATGACTGCTTTAGACCCTAAATAGATCTCCGAAGTTTGCATATCATATGCTCACTTCCGATAGATACAAACCCTTCAGGGTGACACATGTAAATCTATTCCTTAATAACCCCATTAAGAAAAATTGTCTTTACATCCATCTGTCATATCTTATAGTCATACAATGCAGCTATGGCTAGCAATATCCTTATAAACATGAACATTGCAACTGGAGAAAATATTTCCTCAAAGTCAACTCCTTGTCTCTGAGTATATCCTTTTGCTACCAATCATGCCTTGAAGGTCAATACCTTCCTATCCGCCGCAATTTTCCTCTTGTAAATCCATTTACATCCTACGGGACAACATCCTCAGGTGGATCCAAAAGATTCTACACTTGGTTCGAACGCATGGAATTCATCTCAAATTCTATAGCTTCAAGCCACTTGGATGAATCAACATCATATAACTCTTCCTTGAAGGTCATTGGATCACATCCATGGTTAGGCTCATCATGGCCCTCTTCAAGAAGCAGACCATACTTCATAGGTGGTCTCGAGACTCTCTCGGATATTCTAGGAGATTGTATCTCCTTTCTTGTCTTTTGGGGTATGGGTTCTACAATCGTGGGTGTCTCTCAAACCTCCTCGAGTTCTATCATCTTCTCTTTTTGATCCAATAGAAATTCCTTTTCCGAAAAGGTTGTATTCCTATAAACAAAAACTCTGTTTCTAGGGGATGATAGAAATAATATCCAACTGAATTCCTTGGATATCCCACAAATAACATAAAATTGATCGACTATCCAATTTATCTCCTACCTGCTTCACATAAGCATGGCATCCCAGTATTCTATGATAAGAATATTTTGGAGGCTCACCCATTCATATCTCATATGGTGTCTTATCAACTGCTTTTGAATTGACATAGTTCAATAATAGTGTCGTTGTCTCAAGCGCATATTCCCAAAAGGATGGTGGTGACTCCGTGAACCCCATCATAGATCGAACCATGTCCATCAAAGTCCGGTTACGATGCTCTGAAACACTATTCAACTGTAGTGTAGCAGGCGGAGTCCACTGCGAGAGAATCTCATTCTCCCTAAGATACTTGTAAAGGCCCGTAAATTCGTGTTTGAAAATTTGCGGAAAAATTTAAAAATTTCCTTTTTAAATAATTAAAGTGTCTCATTCATAAGATAAACTGATAAATAAAGTTTAATATTCAAAATAGCAGCGGAAGAATTTAATGTTTGCAAAGTATCAATTTAAAATAATTCATCAATAGATAAAAACTGAGTTCGGAAAATAACAAATGCTAAAAAAATGAGGTCCTCGGGTTCCACTACTGCCGACCCAAGCTAGCTCACTGGTCCCCGCCCTCGGTCCCGACATCATCAATACCTACAACAATGAAGTCTAGTGAGTCTAAAGACTCAACATGCATATATCGTAAATAACGAGTAAATATAGTAAAAATTTCATGTGAGTAAAAATATCATGTCATGAGGCACAATGTAAAAATAACATATCATGAGCGATTATAATACGTGCATAACTGAACTGAAAATCATTGTGAAAATGTTTGCTCCATGGAGCCCTGTACTGAAATAGCATGTAATAATTTTTATGTTGAGATTATGGTCTACGCAAGTGGTCCCTGAACTGAAATGAGCTGACCGGTAACTGGCGACCGGATTTAATAATGTACGTCTGATCAGACTACTGCCACAGTATACTGGGTGAAACAACTGAACTGACCGGTAACTGGCGACCGTGTGAAGTAATAATCCCATGATAGTAAAGTGACCACAAGCAATATCGCATAAATCTCAAAATGAATATTTTGCACGTAATATAATTAAATAACATCATTAAATATCCTGTAATAATTTTACTGATTGGGTTGGATCGCTTCCAGGCTCGTTGCGACTTAAATCTAACATGAAAAATATGCAAATGATTTAACTTGACCAAACTTTGTAATTGAATCCAAAAATTGAGACAATTACGCCTAACGACTTCGTATTTAATCGTGACTCCGTACCAACCGGAACCGACACCGAACCATCATTTAGTCATGATTAAAATACGCCTAAAATGATGAAAGAATGCTCCTAAATTTATAGTACTCGAAATTTAGTGAAAGGAGGCCAAAAACATGAAACTCTCTTTCGAGAGTCATTTTGGCACATTACACCGTAAATTCTCGTACGACCTCTAAAATGATCTGAATCACGAACGGCCAAAACATGGCCTTCCCAACTCGATGGAGTGCTGTCCGGTCCAAGGCCATAGGCTAAAAGCTGACCAGGAACTCAAACGAGCCTCCGAACCAACGTGCAAACTTGCTGTCCAGAATTACAGCTGGAGCGCTTGTGTTTGCTTACGTCGTTTGCGAGGCTAATGGCCATTGGGGCTTGAACCACCGACCAGAAACTCTTACCAACGTCCTAAGAAATTATTTGAACCATGGTTAAGGGGCCTAGGGCAGCCACAATCCGAACCACACCAGAAACACGACCACAATCCTAGCCGAGAACGTAATCTGCGCGCTTGGGGAGTTTTGCTTCGTTTGCTGTCATGGACCTTTCCAGTGGCCATTTGGTTAACCATGGCACAATCTAGACATCAAGGGGTATGGTGTGAACCAGGGCTAAGGGCCAGATGCCAACCGAGGTGCATCCCAAACCACCCAAAACCGAGGGACACATGCAGAATTCAAAGGGGCGAAGGTGCTTTTTTTGTTCTTTGATTTGAAAACCGATGCAACCATGGACCAAGCCTTGAAAGGCCAACTTGGTCACGTTTTAGACATCATAAGGAGATGTTCTAACCATGGCTATGACCCCTGGGGCAGCCAAGATCAGATTCATCCCACTTGACAGCAAGCTGCAAATTCGAAACTCAATATGACACTAAGGGAAGTGTTGCTGCCATTCGAGTTGCTGGGGGGAAAAGAGGCTTTAAACTGTTAGAATAGATGCCCTGCAAGCCAACGGTTGGCTAGGAAATTTATTGGCTCAAGTGGAATAAACAATCTTTATTTTAATATAATTTAACTTTTATAGTCTTGTTATACTTTATCTGTATACCCATGCAAACAGCATAGATAAAGTCCTTGATTATGATTTAGTACAAATGAATCGTAATTCGATGTTGAAACTCATTTGTAAACACTGCATATTATAAATTCGTTCCTAGTCGATTCAGCCGCCTAAAACATGGATAAAGGTCGCTTGAGCTCGAGACTAGCATCTGTGATATTGTGTACCGCGTTTCTTGGTAAAGGCATAGAGATGTCCAAACATGCAGATAGGTAGTCATATGATGATTATACCGAACAACCCTCCCTCGGACTTTCCAAGTGGTTATCATTCATCGAGAGGATAAGTCCGTGGTTATGATTGTACACCATTAGTCCTTACGACCCGGGACAACACTGAGGCTCTATATGCTAGGGCTGTGCTTTGACTCGTTTACCGGCTCCAGGAGCGTCATCAGGTGGCCAGGTTGGGTACAGTTGCGACACATATAGGAGCCAGTGCATTGTAATCGGGGATTCACCACTCACCTACGGGTGTGGATATCCTATGTGATCTAATGAAATAATAGTGCATCGAATCTTTGGCCAGAGTACGAGATGTACGTTGGAGAACGAGTTCTCCAAATAGTACACGCGATGCCACTATTATAGTTATCACATAGTTATCGAATTAATATGCAACCCTCGATGAACCAATGGTTGCAGATTCGATCGGGATATATGAGATGAAGGGACCGTACTGTACGTTAATCATAATCGACTGGTTCTTGCAGGCACTATCAGTGATACCTAGGGGATCATGGGGCGATGCTACTAGACGCTCTTACCATGATCCGATGGGTGCAATCAGAAATGAGTTCTGACATTCTTGATCAAGGTGTTGATGAAAAGAATGGGGCTAACTAGGGTAAGCCCGAATAAAGGATTATGTCCTGAATCACAAAGAGTTGTGAACCCACGGCTAGCTGTATCCTTGAACCATTGAGGGTCACACAAGTACTGGATCGTTTGTTCCCGTTGAGAGAATAAATTCAAGGAGTTGAATTTATATTATGATATTGTAAATTCTAGGAGTTGAATTTATGATAATTAAATTTTGAGAAAATAAATTCAAGGAGTTGAATTTATGATATAGTAAATTCAAGTAGTTGAATTTATGAAATTTGGAGAGAATAAATTCAAAGAGTTGAATTTATAGAATTTGATCATTTAATTTATTTAACTCAAAAGTTGTGTTTATTAAATATTAAATTTTGGAGGTGATAAAATTCAAAGAGTTGAATTTATAATTTAAATATTAAATTCAAATGTTTAATTTATAATGTATTTAATATATTAAGCTCAAAGGTTGAGTTTATTAAATATTAAATTAAATATAGTGGGAAGTATGTTTAATGGGCTTGTAGGAGTACAAATCCAACATACTAAATAATTAAAGTTCTTAATGGACTTTGATTAATTAATTGAACTAGTTGGACTAGACCAATTAATTAATCAAGCCCATTAATGTTAATTATGGTAATTAGGTCATGGAAATTATTTTTTTTTTACCTAGAATGAGAGCCTCCACTAATTTGGATTGTGAGATTTTGAGAATCACAACAATAATCCTCCAAATATTTAGTTTACTTAATTAATTAAATTAATTAAATTATTTAAGTAAATGATAATTAAAAAGGGATTTAGATTTCTTTAATTCTCAATTTTTCACAAGAGGGTTTCGTGACTTTTGGGGAGATTCAAGAGAGTTTCGGCTCTTCCAAAAGGAACACTCTCAAAGGTTTTGAAAAAAAATTTTGGTGTTCGATCTCAACGTAAAAACTTCTTTCAAATATTTTAGTGCTATTTGAAAGAGGAACAAATCTTCTGTTCGTAGACCTGATTAGAAGGATTGAAGAAAGTTCTTAGGGATTTTCATCAAGAGCTATCTCCGCTAAACCCGGAATAGTTGGAGCCGTGTGATTAATTCACCAAATGTATGAAATTCTAACATCCAATGAATGTTTTGTTAAAATCATACGAGCGCCCAAAGCAAAACATATTTTGATTGTCAAAATAAATATAAAATTTTAAAACTTCCGCTGTGTTTGGGCGTGTAGAAAACCGAGATCCAACATAACCAATGGTCAAATCCCTTCTTAATACACTATATCAATCCTAGATGTAGCCTGGAAAGTCTGGACGTGAGCCAACCCCTGCAATCACTAAAACCTTGCACAACCGTGAAGCACAAGGTGGAACAAAATCTGTGCAGAATTTTCAATAATGGTGCTGTCAAAAATTTCGGTTTTTGGCTATCAAACCATAATCATGTAATGTTTAAAAATCATATTTTGACTTGATTGAAAAGTCAAGGAAAATATACACATGCCTGAAATTTGTTTTGAAGAAAACAAACAAACGAGACGAACACGGCACGACGGAGTCGGATTTTTTTTTCTTTTCTTATTGTCTTGTTGGAAGCTCTCGATGATGCTGCTGCTCACACACGATTTTTCTGCTATTTTACTGATATTTTCGAATGAGGGAAGGGTAGGGAGTGTTAAGGAATGAAGGGGGAAAGATACAAGGAAAAATGGAGAAGGCAAGTCATACATTTAGATGCTAGGTACAAAGAATATGTTGATTGTCAATCCCATGGTCCCCTCCACAATGCTGCACGTGAATTGTGCCGAGTGATGACCGAAATGAGCTTCTAGAATGCAAGATGACGTATTGCTTAAATTATTAATTATAGGTGATAAAAAAAAAAGAATGAGGGAGTTAATATACCAAGAAGGTTATGGAAGGGTAGTCTAGAATGGAGAGTTGTCAACATAATTAAATTGCTTAAGGGGTGGCCGAAATTATCTAATAAAAATGAAGGTAAAAAAAATGTTGCTTCAATCTTGCATTTTAAATTCTTTAAAGTTTTAACCACTTATTAAGTTTTTTTTTTAATAAATTAAATTGGAATCACAAGTGTGCATGGTATGATTTGTCTAACAATTTATTATTAAAATGTTAGGTTATAATTTCTTGAGTATATCAGGCCTAGATTAATTTATTTCAATTGACTACACCTTTTAATTTAGGATTTAATTAACTATTGAACATCAGATAATTAATTAATAACTTAAGTCTAATTAGTTAAATAAAATCCTAAAACATTCTTTATCATTAAAATAAATTATTTATTGGCTTAAATTAAATTTAGGAATATTTTCTTATTATTAATCTTATCTCAAATCTCCAAACTCCGGTCTGGCCTCACATATTTAACCAAAAATATAAAACTAAACTTCTACGATTTAAAATCAATGATCATGACTTAAAATTAATTAAATAATAAAAAAATTTAAATAAATAAAATCCTTTTAATTTAAATAATAGTAATTATGCATGGCTTATACGTAATCGGACTCTACAACTCTCTCTCCCTTAAAAGAAATTTCGTCCTCGAAATTAAAACTCACCGAATAACTCGGGATACTGACTCCTCATATCTGGCTCAGACTCCCACGTAGCTTCCTCCTCTGAATGGTTAAGCCACTTGACTTTGACTCGCTTAACCAGTTTGTTCCGAAGTTTCTTCTCCTGTTTGTCTAGGATCTGCACTGGTCTCTCCTCATAAGACAGGTTCGGAGTGAGCTGCAACGGTTCGAAATTCAGGACATGCGAAGGATTTGCCATGTACTTCCTCAGCATAGAGACGTGGAACACGTTGTGTACTCCGGCCAGATTCAGCGGAAGAGCAACACGATAAGCTAGCGTCCCAACCCTGTCGAGGATCTCAAATGGTCCAATGAATCTCGAACTGAGCTTCCCTTTCTTCCCAAATCTCATAACACCTTTCATAGGTGCTATCTTCACAAAGACATGGTCGCCGACTGCAAACTCTAGATCTCTCCTTCGCTGATCTGCATAACTCTTCTGTCTACTCTGAGCAGTCCTCATCCTATCACGGATCTTGACCACTACATCGGCGGTCTGATGAATGATCTCCAGACCTAACTCTGATCTCTACCCTACTTCATCCCAATGAACAAGAGATCTACACTACGGCCATACAGTGCTTCATACGGAGCCATACCTATAGACGACTGAAACTTGTTGTTATAGGTGAACTCTACCAATGGCAGCTTCGACTCCCAACTCTCTAAGAAATCAATGACGCAAGCACGGAGAAGATCCTCCAAAATCTGGATAACTCTCTCTGACTGACCATCTGTCTGAGGGTGGAAAGCTGTGCTAAACAACAACTTCGTACCCACCGCAGAATGCAGACTCTTCCAAAAGGAGGAAGTGAATCTAGGATCTCGGTCAGATACTATCGAAACGGGAATACCATGAAGTCGGACTATCTCCCGGATATACAACTCTGCATACTGAAGCATGGTGAAAGTTGTCTTGATCGGCAAGAAGTGCGCTGTTTTGGTAAGACGATCAACAATCACCCAGATAGCATTCGATCCTCTGTCTGACTTCAGCAAACCGACTACGAAGTCCATGGTAACATTCTCCCACTTCCACTCGGGAATAGGAAGAGGCTTGAGCATACCTGCTGGTCTCTGATGCTCTGCTTTCACAAGCTGACATGTCAGACACTCGGATACAAACCGTCTGATGTCCCTTTCATACCAGGCCACCAATACAATAACTGCAGGTCTTTGTACATCTTCGTACTCCCAGGATGAATAGAGTACGGTGACATGTGGGCCTCTGTTAGAATATCTGCTTGGATAGAACCACTACTGGGAACCCACATTCTGTCTCGGTATCTTACAATACCGTCATTGACTGAATACAACACACTGCCCTTGGCCTCGTCTCTCTGCTTCCACTTGGCCAACTGCTCATCTGCTGCCTGACCACTGTGAATACGGTCCAAAAGAGAAGACTGAATCGTCAAAGTAGATAGACGAGGAACTCTACCTTGAGGATAAGTCTCTAGATCAAACCTCTGCATCTCAGATTGAAGAGGTCTCGAAATAGCTATATGGGCCATTACTGTTACTTTCCTGCTCAAAGCATCAGCAACTACATTAGCTTTGCCCGGGTGGTAGCTAGTGTTACAGTCGTAATCCTTAACAAGCTCCAACCAACGCCTCTGACGCATGTTCAACTCTTTCTGCGTAAAGAAGTACTTGAGGCTCTTATGGTCGGTAAAGATCTGGCACTTCTCTCCATACAAATAATGTCTCCAAATCTTCAAGGCAAAAACTACTGCGGCCAACTCTAGATCATGGGTGGGGTAATTCTTCTCATGGATTTTCAACTGTCGAGAAGCATACGCTATCACCTTCCCATGCTGCATCAATACTGCACCAAGACCGAGCTTCGAAGCATCGGTATACAAGACAAAATCGCCAGGCCCTGATGGCATGGCCAAAACTGGTGCTGAAATAAGAGCTTGCTTCGACGTATCGAAGCTCTTCTGACACTCATCGCTCCACACAAACTTCACATTCTTCTTTGTCAACGATGGGAGTGGAACTGCGATAGAGGAGAATCCCTGAATGAATTTCCGATAATATTCTGCTAACCCAAGAAAACTTCGGATCTCAGATACATTCTGCGGCACAACCCAATCTCTGACTGCTGCAAATTTTGCTGGGTCTACCTCAATACCGCTGCTAGAAACAATGTGGCCTAAATACGCCACTTTCTCTGACCAGAATTCGCACTTACTGAACTTGGCGAATAACTTGTGCTTCTGCAAGGTCTGCAACACTGTGGTCATGTGTCTGCTGTGATCCTCGTGATTCTTTGAGTAGACAAGAATGTCGTCTATGAATACTATCACGAACTGATCAAGATACGGCTGAAATACGCGATTCATGAGATCCATGAAGATCGCTGGAGCATTCGCCAAACCGAACGGCATCACAAGGAACTCGTAGTGGCCATAACGAGTCCTGAAAGCAGTCTTCGAAACATCGGCGTCTTTCACCCTCAACTGGTGATAGCCAGAACGCAGATCAATCTTGGATAATACTGAAGCTCCCTGCAATTGATCAAATAAATCCTCAATCCGCGGGAGTGGGTATTTGTATTTCACTGTAACCCTGTTCAATTCTCGGTAGTCAATGCAGAGCCTCATCGAGCCATCCTTCTTCTTCACAAAAAAAACTGGTGCGCCCCATGGTGAACAACTCGGGCGGATGAACTCCTTGTCAAGAAGTTCCTGAATCTGCTTCTTGAGTTCTGCCATCTCTGTCGGTGCTAATCGGTACGGTGCTTTTGATATCGGTGCGGTACGCGGCATAAGCTCAATAGAAAATTCCACCTCTCGCACAGGTGGCAAACCAGAGACGTCATCTGGAAAAACGTCTAGGAAATCCCTGACAACTGGGACATCTGAGGCTGACTGAATGGGTGCCTCGAGAACTGATATGAAAGTCGTTAAAATGCCAGACACCCTCTACGCATGAGATTCCTAGCCTGGACACAAGGTATAATGCGCGGTAAAGGAAAGTACCTGTCTGGTTCAAATAGGAATTGCTCCATCCCTGGCGGTTGGACTAGAACAGATCTCCGCTGGAAGTCGATCAAAACTCTGTTCCTCAGTAGCCAATCCATTCCTAGAATGATGTCAAACTCTGGCATCGGCAATACAATAAGATCCACATAAACAAGATTGACATGGAGCTCTAGGTCTATGTCTCGAATCACATTCGTAGCTGTCATCTCCTCTCCAGAGGGTAATACCACTGAAAACGCTGTATCAAACTCGATGGTCTTAAGTTTGAGGAAATTCAAAGACCTCTGAGATGAACGAATGGGTAGCCCCTGAATCTATCAAGGCTTTCGTAGCAGAACGAGCTATAAAAATTCTCCCTGAAAGGTTGGAATATCATGCTAACCCAATAGTTACAAGGACTAACTTATACACATGCGAAGGTCACAGTTCTTCTAGCCTAGTTTCCCCAAAACAATATTGAGTAGAGCATGCAATCCTATCGCAATTTCTCAGTTCAAAATCTTAATCCCGATTCCCGAAACATTGAAATTCAAATATTAATTTAAATCTTAAAGCTACCTGTCAAAAGCATGGTCTCCGAGTTTGTCTCCGCTGCATGGAGAGCAAACACCCTGCCTTGGGTAGGCAGGTTCCTCTGAGGGCACTGCATCAGCACGTGGTCTGGGCTACCACACTTGTAACACTTCCCTGAGCCATACATACATACTCCAGCATGGCGGCGAGTGCACTTGGGACAGACTGGGTGCTCAATGGTCTTAGGGACTGCGCGTCCCCGCTGTTGTTGCTGACCTCTGTTTCGGGGTGGGCCGTGGAAAGGCCTCTTATTATACTGCTGCTGCTGAGGAGGAGGAGGACGGTACGGTGCCTGGAATGGTCGCTTTCCTTGACGGTCTCTCTCAATGTCCAGCTGATCCTGCTCTGCAGCTAGAGCTCTGGAGATGGCCACATCATAGGTAGTGGGGCCACCTACCCTAACATCTCGTCGTAAGATCGGTCGCAGGCCATTCAGAAAGTGCCTCAGCTTGGCACCCGCATCATTCGCAATAAGGGGCACAAAATGGCAACCCCTCTCAAACTTACGGATGAACTCCGCAGTAGAATCTCCCTGCCTCAGGGTCATGAACTTTGTAGTCAACCTGGAGCGCACCTCTTCAGTAAAATATTTGGAGTAGAATACCTCCGTGAAGTGTGTCCAGCTCAGTGTAGCCAAGTTCAGGGCTTTGGATGCTCCTTCCCACCATAAGCGGGCATATCCTCCGAATAAATAGGTGGCACAGCGCACTCTGTCTGCATCTCCAAGCTCCATAAACTCAAAGATAACTTCGAGGGACTTGATCCAGCCCTCGGCAATCATAGGGTCCGTCGTCCCTGAAAACTCCTTAGGACGCATTTTCATGAATCTCTCGTAAGTAGCCTCAGGCCCTGTCGGCCTAGCTGCCACTGCGGCATTGTTCCCCACAAACTGTGCGAAGAACCTATTCATCCCAGCTAGCATCTGGGTATTCATATCCGGTGGAGGGGGTAGAGGTCCCTGCCTCTCTTGCCTCTGATCCTCGCAGTCCTCATGACGGTTCTCACCACCACCTCTCGGGCGTCCAACCTGGCGTCTAGGGGGCATAATGTTCCATATATAACTCATACGTAACTAACATGCATAATTCCATAATTTATTTAAATTTAAATAAAGACTGAATAATTGAAATCTGAACGTAAAATATTTCATGAGATCATGCTGTTAAAATGGATCATGCTTTAAATAAAATGCTGAAATGTAAAACTTACAGACCGAAGACGTGGCTTCGTGAGCTTCTCGTGGTCAGTAGTAGTACAACCCTTTACAAGAACATAGGCTATGATACCAACTGTAAAGGCCCGTAAATTCGTGTTCGGAAAAATTTAAAATTTTCCTTTTAAATAATTAAAGTGTCTCATCCATAAGATAAACTGATAAATAAAGTTTAATATTCAAAATAGCAGCGGAAGAATTCAATGTTTGCAAAGTATCAATTTAAAATAATTCATCAACAGATAAAAACTGAGTTCGGAAAATAACAAATGTTAAAAAAATGAGGTCCTCGGGTTCCACTACTGCCGACCCAAGCTAGCTCACTGGTCCCCGCCCTCGGTCCCGACATCATCAGTACCTACAACAATGAAGTCTAGTGTGTGGGGACCCGGGCTCTAACTCTTTTCTTTGGGATTCAATGGATCATTAATATAAAAAGTGGGTCAAATTTTCGCTTTTCAACATTAATTCTAATGTATATAAACAAGAATTCTTTATTTAAATTACAAACATAAGGTACAACATGTCTTGTTCCATCCATTCTCAACACTAGTAATTAAATACAGTACGTATCAAAGGTACAACTACTAGTTCTTCTGCTATGCCCGAGATCACCACGCTATGTCCATCTCTCATCCTCTGCGTGACCCAGATCCTGTCCCACCTGTTGTTATGCACACATACAGACATAACAACAGCCGGAAACTCCGGTGAGAACAAATCCCAGTATAAACATGTATACACGCATATAATCAATCTAAACATGAAACATGCGATTATGAATGACAATCATATAAACATGCAATGCGAATCAAACCATGTCTGGACTCGACTCGACTAGAACTCTAGGGATCCCGGTGTGAATAAGACGTCAATGGCTGTCACCTACCCTCCCACTCGGGGTGACTGTACGTCTTATTCCTAGACTTCGGTCTGAGCTGTATCAACGACTGCAATAGGAGTAAGGGCTGCTCCTAAGCTGAGATACACCGAACATCTAGATATTTGACAATGAATATCAATCTGTAAACAAAGCATGCTCATATTCATATCTGAATATCACAATAATCTTATATGCTTGAATACAATTCTATAATCAAAGCATAATCATGTTACAAGATTTGAAT
This sequence comes from Primulina eburnea, assembly GCF_022965805.1. Lineage (NCBI taxonomy): Eukaryota > Viridiplantae > Streptophyta > Magnoliopsida > Lamiales > Gesneriaceae > Primulina > Primulina eburnea. The sequence goes on along the minus strand of NC_133104.1, from coordinate 24,062,664 downwards.
ATAATTCTATAAACAATTCATAAACATGTTACCATATATACAATAATTCTAGTATGTGATTTTGGTTGGGAAACTCAAATAATATCTTATTTGAGTTGTGGCATCCCAAACAAACATGGCTTATACCTTTCTTGTCGTAGGAATCAATCGAAGTCTCGAGGTCGATATCAAGTCTGTCAATCAAATCTGAAAGAGATACATTGATATACATTCTATCATTTCCTATCCCATTCAACACATCTATGAATCAATAATCTATCTTAATATCATTCGACGGCATAACTGTAGATTCTCGATAAACTGAACAACTCACACCTCAATAATCCATTACAATATCAAGCTAAAACACAATAGTTCTGCACCATCTATTCTTAAAACATGCTGGAATTCATAGCAAACGCGTACGACATCATATAATCAAACCGTTTACGATTCTACCATGTCAATAAGCTCAAGAACACGCATTTACAAGTATATCAGAATTTCCCCAACATGAAATCTTCCAAACATGTTGAATCTGAAAGATATTTACATCTACTTGTAGCCTTGGTTGAGAGGAGTAAGAATCTATAATCGAAATAAAATTCGGATAGCTACATCTTGAGAAATCTTACCCCAAAGCCTTGAAGAAATTGAGGATTCTTGAGAGTTCTCTCGGTTCTTCAGCTGCTGAAATGAGAAAGGACGAATCAGCACCATTCTATATATATACCATTCCATGTGTCACGTTAAGAAGAAGAGGTGGACTTCTCGCATGCAGCACCGCGGGTGCGGTCACGTTAGCACCTCGGGTGCGCTATACTCTCGGCAACCCTAACATTTTCCAAAAGTAGCGACCGCGGGTGCGGTCTTTGCAATACCGCGGGTGCGGTCTTGCTGCACTGCGGGTGCGGTGATGTTCCGAATAAAATTTGCCAACTTTCTGTCCATGCACCGCGGGTGCGGTGTCTCCTAGCACCGCAGGTGCGGTGTGGCTTCGGCAGCACATTCAAAATTCCATGATTTATGACCGCGGGTGCACTCTTGTTCTAAGCGTGGGGGCGGCCTCTCACACATGAAATATTTTGTACTTTCATCTTATGACATGCATTCTCATATTCTCCGAGTCGTACTTCAATAAAGACTAATAATCTCGAGCCTTACATTTCTCCCCCTCTAAGAAATGATTTCGCCCTCGAAATCGCACATCATTCTCTCAATGCAAGCATCAAAAGTAATAACATCAAAGTTAGATCAATACATACATCATTGAAATAACTCGGGGTGTTTCTGTCGTATGTCGGCTTCTGTCTCCCATGTCGCTTCTTCAGTGCCGTGACGACTCCATTGGACTTTCACTAGAGGAATAATCTTCGTTCTGAGCTTCTTTTCCTTCCGATCAAGAATCTGTATCGGTTGTTCAATATAGCTCAATGTCTGATCAAGCTCAGCTTCGTCAGGCTGAATGACATGAGAAATATCTGGCATGTATCTACGCAACATCGATACATGAAAAACTTCATGTATTCTAGATAGAGAAGGAGGAAGAGCCAGTCGATATGCTCGATCGCCAATCTTCTCTAGGATCTCGTAAGGACCGACGTATCTAGGAGACAACTTCCCACGCTTGCCAAATCTGACAACGCCTCTGAATGGGGAAATCTTTAGAAACACCCTGTCTCCTTGCTCAAATACTAACGGTCTACGTCTGATGCTGGCGTATTTCACTTGCCTATCTTGTGCCGTCTTCATCCTCTTCTTAATGACTTTCACTTTCTCTGTCATCTCACGAATCATATCCGGCCCAAGTTCTGGTACCTCTGAGATGCCATCCCAGTATAGCGGAGATCTGCACTTCTTACCATATAAAGCTTCAAACGGTGCCATCTCAATGCTCGTCTGGTAGCTATTATTGTAAGAGAATTCACAAAGAGGTAGGGAATCTTGCCAACTAGTGCCAAAATCTAGCACTACGGCTCTCCACATATCCTCTAACGTCTGGATAGTCCGCTCTGACTGTCCGTCTATCTGAGGATGATAAGCAGTACTCAGGTGTAATGTCGTACCTAAGGCCTGCTGTAAACTGTGTCAGAAGTGTGAAGTGAATCGTGAATCACGATCTGATACGATAGACTTCGGCACACCATGTAATCTGACTACCTCTCGAACATATATCTCCGCCATCTGATCGTGTCTGTAAGTCATTCTGTACGGGATGAAACAAGCTGATTTGGTCAATCTGTCGATAACGACACAAATCGCATCACAGCCTCGGGAAGATCGAGGTAACTTCGTCACGAAATCTATGGAAATGTGATCCCATTTCCATTTTGGAATAGCTAAACTCTGAAGTAAACCTCCGGGCTTCTTCCTCTCGGCCTTCACCTGTTGGCAATTTAAGCATTTAGACACATACTCTGCGATGTCTGACTTCATCTGTTTCCACCAGAACTGTGTCTTCAGTTCATTGTACATCTTCTTGCCACCAGGATGAATGCTGAACCGACTACAGTGTGCTTCGGACATAATCTGATGTCTCAAGTCTGAAACATCTGGCACTACGAGACGGTTATTGACGTACAAAACATGATCACGTACCTGATATTCTGATAAATGTCCTGCTCTGACCATCTGAATCGATCTTTGTACAATCTGATCGTTTCGTTGAGCTTCTTTGATCCTCATGATCAAGTCTGGCTCAACTTGAATAGCAGCAAGTCGTAGTGGCCTCCTATCTGTATCAAATTCTAGTCCAGAGAAACAGCAATTTTCAACTAGCTTTGTCACACCCATCGTTGATAAGGATAAGGAGCAAACCTTTCGACTTAAGGCGTCTGCTGCTGCATTTGACTTCCCTGGATAATATTTGATCTTGCAATCAAAGTCTTTTAACAGATCAAGCCATCTACGCTGCCTCATGTTCAACTCCGACTGAGAAAACAAGTATTTTATGCTTTTATGGTCTGAATAGATCTCAAATTTCTCGCCATAAAGATAATGACGCCAGATCTTTAGTGCAAATACGATAGCCACCAATTCAAGATCATGAATGGGGTATTGAGTCTCGTGAGTCTTCAACTGTCTTGAGGCATATGCGACCACATGACCTCGCTGCATAAGAACACATCCCAAACCTCTGTGAGAGGCATCACAATATACAACGAAATCACCCGTACATGAAGGAATCATCAAGACAGGTGCACTGGTCAGCCTCTTCTTCAATTCTAGAAAGCTAGACTCACACTCCTCAGACCATAAGAATGGCGCATTCTTCTGTGTTAGTTGTGTAATTGGTTTCGCAATACGGGAGAAATCTTGGATGAATCGTCTATAGTATCCTGCTAGACCCATGAAACTGCGTATCTCTGGCACAGAAGTCGGTCTCGACCAACTGATCACAGCTTCCACTTTACTCGGATCTACAGAAATACCATCTCCAGATATGATATGTCCCAAAAAGACAACTCGATTCAACCAAAATTCACACTTTGACAATTTGGCATACAATCTCTCATTTCTCAGTGTCTGCAACACAATTCTGAGATGTTCTGCATGCTCATTCCTGTTCTTAGAATACACCAGAATGTCATCGATAAAGACAATCACAAAATCATCCAAATACCTCTGAAAGATTTGATCCATCAAGCCCATAAATACCGCCGGAGCATTTGTTAAACCAAAAGGCATGACAATAAATTCGTAATGCCCATACCTGGTTCAAAATGCTGTCTTTGGTATGTCTACATCTCGAACTCGGAGCTGATGATATCCGGATCGCAAATCAATCTTAGAATAAACAGAGGATCCCTGCAACTGATCAAATAAATCATCAATCCTAGGCAAAGGATACTTATTCTTTATCGTTGCCTTATTCAGTTGCCTGTAATCGATACACAACCGCATCGATCCATCTTTCTTTCGCACAAAAAGTACCGGAGCGCCCCAAGGAGATACACTAGGTCTGATATATCCCTTGGCTAGCAGATCTTCCAATTGTGCTTTCAATTCTTTCAACTCTATCGGCGCCATCCTATACGGAGCTCTCGAAATAGGAGTGGTACCTGGAATCAAATCAATACTAAAATCTACCTCTCGCACTGGAGGTAACCCTAGAATCTCCTCTGGAAACACATCTGCAAATTCTCGTACTACTGGCAAATCTGCCAATGTCGGGCTAAATTTATGTACATTTACAGCATACACAATGACCCCATCTGCTCCTTTCTGCAACAACTTATTCATAGACAAAGCCGAAATCAAGGGAATCCGAGATCTGGAACCCTTACCGTAGAATTTCCACACTTCTGCCATTTCTGGTCTGAATCTGACAATCTTGTGGAAACAATCCACGGTGGCTCTGCACTTTGTTAACATATCAATTCCAACAATGCAATCAAAATCAACTAGCCCGAGTACTATGCAATATAGATCAAGTTCATGACCCTCAAACTGTAAGATGCAATGTCTAATCGTAGTCACCGATATCAAACCACTTCCTAACGGAGAAGTAATAGACACGACATCTAACAACGACTCAACAGGCAGAGAATGCAATAATACAAATCGTTCTGATATGAATGTATGCGATGCACCCGTATCTATCAATATATAAGAAGGATAACCGCAAAGAGAACAGTTACCTGCTATGACATCATCTGGGGCATCCTGTGCTTGCTCCTCTGTTAACGCAAACACTTGAGCCTGTTGTCTCTGAGGCTGACTCCCTGTTTGGCCACCTCTGGCTCGAGGCTGGGTCTGTGCAGGTAGCGGCTGAAAGGAGTGAACAGATGAAGTTTGCCTCTCAGGCTGAGCTACGGATGTTGATGACCCTGCACCCTGAAATCTCGATGCACCACTTCTCTGAGGACAAACCTTGGCATAATGCCCCGGTTGCCTGCATATGTTACACCTGCCCACTACACCCTGACACTGTTCTGTGGCATGCTTACCTCCACAAGTACTGCAATATCCACTAGTCACCTCTAAACTCTGGCCAGGACCTCTCTGTCTCGACCCGCTGGAGCTCGACGAACTGCTCCCTGCCCTCTTAAACTGTTTGCCCTTAGCTTTTAGTTGATCTTTTCGCCCACTACTACTACCGCCGCTATCGAATCTAGGAGGAGGTTGTACTGGAGGTAGTGGTGGTCTCGGACTCGGGGCAACATACGGAACACTCCGTTGTCTCAGCAACCCTGCTTCAGCTCCTTTGGCACGATTCAACGCATCCGCGAAGTTGTTGGGTCTCCCCGTATTCACCAACGTAAAGATATCTGGATTTAGGCCATTTATAAACTGATCTGCTACGGCCTCATCATTACCTGAAACGTGAGGTGCAAAGCGAAGCAAAGAAGAAAATTTAGCAACGTACTCTTCAATGTTCAATTGCCCTTGCCTCAGGTTTGCAAATTCAGCGCCTTTATCTTTACGGTAGGATACAGGAAAGAATCGCTGATAAAACTCTGTCTTGAATACTTTCCATGTAATCTCGGTGCCACGCTGTTCTAGTGCTCTCCTTATATTCAACCACCAATACTTAGCCACGTCTTGCAGTTGATGGCCAATGAGTTTCACTCGCTTCTCATCACTATATTCCAGAGACTCGAATAACATCTCGATATCCTCCAACCAGCTTTCACATTCAATTGCATTTTCTGTACCCTTTAAGGTCGGTGGTCGGAATGACTGGAATCGCTTTAATAAAGTCTCCATGGGCGTAGCAGTGACATCCATCGTATCACCAGATGTGCTACCCTGTTCTGGTGTTGGTGGTCGTAAAGGAACGGCTGCTCTTCTAGGAGGCATGTATCTGCTATTTAAACAGTTTAGTATACAATCTATACCAACTGTCTCAGCCCTCCTCTGATCATTTACCTCTGATCTAGAATCGGTTCTGATTCAGTCTTAACCCATACATGCTGCAATCAAATCAGATAACACAACACGTAATAGGGAAAGCAATAAATCATGCTACCATATCAAAATCAAGGAAGAAGACTCGATCTACCCCGTTCATTCTATTCTATTTCAGTCTACAGAATCTACGGCTCTGATACCACCTGTTGTGGGGACCCGGGCTCTAACTCTTTTCTTTGGGATTCAATGGATCATTAATATAAAAAGTGGGTCAAATTTTCGCTTTTCAACATTAATTCTAATGTATATAAACAAGCATAAATTCTTTATTTAAATTACAAACATAAGGTACAACATGTCTTGTTCCATCCATTCTCAACACTAGTAATTAAATACAGTACATATCAAAGGTACAACTACTAGTTCTTCTGCTATGCCCGAGATCACCACGCTATGTCCATCTCTCATCCTCTGCGTGACCCAGATCCTGCCCCACCTGTTGTTATGCACACATACAGACATAACAACAGCCGGAAACTCCGGTGAGAACAAATCCCAGTATAAACATGTATACACGCATATAATCAATCTAAACATGAAACATGCGATTATGAATGACAATCATATAAACATGCAATGCGAATCAAACCATATCTGGACTCGACTCGAATAGAACTCTAGGGATCCCGGTGTAAATAAGAGGATGTCACCTACCCTCCCACTTGGGGTGACTGTACGTCTTATTCCTAGACTTCGGTCTGAGCTGTATCAACGACTGCAATAGGAGTCGGGGCTGCTCCTAAGCTGAGATACACCGAACATCTAGATATTTGACAATGACTGTCAACGACTCTCCTATCTCAAATGCAATGAATATCAATCTGTAAACAAAGCATGCTCATATTCATATCTGAATATCACAATAATCTTATATGCTTGTGTGGGGACCCGGGCTCTAATTCTTCTCTTTGGGATTAAATGGATCATTAATATAAAAAGTGGGTCAAATTTTTGCTTTACAACATTAATTCTAATGTATGTATACAAGCACAAGTTCTTTATTTATATTATAACATACAAACATATCTTGTTCTAGTACATTCGTCCAACTAGTGTTTAATACAAAAGAGCAAATACAAATAGTCCAATTCTACTAAAACAACCACTAGTTCTCTGTTGCGCCCGTAGTCTCCACGCTATATCAATCTCGTCTCTGTCTCGACCCAGATCCTGCCCCACCTGTTGTTATGCACACATACATACATAACAACAGCCGGAAACTCCGGTGAGAACAAATCCCAGTATGAACATGTATACATGCATATATCAACTAAATATGAAACATGCTATAATTAATGTCATCCATATAAACATGCAATGCAATGCGAATCAAACCATGTCTGGACTCGACTCGACTAGAAATCTAGGGATCCCGATGTGAATAAGATGATCTATCACCTACCCTCCCAATCGGGGTGACGGTATGTCTTATTCCTAGACTTCGGCCTGATCTGTATCCACATCTACAATAGGAGAATGATCTTCCCCTAAGCTGTGATATCACCGAACATCTAGAAGTTTGACGGATCTGTCAAGACTCCCTATCTTAAATGCAATGCACAACAATATGTAACCAATGCATAATCATCTCAAAAGATTTGAATACAAGTCTATAAACCAATCACAATCATAATTCAAGATAAACAATAAATCTAGTATGTGATTTTGGTTGGGAAACTCAAATGTGATCTCATTTGAGTTGTATCTCCCCAAACAAAACATGTATTATACCTTTCGTTGCACAACTCGGTCGTAGTCGAAGTCTCGAAGACGAATCTTACCGATATCAATCTGAAATGGCAATGTTGATACATATTCTATCAATCTCTAACTCAACCAAGACATTTATACCATCTATATCTAGTTCTGATACAAGTTGACGGCATAACAACGTGTTCTCGCGATACTAACAAATTCGAATCTCAACATATATCAACACATTATCAATCTAAACTCATCAACTCATAATCATAATTAGAAGCACATGATATTACTCCAAATCTGAATATTTTACTTCTAAAAATGCTAGAAAATAGCAACAATAGCATATGACATCCGTTCTTTGATCCGTTTGCGAATATATCATGTTCAATATGTCAAGAACACAATATAACTATCATATTACAATTTCCCACACATCTCAATCTCAAATCATATAGAAACTGAGTAAAACTTACATCACCTTGTAGCTAATACGGAGGGGAGTTCAAAACCGCAATCGGATTAAAGTTTGGATGATTGAATCTTGTAAAATCAAGTCTTAAAATTATTGAAGCTTGGAGGGGATTTCTGAGGTTTACGCTTTCCTTCTTTCGTGGCTAACTGATGAAATGAAGATATATTATATATATATATATATATATATATATATATATATATATATATATATATATATATATATATATATATATATTGCATGGCTACAAGCACATGGCTCTTCCTTTGGATTACACGTCTCGCGCATATGCGCGACATCACCCGCGCATATGCGCGAGACCTACTGGTCTCGGCAATGCAGAATTTATCACCTCGCGCATATGCGCCACTTTTCTCGCGCCATTGCTACTGGAGGTGTCGCGCATATGCGCGACTTATCTCGCGCATGTGCGCCGATGCTACTGTAATTCTCATGCATATGCGCGCATTTCTTCGCGCATATGCGCCATAGCTTCGGCCCTTTATCTTTATTCCTAACCTTTCTCATCTTTTCTCATGTCTTTCCTACTCCCATTCTACTTAGTGTTTCTCATGCAATGTCATGCACTCTCACATCTTCGAATATCGTATTAATGAAGACTAATAAATCTTGAGCCTTACAGCTTGAATACAATTCTATAATCAAAGCATAATCATGTTACAAGATTTGAATATAATTCTATAAACAATTCATAAACATGTTACCATATATACAATAATTCTAGTATGTGATTTTGGTTGGGAAACTCAAATAATATCTTATTTGAGTTGTGGCATCCCAAACAAACATGGCTTATACCTTTCTTGTCGTAGGAATCAATCGAAGTCTCGAGGTCGATATCAAGTCTGTCAATCAAATCTGAAAGAGATACATTGATACACATTCTATCAATTCCTATCCCATTCAACACATCTATGAATCAATAATCTATCTTAATATCATTCGACGGCATAACTGTAGATTCTCGATAAACTGAACAACTCACACCTCAATAATCCATTACAATATCAAGCTAGAACACAATAGTTCTGCACCATCTATTCTTAAAACATGCTGGAATTCATAGCAAACGCGTACGACATCCTATAATCAAACCGTTTACGATTCTACCATGTCAATAAGCTCAAGAACACGCATTTACAAGTATATCAGAATTTCCCCAACATGAAATCTTCCAAACATGTTGAATCTGAAAGATATTTACATCCACTTGGAGCCTTGGTTGAGAGGAGTAAGAATCTATAATCGAAATAAAATTCGGATAGCTACATCTTGAGAAATCTTACCCCAAAGCCTTGAAGAAATTGAGGATTCTTGAGAGTTCTCTCGGTTCTTCAGCTGCTGAAATGAGAAAGGACGAATCAGCACCATTCTATATATATACCATGCCATGTGTCACGTTAAGAAAAAGGGGTGGACTTCTCGCATGCAGCACCGCGGGTGCGGTCACGTTAGCACCGCGGGTGCGCTATACTCTCGGCAACCCTAACATTTTCCAAAAGTAACGACCGCAGGTGCGGTCTTTGCAATACCGCGGGTGCGTTCTTGCTGCACCGCGGGTGCGGTGATGTTCCGAATAAAATTTGCCAACTTTCTGTCCATGCACCGCGGGTGCGGTGTCTCCTAGCACCGCAGGTGCGGTGTAGCTTCAGCAGCACATTCAAAATTCCATGATTTATGACCGCGGGTGCACTCTTGTTCTAAGCGCGGGGGCGGCCTCTCACACATGAAATATTTTGTACTTTCATCTTATGACATGCATTCTCATATTCTCCGAGTCGTACTTCAATAAAGACTAATAATCTCGAGCCTTACATAGTGAGTCTAAAGACTCAACATGCATATATCGTAAATAACGAGTAAATATAGTAAAAAATTCATGTGAGTAAAAATATCATGTCATGAGGAACAATGTGAAAATAACATATCATGAGCGATTATAATACGTGCATAACTGAACTGAAAATCATAGTGAAAATGTTTGCTCCTTGGAGCCCTGTAGTGAAATAGCATGTAATAATTTTTATGTTGAGATTATGGTCTACGCAAGTGGTCCCTGAACTGAACTGAACTGAGCTGACCGGTAACTGGCGACCGGATTTAATAATGTACGTCTGATCAGACTACTGCCACAATATACTGGGTGCAACAACTGAACTGACCGGTAACTGGGGACCGTGTGAAGTAATAATCCCATGATAGTAAAGTAAGCAATATCGCATAAATCTCAAAATGAATATTTTGCACGTAATATAATTAAATAACATCATTAAATATCCTGTAATAATTTTACTGATTGGGTTGGATCGCTCCCAGGCTCGTTGCGACTTAAATCTAACATGAAAAATATGCAAATGATTTAACTTGACCAAACTTTGTAATTGAATCCAAAAACTGAGACAATTACGCCTAACGACTTCGTATTTAATCGTGACTCCGTACCAACCCGAACCGACACCGAACCATCATTTAGTCATGATTAAAATACGCCTAAAATGATGAAATAATGCTCCTAAATTTACGGTACTCGAAATTTAGTGTATGGAGGCCAAAAACATGAAACGCTCTTTCGAGAGTCATTTTGGCACATTGCACCGTAAATTCTCGTACGACCTCTAAAATGATCCGAATCACGAACGGCCAAAAGCATGGCCTTCCCAACTCGATGGAGTGCTGTCCGGTCCAAGGCCATAGGCTAAAAGCCGACCAAGAACTCAAACGAGCCTCCGAACCAACGTGCAAACTTGCTGTCCAGAATTACAGCTGCAGCGCTTGTGTTTGCTTGCATCGTTTGCGAGGCTAATGGCCATTGGGGCTTGAACCACCGACCAGAACCTCTTACCAATGTCCTAAGGAATTATTTGAACCATGGCTAAGGGGCCTAGGCCAGCCACAATCCGAACCAAACCAGAAACACGACCACACTCCTAGCCGAGAACGTAATCTGCGCGCTTGGGGAGTTTCGCTTCGTTTGCTGTCATGGACCTTTCCAGTGGCCATTTGGTTGACCATGGCACGATCTAGACATCAAGGGGTATGGTGTAAACCAGGGCTAAGGGCCAGATGCCAACCGAGGTCCATCCCAAACCACCCAAAACCGAGGGACACATGCAGAATTCAAAGGGGTGAAGGTGCTGTTTTTGTTCTTTGATTTGAAAACCGATGCAACCATGGACCAAGCCTTGAAAGGCCAACTTGGTCACGTTTTAGACATCATAAGGAGATGTTCTAACCATGGCTATGACCCCTGGGGCAGCCAAGATCAGATTCATCCCACTTGACAGCAAGCTGCAAATTCGAAACTCGATATGACACTAAGGGAAGTGTTGCTGCCATTCGAGTTGCTGGGGGGAAAAGAGGCTTTAACCAATGGTCAAATCCCTTCTTAATACACTCTATATCAATCCTAGATGTAGCCTGGAGAGTCTGGACGTGAGCCAACCCCTGCAATCACTAAAACCTTGCACAAGGTGGAACAAAATCTGTGCAGAATTTTCAATAATGGTGCTGTCAAAAATTTTGGTTTTTGGCTATCAAACCATAATCATGTAATGTTTAAAAATCATATTATGACTTGATTGAAGAGTCAAGGAAAATATACACATGCCTGAAATTTGTTTTGAAGAAAACAAACAAACGAGACGAACACGGCACGACGGAGTCGGATTTTTTTTTCTTTTCTTATTGTCTTGTTGGAAGCTCTCGATGATGCTGCTGCTCACACACGATTTTTCTGCTATTTTACTGATATTTTCGAATGAGGGAAGGGTAGGGAGTGTTAAGGAATGAAGGGGGAAAGATACAAGGAAAAATGGAGAAGGCAAGTCATACATTTAGATGCTAGGTACAAAGAATATGTTGATTGTCAATCCCATGGTCCCCTCCACAATGCTGCACGTGAATTGTGCTGAGTGATGACCGAAATGAGCTTCTAGAATGCAAGATGAGGTATTGCTTAAATTATTAATTATAGGTGATAAAAAAAAAAGAATGAGGGAGTTAATATACCAAGAAGGTTATGGAAGGGTAGTCTAGAATGGAGAGTTGTCAACATAATTAAATTGCTTAAGGGGTGGCCGAAATTATCTAATAAAAATGAAGGTAAAAAAAATGTTGCTTCAATCTTGCATTTTAAATTCTTTAAAGTTTTAACCACTTATTAAGTTTTTTTTAATAAATTAAATTGGAATCACAAGTGTGCATGGTATGATTTGTCTAACAATTTATTATTAAAATGTTAGGTTATAATTTCTTGAGTATATCAGGCCTAGATTAATTTATTTCAATTGACTACACCTTTTAATTTAGGATTTAATTAACTATTGAACATCAGATAATTAATTAATAACTTAAGTCTAATCAATTAAATAAAATCCTAAAACATTATTTATCATTAAAATAAATTATTTATTGGCTTAAATTAAATTTAGGAATATTTTCTTATTATTAATCTTATCTCAAATCTCCAAACTCCGGTCCGGCCTCACATATTTAACCAAAAATATAAAACTAAACTTCTATGATTTAAAATCAATGATCATGACTTAAAATTAATTAAATACTAAAAAAAATTAAATAAATAAAATCGGTTTAATTTAAATAATAGTAATTATGCATGGCTTATACGTAATCGGGCTCTACAATACTCTTGGAACTCGGCAGTCAAGTACTCACTACCTCGATCCGATAAAAGTGACTTGATGCTTCGTCCCAACTATTTCTCTACTTCATTTATGAATTCTTTGACTTTATAAAGGCTTCAGATTTGTATTCCATCAAATACACATACCCATACCTCGAAAAATATTGGTAAAGGTTATGAAGTAGGCATGTCCATGCTTAGTGGTGATGCTAAGTGGACCGCACACATCGGTATGGATCAAATACAATAATCCTTTGGCTCGCTCCACGTGGTCCTTAAAGGGAATTTTGGCCATATTTCCTTTTAGACATTATTCACAAGTTGTGAGATAATTAATATCAGACATATCAAATATGTCTTCTCCCACTAGCTTGTTCAACCTTCTTAGGGAAATATGTCTTAATCGAGCATGCCATAATTGTGCCGAATTTAGAGTATCTTGTTTTGTCTTGTTTGTTGTTGTTATTGCTTGGACATTGTTTAGTGGAATATCTTTCAATTTTAGGTTATAGAGATCTTTTTCAAGTTCACTCGTACCAATCAAACATTCATTCTCACAAATGTTGCAAACACATTTGCTAAATCAACAAGAATTGAAATGGAAACAATGTTTTTCACCAAATCAGGTACAAATAAAACATATCTCAAAATTAACTTAAAATCAGTGTTTAACAATAAGTAAACATCTCCTATGGCCTTGGTAGCAACTTTTGCTCCATTGCCCATCCTCAAGAAGGTTTCACATTCCCTAAGTCTCCTACTTCTTCCCATCACCTGTAAATCATTATAGAGATCTGAGCCACAGTCGGTATCTTATACCCAAGAAGTAGAGTTAATTGAAATGTTTACTTCAATGTAGAACATAGCATTTCTAGAACCTTTATGGGCAAGATATTCTCTCCAGTTACGCATCCAATGTCCAGGCTTCTTGTAGTGATGACAGGCATCAACAGTCTTGTCAGTCCTAACTGGTATGACTGCCATAGCGGGACTCGAAGATTGCCTCTTCAAGGGCACGTTCTTCTTGGGACATTGGAAAGAATGCTTCTTTCCCTTCCCATGTGGACCACTCTTCGTACCTGATGAAGAACCCACATAAAGAACCGACTCTTTCTCGATGGTGGACTCAAACGTAACAAGCATATTCACCAACTCATCAAGGGTAGGCTCTAGCTTGTTCATGTTGAAATTCACCACAAAAGGATCAAATAAGCTAGGCAATGGCAAGAGCAACACATCAGTGGTCAACTCCGATGGCAACACAAGATCCATGCCAATGAGCTTGTCCACAAGCCCAATCAACTTTAGACCATGCTCATGAACCGAAGCCACATCTCGCATGCGTAAAGTGATTAGCTCCTTGACGGTCTCATGCATAATATGTCGTGTTTTCTCACCAAAGAGCTCTTTGAGATGCATATGAATGTCAGCAGCACTTTTTGCATCCTCAAAATGCCTCTGCAGCTCATCATTCTTAGTAGCCTTCATATAACATTTGGCTCGCAAGTCATGGTCACACCAATTCTTGTAAGTCTGCAATTTCTCAAGAATGCATCTAGTCACAGCCTCAACAAGGGGCGACTCAGTGAGTGTATGTACCATCCTTTCTGAATTCAAGACGATTTTAGGTTTCTTAGCCAATTGAGGTAATTAAGTCCAGCCAAAATTTGTTTGTCATGTATAGCAGATAACGGGTTATGTATCGAAGACATTGTGAAATTTTTATTGAAAAATAATAAAAAATAAAAGTTAATGACTATTTTACAATATTTAATAAGATATAAAGTATGGACTTTTTCTTCATAAATTTTCACTTCCACTGTTTTTGACATTTTTCACTACCCTCCAGTGAAAACGGGAAACTTCTTTCCTCAGTAGGTACGTAAGGTCCAATTAGCAAATTATGATTTCGAATAATATCAGCCAATCAAAATTCCTAAAATGTAGTTTCAATTGCATCTTCATGCAACCCTCTACGTAAACTTTTGTCTCACATTTGAATAGGATCCAATAATATGAAGTCGTTCATCTTTACGTGTCAAGCTTTACCCATAGATGTTGAACCTTAATGAATGGTTGCCATAAGTTCCCTCAATAATATGAGCCGAAATCATGAGATTTCCACGTAGTTCACATCACGATGTCAATGGATGGCACAACTTTCCGACTTCCAGGGCTCCCCAATAATATGAGCCGAGCACTGAGCACGAGTAGCGTTCATCATGCATCCATTGTCGATGGAAAACATGAAAATTATAAACACCATTATAATTCCTCTTTTCGAGCTTGATATTAATTCTTAATCTTATTTAAAATGAGGGTTTTGTAATTTGAAAATGTCTCATCATTAATTTTATTTAAAATCTCTCCATGTTTGATCGTATGTTTGCCAGATTCATGCAACTTAGTTATAATAATAATAATAATAATAATAATAATAATAATAATAATAATAATAATAATAATAATAATGCACATACTCATTATTTATAATACATAATGCATATATTATAAACAGTAAACTAACATAATGATCAATCGCCCCAACACTAATGGCCCATGTGAGCCAAAAGGGCCTACGTCCAATACTAGGAAATGCACGGGATGCAAATGCATAATTACATAAGCTTTCAATATTTACATGTCTTGGTTCTTCATAATCATCAAGGCCCACCATCTTTCAATCTTGATCTTTCACTATATTAATATTTACAATTAAATATCCATGGCAAATAGTGATACATCTCATGTGGTGGGAACGAGCTAGAAACCAAGCCCACTTATAAATTGATAATTATTACAACAATTCAACATAAGATATCATAGCATACACCTAGCAAATTGGGATTGGGCTTTTGATCATCTTTTATGCATAATATCACATAACATACACCATCAATTAATTATCACAGTAATCAATCGATCCAGTATTATATATCTTGATCCAATTACTAATCGCAACTATTATAAATTAAATCAACAAAGTCAACAAACTCTTTTGTTTACTTTATAATTAATTTATAAACGAATTTCTTGTAAATCAAAATTTACTATAAATAATTAAAGTCTAACTTCAATTATTTAATTTACGAGAGAATATACACATATTTTGTAAATTTAAACTTGAGGGCTCATGATACTTTCGTATCCCAAAACATTTTTGCAAACTTTAGCCTTCATCGTCGTTGTCGGAGCTCCGTCGCCGAATTCCGGCCAACACATTTTTTTTCTATTAAAATGTTGGGGTGTTTCGGGGGCTGCCCTTGGCAGCACTCGGGAAGCAATCATGCACCCAAAACAACTACAAAATCGTCCCTCGATTCGTTGTTTCGATTTCTAATGCGGTTAGAAATAGGTTCTCAATATTATATCATTTATTTGCTACACAAAAAGTGACCTAAGATTTGATACCACTTGTTGGGGATCGGTTACAGGTGCCCGAAATGCGCAACAGAAGTTTTATAATAGCATTTTACATGAGCAAAAATGGAGCACCCCTCACTAGTGTGTAGCAAATACAAAAACACAAACATACATAGTGTGTTTTAGGATTTTACCTATCAATCACAAGGATTGATGATGGCTCCAACTAAGTTGTTAAATAACTTAGCTCTTCAATGTGTAGAAAAATCTACAAGCATCCCTTGAACACACCTTGCTCAAAATCAAGCCCATCACCAGCAAGCTAGAACCACTTTACACTTTCATTAGGACATGTCAGGCATTTTAATTAAGAAATATGCAATGAATTCATCAAATGAAGAAGCAAATTTTTGGAAGAAAAAAGGCTCAAAATTTCGGCTAAGAAGGGAGGAGAGAAAGGGGGAGCTTTTTTTTTTTTTTTTTTTTTTTTGCGTTGGTTCTTTAAAAAATGATACAAAAGGTGTTGTGTATTTCAAATGCATGCTAGCCTTTAATTTGAAAAAAATTGACTCCAACCTTTCACCTCCCTAGCATGTTATTTGGGCTTGTAACATGTACAATGCTCATGGACTATTATTTTAATATTTAAAATACATTTGGGATTAATTAAATTTTACTTGAATTTATTCAAGTCTATTAACTGAATAATTATTTCCGTTTGGAGTCTACAAGACTCAATGCTATTTAATTAATTCATGTATTGTATTAGTTCAACACTTGAATTAATTTAATTATTAGGACTCTACTAGGTACACTATTGTTTAATTACTTCAACACTTGATTTAATTTAATTAAGTCCATAACAATGTTCATGAAAATGACAATTTTCAATACATTCTTTATTTGGCCAATTTTTAATTTAGGAACACTTCTATTAATTAAAATTTACATTCCCCTTATAGAAGTCATAATTCTAATTTTCCTTGTGCTTATGAACTCTTTTATAAGTCGTTCAACACATTGAACTAATTTCCTTCTCAACGAGATCTAGAAAGCTAGTACTTATGTGGCTCTAAATAGCTCATTGATACAACTAGCAGTAGTTTCACATCTCAATGTGATTTATGACTAAACATGTCCTTATATCAGCATACCTCAGTTGCTCCATTTTTGTAATGTACCGTACTTTTAAAATATTTAAAATTTACGGAAAAATAAAAATTTTCTTAGATATGAAGTAAACCTTCAAGTTTCGATTAAAATAAACCGTGCATCCAAAATATTTGCAATAAAAAGATCACAAATAAAGTTTTCTAAAAATACTTGTTCAAACAACGTGAAGAAATCTCGTAAAAGTCAGAGTATTAAAATCATAATGCATAAAATCTTAAGACATTGGCGGTCCTCAGGTTTAGCCTCCTGCGCAGTCCAATACGGCTCATTTGTCCCCACCCCTCGTCTGCTCATACTCGTCCTCACCTGCATCGATCAAGTCTAGTGAGTTTAACCTGGAGATAATAAAATACGTAGTAAAACCACATGCATCTTTAAAGTAGAGCGTCCTTAAAACTTGAACGTAATAACATACTTGAACAGGCGTAACTTAATCATTTTGCGTAGAGATATGTTTCAAAGCAAGTGACCCAGACATAAATGTGCCTAATCAGACTAAACCACAGTACTGGGTTGGCAGTGAAAATCCACTACCACATACATGAGATCCCTGGTCATGCTTTAATGGGTGGATTGGTCCCTGATCATGCTTTACCGATTTTCAATCCTGATCTAAACTCGGTCATGCTTTACTGGGGTGGAGATGTCACCGACAATGTTCACCGACCGTTCATAATTGGTCACAAGACATTTAGCATGCCTCAAAAACTTAAAAATATTTTCTTTTGCACGTCGAACATACTTACTTGGCGTTGAGGGATTCGTTGGATCTCGCTTGGGACCACTGCTGCACGTACTAACACAATTTCATGCACTTAATTTCCATACCTAGATGTAATAATCGCGCTCACCACCAAAAATGACAATTTTATTATGACGTTCTAAATTGCTATGGATTTGACCTTGTTTAAATCAACGTACTAAACTATGACATAAACCCCCAAAACAAATCCTAAAATGATGTTGAACATTTCCCAAAACATAGAAGACATGACCTAAAATGGTGTTTCAAAAGTCATGGACAAGTGCCTAGGCGCTAGCCAGTGCCTAGCACCGCGGCACTAGCTAGTTCCTATCCCCGCGGCGCTAGCCAGGCCGTAGGCCTAGCTCTGCAGCACCACAAGGGCAGCGCCGTGGCACTAGAATTGTGCAAAACGGGCGCTGTGGCGCTCCCTGGTGAGCGCTACGGTGCTAACTCTGCGCAAACTTGACCCCAAAGAACAAAGTATGATGCAAACACTATGCCACAACCAATCGACTCGAACCAACACTTCAAGACTCATCCTAGGACACTATGACATTGATTCAACTCACACAATCACCCTGAAACATTGAAGCACGACATACAATGCAACACAACTCATGACTACGACATTTTGACACCAAAGTTTTTCCTACGACTTCTAATGCAACCTAGTGCCTATCGACACGAAACGAAGCACGAAAAATCGAACCCCTATCATAACTAATATATCTAGTTGTAGCGGTGATCACCAAACATTCCCCAACGAAGCTTGCAACAAATAAATTTCAAGAACACAGTTTCAGGAAATCGCAGTTTGAACAGTCCCACAAAAACGGTCATATCTCAGTCGTTTCTTATCCAAAAATTACAAATTTACTGTCAAATCAAAGGTTTCGAAGAGTACTACGTTTTACATGTTGAAATCCTTTCCATAAATCCAACCGATTTGTCTCAGAAATCGAAATGACAGCAGACACGTTTTCAGATCAAAAAATTTTGACCAAAAATCATTTCAAACGTTTTGCTCAAACTTTTCACAACATACATAGATTTTTACGCATAATGAACATCACAACATATAAAATAACGAGATCGATGCAGAAACAATAGATTATACATGCCTTTTGATATTTAAAACTCACGATACGGCGATACCAAAGAGGAAATGGTGCGAGGGTTGATTTGGGACGAATTGTGGCAAGATTTCTTACAAAAAACATCAACGTGAATTGCTGGAAAAATTTGTAGAGAAAGAGGCGACTGCTGAAAGATTTAGAACCCTAAGTTTTCTTTTAGAAAAAAAATGAAATGATGAAGAAATGTGTGTGTGTGTGTTAGCGTGTATAGTGTGTGGGTAGAAGTGTGTGTGCGTGAGTTTTGGTGTGTGTGTGTGTTTAATAATTAAGGGAATAAAATTTGCTTAATTAAAAATGTTACTAACAATATTAATCCACACTAATTTAACAATTTCCTTAATTAAAATAAAATACACAATTGCCAAACTTTAAAAGTTTTAAAATCCTAAAACCAGTACTTAAATAAATTAGGCTTTAAAATGCTGAAAACTAAATAAATCATTTAAAATGCCCAATTCTAACTTAAAATAAAAAATCACATTTTAAAATCGTCAAAATCGTCACCGGTTTCTTTTCCTCGATCCTACATCAAATAATCGCCTGAAACATAAAACTCAAGAAAACATTTTAATGTGCATCACCTAAACATAAATAATTTAAAATAACACATTTAAATAAATCATGCATCTATAAAACCATTTTAAACTTAAATAAATAATTTAAAAATTAAAGAAAGGCTCGGTTTTTACGTGTACTGATTTTTGGGCTCTATAATTTTTACTTATCAACTCCTTGATAATAAAAACGTCAGAACTCAAGTCTAATAGTACCCAACCAATCATGTTAAACGCCTAGCTGCATCGCTTACATGATTCGTTATGTATCAAATGATAGTGCCTGCAAGAACCATTCCATTATGGTTTGCGTACAGTACTGTTCCTTCATCTCACATATCTCGAAGGATTCGACAACTATTGGTATATCGAGGGTTGTCAAAGAATCGATGCTATTTGTCATGTCGTAGTTGCACCGTTGGTGTAATCTAAAAAACCCCTTTCTTAATTATCACCTACACTCTGATCAGAGATTTCAAACTACCTACACATGAGATCACATAGGATATCCATACCCGAAGGTATGCGGTGAACCCCCGACTACAATGCATCGACTCCTATATGTTTCGAGAAAACACCCAACCTTGCCATCTGATGACCACATATGAGTCGGCAATGCTAGCATATAGAGTCACAATGTTGTCCCGAGTCATAAGGATTAATGGTGTACAACCATAAATAAGGAAGTTTCCTCTTGATAAATGAGAACCACTTGGAAAGTTCTTTATGGAGGGTTGTTCAGTGCAATCTACAAGGAGCACTGTTGGAAACTAAATTTCGGTGATTTGACAAACTAAGCATCGAATTTATTGGATTAACTGATCAAGTAATCAAGCTTCGCAAATCAACTATCAGTTGCCTAACTGAAGATTAATGTGCATAATATTAAGGGAAACTAATACCAGGTAAACTAAATTTACAACTGAACTGATTAGTTGGAAACTGATCAGTTGAGCGAAACTGAATTTTCAAGTCAATTGACTGATCAGTCGCAAACTCAGTTGAGAGCACACAAGATGTAGAGCCCCGTATTTCGTATTTGATTAAAGAGAAAAATTTTAAATTATTCCACAAATTTTCAAATATGAAATACGGGCCTCTACAGTTGGTATCAGAGCCTATGTTCTTGTTAAGGGTTGTACTACTACTGATCTCGAGAAGCTCACGAAGTCACGTCTTCGGTCTGTAAGTTTACTGTAACGCCCCGAAAATTTAAAAGTCCGCGCAAATCACATGCATGCAATTATTAAATTATTTTGTGTTTTAATTAATTATTTTAATTGCATGAATTAAATATGTTGTGCATATTTACATGTTTAAAATATATTTTCTACATGGTTGAATTAAAATGTATTTTTAAAGGTTATTCGAGTTGCGATCGAGGAACGGAGACCGATGGCTGAAAAATAGAAAATGTTTTTATTAAATAATTATTTTTAATTATTTAAAATATGGTTTGATGTTTTTTAGTATTTTTGAAAATATGGGGTTTTGAGGTGATTTTATATGCCGGGACATAAATTTTATCGGTGTTGGTTTTTCAACTAAAATACGAGCTTCTTGGCAACCCGGCTATTAAATTCACAAATTTATTTAAACAAAAACTTTGTTAATTATTTTATTAAATCCTAATTAAAACTAATGGGCTTAATTTAGTGGCTTAATAGGCCTAAAGCCTAGTTAGTAATTAATTAGTATTTATTAAGCTAAAACCCAACACTTTGCAAAAGAAAACTCACGCCTCCCACTTTTTAAATTCCGAAAGACTCTCTTCAAAAGCACAAACCCACGGCACACACCAAAACAAGCAAAAGGGAAGTTTTGAAATTGAAGAAAAATTCAAGCCATCGTCTCTTCGTCGCCGTTCTTCGTTGCAACGGTTTTTCGTGCGTATAAAACGCAAAGGCACGCCATATTATTTCTTTCAATCATCTATCACACCATAATATTTATTCGAACATGTTTTGAAAGGAAACAAGGCACTCAAATTATTAATTTTCACAACTATTAATATGCATGTGTTTAACTCTTGTTTGTGGATTCAAAATCATGTTTATATGATGTTTAAGGGGCTTCCACGAATTAGGATATGAATAAGCATGTATTTAAACAAGTTTAAAGGTCTAGAACAGCACACAAAAGCAACAAATCGCTGCACAGAAATAGAAACGTTAAGCTGGAACCACTTCTCACGATTTGGGGTGCCATGGATTGGTTTATGGGTTAGGTGTTGCATGGCCTAGCTTGGGTCACACCTGGGTATCGGTTTGGGTCAAGGGAAGAGTCCTAGCCACGCAAAGACTCAACACCATGGGTTGAGGAGGAGTCCTAGAAAGCTAGGACTCCACCCGAGAGCTTCAAGGAGAGTAGCACAGGTTGCAGAAGTGGTTCAGGGAAAGAGGCTCGGTCAGGGGGCATTGGGCTGGGCTAGGTCGGTCCTTTAAGATCTAAGGAGGGTGGTCCATGGTTGGGGCAGGGGCTCGACGTGGCTCGAGCCAAAAGCAGAAACGTGAGGATGGCAACAAGGGGGGGGGGGGGGAGACGCGCAGGTACTGTACAGTACAATACCTCGCTGCTTGGTTCAGGGATTCGGGATGGGGGTGGCTCTGTTAATGGACTATTCAGGAGTTAGTAAGGGTCATGGGTGCTCGGTGGTTAAAGGCTGAAGGGTCCTAGAGTCACTAGGAGTTTATATACAAGAGTTCATCCTTGTCCGCTAGTTTGGGTGAGTTTTCAGAAGTTTTTGAGCGGGCCAAGGTCGGGTTTTTTGGGCTGGGCTTGGTCAGTAGGGTCCCTAGGTGGGTTGGCTAGGTTTTGGCTCAAGGTGGCTCGGGTAAATTAGGAGATGGCTCGGTGTGTTCGATAAGGTGCCAAAAACGAAATTAATAAAGCTAAAACTGAATCCAGGGGTCCACGGGTGTGGCTCATGACTTGTAAGGGTAGAATAAATCATAAAAAGGTTATGTTAAAAATTTGGGGTCAAAATAATGAGTTTTGAATTTATTTGAGATTTAATCGTCGCACGAAACGCTAATTAATGAATTAATTGAAACGCCTAGTTCTATGCTTTATAAAATTATGAAAAATTAGGGTTAAGCTTAAATAATTATTATAAGTCTAAGTTTTTAATTTTGGAATTTTATATTAAATTTTGGTTTAATTCGGGATTAAAACACATTAAAACGCTATATTTAAAGATAAATTTAAAAGTCATCGAATTAAGCTAAATAAAAAAATGAGAAAATTAAAGTAGGCTTAAATAATTATTTGGGACATGTTAGTGTCAATGGAATTAAGAAAATATCAAAAACGGGAAATTTTGCGTCTATGGGTAAAACGGTCTTTTTACACCTAGAAATTAGTAAACGTCATGACAGTGCCATAAATGTTGTTTTTATGATATTATGATTATTTTTAAATGTTTATGAAATGTTCATGATTAAATTATGATTTTTAAATGTCTAAGGGATTTTTATTATTTAAGGAAGACATTTAAAAGACATGTTGCATGCTTGGTTTCAAAAACAAAATGTTATGTTATGCATGATTTTTATAAAGTGATGAGAATGTAAATGTTGAAGGAAGTGAAGTGATTGTGACTAATTCGTTAATGTTGGCGACGTCGTGAGGGTTATGGTCCCAGTGGGAGCCCAACGATCGTGTTTCCATCATTGCGAATATGTAGCAACGGTTATGTGGTAACGGTTTTGAGGTAATGGTAAGAATGGGAATGTCTTGAGGGTAAAAGGCCCCAGAGGGAACCCATCTATGGGAAAAGGCCCCCGAGGGAACCCCGACGATCCTATTTCTATTCGATCATGATAGGCCAAGGCTCAGTTGACCGGTAAGAGTATCGCTGATGTCCCCGCCGCCCAGTACTGCGATTTCATGTAGATGGATCCATTGATTTTCATGTCATGTCATGTTGAGGAAAGTCACAATTAACGATCTGAATTCAACAAAGGGAAAAAAAAAAGGAAAATGTCCATGATCATGTTAAAGGTTTTATGTCATGTCATGTTGAGGATAAAGGAAATTCATGTTAGCATGTCATGAAAATGTTTATGCTTAAAGTTGATGCATCATTGTGAAAATGTTTGATAAGTGCAATTTATTGTACTTTTATTACTTGTTTTTAACTTGAAATTTTGTGAATCTTGAGCAGGTTTTATTTGATTTGTTGTTGTTTTTGTTATTGTAGTTTGGAAGCTTAGAAATGAGAGTTTGGAGTAGTATAGTGATGAATTAGAAGGTGCAAAGGACAAAGCTTGACGAAGCATGACCGCACCCGCGGTCATGCTAGCACCGCACCCGCGGTCTCACCAGATGAACAAGATGAATTTTGACGAACGGACACCGCACCCGCGGTCCTACCACCACAGCACCCGCGGTCATGCACCAACATTATTCCGGAAATTATGAAACTTTGTAGACTTTGAATAAAAGTAGAGGAAAATGGTGTGCTACGTGGGGAATCATGTCTAGACTATAAAAGGATCTCTTTTTCATCATCTAGGGTATGGAGAGGATCAAGAAAAAGGGTGGAGGCTACAAAGAAAAAGATTGAAGATCAAGATCATCATCTTCAACAAGTTCTTGCACATCTTTGGACAAAAACTTCATACACTCCAAAACTTTTGTTCTAAGTTCTTTCCATCTTTATTTTTACTTTTAGTTGATATGTCTTGTTTAAGATTCATGTATTGTTGTGTTATTTTTATTATTATGAACTAATTTTTAATTCTAGAGGGATGATGGAACAAAACTAGAAACCATGTGTTGAGATTCATGATTTATGCTATATAAGTTGTCTTTATTGTTCATTTGTGTTTTTCCAATCTTAATGCTTTCATTTTATTGGCCATATCTTGAATGATTTGTATGTTATAAATTATCACTTGGAAAAGGAAATTTATAATCAAGAAAGGGAAAAATACATCGGTAGTATTTATATAGTACGGGAGGACATATCTTACTATTGAAGCTATAAAAAGAATTTAGTGCTTATTGTGTTATTTAATTTTAGATTGTTGACAGGGATGTTACAATCTTTTGTTAGATAATTAGTATCTATTTAGCACTCGGGAGAGGGAGTAGATAATTATAGAATTCTTGGTTAATGAATAAGAAGGACAATTATAATATAGCTACACAAAATAGTACATGGTGGATAGTTGCGTGAAGTCGGACCTCTAGATCTTTTATTCCATTGTTCAACTCTGTTTGGTACTATAATTAAATTTATTTTCAATTCAGTTATTGATACGAATAAATCTGTTAATTGATTATTCTAAATAAAATCGAGACTATTTTAATTACAAGCATTAATATAAATTTAGAATTACATTCCTCGTGGGATCGACAATTGTACTCAAAATTACATTTTACTATAACTTGACGTCGTGCACTTGCGACCAATCAAGAAAACACGCAACAAGTTTTTGGCGCCGTTGCCGGGGAGTGTCAAATTTGAATTTATATTAGTATTGTTACCAATTAGTCTAGATTTTAATTTAGAGCTGTTTTTATTGTATTACATTGAACATTGATTTGTTTATTGTCTTTGTTTGACAGTGCATGCGAAGATCGCAAAATCCTGACTTGCTTATCTTAGATCCTGAAATCGAAAGAACCGCAATAAGATTAAGAAAGGCAAGAAGAGAAGAGATTCGAGCAATGGCTGAAAACAGAGATAATGAAAATCCACCCCCTGCAATACCCATCCGAGATAATTTTAGGCCGGTACTGAATGCTCATTATTCGGGCATAGCACGAGGAACTATTAATGCAAATAACTTTGAGCTCAATCCCGCATTGATAAACATGGTTCAACAGAATCAGTTTGGGGGAGCCGCCATTGCAGATCCTCATTTACATCTCAGAACATTCCTTGAAATTACTGATACGGTAAAAATAAATGGTGTTTCTGATGATATAATTCGATTGTGTTTGTTTCCTTTTTCTCTTAGGGACCAAGCAAGAGGATGACTCCAATCGTTTCCTTTGGGGAGTATCACTACCTGGCAGGATTTAGCAACCAAGTTTCTTGCAAAATATTTCCCACCTGCAAAGTCTGCACAGTTGAAAATCGAGATAAGTACTTTTAGGCAGACTGATTTTGAGCAACTATATGAGGCATGGGAACGGTATAAGGAATTGTTGAGGAGATGTCCAAACCATGGTTTTGAAGATTGGGTACAGATTGAATTATTTTACAATGGTTTGATTGGACAAACAATAGGCACTGTTGATGCAGCAGCTGGTGGCACGATATTTGCCAAATCACCCGATCAAGCATATGATTTGCTTGAACAGATGACCATTAACAGTTATCAGTGGCCGTCTGAAAGGTCACGAGTAAAGAAGCAAGCTGGAATTTATGTCATAGATCCTATTACATCACTCACCGCTCAAGTTTCAGCTTTGACAACTCAAATTGCAGCAATGAATAAAGCTAGTACATCAGAGGTTGAAAATGCATCTGTTTTTACTGAAGAACCACATATTCCAGATGAGGCACATTATATCAACAATAGGAATTTTGGTGGTTATGGAGGATATCGAGGTAACCCTCCCCCTAACACTTATCATCCTGGTTTGAGAAATCATGAAAATTTTTCATATGCAAATAATAAGAATGTGTTGAATCCTCCACCGGGGTTTAATACATCAAAGGGGGAAGGAAAACCTTCACTTGAGGATTTAGTTGGGACATTTGTTGTTGAATCAAGTAAAAGAATGGCTAGGACTGAATCTCGTCTTGATGGCATGGAAACTCACATGGGAAATATGGGAGCCACAATGAAGTCATTGGAGACACAGATTGGTCAATTGGCTAATGCATTGAAAGATCAAAATAAAGGTCAGTTCCCAAGTAACACTGAAGTGAATCCAAAGGAGCAATGCAAAGCTGTGACTTTGAGAAGTGGAAAAGAACTTGAGGGTAAAAATTCCAATGAAAAGGATGAAAAAGAGGTGACTGTTGAAGAAGTTGAAATTGAGGGACCCAAAGTTGAAGTTGAACAACCTCCGGTATTTCAGCCAATACTTCCATATCCACAGAGGTTTAAAAAGAAGAAATTGGATGAGCAATTTGCCAAATTTTTGGAGATCTTCAAGAAGATTCATATCAACATCCCATTTGCCGATGCTTTGGAGCAAATGCCAAACTATGCAAAGTTCATCAAAGATGTGATGTCAAAGAAAAGGAAGTTGCATGAGTTTGAGACAGTTAAGTTGACCGAGGAGTGTAGCGCCATACTCCAAAAGAAACTACCACAGAAACTCAAAGATCCAGGGAGTTTTACTATTCCTTGTGTTATTGGTGGTTCTAGAATAAATAAAGCTTTATGTGATTTAGGTGCCAGTATTAATTTAATGCCTTTTTCTATTTACAGGACTTTAGAGCTTGGCGAGGTGAAGCCTAGCACTATTACCTTGCAGCTGGCGGACAGATCACTTACATATCAACGGGGTATAGTGGAAGATGTTCTGGTAAAGGTAGACAAATTTATATTTCCTGCTGATTTTGTCATTCTAGATATGGAAGAAGATCAGGACACTCCACTTATCTTTGGAAGGCCATTCTTGGCCACCGGAAAAGCATTGATTGATGTGCACAAGGGTGAGCTTACATTGAGAGTAGGTGGAGAAGAAGTCATGTTCAACATCTACAACACAATCAAAGAACCAAATGAGGTAAGTACTTGTAATAGTATTGATGTAATTGATTCATGTGTATCTCATGTTGGTGCAGGTAGATTGACGAAAGATTCCTTGGAGAGATGCTTGTTGGAATCCGCGTCTATACTGGATGAAGATGATTGGGACGTGCAAGAGGAGTTACTTGCTCTTGATACAGTGCCTAAAGAAAAGATTGATGTGCATCATGTAGAGCTACTTAAAGATGCAAGTATAGAGGTACCAAAAATATCCCCTGAATTGAAGGAACTTCCAAGTCACCTTTGTTATGCATTTTTAGGTGAAAATTCAACATATCCGGTAATCATCTCTTCTTTACTTACTTGTACTGAAAAAGAGAAATTGTTGAGGGTGTTGAGGGAATTTAAATCTGCTTTAGGATGGACAATTGCTGATATAAAGGGGATTAGCCCTACAGTTTGTATGCATAAAATCTTGATGCAGGAATCGTATTCGCCCTATGTTGATCATCAGAGAAGGCTTAATCCCGCAATGAAAGAGGTTGTGAGAGCTGAGGTATTAAAATTGTTAAATGCTGGTGTTATTTATGCTATATCTGATAGCTCATGGGTTTCACCAGTACAATGAATTGATTTCAACTCGTCCAGTGACTGGTTGGCGAGTATGTATAGACTACAGGAAATTGAATGATGCTACTAGGAAATATCACTTCCCACTTCCATTTATTGACCAAATGCTTGATAGAGTTGGTGGTTATCATTATTATTGCTTTCTAGATGGTTATTCAGGTTACAATCAGATTGTCATAGCACCGGAAGATCAGGAGAAGACTACCTTCACTTGCCTTTACGGTACATTTGCTTTCAGGAGAATGCCATTTGGACTGTGCAATGCACCTGCTACGTTTCAGAGGTGTATGATGGCCATATTTTCTGATATGGTTGAGGAAATAATGGAGGTTTTTATGGATGATATCTCTGTGTTCGGTTCATCTTTTGATAACTGTTTGCAAAATTTAATGCTTGTTTTGCAGAGATGTCAGGCTAAGAATCTAGTTCTGAATTGGGAAAAATGTCACTTCATGGTTCCAGAAGGTATTGTGCTTGGCCACAAAATTTCGGCTAAAGGAATAGAAGTTGACAGGGCCAAAGTTGTGGCAATTGAAAATCTTCTACCGCCGAAGAATGTGAAAGGGATCAGAAGCTTCTTGGGACATGCTGGGTTTTATTGTCGTTATATTAAAGATTTCTCTAAAATTACTAGACCTTTATGTAATTTGTTGGAGAAGGATTCGACATTTATTTTTGACGATAATTGTTTGCAGGCATTTAACAGGATCAAGAAAGTACTGATTTCTGCTCCCATTATGATAGTACCAGATTGGAAGGAACCATTTGAGCTCATGTGTGATGCTAGCAACTATGCTGTGGGAGCAGCATTGGGACAAAGGCGAGATAAGATGTTCAAGGCTATCTACTATGCAAGTCGTACACTTAATGCAGCCCAACAGAACTATACAACTACTGAGAAAGAGATGCTAGTAGTTGTGTTTGCATTTGACAAGTTCAGAACATATCTCATTGGCACCAAGGTAACCGTTTTTACTGATCATGCAGCTCTTCGCTATTTATTTGCCAAAAAGGATGCCAAGCCCAGATTGATTCGATGGATACTACTACTTCAAGAATTTGATTTTGAATCAAAGACAAGAAGGGTAGTGAGAACCAGGTGGCAGATCATTTGTCACGACTAGAGCTGGAAGAAAGAACTGATGGTGGAGTAATTAATGAGTCGTTCCCAGACGAACAACTTGTAAGGCCCGAGATAATAAAGATGATATTATTTTAATCCGAGGGTATGTAATTGGAAACTTTTGGAGTGTTGAATTATATTCCAAGATGTTTGCAATTATTTAGGATTGAAATGGAATTATTTAGGATTGAATTAAATTAAAAAGATTGAGCGGGGGCCAATTTGCAATTAGTGAAAAGTTGAGGGACTAAAGTGCAAATATGAAAATTTGAGTGGGACACTTGTCTTTGTCATAAACTTGGACGTGTATTTCCTCATGCAATTCAGAATTTTGAGCCAAGAAAACCGAAAACCTCCATGGCTATCATCCTCAAGCTTATTTCTTTATTAAAAATTTGGTTGTGCAAGATCGGCATCAGAATTTGATCCGAACGCAGTATCGTGTTCCTCTCGACACGAGCTACACAAGGACGTAAGTTTTGTTACGTTTTGAGATGATTTGGATTTATGATATTGTCAGAATTAAATATGAATCAGATATGATGTTTCTACTACCGTAGACAGTGTAGAATTGAAGTCAGACTGAAGAACAGATTGTTTATGTATTTGTTATGATTTTTGAAAGATATTGACTGAGATTCTATATCAGAATTGTGTTAATATTCAGAGTAGGAATTATGTTGACACAGATTACGAGTTCCATTATTATATTTGTGATGTTCAGATTGACGGGGTTATTCAGATTGTATTAGTATGCCGTCGAAACATCAGTTGATTTAGATTAATCAAATTCAGATTTGATTCAGATTGTATTGTGATATCGATGACATGAATTGAATTGTATCTTGTTCAGATATTGATCAGATTAGGTACTGAGTTGAGTATTGATCAGAACAGATTGTGTATTGAGTTATGTACTGATACGTTGTATTCGATATTGTCATTTCAGATTTGAGATGGACAGAGTTGAATACAGGTCATCGTCTTCGTCAGACAGGGACGACAAAGGTATAATTCATGTGATATACGGGAAGATATAACTCAAATAAGATCTTATTTGAGTTTCCCAATAAAATCACATACTAGATTACTTTTATATTCTGATTTGAATATGATTTATTTATATGTTGAGATGATTATGCATTGTTTACAGATTGTTATGCATTGCATTGAGATAGGAGAGTCGTTGACAGCCATTGTCAACTATCTAGATGTTCGGTGTATCTCAGCTTAGGAGCAGCCCTGACTCCTATTGCAGTCGTTGATACAGCTAAGACCGAAGTCTAGGAATAAGACGTACAGTCACCCCGAGTGGGAGGGTAGGTGACAGCCATTGACGTCTTATTCACACCGGGATCCCTAGAGTTATAGTTGAGTCGAGTCTAGACATGATTTGACTAGAACTGCATGCGTTTATGGATGTGGTTTCATAGACTATGAAACCCATTGTTATTGCTTTCAGTCATGATAGCATGTTTTTATGATTTGATTTGAGTAGCATGTTTATCTGATTCGAGTTGCATGCTTATCTTGATTAAATTTAATAGATTATGAAATCTATTGAGTTGAATTATATTCATGATAGAATATTTCATGATTTACTTTATGTATATGCATGTTTACCATGTTTATACTGGGATTTATTCTCACCGGAGTTATCCGGCTGTTGTCTTGTTTTGTATGTGTGCATGACAACAGATGGGGCTAGATCAGGGTCAAGATGAGAAAGAGGCTGGACTAGATAGCGTGGTGATTCCGGACTTACTGTAGACTTGTTTTATTACTTGAACTTAGTAACTAAACCTTAGACTGAGGTTGTACAGTATTGTACTTATCTACTGAATTGTAGTTGTTATACAGAGATGTATATTATTTAGATTCCATTACCTTCCACATTTACATTTTAAAAATAAAAATTTTTAGACCCTGTTTATCAGAACTGATAATTAAATCCCAACAATGATTAAGAAGAGGATTAGCGTCCGGGTCCCCACACAACTATTTGAGGTAAATTCTAAACTCCCTTGGTTTGCCGATATAGCTACTTTTTTGTCTTGTGGTACTTTTCCTCCAGATCTGAACCATCACCAGAAAAAAAATTCTTTCATGATATCAAATTTTTCTTCTGGGATGATCCTTGTGTGTATAAGAGATGTGCTGATCAAGTGATTAGGAGATGTGTTGATGGAGAAGTTGCACACAAAATTCTGGAACAATGTCATTCATCACCTTATGGTGGACATTTTGGAACAACACGAACAGCAGCTAAGGTATTGCAATCAGGTTTTTTCTGGCCTACTTTGTTTAAAGATAGCTATACCTTAGTGAAATTATGTGATAAGTGCCAAAGGTTAGGAAATATTTCTAGGCGTCACGAATTGCCACTGACAAATATTTTGGAAGTGGAACTTTTTGATGTCTGGGGCACAGATTTCATGGGACCTTTTCCCCCTTCTTTTGGTCAATCTTATATATTATTAGCTGTGGATTATGTTTCGAAATGGGTGGAAGCAATCGCCACCAGTACTAACGATGCTCATGTTGTAGTTAAATTTGTGCACAAGAACATTTTCACCAGGTTTGGAACACCGAGAACCATCATAAGTGAAGGTACGCATTTTTGCAATAGAATTTTTAATTCACTGATGGCTAAATACAATGTGAAGCACAGAGTGGCATTGGCATATCATCCTCAGTCGAACGGACAAGCTGAAATATCCAACCGGGAAATCAAACAAATCTTAGAAAAGACTGTCAATACAAACATGAAGGATTGGGCTATAAAACTGGATGATGCATTGTGGGCTTATAGGACAGCGTTTAAGACGCCTATAGGGATGTCTCCCTATAGATTGGTTTTTGGTAAAGCCTGTCACTTGCCACTGGAATTGGAGCATCGAGCATTCTGGGCAGTTAAGAAGTTGAATTTTGATTTGAAAGCCGCTGGCGATGAAAGAAAACTTCAGTTGAATAAAATGGAGGAGTTCCGCAATGATGCCTATGAAAATGCCAAAATTTATAAATAACAGACCAAGAAGTGGCACGATAAGCTCATTGTACGAAAGGAACTAAAACCAGGACAACAAGTACTTTTGTTCAATCCCGTCTAAAGTTGTTTCCTGGTAAGTTGAAATCACGTTGTTCAGGCCCATTTTCGGTGGAGACAGTGTATACTCATGGGGCAATTGAGCTAAAATGCAGTGATGGGAGGACTTTCAAGGTGAACGGGCAAAGAGTTAAGCCATACTATGGAAATGAAGTAAGGCACCTTGACAACATTCCTTTGGGCGGATCAACTTGATTTAAACTGATGGTAGTCAGGCTGAAGACGTTAAACAAAGCGCTTATTGGGAGGCAACCCAAATTTTTGTTTCTTTTGCATTTTTATTTCAGAGTTGATTTTATTTTTGTATCATGTTATTTGTGGTTTTGTATTTTTGATATAATGTGTGATTTTATCTTCCCAAATTTAATGAATCCCAATTGTTTCTTTTCAGGACTGAAAATTTGAGAAGAAAATATTTTGACGAAACAGAAGTGCCCCTGCAGTCTCATGTGAACTGCACCCATGCTTGAGGTGCATTCAAAATATAAGAAAATTCGAAGCAGGAATGCACCCGCAGTACAAAGACAGTGCCCCCGCGCTTGGTGTGCCGAAGCACAACCGCACCCGCGGTGTTAACATCACCGCACCCGCGGTCGTGCAGTATGGAGAAATGCATGCAAATGCCGAGAACACAGTGCACCCGCGCTCCCTAGCATACCGCCCCTGCGCTGAACTGCCGAACATACACCGCACCCGCGGTATTCATAACACCGCCCCCGCGCTAATTCGCATGGAAAAATGCAAGGGCTGCCGAACATATACCGCACCCGCGGTGCTTATAACACCGTACCCGCGGTCGCTCTTTTTAAACACAGACTCGGGCATTCATCACCACACTCGAAGAACATCATTCTCAAGAACCCTCACTTCCATTTTCGAAATCCCTACTCAAAACACAACTCACACACCAAATTTTTGTTCTTCTTTCAACAAATTCATCACTACAACCTACAAATCTTCAATCATTCCATCAAATATCACATTCCTTTCCATCAAATTCAAAATCAAACCTAGGGTTGAAAAAGGGGCTCCAAAATTTCTTCAAGTAACAATTCAACACACCCAAGGTGAGCAAAGTCATAGCAAATTTGTTGATAAATTCGAAAATTGTTGGGGTTTGTTGCTAAGGAAGGAAAAATTCATTTGGTGAAGCATATTGTTGATTTTGGCAATATTGTTGATTGATTATTGTGTACATTGTTGAGGTGTGATAATTGGGAAGTAGTAGTTTGGAGGAGTGCAAGAATCTTGTATTTTGAGAAGTGGGGTTGAATTGAAGTTGTGTTTAGAAGGTGTTCGACAAAATGCCACCAAGAAGAAAACAATCAAAGGGTGCTTCATCCTCATCAACGGTAAATTATGATGCGAGTCGGTTTTATGATGAGAAGGCGGAGAAGCAATATGGCAAGATTTTGAATAGAAGCATTATAAAGGAAAGGGGATTTGATCTTAGTGCCCCTCATACTGAAATTGGAGAAATGCTTAGGGCTCGACAGTGGGAAGAATTTGGCAGGCAGCCACAAGATGCTGTCATTTCATTGGTGAGAGAGTTCTATGCTAACCTCAAGGTTAGGTATGATCGGTTGACGGTGTTTGTGCGGGGAAAATGGGTAGCATTTGATGCACATATGATTAACACGTTATATGGTATCCCTGCAATCATGCACGACGAATATGAAGAATACAGGAACGAGCATGTTGATTATAACAGTATTCTTCAAACAATTTGCATACAGGGAGCCGAATGGATAATGAGGGACGATGTGCACTTGAGCCTAGCGAAGTCTGATCTGAAGACTGTTGCGAAACATTGGTATTCATTCATTTCTGCTAGGATCAAGCCTACCAAACACACCACTACCGTCATCAAGGAGAGGGCTATCCTCACATTTTGCATTATGACAGGGAAGGCAATTGATTTAGGTCAATTGCTTCAGAATTCGATTCTCGACTATGCAAGAGGTAACTCTCCGAGTGGACTTCTCCACCCCTCTCTCATCACTGTTTTATGCCAACATGCGGGAGTTACTTGGCTACGAATGAAGAGTTGTTGAAGCCAAAGAATGAAATTTTGGTTATTCAACCATTTGTGGGAGTCAGAAATGACCAAGCTGCAGCACGTAGATCTGAAAGGGAATTCAATAGGAGAGCTGCAGAGAGACGTGACCAAGCCCAGGCTCAAGAACCACCACCGCAACAAAGGCACAGGAGAGACAGATTGACTATGTTGGAAGAGGACATGCGAGTTCAACGCCAAGAGATGGATGCGTTTCGGTATAGAACCGATACATTCATGGGTTACATGATGGATTTCACATCAGTGTTGGCTCAGCAATTTCCATCTGCTTCTACTTCTGGTCATCCATTTCCACCTCCTCCACAGTGGCCACCCGTTTACCACCCACCGGAGTTCCAACCACCCCACGACGACGAAGATGAGGATGATGGCAATGACCACTGACGGTCGTTGCCCAGTGTATGTGCATTTTCCTATTTATCAAGCTTATTCACATCGAGGACGATGCACATGTTTAAGTTTGGGGGAGATTTATTTTATTTTATTTTTGTGTTTTATTTTAATTTTTGTGTTTTATTTTATTTTATTTGGAGTGTTTATTTGCTTATGTGTGTTTATTTATTTAGTATATTTTGTGTGTTTAAAATTTTTGTTTATTTTGTGTGTTAGTAGTATTTTAGTCATGAAATTTTTAATGAATTAGCCAATGATGAAATTTTTTTTTTTATGGAAAAGAAAGGTCATGCATCAAATTCATGTTAATTGATCAATTTGAATTTTTTAGAGAATAATCATGAGATTTGGTGAGTTTGAGACTTACAATTTCTATAAAACTTTGTGATTTTTATTTGACATTGAAATAAATTTTTTGCAAACACATAAATGATTGAGGCAATCTTTGATTTTATTTGGGCCATTTATATTATTCATAAACATTCATTTGATGCCCTTTTGAGCCTATATGAACAAAGAATTGTGTTTTTGAAATTCCTTGGAAGCCAAGCACTTTTTTTTTTGAATATATATGTGTTTGGTTGATGCATTGAGACACCATTTTCACGATTATTAGATTCTACTCTTTGATGGTGAATTGAGATTTTGTCTAGAACTATCCAAACATCACTCGAAGCGAAATACAGACAAATTATGATTTAGGTGATTTTTGGATCGATTGAGCCTTTCAAGCTACCAAATAAAATTAATTTATCATTTGTCACCTCTTTGAGCTTATATGAATTTGAATGGCACACATAAATATGTCTAAAAGACCCCCATTCAAATATTTTTTTCAAGTATCCCACAATTACCAACCTTTTGAATATCTTATACAATTATTTCCTACCTTCTCAAGGGAGTAAGAATTCAAAAGATTAAAGAAAGTGATATTCTCCTACAAAAGAAAACAAAAGAAAAATGAATATTGATACATTGTTGAAGTTGGAGAAAAAGGGGAGAAAAAGAGATGAAATGAATAAAGAAAAAAAAAATTGGAGATCAAAAGAAATAGTGGAGTTTGCAAAAGAGATGAAATTCAATTTACTCCCTTATTTGAACTCCTAATCTTTATTTGTAGCCATGAACCGAGGCCTAACATTACAACCATTGAAAATCCTATTAACCTAGTCATAGTTGTCCAATATACTAGTGGAGAGTGATTGGGAGGATCTAGCCTATGGACAATCGATAAACACTGTAATTGAGTAAGAATCTTGATCAATTTTACACACACCTCATTGCATCAAATATTTATTGGGTATCCCTTTCTTGAATGAATATTGCTTTGAACCCAATATTTACCGAAAAAGACCTTGTGATATGTGTTTGTAAAATTTGAAATCAATTGAGAATGATTTGAAACATGGTTGAAGAGATTTGAAGTTAGAGAATTAACCAATCACATGATTTTATCCGAATGAACAAGTGGTTGAATTGATTTGAATTGTAAATGCATGAAGGATTTTGAATTTATATTGAGGCCAAGTTCTTTAAAATATTTCATGACTTGTTTGTTTGTTTGTTCTTGTTGTTTTGTTTTGCTCGGGACTAGCAAAATCTTAAGTTTGGGGGAGTTTGATAAGTGCAATTTATTGTACTTTTATTACTTGTTTTTAACTTGGAATTTTGTGAATCTTGAGCAGGTTTTATTTGATTTGTTGTTGTTTTTGTTATTGTAGTTTGGAAGCATAGAAATGAGAGTTTGGAGTAGTATAGTGATGAATTAGAAGGTGCAAAGGACAAAGCTTGACGAAGCATGACCGCACCCGCGGTCATGCTAGCACCGCACCCGTGGTCTCACCAGATGAACAGGATGAATTTTGACGAACGGACACCGCACCCGTGGTCCTACCACCACCGCACCCGCAGTCATGCACCAACATTATTCCGGAAATTATGAAACTTTGTAGACTTTGAATAAAAGTAGAGGAAAATGGTGTGCTACGTGGGGAATCATGTCTAGACTATAAAAGGATCTCTTTTTCATCATCTAGGGTATGGAGAGGATCAAGAAAAAGGGTGGAGGCTACAAAGAAAAAGATTGAAGATCAAGATTATCATCTTCAACAAGTTCTTGCACATCTTTGGACAAAAACTTCATACACTCCAAAACTCTTGTTCTAAGTTCTTTCCATCTTTATTTTTACTTTTAGTTGATATGTCTTGTTTAAGATTCATGTATTGTTGTGTTATTTTTATTATTATGAACTAATTTTTAATTCTAGAGGGATGATGGAACAAAACTAGAAACCATGTGTTGAGATTCATGATTTATGCTATATAAGTTGTCTTTATTGTTCATTTGTGTTTTTCCAATCTTAATGCTTTCATTTTATTGGCCATATCTTGAATGATTTGTATGTTATAAATTATCACTTGGAAAAGTAAATTTATAATCAAGAAAGGGAAAAATACATCGGTAGTATTTATATAGTTCGGGAGGACATATCTTGCTATTGAAGCTATAAAAAGAATTTAGTGCTTATTGTGTTATTTAATTTTAGATTGTTGACAGGGATGTTACAATCTTTTGTTAGATAATTAGTATCTATTTAGCACTCGGGAGAGGGAGTAGATAATTATATAATTCTTGGTTAATGAATAAGAAGGACAATTATAATATAGCTACACAAAATGGTACATGGTGGATAGTTGCGAAGTCGGACCTCTAGATCTTTTATTCCATTGTTCAACTCTGTTTGGTACTATAATTAAATTTATTTTCAATTCAGTTATTGATACGAACAAATCTTTTAATTGATTATTCTAAATAAAATCGAGACTATTTTAATTACAAGCATTAATATAAATTGAGAATTACATTCCTCGTGGGATCGACAATTGTACTCAAAATTACATTTTACTATAACTTGACGTCGTGCACTTGCGAGCAATCAAGAAAACACGCAACAATGTTTCTATTTAAAGTTTGTGCATCATGAAAATATTTATGAAAATGGTCATGTTTGAAGTTTTTGCATTTTCACGAAAACGATATTTTAAGTACAAGTATTTTCCACTGTTATATTTTGACTGTATTACGTATTACTCGTTATCAAGATTATGATGTGTTGAGTCTTTAGACTCACTAGGTGTGATGGATGTAGGTGAGATTGATGGAGGACTTGACGGATGATTTGACTGGGCTGAAGGCGCATACAACCCGAGGACCAACGCTTCTACTTTTTCCGCATTATGATTTATGACTCATGATTTATGTTAATGATTTTTAAGACTATTTATTTATGTTTTTGAGAGGTTTAGTATGGGCTATACTTTTCAAATGTTAGTTGGTTGATTTATTTTAAAATGATGTCAAAAATATTTTATACTTGTGTATGCAATTCGGCCGATGCTATGACAGATAAAAAAAAATATTTATAGTACTTTTTAAAACAATAAAAAGGGTAGACGTTTCATTTACGTTTATGCATTTCGTTTAAAGCATGAAATATTTTAACAGCATGTTTTCATGAAATGTTTTCTGTTCAGATTATGATTATCCAGTATTTATTTAAATTTAAAGAAATAATGGAATTATGAATGTTGGTTACGTATGGGTTGTATATATGGTACAGTATGCCTCCTAGACGCATTCTTGAGCGCACGAGAGACGATGAGCCTGGCCAAGAGGAAGGTGAGAATCAGAGGCAGGAGAGAGATTTACCACTTCCCCCTCCGCCAGACATGAACGCCCAGATGCTAGCCGGTATGACGCAGTTCTTTGCAAAGTTTGCGGGGAACAATGCTGGGATAGCTAGGCCGACTGGGCCTGAGGCTACTTATGAGAGGTTCATAAAGATGAGACCGAAGGAGTTCTCAGGGACGACAGATCCCATGATTGCTGAGGGCTG
The DNA here is from genome assembly GCF_022965805.1 of Primulina eburnea. Classification (NCBI taxonomy): domain Eukaryota; kingdom Viridiplantae; phylum Streptophyta; class Magnoliopsida; order Lamiales; family Gesneriaceae; genus Primulina; species Primulina eburnea. The sequence goes on along the minus strand of NC_133104.1, from coordinate 24,024,076 downwards.
GATTAAGTCCCTCGAGGTTATCTTCGAGTTCGTGGGGCTTGGAGATGAGGACGGAGTTTGTTGTGCGACCTATCTGTTGGGAGGAAACGGTCGCTTATGGTGAGAAGGAGCATCCATAGCCTTGAATGTGGCTACTCTGAGCTGGACGCGCTTTACAGAGGTATTCTACTCTAAATATTTTACTGACGAGGTGCATGCCAGGTTGACCAGGGAGTTCATGACCCTGAGGCCGGGAGATATGACTGTTACGAAGTTCATCCGTAAGTTTGAGAGGGGTTGTCATTTTGTGCCTCTAATTGCCAATGATGCGGGAGCCAAGCTGAGACAGTTTCTGGATGGTCTACAGCCGATCTTGCGCCGTGATGTTAGGGTGGCTGGCTCTACTACCTATGACGTTGTTGTCTTCAGAGCTCCAGTTGCAGAGCAGGATCTGATTGACATTGAGAGAGACCGCCAGGGCAAGCGACCAATCCAAGTGTCACACCGCCCTCCTCCTGAGCAGCATCCCCAGAGTAAGAGGCCTTTCCACGGCCCACCCAGGAACAGAGGACAACAGCAGCAGCGGGGACGCACAGTCCCGAGGACTTTTTAGCACCCAGTCTGTCCTAGGTGCACACGCCGCGATGCTGGAGTGTGTATGTATGGTTCAGGGAAGTGTTACAAGTGTGGTAGTCCAGACCACTTACTGCAGCAATGCCCGCACGGGAGTCTGCCTACCCAAGGCAGAGTTTTTGCTCTCAATGCAGCGGAGACGAACCCGGAGACGATGCTTATGACAGGTACCTTTAAGCTTTAAGTTTGTATTTGGGAATTTATGTCTTTGGGTTGAGATTTTGAACTTAGAAATGTGATAGGATTGCCTGCTCTAATCAGTGTTATTTTTGGGAATTTAGTTTAGATGAACTCTGGCCTTCGCATGGCTATAAGTTTAGTTCTTGTAACTATTGAGTTCAGCTTAGTGTTCCAATCTTTCAGGGAGAATTTTTATAGCTGGTTCACCTACGAAAGCCTTGATAGATTCAGGGGCTACTCATTCGTTCATTTCGGAAACCATCGCTAATTTTCTCAAGGTCAAGACCATTGGGCTAGATATAGCCTGTTCAGTAGTACTGCCTTCCGGAGAGGATCTGGCAGCTACTAATGTGATCCCAGACATAGACCTCGAGCTTCATGGCAATCTTGTTTATGTGGATCTTATAGTTTTGCCGATGCCAGAGTTTGATATCATTCTGGGTATGGACTGGCTACTAAGGAACAGAGTTTTGATCGACTTTCAGCGGAGATCCGTTCTATTCCGACCGCTTGGGATGGAGCAGTTCTTATTCGAACTAGACAGGTACTTTCATTTACCGCGTTTGATATCTTTTGTCTAGGCTAGGAAGCTCATGCATAGAGGGTGTCGAGCGTTTTTGGCAACTTTTATATCCGTTTTCGAGGCACCCAGTCAGTCAGCCTCCGATGTCCCAATTGTTAAAGATTTTCTAGATGTGTTTCCTGACGAAGTCTTTGGTATGCCACCCGAGCGAGAGGTGGAGTTTTCTATTGAGCTTATGCCAGGTACGGCTCCGATCTCCAAATCACCGTACCGATTAGCACCGACAGAGATGGCAGAACTTAAGAAGCATATTCAGGAACCTCTCGACAAGGAGTTCATTCGCCCGAGCTTTTCACCCTGAGGTGCGCCAGTCTTGTTTGTGAAGAATAAGGATGGTATGATGAGGCTCTGCATTGATTACCGGGGATTGAACAGGGTTACAGTGAAGAACAAATACCCACTCCCGAGGATTGAAGATTTATTTGACCAGTTGCAGGGAGCCTCGGTATTTTTGAAGATTTATCTGCGTTCTGGTTATCACCAGTTGAGGGTGAAAGACGCCGATGTTCTCAAGACTGCCTTCAGGACTCGTTATGGCCACTTCGAGTTCCTTGTGATGCCGTTCGGTTTGAAGAATGCGCCAGCGATCTTCATGGATCTCATGAATTGCATATTTAAGCCGTATCTTGATAATTTTGTGATAGTATTCACAGCCGAAATTCTCGTCTACTCTAAGAATCAAGAGGATCACAACAGAAATCTGACCGCAGTTTTGCAGACCCTACAGAAGCATAAGTTATTCGAGAAGTTCAGTAAATGCGAATTTTGGTTAGAGAAGGTGGTGTTCTTAGGCCACATCGTTTCTAGCAGCGGTATCGAGGTAGACCCAGCGAAAGTTGCAGCAGTCAGAGATTGGGTTGTGCCGCAGAATGCATCAGAGATCCGTAGTTTCCTTGGGTTAGCAGGATATTATCGGAAGTTTATTCAGGGATTCTCCTATATCGCAGTTCCACTCACGTCGTTGACAAAGACGAATGCGAAATTTGTGTGGAGCGATGAGTGTCAGAAGAGCTTCGATACTTTGAAGCAAGCTCTTATCTTAGCACTATTATTGTTCATGCCGTCAGGGCCGGGAGACTTTGTTTTGTATACCGATGCTTCGAAGCTCGGTCTAGACGCAGTGTTGATGCAGCATGGGAAGGTGATAGCGTATGCTTCTCGTCAATTGAAAATCCATGAGAAAAACTACCCTACCCACGATCTAGAGTTGGCCGCCGTAGTTTTTGCCATGAAGATTTGGAGGCATTATTTGTATGGAGAGAAGTGTCAGATCTTTACCGACCATAAGAGCCTTAAGTACTTCTTTACATAGAAAAAGCTGAATATGCATCAGAGGAGTTGGTTGGAGCTAGTGAAGGACTATGACTGTGACATTAGCTACGACCCGGGCAAAGCTAATGTAGTTGTGGATGCATTGAGCAGGAAAGTCGCAGTGATGGCTCATCCAGCGATTTCGAGGCCTCTTCACTCTGAGATACAGAGGTTCGATCTAGAGACTTATCCTCGAGGTAGAGTTCCCCGTCTATCTACTTTTATGATTCAGTCTTCCCTTCTAGACTGTATTCGCAGTGGTCAGTCAGCTGATGAGTAGTTGGCAAAGTGGAAGCAGAGAGATGAGGCCAAGGGCAGTGTCTTGTATACAGTTAGCGACGGTATTGTGAGATACCGAGACATAATGTGGGTTCATAGCAGTGATTCTATTCAAGCAGATATTCTATCAGAGGCCCATATGTCGCCATTCTCTATTCACCCTGGGAGTACGAAAATGTACAAAGATCTGCAGTTGTTGTATTGGTGGCCCGGGATGAAGAAAGATATCAGACGTTTTGTATCCGAGTGTCTGACGTGCCAAGTAGTGAAAGCGGAGAATCAGAGACCAGCAGGCTTGCTCAAGCCTCTTCCTATTCCCGAGTGGAAGTGGGAGAATATTACCATAGACTTTGTGACCGGTTTGCCGAAGTTAGTCAGAGGATCAAATGCTATCTGGGTAATTGTTGATCGTCTTACCAAATCAGCGCACTTCTTGCCCATTAAGACGACTTTCACCATGATTCATTATGCAGAGTTGTATATCCGAGAGATAGTCAGACTTCATGGTATTCCCGTTTCTATCGTGTCTGACCGAGATCCTAGATTCACTTCCGCATTTTTGAAGAGTCTGCATTCAGCAGTGGGTAAGAAGTTGTTGTTTAGCACAGTTTTCCACCCTTAGACAGATGGGCAGTCAGAGAGAGTTATACAGATTTTGGAAGATCTTCTCTGTGCTTGTGTCATCGATTTCTCAGGGAGTTGGGAGTCGAATTTGCCATTGGTAGAGTTCACCTATAACAACAGTTTTCAGTCGTCTATAGGTATGGCTCCGTATGAAGCACTGTATGGTCGTAAGTGCAGATGGCCTGTTCATTGGGATGAAGTATGGGAGAGATCAGAATTGGGTCTAGAGATCATTCAGCAGGCTGTTGATGTAGTAGTCAAGATCCGTGATAGGATGGGGACTGCTCAGAGTCGACAGAAGAGCTATGCGGATCAGAAGAGGAGAGATCTAGAGTTTGCCGTTGGCGACCATGTTTTTTGTGAAGGTAGCACCTATTAAAGGTGTCATGCGGTTCGGGAAGAAAGGAAAGCTCAGTCTGAGATTTATCGGACCATTTGAGATCCTCGACAGGATTGGGACGTTAGCTTATCATGTTGCTCTTCCACCGAATCTGGCCGGAGTACACAATGTGTTCCACATCTCTATGCTGAGGAAGTATATGGCGAATCCTTAGCATGTCCAGAATTTTGAGCCGTTGCAGCTCACTCCTAACCTATCTTATGAAGAGAGGCCAGCGCACATCTTAGACAGACAGGAGAAGAAGCTTCGGAACAAACTGGTGAAGCTAGTGAAGGTCAAATGGCTTAATCATTCAGAGGAGGAAGCTACGTGTGAATATGAGCCAGAAATGAGGAGTCGGTATCCCGAGTTATATGGTAAGTTTTAATTTCAAGGACGAAATTTATTTTAAGGGGAGGAGAGTTGTAGAACCCGTTAAATCAGACTACATATAAGCCATGCATAATTTCCAGTATTTAAATTAAAAATGATTTCTATGCATGAGGATTTATTTTCTTTTCTTTAAATTTTTTGAGTTATGATTTTTTATTTTACGCAGTAGTTTAGTTGTTATCTTTTCAGTTAAATAAGTAAGGCCGGATTGGAGTTGGAATAATGAGATAAATTTTAATTATGTGAAAATATTCCTAGAATTATTTTAAGTTGTGGTTTTGAAAAACAGTATTTACTTCCGCTGCTACTTTGATCATTTAAACTTTTTATCAGTTTATTTTATGAATGAGGCAAGTTATTTACTTTTAAAGAAACATTGTAAATAATTCCGTAAATTTACAAATACGAAATACGGGGCTCTACGCAAGCTATTGCCCATCAGCTGATCACTCAGCTCGACACGTCATCAGTTGAAAAGGACATTCAACCGATATTAGTACAAAGCAGAATGCAACTTGGAGTGGAACGCCGCTTTTCAGACTCTACAGTGTACGAATATCAGAGAATATTGACGTGGCAATCAACGGATATATGGATTCAAATTATATTTATTATTACCGTTGGAAGAGAAGCCTATAAATAGCTGAGGAGAGCAGTCGAAGAAAATACACAACGATCAACATCTTTAACTTGCTGTTACTCTGCTCATATTCAATTAGCTCACACTTATCAGATACATAAGTAGCATTCAATGCTACATACAGAGCACATTAGCACAAAATCACTTTGTTGTAAATTATTCAGTTGTGCTAAGTGTAGTTGAAAGACTGATAAATCTGTTGTTAGCTAAGAGTTTCAGTGTTGACAGTGTTTAAGCCAAACTAAAGTGGGTCTATACAATTCTTGTATCGATCAATGTCGTTTAGTGAATATGCTATCCTTGTGATAGAAGGGGTGACGTAGGAGTATTTAAATCTTCGAACATCCATAAATCTCTGCATGTTATCATTTCAGTTATTTTTTCTATCTTTCAGTCAGTTTATTTCCGCAACTGTTTTCAATTAAACTGATTGTCAATGATAGACGAGATTCTAGTTTCACTTTATCACCAAACTAATACTCTATTCCGAAAAGAATATAAAAATACGTAATTGTTTATTCAACCCCCCTTCTAAACACATTCCATCTAATTATCCAATCCTAACAAGTGGTATCAGAGCACAGTTAAATCTTTTCTAAGAATACCTTCATTCCAGAACTGATCACCATGGCATCTTTCAATAACATCCATGTGTTTTCAAGAGAAGACTTCGATGATTGGAAAATCAGAATGCAGGCTCACTTAGCTGCACAAGATGATGACATGTGCTATGTCATCACTGAAGGTCCGATGAAAATATTGAAAGCCAACACAGCAGTTGCCATTACCGATGGGGCACCTCATAAAATTGAAAAGTCCAGAGATGAATGGACTGCTGAGGATAAAAGAAAAGCAAATTTGGACAATGTGACAAAGGATATACTGTACAAAATGGTGGATAAAGTAACTTTCAGCAAAATCAAAATGTGTAAGATAGCTAAAGAAATTTGGGAAAAGCTGATCCAACTTTGTGAAGGAAATGAACAAACCAAAGAGAATAAACTTTCTGTTGCTGTTCAAAAGTTTGACAACATAAAGATGAAAGTTGGTGAATCAATGCATGACTATGATGAAAGGATCAGTGGAATCATTAATGAGTTGAATGCATTAGGAAAAATGTATTCAAATAAAGAAGTAGCACTGAAAGTTATTAGAGGTCTTCCCAAGGAATGGGATGTGAAGACCATGGCTATGAGGGAGTCGAAAGATCTCAAAAAAATCGAACTCCACGACTTTTTTGCTGATCTTAAGGCTTACGAGTTTGAATTGCATACCAGAGAAGGAGAACCCTCTACATCATCTGTGGGTACCCGGACGCTAATCATTTTCTTAATCATCGTTGGGATTTAATTATCAATTAAGATAAAACAGGGTCTAAAAATTTTTCTTTTTAATATACAATAGCGGAAGGTAATGGAATCTAAATACTACACATATCTGTATAAAATACATTTCAGTATTAAAAGTACAATAATCTAATCTAAAGTTCCACTACTAAAGTCAAGTAATAAAACCAAGTCTACTGTAAGTCCGGAATCACCACACTATACTCGTCTTCTCTCATCATCTTCTTGACCCTGATCCTGCCCCACCTGTTGTCATGCACACATACAAAACAAGACAACAGCCGGATAACTCCGGTGAGAAATAAATCCCAGTATAAAACATGGTAAACATGTATATACATAAAATAATTCATGAAACATGCTGTCACGACTAAAATCAAAACATTAGATTTCATAAGCTATGAAATCTAATCACAACAAGCATGCACTTCAAATCAGCTAAACATACATATAACCCATCTAAATCATAAAAACATGCTAGCACAACTGGAAGCAATAACGATGGGTCCCATGATCTAGGAGCCACATCTATATAAGCATGCAGTCCTAAATAAATCATGTCTAGACTTGACTCGATCTGAAACTCTAGGGATCCCGGGGTGAATAAGACGTCACTGGCTGTCACCTACCCTACCAATCGAGGTGCTGTACGTCTTATTCCTAGACTTCGGCCTGATCAGTATCCGCATCTACAAAGGGGCGGTGATCTTCCCCAGAGCTGAGATATCGCCGAACGTCTAGAGTCTGCCTGATCTCCAGACTGTCCTATCTTAATGCATGAATAACAATCTATAATCATAGCATAATCATATAAAAACATAACAAGAGTATAGTATGTGATTTAGTGGGCAACTCAACGCGATCTCAATTGAGTTGTTCTTCCCAAATATCACATGAATTATACCTTTGTCTTCCTGATCTGATGAAGACGACGTCTCGAAGTCGAATTTGTCCATATCTGATCTGAAATGACAATAACCAATACACTGTATCAATGTGTAGTTCAAATCACAATCTGTTCTGAACAATACCCAATTCAATACATAATCTGATCAATATCTGAACAAAATACTATCTGATCACATCATCAATATCACAAGATAACAGAAACCAATACTGAATCTGATCAATCTGCACTAACTGATGTTTCAACGGCATAACAATACAGTCTTGTAACCCCGTCAGTCTTAACATCACAATTATAATACCAGAATTCCTAATAAATTTCGGTACAATCTATAACTTCAGTATATGTACATTGTAAAATGAATAACAGCATAATTCTGATAGCAATCTCAATCAAATCAACTCTACAATTCATAACAATTCCATAAACAATCTGTTCTAAATCTGACTTCGATTCTACAATATCTACGGTAGCAGAAACACCATATCTGAATCATATGTAATTCTGACAATATCATAAAATCAAATCTTGTCTAAACGTAATAAAACTTACGTCCAATCGTAGCCTGCGTTGATACGAACACAGTATCGAAGTCGGATTTCAATTCAGATATACGGTTCGCACACAAATCGATTTACAAACTCACGAAGGCAAGTATTCCCCAAACCTCTCGATTTTCTCTGAAGAATGAAGAAGATTTCGAGTTTTACGCATATATATATATACTCCATGCATGAACAAAACGTGGCACATTCCTTTGTGTTGCACGTCGCTCGCTCGGGCGGACAAAAGTTGCCGCCCGGGCGAGTCATTCTCGGCCTCGCCCATTCCAGCAGCCTCGCTCGGGCGGTCAAAAACATCCGCCCGGGCGAGTAATTCTCGGCCCTCTTCTCCTAGGCACTCTCGCTCGGGCGATCAAAAACGTCCGCCCGGGCGAGTCACTTCCGCCCAAATTGTCTAATTTCATATACTTGCTCAAATCTTATCTCGAACTGGCCCGGCTATAATTACATCAATTCATAATCAGTAAATCATATCAGATTACAATAATTAAATTCTCGGGCATTACATCATCTGCAACAACAGCTTTAACTGCAGTCAGACTGGAACCAACTGGTTCAGCCGACAAAACTGCTGATAAATTTAGCGATGATGCAATGTCATTGTTTGTCAAAAAATTTGGAAGATTCATGAGAAAGAATCAAGGAAACTTTCAAAAGCAATTCCAGAAGAATCAGACCAAAGAAGAACCCTATGTCTGTTACAACTGTGGTAAACCTGGTCACTTCATAGCTGACTGTCCTAAACCAAAGAAGGACAGTCAAGGGTCAATTGATAAAAGGAAGAAGTCCTATGATCATAGAAGAAGGACTAAGGATTAGAAGAAATCATCCAGAAAGAAGCATGAAGTGCTCTTAGCTGAAGAAAGAAAATCCAAATGGGCTGAAACCGATATTGATGAATCAAAACCAGATAGCCCAACCAGTTCAACTGAAGATGAAGAAAAAATAAACTTTCTAATGGTAGATGATGTCCAACAGGAATCAGCTAGCGAACAGGTATTTGATTTCAGCTCAACTGATTTCACTAGAGAAGATTTCATTTCATCTCTTCATGACATGGTTAATGAGTAACACAAGCTTGCCTTATCTTTTGAAAAGGCCTGAGCAAAGCAAACTGATCCCATAGACAATAAAATTAAAACTGATGAATCAGTTGATGTGTTGAGTTTAAAAGAGGAGATTGCTGAGCTCAATGCTGAAAGAAGCAGGAATCAATCAATGATTCAGAATTTGATGCTTGAAAATTCAAAGAAAACTGAGCTTATTAAGGTGTGGAACAAATCAAATACCACATTAACTGAAATACAAAACTCACAGAAATCAGTTACTGATAAAACTGTTTTAGGGTCCATTAACCAAGATGAAATGTCTTCCAATGATGCTCGACCAAAACTGAACATGGATAAAGGGAAATACATTCACTTTGTCAAATCAGTTGTGGTACAAGAACAAACTGAGCGAAGTAAACATGTTGAACAGCCTATTGAAAGTACGAACATGGCTAGAAGATATGGTTTGGTTATAGCCCAAAAGTTTTAACTGACTCATGCACTCAGTCGTCAAAAAGATTCAGCAAGAATTATTCAAATGACTACTCCAATTACTATAACAACAAGCTAGTTCAGAGAAAATATCAGCCGAACAATCAGTTGAACAAAGCTAAATCACATGTTGTCTCATATGCACACTACACACCAAGCACACACAAATCGATGAAGACCATCTGGAATACAGCAACTAGACAGTCAGTCAGACTAATCCAAGCCTAAATTCCTAAAGGACTAATTATTTTTTGACCCAAGTAGATATGGGTACCAAAATTATATCTTGTGTGTGATTGCAGATAATAGGCACAAGCAAGGAATCAATCTGGTACTTTGATAGTGGATGCTCACGACACATGACGGGAGATGCAAACTTGTTATCTCAACTGATCAAGTACACTGGACCAAACATCAGTTTTGGAGATAATTCCAAAGGTAAAACTGTGGGTAAGGGTAAGATTATCCATGGTAACTTTATCATTAATGATGTTTTATTAGTTGAGAATCTCAAGTATAATCTGATTAGCATCAGTCAGTTATGCGATAATGGATTCTCAGTTCAGTTTGACAAACACTCTTGTTCAATCAAAGACTCAACTGATGAGGTCATTCTAACTGGAAAACGGTGTAGAAACACTTACAAAGTCAGTTGGAATGATAAACCTTATGCACCAATATGTTTTATTGCTTCAAAATCCTCTAAAAATTGGTTGTGTCATAAGAGATTAAACCACCTGAACTTTAAATCTATTGCATATCTGAGTAATCACGATCTTGTCACTGGTTTTCCCAAAATGGATTTTACCAAAGATAAAATTTGTTCAGCATGTCAGTTTGGTAAACAAGTAAAATCTTCTTTTAAAAACAAGGGTTGTAAATCTTCTTCCCGATGCTTAGAGCTGTTACATATGAATCTATTTGGTCCAATACCAGTCATGAGCTTAGGGGGAATGCAATACACCTTGGTGGTTGTGGATGATTTTTCAAGATTTACTTGGGTTATTTTTCTCGAATCTAAAGACCAAACTGCTGCACAACTGATCAAGCTTTTCAAAAGACTATTAAATGAAAAATCCGTTGGAATTGATAGAATCAGATCCGATCGAGGAACTGAATTCATCGATCAAATTCTTTCAAATTTTTTAGAAAATGCTGGAATTAAGCATGAGCTCTCAGCAGCTAGAACTCCTCAACAAAATGGTGTAGCTGAGAGGAGAAATCGGACCCTTAAAGAATCTGCTAGAACAATGCTTGCTGATTCTGGTATTTCTCAAAGGTTTTGGGCAGAGGCAGTAAACACTGCGTGTTATACTCAGAACAGATCGATGATTAATAAAAAAATCATTTGAAAACTCCATATCAGATTTGGCATGAACGAAAAAGTGTGGTTTCTTAATTCAAAATATTCGGCTGCAGATGTTTTATTCTTGACAATGGCAAAAATCATTTAAAATCCTTTGATGCTAGATCTGCAGAGGGAATATTTCTGGGATATTTTTCAGTTAGCAAAGCATATAAAGTTTTTAATAAAAATTCTTTGAATGTTGAAGAATCTATCCATGTTGTCTTTGAATAAAATGTACTAACTGATAAGCCAACTGATGCAGTTGAGCTAGTGGATAGATTTGCATACATCAATTTGGAAGATGATGATGAAGAAGAAAATAATATCAATCAAGACAACCTCCAAACACCCGAACCAGAAGTGTTAGATCAACCAGTTGAACAGGAAGTTGTTCCTAATAATCAGTTGGCGGAGCTTATTGAGAATATTCAATTACCAACTGATGTAGCAACAACTGAAACTGAAGAAAACACCCAGTTGCAAAATGAAGCAGATTCTAACTTGGATACAACAAATGCTGAATACAGATGGAAGAAATCATATCCTCCAGAATTGGTAATAGGAAATCCATCTGATCCGGTAAGAACAAGAAATCAGATTCTCAATTTATTTATTCATTCAGCTTTCGTGTCGCAATTGGAACCGAAGAAAACTGATGAAGCCCGTGCTGATCCAAACTGGATGAATGCAATGCAAGAGGAGCTGAATCAGTTTACCCATAACAATGTCTGGAACCTAGTTCCAAGACCAGTTTCAAAAACTGTTATAGGTACAAAATGGGTGTGCAGGAATAAACTGAACGAAGATGGTTCAGTTGTGCGCAACAAGGCGAGACTCGTAGAACAAGGATACATGCAAAAAGAAGGAATTGACTATGATGAAACATATGCACCAGTTGCAAGACTGGAAGCTATCAAAAAATTCCTTGCCTATGCATCATTCAAGAATATCAAAGTCTACCAGATGGATGTAAAAAGTGTATTCCTAAATGGTCATTTGCAAGAAGAAGTCTATGTTGAACAACTTCCAGGTTTCATCAATAATCATTTTCCTGATCATGTCTACCATTTGAACAAAGCCTTATATGGTCTTAAACAAGCTCCAAGATCTTGGTATGAAATTCTTTCAAAATTTCTAACTGATCACGATTTTTCTGTTGGATCAGTTGATAAGACATTTTTCAAAATTTCAAATAATGATCACATTTTACTCGTTCAAATTTATGTTGATGACATTATATTTGGGTCAACTAACCCCAAATTATGTGAGAATTTTACTAAGATGATGCAGGAGAAATTTGAAATGAGCATGATGGGTGAACTGACATTTTTTCTTGGACTACAAGTGAAGCAATTGGAGACTGGAACTTTTATCAGTCAGACTAAATACACGAAGGAATTGCTGAAGAAATTTGGTATGGAATCGTGTTCAGCTGCAAGTACTCCCATGAGCTCATCAGTTATACTGGACACTGATCAAGGGAGAATATCAGTTGAGGCGACAGTCCACAGAGGTTTAATAGGTTCATTATTGTACCTAACTGCTAGTCGTCATGATATTGTATTTGTCGTCTGTATGTGTGCTAGGTTTCAAGAAAACCCTAAGCAGTCACATTTTTCTGCTGCCAAACGTATTTTAAAATATCTTAAAGGAACATTAAATGTTGGGTTATGGTACTCTAAAGACTCTTCTTTCAACTTAGTTGGATATTCAGATGCAGATTATGCAGGATGTAAGCTTGATCGTAAAAGTACAAGTGGATCATGTCAGTTTTTAGGAGACCGACTAATTTCTTGGTTCAGCAAGAAGCAGACATCCATAGCTACCTCCACAACTGAAGCAAAATACCTTGCTGCTGGTAGTTGTTGTGCTCAATTGCTCTGGATCCAGCAACAATTAAAAGACTACGGAGTTATGCCATAGAATCACCACTATTTTGTGACAACACCAGCACGATTTCCCTCACTTATAATCCAGTTCTTCACTCAAGGACCAAGCATATAGAAGTCAGGCATCACTTCATCAGAGATCATGTTTTGAAGAAATCCATCAGACTGGAATATGTGTCAACTTAACAACAAGCTGGTGATATATTCACTATACCATTACCTGAGGCTAAGTTTTCTCGCTTTCGCAATATACTTGGTTTAATTGATTTGTCTTAATCAGTCTTATGATCGTTTTCATCAGTTGATAAATTATTCAGTGTGCTATCGATCATTTAAACATCTATCAACTGATGTCAGATAAACTCTTATCTTTTGTCGTACTCAGTTTGTTATATATCAACTGATATTAGTCTTTTTGGAGAAAGTAAAGAAACAAAGATAAAATAGATAAGCGTTTCATTAATAATAGACTGAGCGTACAAGTTTCACTTCAGTCTTAACAGCAAGCCTCCACAAGGCCAACCAACGAGATATGGACCCTGTGGAAGTCTTCCAAAAACCTTCTGAAATCGCTATGCGTTTCAGAGTCCGTTTCTCTTTCTTCAGCATTAGTAGGTAGATACCTTCATCAGTAAAGATATCCACCTCATCAGCAACGCACATGCGCCGTCGATATTTCTTCAGTAGTGCCACCTGTTTGGAGGTAGCACTTGCTGCTCCCTGCAAACTGAGCTGGTGATCTTGGAGTTTTTGCTAAAAGCAGAGAACTTTATGAAAGAATTCATCTTCCATAGCAACCTTTCGTAGTTCGAAAGCAGCTTCGTTGAAATCCTCAACCAAATCAAGGACCTTTGAACTGCTTGGACCAGCCACTTTATATTATGATATATTTGGTTGCTAATGTGTTTAAACTAACCTTGTTGCTTTTATTTATAAGCCCAGGTTTAAAGAATATGAAGAGACGTAATCATTAGCCTCAACGCTTCATCTTCTAAAGCACTAAACTTATCATTTTTGCATCACTTACATCTTCTTCTCATCACATACACTTATTTAGGGGGAATATTTATTTTAAGAAGTTAACTTAGAAGACTAAATAGTTAGTAAATTTTCGTTTGAAATGATTCAGTTTCACAACTGACCGTTCAACTGATAATTAAACTAATCTTCTCATTTGAGTTAACGAATTAATCGTTCTTTATTCAAAATCTAATGATGTGACTGTTTATATCAGCTTTAAAAGCTATCTTTCATTGACTAGTACTTTGAAACGTGGACTCACGTAAACCATCATTTTGGTACACACGTTTTTACCTTACGAACAGATATTTTCAAATCAATTTTTTTCGGACTGACACGTGTCCAAAAATTTGAACAGTCACCAACATATATCACCTTCTCTGCTTCAATTCAGTTCTTCCTTACGAGTATTTTCAGCATTTCAAAGAGCAAAAATATATCCGAAGCAGATCTTCCTTCTCGCAAATTTCAAGCAATCAGATGGCAAACCAGACTCCTGCTCACCTCATGAATGCAATGGCAATAGACGTCGATTCCATCCTCACTATTCAAGAGGAGGAAATCAAGAATATCTTTCTGAAATTAGAGGAAGCCGGATTGAAGAAATTTCTGGGTTTATCTTCCCAAGAAATTTATACCAACGAGATTCAAGAACACTATACTAATGGCCTCGTTGATCAGAACGGACATATCACCACCAATGTGAATGGGCAGTTGCTGATTATCGAGGAACAGTTTTCTGCGACTTATTCCAGCTGCCTTCTGATGGGCTAGCAAACCTTGCTGAAGTAAAGGCATCTGATGTCGAAGAGATACAAATTCTACTTTCTGCTGATGGAATGAAAATCAAAGTTTCCGATACAAAGAAGGAACTGAAGCCAGAAGTTCAGTTGCTTGCTGATTTTGTAGCCAAGGGGCTATTAGCAAAGGCAGGATCATTTGTTGCACTAACCTTTGAGAAATTTCATGCCATTACTGTTATTATGGTTGGTCAAAGACTGAACTGGAAGCACCTTATCTTCAATATCTTGAGAAATATGTTTCAATCGACTAAGCACTCCAAAGGTTTTTCAGTACAACTGACTTTTTGGATGAAAGTCAAAGGACTGGTGGCTGATGATTCAAAAATATTCAACGCCAAAACCGTTCAGCCACCAAAATTGAAGTTGGAAATATCTCTTGAACAGTTCTTGAAGATCAAGAAGGAGATTGGGACTGAACAAACTCCCAAACCAGTCCAAAAGAAGAAAGTTACTCGGAAAAAGACAATCAAACGCAAGTTGATTGTAACTGAATCTGACTCTGAGAAAATTCCATCTCCAAAGATCATCAAAAAACCACGAACTTCGAAGACCAAACCTACTGCAATAATTGGCACTATCCCAACTGATAGAGTGACTAAATCAGAAACTCAACAGTCCATCAAGGCTGTCCCTTTGAAAGCAATCTCAACTGAACCCTCAACTGAGGATCAGTTACCTCTATCCAAGATTCTGCCACAGAAGAAGTCACTGAATCTAGTGACAAGAAGAAGCTTGTTGGAGTTTGATAGGATCGGTTGTCGTAACAAAAGTGTTTAGAAGGGGAGGGGAGGTTGAATAAAAACTTACAATTAAAAGAGTTCTTTAATTATATTTGAGTTCAGTTTGGTGACAAACTGAATCTCGGAATCTTGTTGGTCAATAACAATCAGTTAAACTAGAGTAGTTGCGGAAATTAACTTACTGAAAGATAGAATACGAAACTGAAAGAAATATGCAAGAGTTGTTTCTGGATGTTCGGAGAATTCAATTACTCCTACGTCACCCCTTCTATCACAAGGATAGGATATTCACTAAAAGACTTTGATCGAGTACAACATTTGTACAGACCCACTTCAGTTTGGACTTACTACTGCCAAAACTGAAACTCTTAGTTCTACACAATATTCTCAGTACGTAAATGATATTAGCACAATTGAATTTAACAACTTTTAGAGAGTGCTAATAAGCTCAGATTGTAGCCTTGATTTCTACGAGTAATTCAAATGAGAATGAGCTAAGATTTTGACAGAGTAACAGCAAGTTTAAGATTGAGTGATCGTCTCTATTTTTCTGCTGTTCTTCAGTCATATTTATATACTTCTCTTTCAACGGTAACTTTGATATGCATTTTAATTCTAGTATCCGTTGATTGCCACTTCATCATTCCTTGGGCAATGTTCTCTTCATTGATTGTAATACGACGTCTTGATTGCAATAGCCGAAATACGTTGTTCTATGTTGTAATGATTGAGGTGCGGCTTTCCATATTCTGTTGCTGTCTATTATGTCTTTTTGTTGGTTGTTCTTTCTCGAGAAAAATTCAGTTGAGATCAGTTCATAAGCTGAGTGTATTAACTGATCGGTTTCCAACTGATCAGTTTTCGTCATTAGTTCAGCTAGTTTCAGTTGTTAAGTAATCAGTCGCGTCTTTCGTATATTCAGTTGTCTCATAATTCAGTTAGTTTCTTTAGTTTGTCAAACTCCGAAATTTGGTTTCTAACAATTTCCCCATTTTTGGTGTTTGACAAAACTAAGCATATAGTAACTGAGGGATTGAACTCTTATAGACTGCTTCTCAGAAAAAAAACTGTCTCAAAACAAACTGCTAGGCTGCTAACTGCTCTTCAATGTTTCTTCTGACTATCTTTCCCTTTTTTGTCAAACTGAGCCATGTGAATAGATAATTGTCGAACTTCAGTAGATAAGATGCCGAAATCAGCTAAGATACTGGAAACGGCAGTAAGAACTGAGGTTTGCAGTGAGTCTATTTTGTTTGCAACAGATGTTTCTAATTGTTCAACTCGTTGATTGATCACATCTTGAGTAACGAAAAGAGCAGCAGTTGTAGCTTTGTTCTGCTTGTGTTCTATGGAAACTGAGAGTTCAGTTACAATTTCTTGAATATTCTTCAGCTTTGCAAAAACAAAGTCTTCGGATCCATAGCTTTACAGAATGATAGAATTGGGTTGACTGAATGGATTTGATGGCATCCATTATTTGATTCATATTTGTCTTGATGGTGTTGATTTCATTGAACAATGCTTCTGAATTTGATATTTCAGGAGACATGACTCCTATATCTTCCTGATGTGGCACTTGTTCTGGTGGAGTGAAAATTATCATAGTGCGATCAACTGTCTCTTCTTGACCTTGAGAGGAAGAAGGTTGATTCTGAGCATCAGAAAAACTTTGTTTTAGAATAACAGGGTTATCTGTGGTAACTGCGATTGGAGAATCATGGGCTTGTTCTTCTGTTTGATCAACGGCTGAAACTTGGGGTGGTTCTTCAGTTTGAAGATTTTCAACATTAGGCAATTGTTCTTCCACGGATTCAGTGAGTGGTTCCTCTGGGTTCTGAGTGAGCATTTCAGTTTGCTCTTCAGTTTCAGATGTTACTTGTTGAACTGTTTCTGGAGTAACAAAAAATTGAGCTTGTTCTGCATTATCAGAGAATTGAACATGTTCTTCAGCAACAAAAGTTTGAACATGTTCTTCAACGATAAAAATTTGAACTGGATCATCAGATGTACTCAGAACTTCTTGTCCTTTTTGTTCAGTCAGAGGATCAACTGATTCAAAATTTTGTGCTTCAGTTTGAGCTTCCTGAGCAACTGACTGAATGATTTCATCGATATTGGCGAAAGTCAGTTCGACCTTAGAATACAGATGTTGATCCTCGGCTGTTGTTTGTGGAACCTCCTTGACTGATTTGTCAGCAATGAGTTCTTTAGAAGATTCATTCTGCTGAGACGATGAGGGTTTGTATTCCTCTGTTCCTGAAGATTTTTCTGGAAGAACAAGTTCTTGATCTTCTTCCCAAAACCTTATTTCCCTCTGTAGGCCACTAAGATTTGCATCCAGTTGAGTGAATACAGCTCTATCTTGATATGCAGTAGGCCCTGTGGGGTTGTAGTTTTCTTTCAACTTTCTAACCATCTTAGTCAGTTGAATAGCCCGTATTTGATCAAAGAAATATTGTCTCCTTTCCAGTGCTTGAATAATGGTAACAGCTTTCACTGCTCTCAAAAATATCTTTTCCAGTTTAATAAACGTCTTCAGTTGGGATTTGTGCTTTAGTTTCTTGGCAAAAACTTCGGTCCTGAAGCTTTTCCAACGGTCAAAAGATGTGAGTTTTGATGTGGCAAATGTATTTACCTTTTCCCAAATTAGATTGATATGAGTTTGAATGGCGTGAGATGGCCTTGGCTCCTCCTCAAGCTTGCATTTTCCCTTCTCCGTGGTTAGAATATGAGGAATTTGTAAGCCAGATTTTGTAGACTCCACTGGTTCCTTCAATGTGACGCCTTTCAGTCTAGCTTGAGGTAAAATGGTGGGTTGATTTACACGAGTGAAGGGAGCTTTTACTCTAGTGGATATCATTTTAGTTCGAACTGAATCATCAGGAGGAATGAATTGCAATGGGATAGCCTGAATCGGCTTTTCAGCAGCTGACTGAGACAGTTTCTCAGTGATGGTTGGTTCCACTACTGGTATTGGTTTGGTTCTTTGTGTCCTTGGTTTCTTGATAAGTTTGGGAGAGGGAGTTTTATCAGAATCTGATTCACTGAGAATCAGTTTTCGCTTTGCAGCCTTCAGTTGGGCCAACGTCTTGGCTTTCTTGACTGATTTAGGAGCAGCTTGCTGCATCCCAATCTCCTTCTTGACTTTTACGAATTGTTTAGGCGAGGGATCCAACTTGGTCTTTGGTGGCAAGATATTCTTGGCTGTGAATATCTTAAATTTTGAAGATTTTTTGGCATTGTTAGCTACCAGTCCTTTGAGTTTCAGAATATAACTGATTGGAATAGCAAACCCCATGGACTGTTTTGTTGATTTAAGTATATTCTTTAGAATGCTGAAAATAATGTACCTCCAGTTGACTTTCTTCTCACCCATGATGATTGTCGATACCTGGAATTTTTCAAGAGTGAGAGCTGCATATGAGCCAGCTTTAGCTAAAATTCCCTTTGCAACAATATCAGCAAATAACTGAATTTCTGGTTTCAGTTTTTTCTTTGGGTCGGAGAATTTGATTTTCCGCCCATCAGCAGATAATGAGGATTTCATTTCCTCAATATCGGATGTTTTAACTTCAGAGAAACTGACATATCCATCAGTCGGCAAGGAAAATATTTCTCCAAAGTTTTCTTCAGATAAAATCAGCAACTGATCATCGATAGTGACAGAGATATTTTCTTCACGAGTAACATACCCTTTTAGATAGAATTCATTCACTTCCTTCGAGTATATTTCTTGTGAAGATTTTCCCAAAAACATTCTGAGCCCAGCAGATTCAATCTTCAGAAAGACATTTTTGATATCAGCTTCTTGAATTGATAAAACTGAGTCAAAATCGATTGACATGGCATTCATCATGTGAGCAGGGATCTGATTAGCCATTTCGCAAGGTAAGATGATCTGAAATTCGTAGAGAATAAGCTTCGGAAACTGGTATGCTCTTAGAACTGATTGTATGCGTGAAGGAGAAGAACTGAATTGAAGCGGGTTTAGTACATTTTTACGTGACTGTTCAAATTCTGGACACGCGTCAGTCCATGAAAATTTTGAAATAAAGTTAAGTGTACGTGTGCTGTACTAGTGTGTATAAAGTTTAGCGGTTTTAAAATAAGCCACGTCGTCAATCTGCTGTCACGTCAATTGATTTGGAATACAATAAATTTTAATTATTTAACGTACGTGAGAAGATTTGTAAACAATCCTACTGAACGATCAGTTGGGAAACTGATTCATTTCAGTTGAGAAGTTACAAACAATTGTCTTCTCAGTTAACCTTTTAAAATTAATATTCCCCCTGAATTGGTGCATAAAATAAAAAAAAATTATTATATGATAAATGATCGCGGCCCTTCAGCTTCCATAACTTCTTGGCTATAAATAGAAGTGGCTCAGTCAGTTTCAGACATATCATCCAAAATATTCAAGATAAGAAACATGTCTGATACGAGTGACTCGAGTCTTTCTCCTTTCTCTCTGGAGGCCAGGAAGGCCGAGATAGAAGATGAAGTCTTCTACGAAAGTCTGCATTACTGGGAGCGATTGCAGGAGCTTGAGCTCTTGTACAATTCTGGGGAGGCCACTACTCCTAAGTTAGTGGCAGAACTGAAGCAAGTGCGAAAGCACTTGAATATTGCCGTGTGGGTGGACGTCTTCAAGGACGGTCAGATGTATCAGCTGATGCTCCGTAAGGAATTGAAGATCCTGAGGCGCATAGCTCATTCTCACAGCTTTCTCATGACTGCTCCTTCTTCTCTATCTGTTTGGTTGAAATTTTGGATAATTGTTGTGGAGGGGAAGTATGATGATGTAATTCAGACCAATATTTATAAGTAATGAGATATTTATCTGGTTTTAACTCTGTTTTTCTTTTTCCTGCAAATAATGAGTTTATTACTAACTGATCAGATAAACTGATATTAATTGACTTCTGACTGAAATCAGTTAATAATTAATAATTAATAATTAATAAAAGATACACTAATATCAGTTGAGAGTAAAAAATATAATAATTGTTAAACTAGTATCAACTGATAATAAATAACTGGTGAAGAAAAAGCCTGGGTAATTGCGATGACGTTTCGGTTGGCTTTAGTCTTTTCAACTTCTTCACCATTTAATGTCACCTCTCTATAAGTAAGACGATAAAAATGAGTTGTGAGATAATATCAATTTAATAAAATTATGGCAGATTCAGATATATCCGATGCTTGCAGTGGTACTCAGAATCATGTAACTGAAGAGATGCGTCCGCATTTAGAGGAGTTAAAGAGAAGCATCGAGGAGAAAGTTTTGATGAAGTTCATGTCTGTATGGTACAAGATACATGATCTTCATTTTGTGTACCATAATCGTTTACCTACTACTCGTGCACAAAGAGCAAGAGCTAGGAAGTATCGGGATGTGTTCAATGTTTATCAAGTTACAGAACTGATTGAAGATCTAGCTCTGCTTCATGCAATGCTCTGGACAGAGTGGCATCGACAGGATAAGCTTGCAAATTCTGAATCTTTCATAAATTTACGGATCCATGAACTTATGAGTGGAATAATTTTGTTGGATCTGAACTGAGTGGTGTAACTTGGCATCGTTTTTATTCAAATGCTAATTTGATTGACTTAGTGCTATCTTATTTTATTTTTCTGTAATCAAATTAATGTTAACAGAAGGTTTATAACAAACTGACATATGGTAACTGACATCAGTTGACAAAAAGAAGTCAGTTGTGAGAAATGATTTTATAAGCAAGACAGTATTAATAATAAATTTATGATAGATCAATTAACCCAAGAATATTTCGAAAGTAAGAAAACTTAGCCTCGGGTAATGGTTTTGTGAAGATATCAGCTGCTTGCTGTTCAGTTGAGATGTATTCCAGTCGAATATTCTTCTTTAAAGCATGATCCCTAATGAAGTGATGCTTGACATCTATATGCTTGGTCCTTGAGTGAAGAACTGGATTGTAAGTGATGGCAATTGTGCTGGTATTATCACAAAATATGGGAGATTCAGTTGACGTTACTCCATAATCCTTCAGTTGTTGCTGAATCCAGATCAGTTGTGCACAACAACTACCAACAGCAAGATATTCTGCTTCTGTTGTTGAGGTAGCTATGGATGTTTGCTTCTTGCTGAACCAAGAGATCAGTCTGTCTCCTAAATACTGACAAGATCCACTTGTACTTTTGCGATCAAGCTTACATCCTGCATAATCTGCATCTGAGTATCCAACTAAATTGAAGGTGGGGTCTTTGGAATACCATAGCCCAACATTTTGCGTGTCCTTAAGATATCTCAGAATTCTTTTAGCAGCTGAGAAATGTGATTGCTTAGGGTTTGCTTGAAATCTGGCACACATACAGACAGCAAAACCAATATCAGGACGACTGGCTGTTAGGTACAACAATGAACCTATTAACCCTCTATATAATGTCGCCTCCACTGATATTCCCCCTTTGTCAGTGTCTAGTTTAACTGATGAGCTCATTGGAGTAGTTGCAGCTGAACATGATTCCATTCCAAATTTCTTTAGCAACTCCTTTGTATATTTTGTTTGACTAATGAATATACCAGTTTCCAGTTGCTTCACTTGCAGTCCAAGAAAGAATGTCAGTTCACCCATCATGCTCATTTCAAACTTATCTTGCATTAACTTAGCAAACTTTTCACACAATTTGGGGTTAGTTGACCCAAAAATTATATCATCAACATAAATTTGAACTAATAGAATATGATTATTTTTAGTAAATTTTAACAAGGTTTTATCAACTGATCTGACTGAAAAGTCATGATCAGTTAGGAATTTTGAAAGAATTTCGTACCAAGCCCTGAGAGCTTGTTTAAGACCATATAATGCTTTGTTCAAATAATATACGTGATCAGGAAGTTTGTGGTTTACAAAACCTGGAGGTTGTTCAACATATACTTCTTCTTGTAACTGACCGTTTAGGAATGCACTCTTCACATCCATCTGGTAAACTTTGAAGTTTTTGTGAGATGCATAAGCAAGAAATATTCTGATTGCTTCCAATCTTGCAACTGGAGCATACGTCTCATCGTAGTCAATTCCTTCTTCTTGCCTATATCCTTGTGCTACTAGTCTTGCTTTGTTGCGTATAACTGAACCGTCCTCATTTAGTTTATTCCTGTACACCCATTTTGTACCTATAATGGTTTTTGAAGTTGGTCTTGGAACTAAGTTCCAGACGTTATTGTGAGTGAACTGATTCAGCTCTTCTTGCATAGCATTTACCCAGTTAGGATCAGCAAGAGCTTCATTAGTTTTCTTTGGTTCCAATTGTGAGACAAAGGCTGAATGAATAAATAAATTTAACATTTGATTGCGAGTTCTTACTGGATCAGATGGATTTACTATTACCAGTTGCGGTGGATGTGATTTTCTCCATCTGTACTCTGCATTTGTTGCATCAGAAACTTCTTCAGTTGGTAACTGAATGCAGTTTTCAGCTTCAGTTGATGCCTCGTCAGCTTGTATTTGAATGTTATCAGTTTGCTTTAATAACGGATTGTCAGCATTGACTTCCTGCTCATTTAATTGATACAATATCTCTGGTTCTGGTGTTTGAAAGATGTCTTGATTGTTATGACTTTCATCTTTGTCATCATCTTCCAAACTGATATCTGTAAATCGATCAGCTAGCTCAACTTGATCAGTTGGCTTATCAGTTAGTACAGTTTCATCAAAATCAACATGCGCAAATTCTTCAACATTTAAAGTTTTCTTATTAAAGACTCTATAAGCTATACTAACTGATGAATATCCAAGGAATATTCCTTCTGCAGATTTGGCATCAAATGCTTTTAAGTAATTTTTACCATTATCATGAATAAAACATCTACAGCCGAATATTTTGAAATAAGTGATTATACTTTTTTCTTCCATGCCCGTTCTCATATGGTGTTTTCATATGATTCTTATTAATCATTGATCTGTTCTGAGTATAAAACGCAGTGTTTACTGCCTCTGCCCAAAATCTTTGAGAAATGCCAGAATCAGCAAGCATTGTTCTAGCAGCTTCGTAAGGGTCCGATTTCTTCTCTCAGCTACACCGTTTTGCTGAGGAGTTCTTGCTGCTGAGAGCTCATGCTTGATTCCAGCATTTTCTAGAAAGCTTGAAAGTGTTTGATTGATGAATTCAGTTCCTCGATCAGATCTGATTCGATCAATCCCAACTTATTTTTCATTTAAAAGTCTTTTGAAAAGTTTAATCAGTTGTGCAGCCGTATGGTCTTTGGATTTGAGAAAGATAACCCAAGTAAATCTTGAAAAGTCATCTACGATCACCAGGGTGTATTTCATTCCCCCTAAGATCATGACTAGTATTGGACCGAAGAGATAATTGTGCAATAGTTCTAAGCATCGGGATGAAGATTTACAGCCCTTGTGTTTGAAAGAAGATCGTACTTGTTTTCCATACTGACATGCTGAGCAAAGTTTTTCTTTTGAAAAATTTATTTTGGGCAAACCAGTTACAAGTTCATGTTTACCAGATAGGCAATGGATTTAAAGTTTAAATGATTTAACCTTTTATGCCACAACCAATTTTGAGATGATTTTGAAGCAATAAAGCAAACTGGTGCATGAGGCTGATCATTCCAACTGACTTTATATGTGTTTCCACATCGTTTGCCAGTTAGTATGATTTCATCAGTTGATGTTTTAACTGAACATGAGTTCTTATCAAATTGTACCGAGAATCCATTGTCGCATAACTGACTGATGCTAATCAAGTTATACATCAGATTCTCTACTAATAAAACGTCTTTAATAGTAAAGTGACCATGGATAAGCTTACCCTTACCCACGGTTTTACCTTTGGAATTATCTCCGAAACTGATGTTTGGACCACTATATTTGGTCAGTTGAGATAGCATACTTGCATCTCCTATCATATGTCGTGAGCAACCGCTGTCCAAATACCATATTGAATTTTTATTTGTACCTGTTACCTGCAATCACACACATAATATGATTTGGTACCCATATCTATTTGGGTCCAAATTTATTAGTCCCTTTGGAAACCATACTTGGATTAGTCTAACTGACTTTCCAGTAGCCGTGTTCCAAATTGTTTTTCTCGGCTTCTGTGTATTAGGTGTGCGGTGTACAGATGACACAGTATGCATTTTAGCTTGGTTCAACTGATTGTTTAGTCTGTTTCTTTTCGGACTGGTTTGCAGTTATAATAATTTGAATTGTTATTTGAATAGTTCCTGCTAAATCTTTTTGATGAATGACTTACTGAGTCAGTAGAGATTTTTGGACTATAACCAACTCCATGTCTTCTGCCCTTGTACATATTCTCAATAGGTTGTTCATTCAGTTTGCTAGGCTTAAATTTTTCTTGTTCTACTGTTGATTTGACAAATTTAATGTATTTTCCTTTCTCCATGTTCTGTTTAGGTTGAGTATTTCTTGGAAATGTTTCATCTTGAGTATTGAGTCCTAATCCAGATTTATCAAAAACTGATTTTTGTGAGTTTTGCATTTCATTCAATGCAGCTGATGACTTATTCCAAGATTTAATAAGCTTAGATTTTTCTGAGTTTTCAAGCATTAACTTTTGAATTAATGACTTATCTTTGTTTCTTTCTTCTCTTAGCTCAGCAATCTCCCTTTTTAGACTCAACTCATCAACTGATTCAACAGTTTTGATTTTATTGTCCATTGGATCATTTTGCTTTGACTTTATTTCCTCAAATGATGATGCAAGTTTTAGGTACTCATTTACCATTTCATGCAATGTCCAAATGAGTTCTTCTCGTGTAAAGTCAGTTGAACTAAAATCAAATATCTGTTGACTTGTTGATTCTGCTTCAGTATCATTGGCCATTAGACATTTGACTTCCTTTTCATCACTTGAGCTATATGATCTTTCTGATTCTGCTTCTTCAC
Source organism: Primulina eburnea (assembly GCF_022965805.1). Lineage (NCBI taxonomy): Eukaryota > Viridiplantae > Streptophyta > Magnoliopsida > Lamiales > Gesneriaceae > Primulina > Primulina eburnea. Next base: position 23,999,007 of record NC_133104.1, on the reverse strand, counting down.
TATCAGTTTCTGCCCATTTGGATTTGTTCTATTCAGCTAATAGAACCTCATGTTTCTTTCTGTAGATTTTCTTATCATCTCTGGGTCTTCTCTTATGCTCATGTGATTTATTTCTTCTGTCAGTTGACCCTTGACTGTCTTTTTTAGGTTTAGGACAGTCAGCAATGTAATGACATGTTTTGCCACAATTGTAGCAAGCATTTGTTTCTTCTTTGGAATTATTTCTCTGGTATTGCTTCTGAAAGGTTCCTTGGTTCTTTCTCATGAACCTCCCAAACTTTTTGATGAATAATGACATAGCATCATTGCTTAACTGATCAGCAAATTTCTCGGCTGAACTAGTTGGTTCAGTTCTGACAGCTCCAACCTTCATTCTGATATTGTCAAATTTTTGAATAGCAACAGAGAGTTTATTTTCTTTTGTTTGGTCATTTCCTTCATATAACTGAATCAACTTTTCCCAAATTTCTTTTGTTGTTTTGCACATCTTTATTTTGTTGAAGGTTGCTTTGTCCAGTGTTTTGTATAGAGTATCTTTGGCCACATTGTCAATATTGGCTTTTCTTTTGTCCTCAGTTGTCCACTCTTCTATGGGCTTTTGAATTCTCTGTGGTGCCCCTTCAGTTATGGCAATTGCTGTGTTTGCTTTTAGAATCTTCATGGGTCCGCCTGTTATGACATACCACATGTCATCATCTTGTACAGCTAAGTGAGCCTGCATTCTGAATTTCCAGTCATCGAAATCTTCTCTTGAGAACATAGGAATTTTATTGAATGAAGTAATGCTAGCAGATTTATAGATCAGAAGTATTCAAGAACAAGATTCAACTGCTCTGATACCACTTGATAGGATCGGTTGTCGTAACAAGAGTGTTTAGAAGGGGGGGTGGTTGAATAAACACTTACAATTAAAATAGTTCTTTAATTATATTTGAGTTCAGTTTGGTGACAAACTGAATCTCGGAATCTTGTTGGTCAATAACAATAAGTTAAACTAGAGTAGTTGCGGAAATTAACTGACTGAAAGATAGAATACGAAACTGAAAGAAATATGCAAGAGTTGTTTCTGGATGTTCGGAGAATTCAATTACTCCTACGTCACCCCTTCTATCACAAGGATAGGATATTCACTAAAAGACTTTGATCGAGTACAATACTTGTACAGACCCACTTCAGTTTGGACTTACTACTGCCAAAACTGAAACTCTTAGTTCTACACAATATTCTCAGTGCGTAAATGATATTAGCACAATTGAATCTAACAGCTTTTAGAGAGTGCTAATAAGCTCAGATTGTAGCCATGATTGCTACGAGTAATTCAAATGAGAATGAGCTAAGATTTTTTGACAGAGTTACAGCAAGTTTAAGATTGATTGATAGTCTTTATTTTTCTGCTGTTCTTCAGTCATATTTATATACTTCTCTTTCAACGGTAACTTTGATATGCATTTGAATTCTAGTATCCGTTGATTGCCACTTCATCATTCCTTGGGCAATGTTCTCTTCATTGATTGTAATACGGCGTCTTGATTGCAATAGCCGAAATACGTTGTTCTATGCTGTAATGATTGAGGTGCGGCTTTCCATATTCTATTGTCTACTATGTCTTTTTGTCGGTTGTTCTTTCCCGAGAAACATTCAGTTGAGATCAGTTCATAAGCTGAGTGTATTAACTGATTGGTTTCCAACTGATCAGTTTTCTTCTTTAGTTTAGCTGGTTTCAGTTGTTAAGTAATCAGTTGCGTCTTTAGCATATTCAGTTGTCTCATAATTCAATTAGTTTCTTAGTTTGTCAAACTCCGAAATTTGGTTTCCTACAGAGTTACGGCTCCACTGATCAAATTCTCCGGATATAATCCTTTACCTTTTGTCAAACCAAAAGGAGTAGTGATCAGAGAAGGTATCGATTCAACTATTTCAGGGTTGAGCATTCCACATATCCTGACTGATCCAAAGGGCAAAGGAAAGATGCAAGAAGAGCCCAGACCTACAAATGCTATACAGACGCACATTGATCTCATTTGGCAGGAGATTAATGAATTTTCAACAGAGAAGCTCAAAATCTTTGATGAATGGGTCAGATTCAGGACTCATGTCTTTGCCAAAGAACTTCAAAAGAAATCCAAACTGAGGAGGTTTATTGTTATTGAAAAAGTGGTGATGAAGACAGTAAAGGCATCAACCATTACTCAAGTTATTGAAAGAAAGAATTATTTCTTCGATCTTATGAAAGTACAGAGACTACAGAAGTTAATTGCTAAGCTATGGCAAAACTTTGATCCAACCAGTCCAATCGCATTCAATGATAAAGCAGTGTATACTCAACTGGAAACGGACCTTGTCAAACTACAAAAGGAGATCAAACATTGGTAAATGGATCAAGAGTTGATCATCCCAGCAGCCACTCAAGATTTCTCAAATGAAGATTCAGTTCCAGAATCTCCTCAGGACATTGCTACTTCTTCTCAAAAAGCAATTGTTCCTTCAAATTCAGTTGCTCCAACATCACCAATTTCTGCACCTCCTACTGATAATCCACAGCTTTACTCTGAAGCTGAATTGATATTGGCAAATCTAGATGAGGTCATCGAGTCAGTTACGACTGACATTCAGCTTGAAACAGTCAGAACAGCTGAAGATGTTGTATCAACTGAAAAAACAGAAGATGCTCAAACTGAAGCTACTGAAGAACAAGCCGAAATGGCTAATTTTGAAAAATTTAATGAACTAGCTCAGTCGGTGGTTGTGACTGAACATGAAGTTCTTAGTCCTACAGACGAGGCTCAACTGAACTCAGTTTCAACTGAAAATATGCAAACTGAATTACCAATAGTTCAACAAACTAAAGAACTGTCTTCTTCATTGGATCATCTTACTATCTCTTCTCTTCCCCAGAATCTACAAGAGCTGATACATGTTGAAACAGAAGTTTCTGACAGGACTTTGATGGTCTTTGATCAAACTACCAAGGAACAAGAACCAGGGCCATCTGGACCTATTTCTCCTCACTCATCCTGCATTAAAATGTATTTTTAAAAATGTTTTTCGAGTTGCGATCGAGGAACGGAGACCGAGGGCTGAAAAATATAAAATGTTTTTATTGGTTAATTGTTTTTAATTATTTAAAATAAGGGTGATGCTTTTTATTATTTTTGAGAATAAGGGTTTTGAGGTGATTTTATACGGCGGGACGTAAATTTTATCGGTGTTGGATTTTCAAAAAAAATACGAATGTGTCGGCAACCGGGATAAAAAATTCACAAACTTTATTAAACAAAACTATTTTTAATATTTAATTAAGCACTAATGGTCCTAATGTGCATGCTTAATGGGCCTAAGCTTAATTAATGATTAATTAACTATTTAAGGTACAAAACCCCACCCCAAACCCTTCACAACCCACGACACTTTCAGATTTCACTTTGGAATCCTCCCCTAATTATTCACGGCACACGTACACACAAACAAATTGGAGGAAAAATCGTGAGTTTGCAAGTAAGTTTCTAGCCTAGGTTCTTGCTCCGTTCTTCGTCAATCGTCAACGAATAATCGTGTGTTTAAAATGCAAAAGCATTCCATATTCTCCTTTTACTCATCATCACACCATAGTAATTATTTATGCATGATTTTTATGGAAAAACATAGCACACAAGTTGGAATGTTCGTAACTACATGCCTATGTGTCTAAACTTGTGTTTTTGATTTCCAAAATCATGTTTTATATATGTTAAAGGGGCTGCCATGATTAGGACTTGATCAAGCGTTGTTATACATGAGTTTAGAGTCCAAGGGCATGCACGAAACAAGCTGCACATGATTTAGAAACATGCTGGAACAAAAATTAGATTGTTGTGTCATAGGTGTTCGGTTAAGGGGAAGTTGGATGCATGGCTTGGCTTTGGCTGGACCATGGCTGGGCTAGATCATGTGTGGGTCAGGAGAAAACTCGTAGCCACGCTAGGACTCGAAAATCAGGGGTTGGGAGGAGTCCTTGTCAACAAGGACTCCACCCGAGAAGCATAAGTGCAGCACTGGTGTATGCTGTGCGCAGTTGGTTAAGGAGCTCGGTCAGGGGCTTTGGCTGGGCTCACCTAGGTCCGTTAGGGTCTAGAGAAGGTGGTCCAGGGTTGGGATAGGGGCTGGAGTGATGGGCTGGCTCCTGGCTTGAGAGAAAACAAGAAAACCTGAGAGATGCATGTGTTGCGCAAGGAGTTGATGTCATGGGCAGTGCTTCGGGCGCGAGTTCAAGGGCTTGGGTTGGTCTGCATATGGTTTGGGCATGGTCCATGGGTGGTTAGGGATAGGTGGGCAAGGTGGTGGCTCGACTGGGAGAGTCCTAGCTGGGTTAGGAGTCGTAGACATACAAGGAAGCACACTCACACACATGCAGAAACATGGGTCGGGTTCCAGCAAGTTTTTGAGTAGGTGAGGATCATGTTCTTTGGGTTGGGCTTGGTCTGAGGGTGCCTAGATAGGTTGGCTAAGTTTTAGCTCAAGGTGGCTCGGGCGTGGCTCGAGTAAATTAGGAGATGGCTCGGTGTGTTCAATAAGGTGTCAAAAACAAAAATAATAAAACTAAAATTGAATCCATGGTTCCACGGGTGTGGCTCATGACTTGGAAGGGTAGGATAAATCATAAAAATGATATGTTTAAAGTTTGGGGTCAAATTAACGAGTTTTGGATTTATCCGGGATTTAATCGCTGCACGAAACGCTAATTAACGAATTAATTGAAACGCCTAGTTTATCCTTTAGAAATGTATGAAAAATTATATTGAAGCTCAAATAATTATTAAAAGCCTAAGTTTTGAATTTGGGAATTTTATATTAAGTTTTGCTTTAATTCGGGATTAAAATGCAGTAATACGTCTTGTTTAAAGATTAAATTAAAAGTCCTCGATTTAAGCTAAATAAAAATATGAGAAAATTAACGTAAACTTAAATAATCAACTGGGACATGTTAGAGTCAATGAAATTAAGAAAAAGTCAAAAACGTAAGATGTCACGTCCAGGGTAAAACAGTCTTTTTACACCAAAAAATTAGTAAACGCCATAGCAGTGTCCTATTTGCTGTTTTATATGCTAATATGATTATTTCACATTTGTATGAATTTTTCTATGTTGAAAAAAGATTTTTAAATGTTCATGAATTATTAAGGGTTAAATTGGACATTTAAAAGATATGTTGCATGTTTGGTTTCAAAATAAAAATTATATTATATGCATGTATTTTTTTAAGTGATGATAACATGTTGAAGGACGTGAAGAGATTGTGAATACTACATGTTGGAAATATCGTGAGGGTTATGGTCTCAGTGGGAGCCCGACGATTGTGTTTCCTTGGATACAGATACGAATACGAATACGAATACGAATATGTTAATACGTTGGCCATGGCCCTGTTGACCGGTGAGAGTATTGCTGGTGTCTCCCGCAGCTCAGTACTGTGGTTTTCTTTAGATGGATCCATCGCCCAATACGTTTAAGAATACGAGTCACAATCACGATATGAATTCAGCAAACACAAACATGAACATGAACATGAATATGAATATGAATGATTATATGAATACGAATATGAATATGGATACGGATATGAATATGAGTATGTGGAAATGAAAATATTTACGAAAATGTTTCTGAAAAGTTTATGGACATGTTTATTTTTAAAGTGATACATAATTATGAAAATGTTTTTATTTAAAGTTTATGCATCATGAAAATGTTTATGAAAATGGATTTGTTTAAAGTTTATGCATCTTCATGAAAACGATATTTTAAGTGCAAGTATTTTTCATTGTTGTATGTTATCTATATATGTAGTACTCGTTATCAAGAATATGATATGTTGAGTCTTTAGACTCACTAGATGTGATTGATGCAGATGATTATGATAATAATGTTTATGGAGGTCTTGATGGTTGACTTTGCTGGACTGAAGGTGCACATAACCTGATGACCGATGCTAGTTTTCCGCACTAGTTATGATTTATGATTTTAAATTATGTTAAAGATATTTTCACGACAATTTATTTATGAGTGATTTTTGAGAGGTTATAGTATGAGCAATGCTTTTCAAATAATGTTTTTGGGTTGATAAAATAGTTGGTTGTTTTACTTTTAAAATGGTTCAAAAATAATTTATGATTCGGCCGAATGCTATGTGAGTTTAAAAAAAAAAAATTAGCACGTTTTAAGAAAACGAATAAGCAGACGTTTCACTTTACCATAGATAAATGAATAGCTCTAATTAGTAGCCTGAATGATACATATAAATTAGTGAAATGAGAGCTAAAGTGTTCGATTTATAAACTGAATAAAGCTTGAGAATGTATCGCAACTTATGGAAGATTGTAGATAGTTTGTTTATTGTTTTTCACCAACTTTCTTCAACTGAATCGATCAGTTACAAATAGTCTTCGAATCCAACGGTCACATTGAATGCATTTAATGAATACTATCCATTGAATCATCGTTTAGTACATGTAGATGACTTTATCTGACAGTGGTACAATGTATCAGACTGTTTTGATTTTGTAAGAACCCGAGAATTTCGATCCGAAGCAAATCATGTAAGTAATACGAACTTGAAATTTAACTCAAACTAAGCTCAACAAGTTTCGTTTTAACTAAATAACTTGAATTTTAACTTAGATTTTCAACAAATTTAACGCGAGAAAGTAGCTTCTAAGCTCGGGGAATAGTTCATCGGGAGGCCAAGCTGCAACTAACCAGATCCATCGAAGAGTCTTCACTGGAAGAGTAAAACCCCAGCTCAAGGACGCAAACTTTCAGCTCGAAGAAGCTCAACCAAGCTTGTCCTTACATGACCAAAAAGGGAGCTAAGGGAGGAGCTAAAGGTTTGGACAAATTAAATATGCAGGAAATGACCTTTGAGTTAACCCATGAATGAGCTGCGGGAGGAGCTAAGGGCTAGGACACATTTATGGTGCAGGAGAAGTCTTTTGGTGCTTAATATGGAGCTTGGTCATATTTAATGTTGCTTGGGCACCAAGTGGTCGACCACGGGCTAGGTGGAAGGGCAAGAATTTTCTATACCTAAAGTCACATGCAAGAATGCACTTCAAAAATCCCTCAAAAACTCTCCAAAATTTTCGGCCCTCTCCTCACCCTTCAAGCATTTGGCCGAACCCAAGCAAGGGAGAAGAAGAAAAGTTCGTGCAGTCCGGAGTTGCAATACTGCGTCGAAGTGCTGCCCGATCAACGACAACATTTGCTAAAGTCACGCCGAAGTGCTGCCCGATTTTTTTTGAATGCAAGCTTGGTACAAAAATCTACAAATTGTTAGTGGGCTTTTGATATATATTCGTTTGTATTTTTAAACTTGAATATGTATATCATAACATGCATGTATGTGTGTCTTCATTTTCGAAATTTGCTATCTGTTCTGTTTAAAATTTCGATCGATTATGTGTTCTCTTCTATGCTTCGAAATTCGTTTGATTCCGCTGTGTCCGAATGAAAACTATAAAATCTGAAAATCTAAAAAGTTCTGTCTGTTACTTCCGAATTCTGTTGCACTGTTACGAATTGAAGTTGAAATGGGACGAGAATTGTAATTCTGTTCTGGCCCCCATTGGTGTGTATAAAACCATGTTCTGTTTTGGCCTCCATTGGTGGGTATAAAACCATGTTCTGGCCTCACCCCTTAGAGGACTAACATATTGTGGACAATTTGACCATGGAAATGAGATGAGTAACAGTGATGTGTCCGTTTGATTTGATCTGTTTCTGAATTGTTCTGAATCATCTGATAAATTCTGTCATTTATTCGATTCGCTTCTGTCATGATAAGTTAAGAAAATTAAGTTTTGAAAGTTTGTTAAAGAAACGTTTTAAGAAAACTAAGTTCTATATGTATCTTTGGAATCAATCGACTCCCACTTGCTGAGTGTTTCCCAAAACACTCACCCCTTACAAATTTCAGATAAAAACGAGGAGCAACTGAATGAGGAAGAGCAAGATGCTTTCTGGGGTTGGTGAATCGAAGATCAAGATCAAAACTCAAGAATTTTGCTTTCCTATCGTTTCCGCTATTTGAAACTCTGATGTATTTTATTGTCATTGTAAGACAATACTTTATTTATGAAAAAGACTGGTTTGATTTGATACGAGGCTTTATTGTTTTCAATATAATTGTTAAACAATGCTGGATGTCACCGACGCTTCGAACTCGGGGAAAGTCAAATTTTGGCAAAAACCTTGTGCAATCCTATCTAAATCCAACATTCATCCTTTCCGAAAATTTTTCTTGAGAAATTCGAAAATATATCCCTTCAATCGTTCCGAAATTCCTTAGTATCGAAAACTTTCCACGACAACTTTGTTTCTATTTTTTTGCCTTCCTGTCCTTTATATGATTCTGATGCTTTACTTCCATTTTTATCCTAGGAAATGGCTACTCCACGTACTCGCGCTCAGGCTTCTCTTCGTATGCGTCAGCTTACCATAGATAATCAAGCTAGAGTTATTGCGACTCTGAAGGCGCAACTGGCGAGGGAGAAACTGGAAAAACAGGAGCTTAGCGAGATCAAGAATATACTCGAGACTGACGTACATCGACTTGCTCATCATCTGGACTTGGCTGAGAGCCAAATCCTTCAGATACCCACTGACTCAGCTCGCATTGCGCGTCTGGCTTCGTTGAACAGAGAATTGCTAGAGATAGTAGAAACAGAAAGAGGACGTGCTACTAGGGCTCGTCAGCGTCAGGAAAAGCTGAACACCAAACAAGAAAGGTATATTTCCAAGCTTCACGGCACCATGGAGAGGCTTCAAGAGCAGAACAACTACCTATATTTGATGATAGAGAACATGGAGGAAGAGGAGGTAGCACCGATGGAGGTGGCCGGAGACGACAGCGCCAGTGACAGCGACGACCGAGAGATGTTCGATTAGATTAGCATTATAATAAAGTATCTGGATTGTAGTAAACTTGTGACTGAGAACATATTATGTGTACCCAATTATTTTGAAACTTTCTATTATTGCATATTTAAAAATTCATGAGTATCTTATTTATAAAAATGTTTTTTTTTATCCTATAGGAAACCAACATGGACTTTCAAAGGATTATAAATGAACTTCAGAAACAACTTCAGGAAAAGGAGTCAGAAATTAAAACACTGAAAGAAGAAAATGATAAACTTGAGAGAGATAACCACCAATTGGATGAGAATAACGTATGTACGATGGAGGATCTTTGTGAGACCAGAGTGGAAGAGAAGAAACTACGCGAAGACGTTAGACAATACGCTGCTTATCATCTAGAGTCAGAGCGTCAGCACGAGATCACCAAGAAAGAGTTGAAGAAAGCGCAAGATAGGATTTTTATGCTCGAAATCCGAGATAATAGTCTCCTCAAAATGCAGCGCCGTCTGGAAGAACGAATCGGGGAGCAAGAAATCGATGAGAAGGTAAGTCAATCAACAATACAAGAACTACATGATCAAGTAAACAACCTCGATCACCACAACACACAATTGCAGAATTACATCGAGCATCTACAGAATGAAATGGCCAATATGGAAGAACTCATGGAACAACTAGAAGAAACCATGTGGAAGAAGAAATTAATGAAGCAGTCGGGGACGAAGAAGTTACAGACGAGTAGAGAAAGGACTCTAGATTAGGCATTGGTTGTATTCAGAATTATTTAATCATTTGTTTTGAAACTTTTGATTCTATGAATTTCAAAATTTAATGAAAATATTTTGATTTTACATTATGGTGAATAAATTAATAAAATATATGTTTATAGGAAATGGCAGGCAGACCACCCCGAAACAATCGTAACTCTCGTGGCGCCAACCAAGATGAAAACCCACCACCACCACCTCCGAGAGTAAATCTCAGTCAAGAAGATATGATGGCAATAACTACTATCGTAGCAACGACGTTTCAAGGATTCGTAAACCCATTGGCTAACGCTATTCAACCACCTCAAGAACCACAACCGCGTGGGATTAAATACCATTATGAATCCCTCCGAAGAAATCGATTTCCAACTTTCGACGGGAACCCAGACCAGGAAGTCAGTCATAATTGGCTCAAAAATGTCGAATCACAATTACACCTATTTGAGGTGCCTGAAGAATTAAGAGTAGAGGTTGTAACACCGTTTCTTGAGGACAGAGCAAGAAAATGGTGGGAAACCGTATCACCATCTCTAGCCGAAGTGGAAGATATCACATGGCAGATTTTTAATACTATCCAGCTGAATTTCGTCTGCAGAGTTGAATGAATTTGAAAATTTCAGGCAGACACCAGATATGATGGTAATGGAATATACCTCAAGGTTTAATGATCTGGGAACCTACGTCCCAACAATTATGTATGATGAAACCTTGAAGATACATCGTTTTAAGAAAGGATTGAGCAGCCGGATTCAATCGGCTTTGGCGGTGTTCAAAACAAACAATTTTACTGATTTGATGGGCGCGGCAATTAGCGCGGAAACAGATATTAAGCGCCGTGAAGATGTAAACAGGAATAAGAGACCTTGGTCAACCAAACTACTCAAAATGGCCCCAAATTTAAGAAGCCGAATCTTTCAGGCAGACCTCCAAGAGGAAATTTTAACAGTGCAGGCAACACCGAAGAAAGTGGTGCGATACATGTCGACAGAAGCATGTTGGAGAATGTTATCGGAATACAGGCGCTTGTTTTAAGTTCGGAAAGGTGGGTCATAGAATTAAAGATTGTCCAAGCAACAAGGACAAAGGGACGAGGTCCAGTAAAAAACATGAAAATAAGGCTAATGCTTGGGTTTATGCAATAACCCAAGAGGAAACTGATAACACCAACAAAGTTGTGGCAGGTACCATCTTACTCAATAAAATTCCTGCATATGCTTTGTTTGATTGTGGTGCTACACATTCATTTGTGTCTAAAAGATTTGCTAAAAAGCTTAAACTTGAGCACGATATTCTTAGTGAACCATTAAGAGTAGCAACACCTGCCATCAAAACAATTGAAACCCACAAAGTGTATCGAAACTGTAAAATGTGTATCAGCAAACAAACTTTTGAAGTGGAATTAATTCAACTCAATATGGTTGAGTTTGACATTATTCTTGGAATGAACTGGTTAGCTAAAAACCATGCCATAGTAGACTGTCAAAAGAAAGATATTAGACATCAAATTCCGGCTAAAGGGGAAGTCGTATATCACGGAAAATCCAAAGAAAGAAAATCTCTGTTATCTGCCTCACGAGCCTGGAAGGCCATAAAAGGAGGAGAAGAGATTTATTTGGCAATGGTCAATGAAGTCAAGGGAGAGGAAATTCCAAAAATGGAGGATATACCGATTGTTCAAGAATTTCGAGATGTGTTTCCCGAAGAATTACCAGGTGATATACCCGATAGGGAAGTGGAATTTGAAATCAATTTGGTCCCTGGTGCTGCGCCAATCTCAAAGGCATCGTACCGAATGGCTCCAGTTGAATTAAAGGAATTAAAGGAGCAACTTCAGGAGTTACTGGATAAGAAGCAGGTTCGTTCTAGTGCATCCTCGTGGGGAGCACCAATGCTCTTCGTAAAGAAAAAGGACGGAAGCATGAGGCTATGTATTGATTACTGGGAGTTAAACAAGATAACCATAAAGAATAAGTATCAACTCCCGAGAATTGACGATCTTTTTGATCAGTTAAAAGGAGCCAAAGTTTTCTCAAAACTCGATCTAATATCTGGCTATCACCAGCTGAAAGTCAAAACTGAGGATATCCCTAAAACCATTTTTAGGGCAGGGTATGGACATTACGAATTCACAGTAATTCCTTTTGGCCTAACCAATGCTCCTGCAGCATTCATGGACCTGATGAATCAAGTGTTCAAATCATACCTCGACAAATTTGTGGTTGTATTCATAGATGACATTCTGGTGTACTCACCAAGTGAAGAAGAACACAGAGAACATCTGCCTCTCACTTTTCAGACACTTCGAGAAAAGAAATATACGCCAATTTCAAGAAATGTGAATTTTGGTTAAAAAGTGTGGCGTTCATAGGTCATATAATTTCTGAATTGGGGATGTCAGTAGACTCTAAGAAGGTGGAAGCAATCAAGGATTGGCCACAACCAAAGACAGTGACTGAAGTAAGTAGTTTTCTGGGTTTAGATGGCTACTATAGAAAATTTGTGGAAGGATTCTCTTCGATAGCCATCCCACTCACCAAACATACTCAGAAAAATTCGAAATTTATTTGGAATGAAGCGTGTGAAAGAAGTTTTGAGATCCTGAAGACAAGACTCGAAGATGGTAAGAATTTCACTATATACAGTGATGCTTCAAAGGGAGGATTAGGGTGTGTGCTTATGCAAGAGGGTCAGGTAATTGCTATTTGCCTCACGGCAATTGAAACCCTATGAGCAGAATTACCCCACGCATGATCTAGAGTTAGCCTCAGTGGTATTTGCGCTAAAAATCTGGAGACACTACCTTTATGGAGTAAAATGTGAGGTGTTTACTGATCACCAGAGCCTCAAGTATATTTTCACTCAAAAGGAATAAAATATGAGGCAACGAAGGTGGATGGAACTTCTCAAGGACTATGATTTGTCAATCAATTACCATCCGGGTAAGGCAAATAAGGTGGCAGATGCGTTGAGCCGAAGGAACCTTGGGAAGGTGATTTTATCTTCATTATCGGTACAACCAGGTCTCCGAGAGGCCATCAAATTGAAGCAAAGTCAAGACACCTCCATCCTTAAAATTAAGGAACAAATTCAAGAAAGAAAAGTTCCAGAATTTCAAATTGATGAAAATGTGATACTCTGGATGAAAGGAGGATTGTTTGTGCCGAACGTCGATGGAATTCGAGAAGAGGTAATGGCTGAGGCACATAAATCGAGATTTTCGGTACATCCAGGGAGTACTAAAATGTACAGAGACTTAAAAAATAATTACGGGTGGAATGGAACGAAGAAAGACGTGGCTGTCTTTGTTTCCAAGTGTCTAACCTGTCAACAAGTCAAGGCACAGCATCAACGGCCTGGAGGACTTTTACAGCCATTAGAAATACCAACATGGAAGTGGGATAAAATCTCCATGAACTTTGTAGTCGGGCTAGTAAAATCAAGACAAGGTCATGATGGAATCTGGGTAATCATTGACAGATTGACTAAGTCGGCACATTTCTTACCGGTGTGGATGACCTACAATCTGGATAACCTCGCTAACCTGTATATGGACAACGTAGTAAAGCTACACGGAGTACCGAAAAGTATACTGTCTGACAGAGATCCAAGATTTGTATCAAGATTTTGGAAAATTTTCCCAAAGGCTATGGGGACCAAAGTTACTCTCAGCACGGCCTATCATCCTCAAACCGATGGCCAAACCGAAAGGACAATTCAAACCCTCGAGGATATGCTGAGGGCATGTGCACTGGATTCTTCTAGAAATTGGAGGGAGCAATTACCCCTAATAGAATTCGCTTATAACAACAGCTATCACAGTAGCATCGAGATGGCTCCGTATGAAGCTTTGTATGGTAGAAAGTGTAGGTCGCCTCTATATTGGGACGAAGTAGGAGAAAAAGTTGTTACCGGACCAGAGCTTGTTCAATTAACCGTTGAAAAAGTAGCCATGATCAAGGAAAGACTCAAAGCAGCCCAAGATAGACAAAAGAGCTGGGCCGATTTGAAGAGGATGAACAGGTTTCGTTTTAACTAAATAACTTGAATTTTAACTTAGATTTTCAACAAATTTAACTCGAGAAAGTAGCTTCTAAGCTCGGGGAATAGTTCATCGGAGGCCAAGCTGCAACTAACCAGATCCATCGAAGAGTCTTCACTGGAGGAGTAAAACCCTAGCTCAAGGACGCAAACTTTCAGCTCGAAGAAGCTCAACCAAGCTTGTCCAAACATGACCAAAAAGGGATCTAAGGGAGGAGCTAAAGGTTTGGACAAATTAAATATGCAAGAAATGACCTTTGAGTTAACCCATGAATGAGCTGCAGGAGGAGCTAAGGGCTAGGACACATTTATGGTGCAGGAGAAGTTTTTTGGTGCTTAATATGGAGCTTGGCCATATTTAATGTTGCTTGGGCACCAAGTGGTCGACCAAGGGCTAGGTGAAAGGGCAAGAATTTTCTATAAATACCACATAAAGTCACATGCAAGAATGCACTTCAAAAATCCCTCAAAAACTCTCCAAAATTTTCGGCTCTCTCCCCACCCTTCAAGCATTCGGCCGAACATAAGCAAGGGAGAAGAAGAAAAGTTCGTGTAGTCCGGAGTTGCAATACTGCGTCTAAGTGCTGCCCGATCAACGACAACATTTGCTAAAGTCACGCCGAATTGCTGCCCGATTTTTTTTGAAAGCAAGCTTCGTACAAAAATCTACAAATCGCAAGTGGGCTTTTGATATATATACGTTTGTATTTTTAAACTTGAATATGTATATCATGACATGGATTTATGTGTGTCTTCATTTTCGAAATTTGCTATCTGTTCTGTTTAAAATTTCGATCGATTATGTGTTCTCTTCTATGCTTCGAAATTCGTTGATTCCGTTGTGACCGTATGAAAACTCTAAAATCTGAAAATTTGAAAAGTTCTATTGCACTTCCGAATTCTGTTGCACTGTTACGAATTGAATTCGACATGGGACGAGAATTGTAATTCTGTTCTAGCCCCCATTGGTGGGTATAAAACCATGTTCTGTTCTGGCCCCCATTGGTGGGTATAAAACCATGTTCTGGACTCACCCCTTAGAGGACTAACATATAGGGGACAATTTGCCCATGGAAATGAGATGAGTAACAGTGATGTGTCCGTTTGATTTGATCTGTTTCTGAATTGATCTGAATCATCTGATAAATTCTGTCATTTATTCGATTCGCTTCTGTCATGATAAGTTAAAAAAATTAAGTTTTGAAAGTTTGTTAAAGAAACTTTTTAAGAAAACTAAGTTTTATATGTATCTTTCGAATCGATCGACCCCCACTTGCTGAGTGTTTTCCAAAACACTCACCCCTTACAAATTTCAGATAAAAACGAGGAGCAACTGAATGAGGAAGAGCAAGAAGCTTTATGGGTTGGTGAATCGAAGATCAAGATCAAAACTCAAGAATTTTGCTTTACTTTCGTTTCCGCTATTTGAAACTCTTTTGTATTTTATTGTCATTGTAAGACAATACTTTCAGACTGGTTTGATTTGATACGAGGCTTTATTGTTTTCAATATAATTGTTAAACAATGCCGGATGTCACCGACGCTTCGAACTCGGGGCGTGACAGCTTTAATACGGACTGACAGTTTGTCATCTGATATAACTGATGACACAGCTAACTGATCAGGAGTTAAACTAGTCGACTGATCAAGTCAACTGGACAATATCGTTCTAACTGATGTATTCTCAGTTTTGAACACTTCAGTTTACATAGGTCTGTTCAGTTATGTTTTGTGAAGTTTTCAGTTCTGATCTTCCATATGGTTATTGAGCTTTGAGTCATCGATTTTTAGACTTATTTATTCTTATAAGAACTTCAGTTCTTAATATATTTAAATCCGATAATTCTTTCTTCGGTTGCGATCTCTTAGTTACATCAGATCAGCTTGGTTCTTCCAATAAGAAGTCCAACTTGAGATGGAAGCATTGTGCTGGTCCATGAACGTGAAGTTGAAACGTAAAGAGTATGAGCTGCCAAAGGATGAAGAGAATTTGATTTCTCTGCTATTTTTTAAATTGGTGAAAGTGTGGCTAACAAGCAAATAGAAATTGAAGAATGTCACAACCAGAATCTGTCCAAAAATCAGTCTCAGATCCTGATATCACTATGGAATCAACAGTTCAAGAGGTCGAGATACCCACCCGCGTGGAAGAACTCCCGAAAATTTTGAGACTCCTGCTTTTCAGACCATTGGTCAAGAGGACCGGTCTGAAAATTTGGATGAATAAGCCCCATCTTCTCCAGCATAGAAGATGTAGACTGAAGACGTCCCAAAGATTCATCTTATCTCTGCGGATGAAGTAGTAAAGTCACTATCCCAGTTTGACTTAGATCAAATCAAGATGGGCCCCTCCTCTCGAATGATTGAAGATTTTACAACTAAGAAAGGGGCATATTACGTTGATGACATTTTGAATGTGGAATCATTACCAACAACTCCAGCCGATGAACAAAAATTTGAAGTGAACATTGCTTAACCCAAAAATATGTTCAGGAAGAAGATTATTATCTTTTCATGACAGCTTGAACTAGTCCAAACATGACTTAGAAATCTAGAAGAGGTAGCTGAACAATGGCCCGAAAATCTGCAAATTCTGGACACTGACAACGCCGGTGATCTTCGAGACATAAACTCTTTTATTCCTCCTCTCCATCAGCTTCGTCTTCAATCAAGCTCTAGAGTTCTTGAAGAAAAGCCTTTCTGATTTCAACTTTAATGTCTTCTCAGAATTTGACGATGTTTATTCTAAAGTGCGGATCAATCAAGCTTACACACAACTCATGGATCTCTAAAAAATATTCAACAATGTTGAAATCAAGCAGATTGATCATGTTGCTGCTATTGAAAACTTTAGGAGAGATGTCCTACGTGATTTGAGTCTATGGCAAAGAAGCTGACACTACTCACCACTGATCAAGTTGCTACCAAGTCTCAGACTTAATGGCTCATTCAATCACACGCTTATTTCAGAATTATATCTATCATGAAGGATCAATCTGTGCTACACCAACAACTCAAGCCATCAAATCTGGCCTTTGGGTTTTTTGTTTGTTGTCTGATGAACCGAGGGTTCTTAAATATCCAGAACTATAAAATGATCGCTAAGTGCTTAGTTAGGCGATGATAAGTCCTGATTGAAGTAGGTTGTTACAAGACGTTGTAATATCAAAGTCTTTCAATAGAAACTTTCCTAAGTAGAAGAACGGATGACGTAAGAATTTTATTTCCGAACATCTATAAATATATTTGTATCATTACTTACATTCCCGTAAATTCCAATTTAAGTCATCTATTGTTAAACTGCCAAGTATAAATTACCACTAGTCAAGCCGTATTGTTTTCGCACTTACACTTTTTAGTGGTCCAGCAAGTCTATCCATTCAAGAACACTCTTAACAACCTGAAAAATGTTAAGAATAACCTGAAATGAAAAAAATATGAAAACAAATTTATTTACCCTCCTCTTAACTCTAATATGATTTCAAAATATGTTATTTTCTTGGCATAAAGGAGAATAAATAAATAAAATTATAAAGACAGTCATTGTCATAATGGGAGGTTTGATAGACTTCTACCTGTTTATTCTAATCAAAAGGTTTGACGGACTCCTATCTTTTTATTCTAATAAAAAAGAATTTACATGAAATGATGACCGAACCATACCTCACAAATAAATAAATTTAATGCAACTCAAATTTAACAAGAAAAGTTGAATAAGTCTCTTGTGACGGTCTCACAAATTTTTGTATGTGAGACGGGTCAACTTTACCGATATTTTCAATAAAAAGTAATACTCTTAGCATAAGAAGTAATAATTTTTTATGGATGATCCAAATAAGAGATCTGTCTCACAAAATACGACCCTTGAGACCGTCTCACAAATGTTTTTTCCAAAAAAGTTTTGGAACTAATCGAATAAAAGGACAACTAACCCTATCTAACATGCAAATGCCACAAATACGAGCAGGTAGTTGATCTTCATGAAATTCTTGGCAAATCCGTTGAGTCCACCCCAAGTTTGCCAACGCTTTGGCAACCGAATTCCCTTCACTATAGATGTGCAGAAAATACAATGTGTGAGCCGAATATTCTGAATCAGAACTGAAGAAAGATCCCAGCTTGTGTGATTCCCATTGATGATGAATATAGCTGCAGCTGAGTCAACTTCCACCCAAGAGGGGAAGAGATTTAATTGAACGCAGAGAAAGATTTATTAAAGGGCTGTACCCAACCCTTTTTTTAAATTACTTAAATAACCAGCCCACCCCAAATAATTAGAATTGCTCATCCCCTTCCAAATCACAAGATGATGGAATGTTTTTCGCCAATTAAGAGCAACCCAAGTACGAAAATTGTCAATTATATGTGGTGAACGACTTTTCATACTTGATGTTGTTGGATCACGGTTTTCTACGTGCCCAAATGCAGCGGAAGTTTTAAAATTTAATTTATTTTGACAATCAAAATATATTTGGACGCTCGTATGATTTTATCATAAATAAACATAGGATGTTTAGAAAAGTTATACCTTTGGTGAATTAATCACTGGACACCAATCGATCCGGTATAACAGATCTGGCTCTTGATGAATCCCTACGAACTTTCTTCAAGAGACTCCTTTCTTTCACTCTAATTAGGTCCACGACTGAATAGTGTGTTCCTCTTCCAATTTGCACTAGAAAATATGGAAGATTTTTGCGTAGGAGAGAAATTAATTGAGAGACGGCACAATTTTTCTTTCTCAAAACCAAGTGGCCGAGAAAAAACTTTTTCTTTTGGAGGCTCACGTAAGTTTTCATAGTGGTGGGCTAGGTTTAGGCTTTTCCATGTATTATTTATAATTAAATAATATCTTAATTACATAATTAACATTAATGGGCTTGATTTAATTAATTGGGCTAGTCCAACTAGTTTAATTAATTTAATCAAAGCCCATCAAAACTTTAATTATTTATTATGTTGGACTTGTACCCCGACAAGTCCATTAAACATATTGCCCACCATATTTAATTTATTAATTAATTAACTCAACATTTGAGCTTAATAAATTAAATATATTTATAAATTCAACATTTGAATTTATTATTTAAATTATAAATTCAACTCCTTGAATTTTCATCACCTCCAAAATTTAATATTTAATAAACCCAACATTTGAGTTTAATAAATTAAATTCTCAAATTTTATAAATTCAACTCCTTGAATTTATTCCCTCAAAATTTAATTATCATAAATTCAACTCCTTGAATTTACTATATAATATAAATTCAACTTTTGAATTTATTCTCTCAACGGGAACAAACAATCCAGTACTTGTGTGACCCTCAATGGTTCAGGGATACAGCTAGCCGTGGGTTCACAACTCTTTGTGATTCAGGACATAATCATTTATTCGGGCTTACCCTAGTTAGCCCCATTCTTTTCATCAACACCTTGATCAAGAATGTCAGAACTCATTTCTGATTGCACCCATCGGATCATGGTAAGAGCGTCTAGTAGCATCGCCCCATGATCCCCTAGGTATCACTGATAGTGCCTGCAAGAACTAGTCGATTATGATTAGCGTACAGTACGGTCCCTTCATCTCATATATCCCGATCGAATCTGCAACCATTGGTTCATCGAGGGTTGCATATTAATTCGATAACTTTGTGATAACTATAATAGTGGCATCGCGTGTACTATTTGAGAACTCCTTCTCTAACGTACATCTCATACTCTGGCCAGAGATTCCATGCACTATTATTTCATCAGATCACACAGGATATCCACACCCGTAGGTGAGCGGTGAATCCCCGACTACAATGCACTGACTCCTATATGTGTCGCAACTGTACCCAACCTCGCCACCTGATGACTCTCCTGGAGCCGGTAAACGAGTCAAAGCACAGCCCTAGCATATAGAGCCTCAGTGTTGTCTCGGGTCGTAAGGACTAATGGTGTACAATCATAACCACGGACTTATCCTCTCGATGAATGATAACCACTTGGAAAGTCCGAGGGAGGGTTGTTCGGTATAATCATCATATGACTACCCATCTGCATGTTTGGACATCACTATGCCCTTACCAAGAAACGCAGTACACAACATCACAGATGCTAGTCTCGAGCTCAAGCGGCCTTTATCCCTGTTTTAGGCGGCTGAATCGACTGGGAACGAATTTAGAATATGCAGTGTTTACAAATGAGTTTCAACATCGAATTACGATTCATTTGTATTAAAGCATAATCAAGGACTTTATCTATGCTGTTTGCATGGGTATATAGATAAAGTATAACAAGACCATAAAAAATTAAATTATATTAAAATAAAGATTGTTTATTTCACTTGAGTCAATAAATTCCCTAGCCAACCGTTGGCTTGCAGGGCTTCTACTCTAACAATCTCCCACTTGCCCTAGAGCCAACTACCCTTAATCCCATTGCTTCGCGATGCTTTTCAAACAATGGTCCTGGCAAGGGCTATGTAAGTGGATCAGCAACATTATCTGCAGAGGGGACTCTTTCAACTGATATGTCTCCTCTTCCCACTATCTCCCGTATGATGTGGAACTTCCTCAGTACATATTTGGATCGCTGATGAGACCTTGGTTCCTTTGCTTGCGCAATGGCACCAGTGTTGTCACAGTACGATGGGACTGGATCAACTCTATTAGGAATAACGCCCAACTCTTGGACAAAATTCCTCATCCAAACTACCTCTTTTGCTGCATCAGATGCAACAATGTATTCAGCTTCAGTGGTGGAATCCGCAACGATGTCTTGCTTGTAACCTTTCCAAGAGACAGCCGCACCATATAGCATGTATACAAAACCAGAGGTTGATTTCAAATCATCTATGTCACATTGGAAGCTAGAATCAGTGTAGCCTTCCAATTTTAATTCTCCACCCCTTTAGACCATGAACAAGTTCTTAGTCCTTCTCAAGTACTTAAGAATATCTTTCACAGCCTTCCAATTTATTGGACAAGGGTTCGCCTGATATCTGCTTGTAACACTCAAAGCGTAAGCAACATCAGGACGTGTCGATATCATACCATGCATGATACTACCAATAGCTGACGCATATAGAATACGTGTCATCATCTCTATCTCTTCATCAGTTTTGGGACACATAGCTTTAGATAGAGTAGTACCATGACACATTGGTAAGTATCCTCTCTTGGACTCTTCCATAGAGAATCTATTTAGAATGATATCGATATAAATCGCTTGGGTGAGCCCCAACATCCTTTTGATCTATCTCTATAGATTTGTATTCTCAATACATAGGATGGTTCACCCATGTCTTTCATGGAGAATTTACTTGCTAACCATACTTTAGTTGATTGCAGTAATCCTACATCATTCCTAATGAGCAGGATATCATCAACATAAAGTACTAGGAATGTCACTACACTCCCACTAACTTTCTTGTACACACATGGTTCCTCTGGATTCTTAGCAAAACCAAAATCTTTGATAGTGCTATCAAATCCGAGGTTCCAACTCCTTGATTCCTGCTTGAGACCATATATTGATCTCTGAAGTTTGCATACCTTATGCTCACTTCCTACTGATGTGTATCCCTCAGGTTGAGACATATAAATTTCTTCTTTGATGTCTCCATTGAGGAATGCAGTCTTTACATCCATTTGCCATATCTCATAGTCATACTATGCTGGTATGGCTAGTAGTATTCTAATAAACTTAAACATAGCAACTAGTGAAAAAGTTTTCTCATAGTCAACTCCTTGCCTTTGAGTATAATCTTTTTCAACCAGCCTTGCTTTGAAGGTCACTACCTTCCCATTCGTTCCAAGCTTTCTTTTGTAGATCCATTTGCACCCTATGGGAACGATTCCCTCAGGTTGATCCACCAATGTCCAGACTTGGTTTGAATACATAGAGTCCATTTCTGACTGCATGACTTCAAGCCATTTGGTTGAATCAGTATCAGATATTGCTTCTTTGAAATCCATTGGATCACATCCAACACAATGCTCATCGTGACTTTGTTCATGAAGAAGCGTATATCTTGCAGGCGGTCTAATAACCCTATCAGACCTTCTAGGAGCTTGTACTTCAACTACTGGTTCTTGGGAAATGGGTTCAACTTCTGAGGGAGTATATTGAATTTCTTCAAATTCTATCATCTTGCCTTTTCTATCTAATAGAAATTCCCTTTCCAAAAAGGTGACATTTCTTGAAACAAACACTTTTGCTTCATTGGGATGATAGAAATAATATCCAACAGAATTCTTTGGATATCCTACAAAGTAGCACAAAGTGGATCTACTATCCAATTTGTCTTCCACTGTCTGCTTCACGTAAGCAGGACATCCTCATATTCTCTCGTAAGAATATTTGTGAGTTTTTCCCATCCATATCTCATATGGTGTTTTATCCACTGCTTTAGTATAGACATTATTCAACAACATTGCCGCAGTTTCACGCGCAAAACCCCAAAACGATGTAGGCAATTCAATGAATCTCATCATTGATCGAACCATGTCCAACAAGGTTCGCTTACAATGTTCAGAAACACCGTTCAATTGTGGTGTTGCTGGTGGAGTCCACTGTGAGAATCACATTCTCTTTTAGATAATCCCAAAAAATCAGCACTCAAGTATTCTCCACTTCGATCAGATCGAAATGCCTTAATACTTCTTTCCAGCTGATTTTATACTTCAGATCTGAACTCTTTGAACTTTTCAAATGCTTCAGATTTGTGTTTCATCAAATAAACATACCCATACCTCGAATGGTCATCAGTAAGGATAATGAAGTATGATTGCCCATATTTTGTGCTAACACTTAGCGGGCCACAAACGTCTGTGTGGATCAAATCCAGTAGACCATGCGCACGTTCCACGTTTCCATCGAATGGAGTCTTAGTCGTTTTTCCTTTTAGACAGGATTTACAAGTAGGTAGAGAATTTATGTTTGACAAGTCAAACATGCCTTCTCCCACTAGTTTGTGCATCCTTCTTTGGGAAATATGACCTAGTCTAGCGTGCCATATTTGTGTGGGATTTGGATCATCTAACTTTCTTTTGTTTGTTGTTGAAATAATGTTTACTTGGACATTCACTTATCATTTCCAGAACATTTCTGGCACATATAATTTCTTATGTCCGGACTTCTTGCAGCGAAATAAATATGTTCTAACTTATCGGGCTTTGTAGGCCTTTTAAGTGTCTTTCAGAGTTTGTCTCTTATTGGGATTGTTTTTCTTGTGAGGGGCGGAACATTTCTTTCTCTTACCTTGTGGGCTATTTTTCGTTTGACGAGAGGCCCATTAGAAAAAACAACAATTCCCTGTTTTATGGTGATCTCATAAGTTATAAGCGTATTGAATAGCTCTTCAAGGCTATCATCTATCTTATTCAATTCACCATAACCACGTCAAATGAGGAAGAGAAATATAACAAATTGATGTTATCTAGAAACTCGTTAGGAATCACATATTCCAGACCCATCACATTCTTAATAAGCCCAGTCATACGTACACCATGCTCATGGGCCAAAGCCTGTCTTGCATGCGTGTAGTCATGAGCTCCTTGAAAGTGGTGTGCATAGTTTCATGCGCCATGCAACTCTTGCACGTGCATTCGAATGTCAGCAGCATTCAACACTTCCTCAAACTGTCTCTACAGTTCATTTGACAAAGAAGCGAGCATGTTACACTTTAGTTTGTATACTATGGTCCTACCATGTTGCATGCTTTGTCAGTTCAGCAGGACTGACATTAGTGTGTATGCCATTTTCTCCGAATTCAGAACAATTTTCCCAACCAGTCTTGAAAATTAGATTCGGTTAGCTTGTTAACAACAGAAATGTCTTACGTGACGAAATCGAAAATGTACTAATATGGAAACAGATTAATTGTTGCTGATTATTTTAAAATAATTTTAAGATATAAAATATGGATTTTATTTTATAAATCTCCCTCCCACTATTTTGACATTTCCACCACCCTCTGATGAAAAAGGGAAATCGTATTTCCTTAGTGGGCACGTAGAGTCCAATTAGCCAATTATAATCCCGAATAATATCAGCCAATTATAATTTCTAAAAGGTAGAATCCAATTGCATCCCTATGCAACCTCCGCGTGTTTTGCCTCACGTTAAATAAGGACCCAATAATATGACGCCGTTTATTTTCACGTGTCAAACCAACCCATCAATATTGAATTGTAGTAGACGGTCGCCATGAGTTCCCCCAATAATATGAGCCGAAGTCAAGGGAGTTCCACTCAATTCACATCATATGTCCAGTGGAAGTCACAGTTTTCCGGCGTACAGGCCTCCCCAATAATATGAGCCAGACACTGTCCGCGGGTAGCGATCAACATGCAAGCACGGTTGATGGAAGGCAAGAAAAAATTAAACTCTTTTAATTTTTACTTTTTTGGTTTGATATAAATTTTGAATCATATTCAAAATGAAGGATTTTAATTTTAAAATTGTCTCATCATTTTAATTTAAAAATCGCGTGCCACGAGTTTGTATGTTTGCCGGATTCATGAAACTATATTATCTAATAATATACATACATGCATACTACTATATATCGCATATATCATAATATGATATTCAACAATAAATAAGGATGATCGATCGCCAACACTATTAGATCCATGTGAGCCAAACATGGATCCAGGTCCAAAACCTAGGTGAATGCAGGGATGCAAATGCAACTATTACGAGAGCTTCCAATATTTTACATGTCTTCATCTCGTTCATCGGGCCCACCATCTTCCAGTCTTGATCTCCCACTATTTCTAATAATTACATTTAAATAGCCATGGCACATAAGGGATACATCTCATGGGGGTGGAAACGGGCCATAAACCAAGCTCACTTTAATAATATCAAATATTAAAAACGAATAAAACAGTAAAATATCCTAACATACACCTAACACATTGGTCAAGGCTCTCGATCATCCTTCATGCATTTAATATCAAATATTAACATCAATTTAATTAAACAATTTAATTAATTGATAAATCATATATCTAATAATTTTATCACTAACCACCACAATTATTAAAAGATTTAATAAATTAAATAAACTTCTTTATTTAATTTCCAATTAAATCAATAATAATTGATTTCTTGTAAAAACTCATTTTTACCATAAATAATTAAAATCATATTCTAATTATTTACTTCACAAGAAAATTATTAATTTTCTGAAAATCAATTTTCCAAAATAAAAATTGAACCAATTTTCAAAAATATCAATTTTACCCAAAAATTTGAAAAATCAGAAAATCGCACCTCAGGCCCAAACAATTCAAGCCCATTATTCAGCGCGCTTCCCGAGACGCTCCCGGGCAGCCGCCCGCCCGCTGCCCGAACGTTTCGGGCAGCGGCAGCGGCCCTGTGCGCGCAGAACGCGCACAGGCGCGCCGACGTCGCGCGCAGGCGTCGCACGCCTGCGCTAGCGCGGGGCGCACAAGCGCGCCGACGCCGCGCGCAGGCGTCTGACGCCTGTGCGAGTGCGGTGCGCACAGGCGTCCGGCGCCTGCGCTAGCGCTGTGCGCGCAGGCGTCCGGCGCCTGCGCTAGCGCTGTGCGCGCAGGCGTCCGGCGCCTGCGCGCTGCCGTGCGCGCACAGTTCCGGGCAGATTAATTTTTTTTTTTTTTTTTCGAAAATCTGGAAAAATAAATTTTCGTGGTGCTAAATTTTCTGAAAACTTTTCTTGTGTTGTTAGAAATAAATTATTCAATATATCAAAACCATACGATTTAGAAAAAACCTGGCTCTTATACCACTGTTGGATCACGGTTTTCTACGTGCCCAAACGCAGCGGAAGTTTTAAAATTTTATTTTATTTTGACAATCAAAATATATTTGGACGCTCGTATGATTTTATCATAAATAAACATTGGATGTTTAGAAAAGTTATACCTTTGGTGAATTAATCACTGGACACCAACCGATCCGGTATAACAGATCTGGCTCTTGATGAATCCCTACGAACTTTCTTCAAGAGACTCCTTTCTTTCACTCTAATTAGGTCCACGACTGAATAGTGTGTTCCTCTTCCAATTTACACTAGAAAATATGGAAGATTTTTGCGTAGGAGAGAAATTAATTGAGAGACGGCACAATTTTTCTTTCTCAAAACCAAGTGGCCGAGAAAAAACTTTTTCTTTTGGAGGCTCACGTAAGTTTTCATAGTGGTGGGCTAGGTTTAGGCTTTTCCATGTATTATTTATAATTAAATAATATCTTAATTACATAATTAACATTAATGGGCTTGATTTAATTAATTGGGCTAGTCCAACTAGTTTAATTAATTTAATCAAAGCCCATCAAAACTTTAATTATTTATTATGTTGGACTTGTACCCCGACAAGTCCATTAAACATATTGCCCACCATATTTAATTTATTAATTAATTAACTCAACATTTGAGCTTAATAAATTAAATATATTTATAAATTCAACATTTGAATTTATTATTTAAATTGTAAATTCAACTCCTTGAATTTTCATCACCTCCAAAATTTAATATTTAATAAACCCAACATTTGAGTTTAATAAATTAAATTCTCAAATTTTATAAATTCAACTCCTTGAATTTATTCCCTCAAAATTTAATTATCATAAATTCAACTCCTTGAATTTACTATATAATATAAATTCAACTTTTGAATTTATTCTCTCAATGGGAACAAACAATCCAGTACTTGTGTGACCTTCAATGGTTCAGGGATACAGCTAGCCGTGGGTTCACAACTCTTTGTGATTCAGGACATAATCCTTTATTCGGGCTTACCCTAGTTAGCCCCATTCTTTTCATCAACACCTTGATCAAGAATGTCAGAACTCATTTCTGATTGCACCCATCGGATCATGGTAAGAGCGTCTAGTAGCATCGCCCCATGATTTCCTAGGTATCACTGATAGTGCCTGCAAGAACCAGTCGATTATGATTAGCGTACAGTACGGTCCCTTCATCTCATATATCCCGATCGAATCTGCAACCATTGGTTCATCGAGGGTTGCATATTAATTCGATAACTTTGTGATAACTATAATAGTGGCATCGCGTGTACTATTTGAGAACTCCTTCTCTAACGTACATCTCATACTCTGGCCAGAGATTCCGTGCACTATTATTTCATCAGATCACACAGGATATCCACACCCGTAGGTGAGCGGTGAATCCCCGACTACAATGCACTGGCTCCTATATGTGTCGCAACTGTACCCAACCTCGCCACCTGATGACTCTCCTGGAGCCGGTAAACGAGTCAAAGCACAGCCCTAGCATATAGAGCCTCAGTGTTGTCCCGGGTCATAAGGACTAATGGTGTACAATCATAACCACGGACTTATCCTCTCGATGAATGATAACCACTTGGAAAGTCCGATGGAGGGTTGTTCGGTATAATCATCATATGACTACCCATCTGCATGTTTGGACATCACTATGCCCTTACCAAGAAACGCAGTACACAACATCACAGATGCTAGTCTCGAGCTCAAGCGGCTTTTATCCCTGTTTTAGGCGGCTGAATCGACTAGGAACGAATTTAGAATATGCAGTGTTTACAAATGAGTTTCAACATC
Source organism: Primulina eburnea (assembly GCF_022965805.1). Classification (NCBI taxonomy): domain Eukaryota; kingdom Viridiplantae; phylum Streptophyta; class Magnoliopsida; order Lamiales; family Gesneriaceae; genus Primulina; species Primulina eburnea. Next base: position 23,971,738 of record NC_133104.1, on the reverse strand, counting down.
GAATTACGATTCATTTGTATTAAAGCATAATCAAGGACTTTATCTATGATGTTTGCATGGGTATACAGATAAAGTATAACAAGACCATAAAAAATTAAATTATATTAAAATAAAGATTGTTTATTTCACTTGAGTCAATAAATTCCCTAGCCAACCGTTGGCTTGCAGGGCATCTACTCTAACAGATGTGTAGGTTGGTTGCTTAGTTATGTTATTATGTGGTTTTTTGAGTTTAAATTATTTGGTTACTTAATCCGAGTCATTTCTAGATTGTTGATGTGGGATAATCGGTTTTCTCGCATCCAAAACGCAGCGAAAGTTTTAAAATTTCAATTTTACATTCAAATAATACATCAGAACACTTGTATGATTTAGACAATAAAAACATTCATAGAGTGTTAATAATTATAACTTTAGTGAATCAATCACTTGGCATAGACTATTTCGGGGTTAGCGGAAATAGTTCTTGTAGTATTCCCTACGAACGTTCTTCCTGAAATCTTCAATCTCTAATCCATTACACGAATAGAGTGTTTGTTCCTTTTCGTTTTGAGATAAAAGACGAAAACCAGGTCACACCTTTCTTTTGTCTTTTTTTTTTTTGAAGTGGCCAAAAATTGGAGAGTGGGGGAGAGAGATTTTTCGAAAATTTGTGTGTTGGAGTCTAGGGTTTTGTGACCTCTTTTCTTAATGATAAATCATTAACCTAATTACTTTAATTATGGGCTAAGAGTTCTTTAAATAAATTTAATAGGCTTGGTTAATTAATTTTACTAGTTCAACTAGTTTAATTAATTATTATATTAAAATTCATTAAAAACTTTAATTATTTAGCATATTAAACTTGTACTTCTATAAGCTCATTATACATACTTTCCACTACATTTAATTTATTAGTTAATAAACTCAACTTTTGAGTTTAATATTTTAAATTCTCAAATTTTATAAATTCAATTTATTGAATTTATTCTCTCTAAATTTTAATTTATCATAAGTTCAATTCTTTGAATTTACTATTTCGTAATTTTATATAAAGTCTACTCGTTTAATTTATTATTTCAACGGAAACAAATGATCCAGTGCGTTATGTGAACCTCAATGGTTCAGGGATACAGCTAGCCGTGAGTTCACAACTCTTTGTCATTCGAGATATTTTTATTTTTTTGGGCTTATCCTAATTTGCCCATTTCATTCACCAACATTTGATCATGAGAATGTCATAAATCATTTTTTGATTAAACTCATCGAATCGTAATAAGAGCGTCTAGTAGCATCACCATATGATTCCACAGGTATCACTGATAGTGTCTGCAAGAATCAATCAGTTATGATTAATGTACAATATCTTTCTTGAATTTGCAACCATTAGACTCGATAGTTATGTGATATATTCATGAAATATTCATAGTGTCATCGTATTCAAAACTAGAGAACCCTTGTCCCTGATATACATCTTACACTCTGACAAGATATTCCATGCACTACTATTTCGTTAGATCACATAGGATATTCATGCCCGTAAGTGAGCAGTGAATTCCCGACTACAATGTACTGGCTCCTACATATGTCGCAATTGCACACAACCTCTCCACTTTTTGACCCTCGCGGAGTGGGTAAAAGAGTCAAAGCACAATCTTAGTATGTAGAGATTCAGTGTTGTCCCGGGTTGTAAGGACTAATGATGTACAATCAAAACCACATACTTTTCCTCTCGATGAATGATAACCACTTAGAAAGGCCGAGGGAGGGTTGTTCATTACAATCATCATATGATTACCTATCTGCATGATTGGACATCTCTATACCCTTACCATGAAACATGGTACACAACATCATAGATGTTAGTCTCAAGCTCAAGCTACATTTATCCTAGTTTTTAGGCGGCTGAATCGACTAAGAACGAATTTAGAATATACAGTGTTTACAAATGAATTTCAAGATCGAATTACGATTAATTTATATTAAATTATAATCAAGGTATTTATCTATGTCGATTGCATGGGTATACCGAAACCATGAAATGTAAATTTTATTTAAGTAAAGACTATTAATTACAAATGATTCATTAAATTCATTAGCCAGCCGTTGGTTTACAGGGCATCTACTTTAACAATATCTCACTTGCCCTAGAGCTAGCTACCCATATGCTTTAATCCAATTGTTTCGTGATCTTCTAAAAAAATGGTCCTGGTGGGAGATTTGTAAACGGATCAACAACGTTATCTGTAGAAGCGTCTCTCTCGACTGAAATATCTCCTCTTCCCACAATCTCTCGAATGATGTAGAATTTCCTCAGTTATATATTTGGATTGCTGATGAGACCTTGGTACTTTTGCTTGAGCAACGAAATCAGTGTTGTCGCAGTACACTGGGACTGGATCAACTCCATTAAGAATAACGCCCAACTCTTAAACGCAATTCCTCATCCTTCATCCAAACTACCTCTTTGGCTACAACAGATGCGATAATATATTCAGATTCAGTGGTGGAATCTGCAACGGTGTCTTGCTTGGAACTCTTACAAGAGACAGCCATACTATTGAGCATGAATACAAAAACAGAGGTCGATTTCGAATCATCTACGCCACTTTGGAAGCTAGAATCAGTGTAGCCTTACAATTTTAATTCTACACCCTCATAGACCATGAACAAGTTCTTAATCCTCCTTAGGTACTTAAGAATATCTTTCACGGCCTTGCTATGTATTGGGCCATGGTTTTCCTGATATCTGCTTATAAAACTCAAGAGCGTAAGCAACATCAGGGCGTTGATATAATATCATATGTGATACTACCAATAATGGCTGACGCATATGTAATACATGTCATCATCTCTACTTCGTCAGTTTTGGTATCGATATTGGTAAGTAACCTCTCTTGGACTCTTCTATAGAGAATCTTTTAAGAATGGTATCGATATAAGTCACTTGGCTGAGCATCAACATTCTCTTTGATCTATATCTATGATTTGTATTCCCAATATACAGGATGCTTCAGCCATGTCTTTCATAGAGAATTTACTTGCTAACCATACTTTTTTTTATTGCAGTAATTCTACATCATTCCCAATATGTATGATATCATCAACATAAATTACTAAGAATGTTAGTGCACTCCCACTAACTTTATCGTACACACATGGTTCATCAGGGTTCTTTGCAAAACCAAATTCCTTGATGGTATTGTAAAATCCAAGGTTCCAACTTCTGGACGTCTGCTTGAGACAATATATATTGATCTCTGAAATTTGCATACCTTATTCTCATTTTTTACTGATGTGTATCCCTCAGGTTGAAATATATAAATATCTTCTTTAATGTCTCCATTGAGGAATGATGTCTTTACATCAATTTTTCATATCTCATAGTCATATCATGATGTTATGGCTAGTATTATTCTAATGGGTTTAAACATAGCCGCTGGTAAAAAAGTTTCATCATAGTCAATTCATTGCCTTTGAGTATAACCTTTTGCAACCGGTCTTTCCTTGAAGGTCAATATCTTCCCATCCGCCCCAAGCTTTCTTTTGTAGATCCATTTGCATCCTATGGGAACGATTCCCCAGCTGGATCGGATCTACTAATGTCCAAACTTGGTTCGAATAAATAGATTGCATGGCTTCAAGCCATTTGATTGAATCGGTATCTGAAGGATCGTTTGCTCAACATCTTTGGGATGCTTCAAACAAAATATTCTCCAATGAGCTGCAATAGCTCGTGTTCTAAGAATATTAACACCGATGAATTAAATCGAGTTTGGTTAAAAAATCAAGCGGAAGAAACTCGAAGTAATCTTTCGTGAAGAAGACTGTTAACTTAGAAAGCATTTTATCTTATGTACACTGAATAACCGAAAAAAGACAGATTAGTTTTTGCATTTTCAGTTTAGTTATGGTGTCAACTGAACTGACGAATACTCCAACTGATCAAAAGAGTTTGAAAGCAATAGTTAATCAGTTAAATACAAAATATATGTTTATGGATGTTCGGAGACTTCAACTGCTTCTACGTCACCCCTTCACCGCCTCGGGTAGGATCCACTAGAAGACTTTGATTTATAAAATTACTTGTATAAACCCACTCAGCTAGGACTTACCCACTGCCTAAACTGAACTCCTAGACTTAGACTGAAGACAACACATTCCAGTCAACATTTCTGTAATGTCTATGTGAGAAAGACTACATACACAAGTTTAACGTCTTTTTTTTAGACTGTATTTGAGTGGTTGAGAGTGTTTGTGTGTGAAAACTGAACAAGGATGTTCTCACACACTAAAGGAAATACGCTTCTAATCTAAGCTGATATATTTGTAAAGAGTTCCCTTGACTGGACTGAATGCTTCTCTTAAGCTGATATGACTTTGAAGCGTGCCCTTTTCTTTTCGGAGTGAGCTGCCACGGCTCAAAGTTCAAGACATGCGAAGGATTCGCCATATACTTCCTCAGCATAGAGACGTGGAACACATTGTGTACTCCGGCCAGATTCTGCGGAAGATCAACACGATAAGTTAATGTCCCAACCCTGTCGAGGATCGCAAATGATCCGATGAATCTCGGCCTGAGCTTTCCTTTCTTCCCGAACCGCATGAAACCTTTCATAGGTGGTATCTTCACGAAAACATGGTCGCCAACGGCAAACTCTAGATATCTCCTCCTTTGATCCGCATAACTCTTCTGTCGACTCTGAGACAACCTATCACGGATCTTGAATACTAAGTCGGTAGCCTGCTGAATAATCTCCGGACCCAATTCTGATATCTCCCCTGCTTCATCCCAATGAATAGACGATCTACACTTACGAGCATACAGTGCTTCATATGGAGCCATACCTTTAGATGACTGAAAACTGTTGTTATAGGTGAACTCCACCAATGGCAACTTCGACTCCCAACTCCCGGAGAAATCGATGGCACATGCACGGAGAAGATCCTCCAAACTATAGATAAATCTCTATGAATGACCATCCGTCTGAGGATTGAAGGCTGTGCTAAACATCAACTTCGTACCCACAGCTGAATGCAAACTCTTCCAGAAGGAGGAAGTGAATCTAGGATCTCGGTCAGATACTATAAAAACGGGAATACCATGAAGTCTGACTATCTCTAGGATATACAACTCTGCATACTGAATCATGGTGAAAGTCGTCTTAATAGGTGAGAAGTGCGCTGACTTGGTAAGACGATCAACAATCACCCAGATAGCATTTGACCGTCTAGCTGACTTTGGCAAGCCTACCACGAAGTCCATGGTAATATTCTCTCAATTCCACTCGGGAATAGGAAGAGGCTTGAGCAAGCCTGCTGGTCTCTGATTTTTCGCTTTCACTAGCTGGCACGTCAGACACTCGGATACAAAACGTGTGATATCCTTCTTCATCCCGGGCCACCAATACATCAACTGCAGATCTTTATACATCTTCGTACTCCTAGGATGAATAGAGTACGGCGTAATGTGGGCCTCAGATAAAATATCCGCTCGAATAGAACCGCCGCTAGGAACCCACATCCTGTCTCGATATCTCACAATACAGTCACTAACTGTATACAAAATACTGCCCTTGGATTCATCTCTCTGCCTCCACTTCGCCAATTGCTCATCTACTGACTCTCCACTGCGAATACGGTCTAGAAGAGAAGACTGAATCATCAAAGTAGATAGACGGGGAATTCTACCTTGAGGATATGTCTCTAGATCAAACCTCTGCATCTCAAACTGAAGGGGTCTCGGAATCACCAAATGAGCCATCACTGTGACTTTCCTGCTCAGTGCATCCGCAACTACATTAACTTTGCTCGAGTGGTAGCTAATGTCATAGTCATAGTCCTTCACTAGCTCCAACCAATGCCTCTAACGCATATTCAGCTCTTTCTGCATAAAAAAGTACTTGACGCTCTTATGGTCGGTAAAGATCTGGCACTTCTCTCCGTACAAATAATGCCTCCAAATCTTCAAGACAAAAACTACGGCTGCCAACTCTAGATTGTGGGTAGGGAAATTCTTCTCATGGATTTTCAACTGACGAGAAGCATACGCTATCACCTTCCCATGCTGCATCAACACTGCGCCTAAACCGAGCTTCGAAGCATCGGTATACAAAACAAATTCTCCGGGCCCTGATGGCATGGCCAGTACTGGTGCTGAGATAAGAGCTTGCTTCAAAGTATCAAAGCTCTTCTGACACTCATCGCTCCACACAAATTTCGCATTCTTCTTTGTCAACGACGTGAGTGGAACTGCGATAGAGGAGAATCCCTGAATAAACTTCTGGTAATAACCTGCTAGCCCAAGGAAACTACGGATCTCTGATTCATTTTGCGGTACAACTCAATCTCTGACTACTGCAACTTTCGCTGGGTCTACCTCGATACCGCTGCTAGAAACGATGTGGCCTAAGAACGCCACCTTCTCTAACCAGAATTCACACTTACTGAACTTCGCGAGTAGCTGGTGCTTCTATAAGGTCTGCAAAACTGCGGTCAGATGTCTGCTGTGCTCCTCATGATTGTTTGAGTATACGAGAATGTCGTCTATGAATACTATCACGAAGTGATCAAAATACGGCTGAAATACGCGATTCATGAGATCCATGAAGATCGCTGGCGCATTCGTCAAACCGAACGGCATCACAAGGAACTCGAAGTGGCCATAACACGTCCTAAAAGCATTCTTGAGAACATCGGCATCTTTCACCCTCAATTGGTGATAACCCGAATGCATGTCAATCTTTGAGAATACTGAGGCTCCCTGCAACTGGTCAAATAAATCTTCAATCCTCGGGAATGGATATTTGTTCTTCAATGTAACCGTGTTCAATTCCCAGTAATTAATGCAGAGCCTCATCGAACCATCCTTCTTCTTCACAAATAAGATGTAATGCCCCGAAATTATAGAAATGATAAGACAAGATTATAAAGTGTTGCCAGGATGGAAAAATAAGAAATTCTTGAGAATGCAGCACCGCACCCGCGATGCTAGACATCACAGCACCCGTGGTGCATGTGCAGAAAATGGAGTGCAAATCCCGTAGCCACACCGCACCCGCGGTATTATATGGAGCGCACCCGCGCAGAGGACACCGCACCCGCGGTCTTGTAGGCAGCGCACCCGCGGTCTTTGCTTCGAACATTTTGGATATAGATCACCGCTTGAGCGCACCCGCGGTGCATGTTATGACCGCACCCGCGGTCATGCGTGTAGCATGAAAAATGATGCCACGTTTCAGACTTCGCATGCAATATATATATAGATGTTTGACACGTAAATCCATCAGAAAATCGGAAAAAGGGACGAGATTTTGGAAAGAAAATCCTTACGCCTTTTAGATTTACGATTGTGGAAGATTCGTCTATCAGAATTCAAATCTGAACGCGGTATCGTATTCCTCTCGACTCGAGCTACACAAGGACGTAAGTTTCGTTACGTTCTGCGATGTTTTGAAATTAGGATGTTGTCAGAACTGAATATGATTCAGATATGGTGTTTCTGCTGTAGTAAACATGGTATAATCAAAGACAGATTGAAGAATAGATTGAGTATACAATTGTTATGATTTCGGAAGATATTGATTTAGTTTGAACATTTGACTTATATTGTTCTTGATTGACGAATATAAAGATGATTATTCTATGTGTTCTGAATAGATTATTTCGTAGATATGTGAAGTCAGACCGAAGAAATTATACCGTATGTCTGTGTATGTATTTCAGCAGCTTTGAAGTTAGATTTGTTAGATATTCATATGCTGGGATTAGAAGAATGATAATATGGTATTGATTACGAGTTCTGATATGATATTTGTGATGTTGACATCGACGGGTTTATCAAGACTGTATTGTTGTACCGTTGAAACATCAGCTGATTCAGATTGATCAGATTCAGATATGATTTCGATTTGATAATGATATTATTGATATGATCAGATTGTGTTTTGTTCAGATTGATCAGATTATGTACTGAGTGAGTATTGATCAGAACAGATTGTGAATTGAGTTACACATTGATACAGGTATTTATATTGTCATTTCAGATCGGATATGGACAGACTGGACTTCAAGACTTCGTCTTCCTCAGACGGGGACGACAAAGGTATAATTCATGTGATATTCGGGAAGAAACAACTCAATTGAGATCACCATTTGAGTTGCCCAATAAATCACATACTATATTCTTGTTTATAGATTTGTTTATAGAACTTGTATGCAAATCTTGCTATGCTTTGTGTACAGATCATGTTGCATTGCATTAGAATGATTATGCTTGTTTACAGATTGTGTATTCATGCATTAAGATAGGGCAGTCTGGAGATCAGGCAGACTACTAGATGTTCGGCGATATCTCAGCTTAGGGGAAGATCACCGCCCTTTTGTAGATGTGGATACAGATGAGGCTGAAGTCTAGGAATAAGACGTACAGCACCTCGATTGGTAGGGTAGGTGACAGCCAGTGACGTCTTATTCACCCCGGGATCCCTAGAGTTATAGATCGAGTCAAGTCTAGACATGATTGGATTAGGACTTCATACTTACATGGATGTGGCTCCTAGATCGTGGGACCCATCATTATTGTTTTCAGTTGTGCTAGCATGTTTTATGTTTTAGATTGTTTATATGCATGTTTATCTGATTTGAGCTGCATGCTTAATTTCATAGATTATGAAATATATTGTTTGTATGCATGATCGCATGTTTTATGAATTGGTTTGTTAATATACATGCTTACCATGTTTTATACTGGGATTTATTCTCACCGGAGCTATCCGGCTGTTGTCGTGTTTTGTATGTGTGCATGACAACAGGTGGGGCTGGATCAGGGTCGAGATGACGATGAGAGAAGACGAGTTAGCGTGGTGATTCCGGACTTGAAGTAGATTGGATTTTACTACTAGAACTTTAGTAGTGAACCTTAGATTAGAATGTTGTACATTATTGTATTTTAATACTGAATTTGTATTTTTATATACAGATATGTATAGTATTTAGATTCCATTACCTTCCGCAGTTATAATTTAAAAAGAAAATTTTTAGACCCTGTTTATCAGAACTGATAATTTAAATCCCAATAACGATTAAGAAGATGATTAGCGTCCGGGTCCCCACATAAGACTGGCGCACCCATGGTGAAAAACTAGGCAAATGAACTCCTTGTCAAGAAGTTTCTGAATCTGCTTCTTGAGTTCTGCCATATTTGTCAGTGCTAATCAGTACGGTTCTTTCGATATCGGTGTCGTACCTGGCATAAGCTCTATAGAAAACTCCACTTCTCGCGCGGGTGACATGCCAGAGACGTCTTCAGGAAAAATGTCTAGAAAGTCCCTAACAATTGGGACATCAGAGGCTGACTGACTGGGTGTCTCGGGAACAGATACAAAAGTCGCTAAAAACGCTCTACACCCTCTACGCATAAGCTTCCTAGCCTGGACACAAGGTATTATACGCGGTAAAGGAAAGTACCTGTCTGGTTCGAATAAAAACTGCTCTCTCCCAAGCGGTCGGACTAGAACAGATCTCCGCTAGAAGTCAATCAAAGCTCTGTTCCTTAATAGCCAATCCATACCCAGAATGATATCAAATTCTGGCACCAGAAATACGATAAGATCCGCATAAACGAGATTACCACGAAGTTCTAAGTCTATGTCTCGGATCACATTAGTAGCTGTCAGCTCCTCTCCAGAAGGCAGTACTACTGAATACGCTATATCTAGCCCGATGGTCTTGACCTTGAGGAAATTTGCAAAGGTTTCTGAAATGAACGAATGAGTAGCCCTTGAATCAATCAAGGCATTCGTAGCTGAACCAGCTATAAAAATTCTCTCTGAAAGATTGGAACACTATGCTGAACCCAATAATTACAAGAACTAAACTTATAGACATGCGAAGGTCAAAGTTCTCCTAACCTAAATTCCCGAAAATAACACTGATTAGAACATGCAATCCTATCAAAATTCCTAAGTTCAAGGTCTCAACCCAAAACATTAAATTCCAAATACAAAATTAAAGCTTTAAGATACCTGTCATGAGCATTGTCTCTAGGTTTCTCTCCGCTGCATGGAGGGCAAAAACTCTGTCTTGGGTAGGCAGACTCCCCTGAGGCACTCGTTCAGTAAGTGGTCAGGACTACCACACTCGTAGCACTTCCCCGAACCATATCTACAAACTCCAGTATGGCAGCGTGAGCACTTGGCACAGACGGGATACTCCGAGGCCCTCGGGACTACATGTCCCTGCTGCTGCTGTTGTCCTCTGTTCCTGGATGGCCGTGGAAAGGCTTCTTACTTTGATGCTGCTGATGAGGAGGGCGTTGCGGCGCTTGGACTGGTCGCTTGCCCTGGAGATCTCTCTCAATATCATTCTGATCCTGCTTTGCAACTAGAGCCCTGGAGACAGCGACATCATAGGTGGTAGGCCAGCCACCCTAACATCACGACGCAAGATCGGCCATAGACCATCCAGAAAATGCCTCAACTTGGCTCCAGCATCATTTGCAATCAGGGGTACAAAATGGAAACCCCTTCAAACTTACGGATAAACTCCGTAACAGTCATGTCTCCCTGCCTCAGGGTCATGAACTCACTGTTCAATCTGGAATGCACCTCATCAATAAAATATTTAGAGTAGAGTGCCTCTGTAAAGCGTGTCCAGCTCAGAGTGGACAAATTCAAGGCTACAGATGCTCCTTCTCACCACAAGCGAGCGTCTCCTCCAAACAGATAGGTCGCACAACGAACCCTATCCTCATCTCCAAGCTCCATGAATTCGAAGATAACCTCAAGAGGCTTAATCCAGCCCTCGACAATCATAGGATCTGTCGTCCCTGAGAACTCCTTCGGTATCATCTTCATGAACCGCTCATAGGTAGACTCAGGCCCAGTCTGCCTGGCTACCCCAGCATTGTTCCCCGCAAAATGTGCGAAGAACTGAGTCATTCCGGCTAACATCTGGGTTTCCATGTCCGGTCGAGGGGGTGGTGGTAAATCTCTCTCTTGCCTATGATCCTCACCGTCCTCATGACGATGCTCATCATCTCACATGCGCTCAGGAATGCGTCTAGGAGGCATGTTGTTCCATACATACAACCCATACGTAACCAACATGCATAATTCCATTATTTCTTTGAATTTAGTTAAATATTGCATAATCATAATCTTGACATAAAACATTTCATGAAAACATGCTGTTAAAATATTTCATACTTTAAACGAAATGCGTAAACGTAAAACTAACAGACCGAAGACGTGACTTCATGAGCTTCTCGAGGTCAGTATTAGTACAACCCTTTACAAGAACATAGGATCTGATACCAACTGTAAAGACCCGTATTTCGTATTCGTAATTTTGCAGAATTATTTAAAATTTTCTCGTTAAATAAGTAACATGCATCATTCATCGAATAAACTGATAAATGGATTAATTTTTTTTAAAATAACAGCGGAAGTAAATATGGTTTTCAACTCAACAACTTAAAAATACGTAAATATAATAAAACTGAGTTTGAACATAAAAAAAGGTAAATAAACTGAAACATGAGGTCCTCGGTTTCCTACTACTGCTGACCCAAGCTAGCTCACTTGTCCCTACCCTCAGTCTCGACCTCATCAGTACCTACAACAATCAAGTCTAGTGAGTCTAAAGACTCAGCATGCATATATCGTTAATAACAAGTAAATATATCATAAAATTTCGTGTAACGTAAAAATATCGTACCGTAAAGCGTAAGGTGAAAACCGTGTCATGAGTAATTATAAATACGTGCATATCTGAAAATCATACGTAAAAAATTTGCTCGATAGAGCCCTGTCATAAAATTTCATAATGAGATTTTTCTCTTAGAGATAATGTTTCTACGCAAGTTGCCCGTAACATAACATGAACGTCTGATCAGACTAAACCACAGTATACTGGGCAGTATAGATCACCACAGCCCTTCGACCGGATGTCCGTACCCATACATGAACATGAACCGATCGTAAGTCACAGGGCAGAGATCCCATAAGCGTGAGGTGGCCACAAGACATATCACATATATCTCAAAAATAAACATTTTATATTTTATGCACGTAATATAATTTATAACCCTGTTTTTACCGAATGAGTTGGATCGTTCCCAGGCTAGCTGCAACCTAATTCTAACTAGAGAAACATGCAAATAGTTTCAACTTGACCAACACTTCATAACCGAACCAAAAACGAGACAATTACTCCCAACAATTTAGTATCCAACCATGGCTTAGTACCAACCCGAACCAACATTGAACCATCGTTTAGCTATGATTAAAATACACCTAAAATGATGGAAAATATATCCCTAGGGCTTTAATACACGAAAAATGTGAATGTAGGCCAAAATCATGAAACACTCTTTCGAGAGTCATTTTGGCACATTGCACTGTAAATTCTCGTACGACTTCTAAACTTAACCAATTCACAAACGGCCAAAAACATGGCCTTCCTAACTCATTGAGGTACTGTCCATTCCAAGGCCATGGGCTAAAAGCCAACCAAGAACTCAAAATAGTCTCCTGAACCGCAACAAGGCTACTGTCAAATTTCAGTGGCAGCAGCTATGCTTTCGTTGCTTCGTTTACAAGGCTAATGCCATTGGGGCTTGAACCAACGACCATATCCTCTTTCCAACATCCTAAGGTGTGGTTTGAACAATGGCTAAGGGCCCTGGGCCAAACACAATCCAAGCAAACACCTAAGACAACACAAAGCTCCACCCGAGAACACCATGTGCTGTACCATGGGGGGAATTTCTCATCTTGCTGTCCTATATCATTATAGTGGCCATATGACCGACCATGGCTTGATCTAGACATCATGAGCTATTGTGTGAACCATGGCTAAGGGCTAGAATCCAACCAAGATCCACCCAACACCGAGAAGCCGAAGCTTCACTCACACAGGAAATGAAAAATCGATGGGGCACTTGTGTTGTTGCTTTGAAATTTTGATGGGTCAATGAACCAAGCCTTGAAAGGCCGTCTTGGTCACGTACTAGACATGCTAAGGGAAGGTTGCAACCATGGTTACGTGCCTTGGACCAACCATGATTTGAACTATCACCTTAGACAACCAACAATCAAAAAACGAGACTCAAAATGGCAACTATGGAAGAGTTGCTGTCAAGTCCCTTTCCTACGTGCATGGGCTAAATCCAATGAACCAGAATGACCCTAACACATTCTAGTGCATTCCTAGATGCATCTTGGACGCCTGGAACCGAGCCAATCTCCTGAAATAACAAAACAAGCCAAACCGTGAAGCATGAAGAGAAACGGCTGAGAAGGCCTGTGTAATATTTTCTGAAATGTTTCTGTCAATTTCGGTTATTTCATGAATTCAGAACATATAATGGTTTAAAAATATATATATATAAGACTTGATTTAAGAGAAAAGAGACCATATATACATGCCTGAAATTTTTGTTTAAGAAGAAAACAAACACTACGACAAACACGGCGCGGCGGAGACGGAGTTTCTTTCTCTCTTGTTTTCTCGTTGATGGTTCACGATTTTTGCTGCTGGTTGTGTAATGCCCGAGAATTTAATTACCGTAATCTGAAATGATTTGGATATGATTACTGTAATCGGAGATTAATCCGGAATGATTTATTGAATTAATCGAGATGATAATAGACGGGACGCGTTCTTGTTAGATTTTGAAAGGAAGAATATTGCGTGTGCGTGACTCGAAGGTCTCGCGCATATGCGCGAGAAGTGTACGCGCATATGCGCGAGCCATGCGAGAAGCCAAGGGAGAAATCCAGAAAGTTTGGCGCACATGCGCGGTGTAAGTGCGCGCACATGCGCGGCAAGGCCAGAACCAGTGGCGCATATGCGCGAGTAGAGTGGCGCATATGCGCGGGAGGGCCAGAAGGGGTGGCGCATATGCGCGGAATTAATGGCGCATATGCGCGAGTAGCATTTTCGCCGAGACAGTAGGTCTCGCGCATATGCGCGAATAGTGGCCGCGCATATGCGCGAGACGTGCTGCGTGAAGAAGTACGCCACTTTTCTTGCATGCATGAAACATATATATATATATATATATATATATATATATATATATATGTATGTATGTAAAGAATCGAAATTCTCAGAATTGCTGGAGAGAAGAAATCGGTTTTGAGGGAAAAAGCTTCGTTCTTATTTTCTTAACGAGCAAACCGTCTATCTGAATTGAAATCCGACTTCGGTACTGTGTTCCTATCAACGCAGGCTACGACTGGACGTAAGTTTTATTACGTTTAGACAAGAATTGATTTTATGATGTTTTCAGAACTGAATAGAATTCAGATATGATGTTTCTGTTGTAGTAAACATTGTATAATCGAAGATAGATTGAAGAATAGACTGGTTATGGCATTGTTATGAATTTTAGAGTTGATTTGATTGAGATTGCTATCAGAATTATGTTGTTATTCATTTTACAAGGTACGGATACTGAAGTTATAGATTGTACTGAGATTTATTAGGAATTCTGGTAGTGTAATTGTGATGTTAAGACTGACGGGATTACAAGACTGTAGCGTTATGCCGTCCAAACATCAGTTGGTACAGATTGATCAGATTCAGTTTTGGTTTCTGTTATCTTGTGATATGGTTGATATGAATCAGATTGTAGCTTATTCAGATATTGACCAGACAGATTTTGAATTGGATTATACATTGATACAGTGTATTGGTTATTGTCATTTCAGATCAGATATGGACAAATTCGACTTCGAGACTTCGTCTTCATCAGATCAAGAAGACAAAGGTATAATGCATGTGATATTCGGGAAGTCCCAACTCAAATGAAATCTCATTTGAGTTTCCCAATAAAATCACATACTAGATTATTATTTATATTGTTACCTGATTATGCTTTGATTTCAGAATTGTATTCAAGCAGGTAAGATAATTGTGATATTCAGTTATGAATATGATTATGCTTGTTTACAGATTGTTGTTCATTGCATTTAAGATAGGAAAGTCTTGACAGTCATTGTCAGACTTCTAGACGTTCGGTGTATCTCAACTTAGGAGTAGTCATTACTCCTATTGCCAGCCGTCGATACAGCTCGGACCGAAGTCTAGGAATAAGACGTACAGTCGCCCCGAGTGGTTGGGTAGGTGACAGCCAGTGACGTCTTATTCACCCCGGGATCCCTAGAGTTATAGTTGAGTCGAGTCTAGACATGATTTGATTAGGACTGCATGCTCATATGGATGTGGCTCCTAGATCATGGGACCCATCATTATTGCTTTCAGTTATGATAGCATGTTTTTATGTTTTAGATTGGGTATATGCATGTTTAGCTGATTTGAAGGGCATGCTTGTTGTGATTAGATTTCATAGCTTATGAAATCTAATGTTTTGATTTTATTCATGACAGCATGTTTCATGAACTATTTTATGTATATACATGTTTACCATGTTTTATACTGGGATTTATTCTCACCGGAGTTATCCGGCTGTTGTCTTGTTTTGTATGTGTGCATGACAACAGGTGGGGCTGGATCAGGGTCAAGATGATGATGAGAGAAGACGAGTGTAGCGTGGTGATTCCGGACTTACAGTAGACTTGGTTTTATTACTGGACTTTAGTAGTTGAACCTTAAATTAGCTTGTTGTACTTTAATACTGAAATGTATTTTATACAGACATGTATAGTATTTAGATTCCATTACCTTCCGCAGTTATATCATAAACCAAAAAATTTTTAGACCCTGTTTTATCTTAATTGATAATTAAATCCCAAAGATGATTAGCGTCCGGGTCCCCACAACAGGTGGTATCAGAGCAGAGATCCTTTAGAGATAGATCTTTAGATTGAGATAGTCAGAACTGATAGATTTTTTTTAGACTGACTTAGATTAAGATAGAAGAGAATGAGCGGGGTAGAGGAATTTTCTTTCCTTGCATGTGTGTGCTAGCATGAGATTGATTTTAATGTTGACTGATATTGTGTGCTAGCATGAGACTATGTGTTACTGCTTAAAGATACATGTTTACCTGATTATATGATTTGAATTGGTATTATGTATTCTTGAATATGAATCAGATCGGATTCATGATCAGCAGTAAGATGATCATGATCAGAAAGGATTGGCACAGCATTGTATTATTGGGTTATTAATGTTTGTGGTAATCAGATGTACCTCCCCGAAGGATTTTGGAAACAGGCAGTACTTCGTATGAGCAGCCATATATACCAGAACCGCAGATAGATGTGTCAGCGACTCCGATGGAAACCAAGTTGGCAGAATTTCAGTTATTTCAGCCGCCGATTCTGAGTGGTACAGAGACGCCTGAAACGTGTCAGCACTGGGTTGAGGACATAGAGATATTGTTTGATCTACTGGATTGTACAGATGACCAAAGAGTTAAATTGGTATTTCACCAATTACAAGAGGCTGCCAGAAGTTGGTGGATTACAATCAAAAGAGTATTAGCACTACGTGGTACTGTGATCACGTGGGAAGTCTTCAAGACTGAATTCTATCAAAGATTTTTCTCCGCCTCGTACCGAGAAGACAAGAAAGCAGAATTTGAGAATTTAAGTCAATGTCAATTGAATATTGATGATTATGCTGCTAAATTTTCTACTCTGTTGCGTTTTGCTCCTCATATCGCTAGGGATGATGAAGCTTTAGTGAATCAATTCGTTAGAGGATTGAATTCGGAGATAGTTGCATTCATGAATCTACAGCGACCCTATCACTTTGCTGATGTCTTGAGTAAAGCAAAGAGAGCAGAAGAGAGTTTGATTCGACAATTAACGAGGTTGTGTGTGAAGCAACCCCAGACACCACAATCCCCTTCGAGATTTGAACGTGGCAGCACGAGTGGAAAGCAAGATTTGCTGAAAGCTCGGAAGAAACAGTTCAAGAAGTTAGGCAGTGGTTCCTCCAGTTCCAGTGGTTCCAGTCCGAGTTATACGGGAGTCTATTGCGCTAGGTGTGGAGGGAGACATCCCACCGAACAATGCCAGGGAGTGACTGGTAGATGCAATATCTGCGGACAGCATGGGCATTTTGCTAGAGTGTGTCCTCAGAAGGGTTCCCAAAGATTCTGGGGAGCAGGACCATCGGGTGGCAATGCGTGAAAAACAGACCCAGTAGTTACAACAGGTACCATTCTTTATGATTATATTGCATACGTATTGATATATACTAATGCATTCGTTATGAGTATCTGTGAATGAGTAGTATGGAGATATGCTGCATCTGTTGGGTCTGTGTATACTGTAGTATTGATTCCTTGGCTGTTGAGGAATATGTTGATATCAGAAATTTCTGTGACATATTATATACTACAGTTAGATGAGGATGGGACTGGATTAGATTATGATGTACTTGTAACTATCTGATTTGGATTGCATTATTGACATGTATATGCTAAACAAGTACAGAAATATCGTAGAATGTGTTCCAGAAATGGTAAGATTTAGACCCGATCTAGTTGATAAATGAGGATTTTCGATCCAGAAGTCCTTAGAAAATTTTAGGGTTTAGGACTCGATTATTACAGAAAGGAACAGATGGCATCCTTATGTATCCAGTAGATCCACTGAAATCGAGTCTAAAATTTGATAGTAAGATAATAGTTAACTGGTGTTTGCTTAGATAAGATGTCAGATGGGTTCTCTATCAGAGAGAATTGAAAGAATTGACAGATTAAAGTATGGGCTAAAGAATCCAGTTGATTGTGTATTTCTCTTGAAGACATTTTAGTTCTGTTTCTAGATTGACAGATTATGTGTTCAGGGGTATTTTGAAGAATTATGCTTGTTATATCTATGATTTCGGGATATATCCACAGCATCTGATTGTTTATATTGAATATTCCGAGAACTGTGATTATTTTATACAGCAATGGGTCAGGTAAGGATCCGAATGCAGTTATTGATACAGGTTTATATTCAGACTATGCGGTATCAGGAATGTCAGAATTAGCAGAATGTCAGATATGTCAGAACTTTCTTATCTAAGCTGGACAGATTATCTTATTCTGATTATCTTATTCTCGTATTGATGTATATCTGCTGAGTATTGTTATTGTTCTAAATCAGTATTTGAGACATTTTATATTGGTTGGGAGTATATTCTATTTGTAGATGAGATATAGCAGTTGATCTGGGCAGTATGAAGATTTGGTCAGCCAGCCAGAATCTATTATGTTATGAGTTTCTTAAACTCACTAGATCAGCATAAGACATTTCTACTCTGAGTTTGATTTGATGTTATTGTAATTATTATTCAGTGTGTGATACTATGAAGTTCCAATTGTATCAGAGTTGTTTGTGGAAAATACAGTAGTCCCGAACGGTGATCAGAATTTTCAGACTTGTATTTGTTGATCAGATCAATATAACATCGATATGATTTTGTGTTTTCTATGGGTTTGGTTATTGTGTGATATCAGAATGTTGCAGAATTGTTTCCAGCTTTTGATATGGATAGTCAGAGCCGAATACCAGGTAGGTATTTCTTATTTATTTTATGTTATTAACTGATTTTGTACAGCATAGTTCGAATCTGAAATCTCAGGTATGTCAGAAATGCACAGTAAGGGATTCAGTTTTCATTCAGAGGGTTCAGAATGTATGATACTCGAACAAATAGTGTTAGTATAGACAGATTTGATCAGTTATAACAGAATTTGTACCGAAAGGTTGGTAAAAATGGTACTGATATGTCTGGATCGCTAACAAAAGAAGCGAGAAAGCTAAGAATCAGAAGATGATTACCGACTGGGATATGGTATGATTGTGATTGATAGATTGTTCAATCTATATCTAGTAGTTTGTAAAGATGATGTACAAACAGAACTAGGTGACAGAGATCCCTGTCAAAGAAATAGTCAGATTGACTAGAATGATGATTTCGAGTAGAGTATATCAGACTATGATTACGATTAAGTGTGTACTTGTGGTAGATTATATCATAAGCTCTCTCTGGCAGATTGTTCACAAAGTGACAGGTAGTCGGAGTGTCTAGTTCAGATAGTGAAAGATATTGGTAGACCTCTAGTGCTGAATGTCAACACTAGTTATCAAGATAATTCAGAATGGATAGATGTAGGAAACCAATGTCGGATGATGACGATTGGTATTTGAAATCGAAGATGGAATAGGTCCTTGATTGGGATAAAAAGATGGAATAGCAACTACAGGTGGTATTGCTTTGTTATGGATTGCAATTGGCGTATATGGGTGTTGTATAGCCAGTAATATGGGATTGAGTTGGCTAGTGAAATGAGTTTGGATGTGAAACTCTGTTTTACAGTTCTTCTGATAGATTTGGTTTGATGATTGGTGAGTTCGAGGACGAACTCAGATCTAAGAGGGGGAGAAATGTAATGCCCGAGAATTTAATTACCGTAATCTGAAATGATTTGGATATGATTACTGTAATCGGAGATTAATCCGGAATGATTTATTGAATTAATCGAGATGATTATAGACGGGACGCGTTCTTGTTAAATTTTGAAAGGAAGAATATTGCGTGTGCGTGACTCGAAGGTCTCGCGCATATGCGCGAGAAGTGTACGCGCATATGCGCGAGCCATGCGAGAAGCCAAAGGAGAAATCCAGAAAGTTTGGCGCACATGCGCGGTGTAAGTGCGCGCACATGCGCGGCAAGGCCAGAACCAGTGGCGCATATGCGCGAGTAGAGTGGCGCATATGCGCGGGAGGGCCAGAAGGGGTGGCGCATATGCGCGGAATTAATGGCGCATATGCGCGAGTAGCATTTTCGCCGAGACAGTAGGTCTCGCGCATATGCGCGAGTAGTGGCCGCGCATATGCGCGAGACGTGCTGCGTGAAGAAGTACGCCACTTGTCTTGCATGCATGAAACATATATATATATATATATATATATATATATATATATATATATATATATATATATATATATGTATGTATGTATGTAAAGAATCGAAATTCTCAGAATTGCTGAAGAGAAGAAATCGGTTTTGAGGGAAAAAGCTTCGTTCTTATTTTCTTAAATTGATTTACGAGCAAACCGTCTATCTGAATTGAAATCCAACTTCGGTACTGTGTTCCTATCAACGCAGGCTACGACTGGACGTAAGTTTTATTACGTTTAGACAAGAATTGATTTTATGATGTTTTCAGAACTGAATAGAATTCAGATATGATGTTTCTGTTGTAGTAAACATTGTATAATCGAAGATAGATTGAAGAATAGACTGGTTATGGCATTGTTATGAATTTTAGAGTTGATTTGATTGAGATTGCTATCAGAATTATGCTGTTATTCATTTTACAAGGTACGGATACTGAAGTTATAGATTGTACTGAGATTTATTAGGAATTCTGGTAGTGTAATTGTGATGTTAAGACTGACGGGATTACAAGACTGTAGCGTTATGCCGTCCAAACATCAGTTGGTACAGATTGATCAGATTCAGTTTTGGTTTCTGTTATCTTGTGATATGGTTGATATGAATCAGATTGTAGCTTATTCAGATATTGACCATACAGATTTTGAATTCGATTATACATTGATACAGTGTATTGGTTATTGTCATTTCAGATCAGATATGGACAAATTCGACTTCGAGACTTCGTCTTCACCAGATCAAGAAGACAAAGGTATAATGCATGTGATATTCGGGAAGTCCCAACTCAAATGAAATCTCATTTGAGTTTCCCAATAAAATCACATACTAGATTATTATTTATATTGTTACCTGATTATGCTTTGATTTCAGAATTGTATTCAAGCAGGTAAGATAATTGTGATATTCAGTTATGAATATGATTATGCTTGTTTACAGATTGTTGTTCATTGCATTTAAGATAGGAAAGTCTTGACAGTCATTGTCAGACTTCTAGACGTTCGGTGTATCTCAACTTAGGAGTAGTCATTACTCCTATTGCCAGCCGTCGATACAGCTCGGACCGAAGTCTAGGAATAAGACGTACAGTCGCCCCGAGTGGTTGGGTAGGTGACAGCCAGTGACGTCTTATTCACCCCGGGATCCCTAGAGTTATAGTTGAGTCGAGTCTAGACATGATTTGATTAGGACTGCATGCTCATATGGATGTGGCTCCTAGATCATGGGACCCATCATTATTGCTTTCAGTTATGATAGCATGTTTTTATGTTTTAGATTGGGTATATGCATGTTTAGCTGATTTGAAGGGCATGCTTGTTGTGATTAGATTTCATAGCTTATGAAATCTAATGTTTTGATTTTATTCATGACAGCATGTTTCATGAACTATTTTATGTATATACATGTTTACCATGTTTTATACTGGGATTTATTCTCACCGGAGTTATCCGGCTGTTGTCTTGTTTTGTATGTGTGCATGACAACAGGTGGGGCTGGATCAGGGTCAAGATGATGATGAGAGAAGACGAGTGTAGCGTGGTGATTCCGGACTTACAGTAGACTTGGTTTTATTACTGGACTTTAGTAGTTGAACCTTAAATTAGCTTGTTGTACTTTAATACTGAAATGTATTTTATACAGACATGTATAGTATTTAGATTCCATTACCTTCCGCAGTTATATCATAAACCGAAAAATTTTTAGACCCTGTTTTATCTTAATTGATAATTAAATCCCAAAGATGATTAGCGTCCGGGTCCCCACAGGTTGTCTTTTGAAATTTCGAATGAGAGGGTGAAGGAGTGCTAGGGAATGAAGGTGGAGGCTACTAGGATTGATAAATGAGTCTAGAAATGTATTAAGGTAGGGTTACAAATTAAGGAATGAAATGGCACAAGGATTGATTCTCTACCATTCTTGTTGCTCGAAAATAAGGAATAGGTAGGCTAATTTAGTGGTTTAATTAGGTGCAATAAATGTGCTTAATTATTAATTGTTGGTGATTTAAAATTAAAGAATTGTCATACCAAAAAAGGATAAGGAAATTTGGCAATAATAGAGAGTTGCCAAACATATAGGGATTGATCAAAGAGGGGGCCGAAATTTGCTAAAGAAATGAAGACAAAATATTGCTTAGATTTTGTATTTTAAATTCTTAAAGTCTTAGATATCCATTATGTATTTTACTAATTTAATAAATTATATTAGGATAATCATTTCTTGCATGGCATGACTTGATCTTAAAATAATTATTAAAATATTAGGTTATAATTTCTTGAATATATTTGGCCTAGATAAATTTATTCCAATTGGTTACACATATTAATTTAGGCTATTAACTAAATATTGGACATGAGAGAATTAATTAATAAATTAAGTCTAATTAATTTAATAAAATCTTAAAACATCCTCTATCATTAAAAATAAATTATTCCTTGGCTTAAATTAAATTTAGGAATATTTTCTTATTATTAAATTTTATCTCAATACTCCAACTCCAGTCCGGAATCGCGTATTTAACCGAAAAGATAAAACTAAACTTCTGCGATTTAAAATAAATGATCATGACTTAACAAATTTTAAAATGAACTAAACATTCCATAAATATATAATAAAAAATTTATTTTTAATTCAAATAATAGCAATTATGCATGGCTTATACGTAGTCTGATTTATCGGGTTCTACAGTATTGTCTCTGGTCGTAAGGACTAATGATGTACAATCAAAACCACGGAATTTTTCATTTCAATGAATGATAACCACTTGGAAAGTTCAAGGGAGCATTGTTCGGTACAATAATCATATGATTATCCATCTGCATGATTGGACATCTTTATTTCCTTACCATGAAACACAGTACACAACATCATAGATGTTAGTCTCAAGCTCAAGCGGCCTTTATCTTTGTTTTTAGGGGGCTGAATCGACTATAAACAAATTTAGAATATGCAGTGTTTACAAATGAGTTTCAAGATTGAATTATGATTCATTTGTATTAAAGTATAATCAAGGTTCTTTTTATGTCGATTGGATTGATATACAGATAAAGTAAAATAAAACCATAAAATGTAATTTATATTTAAATAAAGACTTTTAATTACAACTGAATCAATAAATTATTTAGTTAACCGTTAACTTACAGGATATCTACTCTAACAGTTAATTAATATTTGTTTAACATCATAGCTTTCGATTCAGTGGTGTGACAAATTGTGACGCTCTCGAATATATATATATATATATATATATATATATATATATATATATATATATATATATATATATATATATATATATATATATATATTTATATATATATATATATATATAGTAATAATATCCATTTTCATCCTTATTGTTTACCGTTTTTCCATTTCAGTCCCTCTTCACTTTTGACTGCTTACATAATCCTTCCAGTTTTCAAAATCTTCCCGAATTAGTTCATATCGTTATCTTCACGTTAAAATTAACGTTGACCCAATCATGTGCCTCTCACATGATCATTTCTCCTTTTCATTTTACTCCCCACATGTACAACAACCCTAATCCCCAAATTTTACTCCCCACATGTTTACCGCTTTTCTATTTCCTGTCATGAATAGGTTTGCAGGCTGATCACACAGTTCATATGGTTCGTGGTTCTGCACCATCTGCAGCACCAAACTCTGCTGCTCCAGCTGCTTCTGGGAGCACCATGACAGTACTCCTGGTGTCCACCTGCTCCCAGTAGTGGGCGCTCTGGGATTGCTGTTGCAGGTGCTACGTTATTCCCTGTGGTTGATCTGGGGGCACTTAGTGGCTCTGGGGTGTCTAGATTATTTGGAATTGGACTTCCTGAGTTTGAACAGGTGCAACAACAACTTACTCAGAATCCTAACATGATGAGAGAGATAATTAACTCCCTTGCAATTCAAAGCCTGATGAACAACCCTGAAATAATGTGCAGCTTAATCATGAGTAACCCTCAAATGTGTGAGATCATTGACCGGAATCCTGAACTTGCCCATATTCTGAACGATCCCGGAGTCCTTAGACGAACCCTGGAAGCTGCTCGGAATCCTAAAGTTATTGCGTGAGATGATGCAGAGTACTGACACGGCCATGAGTAACATTGAATCTTCTCCCGAAGGATTTAATATGCTTAGACGCATGTATGAGAATGTCCAAGAACCCTTCTTGAATGCAACAACAATGGATGCTGGTTCTGGGGATGATGTAGGATCAAACCCATTTGCTGCCCTCTTGCGGAATCAGGATGCCACTCAAACTAGAGAAGTATCTAATTCTGCGAACACCGAAACTGAAATGGCCTCGGGAACCACGGTCCGGAATGCAAATCCACTTCCCAACCAGTGGAATAATACCGGTAAGGTGAAAACCTTTTTTTTTGTGAATGTTATGTTAAGTGATCTGTTTTAAATCAAAATTCCTGTGACTTTAAATTTCTAGGCAGAATCAAGGGCATATTTAGGCAAAGCCGTTATTTAGCTCAGTTGTACTATAATTTTGTCTTGGTAAGGTACTGCCATATCCTTGTGTTGAGTGCAACTGACCTAAGCATGACATTATTGCTAGTTACCATTTTAATATCTAAGAAATGATATCATTATGTGGGTCAACGTTACTTTTAACGTGAAGATAACGATAGGGATCAATTCGGGAAAATTTTCAAAACTGGAAGGATTAAGTAAGCAGTAAAAAATGAATAGAGACTGAAATGGGAACATCGGTATAGAATAAGGACGAAAATTAGTATTGTTCCTATATATATATGTATATATATATATATATATATATATATATATATATATATATATATATAAAATAAAGATAACTCAAGACTGAACCTAATCTATATATATATTGCAATGCGAGAATAAATAATTAAATACCAAACTGACTTAGTCTTGTAGATAAAAGTTTTTCCGTAAATTTGTGATCATTCTCCAAATGTAAGGACAGATTGAAGTTCTGTAGGCTTACGGACAAGCTTTAAATTTGTGGGGACCCGGACGCTAATCAAATTCTTAATCATTATTGGGACTAATTAATCAATTATAAAACAGGGTCTAATTTTTTTTTTTTAAATACAAAGCGGAAACGTAATGTAATTTATTCAAATTACATATTAAACATGAACATACAAATCTTGTGTTATCTACAAGAATTCAACTAGGTTCAACTACATATCAATGCTGAATCCTATGTTGCTTCGAAGCCCGGATCTCCACGCTATCTAATCTTCTCTCATCCTCTTCTTGACCCTGATCCAGCCCCACCTGTTTTCATGCACACATACAAAACAAGACAACAGCCGGATAACTCCGGTGAGATATAAATATCCCAGTATAAACAATGTATACATGCAATCATATAAAAGCATATACAAAAGCATATATAAGAAATATTCTTAACCTGTATCAAGTCAGAAACATAAATCAATATCAAGCATTCAATAATCATGAATGATATAAACAATGTAAATCAACATGTCATATCAGACTCAACTACACTGACGCGTCGTCTCAGACTCGACTCAACTCTAACCTAGGGATCCCGATGTCTGGATATAGGTAATTATATCGAATCTCAGTCGATAGGAATGAATCAATCCCTAAACGGCATCGATATAATTAATATATCTAGTGTCTAGGCGAATCAGCCGCAGAATTGACGACTCAGTCAATAACCCGACGAATCAGCCGGTAATTAGGAGAATCAGCCAACAACCAGACAGCTCAGCCTGTAATTAAGCGAATCAGCTTAAGTTTAGACGAATCAGTCAATAACCAGACGAATCAGCCGGTGACTAGGCGAATCAGCCTATAATAAGACGAATCAGTCAATAACCAGACGAATCAGCCGGTGACTAGGAAAATCAGCCGGTGACTCAACGACTCAGTAATCAATACATGCAGTCAGTATCTAAGCAAATCAATCAATGACTAGCGAATCAGCAGTCATTACATGCAGTGGCTATAAATCAATAGATTACAATCATAAGTCTCATCAATTGCAAATATCAATGCAATAAATGAAAGAATGTGATTTAGGGAGACTCGAGTCAAACCTCACTCGAGTTGTGCAATCCCAACTCAACATTAATTTATACCTTTCTTTCTGATATTCTGACTCTGTCGAAGTCTCGAACCCCAAGCCTGTCAATACTCAGTCTGACAATAACAATATTGAGAGTACAGTATCAATACACCACTCAAGCACTACTGGATATAATCAGAATTCAATCAAATTCTGTTTCAACAACATAACGGCGTAATCTCAATATATCCAGCCATATCATATCAGTCAGATATCAATTCTAATATCTCATAATCAATAACAACTCAATTCTGATATCAAATCGGCTCCAAAACTACTCCGAAAATCATAACAATTTCATATTCAGTCCGTTTCTTAATCTGACTTCGATTCTATGATGTCTAATATGTCAAGAACAACATATATGAGTTCCATTCAATTCTGACAGTATCATAATTTCAAAGCATGTCAAAACGTAGCAAAACTTACGTCCAATTGTAGTCTACGTTGCTAGGAACTCGACACCGAAGTCGGATTCAAAATCTAACGGACGGATTGTTCGCAGAAGGCGTAAGGATTTTCTTTCTTCCTCCTCGGACCTTTTCCTCAATTCTGAATCAATTTCGAAGGAATTACAGCACTATATATATCAATGCATGCATGTCCTGAGGTGTCACAATTTTCGCAACACACGTTGCACCGCGGGTGCGGTACATATCAAGACCGCGGGTGCGGTAATACTTGCACCGTGGGTGCGGTCACCCTTCGATAAAACTGACCAAGTTTCTGTCCATGCACCGCGGGTGCGGTACAAGCAAGGGCGCGGGTGCAGTGTTGCTTCGGCAACACATTCTGAAATTCAAAATAAATGGCCGCACATTATCGTAAATCGTGTCTCCGTTTACCCTTTCGTAATCACGTTAAATTATACGTCAATAATCCTTGATTAACAGTGATTAATTCTCGGGCATTACATTTCTCCCCCTCTAAGATCTGAGTTCGTCCTCGAACTCGTAAGTAATCAATTCCGATATATCAGAAGAAATGTATACAGAGTTTAAATCAGAAACTCAACTCAATGAATCTGTTCTGAAATTTCAATCTCATATCAAGTTCTATTTCTGGAAATAGCTCTGATAAAATCAATCTTGCAATACTGGTTATACAATATCTGTATACACACATCACCATTTCGTAACAACTCAACATCATCAGCTGTTATCGACTCTGTTTATCTCATCAAATATATATTCGATCTTTGGTCTCAAATACCAATAGTCATCGTCCGACATTGGCATATTCAGTCTATTTATTATGAGCTGTTTTCATTTTCTTCTGAATTAGCTTCATCTTTTCAGTCATATCTCTGATCATTTCAGATCCAAACTCAAGAACCTCAGAGATATCATTTCAATAAAGAGAGGATCCATATATCTTTCCGTACAACGCTTCAAAAGGAGTTATCTCAATACTCGTTTGATAGTTGTTGTTGTACGAAAAATTCACAAAATGACAATGAATCCTGCCATTTAGTGTTAAAATCAATCATTACAGCTTTCAGCATATTCTCCGAAATCTGGATAATCCACTCTGACTATCCATCAGATAGTGAATACTATTCAGTATTCAGATATAATCTAGTATCTAACTCTTATGGTACATTCTGTCCAACGTGTAAAATCAACCAAAATCACGGTCTAATATACTCAACTCTCAACACTCCGTGTAATTTAATCATTTTCCTGACAGAATCTCAGTAATATATCATATTTGTACATCTTCATGTACGGTTTAACACTCGCAGACTGGGTCAGTCTGTCATTCCTAACTCAATCAATACTCAATTCCGAGAGGAATGTAGTAACTTCATCACGATATCCTTGGAAATGTAATCTCATTTCCATTCAGGAACCGACAAGTTACATAACCAATCTCTTGGTTTGTCTTCTTTCTGTCTTTATCTGTCTGTAATTCAGACATTTCAGTCCAAATTCTGCCATATCTAATCTCATCTGTTTCTATCAAAACATTTTCTGCTATCAGGATGCCTACTGAATCAAGTATTGCACCCTTCTGACAATTCTGCCATTTCAAATTTAAAATATCGGGCACCAACAAGTCAGTTATTAATATACAATACAGTATTACTTACCTGATATTCTGATCGACACTCTATTCTGACTATTGATATTGAGTTCTAAACCTTCTGATCAACTTTTCGAACTGCTAACGTTTCAAAATCAGCCCTGGTTCGGACTGTGCAATATAATCTCCATTGTCTATAATCTGTTTCAAGCACGTATTCAGAATAACATCAATATTCAATCAGATTCAAAACATGCTAACTCATAAACCGCAACTGTCTGACATTGATGCCAACCTCAGCTGACTAATCACGGTTTAATTCTGTGAAAATCAACGAATATATCATCTTCAGATATAACACCTCCTGAATGCAATCTGTCTCAATCAGGATTCACCATATCAACAGTTTCTGATATCAACTCAAAGCTAAAATCCATCTCGCTGAAATCAGATCTAGAGTCTTATCTGGGGAAAAACATTAATAACTTTCTTATCATTGGTAAATCAGCCAATGATAGACTCAACTTCAGTAAATCAACTGAATACATAAGGAGTCACTCTGCTCCTTTCTGTAATAATCGAGTCCTAGCTAGTACGAATATCAAAGGAATTCACATTCTAGAATCTTTATCGTACCATATTCATCTCTGGGTCATCTTAGATCTGATTCTCACCATCTTCTGGAATTAATCTATGGTAGCTCTGTACTGTACTTGATCAGCATATCAATATCAGTAATGCAGTTCCAAAATCATAGAACACCAGCACAATACCATCTACCACACAATCTAACTCGATCTCATTCTTATACTACTGTAGTATACAAGATCTAACAGAAATCACTGATACAAGATCTTTTCCCAAAGGAAAAGAAACAAATACTACAGTAAATAGGGACTCAACAGATAATGCATGCATCAATGCAAATCTTTCAGAAATAAAAATATGTGAAGCACCGGTATCCCTCAATACATATGCAGGATAATCAAACAATTCAGTTACCTGCAACATCATCATCTGGTGCTTCCGGAGCCTGCTCCTCGGTCAAAGCAAATACTCTGGCCTGCTGTCTAGGAGGCTGGCCAACTGTCTGGCTTCCTCCTGGCCTCTGCTGTGACTGAGATGGTGCTGGATGAAATGAAGGGACAACCGCTGATCGTCTACTCCACTGTGCCGCTGATCCTGCGGATTCGGCTCCCTGGGATCTTTGGGAATCCCTCTGTGGACATACTCTGGCAAAATGTCCCTGTTGTTTGCAGAAGTGGCAACTACCAAGTACCTCTTGGCATTGCTCAGTGGCATGTCTCCCTCCACAATTCCCGCAGTAAGCCCCGGTATAAATCTGTTGGGGGCCACTGGAGCTAGAAGAACTGCCGCCAGACTTCTTAAACTGCTTTCCTCCAGCCTTCAGAAAATCTTTCCTTCCACCACTGCTACTGCCACTCTCGAATCGGGGAGGTGGTTGCGGTGGTCTCGACACTGGAGGAACAAATTCAGCTCCTTTCTGCCTTATCAGGCCCGCTTCAGCGCCCTTTGCTCTATTCATGGCATCAGCAAAGTTATTCGGTCGTCCTGTGTTTACCAATGTAAAAATATCGGGATTCAAGCCATTGATGAACTGATCAGCAACGGCTCGTCATTTTCAGATTGATGAACTGATCAGCAACGGCTCGTCATTTTCAGACACATGTGGAACAAACTTCAACAAGGTAGAGAACTTGGTCACATATTCTTCAATGTTCAGCTGACCCTGTCTCAAATTGGCAAACTCCGCCCCCTTGTCTTTCCTGTACGATACTGGGAAAAATCTCTGATAAAACTCAGTTTTAAATACATCCCAAGTAATAATCGTACCTCGTTGCTCCAAGGCCCTCTTCATCGTAATCCACCAGCTTTTTGCAACATCAAGCAACTGGTGCCCAATCAATTTAATCCGGCGCTCATCACTGTACTCCAGTGAATCAAACAGCATCTCAATGTTACCTAACCAACTTTCACACTCAACTGATGTCTCAGTACCTGTAAGAGTCGGTGGTTTGAATGACTGGAACCTCTTCAGCAAGGTTTCCATTGGAGTCGGTGTCACATCCATTGGAGGATTTGATGTACTACCTTGTTCTGGTATTCTTCTGGGAGATATATCTGAATATCACAAGGATTAGTAACCCAATCCAACAACCTGTTTCAATTCAGTCTCTCCTCCGATCATCTTACTGCTGATCGAGAATCGGTTCGAATTCATTTCAAATAATACATATTACAAAATCAAATCAGATAATTCAAGTAACATGTATTATATAAAGCAGTAAGCAAAATAGATTGCTAGCATGCAAAAGCAAGGAAGAAAACTCAATCTACCCCGTTCACTAGCCTCTTCTATCTCAATCTAAAGGATCTATAGCTCTGATACCACCTGTTGTGGGGACCCGGACGCTAATCAAATTCTTAATCATTATTGGGACTAATTAATCAATTATAAAACAGGGTCTAAATTTTTTTTTTTAAAATACAAAGCGGAAACGTAATGTAATTTACTCAAATTACATATTAAACATGAACATACAAATCTTGTGTTATCTACAAGAATTCAACTAGGTTCAACTACATATCAGTGCTGAATCCTATGTTGCTTTGAAGCCCGGATCTCCACGCTATCTAATCTTCTCTCATCCTCTTCTTGACCCTGATCCAGCCCCACCTGTTGTCATGCACACATACAAAACAAGACAACAGCCGGATAACTCCGGTGAGATATAAATATCCCAGTATAAACAATGTATACATGCAATCATATAAAAGCATATACAAAAGCATATATAAGAAATATTCTTAACCTGTATCAAGTCAGAAACATAAATCAATATCAAGCATTCAATAATCATGAATTATATAAACAATGTAAATCAACATGTCATATCAGACTCAACTCAACCGACGCGTCGTCTCAGACTCGACTCCACTGACGCGCCGTCTCAGACTCGACTCAACTCTAACCTAGGGATCCCGATGTCTGGATATAGGTAATTATATCGAATCTCAGTCGATAGGAATGAATCAATCCCTAAACGGCATCGATATAATTAATATATCCAGTGTCTGGGCGAATCAGCCGCAGAATTGACGACTCAGTCAATAACCCGACGAATCAGCCGGTAATTAGGAGAATCAGCCAAAAACCAGACAACTCAGCCTGTAATTAAGCGAATCAGCTTAAGTTTAGACGAATCAGTCAATAACCAGACGAATCAGCCGGTGACTAGGCGAATCAGCCTATAATAAGACGAATCAGTCAATAACCAGACGAATCAGCCGGTGACTAGGCGAATCAGCCTATGACTCAACGACTCAGTAATCAATACATGCAGTCAGTATCTAAGCAAATCAATCAATGACTAGCGAATCAGCAGTCATTACATGAAGTGGCTATAAATCAATAGATTACAATCATAAGTCTCATCAATTGCAAATATCAATGCAATAAATGAAAGTATGTGATTTAGGGAGACTCGAGTCAAACCTCACTCGAGTTATGCAATCCCAACTCAACATTAATTTATACCTTTCTTTCTGATATTCTGACTCTGTCGAAGTCTCGAACCCCAAGCCTGTCAATACTCAGTCTGACAATAACAATATTGAGGGTACAGTATCAATACACCACTCAAGCACTACTGGATATAATCAGAATTCAATCAAATTCCGTTTCAACAACATAACGGCGTAATCTCAATATATCCAGCCATATCATATCAGTCAGATATCAATTCTAATATTTCATAATCAATAACAACTCAATTCTGATATCAAATCGGCTCCAAAACTACTCCGAAAATCATAACAATTTCATATTCAGTCCGTTTCTTAATCTGACTTCGATTCTATGATGTCTAATATGTCAAGAACAACATATATGAGTTCCATTCAATTCTGAAAATATCATAATTTCAAAGCATGTCAAAACGTAGCAAAACTTACGTTCAATTGTAGTCTACGTTGCTAGGAACTCGATACCGAAGTCGGATTCAAAATCTAACGGACGGATTGTTCGCAGAAGGCGTAAGGATTTTCTTTCTTCCTCCTCGGACCTTTTCCTCAATTCTGAATCAATTTCGAAGGAATTACAGCACTATATATATCAATGCATGCATGTCCTGAGGTGTCACAATTTTCGCAACACACGTTGCACCGCGGGTGCGGTACATATCAAGACCGCGGGTGCGGTCCTGCACCGCGGGTGCGGTAATACTTGCACCGCGGGTGCGGTCACCCTTCGATAAAACTGACCAAGTTTCTGTCCATGCACCGCGGGTGCGGTACATGCAAGGGCGCGGGTGCAGTGTTGCTTCGGCAACACATTCTGAAATTCAAAATAAATGGCCGCACATTATCTTAAATCGTGTCTCCGTTTACCCTTTCGTAATCACGTTAAATTATACGTCAATAATCCTTGATTAATAGTGATTAATTCTCGGGCATTACAAAATTTGTGTATACTTTGTTCTTAATGCATAAAGTTATGAGAACAACATATGTTTTTTTGTTGTTTTTTTCAAAAAAAAATCTTAACACATTTTTACAGTGCTATATTTATCACTACAAACAAAACCATCCCTAAAAAAACTTAGAGATTGTGGGTGGGAAGGATTTTTTTCATGGAGTGAGTTTTTTTTCGAGAATGAAATAGATTTGTCAAACTTTGATTATCTATATAAGATCAATTTTAGTACACAATTTCGTTGAACAATATAATATATTATCTTTATAATAGTAATAAGTAATTTATTATATTAAATTCAAGCCCACTCTTACTTTAATTCATGAATCGGTCCTGATTGGAAGCTCAGCTCTAGTCCTCGCAAAATACCTAAAAGCTCTACTCGAATGTTGCAGCCAATATTAGAAAAATCAGAGAAAGCCAGGCCTGAAGAATTCCTAATAACACTGCAAAAATAGATGAACCTAAACTTATTGGCTTCTTGTAAAAAAAAAAAAAAGAAAAAAGAAAAAAGAAATTATAAACAAACCTCATAATAATCCGTAACATTTCCACTAACTTTTTAATAAAATTTTAAAAATAATAATATTAATAATAAAAATAATAATTATTATTATTGTGTTGTAAGAATCGTAATTAAAAATCATGATTTAAACGCCAACAATCAGAAAATAACTTTGTTTTGAACAAAAGTGTGAAAAACGATAAACTTTTTGGTTAATCATATTAATTATTATAAAAATTCTGAAAATTTAAATAAAATATTACTCATAGTTTTGAAATTTTTTATAATTCTTAACTGTTAAATAAATAAAAAACATAAAAGCATCGAAATAACCAACCCACCTTTCCATATCAAGACCAGCTCTAAATTGTTTCGACCACTTATTTTCTTTGTAACTAAAAGACAATATTAATCAATCAATCCGAAATTTTTTTGGTTTTGAAGCTTATGTTTTTTTTAAAATATAATATGTAAAGTTATGTGTTATTTACTTGATATAATTGAAATTATAATAAAAACAATTTTATCGTTTAATCTCCATTTTAATGAATATCTCCATTATAATGAAATTCAAATTCTATGCTTTAGATGAGAGCCAATCAAAGGATGGGATAAATATTTTTTTCGAACTTTATAGATAAACTCATCAATTTGAAAATTAATTTGAGAAATGTCTTATTTTCGTCCGAATCCAATTTGCAGATTATTCACATCAAAAGTTACAAATTATTTAATAGCAAAACTAAATCCAATCAACATACATACAATTTAATTTAATATTTTCCAGTTAAATTACGTTAAGATAGTTACTTTAATTTCACTATAATGAGCGTGACTTAAACTTGTAGATGTAACTCACGCAACTTCAAATTTGTTGGTTGTTGCAAGAATATTCGGTGATGCGTGGTTTGAAAAAAGCCACTTTTGAGGATATTTTCCGACTTTTTCCAGTGAATCAATAAATTAATCAAATAATATTTATATATATATATGTGTGTGTGTGTGTGTGGATATAGATACATACACACACGTACTAGATTGTTAGAAATAAGTAATCTGTCATCTGTGGAATAGCCTTTCATGAAAAGTTACACCTATGAGGTAGTAGGTGGACGGCCATATGATTTTCCAAATTTTAAATATTATATATAATTATTAGGAAAATTTGTAATTTCTGCCACTTCTCAAATATGTTGTAAAATTTATTACGTAAGTATAAATTACGTAATAAATTGGCATTGCTCATCGAATTCAATGCAGATAGCCATTTAGAGGCCATAATGTATATATTTCAAGGCAGAGAGCCGTTATGGCCTCTAAATAGCTCTCTGCATTGATTTTATATATATACATATATATATATAGATAATATATTCAGTTGTTTCAAAAAAAAAAAGAAGATAATATATTCTATCTTTTAAATGCAACAGAACTCCTCTAAACGCCTAAACCCATAAATATACGTATTCTTATTGGAGATGCTTCCAGTTTGATAACTAAGTCAAAATGATAGTAGATTTTGTCTATCGAAAATCTAAGAATCCGTTCTCACTCAAAATTCAAGTTCGGAGATCGTGCGTAAATTATAACATGGCCCATATTCTCACATTATGGTCACTACCCGAGCATCTCGGCATCTCGAGATGATCCACGATCTCTCCATCTTATAAATACCTACTGCAGATGTAAAATCAAAATAAAGGATAAAGGGGTCATGCTCACCGACACTTGTTATATTTTCATTTATTTTGAACTCACTTTCCTTCATGTATTCAATTGACTTACTTGAAAGTCAGAGTGGTCACGCCAAAAAAATCTTATGGCGTCTCACTAAAGTGTCTTGATCTCAGGTGTCCAGGCTATATAGACAACGGTCATCTCACTCAGTCATCACTACATATAAGGAAGGAAAATCCCTCATCCCGCTAAATTGCCAACCCGAGTTCATCCGATTTACCCAGGCTTCATTATTAGTGTCGTCTGTGGGAAACCGATCTATAGATGTATTTATCATTTCCATACAAAAAACATCCCGAAAGAATCACTCTGAAAGGAGACTGCTAATTCAGCGATCCCAAAAGACAATCTGCCCTCCAATAAATAGCAGCAAAACATCATTGTTGCTCCGGAAGAGCTAGCCCAGTGGATCGCGGAAGTTGTTCAGGAGCCATGGCCAAAAATCTACCACCAAACAAGAATCCCCAACCAGAACAGGATGAGTGTAAAAACGAATCTCATCTGTGGGACGAGGCTATAAAGAAAGAAGAGAGTTCCCATGTCGGTTCTAAAGCCCCCCACCATGGCCGAGGATCTAGTGGAATTGAGGAATAAAGTGAAGGAGCTGGAGGGATGGGTCGTGTCTTCTCACACTACCTGGTCTGAGTCAAAAGGATGTCTATTTTCTTCTCGGGAAGTGAATGAGCCTTTTCCCATTCACTACAAGTCAGCCCGCATCAAAATATATGATGGAAATACTAACCTGGAGGAGCACTTGGCCTGGTTCGAGAAAGTATCTATGTTTCATGTTACGAAACAAAATAAAGCGTAAGGCTTTTCTCACGACTCTGGTAGACTCGGCCCTACGCTGGTTTAAGAAACTCGAGCATGGGAGCATTTGTTCCTTTGAGGACTTCAGGTGCATTTCCATGCACCACTTCAGCAGCAACAAAGGATACAAGAAGATTTCTTTCAGCATGTTTGAGGTAAACTAGACCGACGATGAATCATTGAGGGCATACATCCACCGATTTAATAAAGGTGGTCTGGAAGTACCATCATGTGCCCTGAGATCAAAATTACAACCTTCAACCAGAGGCTCCGGGAGGGGGATTTTTTTATAGTAACTTGTGAAAAAGTTACGTCGGGATTTAGAAGATCTGTTGTCCCGGGAATTAAAATATATAAACATGAGGAAGCCCAGAGACCAAAAAAAAAAAGAGGGCCTAAAAAAATAAAGAAAGATAGGGCCAGCAGGATAGAGAACGGGTGTAGAATGGAAACCCTCTTGGGAATTTTTCTCAATACATATCCTGAAGGTCTCTCGAGAACGAGCCGTGAGTATTTGTGATTAAGAACAATCCTCCTGACTTCCACTGGAGCAATGGTTTGCCACCAAATTTTGCTCGTTTCACCAAGAATGTGCCCATGACACTAGCAAGTGTAGGAGACTAAAGCGGGTTGTCGGACCTTCTGGGAAGAAGACTCGGGCAGTCCCATGGACACATTGGAACTCAAGACTCACCCTACCCTCAAACAATCGGGGTTTCCAGCCAAAGCATAGAAAAAAAAGAATCAAGATGAAAGAGCTTGAGAGGAGTCTCCTACACCGGGTATTATTATAATGATCTATGAAGGATACACTGATGGAGATCTTAACCGGGCCTGGAAGGCTTGGATTAGAAAAGAAAGCATGTGGGTGAACAATGCAACCCAAAAAGAGAGGCCAGTAATCACTTTTGGTCCCTAGGATCTACATAGCATTAACATGCCTCACAATGATGCTCTGATTATATAAGCTAAATTGACCAACTATTATGTAAGGAAGATATTTTGGATTGTGAGAGCTCCATCAATGTTGTATTTAGGAGGCTCTCGACCACATGGATTTAAAGGGCTACAAGCTGGACCCAGTGGAGACCGCCTTTCGTTGTCCACACTGCATACCCGAGAGAATTAATTATGGTACCCTTGGTATTGGGGATGACTTAAGAAAGATTGTCATGAATACATTCACAGTGGTCAGCTCTCCTTCCTATAATATCATCTTTTTGGAGGCCAGTCGTGAATGATCTAAGGGTTGTCGCCTTGAACTTACCACCAGAAAATCAAATTCCTTGTGAGGAATCGGGTAGGAGAAGTCCCGTGACATCAGCCATCCTATTGAAAATGTTATGGCAAAATAGTCCGGGTGGAAAACAAGAGGACGAGAAGTGAATGGGATGTTAGGAGACAGGGAAGGGATAAGTACACAATTGGGGAGGTGTAGGAAATAGCAGAGGAGGAACATGAAGATGTGGTAATAGTTCCCGAGAACCCCGGAAAAACAACAAACATGGCCCGAGATCTTGAATAGTCTCCCAGGTTGAGTAGCTAACTTGCCAACAGAAAAATGCTGATATCTTTGCCTGGTCATCTTCAAAGCTGTTAGGGATCTTTGCTTGAGTTGCTAAGCACAAAATGAATGTCATCCCAGGATCTTGACATGTCAAGCAAAAAAGAGACATTTCTGACACGAGAAATACAAAGTCATAGCGGAGCAGGTGCAGGAGTTGATGAAAGCCAGACAATTTCAAGAAGTACAGTTCAATACTGGCTCTCGAATGTGCTCTTATTCCCAAAAACCATTGGCAAGTGGAGAATGCGTGTGGACTTTAGGGACTTGAACAAAACCTTCTCCAAGGATTGTTACCTTTTGCCTTGAATTGATCAACTGGTAGAATCTACCTCGGGATATAAGTTGATCTATTTCATGGATGCTTACTAGGGGTACTATCAAATCCCCATGGCCCGAGAATACGGACAAAGTTAGTTTCATCAACTCGGGCGGAACTTTCTGTTATGTTGTTATATTCTTTTCGGGCTAAAGAATGCAAGGGCCAATAACCTACGGTTGATGTAAAATATTTCTACGAAATAGGCCATAGAAACGTCGAAGTGTATATAGATGATATTTTCATCAAGTCTCGGGAAAAGTATTGCTTCATCCCCGTTCTCGAAGAAACATTCACAACTCTTTGAGATTATGAGTTGAAGCTAAACCTAGGTAAGTGTACTTTTGGGGTTAAGAGTGGAAAGTTTCTCGGTTTCATGGTGACAGAGAGAGGGATTGAAGTCATCCCAGACAAATTTAAAGTTATCATGGACATGACTTCTCCTAAATTTTCCAGGGAAGTACATCGGCTTATAGGGAGGATTGTTGCCATGTCCTGATTCATCTCTAGTTTATCACATCACATCTATCATTTCTTCTAAGTGTCAAGAGAATCTCTAAAGTTTGGATGGGATGACAAATTTGAATAGGGTTTCCAGGATTTGAAAGATCATCTGGCTGGGTTACCCATCTTGGAAAAACCCGAACTCCGAGAGAAATTATGGTTTTTTCTATGGAACTGAGCATGTTATTAGCTTTGTACTTGTCTGAGAAGAATAAGCTGGTATAAAACTAGTCTACTATGTCATTCATGCTCTCAAGGGGCCCAAACAAAGGTATATAGAGGTGGAGAAGGTGGCTCTGGCCTTGGTAACTGCTGCAAAATTTAAGGCCTTATTTCCTATATCACCCTAATGTGGTCCTCATTATCAATGCACTCGGGAGAATTGTGACGAACCTAGACATATCGGGTAGGTTAATGAAATGGACAGTGGAGTTAAGGGAATATGATATTGAGTATCATCCCAGGACTGCGATCAAAGCTTAGGCATTTTCTGGTTTCCTAACAGAGATGGTCGGCCTTGGGCATTAATAAGTGTGGAGAATATTTGTGGATAGGGTGTCCAACAAATAAGGAAGTGGAGTAAGAGTTATTTTGATCTCTCCTACAAGATAAATGGTAAAGCTGGCCGTAAGATTGGATTTTCGAGATTCGAACAACAAGGTCGAATATGAAGCTCTCCTGAATAGGATGAGAGAGTCCCAGGCGACTGGAGAACCCGGTTCATTAACTTACTGATTGGAGTATGTAAAAGATTGGAGTATAGAAGAAAATATAGATGTTAATTCCTTGGATAAGATGACAGCATCCCTAACTGAGATAAAAGAGTGGAAGGTGTTGTGCCTTACAGAGTTGGTGACTGCAATTGAAACTGGGCCATCAACTCCGAGGGAGGTTACCTGGATTTCTCTTCCACTTGAATACATCGTTAACTTTCAATTACCCACAAATCTGGACCAGACTCGGAATTTCAGAATACAGGCTCCTCCGTTTGTGGCAATAAATGAAGAGTTGTACCGACGTTCTTATCAAGGCCCGATGCTCAAATGTGTGGCAAGGGAGGAGTCTGAATATGTGCTTAGGAAATTCATGAGAGATGTTGCGGATATTATATCGAGGGAATCATGTTGGTAAAGAAAGAAATGTTGGCAAGATTTAGGTGGCCCACTATGGACTATTCCACCCGTGTGGTCTGGTCGTCTGAAGGGTGCTAATGGTACTATAATTTTCAACACAACTCGACGTCAATCATGAAGCCAATCGGGGCATCCTACCCTTTTGATCAATGTGGCTTGGACATTGTGGTAACTTTTCCAGTAGCCCAGGCTCAGAAGAAATTTTTTCTGGTAGTCATGGAATACTTCTCTAAGTGAGTCGAAGCTGAGCCATTAGCCAAAATTACAAAGGAGGAAGTGTTGAAGTTCTTATGGAAGAATATAATTTGTCGGTTCGGTGTACCAAGAAAACTAATATTTGATCATGGCCAACAATTTCAAGAGCGCAAAATGATAGCCTGGTGCCAAGAAATGAAGATTGCACAATCTTTCACCTCGGTCATCTATCCACAAGCTAATGGATAGACCGAGGTCACCAACCGCATCATCGTTCAAGCTCTCAGAGCCATGTTGTATGGAGTCAGAAAATATTGGGATAAGGAAATACCTTTGTGGGCTTATCGAACTACGTCTCAGACTGCCACGTGAGAAACACCTCTCATTTTGGTGTGTGGGTCTGAGGCAGTACTATAAGCTGAAATAGGTCATTCGTCAGCTCGAGTGGAAGCCTGTCAGGAATGAAAGATGAATCATGGCTCGGGAATTGGACTTCGTTGAACAAAAAGAGAAAGGACCATTATTGGGATAGAAGCATGTCGAGGCCGAATCATGAGAGCATACAACAAGCGAATCCAGCTTCGTGATTTCAGATCTGCGATCTAGTTTTGAAGAAGGCCAACCCTGGATGAGACGTATGAAATTTGGAAGCATGGTGAGAAGGACCCTACAAGGTAGTCCTGAATGTCAGCTCAGGGGACTTGTATCTAGAAGATAGCCAGGGCTGATCTCTCAAAAGAACCTAGAAGACATTTCGTTTAAAAATGATATATTCCTAATTAGTAGTTGTCGTTTGAATATTAATGAAAATTATCTTTCTTAATATGCGTGATAAATCTTATCTAAAATCTAGGAGTCATAAGGCCCATAGATTTTATCTTATCAAGTCTGGGAAGCATAAGACCTAGGCACCTAATCTAAATCTCGGAATACATGAGGCCCTGTATTTTATCTTATTAAGTTTGGGAGGCAAGAGGTTCCGACTGTTAGAGTAGGTGCCCATCGAGCCAAGTGTTGGCCGAGAGTTCATGTTGAAACTCTATGTATAAATAATATTTATTTTAATAATATTTGAATTTATTGTTTTGGCACATCTTTATGTATATACCCATGCTAGTTGCATAGATAAAGTCCTTGATATATACAAATAGTAAAAAGAATATGAGACACTCATATGATGAGTATCATGAAACTCATATTTACAATATTGTATATTCTAAACAGTTCGTAGTCGATTCGGCCGCAGCTAAGAATGATATATTCCGCTCGAGTTCGAGATTAGTAAATGCGATGTGAGTACCATGTTTCATTGGTAGGGGACATTGTGATGTCCGAATATACAGATAGGTGCTCTTCGTAGAGTGCACTGAACAAACCTCCATAAAGAACTTTCCAAGTGGTTCTCACTTATCGAGTGGAAACGTCCTAGTTTATAGTTATACGCCATTAGTCCTTATGACCCGGGACAACATTGAGATTCTATATGCTAGCATTGCACTTTGACTTGTTTACCGACTCTCATGGGATCATCAGGTGACAAGGTTGGGTGTTTTGTCAAAACATATAGGAGTCGATACATTGTAGTCGGGGACTCACCGCTTACCTTCGGGTATGGATATCCTTTGTGATCTAATGTATATGTAGTTTGAAATCTCTGATTAGAGTATAGTGGTAATTATGAAAGGGGTTTCATAGATTACACAATTGATGCAACTACAACATGACACATAGTATCGATTCTTTGACAGCTCTCGATATACAAATAGTTGTCGAATCGGTCGGGATATATGAGATGAAAGGACCGTACTGTACACTAACCATAATAGAATGGTTCTTGCAGGCACTATCATTTGATACCTAGGGAATCATGTAAGCGATGCTGCTATGCGTTTAACATGATTGGTTGGGTATTATCAGACTTGAGTTCTGATGTTCTTATTATCAAGGAGTTGATAATTAACAATGGAGCAATTGAGGTATGCTCATATAAGGACATGTTTGGACCCGTATCACATTTAGATGTGAACTCACGGCTAGTTGTATCAATGAAGCATTGAGGGCCATACAAGTGCTAACTTTCTAGATCCCGTTGAGAAGGAAATTAGTTCAATGTGTTGAACAACTTATAAAGGAGTTTATAAGCACAAGGAAAAATTAGACGTATGACTTCTATAAAGGGAATGTAACTTTTAACTTGTGGAAGTATTCCTAAATTAAAAGTTGGCCAATTGAATAATGTATTTGAAAATTGTGATTTTCATATATATTGTTAGGGACTAAATTAAATTAATTCAAGTGTTGAATTAATTAAATAACATTGGGCCTTGTAGAGCCCAATTAGAGATAATTATTAAACTAGTGGGCTCGAGTAAAATCAAGTAAGGTTTAAATGGTCTCAAATATGTTTGAGATATTTAAATTATAGTCCATGGGCCTTATAATT
The DNA here is from genome assembly GCF_022965805.1 of Primulina eburnea. NCBI lineage: Eukaryota > Viridiplantae > Streptophyta > Magnoliopsida > Lamiales > Gesneriaceae > Primulina > Primulina eburnea. The sequence continues at coordinate 23,930,060 of NC_133104.1, read as the reverse complement.
GTCACAAGCCCAAAACATTGCATGCTTGGAAGGTGAAGGGTTGGAGGCAACTTTTGAGTTAATGGCATGACATGCACATGCAACATTTACTTCAACTTTTTCCACAACCAAGAAAACTTCTCCCTTCTCTCCTCATACCTTGGCCGAAATTTTATACCATTTTTCTTCAAAAAATTTGCTTCATCAATTGTTGTTGAAAGCATACTCTTCTACAAGAAAAATTCCTTACATTTTGTAGTGCAAGTAAGGTGGATTTAGCTTGTTGGTGGTGGGCTGGATTTTGAGCAAGGAGTTCTCAAGGGAGGCTTGAAGATTTGTCTTGCCATTGAAGAGCTAAGTTGTTTACAAAGGAGTCATCATTAATCTTTTAAGATTGATAGGTGATAAAGATAAAAAATTGTATAGTAATTAAATGTTTTATCATATAAATATAAAGTTTTTGTTTTACTAAATGTTTAAATATTATATGTTTTATAATAAATTGTATAAAATAAAAGTTGTTGTGTAATTATAAGTTTTTACTATTTTTTACAGGTTCGATAAAACAAGAATAAACTTGGCGTTGCAAATGGGATTAAGATGATTCTTGGACCTGTAGAAAGTTGATGTTAATATCTACAATATTGGTGGCAAGCATGAGATAAAATTTTTTTCATAAGTGGGATCAAATTAAGCAACAATTAAAGTTACCAAAGAAGTGGCAGTTTTACCATGCTCTAGTATTTTGACCATATCTCTCAAATTACTTGGTAAAATGGTTAAAAAAATACCAAAATTCAAACAACTCAGATATATACATGTTTGTTTTTATGTGGAGAAGAAAATTCGGATGGGAAGATTTTCAAAAGTGATGTATATTAAAATATTAATTTCTTGGAAGACCAATGAAGACTTATGTGTAAAAAATAATATTTTATTTGTGGTTGTCTCCCGAAATTTGGCTATAAATAAGGGTGCATTGTAATGTATTGAGATATCCCTCATTTTATGAACAAACCTTTGAGTTCATAATATTTCTTTCTTTGTTTTTCCTTTATTTCTTCATTTAAATATAATTACCATGTTAAATTCATATTCAAAGTTTTACACTTTGAATAATGAATAGCTAACTTCCCAAAGTTGAGATGAAAAGGTGAAACTCTTGGCATGATAATAAGGTTATTAAAAGGTAAAAATCTATATTTTATATTATTTAATCATTATTTATTGTTTATTTTATATTTATTTCTTTAAGTATTATTATACCCTATTTATAAGTGGGAGTTTTGATTTATTGTTGCTATATGTTACACTAAATTCTTGGAGCCATTTAAATGTTAGTTTGATATTACCAACCATTTAAAGTGTATGCCTTGATTTATTATATATGAATATATCATAATATTAATTTCTTGGTACCATTTAAATGTTTGTTTGGTTTTACCAACCATTTAATGTGGATGCCTTGATTTAGTGTTTACAAATATATATATATAGCACAATAAATACTTGAAAACATTTACAAGTTTTGGTATATATTATATACTTATAAGATAATAATATATAACATAATAAAAATATGATTATTTAATATATATTGAAACCATTTTATTAAGTGAATATCAATAATATTCATTAATGTTAACTTTATTAAAATAACAAGAGTGTATCTTTTAATCTCAACTACTTAAATTAAAATTTGAACAAGTAAAAATTACCAATTAAAGATTCAAACCATTAAAAAAATAAAAAACAAAAACAAAAATACATTGTAGTAGACTTGTAATTACCTTAGCTTCCCTGTGAATACGATATTCGGACTCACCGAATTATACTACTTGTGGACAACCTGCTCTTGGGAGTGCAACAATCAAAGTCGCAACAATTTTTTGGCGCCGTTGCCGGAGAAGTATAATTTAATTTCAAGTCTATTTAATTTTGTTTATAGTTTATTTTTTTATTTGAATTTTTATTGCTTTTGTGTGTTTTTATTCTTTTGCATTTGCATTTGCAAGAGCATTTGGTCACGTACACTTAGTGGTCGACTCATTCGAAATAACCCTTTATTTTTACAAAACATGGCGGAAGAACTCATCCAAGAAAATGAAGATGAAATTCAATCTCAACATGATCATGATAGACGAAGAACACTTAGAGATCACATGAATCCTACACGTACTAGTGCACCTTCATGTCTAGTTTTTCCCCCTGATGCATCTCATTTCAATTTTAAGCCTGGTATTATCCAACTTTTACTCAATTTTCATGGCTTAGATTTTGAAAATCCATACATGCATTTACGAGAGTTTGAAGAAGTGTGCAACACATATAATGATCTAAATTGTAGCATGAACACCATTCGACTTAAGCTTTTTCCTTTTTTTTAAAAAGATAAAGCTAAAACTTGGCTACAAAATCTTAGATCGGGATCCATTCGAACTTGGGATGAATTGCAACAACAATTTTTGAAAAAGTTTTTTCCATCTCATAGAACAAATTCTTTCAAAAGGCAAATCATCACTTTCACTCAAAAACAAGTAGAAATTTTTATCAGTGTTGGAATAGATACAAAGAACTGTTTAATCTTTGTCCACATCATGGTTTTGAAATTTGGAGAGTTTTTTCTCAATTTTATGAAGGCTTAACACCTAAAGATAGGCAAATGGTTGAATTTATGTGTAATGGAACATTTGAAGATAAAGATCCAATGAGGCAATTGAGTATCTCGATTCATTAGCTGAAAATGCTCAAAATTGGAACACTATAGATACAATCGAACCATCAAACAAGATTCAATCTCCCACATCTGGTGGAGGTATGTACACCCTCAAAGATGAACATGATCTCCAAGCTAGATTTACCTCTTTGGCAAGAAAAGTTGAGGCACTTGAATTGGAAAAAAAATGGTCAATTAAAAGCTATTCAAAAAATTGCGTGTCACATCTGTGATACAAGTGATCATTCTACAAAAGATTGTCCCACTTTTCCCTCTTTTAAAGAATGTCTCCATGAACAAGTCAATGTTTTGAACAATTTCAAAAAGCCAAATTTTGAACCATTTTCTCAAAATTACAATCCAGGTTGGCGAAATCATCCAAATTTTAGTTGGAGGAATGATAATGGTGCACAATTTCCACAACCACATTTTCAAAATCAACAAAATTTTCAAAATTATGCATGTTATGTTCCTCCACCTAAAAAGAATTTGGAAGATTTATTGAATTCTTTCATTGCAAAGCAAGTATCGATACTCAAACTGCTCAAACTATGACAGATTTGAAAGATACTCTTGCTAAATTTGCATCTGCACTTAATGTTCATGAAAAAGGTAAATTTCCTTCACAACCACAGCCTAATCCTAAGGATCATCATTCACAAACTGGAACTTCTGGAACTCAACCGATGGATCAGGTAAAATCTGTTATTACCCTTCGAAGTGGTAAGGTTGTTGAAAAATCCATTCCTGAACCTTGTGAAGATGATGATAAATCAACTCCAAAGGGTAAGGATGTGGTACCCATAACTTGCGAAGAGGAGGTTCAACAGATAGTGTCACCACCATTCCCTCATGCATTGAAAAATACAGAAAAATCAAATTTGAATTCTGATATATATGATATTTTTAAACAAGTAAAAGTTAATATTCCTTTATTAGATGCAATAAAACAGGTATCATCATATACCAAATTTTTGAAAGACTTGTGCACTGTGAAAAGAAAATTTAATGTGAAAAAGAAAGCATTTTTAGCCGAACAAGTAAGTGCAATCATTCAAAATAATAATAATTTGAAATACAAAGACCCTGGTTGTCCTATTATTTCATGTATTATTGAAGAATGAAAGATTAAAAAAGCCTTGCTTGATCTTGGAGCTAGTGTGAATTTACTTCCATATTCAGTCAAGAACTCAATCTAGGCGAGTTAAAATCTACTTTGGTAACACTTTTACTTGCCGATAGATCTGTTAAAGTGCCAAGAGGTATGGTAGAAAACGTGTTGGTCCAAGTTGATAACTTTGTATATCTTGTCGATTTCATAGTTTTAGATACACAACCTATCGAATATTGTAAAGCAATTCCTGTAATTTTGGGTCGTCCATTTTTAGCAACTTCTAATGCTCTTATAAATTGCAGGAATGGAATAATGAAGTTGTCATTTGGTCACATGACCTTGGAGCTCAAAATTTTTAATCTTTGTAAGCAACCACATGACAAAGGAGATGAAAGTGAAGATGAAAATCTTATTGAAACTCTTGTGGAAGTAAACATTCAAGAAGGGGAGTACTCGTGATCAATTAGATATTTGTTCAATTGAAACTGTTAAAAAAATATTGAAATTGATCTTGATAATTTTATCAGGTATCACTCGTTACCAGGATCAGAGAAAGAATTTGAGGAAAAATATGAGAACAAAAACGAACCACCCATATTGGAGTTAAAACCCTTGCCAGAAGAATTGAAATATGCATTTCTTGGAGAATATGAAAAATATCCGGTGATAATTTCTTCCAAACTAGCAAGTGATCAAGAAGATAATTATTTGATATGCTTAAAAGACATAAAAATGCAATTGGTTGGACACTAAAAGATCTCAAGGGCATTAATTGTAATGGCCGAGATTTTATGTCGTGTTAAATTACGATTATAGATTTTTAATCGAGACGATTATGAAAAGGCTAACCGAGACACGAAATGAGATCACGTATGAAAATTGATGTGCGAGAACAGTAGCATCGGCGCACCTGCGCGACTATATGCACGCACATGCACGAGGGTTCCAGTAGGGTTGGCGCACATGCACGACTTAAACTCGCGCACATGCGCGAGACAACCCGAGAGGAGGGTATTTTGAGCAGAAGCCTCGCGCATATGCGCCGAATAGGGCGCGCATATGCGCGAGTCGCGCATATGCGCGGAAAGTGGCCACGCATATGCGCGAGACGTGCAGTAGGTAAACCGACCCACTTGGCTTTTTGCATGTACGTTGGTATATATATATATATATATATATATATATATATATATATATATATATATACATGCAACTTTCTTCAGAAAGGAAAAAGAAATCGAAGCTCCGAGGAAGTTGGCTTTTAAATTTTAGAATTCGATGTTACGATCAATCCGTCCGTTATATTTTAAATCCGACTTCGGTACTGTGTTCCTTTCAACACAGGCTTCACCTGGACGTAAGTTTTACTACGTTTTGACATGTTTGGAAATTATGATGTTGTTAGACTTGAATACACGTCATATATGTTGTTCTTGACATGTTAGACAGCGTAGAATCGAAGTCAGATTAAGAAACGGACTGAATATGGAATTGTTATGAATTTCAGAATGAAATTGACTAGAAATGATATCAGATTGTACGGTGATTGATTGTAAATTATTGGAATTGGTTTAGACTGATATCATATTATCAGTATCGCAAGATTGTATTGTTGAACCGTCAGAATCTGATAAAACAGAGATGTTGTGATTTGATTAGAATATTGATACAGAATATTGATATTGTCATTACCAACAGTGACAGACTTTGAATCAAGACTTCGACTGTATCAGAGCGACAGCAAGAAAGGTATAAATAAATGTTTATTCGGGATTGCACAACTCGAGTTAGGTTTTGAGTTTCCCTAAATCACATACTTTATTTTATTGCATTGATATTTGCAGATTATCAGATTGATATGTTAATTTATTGACTTAGAGCAGAGTCAGAGGTTTAGTCTAGGGCAGATCAGCTTAGCTATGGCAGAACCGCCGAGTCTTTGTCAGAACCGCTGAGACTCTAGACTTACGGTGTATCAATGAGCTTAGATGTAGATCGACGTCTATTGTAGACATTCGATACAGCATACCAAAGTCTAAATTAGATTGGGATCCCTAGATTAGAAATAAGTTGAGATAAGATAACAAGACATTGTTTTAAATACAGATTCGTATTAATTCATGTAGTCAGATTGGATACATGTTTTTAATGATTGTTTATGCTTTTATATATGTTTTATATGATTGCATTGATACATTGTTTATACTGGGATATTTATATCTCACCGGAGTTATCCGGCTGTTGTCTTGTCTGTATGTGTGCATGACAACAGGTGGGACAGGTTCAGGGTGACAAAGGTGAAGAAAGATCGAGTAGCGTGGAGACTTCGGCCTTGGACTAGAGATAGGGTTTAAACACTTGATAGTTAGTGGTTGAACCTGAGATGTGTATGATTGTATATTTTATCAGAGTTATACTTTTATACTGATATGTGTATGAGTTTGATTCCATTACCTTCCGCATTTAAAAAAAAAATTAGACCCTGTTTATTATAATTGATTAATTAGTCCCAATGATGATTAAGAACTTGATTAGCGTCCGGGTCCCCACAACAGGTGGTATCAGAGCGATAGATCCTTTAGATTGAGATAGAAGAGGCTAGTGAGCGGGGTAGATTGAGGTTTTCTTTCCTGCTTTTGAATGCTAGCATGTCTTACTGCTTTAATACATGTTACTTGTTTATCTGATTTGATATAGTAATATGTTTTATTGAGATTGGATCAGTAATGATTCTAGATCAGCAGTAAGATGATCAGAGGAGGATTGAAACAGAATTGTGGTATTTGTTACTAATGTATTTGATTATCAGATATGCCTCCGAGACGAGTACCAGAACAGGGAAGTACATCAAATCCTCCAATGGATGTTTCCCTGACTCCAATGGAAACATTACTGAAACGATTTCAGTCATTTCATCCGCCAACCTTGAAAGGAACAGAGAACGCTGTAGAATGCGAGAGTTGGCTCGATGATATAGAGATGTTGTTCGAATCCTTGGAGTATACAGACGAGAAGAGAGTGAAATTGATTGGACACCAGTTACACGATGTTGCAAAGGACTGGTGGATTACGAGAAAGAGAGCCATGGAGCATAGAGGTACGACTATTACCTGGAATATATTCAGAACTGAGTTTTATCAACGATTCTTTCCAGTGTCATACCAAAAGGACAAGGGGGCGGAATTTGCCAATCTAAAGCAAGGACAGATGAACATAGAAGAATACGTGTCCAAATTCTCCACCTTGTTGAAATTTGCTCCACATGTGGCTGACAGCGAGGAAGCTACTGCCGACCAGTTCATCAATGGCCTGAACCCCTATATTTTCACATTGGTGAACACAGGGCGACCGAATAATTTTACTGACGCCTTGAACAGAGCTAAGGGAGTAGAAGCCGATCTGATGAGACAGAAAAGTGCTTCATTTGTGCCTCCAGCACCGAGACCACAGCAACCACCTCCCAGATTTGAGGGTGGCAGTAGCAGTGGAAGAAAGAAAGAATTTTTGAAAGCCAGAGGAAAGCAATTCAAGAAATCTGGCAGTAGTTCTTCTAGCTCCGGTGGTTCCAGACAGATCCAGAGTTACACTGGAGTTTATTGCAAGACTTGCGGAGGAAGACATGCAACTGAACAATGCCAGGGAGTGACTGGTAGTTGCAACATCTGTAACCAGCCGGGACACTTTGCTAAAGTGTGTCCCCAGAGAGGTTCCCAAAGATCTCAAGGGGCCGAGTCATCAGGATCAGCAGCACAGACTGAGAGACGATCAGCTGCTGTCCACACATTTCAGCCAGCGCCAGCTCAGTCACAGCAGAGGCCAGGAGGAAGCCAGACGGGTAGCCAGCCTCCTAGACAGCAGGTCAGAGTATTCGCTTTGACAGAGGAGCAGGCCCAGGAAGCACCAGATGATGTTGTGGCAGGTAACTGTTCTTTATGTGGTTACCCTGCTTATGTATTAATTGATACCGGTGCTTCACACACATTTATTTCTGAACGATTTGCATTAAGTCATGCATTGCCTGTAGAGTCTTTAGCTACTGTAGTGTCTGTCTCTTCGCCTTTGGGGACAGGTTTGATATCCGTAAATTATGTTAAGCATTGTATGCTACAGTATGACGGGCATGAGATTGAGTTAGATTGCATCGTACTTAGATTGTTTGACTTTGATTGTATTATCGGTATTGATATGCTGACCAAGTACAGAGCTACAGTTGATTTTTTCCACAAAATAGTGAGATTCATACCAGATATGGCTGAAGAGTGGAAATTTTACGGTAAGGGTTCTAGATCGAGAATTCCTTTAATATCCGTATTATCTATGACTCGATTGTTACAGAAAGGAGCAGAAGGATTCCTTCTATATTCAGTAGATTTACTGAAGTCGAGTCCAGCATTGGCAGACCTGCCAGTGGTACGTGAGTTTGATGATGTCTTCCCAGATGAGATCCCGGGATTACCTCCAGTTAGAGAGATAGACTTCAGCATTGAATTGATGTCAGGTACAGTGCCGATCTCTAGAGCTCCGTACAGAATGGCACCAGTTGAATTGAAAGAATTGAAGAATCAGCTGGAAGACTTACTGGCCAAGGGGTACATCAGACCGAGTGTTTCTCCTTGAGGTGCTCCAGTACTGTTTGAGAGAAAGAAAGACGGTTCGATGAGACTCTGTATCGACTATCGGCAACTGAACAAGGCAACGATAAAGAATAAATATCCTTTGCCTCGTATTGATGATTTATTCGATCAGTTGCAGGGTTCTTCAGTATATTCCAAGATCGATTTGAGATCGGGATACCATCAGCTGAGAGTCAGAGATTCTGATATCTCAAAGACAACATTCAGAACCAGGTATGGACACTATGAATTTATTGTCATGCCATTTGGTTTGACGAATGCTCCAGCTGTATTTATGGGATTGATGAACCATATTTTCCAGAAATATCTCGATGATTTTGTGATTATTTTCATCGACGATATTTTGATTTATTCAAAGAATATGAGTGAGCATGCTGAGTATTTAAGAACTGTGTTGCGAATTTTAAGGGCTAAGAAATTATATGCTAAACTGTCAAAATGTGAGTTTTGGTTAAGACAGGTAGTATTTCTGGGTCATATTATATCCGGAGATGGGATATCGGTGGATCCCAGTAAAGTGGAAGCCGTGATTTCTTGGCCAAGACCGACGTCAGTACCCGAAATTCTCAGTTTCATGGGTTTAGCAGGATATTACCGCCGTTTTATTAAAGATTTCTCGAGTATAGCTAAACCAATTACTCAGTTGACTCAGAAGAATGCTCCATTTGTTTGGTCTGAAGAATGCGAGACCAGTTTTCTGGAGTTGAAAAAGAGGTTGACCAGTGCCCCAGTGTTGACTATTCCATCCGGTACTGGTAATTTTGTGGTTTATTGCGACGCTTCTCACAGAGGGTTGGGATGTGTGCTGATGCAACGAGGGCATGTTATTGCTTATGCCTCAAGACAACTTAAACCACATGAGACCCGTTATCCAATTCATGACCTTGAATTGACAGCCATTGTCTTTGCATTAAAGATATGGCGACATTATCTTTACGGGGAGAAGTTTGATATATATTCTGATCATAAGAGTTTGAAATATCTGGTTTCACAATCCGAATTGAATATGATACAGCGAAGATGGCTTGATTTGCTTAAAGATTTTGATTGTGAAATCAAATATTATCCAGGAAAGTCTAATGCAGCAGCAGACGCACTGAGTCGAAAGGTATGTTCTTTATCCTTATCGACGATTGGTGTTTCAAATTTGATAGAATACTGCTGTTTGTCTGGATTAGCATTTGAAAAAGATTATAGACCGTTGAGACTCTATATAGTGCAAGTAGAACCAGATTTGATCTTAAGAATTAAGGCAGCTCAGAAAGTTGATCAGAATGTACAGAAATCAGTAGCGATGGTCAGAACAGGGCATCGATCGGAGTATCAAGTACAGGATAATGTATTGTATGTGAATAATCGTCTGGTTTTGCCGAATTTTTCAGATTTGAGACGACAGATATTGTCAGAAGCGGACAACAGTCGATTCAGTATTCATCCTGGTGGCAGAAAGATGTACAACGATTTGAAAAGACAGTTTTGGTGGAAACAAATGAAGACTGACATTGCCGAATTTGTTTCCAAATGTCTGAATTGCCAACAGGTGAAAGCAGAGAGAAAGAAACCAGGAGGTTTATTACAGAGTTTGTCCATTCCTGAATGGATATGGGATCACATTTCCATGGATTTTGTGACGCAGCTACCGCGTTCTTCCCGAGGTTGTGATGCGATTTGGGTCGTTATTGACAGATTGACCAAATCCGCATGTTTTATTCCGTACAAGATGACGTACAGATTTGACCAGATGGCAGAGATCTATGTCAGAGAAGTGGTCAGATTACATGGAGTGCCGAAGTCTATCGTATCAGACCTTGATCCTCGATTTACTTCGCACTTCTGGCAGAGTTTATTGCAGGCTCTCGGTACGAAGTTACATCTGAGTACCGCATATCATCCACAGACCGACGGACAGTCAGAGCGGACTATCCAAACACTGGAGGATATGATGAGAGCAGTAGTGCTAGATTTTGGCACTATTTGGCAAGATGCATTGCCTCTTTGTGAGTTTTCGTACAACAACAGCTATCAGACGAGTATTGAAATGGCACCATTTGAAGCGTTGTACGGAAAGAAGGATGATATCTCTAAAGTACCTGAGATTGGACCTGATATGATCAGAGATATGACAGAAAAAGTGAAGATAATTCGGAAGAAAATGAAGGCAGCACAAGACAGACAAGCCAAATATGCCAATGTTCGACGTTGACCGTTGGTATTTGAGGTAGGAGACCGAGTATTTCTAAAGATTTCACCTTTCAGAGGAGTTGTCAGATTTGGCAAGAAAGGGAAACTGTCTCCACACTACAACAAAAACGCCAAACGACAACGGATAAACGTAGGCCATTTTCGACTGTTGTAACTGAGGGTGTTGTTGAAAGTATCTTCAACGACAACGGTTTTAAACCGTTGTCTTTTCTACCAACGACAACGGTTTTGCAACGGTGTTAAACCGTTGTATTTTCTATCAACGACAACGATTTTGCTATTAAAATTTGCGACGACAATGAAAACCGTCGCAAATAAAACCGTTGTCGTAGCAGCATTTTGCGACGGTTTTTTTAAAACCGTCGCTAATATTTATTGCGACGGTTTTAAAACCCGTCGCTAAATGTAGCGACAGTATTTATTTTAAAATACTGTCGCTATTTTGCGACGATTTTTAAGTCCGTCGCTAATATTTTACGTAAAATAAAAAAAAAATTAAGAATTTTATAAATTTGTATTGTGAATTGGTACAATCTTGTAAGAGATAAAAACTTTAAATGTCGTGAAGTAATAAAATCGTGTAAAAGATAAAATTTTAATTGTTTTGAAATGATAAAAAAATCGTGTAAGAGATAAAAATTTTAAGTGTTGTGAAGTGATAAAATTGTGTAAGTGATAAAAATTTTAAGTGTTATGAAGTTGTAAAATCGTGTAAATGAGAAAAAATTTAAGTTTGGTGAAGTGAAGTGGAAGAAAATGGAGTGAATTTGTATGTATTTATAGAGAGTGGTGGAAGAAAATGGGGGGAGAAATAGGCGGGATTGAATTTTTTAAATCTGCGACGGGTTTTGTCTTAAGCGTCGCTAAATTTAGCGACAGACGTTTTGCATACCGTCGCTATAATCAATATAGCGACGGTTTTACATGAAGCTGTCGCAAAATATAGCAACGGTTTTTGTTTAAACCGTCGCTAATATGAATGTAGCGATGGTATGTATATAACCGTCGCTACAAATGGAGGGAAAACAAGGCGGGATCGAATTTTTGAAATTCGCGACGGGATTTGGCTAAACCATCGCTAAAATGAGTTTAGCGACGGTATATATGAAACCGTCGCTAATTTACGTTGTGTTTTGTCCTAAAACCGTCGCTAAAACCGTCGCTAATTAACGTTGTGTTTTCTTAAACCGTTGTCGATTGTCTAAAAATACACGCTACAAATTATTTTAAAAAATTCTACGACAACGGTTTTTTAAAAACCGTTGTCGTAGCTCGAAAAAAACCGCTAATAGACAACGGTTTGAAAAAACCGTTGTCATTGTCCAAAAAAACACAATAATAGACAACGGTTTTAAAAACCGTTGTCGTAGGCCAAAGAAGAAACGCTAATAGACAACGGTTTTTAAAAACCGTTGTCGTAGCAAAAAAAAAACCGCTAATAGACAACGGTTTTTAAAAACCGTTGTCGTAGCCCAAAAAAAACACGCTAATAGACAACGGTTCTATGAACCGTTGTTATTGACCCTAAAACCGTTGTCTTTGACCCCCCAAAGACAACAGTTGTTTAAAACCGTTGTCTTTGATCCCAAAAAGACAACGGTTTTGGCTAAAACCGTTGTTAAAAACTCTACGACAACGGTTTTGCACAAAAACCGTTGTCGTATGTGTGTTGTTGTATGTGGTTTTTCTTGTAGTGCCACGATACATTGGGCCTTATGAAATTCTTGAGAAGATAGGAGATCGTGCCTATCGACTTGCTTTACCGCCTTCATTATCTGGGATACATGATGTCTTTCATGTATCGTTGTTAAGGAAATATCTTCCTGATGCTTCACATGCTATTCAACCAGACGAGGCCGAACTGGATAAGATGTTGAGATATATGGAAAAACCGATTCAGATTATTGATCGTAAAGAAAAACAGCTCAGAACGAAGACTATTCCACTTGTAAAAGTTCAATGGACTCGTCATGGCACTGAAGAAGCAACTTGGGAGACTGAATCAGATATGAGACAAGAATTCCCAGAGTTGTTTCGATAATGTAAATTTATTATACAGTTTTGTATATATATATTCCTTATTGATACGATTGAATGTTTGTGATTTCGAGGACGAAATCGTATCTTAGGGGGGGAGAAATGTAATGCCCGAGATTTTATGTCGTGTTAAATTACGATTATAGATTTTTAATCGAGACGATTGTGAAAAGGCTAACCGAGACACGAAATGAGATCACGTGTGAAAATTGATGTGCGAGAACAGTAGCATCGGCGCACATGCGCGACTATATGCACGCACATGCGCGAGGGTTCCAGTAGGGTTGGCGCACATGCGCGCCTTAAACTCGCGCACATGCGCGAGACAACCCGAGAGGGGGGTATTTTGAGCAGAAACCTCGCGCATATGCGCCGAATAGGGCGCGCATATGCGCGGAAAGTGGGCGCGCATATGCGCGAGACGTGCAGTAGGCACACCGAGCCACTTGGATTTTTGCATGTACGTTGGTATATATATATATTTATATATATATATATATATATATATATATATATATATATATATATATATATATATATATATATACATGCAACTTTCTTCAGAAAGGAAAAAGAAATCGAAGCTCCGAGGAAATTGGCTTTTAAATTTTAGAATTCGATTTTACGATCAATCCGTCCGTTAGATTTTAATTCCGACTTCGGTACTATGTTCCTATCAACACAGGCTTCACCTAGACGTAAGTTTTACTACGTTTTGACATGTTTGGAAATTATGATGTTGTTAGAATTGAATACACGTCATATATGTTGTTCTTGACATGTTAGACAGCGTAGAATCGAAGTCAGATTAAGAAACGGGCTGAATATGGAATTGTTATGAATTTCAGAATGAAATGGACTAGAAATGGTATCAGATTGTACGGTGATTGATTGTAAATTATTGGAATTGGTTTAGACTGATATCATATTATCAGTATCGCAAGATTGTACTGTTGAACCGTCAGAATCTGATAAAAGAGAGATGTTGTGATTTGATTAGAATATTGATACAGAATATTGATATTTTCATTGCCAGATTGAACAGTGACAGACTTTGAATCAAGACTTCGACTGTATCAGAGCGACAGCAAGAAAGGTATAAATAAATGTTGATTCGGGATTGCACAACTCGAGTTAGGTTTGACTTGAGTTTCCCTAAATCACATACTTTTTTTTATTGCGTTGATATTTGCAGATTATCAGATTGATATGTTAATTTATTGAATTAGAGCAGAGTCAGAGGTTGAGTCTAGGGCAGATCAGCCTAGCTAGGGCAGAACCGCAGAGTCTCTGTCAGAACCGCTGAGACTCTAGACTTACGGTGTATCGATGAGCTTAGATGTAGATCGACGTCTATTGTAGAAATTCGATACAGCATACCAAAGTCTAAATTAGATTGGGATCCCTAGATTAGAAATAAATTGAGATAAGATAACAAGACATTGTTTTAAATACAGATTCGTATTAATTCATGTAGTCAGATTGGATACATGTTTTTAATGATTGTTTCTGCTTTTGTATATGTTTTATATGATTGCATTGATACATTGTTTATACTGGGATATTTATATCTCACCGGAGTTATCCGGCTGTTTTCTTGTCTGTATGTGTGCATGACAACAGGTGGGACAGGTTCAGGGTGACAAAGGTGAAGAAAGATCGAGTAGCGTGGAGACTACGGCCTTGGACTAGAGATAGGGTTTAAACACTTGATAGTTAGTGGTTGAACCTGAGATGTGTATGATTGTATATTTTATCAGAGTTATACTTTTATACTGATATGTATAGGAGTTTGATTCCATTACCTTCCGCATTTTTAAAAAAAAAATTTAGACCCTGTTTATTATAATTGATTAATTAGTCCCAATGATGATTAAGAACTTGATTAGCGTCCGGGTACTCACATTAATCCACTAATTTTCACTCACAAAATTCACTTAGAAGAAAATGCAAAAACATCTCAACAACCACAAAGGAGATTAAATCCACACATGAAAGATGTTGTGAAAACTGAAGTTCTCAAAATACTTGATGTTGGGATTATCTACCCTATTTCTGATAGTAAGTGGGTAAGCCCAACAGAAGTAGTTCCAAAAAAATCTGGCATCACAATGATAAAAAATGAAAAAGGTGAATTGTTAACAAGTCAAGTCCCATCTAGTTGGCGGATGTGTATTGATTATAGAAAATTAAATGAAGCCACTAGAAAAGATCATTTTCCATTAACATTTTTGAATCAAATTTTAGAAAGAGTAGCAGGTCATCCATACTACTGTTTTTTTTTTTTATGGATATTCAGGTTATTATCAAATTCCCATTGCACTCGAAGATCAAGATAAAACTACATTCACATGTCCTTTTGGAACATTTGCATTTAGAAGGATGACATTTGGATTATGTAATGCCCCAGCCACATTTCAAAGATGTATGCTAAGCATTTTTAGCGACATGGTTGAAAATTGTTTGGAGATTTTCATGGATGATTTAACTGTTTTTGGGAATACATTTGATAATTGTCTTGAAAATTTGGAAAAAGTTTTAAAAAGATGCGAGGAAAAATGTCTTAATTTAAATTGGGAAAAATGTCATTACATGATTACTTCTGGGATTGTTCTAGGACATTTCGTGTCATCTCATGGAATTGAAGTTGATAAAACCAAAGTTGATGTCATTGCGAATTTACCCCCTCTAAAAACCATTAAAGAAATTCGCTCATTTTTGGGACATGCTGGATTTTATAGGAGATTTATAAAAGACTTTAGTTCAATCTCTAAACTCATTTGTAACCTCTTAACAAAAGAAACTGCACTTGAGTGGACTCAAGAATGTCAAAATGCTTTTGATAAAATCATTCGACATTTAACATCAGCTCCTATCATGCAACCTCCTGATTGGTCTTTACCATTTGAAATCATGTGCAATGCGAGTGATTATGCAGTCGATGTATTACTGGGTCAAAGAAGAAACGGTAAGCCTTACATGATATATTATGCAAGTAGAACTTTAAACAATGATCAAATGAATTACTCCACAACTGAAAAAGAACTACTTGCTGTAATATTTGCATTAGATAAATTTCGTTCTTATTTGATTGGATCAACGACTATTGTGTTTACTGATCATTCTGCTATTAGATATTTGTTGACCAAACAGGATGCAAAGACACGACTGATACGATGGATTTTGTTGCTCCAAGAATTGACATTGTGATTGAAGATAAAAAAAGGAACCGAGAATGTCGTAGCCGATCATTTATCGAAACTAGTAACAAGATCATCTTGTGAAATGACACCAATTTACGATAATTTTCCTGATGAACATCTATTTTCAGTTACTACTACACCTTGGTTTTCTAACATAGTAAATTTTCTCGTGTCAGGAAAAATGCCACCGCAATGGAGTTCTCAAGATAAAAGAAAATTTTTGAATGAGGTAAAATTTTTTATAGGGATGATCCGTATCTGTTCAAGTATTGCCCAGATCAAATTTTTCGATGTTGCATACAAAACAAAATGGTAAGTAGTGTCATTAAATTGTCATTCAGAAGCATGCGGAGAAAATTTTTCTTCAAAGAAAACGGTTGCAAAAATTTTGCAGTGTAGATTTTATTGGCCCACTTTGTTTAAAGACACCCACTAAATCTGCAAGATCTGTGAAAATTGTCAAAAATTGGGTGCGATTTCAAAAAGAAATATGATGCCTTTGAATCCTATCATTGAAATTGAAATTGAAATCTTTGACTGTTGGAGAATTGATTTTATGAGACCTTTTTCACCGTCGTTTGGATACTTGTATATTTTAGTTGCAGTTGATTATGTTTCCAAATGGATAGAGGCAATTCCATGTCGAACAAATTATCATAAAATCATCATCAAATTTTTGAAAGAAAATATTTTTAGTAGATTTGGAATTCCTCGAGCCATGATAAGTGATGGGAGAACTCACTTTGTTAATAAATCATTTGCTTCATTAATGAAAAAATATGGAATTACTCACAAAGTAACTACTCCTTATCATCCTCAAACAAATGGGCAAGTTGAATTAGCTAATAGAGAGATAAAGAAAATTTTTGAAAAAACTGTTAACTCAAATAGAAAAGATTGGTATCTGCGACTTTATGATGCACTTTGGGTATATCGAACAACTTTTAAAACATAATTGAATATGTCTCCCTATAGGTTGGTTTACGGAAAACATTGCCATTTGCTTGTGGAATTGGAACATAAAGCTTATTGGGTGATCAAAACTTTTAATTCAAGCATGGATGATTGCAACAAATTGCGCAAATTGCAACTTAATGAACTTGATGAACTCAGAAATGATGCGTATGAGAATTCAACGATTTATAAAGCAAAAATCAAATTATTTCATGATAAGACAATTCATATAAAATCTTTTGAGAATGGTAAAAAAGTTTTGCTTTATAATTCTCGACTTCACATATTCTCAGGAAAATTACGATCTAGATGGACAGGACCATATGTTGTAAAGCATGTGTATCCTTATGGAGCTGTGGATATTGAAAATCCTAAAAATGGTGATATTTTTAAAGTGAATGGACAAAGTCTTAAACATTTTTGGAAAATGAAATATTTCAAGAAGAGTTTATTTCCCTTTCTGATCCTTAAATTTTTATGTTGCATTTAATTTTGTTTGTTTTTATTTCAGGTTTCCTTAATCTTTTTATTTTCCCGGTTAAATGGCGGATAACGGTACTCCGTGACTCTCATAGTCGGTTAAATCAGTTTCCCACAATTGCTGATACAAAAATAAAAAAATCATTTTTTTTCTTTTCAAAATGGCTGAAAATCTCTCAAAAATTTGTAAATATTTTACCTCTGTTTCTGAAAATGTTCTAAGAAAAATTTATGCAGGTAGGTGTGAAAGATTGAGATTGTTAATGCGAAAAGGAATTTCAGAATATATTCGTCTTGTAATAGAAGCTAAGGTCCGATTAGGAGGAGAAGTTCCACAATCATTGCTCATTCGGTATTTGCCTGGATTAGGAAAAAGCACTTATACGAAAAAACGAAGGGCCAAAAAGTTAGGGGTTTGTCATAAGTGTGCAAATGGACTTGTGACAAACGATGCAGATCTTTGGGATGTGTTTCCGATAACAGAGAAGATAAAATTGGTTTTATTAAGAATGGGCTGAGTAAGGAGTCTTTAGATAACATCTTATTGACTCTTGAGACGCATTCTAGTGGACATGTGCATATTGAACTTCTCCGTTTATGGAAACAATTTCAAGATTAGTGTCATAGTCTTGGGAATCCAACTAAAAATAACCATGTTTGCCAATTTATAAGAAAATTGGATGGGAAGCATATCCTCGACTTATAGAAGGCGTTGAAGCCGTTTCTGGATGCAAAACCAGAGGAAAATTGTGAGCCACAATCACACTACTGTTTATATGTATGTGTGTCATTATTATTTTTATTGTTATTCTGCTTACAGCTATGACCCATAGTTTTGTCATGATAACATATTACCCCATAAAATCTCTCATCTTTCTCTCTATTTTCGCAGACAAAAAAGAAAGTAAAAAAATGGTTGGATCCTCTGCACAAACATTGAAAAATATTTGTGTATTTTGTGGGTCGAGTTCTGGAAAAAATGAAGTATTTGTAGAAGCAGCGAATAATCTTGGAAAGATATTGGCTGAGAGAAAAATTCACTTGGTATATGGGGGAGGTAATATTGGGTTAATGAGATCTGTTTCAACATCTACGCATCTTTGAGGTAGTCAGGTTTTATGTATTATTCCTACAGCTTTAGCTGAAGGAAATATTACAGGTGTTACGATTGGGGAGAAATTAAAAGTTTCTTCTATGTATGAAAGAATCACCAAAATGATTGAAATTTCTGATGCTTTTATCGCACTACCAGGTGGTTTTGGTACATTAGAAGAAATTTTTCACACTGTTTCTTGGGCTCAACTTAATATCCATAATAAATCTGTGGGCCTGTTGAATAACAATAATTATTATGACAGTTTGTTGACATTTATTGATAAAGCTGTGGAACAAAATTTCATTTCAGAAAATTCACGACGGATGCTCATATGTGCTTCGAATGCCGACCAATTAATTGATGATCTGGAAGCTTTTGTTCATAAGCCTAATCCGATGATAACAAATATTAATTGGTCGCAATCAAGCAGTAAGAAAAGAAAGTTGGATCATTGATTCAAAAATCGTGGATTGGTTTGCGTTTGTTTCAGTTTGTTATCTTCAATAAAATTTCAGGTGATATCTCTTTCATTATGTGCTCTTTATTAATAGTTATTTTGACATTAGGAACAATTTCATATTCTGATTGGGGGGAGAACAAACTTAAAAATTAAAAAAAAAAATTATTTTAAAATAAAAACATGTTTATTGTTTGTATCTTAGTAATTTTGCAAGAGTATCATACCTTACATGTTTGAAAGGTTTAGATTTGAAATTGTATTAAGCTATCTAAGGATGTTTAAATTTTTTTTTGAAAAAAAAAGTCAATTTTAATATTTTGATCACTATAAAAATATGATTTATGAAATCTTTTTGAATGATTAACCATTGTGATAAAATCAGTTATTAAAGTATATGTCCCAAGATATACCTGATAAGAGTGCCTAAAATTTTTAAACACACACATATTTTTTGAGTGAGTGGAGAGGATTGAGAAAACAGTTTGCGAGCCTTTATTAATCATCAGAGAGGCTATCTATTGTTTAGATCTTGTGTTCTTATTTTGAAAAAAAATTGATATTTCCTGAAAAAGAAAAAAAAGAAAAAAAAAGAAAGATGTTGAAGATCTATGTAATTTTTAAGTTATATGCTGCGACCCATTTATCTCTCATAAAAATACAAATAAAAAAAGAAAAAAAAAAGAAAGAAAGAGAGAAATACATTGTAAAAATTAAATAAATATGTGGTCAAGAAGCATAAACTTAGTCTGATTCCATGATGTAAAAGAAAAAAAAAATCAAGAAAAAAATATATAATAAGAACAACTGGATTTTGAATCAATGGATTTCTTATGTTTTGATTAGTTTGGCTCGTTTGTCTATCTGCATTCTGTAAACCATTTTCCTGAGCATTTATCTGTATTCTAACTCCATGGGAGAAATCATTCCCATAAATTGAAACACTTATTAACCTGTGAGGATATGGAGTTGAGACTCTTACTAGGAATTTCTGAAGGCCATGTACATTTAACTACCTGAAAATAAGCTGTGAATTGATCAGTTCAGATTATTTCATAAATTATAATTATAATGATCTTGATATTACTTTGACAGTTTTCAAATTTAATTTAAACAGTTGGATAGTTCTGATTACATTTCTATTTAAATTAATCAATATGTTTTTTGTTGATATTAACGCTTAAATTGCTATGGACTAACAATAAGCTCGTTGGGAGTGTGATAAAGATAAAAAATTGTATATTAATTAAATTTTTTATAATATAAATATATAGTTTTTTTTATTAAATGTTTAAATATTATATGTTTTATAATAAATTGTATAAAATATAAGTTGTTGTGTAATTATAAGTTTTTACTATTTTTTACAGGTTCGATAAAACAAGAATAAACTTGGCGTTGCAAATGGATTAAGATGATTCTTGGACCTGTAGAAATTTGATGTTAATATCTACAATATTGGTGGCAAGCATGAGATAAAAATCTTCTCACAAATGGGATCAAATTAAGCAACAACTAAAGTTACCAAAGAAGTGACAGTTTTACCATGCTCTAGTATTTTAACCATATCTCTCAAATTACTTGGTCAAAAGGTTAAAAAAAATACCACAATTCAAACAACTCAGATATCTACATATTTGTTTTTATGTGGAGAAGAAAATTCGGATGGGAAGATTTTCAAAAGTGATGTGTATTAAAATATTAATTTCTTGGAAGACCAATGAAGACTTATGTATAAAAAATAATATTTTATTTATGGTTGTCTTCCCAAATTTGGCTATAAATAGGGGTGCATTGTAATTTATTGAGATATCAGTCATTTTATGAACAAACCTTTGAGTCCATAATTGTAATGCCCAAGAATTATAGAATTGATAAGACAAGATTATGAGATGTTGCATGGACAGAAAATTTGAATTTTGAAAATTGATGGACCGCACCCGCGGTGAGGAAGAGACCGCACTCGTGGTGGAGTGGCAGTAAGGTGGAGTATTTTTACAGTAGCAACACCGCACCCGCGGTGCCAGACAGAGCGCACCCGCGGTGTGGCTACAGTAGACAGAGCGCACCCGCTGTAATAATCAGAGCGCACCCGCGGTGCAACGTGCAGTATGAAGTTTTAGCCTTTTGTTTGCCATGCAACTGAGCTATATATATATATGCATCTGATTCTCATGATTTCAGAAGAAGAAATCGTGAGTTTCCTCTCAAGCCTCTCTTTAGAGCTTTCCATTGATGTAAATTAGGATTTTGAGATATCCGTGTATCAGAATTTGAATCAGAAAGCAGTATCGTATTCCTCTTTCTACGGGCTACACAAAGACGTAAGTTTTATCACGTTTTGAGATATTTTGGAAATATTATGTTGTCAGAACTGAATTTAATTCAGATATGGTGTTTCTACTACCGTAAGTATTGTATAATCGAAGTCAGATTGACGAATAGACTGTTTATACAATTGTTATGAATTTCGAAATATATTGATTGAGATTGAACCTTAGATTTGTATTGTTCTTGATTCAAGAATAGAGAGATGATTATTCTTATGTGTTCTGGATAGATTATTCAGTATATTTGTGAAATCAGATCGAAGAAATTATACCGTATGTCTGTGTTATGAATTCCAGCATCTCTTGAGTTGAAATTGATAGATATTGATATACTGGAATTAGAAGAATGATGATATGGTATTGATTATGAATTTGGATGTGACATCTGTGATGTTGAGATTAACGGGATTACAAGACTGTATTGATATGCTGTCGAAACATCAGTTGATGTAGATTGATTGAGATTCATTGTTATATCGTTGACATTGATCAGATTGTGTACCGATTGGAGTATTGATCAGAACATGTCTCGAATTGAGTTATATACTGATATGGTATTTATATGATTGTCATTATCAGGTTTGGATATGGACAGATTGGGATACGAGACTTCGTCTTCATCAGATCGCGAAGAGAAATGTATAAATTGATGTTTATTGGGAGATCGACTTGAGTTAGATTCTACTCGAGTTTCCCTAAACCACATACTTGTATGGTATTGATTTTATACCTTTATGTTTTAATGATTATGTTTATTCTACTGAGATATGAAGTAGAAAGCGGAGAGCTATTGAATAAGAGTCACTGACAGAGGGGCCAGACTATGACAGAGACGTCACTGACCCATTGCACATTGTCAGACTAGGTATAGTCTTGGTAGATACTCCAAGACACCGGACGTTTGGTCGTATCGATGTGATTATGAGTAGAGTAGCTCTTATCATAGATATTCGATACAGCGAGGGCCAAGTCCGTAAATAGAAACGTATCAATTTCAACCACCCCGAATGTAAGAGATAGGTGGGAGATTTGTTACATTCCTATTCACTGGGATCCCTAGATTAGAATGAGAGATGAGTTGAGTCCTAGATATTGAGACTAGATTTGATTTACAGACCTGTATTGATTATGTTTCGTAGAGTACGATTCATGTTTTATTTACAGATTAATATTGATACATGTTGTTTGATTTTAGATACATGTGCAAAGATATAATGCATGCTTCTATGTTAATTCAGTTAATTCCATGTATACATTGTTTATACTGGGATTTATTCTCACCGGAGTTATCCGGCTGTTGTCTTGTTTGTATGTGTGCATGACAACAGGTGGGACAAGATCGGGGTCAAGAAGATGACGAGAGAAGACGAGTTTAGAGTGGTGATTCCGGACTTATTGTAGACTTAGTTTAATACTTGAAATTTAGTAGTTAAACCTTAGATTAGTTTGAGTGAGTATTGTACATTATTGTACTTTTATACTGAGATGTATATTAGATTGATGCCATTACCCACTACAAGAAAAATGATTTTCTTCAGCACGTTATCAACAGCGTGCATTAAAAGCACGCTGCGAATAGTGCTTTTAACGGCGTGCATAATATGTGCGCTGTTAATATTGTTGTACTTACAGAAATAACGGCGTGCATCAAAAGCACGCTGCGGAAAGTAATATCTGCGCATACTCTGCACGCCGTTAGTAGACTAAACCATAGCGTAAATCGCACGCCGTCAATAGTGTCAAACTTAAGACGGCTTTCAACTTTACAGCGTGCGTCGCAGCGTGCAATTTCGCGGCGCATATTGCACGCCGCGGAAACCCACTTTTCTTGTAGTGACCTTCCGCACTTGTACTTTAAAAAGAAAAATTTTTAGACCCTGTTTTATATTAATTGATAATTAAATCCCAAAGATGATTAAGAAAATGATTAGCGTCCGGGTCCCCACAACAATATTTCTCTCTTTGTTTTTCCTTTATTTCTTCATTTAAATATAATTAGCATGTTAAATTCATATTCAAAGTTTTACACTTTGAATAATGAGTAGCTAACTTCCCAAAGTTGAGCTGAAAAGGTGAAACTATTGGCATGATAATAAGGTTATTAAAAAGTAAGAATCTATGTTTTATATTATTTAATCATTATTTATTGTTTATGTTATATTTATTTATTTAAGTATTATTATACCCTATTTATAAGTGGGAGTTTTGATTTATTGTTGGTATATGTTACACTCAATTCTTGGAGCCATTTAAATGTTAGTTTGGTATTACCAACCATTTAAAGTGGATGCCTTGATTTATTATATATGAATATATCATAATATTAATTTATTGGTACCATTTAAATGTTTGTTTGGTTTTACCAACCATTTAAAGTGGATGCCTTGATTTATTATATATTAATATCATAATATTAATTTGTTGGTACCATTTAAATGTTTGTTTGGTTTACCAACCTTTTAAAGTGGGAACCTTGATTTATTGTTTACAAATTTATATATAGCACAATAAATACTTGACAACATTTACAAGTTTTGGTATATATTATATACTTATAAGATAATAATATATAACATAATAAAAATATGATTATTTAATATATATTGGAACCATTTTATTATGTGGCTTTCAATAATTTTCATTAATGTTAACTTTATTAAAATACCAAGAGTGGATCCTTTAATCTCAACTACTTAAATTAAAATTTGAACAATTAAAAATTACCAATTAAAGATTCAAACCATTAAAAAAATACAAAAAAAAAAAATACAAAAACAAAAAGACATTGCAGTGGACTTGTAATTACCTTAGCTTCCCAGTGGATACGATATTCGGACTCACCGAATTATACTATTTGTGGACAACCTTCTCTTGGGAGTGCAACAATCAAAGTCGAAACAATAGGTAAAATCTTAAAACATCCTATGAATGTCATTTTGTGTTTTCTTGTATTTTCTACACACTATAGTTTAGAGTGATCGATTTTCTTGATAGAAAAATAATTTTGAAACTTCCATTGCGCAAGCGGTCACCTTAACCGATCCCCTTCCATCGAAATCTTATCTAAAGCCCGGAAGGCATCAGGTCCCAACATATTATCTTACTGAGTCAGGGAGATATTAGGCCCTAACACCTTATCTAAAGCACGGGAGGCATCAGGCCCATGTATTTTATCTTATTAAGTCTAGGATGTATGAAGCCTCCAAACATCTTATCTAAAGTTTGGGAGGCATGAGGCCCCGACATTTTATCTTATCAAGTTTGGGAATCATGAGGTCCCGGTATTTTATCTTATCTGGGAGGCACAGGGCCCCGATCCCACCTCTATTGGCTGCCCTGGGGGCCCAACTGTTGTTCGAGGAGGAATGACAGACTTCCTCTCTCATGTCTAAGGAGTTCAAACTGGTCGTCGAAGATAAAACTTATTCTTTATTCCAGGCCAGCTTCGACAAGTGAAAGGAACAGTTTGAAAAGTCCGGTCTTCTTCCGGCTGATAAGGAGGACTTCCCGGATTTCAATCGGGACATCAACTCGATCCCGAACGTAGATGATGGAAGGGGCAGGAGAGAAGGACACTAATGCTGCCGGGTCTGAGATCTCGAAGAATATAGAATAGGTTTTGTAATTTCATGATAAAAATTGAGAATCTTTTTTTTCCCCGATCCTGAACATGACAAGTGTAGGGACCCGAATGTTCAGGATCCCGAACATTCGGGATCCTGTCGGGTGGGGATGTGATATCCCGATTTTTTTTTTAAAATCTCTCGAGACCTATAATTCAGTGGTCAAATACTCAAATATAGGAAAATCAATCCTGCAACACAACAAAATAGCAAGTACACTTGTAACGCCCCAGATTTGACGACTGTCCTCACTGTACCAAGACGAGTCTTTTCAGCGTGCTTATGTCCTCACTCACACGCACCCTAGGAAACTTCCCAGGAGGTCACCCATCTAAGAATTGCCCCAAGTCAAGTACGCTTAACTTTGGAGTTCTTATGTGATTGCTACCGAAAAGAAGATGCACCTTCGTGATATGAGTAGTACCAATCAAATCTTTTAAGCCATCTTCAACTGTACAGTCCATACATTGAACAGTCTCGGAATCCCTCTCCTTCCGGTGTAAGAACGGTTCATTCATGTTCCCTCCACCTAGAAGCCTGCCAGGAGCCGCTCATTGTCCGTGCCACCTCATGGCACCAGCGATCACCCCCGCTCTCTTCGGCCCCGGGCCTCACATGCCCACCAGCTTCCGCTTGGTTCATCCTCGAACCACACCGTACTCGGAGAGAACCTGGCTCTGATACCACTTGTAACCCCCAGATTTGACGATTGTCCTCACTGTACCAAGACGAGTCTTTTCAGCCTGCTTATGTCCTCACTCACATGCACTCTAGGAAACTTCCCAGGAGGTCACCCATCATAGAATTGCCCCAAGTCAAGCTCGCTTAACTTTGGAGTTCTTATGTGATGGCTACCGAAAAGAAGATGCACCTTCGTGATATGAGTAGTACCAATCAAATCTTTTAAGCCATCTTCAACTGTACAGTCCATTACATTGAACAGTCTTGGAATCCCTCTCCTTCCGGTGTAAGAACGGTTCATTCATGTTCCCTCCACCTAGAAGCCTGCCAGGAGCCGCTCATTGTTCGTGCCACTTCATGGAACCGACATCACCACACGCCCTCTTCGGCCCCGGGCCAGTCTCACGCTTGAATCGTGCAGAAATTGGGGTGAGTTTCCAGCAAGTTTTTGGTCGGGCCAGGGCTTTTTTTCGGTCTGGGCTTGGTCAGTAGGGTCCCTAGGTGGGTTGGCTAGGTTTTGGCTCAAGGTGGCTCGGGCGTGGCTCGAGTAAATTAGGAGATGGCTCGGTGCGCTCGGTAGGGTGTCAAAAACGAAAATTAAAAGACTAAAATTGAATCCATGGGTCCACAGGAGTGGCTCATGACTTGGAAGGGTAGAATAAATCTTAAAAATGTTATGTTTAAAATTTGGGATCAAAATAACGAGTTTTGGATTTATTTAGAATTTAATCGCCGCACTAAACGCCAATTAACGAGTTAATTAAAAAGCCTAGTTTTAAGCTTTATAAAATTCTGAAAAATTAGGTTTAAACTTAAATTATTATTATAAGTCTAAGTTTTAAATTTGGGAATTTTATATTAATGTTTGGTTTAATTCGAGATTAAAATGCATTAATACGTCACATTTAAAGATTTGTTTAAAAGTCCTCGTATTATGCTAAATAAAAATATGAGAAAATTCATGTAGGCTTAAATAATTATTTTGGGCATGTTAGAGTCAATGAAATTAAGAAAATGTCAAAAACGTGAAATTTTACGTCCAGGGGTAAAACAGTCTTTTTACACCTAAAAATTAGTAAATGTCATGGCAGTGTCCTAAATGATATTTTTATGCTAATATGATTATTTTCAGTGATTATGGATGTTTATGAAATTTTATATGTCGAAATATGATTGTTTTTAATGTTCATGAATTATTAAGGTTTAAATCAGACATTGAAAATATATGTTGCATGCTTGGTTTCAAAATAAAATGATATTATATGCATTTTTTTAGTAAGTGATGGAAATACGACATGTTGAAGGATGTGAAGGATTGTGACTACTACATGTTGGAGATATCGTGAGGGTTATGGTCTCAGTGGGAGCCCGACGATCGTGTTTCCTTGGATACGAATACGAATACGAATACGTGATACGATTAGGAATATGTTAATACATTTTCCAAGGCTCAGTTGACGGGTGAGAGTGTCGCTGGTATCCCCGCCTCCCAGTAATGTGGTTACATGTAGATGGATCCATCGCCCACTACGTTTAAGAATACGAGTCTCAATCACGATATGAATTCAACATACACGAACATGAATATGAATATGTTAATATGAATATGAATATGAGGACATGAATATGTTGATATGAATATGTATATGAATATTTTTATGTTTATATGAAAATGTTTATCATAAGATTATGAAAATATTTTTATTTAAAAATTTTATGCATCATGAAAATATGTACGAATATGTTTATGTTTATGCATCTTCATGAAAACGATATTTTAAGTAGAATTATTTTTCACTGTTATATGTTAACTGTATTACGTATTACTCGTTATCAAGAATATGACGTGTTGAGTCTTTAGACTCACTAGGTGTGATTGATGCAGGTGATATTGATTATGAATATGATAATGGAGGTCTTGGTGGTTGACTTTGCTGGACTGAAGGTACACATAACCTGAGGACCGACGCTAGTTTTTCGTACTAGTTATTATTTATGATTTTAAGTAATGTTGAAGATATTTTTACGTCTTTTATTTATGTTATGAGAGATTTTTGAGAGGTTATAGAATGAGCTATATACCCTACGGGAAAAATAAATCAGGACGGGAAAAATTCTGAACCTGCGGGTCGGGAAATTTGCGGGAAGGGAATGGGATGGGAATCGAGCAGGGTCGAGAATTTTGGGTTTTTTGCCAGCCTAGCAGCCACTGCCTCATTTGCCTAGGTTAAGGAAGCCTCTGGTTTCTCCGGCACCAATCTAGCCTGAACTTGGGAAGCCTCAAGCTCTTCCTCCAATCTCCTTTAGGAGACCTCAGCCTCCACTTGAGTCCGCCTCAGCTCCATCTGGGACTCCTCCATCTGTTGGTGGGCTACCACCTTGGCGGTTCTCATCCTGAACTCTTCTTCCTCATGAAGCTGGCTGGCTTTGTCCAATTCATCCTTAATTTATCCATGGAGTTCGATGGCATCTCGGGCCTGACATACCTCCCTTCTGGCTAGAATAGAAACATCTTCATAAGAAACAACTAATTTTGAAGTCCCTGCATAAATAAGAAGGAAGTTAGAAAAATTATTATTAAAAAGATAGACAAAATGCAAGATAGAGATACTTACTGTGAGAACCCGGGCAACACCTTTGAAGAGCTTGTGATTGGGGCCCAATCCCCGAAGATGGGCCTTCTCAGCACGGATGTCATGCTCCATGCTTAGGGTTAGTAAGGGGTGAGTAAGCATCACTCAGTCCCTAATTTATTTTTATTTGATAGGGAAATGTCATATAACATTTACAATCCCACTGTGTAAGGGCCCATAACATATAATATTTGAGAAATCCTTCCCATATCTCGTTGAATCTTAACAGTGCTAAAAAAATGGGTATTTTAACACAACACGAAACAAATAACTCATGCTCAAATGAAACTTTCGAAAACAGATACAATTCATGTTCGAACTATTTTAAAACATAAGCCCACTTACCTCGAATCTTGATACTAAAAACGTGAAAGAGGACGATTTCTGGCCTTGTAAACCGCAAAACTGTTGTCTAATTCTTGACAGCACCTGGATATAACTTCGACTTGAAAAAAATGCTTTAGAATCTTAACAACACTAGGGAGCACACTCACGAATTTTGTGTGATATATTTTGTTGTAAAAATAAAGAATGTGGCTCCTCCTATTTATAGGGGTGATGTGAAAATCTTACTATAATTCGTTTGATATTCTTTATGAATTTGTTAGATATTTCTTCATAATTTCGAAATTTTTCTTCCATATATACACACCTTGTCAAATCTCAAAAACTTGGTCCCGCAATATAATTTTCGAAATTATACATAATGGTTTGGCAGTCAAATATATACTGGTTCCTTGTACAAGTCTACGACGTACCTAGACTATATTGAATTCGCTAGCTTTCTTATTGGTCGAAATCTAACCTGCATGTATTATTTTCTTATAATTTTGATTGATATCTTAAATGTAGAACCCAATTTCGTACACGTATAACCCATGCATTTATTTGATTATTGAAGCATGAATTTAATTTTAAAACGAGTCTTAGTAGTGCATGATTTATTGAAATGCATTGTTTTAAATTATTTATGTACATGTGACGCACGTTAAAATGTTTTTCGAGTTTCATGTTTCAGGCGACTATTCGAAGCGGGATTGAGGAAAAGACCGGTGACGATGTTGGTAATTTAATATATGGTATTTTATTTTAAGTTGAGGATGGGGAATTTTTAATAAGTTATTAAGTTTTAATATGTTAAAGCATTATTATGTATTTAGTGATTTAAGAGTTTAAAATTTTTAAAATTGGTGTGTAATCATTTTAATTGTAGAGTTTGATTAAATTAGTAAGTGTTAACTTTTAATTAGTATTTTAATTAGTTAATTTAGCACTAGATTTCTCCTAATTAAATCACACACACGTTTTCTACACTCACACACACTAAACACGTTTTTACACACACTAAAACACACAACACACACCTACAAGTTTATTTTCAGATTTTAAAAAGAAAACCTAGGGTTCTTGTGAAAGAAACGGCCGCCCCCTCCTCTGAATTATTCCAGCATATTTTCGTGTGCTTTCTTCAAGGATTTTAGCGCCACATTCGTCCCGGATCGAGCCTCGCACCGTCTCCGCTTCGGTATCGTCGTCACGGTATTTTTTAATATCAAAAGGCACGTATATTCTGTTCTTTCTGCATCGATCTTGTCATATTATGTGTTGTGTTATTTATATGCGTAAAAATATATGTGTGACGTTCGTCGTTTGAGCAGAAAACGATTCAGATCAGTTTTGAATTAATTTTAGATCTAAAATCACGTTTTTACTGTCTTTTTAAATACTGCATTTTTCCGTCGGGATTTTGAGAAAACTTTCAACTAGAAAATTGTAGAACTTTTCGATACCTTCGATTTGATATAAAATTCGAGATTTTTGGATGAAAATTGAGTGAGTTATGGCGTTTTTCGTGGGACTGCTCAAACTGCGTTTTCAGAAAAGTTATGATATTGATGTGTTCTTCAAGTTTAATTGTTGCAGGCTTCGTTGGAGATCGACGCGTGATTGTTGCTTCATATAGGTATATTATTTATGATGTTGGGATGTTTATTGAAGCATCGTTTCTTGTCGTTAGGTGCTTGGGAGATTGAATGTCGTATAAAACCGTTTTGTGTCAAAAAGTCTTGTTCACGGGTTTTGTTGGGTTGATTGTGATGTATGGTTGTTTTGGGACAGTTGTATAGGCTTGAGTCATTGATTTAGTAGCCTAAGATGAGCTCGTGATGTTGATTATTGGGTTGTACACCGAGTTGAGGGAGTTAAGCACAACAGGTTCAGACTTTTCGTGAGCTTCTAAGTCGCGTAGGTACACGGAGGTCTACACGGACCTTGACACGGGGTCCGTTCCTTTGTTTTCTTCGCGGTGTCAATTTGTGCACGGACACGGACCCTCACACGGATGCAAGCACGGGGTCCGTGCCTTCTCTTTTCTTCGAGACACCTTTCACCGCACAGACACGGACCTGTCTCCGGATCCCGACACGGGGTCCGTGCCCCTCTTTCTTCCGGGCATTTCCTTTGCAGTAGGTAGACGGACCTGTACACGGGCCCGGGGTCGGGGTCCGTGTACTCACGTTTTTGGGAAAAATAATATTGTTGCTTTTAAGATTGATGTCCTGGTTTAGTGCAATGGTTATCAAGGTCATGTCATGGGAAATTATAGAATGTCCTAAGTAATGATTGAACTCCAGAGTAAGTATGATTTCTACGTTTAAGTTATGCAAGTTAAGTATGCAAATTCAAGCTAGTATGTACAGCAGCAACGGCCCCAGTCGAAGTCCAACGAATCCCTCAACGCCAAGTAAGTATGTATGACGTGCAAGAAAATATTTTAAGTTTTGGAGGTATGCTAAATGTCTTGTGACCAAATTATGTTAGGATTGGAAAGCGTTAAATTATGAACGGGACCAATCCGCCCGTTAAATTATGAACGGGGTATGAACGGGACCAATCCGCCCGTTAAATTATGAACGGGTTAGATCGTGGTTGGAAAGCGTTAAATTATGAACGGGGACCAACCAGCCCGTTAAATTATGAACGGGGATCTTATGTATGCGGCAGTGGATACGTCCATGTCAGCCCAGTACTGTGGTATAGTCTGATCAGGCTCATTTATGTTACGGGTCACTTGCTTTGAAACACCCTCTACGCAAAATGATGAAGTTATGTATGTTCAAGTATGTTCAAGTATGCAGCATGTTTATGAAAAGTTTAAGTTATGGCACGTCGAAGTATGTATGTACGTATGTTCAAGTTTTAATACGCAAGTTCAAGTTTCAAGTTATGTATGTCCTATTTTAAAGTTGCATGTGATTTTATTATGTAGTACTCGTTATTCCAGTTTATACGTGTTGAGTCTTTAGACTCACTAGACTTGATCGATGCAGGTGAGTATGTTGACGAGGAGGCAGGAGGTGGTGACCAAGGGGCAGGCTTGGACTGAGCGGCAGGCTAAACCCGAGGACCGCCCACGTTATTTTACGATTCTTTTTATGCAAGTTTAAAATACTCTGATGTCATGTTTCGTTTCAAGACTTTTGGAACAGTGTTTCTTTTCAGCAAATTTTATTGGTGATGTCGATTTCAAATATTTTTATTGATGAAGGATGTAGTGACGATCGTATTTGATTTCATTTCCGCATTTCATTTAGTTTAAAAGAAAATTTTTAATTTTTCCGCAAATTTTAAGTAGTAAAGAATACGGTTCGTTACATTAAAATTTTGAAATTCCTATTACTTTACAGTAACACTTGAATTCAAAAATATTGATGCCTATACCTGTTTATAAATAATTTTATGCCATTAAAATAGGGGATCTTACATGGGACGTCAAACTCTTTATCAGCCAGACCCTAGCTGAGGAAACCCTGTTTATGAAAATATTTCCCATGACCTCTATGGTGATGGATGGGTTCAAGGCCCCTCTTTAGTGTCATTTAGATTTACTAGGTTGGGATCAATACTAACGTTCCTTTTTCTGTGATTAAAGGATATGTGATCTTTTGATTCTTAGGGGGGAGATTGAATCTCGGGGTCCTGTCCTTCTACTCGAATCATAGTCATTTATCCCCTTGCCGTCTCCTAAACATCGGCTCTCTCCAGGGCTTCAGCAGCCAATCTCTTCTCGGCCTCTCGGGCCTCCGCAACTTCTCTCTCCTTGGCCTCTTGGGCATCAAAAGCTTTCTTAGCTTCTTGGGCCAGTTGCTTGGCTCGAGATTTCTTCTCAAGGGCAGCTTTACGCACGACTTCCTTCTCAGCTGTCCGTTTTTAGCGAAGTCTTGTTTCATTTCGAAAGCTTCTGATACAGTCAAAAAAACTGGGGTCAAGATGAAGTAAATATTAAGAAATAAAGTTAG
Organism: Primulina eburnea; assembly: GCF_022965805.1. Taxonomy (NCBI): domain Eukaryota; kingdom Viridiplantae; phylum Streptophyta; class Magnoliopsida; order Lamiales; family Gesneriaceae; genus Primulina; species Primulina eburnea. The sequence continues at coordinate 23,897,623 of NC_133104.1, read as the reverse complement.
ATGATCAAGGGGTGTACTGGTTGAGTAGCCAAGGCATCAAGAGCATCAATTACTCGATCCAGGGGATCCTCCTCCCGGGCACTCAACTCTTAGTCAATCTGATTCTCCTCTGAAATATGAGTAGAAGATTTAAACATTTTTTCCTTCTACGAGCTCTTGGCTTCGGATAAAGGACTCTTCGAACTTTTACGCTCGAGGATGTTCGGGTTGAGTGGGAAGGGTAGATAGAAGCTGGTCGAGCGGCTGGGTAGGGTGGAAGACTGATGAAAAAATATCGACATTTCCATCCCTTCAAAGAAGAAGATACGTCATCAAGGAATTTGTGGTAGGTCAGGGCAGCCATAGAGAAATGGTTCCCTTTGAAACGACAAGCAAAGTAGTAATGGATGATCAGGGGTTTGATCGAGAGGTTGTTCTCATGAATAGCACAAAGGCTAAGGCCATTATGCTGAAGGATTTAAGATGGAGTTGGTTTAGGGAGACCTCGACAAAATGGTCCACCTCGATATAGAAAGGGGAGATGGGGAACCGGGGGCCATTTTTAACTTGGTCCGAGAAAAAAGTATAGAAGATCTCGAGGGGTCGATCAGCACTTTCTAAGGGACCAGAAATAATAAACATGAAGGTAAAAAGGATGGATCCAAAAACTCGAAGGTCCTCATCATAGCTGAGTCGCAAGGTGTTTGTTGTGGTAGAAAACTAGGAAGCACCTGGGTTCTCGACCTCGGCTTTAGAAGCCATTTTGAGTTTTCCCTTGCCCTTTTTCTTGGGCATTGGAGGGCCCGGTATCCGGGTCGAAGAGTTTAGGTTATTTGGATTTTTTGAAGGTTTGGCTTATGATTCTGACAGAAGGGATGGGGATGGATTTTTGGAGGTGCTCGGTGGAGCGGGAAGGAAAAGAATTTGAGGTGGAGTCAGAGCGCACCTTCGCGGACTCATACCTAGATGAACCATGTGAATTTGCTTCAGAAGTAGAAGATGTATAGTTAGATATTTTGAAAAAACTAGAGCAAGAAAAATTACAAGTAGTAGAGAAAAGAATGTGGGGGTAGTCGGAAAAACAAAAACAGCTAGCCGGAAATAGAAGTGTGTCTGAGAAGCTGAGATAGATTCCAATATGGACGGAAAATCAAGGTTTTGCATAAGTGAGAAATGATGAAGGCTGTCAAATACTTATAGGGGCAAGAGGGTTAATCAGGGTCGTTGATCAGACTATGAGCAGACAATCGGGATTTACATTGGAATTTGAACTGGGTCACCCGAGAAGACGAAATTTCGGGGTGAGGTAGGTGAAACAACGTCTGACGTGACATCCGTATTTTCAACTGCTAGTGCTTAAGTCAGCCCTAGTCGGCTTACAATTCAAAATGAAGTCGTTTACCCGCCCTGATCCAAATATGACTACTCGAGAAATCGAGCAAGACTCTAGTCCAATTACTTAAGGAGGGAGTGGTGATACCTCGGTAAGAGCCTGGATCATCTTGGACTCGGGCATGGGAGTAGAAATTGAGGAAAGACCAGCCCAAAATTGGTCCACGGTGCCTTGATGTAGAGTTAGCCCCGATAGTGCCCACACTTACCCGATATCACAAGGCGCTACCTCAGTCACATATTTACCCGTAATACCCGTTTGGTTAAGGAAAGAATACTTTATTCCTATCAGCCCGGACATTAGCCCAGGTATCTTATCAGATCGTTACAGGTTCACACAAGCTCGAATTTGTATCCGAGCCTGAGAAACGTAAGAGAACTAAGTCAAAATGATCGTGAACCGTATTCACCAAAAATCCAGGATCTATTCTCACCCACGTTCGCAGATCGTGCTAAAATCATAACATGGGCCACATTGCCACACTGTGACCACTCCCGAACATCTCATGATGATCCATGACCTCAAAACCCTATAAATACCCCCAAATAAGGTAAAATCAAAAGAAAGGAGAACATGATGGACATGATAACTGACACTTATTATATTTTTATTTATATTGCTTTCTCTTTCGTTTGTGTATTCACTTGATTAACTTGAGTCGGTGTGACTATACAAAAAATCTTCTGGCGCCAGAGACGGATGTATTCTAGGGCTGTAGCCTAGCCCACTTTTTTTTTTATTTTTTAATAATTTAGCGACGGTTTTTCAACAACCGTCGCTAATATTGGGGACGGTTTTAGTAAAACCGTCGCCGATGTAGATCGGCGACGGTTTTAATTACACCGTCGCTACTAGCGACCTTTTATTCAAACAGTCGCTAATAACAGTCGATATTATTACAGCTAATAACAGTCTATTAGTACAGCTAATAACAGTCGCTATCATTACCACTGTGATGTTTTTAATGCAGCAATAGATTTCATTTTGATGGAGTTAAATACTCGGTTCAATGAGTCATCGGTGGAACTTCTTTCTCTTAGAACAGCTTTAGATCCTAAAAATTCATTTGACTCATTTAACAGTGATAATATTTGCAAGCTTGCGAAGAAGTTTTATCCTGGAGATTTCAAAGATCAAGAAATTGTTGCTTTGGAGTATGAATTGATACATTATAAACTTGATGTGATGCAGAATTTAAAGGTTTCTACACTTGTTGAGTTGTGTCAGCAATTGACCGAGAGTGGACGGTCAAGTGTTTATGTTATGTTGACTAGATTGATTCATCTTGTTTTGACATTACCTGTGTCTACTGCCACTACTGAGCGGCCTTTTTCAGCAATGAAGCATGTGAAGACGGCACTTCGCAATAAAATGGAGGATGACTTTCTTGCCGATTGTTTGACAATCTATATTGAACGAGATTTAGCTAAACATATTGATGTAAATTCTATTATTGATGAATTTTATGTTTTAAAATCTCGTACGGCACAACTTCGTTGAACGATATAATGTAAATTTTTTTTTAATAATATATAACTTATCATATTGAGTTCAAGCCCCCCCTAAATTTTATTCTTGGATCCGTCCCTGTCTGACGCCCCACTAATGTGTCTTCTTCTCAAGTGTCCAAGATATATAGACGAGATTCATCTCACTTAATCATCACTACATATAAGGAAGGACAATTCCTCATCCTGGAAAATTATCTACCCGAACTCACCCAATTTTACACGTGTTTCATCATATATGATTATTAAATTTTAAATTATATTAAAATATTATTTTAACAGTATTAGAGTTTTTTTATGACTAATTAAACCGTGATAAGGTAGATCAGTTCGACCACCGATTTGTTTATGAAAATTTTGATATAATTAATATAATAAAGTTATATTTAATTCGTAGAAGCGAGAAATTCTTTCAAAAATTATAATAAAAGAATTTCAAATAGGTAAAAAAAAATTAAATCATATTTTCTAACGGAGAAAATGTAATTTTTTTTTTTTTTAATTTTCAATTCTTAATGATTAAAAGTGAATATTTTTATAGATTAAATTATGTTATTTTAAAAAATTCTGTCAAACTTATTGTTGACTTTGCCAATGAGAAAGGTACGTACACTCATAAATTTTAAAGTAGTGATGGGGTTGATTCCATAAATCAATATTTGTCAGAAGAATCCACCTGATTAATATTTATAATAAAAATTACTTTTTTATATAAACAAAATATTTTTTAAAAATCAGTAAATACTAATATTTTAAATATAAAAACAATATATATATATTTATGTATTTTGTAAATTTATGTCACAAACTTGACCATTAATATATATCATCTCAAATGTGAAGCCGATAAATTTTTCAAAATAAACTAATACAATATATGGAAGATGTGCCAATGGTGAAAGGGGTCTGGTCTGTTGGATCCAGGTAAAGAAAAACTAAATAATATATTTGATTAAAAAACCAAAAAGAGACCTATGACTCACAACCTCCACCTCCCCGAGAATTCCACATGGCTTCTCGTTCACTTCCCTTTCAATACATAGAAAACGACAGAAGAAACCTAAAGAACCCAAGACGTACTCCTGATTTGCAAATAAAACCCAACGATCTTCAGGGAAAATAAAACATCAGTTGGAAATAAAAACAGAGCAGAAATGGCTGAAGTTGATGCGAAGAATATAGTGCTGGAATGGGTTCTGGGATCGACCGAGGGAGACATTACGGAGAGAATTGGGCAGATTTTGGGGAGCATTAAGTTTTTTTTTGTGGTTCCATTGCTCAGAATTTGCCTGTATATTTGCTTGTTTCTGTCACTCTTATTGTCTCTGGAGTGGCTTCATTTGGTGATTGTGAGTGTTCTTTTGAAGCTCTTCCGGAAGAAACCGGAAAAGAGATATAAGTTCGAGGAGATTAAGGATGATTTGGAGGGAGGAAGTGAGGCTTTCCCGTTTGTTCTTGTTCAGATTCCCATTGCCAATGAAGTTGAGGTCTGTTTTTTTAATTTAGTTTTATTTTTTCCCATTTGGTATATTTCAACAAAACGAGTGCCAAATGTTATATATCTAAAATAATCTCTTCATTTACAGCTCCGAAATCATAAATTTTTAAGGGAAATAAATTATAAATTATTAAATAAAATCAAATTTGATTATGATTATTATGAAGGATGAGTCAAGAAGTCATTTGGAAAATGATTGGGCACAAGAGTTTTACAGGTCACACTTTTTACTTTTTCTTCCCTCACGCGACTCTCAGTGAGTTTTCGACCTCATCTTTTTTGGCACTTATTTATTTATTATTATATTTTATCAAGTTGGTGAAAATTACCCAAATGGCACAACAAGTTCATCATGAAGTGTGCTAATAAATAAATTTATATTATTTTTTCTTCTAATTGTTTGTTTTATTATATTGATGCTCTTGTTAAACGTCAACTTACAAAAATAAATGACTTCATAAGGGTTGTTATTGAGTCATTAATGTCGATGAACATGTATATTCGAGTTAATGGAATATGTGAGAATTTAGCTAATTATTATTAGTTCGATTATCATTGTAAAACTTTTTTTGGTAAAACTTGTTGAACACAATTTTTCCAGTGCAGTTTACTTGACTCACTAACATGGTTTACAAAACTAGCCTAAGGATTTACCAAGTGTGTAATGAAAAATAGCGACTATGACTAGGAATAGGAAGATCGACTGGCGATTGATATTTTTTTTCAAAGTAGGGGCAATATTTGGAAGTTATGATAAAACTACATTTGATTTTTCATAATATAAACGTAAAGTGTTTAGATTATAATTAATTGTTTTTTTCATTGTTCGTTTATGAATTATATTTTTTAAATTTTTGGTGAGGAATAAAACGTGTATTAATTAACGAATTTGTCTTTTGGGCTTGGTTAGGTTCACAAGCTGTCAATTGGTGCAGCGTGTAAATTCTCCTGGCCTACCGATAAGCTATTGATTCAAGTACTCGATGACTCCTCCGATCAAGCGAACAAGGTACACATAAATCATGCATACTACAATTTATTTCTTTTCTCCAATTAACAAGATTCCAAATAATTTTCTTGTTAATTGGAAGAAAAGAAATAAATTTCTAAAAATTCTATACTGAAAACAACTTGCTTTACTCTCGATGGAACTTAAATTTCGAATCGAATTGAATCAAATCAATCGTGGCTTTTCAAGCGGAACCTTGCCTATAATTGTCAAAATAATTATTTTCTTGAGCTTTCACTTTTGAGTTTTGACAGAGTACATGTTTGTAGGGTATGATTGAGAAAGAATGTATTAGGTGGGCAAATGAGGGCATTAATATTAGATACCAAGCAAGGGACACCAGGGAGGGTTACAAAGCTGGAGCTCTTAAACAAGGCATGGAGCAAGATTATGTCAAACAATGTGAATATGTAGCCATATTCGACGTCGATTTTCAACCAGAACCGGACTTTCTGAGGCGAGCCATACCATTTCTCGTGCACAACCCTGAAATTGGTCTCGTGCAAGCTCGTTGGAGATTTGGTAAGTTGATGGACTCCATGTTAGAAGATAACTAAATCATGAAGGTTTTCCTTTAACATTTTTCTTTATAATTTGTTGTTCAAGAATAGTCCTAGAAGAAAAACGAAAAGTAATCTTTGTTTTTTTGTTTTTTTGCCAGTGAATGCAGATGCTTGTGTGTTGACAAGATTGCAGGAAATGTCATTGGACTTCCATTTCAGATTTGAACAAGAAGTTGGTTCATCTGGCTATGGATTTTTCGGATTCAACGGTGAGTACTTAATCATATGTGGTTTCGCGATTATTGTGAAAAGTCCAAAGGGCACGAAAACTTTTATGTTTGAGAATCCTATATATGTTTTTGAATGACGAGGCCGCCATTCATACTATTTTTTTCTGATCCTGATTTTGATTCTTGTTATATATAACAACTATAGGAAGTGGTGGAATATGGAGAATTAATGCAATGAATGATGCTGGTGGGTGGGATTGGAGAACCACAGCAGAAGACATGGATCTTTCTGTGCGGGCGGGGCTCAAGGGTTGGGAATTTCTTTACCTAGGAGATCTTCAGGTTTTTAAATAAATTTAATATTTTGGTCTTCTTTATATTTATTTCTATAATAATATTTTATCTTTTTTCATGAATTAAAAAATAGGTGAAAAGTGAACTTCCTAGTTCAATAAAATCCTACCGTTCTCAGCAGCATCGATGGTTTTGTGCTCCAGCCAATTTGTTTAGGACCACCATCATTCAAATTGCCATTAACAAGGTTTGTTTGACCAGAAATTTACTTTTGTAGGGAAAATCTTGCAAATTATAATGGACAGATTGCATTTCTTATGCTTGTTGAAAAGTCAAAAGAGTACTTACAAAACCTTATATTTATATATATATAATTAATAATATCTTTAAATCGAGACTGAACATGTAGCTCAGTTGGTCTCACCCGTTATGTTTAGACTAAAGTTCGAATTCTCTCCATTTTGTACTTTAAAAAAATAAAAATAATATCTTTAAATCTCAAGCACTTGTACCCCATTTACATATATATGTATTTTTTCAGGGGATATATGCTTGTGATTTAAAAACACTGTATTTTAAAAGATTTGGTTTACATTGGAGTTTCGTAATCTTTTGACTTTCTGAGTGGTAACCATACAATTTGCACAAACTAAAATTTTTTTTCTTCCTTTTTGTGATTTTACAGAAGGTTTCATGGAAGAAGAAACTTTACATGATGCTTAGTTTCTTCTTTGTCCGAAAGGTGGTCGGCCATGTCTTCATATTCTTGTTTTATTGTGTGGTTCTGCCATTGACGATTCTGTTCCCCGAAGTCGTTATCCGAAAAGATGGTGCCATTTTAGCTCCTTGCTTCATCACGGGGGTTAACACACTCTTTGGAACTCCAAGGTACTGTCTTCCAATGTATGCTTTTTTAACTTTTAGACTTCTAATTTTGTTTCTCTGTTTTGAAAAAAAAAAAACATCTTTTTAGTGCTCTTCTCAAACAAAAAACTTCTTAAAAGCACTGGAAGAAGTCCATTTTGTGAAATACTTTTAAACCAAATACTTCACGATTCAAATTGACTTTAAACCTTCTCTTGCTCTCCCATCTTCTTTGAAAATTCTCAGGTCAATCTATCTTATTTTACATTGGATCCTTTTTGAAACGGCGATGTCTTTTCGCCGAACAACGGCTATATTCGTCGGGTTGTTCCGAGCTAAAAGTGTCAACGAATGGGTTGTGACCGAAAAGCTTGGAGACTCACTCAACAATAAAACCAACACTGAATCAACTACACAAAAACACCATAGAATACGATTCAAAGCCCTCAAAGACAGGTAATTTTTATTCATAACTATGTATATGATGTATTTTGAATAGAATAATCAATCATTCATGCAATTTTTATTTAATCTATATTAGAAAGCATAAAATGACTTGATAAATTTCTCCTATGTTTCAGAATATTGCTACCAGAGATTGTGATTGCAGTGTTTCTATTAGCATGTGGATGCTATGGCTTCGTCTATCATCGAAAACAATACTATTACTACATATACATGTTACTTCAAGTGATCTTCTTAATACTTGCTGGATTTAGCTGCTTTGGCCTAAAAAATATGTGACTTGATATTAAGGCTCGAGGAAGAACGAATCTGAGGGAGGTACAGACATTAAGAATTTTATTATTTCTTAATAATAATGTAATTTTCTAAAGTTCTTTTCTAGAGTAATCATTAGAACAATTATAAGGCGTTTGGAGTTTGAATATGATTTTGAAGTGAAAATTAAAACTAGTTGGTATTCTTGTATAAATACGGCATAATTTGTGTTTTGGGTATACTTGGATACAGCCTCTCTCGGAATTTGCTTCTGTCAATTAACTCCCCAAATCATTCAATAAACCACAAAATGAATGTAAAATCGCTTTCTTTAAGAAATTATTTGCTCTCACACCACGGTGATGTATTCGAACTAAGCAAATTTTGTTCAGTTACCAAACAACAAATAATTTGAGGAAAAACAGTTTTTCTACGAGAAAATGGAGCTTTGTGTGCAGAATGAATTCTCACACTTAGATAGATCTATATGTGAGAATGTCTGTTAAATTTGAAAGCGGTGAAAATGAACATTTGATTAACCGTTGTAAATAAGTATAGCCCATAAAACCTTATGTAAAACGGTAGAGTCGTAGGAGCAGTTGGATTTGATCATGTATCCTTCTCCTTGAAAATCCAAACTTGGATCTGAGATTCTTAAAAAAATAATAACAATCCAACTTCTGTTTAGTAAAGTAATACATCTTCTAATTTAGATAAGAATCGTTTTATAGATGTGATTCAATCACACTTTTGTTTTTGAAGATTTGATTAACTATTTTATATTAAGGTACTTGGATACATATATGTTTGATGCCGTTCAACTTTTATTGCTTATATATAGATTATTCTGTGAAATAAATGTGACCAATCTTAGTTGGTCAATATAAGAATATGACAATGGAGAGCATATTGTACCAATTTATTTAAGATCACAATTGTGACAATTTATTTGGGCTTTTACAACTAGTAATTAAATTCCAAGTCGACGATAATTATCACAATTGCTTTTTCCTTGCACCATGCCTCATATTTAAGATTCGACTTCAAATACTTTAGGATTAATCGTTATTAATTATTTTTCTAATTGGATTAAGCTAGCATAATCGGAAGTTTGCTCAAGGTATCGAACTCTATGTTATTTCAAAGAAAGATGTTCTATAATCCTTACTAAAATAATTTTAGAACTGTCAAAAAACTAGTTTTTTTTTTTCAAGATTTCGAGTATGCATATACAGTAGCATGTACATGTTTTATCTCAACTTTTAGTAAACCAGAAACATATTTATTAAACAAGAAATAGACGATGTTGGGGAAAAATTCGTTAGTTTAGAAACATATAATGTGGTATTAATTGATTTTGGTAGAATTATATTGGCATTCGATAAAGTTTAAATTTTTTTTACTCGATTAGTTTAGTGTAGATATTCAAAATTCCTAGTTCATTTTTCTTTATTATATCATTAAATGTTTGACATATTCATTATTATATATAAGTATTTGAATTAGAAAAAATAATCTAAAAAAAATGTAATAGTTTTGAATAGAGAAGCCTTGGATGGATTATCCCCGCAGTATAGTCTTGAGTATTAGGTAGGAGTGATCATGGTACGGTTTTGTGATTTTTTTTTTAAAAAAATTCAAACCGAATTGCCATATGCGGTCGGTTAATATTTTGAAAAAATAATCGCGGTTTTACATGTAGAATTAGTCTTAAGATTTTGAGCGGTTTCAGGCGGTTGCGGTCAGTTTACGATTTTTTTAATGAAAGATATTAGAACATATATTCTAATTTTTTTGAAAACAACAATATATGATCTTCAAATATAAAATATAGTTCAAATCATATAAAAATAAAATTAGATAAAGCAATAATCAATATTCAAAACTAAGTTAATAATTTAACAGTACAACACACTCACAACAAAAATGATGTTTGCAATATTTTATTTTTATTTTTTAATTTGAAACAAAATATTGTGGTGAAAGAAATAAAAACTCTAATAAAAGACTAATATGAAAAATAATTAAGAAGAAGATAAGTTTTCTTTGTAGGAGTAATAATTTTGAAGAGAGTTGAGATATAATGAATGAAGACTTCTTTAATTGAATACGTTGTTTACAAATTATTATAATCATAGGCCAAATATTATGGTAAGCGGTTTATGCGGTGCGGTTTTTGGCAAAAAAAAATTAACCGAATCGTGTATGCAGTGCGGTTTATGATTACTATTTTTAATCGTGGTTTTTATAAAATATTAAGAAAAACGGTGTGGTGGAATTCGGCTAGGGTGGTTAATAAAAAAATTTGATCACCTCTAACATTTGGTGAGAGTCCTACACCTTTTACGTTACACATTTGATGACAAAAATGACAAAGCCGTGTCTTTGTCTCAAATACATAGACTCATTGAATCATGATCGTCAGACAGTACACACACATCTATTGATAAATTGTATTTTATGAGATTATCGTATTCGGAGTTTTCATAGAGAAAAACTTATTATACAATCTCGAGATAGCACAAGGAACAATCTTCTGGCTTATTCTAAGGAGTTTTCTAGTATGGGTAATCATGAACCTATGATGCAAGACATGCTAAGTAAAGGACTTGGAATTCATGTGTTTATGAATAATGAAAACTATACTGGTGCATCAACAAGTCATATGGAGTATGACTCTAATGTAGAAGATTTTTATCGATTGATAGATGATGCTTAACAATCACTATATGTTGGATGCATCGAGTTTTCAAAATGACGTTCCTTGTTGAGTTATTTAAGTTGAAAGTGAGTGAAAAATGTAGTGATAAATCATTCATGACATTATTGTTGTTTCTTCGCCGAGCACTTCCATTTGAAGCACAATTACCTAATTCTTTTTATGAGAATAAAAATTAATTTCTAAACTTGGACTACAGTATGAAAAAGAACATGCTTGTCCAAATGACTGCATTATTTATTGGGAGGAAATTAAGAATGAACAAGCTTGCAAAGTGTATAACCTATCAAGATGGAATGACTTGCAGAAACAAACCAAGATGTCAAGTAAAGGTGGAAAAAGCGTCTTTTGGTGAAGACATCAGCCAAGATATTTTGGTATTTTACTTTACAACCAAAATTATAATGATTATTCATGTCATCTACAATAATTGAAAATATGCAATGGCCTTCTAAGAATAGGGTGGATGGATTTCTAAGTCATCCGACTAATTCACAAGCATGGAAGGCATTTGATGAACTACATCATGACTTTGCTTATGATCTTCTAAATGTACGATTGAGACTCACTGGTGATGACTTTAATCTTTTTAAATATCAAAGTTGTCACACATAACTTGGCCCATTGTCTCGATGCTTTAAAAACCTTGGGAGTTCATGAACCTCTTTTTTAAAAAAACTGTGCCATACAGTACTTTGCATCGGACCAAGACATGTCAGAGGGAATAGATCCAAGACAAATGCATAAAAAATCATTTCGGTACTGCACACAATTTAATTTTCCTAAAGTCACAAATTGTTTTTTATGTATCGAGGTGTTCGAGCCCGAGAATTCTCGGCGAGTTCGATGTTTAGGAGCTGGTGCACTGCCTAGCTAAGTTTTTCTTGAGCAATATAAGTGTAGTTGTAGTACCCGATAAATCAGACTACATATAAGCCATGCATAATTGCTATTATTTAAATTAAAAATAATTTTTATATATTTAGGGAGTGTTTAATTCATTTTAAAACTTGTTAAGTCATGATCGTTTATTTTAAATCGCAGATGTTTAGTTTTACATTTTCAGTTATATACGCGAGGCCGCACTGGAGTTGAGTATTGAGATAAACTTTAATAATAAGAAAATATTCCTAGACTTAATTTAAGATAAAGAATAATTTATTTTAATGAAAAAGAAGTTTAAAGATTTATTTAATTAATTGGAGTTAAGTAATAAATAAGTTCTTTTATGTCCAATAATTGATTAAAAGCCTAAATTAAAATGTGTAACCAATTGGGACAAATAAATCTAGGACTATTCTATCTAAGAAATTGTAACTTAACATGTTAGTAATTTATTCTAACAATTTTCCATGCATGCAAGGAAATTACTATCCAAAAATTAATTTAATTATTTCTATAAAATACATAATTAGTGTTTAAAACTTTAAGAAGATAAAATTCAATAATTAAGCAATATTTTTCCTCTATTATCAAGAAAGATTTGGGCCACCTCTTAAAAGATTTAATCATGTTTGGCAACTCTCCATTTTGGATCCCTTTCCTTATCTTTTCTTGGTATGATAATTCCTTCATTTTAATAATCAATAATTAATGATTTAAGCAATATTATCCCTTGCTTTTGATCACCAAAAATCGGCCATAATATCCCATCAAATCTCCCTCAATCCACCAATATATCATATCATTTCCTTATCTCACAAAGAATCAAGGATAGAAAGATTTTTATCTTGTCATTCAATCCCCATTTAATTGGTAACATTCCCCTCATTTTTCCTTGTCTCCCTCCCATTCCTCACCTAATTCCTTCGAAAATTCTGAGAATTTCAGCAACAAAATCGTGAGTTTCATCGAGAGACATAGGAGAGAAAACAAGAAATAAAGAAACTTCGTCTCCGCCGCGCCGTGTCGTCGTATAGTTTGTCTTCTTTTCAAACAAATTTCCAGGCATGTTTATATGTTTCTTTTCTCTTCAATCAATTCATATGTACACTTTTAAACCATATTATGTTTATGAAGCACGAAACCATCCAATTTGACAGAACAATTGTTTCGAAATAATCTGCACAGAATTTCAGTATTTTCGGCTTTCACTTCATGCTTCACGGGTTGTGTTTGTGGTTTCAGGATTTGGCTAGGTTCCAGGCGCTCAAGGCTGCATCTAGACACGTTATAGAGTGTGTTAGGAAGGTTTTGGTCAATCGTTTTAAGTCCATTCGCTTCAGTAAAACAAAATGGACAACAACTCTCCATAGTTGCAGATTTTTGAGTCTCGATTTTCATGGTTGTTGTCTAAGGTGTGTGTTCGGACCATGGCTGTCCTAAGGGCTGTAGTCATCGTTAGAACCCTCCCTTAGCATGTCTAGGACGTGACCAAGTGACCTTTCAATGGCTTGGCTCACGGTTCCATCAATAGTTTTCAAAAACACAACACATGTCCCTCGGTTTCATTTTTTTTTTCTGTTTTGGGTGAGTGAGTTTCGATTTTTAGGGTGTTGTGTGGATCTTGGTTGGATTTTAGCCCTTAGCCATGGTTCAAAAAATAATTCACGATGTCTAGATCAATCCATGGTCGATCATATTGCCACTGGAATGAAAATGAAAGCAAGTAAAGCTTTACACCCCACGCGTGCAGCAAGGTTCTCGGGTGGGAGTGTCGCGTTGTATTAGGTGTTTGCTTGGATTGTGGTTGGCCTAGGGCCCTTAGCCATGATTCAAGCCACACCTTAGGATGTTGGGAAGAGGATTTGGTTGGTGGTTCAAGCCCCAATGGCCAATAGCCTCGTAAAGGAAGCGATGCAAGCACAAGTGCTGCTACTGTAATTAGACAGCAGCTTGGGTTCGGTTCAGGAGGCTGGTGCGAGTTCTAGGTTAGATTTTAGCCTATGGCCTTGGACCGGACAGTACTTCAATGAGTTAAGAAGGTCTTGTTTTTGGCCGTTTGTGATTTGGTTAAGTTTAGAAGTCGTACGAGAATTTACAGTGAAATGTGCCAAAGTGACTCTCGAAAGAGTGTTTCAAGATTTTAGCCTCCATTCACCAAATTTCGTGAACTACAATTCTTAGGAGCATTATTTCATCATGTTAAGCGTATTTTGACCATGACTAAACAATGGTTCGATTTTTGTTTGGGTTGGTACGGAGTCATGGTTAGAAATTAAGATTGTTGGTCTAGTTGGACCCGTTTTTGGGTTCAATTACGAAGTCATCCTCAAGAAAAATATTTTCATTTTTCTCATGTTAGAATTAGGTTGCAGTGAGCCTGGGAACGATCCAACGCATTCGGTAAAAACAAGGTTATAATTATATTACGTGCATAATATAAAAATGTTTATTTTTGAGATATAGATATGTCTTGTGGCCACCTTACGCTTATGGGATTGCTTCACCCGGTGACTTACGACCGGTTTACGATTATGTATGGGTACGGATATCCAGTCCAAAGGCTGTGATGATCTTTACCGCCCAGTATACTTTGGTTTAGTCTGATCAGACTTGCATGTTATGTTATGGGCCACTTGCGTAGAAACATTATCTCTACAGAAAAATTACGATATGATATTTTATGACAGACCTCTATCGAGCAAAGCTTTTACGTATGATTTTCAAATATGCACGTATTTATAATTATCCATGACACGGTTTTCACCTTACGCTTTACGATACGATATTTTTATGTCACGTAAAATTTTATGATATATTTACTTGTTATTCACGATGTATGCATGCTGAATATTTAGACTCACTAGACTTGTTTGTTGTAGGTATTGATGAGGTCGAGACTGAGGGTTGGGACTAGCGAGCTAGCTTGGGTCAGCAGTAGTAGGAACCCGAGGACCTCATGCATCAGTTGATTTATCTTTTTATGCTAAAAACTCTTTTTCATCATGTTGAATTATTTTAAGTTGTTGTTTCGAAAACTATAATTTCTTCCGCTGTTACTTTAGCATTAAACCTTTTAATCAATTTATTTTATGAATGAGGCATGTTGTTTATTTTAAAAAGAAAAATTTTAAATAATTCCGCAATTTTACAAATATGAATTATGGACCTCTACAGTTGGTATCAGAGCCTATGTTCTTGTAAAAGGTTGTACTACTATTGATCTCGAGAAGCTCACGAAGTCACGTCTTCGGTCTGTAAGTTTTACATTTACGCATTTCGTTTAAAGCATGAAATATTTTAACAACATGTTTTCATGAAATGATTCATGTCAAGATTATGATTATGCAGTATTTATTTAAATTTAAAGAAATAATAGAAATTATGCATGTTAGTTACGTATGGGTTATGTATGGAACAGTATGCCTCCTAGACACATTCCTGAGCGCATGAGAGATGATGAGCATCGTCATGAGGACGGTGAGGATCATCGGCAGGAGAGAGATTTACCACCACCCCTTCCACCGGACATGAACGCCCAGATGCTATCTGGAATGACGTAGTACTTCGCACAGTTTGCGAGGTACATTGCTGGGGTAGCCAAGCAGACGGGGCCTGAGGCTACCTATGAGCGGTTCATGAAGATGAGACCGAAGGAGTACTCAGGGACGACAGATCCCATGATTGCTGAGGGCTGGATTAAGTGCCTCGAGGTTATCTTCGAGTTCACGGGGCTTGGAGATGATGACAGAGTTCGTTGTGCGACCTATCTGTTTGGAGGAGACACTCGCTTATGGTGGGAAGGAGCATCTGTAGCCTTGAATATGGCTACTCTGACATGGACGCGCTTTACAGAGGTATTATACTCCAAATATTTTACTAACGAGGTGCGTTCCAGGTTGACCACGGAATTTATGACCCCGAGGCAGGGAGACATGACTGTCACGGAGTTCATCCGTAAGTTTGAGAGGGGTTGCCATTTTGTAACCTTGATTGCAAATGATGCTATAGCCAAATTGAGGCAATTTATGGATGTTCTATGGCCGATGTTGCGCCGTGATGTTAGGGTGGCTGTCCCTACTACCTACGACGTCGTTGTCTCCACAGCTCTAGCTGCAGAGCAGGATCTGATTGATATTGAGAGAGATCGCCAGGGCAAGAGACCACTCCAAGCAACGTAACTCCCTCCTCACTAGCAGCATCAGAGTAAGATACCTTTCCACGGCCCATCCAGGAACAGAAGACAGCACCAGCAGGGACGGGCAGTCCCGAGGACCGTAGAGTACCCAGTCTGCGCTAAGTGCACGCGCCGTCATGCTGGAGCTTGTATGTATGGCTCAGGGAAGTTCTACAAGTGTGATAGTCCTGACCACCTGCTGAAGTATTGCCAGCAGGGGACTCTACCTACCCAAGGCAGAGTTTTTTCTCTCTATGCAGCTGAGACGAACCCAGAGACGATGCTCTTGACAGGTATCTTAAAGCTTTGAGTTTATATTTGAAAGTTAATGTTTCGAGGGTTTGGGTTAAGGTTTTGAACTTAGAATTTGTGATAGGATTACATGCTCTAATCAGCGTTATTTCGGGAATTGAGATTAGAAGAACTTTGACCTTCGCATGTCTATAAGTTTAGTTCTTTTAACTACTGGGTTCAGCTTGATGTTCAAACCTTTCAGGGAGAATTTTTATAGCTGGTTCAGCTACGAATGCCTTGATAGATCCAGGAGCTACTCATTCGTTCATTTCGAAGACCTTTGCTAATTTCCTCCAGATCAAGATCATTGAGCTAGATGTGGCATATTCAGTAGTATTGCCTTCTGGAGAGGAGCTGGCAGCTACTAATGTGATCCGAGACATAGGCCTCAAACTTCATGGTAATCTCGTTTATACGGATCTGATCGTACTACCGATGCTAGAGTTTGACATCATTCTGGGGATGGACTGGCTATTAAAGAACGAGGTTTTGATTGATTTCCAGCGGAGATCTGTGCTAGTCCGACTGCTGGGGAGAGAACATTTCTTATTCGAACTAGACATGTACTTTCCTTTACCGCGCATTATACCTCGTGTCCAGGCTAGGAAGCTCACGCGTAAAGGGTGTCGGGCGTTTTTAGCGACTTTTGTATCCGTTCCCGAGGCACCCAGTCAGTCAGCCTCCAATGTCCCAATTGTTAGGGACTTTCTAGATGTTTTTCCTGAAGACGTCTCTGGCATGCCACCCGCACGAGAGGTGGAGTTTTCTATCAAGCTTATGCTAGGTACGACACCGATAAGGAAAGCATCGTACCGATTAGCACCGACAGAGATGGCATAACTCAAGAAGCAAATTCAGGAACTTTTTGACAAGGAGTTTATTCGCCCGAGTTTTTCACCATGAGACGCGCCATTCTTATTTGTGAAGAATAAGGATGGTTCGATGAGGCTCTGCATTGATTACCGGGAATTGAACATGGTTACAGTGAAGAACAAATACCCACTCCCGAGGATTGAAGATTTATTTGATCAGTTGCAGGGAGCTTCAGTATTCTCGAAGATTGATCTGCGTTCTGGTTATCACCAGTTGAGGGTGAAAGATGCCGATGTTCTCAAGACTGCTTTTAGGACTCGTTATGGCTACTTCGAGTTCCTTGTGATGCCGTTCGATTTGACGAATGCGCCAGCGATCTTCATGGATCTCATGAATCACGTATTTCAGCCGTACCTTGATCAGTTCGTGATAGTATTCATAGACGACATTCTCGTATAATCAAAGAATCAAGAGGATCACAGCAGACATCTGACAGCAGTTTTGCAGACCTTGCAAAAGCATAAGCTATTCGCGAAGTTCAGTAAGTGCGAGTTCTGGTTAGAGAAGGTGGCATTCTTAGGCCACATCGTTTCTAGCAGCGGTATCGAGGTAGACCCAGTGAAATTTGCAGCAGTCAGAGATTGGGTTGTACAGCATAATGCATCAGAGATCCGTAGTTTCCTTGGGCTAGTAGGATATTATCGGAAGTTTATACAGGGATTCTCCTCTATCGCAGTTCCACTCACGTCATTGACAAAGAAGAATGCTAAATTTGTGTGGAGCGATTAGTGTCAGAAGAGCTTCGATACTTTGAAGCAAGCTCTTATCTCAGCACCAGTATTGGCCATGCTGTCAGGGCTCGGAGACTTTGTTTTGTATACCGATACCTCGAAGCTCGGTTTAGGCGCAGTGTTGATGCAGCATGGGAAGGTGATAGCATATGCTTCTCGTCAATTGAAAATCCATGAGAATAATTACCCTACTCACGTTCTAGAGTTGGCAGCCGTAGCTTTTGCCTTGAAGATTTGGAGGCATTATTTGTACGGAGAGAAGTGCCAGATCTTTACCGACCATAAGAGCCTCAAGTACTTCTTTACGCAGAAAGAGTTGAATATGCGTCAGAGGCATTGGTTGGAGCTAGTTAAGGACTATGACTGTGACATTAGCTACCACCCGGGCAAAGCTAATGTAGTTGCGGATGCACTGAGCAGGAAAGTCGCATTGATGGCTCATTTGGTGATTCTGAGACCTCTTCAGTTTGACATGCAGAGGTTTGACCTAGAGACTTATCCTCGAGGTAGAGTTCCTCGTCTATCTACTTTGACGATTCAGTCTTCTCTTCTAGACCGTATTCGCAGTGGACAGTCAGCAGATGAGCAGTTGGCGAAGTGGAGGCGGAGAGATGAGGCCAAGGGCAGTATTTTGTATACAGTTAGCGACGGTATTGTGAGATATCGAGACAGAATGTGGGTTCCTAGCAGTGATTCTATTCGAGCAGATATTTTATCCGAGGGCCGCATGTCGCCGTACTCTATTCATTCTGGGAGTACGAAAATGTATAAAGATCTGCAGTTGATGTATTGGTGGCCCAGGATGAAGAAGGATATCAGACGTTTTGTATCCGAGTGTCTGACGTGCCAGCTAGTGAAAGCGGATCATCAGAGACCAGCAGACTTGCTCAAGCCTCTTCCTATTCCCGAGTGGAAGTGGTAGAATATTACCATGGACTTCGTGGTAGGCTTGCCGTAGTCAGCCAAAGGGTCAAATGCTATATGGGTGATTGTTGATCGTCTTACCAAGTCAACACACTTCTTACCCATTAAGATGACTTTCACCATGATTCAGTATGACGAGTTGTATATCCGAGAGATAGTCAGACTTCATGGTATTCCCGTTTCTATAGTATCTGACCGAGATCCTAGATTCACTTCCTCCTTTTGGAAGAGTCTGCATTCAGCTGTGGGTACGAAGTTGTTGATTAGCACAGCCTTCCATCCTCAGATGGACGGTCAGTCAGAGAGAGTTATCCAGAGTTTGGAGGATCTTATCCGTGCATGTGTCATTGATTTCTCAGGGAGTTGGGAGTCGAAGTTGCCATTGGTGGAGTTCACTTATAACAACAGTTTTCAGTCGTCTATAGGTATAGTTCCATATGAAGCACTGTATGGTCGTAAGTGTAGATCCCTATTCATTGGGATGAAGTAGGGGAGAGATCAGAATTGGGTCCGGAGATTATTCAGCAGACTACCGATGTAGTAGTCAAGATCCGTGATAGGTTGAGGACTGATCAGAGTAGGCAAAAGAGTTATGCAGATCAGAGGAGGAGAGATCTAGAGTTTGCAGTTGGCGACCATGTTTTTGTGAAAATATCACCTATGAAAGGTGTCATGCGGTTCGGGAAGAAAGGAAAGCTTAGTCCGAGATTCATCGGACCATTTGAGATCCTCGACAGGGTTGGGACGTTAGCTTATCGTGTTGCTCTTCCGTCGAATCTGGCCGGAGTACACAATGTGTTCCACGTCTCTATACTGAGGAATTATATGGCGAATCCTTCGCATGTCTTGAACTTTGAACTGTTGTAGCTCACTCTGAACTGTCTTATGAAGAAAGACTAGTGCAAATCTTAGACAGACAGGAGAAGAAACTTAAGAACAAACTGGTGAAGCTAGTGAAAGTCAAATGACTTAATCATTCGGAAGAGGAAGCTACGTGGGAATCTGAGCCTTGGATGAAGAGTCGATACCCCGAGTTATTCGGTAAGTTTTAATTTCGAGCACGAAGTTTCTTTTAAGGGGGGAGAGTTGTAGAACCCGATAAATCAGACTATGTATAAGCCACGCATAATTGCTATTATTTAAATTAAAAATAATTTTATATATATATGGAGTGTTTAATTCATTTTAAAACTTGTTAAGTCATGATAATTTATTTTAAATAGCAGAGGTTTAGTTTTACCTTTTCAGTTAAATACGCGAGGCAAGACTGGAGTTGGAGTATTGAGATAAATTTTAATAATATGAAAATATTCCTAGACTTAATTTAAGATAAAGAATGATTTATTTTAATGAAAAATAAGTTTAAGAATTTAATTAATTACTTGGAGTTAAGTAGTAAATAAGTTCTTTTATGTCCAATAATTGATTAAAAGCCTAAATTAAAATGTGTAACAAATTGGAACAAATTAATCTAGGACTATTCTATCTAAGAAATTGTAACTTAACATGTTAGTAATTTATTCTAAGAATTTGTCATGCATGCAAGGAAATTACTATCCAAAAATTAATTTAATTATTTCAATAAAATACATAATTAGTGTTTAAAACTTTAAGGAGATAAAATTCAATAATTAAGCAATATTTTTCCTCCATTATCAAGCAAGATTTCGGCCACCCCTTAAAAGATTTAACCATGTTTGGCAACTCTCCATTTTTGATCCCTTTCCTTATCTTTTCTTGGTATGATAATTCCTTCATTTTAATCACCAATAATTAATGATTTAAGCAATATTCTCCCTTGCTTTTGATCACCAAAAATCGGCCATCATATCCCATCAAATCTCCCTCAATCCACCAATATATCATATCATTTCCTTATCTCACAAAGAATCAAGGATAGAAAGATTTTTATGTTGCCATTCAATCCCCATTTAATTGGTATCCTTTCCCTCATTTTTCCTTGTCTCCCTCCCATTCCTCACCTAATTCCTTCGAAAATTCTGGGAATTACAGCAACAAAAATCGTGAGTTTCATCGAGAGACATAAGAGAGAAAACAAGAAATAAAGAAACTCCGTCTACGCCGCGCCATGTCGTCGTATAATTTGTCTTCTTTTCAAACAAATTTCCAGGCATGTTTATACGTTTCTTTTCTCCTCAATCAAGTCATATGTACACGTTTAAACCATATTATGCTCATGAAGCACGAAATCATCCAATTTGACAGCACAATTGTTTCGAAAAAACCTGCACAGAATTTCAGTATTTTCGGCTTTCACTTCATGCTTCACGGGTTGTGTTTGTGGTTTCAGGATTTGGCTCGGTTCCAGGAACTCAAGGCTGAATCTAGACACATTATATAGTGTGTTAGGAAGATGTTGGTCAATCGGTTTAAGTCCATTCGCTTCAGTAAAACAAAATGGACATCAACTCTCCATAGTTGCAGATTTTTGAGTCTCGATTTTCATGGTTGTTGTCTAAGGTGTGTTTTCAAACTATGGCTGTTCTATGGGCTGTAGCCATGGTTAGAACCCTCCCTTAGCATGTTTAGGATGTGACCAAGTGACCTTTCAATGGCTTAGCTCACGATTCCATCGATATTTTTCAACAACACAACACATGTCCCTCGGTTTCATTTTTTTTTTCTGTTTTGGGTGAGTGAGTTTCGATTTTTAGGGTGTTGTGTGGATCTTGTTTAGCTTTTGGCCCTTAGCCATGGTTCACACAATACCTCACAATGACTAGATCAAGCCATGGTCGATCATATGACCACTGGAATGAAAATGAAAGCAAGTAAAGCTTTACAACCGACGCGTGCAGCAAGGTTCTCGGGTGGGAGTGTCGCGTTGTCTTAGGTGTTTGATTGGATTGTGGTTGGCCTAGGGCCCTTAGCCATGGTTCAAGCCACACCTTAGGATGTTGGGAAGAGGATTTGGTTGGTGGTTCAAGCCCCATGGCCAATAGCCTCGTAAACGAAGCGATGCAAGCACAAGTGCTGCTACTGTAATTGGACAGCAGCTTGGGTTCGGTTCAGGAGACTGGTGCGAGTTCTAGATTGGCTTTTAGCCTATGGCCTTGGACTAGACAGTACCTCAATGAGTTAAAAAGTTAAGGTTTTGGCTGTTTGTGATTTGGTTAAGTTTAGAAGTCGTACCAGAATTTACAGCGCAATGTGCCAAAGTGACTCTTGAAATAGTGTTTCAAGATTTTGGCGTCCATTCACCAAATTTCGTGAATTACAATTATTAGGAGCATTATTTCATCATGTTAGGCGTATTTTGACCATGACTAAACGATGGTTCGATTTTGGTTCGGGTTGGTACAGAGTCATGGTTAGAAATTAAGATTGTTGGTCTAGTTGGCCCCGTTTTTGGGATCAATTACGAAGTCATCCTCAAGAAAAATATTTGCATGTTTCTCATGTTAGAATTAGGTCGCAGCGAGCCTGGGAACGATCCAACTCATTCGGTAAAAACATGGTTATAATTATATTACGTGCATAATATAAAAATGTTTATTTTTGAGATATATGTGATATGTCTTGTGGCCACCTTACGCTTATGGGATTGCTTCACCCGATGACTTACGACTGGTTTACGATTATGTATGGGTACGGATATCCAGTCCAAGGGCTGTGATGATCTCTACCGCTCAGTATACTGTGGTTTAGTTTGATCAGACGTGCATGTTATGTTATGGGCCACTTGCGTAGAAACATTACCTCTACAGAAAATTACGATATGATATGTTATGACAGAGCTCTATCGAGCAAATCTTTTACATA
The DNA here is from genome assembly GCF_022965805.1 of Primulina eburnea. Lineage (NCBI taxonomy): Eukaryota > Viridiplantae > Streptophyta > Magnoliopsida > Lamiales > Gesneriaceae > Primulina > Primulina eburnea. Next base: position 23,875,242 of record NC_133104.1, on the reverse strand, counting down.
TGATTTTCAGATATGAACGTATTTATAATTATCCATGAAACGGTTTTCACCTTACGCTTTACTATACGATATTTTTATGTCACGCGAAATTTTATGATATATTTACTTGTTATTCACAATGTATGCATGCTGAATCTTTAGAATCACTAGATTTGATTGTTGTAGATACTGATGAGATCGAGACTGAGGGTGGGGAGCAGTGAGCTAGCTTGGGTCAGCAGTAGTAGGAACCCGAGGACCTCATGCTTTAGTTGATTTATCTTTTATGCTCAAAACTCATTTCATCATGTTGAATTATTTTAAGTTATTGTTTTGAAAATAATAATTTCTTCCGCTGTTACTTTAACATTAGACCTTTTAATTAGTTTATTTTATGAATGAGGTATGTTGTTTATTTTAAAAAGAAAAATTTTAAATAATTCCGCAAATTTACAAATATGAATTACGAGCCTCTACAGTTGGTATCAGAGCCTATGTTTTTGTAAAGAGTTGTACTACTATTGATCTCGATAAGCTCACGAAGTCACGTCTTCGGTCTGTAAGTTTTACGTTTACGCATTTCGTTTAAAGCATGAAATATTTTAACAACATGTTTTCATGAAATGATTTATGTCAAGATTATGATTATGCAGTATTTTTTTAAATTTAAAGAAATAATAGAAATTATGCATGTTAGTTACGTATGGGGTTATGTATGGAACAGTATGCCTCCTAGACGCATTCCTGAGCGCATGAGGGATGATGAGCATTGTCATGAGGACGGTGAGGATCGTAGGAAGGAGAGAGATGTACCACCACCCCTCTTGAGTAATTATGCTACAATTCTTGAGTCAACATAATTATGCTACAATTCTTGAGTCATCATTATGCTACAATTCTTGAGTCAACATAAATATGCTACTAGTTGAATAATTATTTTCAATTGGGCTCTACAATTCTTGAGTCAACATAATTGCATAATGGATCGCTGAAATATTGTCATGTGTAGAACTTGAAATTTTTTTCCATTTTATATTGTGTCAAATTTTCATACAGAGTCATATAAAATAAATTATAGTTTCCCTCTCCCTCCATCTATTAATTTTTTTAAAAAATTATGACACTAGTGTTATTTCGGATAGATAACAACTTAAATATGAAGCCCGTTTCGGTTGATTCTAAAGATGATGAGACTGGTCTGACCAGACCCAAAACCCATCTTTTCTCACCTCATACCTGAAATCTGAGGAGTCCAATCAAGTTCGACCTGCAAGTTTAAAATTAAATAAATTTTAAATTTTATTCATTGTGCCAGAAAAACGTTTAAAATTATTTTCAGCTTTGTATAATTATATATAGCAACAAAATATGTAAAAAAATCTAATTAATTTATATTTAACTCATAACAAAATAAAAATTATAATTATATTTTTTAAAATACATCATTATAAAATAAAAGTATTTCAATCTTTGCATCGACTCCTATATATTTCGAGAGAACAACCAACCTTGCCACCTGATGATCCCATGAGAGTCGGTAAACAAGTCAAACTGCAATGCTAGCATATAGAGTCTCAATGTTGTCCCGAGTCATAAAGAATAATTGTGTACAACCATAAACTAGGACGTTTCCACTCGATAAGTGAGAACTACTTGGAAAGTCTTTTATAGAGAGTGGTTCAGTGCACTTTACAAGGAGCACATATATGCATGTTCGGACATCACAATGTCCCCTACCAATGAAATATGATACTCACATCGCAGATACTAGTCTCAAACTCGAGCGACCTTTATCCTTCTTAGCGGCAGCTGAATCGACTAGGAACTGTTTAGAATATACAGTGTCACAAATATGATTTTCATGATACTCATCATATGAGCATCTCATATTCTTTCTATTATTTGTATATTCAAGGACTTTATCTATGCAACTACCATGAATATACAGATAAAGATGTGCCAAAACAATAATTTCAATTATAATTAAAATAAAGATTGTTTATACATAGAGTTTCAACATGAACTCTCGGCCAACACTTGGCTCGATGGGCACCTACTAAAAAGCGTAACCGAGATCCGTAGTTTCTTGGGTCTAGCTGGCTACTACCGAAAGTTCATTCAAGGATTCTCATCTATTGCAGTACCCCTGACCGCTTTGACAAGAAAGAATGCAAAGTTTATATGTGGTTCCGAATGCCAAGAAAGTTTTGAAAAGTTCAAGCATGCTTTGATTTCAGCGCCAATATTATCAATGCCATCGAGGCAAGGAGAGTATGTTTTTCATACGGACGCTTCGAAACTTGGTTTGGCCGCAGTCCTAATGCAAAATGACTGAGTTATAGCTTATGCGTCTAGACAGTTGAAAGTTCATGAGAAGAATTACCCGACAAACGACCTAGAGCTTGCAACAGTAGTGTTTGTTTGCATTGAAGATTTGGAGACATTATTATATGGGGAGAAGTGAAAGATTTTCAGCGACCATAAAATCTTGAAGTACTTCTTCACCCAAAAAAAGTTGAATATGAGGCATCAAAATGGTTAAAGTTGGTAAAGGAGTACGACTGTGATATTAGCTATCATCTGGGAAAACCTAATGTAGTGGCAGATGCATTGAGCAGACAGACAACAGTTATTACTCAATTATCACTTCAGAGACCACTGCAGTCCGAGATTCAGCGGTTCGAGCTCACAATTTATGCTAGGGGTGAGGCCCCCAATCATTCTATTATGACGTTTCAGTCGTCTCTGTGGGATAGAATTCGAGAAGGTCAGTCTTCTGATGAGCAATTACAAAAATGGAGACTGAGAGATGAAGCTAAGGGTCGGAAACTGTATTATGAGAAAGATGGCATAGTTTGATATCGTGATCGACTATGGGTTCCTAGTGGTGATTCACTACGATAGGTTATTTTGAGGAAAGCTCACAATAACATGTACTCCATCCATCCTGGAAGTATGAAGATGTACAAATATCTACAATTGTTGTATTGGTGGCCGGGAATGAAACAAGTCATCTAACATGTGTCCGAGTGTTTGACATGCAAGCAAGTTAAGGCTGAGCAACAAAGACCAGCCCAAAAGCTTAAACCACTTCCTATTCCCGAGTGGAAATGGGAAAATATTGCTATGGATTTTTTTGTGGGACTGCCAAGGACTATCAAGGGATACAATGTCATTTGGGTGATAGTTGATCGTCTTACGAAAATATGGCACTTTCTACCTATCAAGACGACATTCACAAGGACACAGTATGCCGAGCTGTATATTCGACAGATAGTCCGACTGCGTGTGATTCCAATGTCTATCATTTCTGGCCGAGATCCGAGGTTCACATCGTCTTTCTGGAAAATTCTACACGCAACGATGGGGACGAAGTTGTTATTCAGTACAACATTCCATCCTCAAACAGATGGTCAGTTTGAAAGGGTGATTCAAATCTTGGAGGATCTATTCCGAGCTTGTGTCATCGATTTTCAAGGAAGTTGAGAACCGAAGTTACTTCTAGTGGAGTTCACCTATAACAATAGCTATCAATCATCTAAGGGAATGGCTTCTTACAAGGCACTATATGGAAGGAAGTGTATATCACCCATACATTGGGGCGAGGTTGATCAAAGAGGGAAATTTGGTTGGACATGATCAAGCAAACACTGGAGCCAGTAGTTAAAATCCGAGATAGGATGAAAATTGCACAAAGCCGACAAGAGTGCTATGCTGACAAGCGACGAAGAGAGCTAGATTTTAGTGTAGACGACCACATATTTGTAAAAATAACACTTATGAAGGGTGTTATGAGATTTGTCAAGAAAGACAAGCTCAATGATCGAGCAAAACTTGCACTGTGAAATCCTTAATAAAAATATGGTTTTGTATGCTCAAAAATTAATCGCAAGTGCACGATGAGAAGTAATAATATAATGTAATTGGGTACGAGTATCGTTCCACTAAAGACTGTATTTTACAATTATTATTTTCAGTTATTAAATCTTTATTAACAAAATATGGATGGTTGTTTATTATTACTATGCTCAAATAAACATGCAAATAAAAAGAATCAAGAATTGAATAATGAAATATAATATCTAAAATGGTTGATTAAAATTCAATGAGAAATGAATTTGTTGGGAATTTTAGTTCACCTACCCCTCGTTAATTAATTAATTCGTTCGATATTTATTGTATGCTTCCGATAGGATTTCCTATTCAATTGAACACACTCTCTCGAGCTATGCCAAATTAATTCTACTCAGTGAAGTAATTAAATGTCTTTAATCATTTATCAGAGTGAATCACATATCGGTCTATAAATCCCCTAGTTTTCGCCCTACCGGACTCTGACTATCGGCGCATATCCAATTTCATATATCTATGTAAATTCTAGATCCACGGACTATGCTACTCGTTCTTATCACAAGATATTCTCTCGAACTCACTCGCAATATAAAAATGTTGTTAAAGATAGCTACGCTCTAACAACACAATGAAAAACAGTAGCACATTTAAGAATAACGCAACAATCGAAATATAAATTAATTAATTCAAAGTTTGGGGTACGATCCCCTTAAATCCCAACAAATATTTTTTTTAGCTACTCGAATTCAAAGCAAAAATAAATAACACAATGTTTAAAGGATAAAAACTAAATCAGAAATACTAGATTTGACGAAAAACGCAAAGACAATGCCCGGAAATCATCGAATCTTCAATCCAAGCGCGAAGTCCTTTCCAAGGCTTATGGTGGCGGCTGAATAATGATCAATAATTCCTGATTTCGTGCCTCAACCCCCTACCATATCCTCCACCTTCAGAATTAAGGGAAAAAATCGCCCAAAAAATCTTTCCTAAATTTCAAACGCGCCCGGGCGGACATAAGTTTCCGTTCGGGTGGATGGCTTGCGCAAATCCTGCATTTTTGTTTTTCTTTGACGCGCCCGGGCGGACATAAGTTTCCGCTCGGGAGAATGACTCTCGCAAAAACATCTCCTTCTCATACCTTGGAGCTCTCGGGTGGATGTGAATGTGCGCCCAGGTGGATGACTTTCGCAGTTCTTCAGTTTATGCACGAATTTCCTGCATTTTCACCAACTAAACACATGAGCAACAAGAAAACATAAATTATGCTAAAAAATACAAAATGCATGCAATCTAAATGATAAATGCAACACAACATGATATGAAAAACAAGCAAAATCCCCCTATATCAACCCCTCAATACTAACCTTTTGCTCGCCCTCGAGCAAAACAGGTGACAAGACAAAATGGAACATGACACAAAGTAGCTTGAAAGTGAATTCATAGTCATCACCTCGCCTCAGTGAAACTGAACATATTCCCTTGTCGATCAATGTACAAACACAACTCTTCGCACTTTCCTTTGTCTAGACATCGTTTCAAATAAAACCTGAACGTGTATGTGCCTGTCGTTAGTCCTAGCATCATAAATGACAGAGGGATCCATTCTCAACCATTGTCAGTTATTTAAATCAGCCTGTTAGTGTAAATCTCACTCTCCTTTATTCCTCTGCACTCAGTAACCACCAGCAGCGCCCCTTTATCTATTATCTTTTTTTTTTTACTGAATTGGAATACAGTAATAAAATGACTATATTAGAACCTTTCATATCAGATTCAAATCTATGTGTTTTACATTTTTTTAGCCAGGAATAGGATTTCATTCCTTTATTCGGCTCTTCAACACCTTACATCTCCAACTTTATCCAGGAATAGGATTTCATTCCTTTATTCGGCTCCCCCACGCCTTACATCTCCATCGTTCTCTTTTTTACGCTGCTGATACCTCGATTTAAGAGAATATCGTCAAATTCAATTTACACCTTCAAACGTCTTTGTTCCCCACTTCAGTTTTAATTTTTCACCATCTTATCATGCATGCTTCTAGTTCTAACATTCGTGCAAAGAGGATTCAACATTTTAAATAAAACTTCATGTCTTTACCACAGTATGTGCTAAAGGAGTGTGATTATACGACAGACATGGCATGTCTCATCACCTCTTAATCATCCTTGGCTAACAAGTGCTACTTCTAACACTGTCGGCTGACACACACCAATGCAAAAACGACTAAAACTAAATGCCCACAAATAAAACCAACAAAGCAAAAAAATTAACATATATAACAACACCCATCCACCCCCTAATTCTAAAGTCGAGCAGTGTCCGCAATGCAACAGACGATAGAAAAAGAGACAGACAATGTATAAAAAAATAGATGCAATATGACCTAAACATGCAACAGAAACCGAAATAAACAAAATGATCGAAAGGAAATGCAGAAAATAAAAAGAAGGGACATAAGTGACTCCCCTCTCAAAGATCATAATCCTTGTGCGCCTCTGGGGAATGACACCAGCTTTCGGCTCTGGTGCATTGACATAGTGGTACTGAAACGGTGGCGGGAAAGCTGGCATGGGTGGTGGCAGAAGGGCCGGGTCAATACCACTGTGGCTCAGGGACAGACGCAGCATGGCATCGGTGGCGGCGTGATATGTCTGACTCACAGCCTGCCACTGTAACTGATGGTCAGAAAATGCAGCAAACTTGTCCATCCGGTCTTGAAGAAGGAGATGTCGAGGTCTGGGGGCCGGTGGTGGTGGCTGCTGTGGCACGGGATCGAAAGTCAAACCGTCCCATATAGGACCAAACTACGAGAAAGCCTTCCGCCATACTGCGGTCTTCTGTAGCCAGCTAGCGTCATCAAGGGCCTTGGTCGGGGGCAACCATTCATCATCATCCTGAAAAATGACCCCAGCTCCCTCACACAGCTCGGTGATAATATGGGGAAAGAATAATGCCACATTCGTATTGTGGATACTCAGCTGGATCTGTGAATGAATAATTTCCCCCGCATTAAGTGGAATATGGGTCATCAATGCATAGAGCAATACTCCCCTTTCCCTCTGTACTTCTCTAGTGTGCTCGACTGGCATCAACCGTGTGGCCAAAAAAACATACCACATCGCAGCCGAGACTAACAAATATTTCTCGGCGAAACAATTGGAAGATCCAGGTGTCTTCCACGGAGACCCTGGATAGCAGATTCTGCGCATCATCAAGGCTAAATCGGAGTTCGCTGCCCATGCCATATATACCGAATCATCCACACCTGGTGTCTCAAGCACCCTATTAGTCTACACAGAACTAAAATCCACCAGCTTTCCTCTCACATATGCTTTATTATCGCTCCGCTCAGCCTCATTGACATAAAATTCCCTCACTACCGGTGCCACTGCGACTTGCGGTTCGGCACAAAATTTTGTCCAACCTCGACTAGAAATATGATTAATAATTCAATTTGGACCACCAATTGGAAACCACGCTCACGAAGAGGAGCACGATGTATTTTCGCATTTTCAAAGCGTTCTCTAGTGGCATCATTCACAAATAAGTGGGAATTACGCTATGAAGACGAAGAAGCATCGTGACTTACCCGAGCTTTCTTAGGCGGCATAGTTGATTATTTGTGAAGAACAAGAAACCCGGAGCGGAAAGTGGTTTGTTGGAAGAATGCTTCGCCAAAATGCAGTGGCGGCTGGAAAATTTTAGTGGCGGCCAGAAATGGTGGTGGTAGCCGGAAATGTGTGTTTGTGGCCGGAGAAATCACTTCTTGATGCTTGGTGAAGGTTAAGACACAAGATTGTACCTGAAATTTGCAAAAAACAAGTGATGGGAGTGAGATTGAGAGAGGAGGGGCGGAAAATCGAAGGGAAGAGAAAAGAAGATCTGTGATTTTAAAAGAATTCGTGATCCGCCCAGGCAGATATAAGTTTCCGCTCGAGCGGATACTCCACGGCTTTTTTTAAAATTTGTCAATCAAAGGGCGTGCCCGGGCGGACATGAATGTGCGCCCGGGCAGAAGCTTCACGGCATTTTGAAAAACTTTTTGAAGGCGGACATAAATGTGCGCCCGGGCGGAAGCTTCACAGCTTTACCCTATCTTATTTTTCCATTTTTTTAAATAAATAAATAAACACATAACTAAAATAATAAAATCGAATTAAATAGGCGAAAGAGGTAGTTCTCAATTTATAGTTGAGAGCTTCACATAGCCAATTTCAGTTCGGATTGTCTTGGAATCAGGAGATTCCAAGTTGTGGCTCAACTGCGCCACCCATGTAGAGCTTCACTCACTAGGAATTGACCGTAAATGTCCCATCCTTTCCATCTTGCAATTCTACAGCTCCCGACGGGTAAAATTTAGAAATCACGAATGGACCAGACCATCGCGACTTCAATTTTCCGAGAAACAATCGCAACCGGGAGTTGTAGAGCAGGACATTTTCACCTTACTTGAATTCCCTTTCAATGATTCGCCTTTCATGAGCCCTCTTTGTCTTTTCCTTGAATGATAGTGCGAGATCATGTGCCAGATTCCGAAATTCCTCCAACTGGTCCAATTGAAGCAGACGTCTTTCACCTGCCTCAGTAAATTTAAAGTTTAGTACTTTTGTTGCCCAATATGCCCGATGCTCTAACTCTACAGGTAGAGGACATTCTTTACCAAACAATAACCTATATGGTGTAGTGCCTATAGGTGTTTTGAACGCAGTCCTATATGCCCAAAGACCATCATCTAACCTTACAGAACAATCTTTTCGACTGACACCTACCACTTTTTCTAAAATCCGCTTGATTTCTCGGTTAGACACTTCCACTTGACCACTCTTTTGGGGGTTGATATTGGGTAGAGATATTGTGTGTGACACCGTATTTGTTCAAAATTTTTTCAAATAATTTGTTGCAAAAATGGGTGCCACCATCACTAATGATTGCTCTTAGTGTTCCAAATCTGTTAAAAATATTTTTCTTCAAAAATTTCAAGACCACTTGAGCATCATTAGTGGCATATGATTCTGCCTTTACCCACTTTGACACATAGTCAACCGCCACCAAAAAATACTTTTTTGTGAACGAACTGGGAAACGGTCTCATAAAGTCTATCTCCCACACATCAAAACCCTCACACTCAAGAATATTATTTAATGGAATTTCATGACGGTTAGATATGTTACTTGTCCGCTAGCATTTATCACAGGTAAGCACATAAGAACGGGCATCCTTAAAGATGGTTGACCAATAAAAGCCACATTCAATTACCTTAGATGTCTTCTTTGTTGGTCCAAAATGACCACCTACCTCACAGCCATGACAATGATTAAGAATTTGACCGAACTCCTCCTCTGCAACACACCTTCTTATCATTGAGTCTGCACAGATCTTAAACAAAAATGGTTCCTCCCAAATATAATGTTTCACGTCAGAAAAGAATTTCTTACGTTGATGAAACGATAGATTGGGTGGTGGTGTGCATGTGACAAGAAAATTAGCAAAATTTGCGTATCAAGGACAGTTTCTCACCTCAAATAGCTGCTCATCAGGAAACCAATCATTTATAGCATGATCTACACAATCATTACTAATCAGCTCCAACCTAGACAAGTGATCTGCTACCACATTCTCGACACCATTCTTATCTTTTATTTCTAAATCAAATTCTTGCAACAATAAAATCTACCGAAGTAGGCGTGGCTTTGCATCTTTCTTAGCAAGTAAATATTTCTGTGCGGATTTATCTGTTTAAATAATGACTTTGGACAAAATAAGATATGCATGAAATTTGTCAAGCGCAAACACTACTGCAAGTAATTCATTTTCAGTTGTTGCATAATTCAATTGAGCCTCATCTAAGGTCTTACTTGCGTAGTAAATTGTATGAATACCTTGTTTTGCCGCTGGCCAAGCACAGCCCCCACCACAGTATCACTGGCATCGCACATGACCTCGAAGGTAGATTCCAATCTGGTGCCACCAAGACAGGAGCCGCCACCAAGCACTTCTTCAAATCCTCATATGCCTATAAACAATTCAAATCAAAATCAAAAGGCACATCTTTCATAAGTAAGGAAGATATAGGTTTGGCAATTTTAGAAAAATCTTTGATAAAATGCCAGTAAAAACCGGCATGGCCTAGAAAACTTCTAAATCCCTTTATGGATGCCGGAGTTGGCAAGTTCTTGATAGCTTCAACTTTTGCTTTATCCACCTCTATTCCATGCCCGGATATCTTGTGCCCCAATACTATTCCTTCTTGTACCATAAAATGATACTTTTCCCAATTCAGCACCAAATTCGTCTCCTCACATCTCATCAATACCACATTCAAATTCTGCAAACAATCATCAAAAGAAAAGCCAAAAATTGAGAAGTCATCCATAAAAATTTCAAAAAAGGTTTCTATCATGTCATGAAATATAGCGACCATGCATCGTTGAAAAGTGACAGGGGCATTACAAAACCAAAGGGCATCCGTCTAAAAGCAAACGTGCCATAAGGACAAGTGAAAGTGGTTTTCTCTTGGTCCTCAGACGCAATCATAATTTGGTTTTACCCTGAATACCCATCCAAAAAACAATAAAACTCATGACCCGCTAACTTCTCAAGCATTTGATCAATGAAGGGCAGTGGAAAGTGATCTTTACAGGTAGCATCATTTAATTTCCTATAATCAATTCACACACCCATCCCATAACTGTCCTAATGGATATTAATTACAGTAATCCAACCTTTTTTCGACACACACTGAACAGGACTTACCCATGCACTATCAGATATAGGATAGATAATACCTGTATCAAAGAGTTTGATAGTTTCTGCTTTTACTACTTCTTGCATCTGTGGATTTAATCTTCTCTAAGGTTGCACAAGAGGTGAGTACTCGTCTTCCATCAATATCTTGTGCATGCAGACTGATGGTTCGATCTCTTTGATATCAGCCACCTTCCACGCAAATGCACTCTTGTGCGCTTTCAACACTTCCAGCAGTTTGTCCTCCACCATATCTGTCTAATAAGAAGAAATAATAACAAGAAGTTTATTATTCTCACCTAGATAGACGTATTTCAGATGTGGAGGTAATGGCTTGAGCTCCAGAGTTCGTGGCTCCTCTAAGCTTGACTTCTGAGGGGTCAAGTCTCTTCGATCCCCCAAGTACTCTAATCTCATTTTTATTGGCCTCTTCCAGGGCTGGCTGGCTTTGAGGTATGCCACTATTTCGGCTTTCTATGCATACAATTCATCTTCTCTCAATTCAGTAGTGAGAGTGGCTTCCAAAGGATCTCTAATAGCACCCTGCACATAGTTAGACACAAGAGCATCAAAAGCATCAATTCTATAACAACTATCAGAATGCAGTGTGTGCGTAAGTGCATTAAAAAAATTAAAAGTAATCTCCTCATCTCCCACTCTCAATCTCAACTTCCCTTCTTGAACATCAATTAGGGCCTTGCCAATTGCAGAGAATGGTCTCCCCAAAATCAAAGGCATCTCCATATCATCCTCAATGTCAAGTACCACAAAATCAGCAGGAAAAATAAATTTGTCCACTTTCATTAGCACATCCTCAATCACTCGTGGATACTTGACAGATCTGTCAGCTAGTTGTAAAGACATCCTCGTTGGCTTAGGTTCTCCCAATACAAGTTTCTTAAACACAGAAAACGTCATAAGATTAATACTTGCACCAAGATCACACAAAGCTTTATGAAAAACAACATCACCATTCATGCAAAGAATAGAAAAACTCCCTGGATATTTTAGTTTCGGTGGGATCTTGTTTTGTACCAATGCAGAACAATTCTCAATCAAGTTATCATCATGTGATCCTCCAATTTTCTCTTATTAGCTAATATGTCTTTCAAAAATTTAGCATAACTAGGCATTTGCATCAAAGCATCGACAAAAGAAATATTGATATGCAATTTTTTAAATACCTCAAGAAACTTAACGAATTGTGCATCAAATTTTGCTTTTTTCAATGCTGCAGGAAAAGGTGGAGGGATAACAATTTTAGATTGTGCAGTAGGTGCTGGTGTAAAGTTATAAGACTTACCTTTTGATGACTCAGTCTGTTCATCAAGTATTTGGTTCTTTCTGTCCCTCTCGACTCTAAAATTTTTCCACTCTTCAACTCGATGGCCTTTACTTGCGCTTTTGGATTCGTCTCTGTGTTACTTGGAAAGGTGCCCAGCTCTCTACTTGCTATCATCTTCTCTAACTGTCCACTTTGATTTTCTAGCCCCTTTATCGATGCATCTTGGTTTTGGAGTCTAGTTTTGGTAGATGAGATGAACTTAGACATCATCTGCTCCAAATTGGACTTCTCTTCTTTAGGAGGATAAGATCTGTACATCGGTTGTTTCTCATATGATTGTCCTACTTGTGGTCGATTATGACTGTTTTGACCACCCCATGAGAAGTTGGGATGTTTCCTCCATCCAGGATTATATGTGTTTTAGTATGGATAATTCCTTGGACGGTTTTGGACTCCCACTTGATTCATATGTTCCCCTTCTGGCATATAAAAAGGACCACTGTCTTGACAGTCCTTAACATAGTGTTCTCCTCCACATTTTTCACAAAATATCTCTTGAAGACGCATAGCTGTGCCACCCATATTCAAGCCGTCCAATTTCCTGTTCAAAACATCAAGCTGTGCAATAATAGCAGAAAGGTCAATTACCTGGTGGAATCCTGCACTTCTCCGCTGGTTGTTCCTTTCAGATTGAGGATGATAGCTGCTAGCAGCCATCTCCTACAACAACTCATATCCTTCCTCAGCAGTTTTTCTCAACAGGTTCCCACTAGCAGCAGCATGTATCATAGTAAGATTAGGAGTAAGCAAGCCGTAATAAAAGGTTTGAATGACTAATCCATGAGGCAGTTCGTGATGAGGACATCTTCTAATAGATCTTTGAAGCGCTCCCATGACTCATTTAAAGATTCCTGCTTGAATTGAGCAAATGTGGTGATGTCTGCCACAGCTTGATGGTCTTAGATGGAGGAAAGTATTTGATGAGAAACGCCTTCTCCATATCCTCCCATGTGGTGATCGAACCTACAGGCAAACAATTTAACCATGCTTTAGCTTTATCACGTAAAGAGAAAGGAAATAAACGCAATCTAACAGCATCATCAGAAACTCCATTAAATTTAAAAGTATCGCAAATTTCAAGAAAATCCGCGATGTGCGTGTTTGGGTCATCTACAGCAGATATTCCAAACTGGACTGTATTCTGAATCATCTGAATTATAGCTGGCTTGATTTCTAAGTGATTTGCCCACACAATAGGCCTCACAATGCTGGGAAGTGCTCCATCAAAGCAGGTTGTGCATACTCTAGTATTGGTATGCGGCGTGGCATCTCAACATGTCTATCTTCATGGTGTTCCTCCTCATGCTCGTGCTCGTTCCTCTCCATCAGTTCCTTCAGTCTCTGCTGCTGTCTTCTCCTACGGAAAGTTCTTTCAATTTCAAGGTTAAACGTCTCAAGCTCCACGTCAAGTGACTTTGGAATGCACTGGACGAGATATTTGTAATAGAATATGGAGTTTTAATTTAATAAAAACGAAACAATGCTAAAGAAAATAACTAAAAATAAAATTGTGAATTAACAGTCCCCGACAACGGCGTCAAAAACTTGATCGAGCAAAACTTGCATTGTGGAATCCTTAATAAAAATATGGTTTTGTATGCTCAAAAACTAATTGAAAGTGCACGATGTCAAGTAATAGTATAAAGTAATTGAGTACGAGTATCGTTTGACTGAAGACTCTATTTGACAATTATTATTTTCAGTTATTAAATCATTAGTAACACAATTTGGATGGTTGTTTATTACTACTATGCTGAAATAAACATGCAAATAAAAAGATACAAGAATTGAATAATGAAATATAATATCTAAAATGGTTGATTAAAATTCAATGAGAAATGAATTTGTTGGGAATTTTAGTTCACCTACCCCTCGTTAATTAATTAATTCGTTCGATAGTTATTTTATGCTTCCGACAGGATTTCATATTCAGTTGAACACACTCTCTCGAGTTATGCCACACTAATTCTACTCAGTGAAGTAATTAAATGTCTTTAATCATTTATCAAGAGTGAATCACATATCGTTCTATGAAATCCCCTAGTTTTCGTCCTACCGGACTATGACTATCGGCGCGTATCCAATTTCGTATATCTATGTAAATTGTAGATCCACGGACTATGCTACTCGTTCCTATCACAAGCTATTCTCTCGAGCTCACTCGCAATATAAAAATGTTGTTAAAGTTAGCTACTCTCTAATAATACAATGAAAAAGTGTAGCACATTCAAGAATAACGCAACAATCGAAATATAAATTAATTAAATCAAAGTTTAGGGTAGGATTCCCTTAAATCACAATAAATATTTTGTTTAGCTACTCGAATTCATAGCAAAAATAAATAACACAATGTTTAAAGGTTAAAAACTAAATTAGAAATAATGGATTTGACGAAAAACGCAAAGACGATGCACGGAAATCTTCGAATCTTCAATCCAAGCACGAAATCCTCTCCAAGGCTTATGGTTGCTGCTGAATAATGATAAATAATTCCTCATTTCGTGCCTCAACCCCCTACCATATCCTCCACCTTCAGAATTAAGGAAAAAAATCGCCCAAAAAATCTTTCCAAAATTTCAAACACGACCGGGCGGACATTTGTTTCCCGCCCGGGCAGATGGCTTGCGCAAATCCTGCATTTTTTTTTCTCTTGAAGCGCCCGGGCGGATGACTCTCGCAAAAACATCTCCTTCTCATACCTCGGAGCGCCCGGGAGGATGTGAATGTCCGCCCGGGCGGATGATTTTCGCATTTCTTCAGTTTATGCATGAATTTCCTATATTTTCACAAACTAAACACATGAGCAACAAGAAAACATAAATTATGCTAAAACAACACACAATATGTAAGGCCCGGGGCCGAAGAGGGCGGGGGGTGATCGGCAATGCCATGAGGTTGCACGGATAATGAGCGGCTCCTGGCAGGCTTCTAGGTGGAGGGAACATGAATGAACTGATCCCACACCGGAATGAGAGGGATTCCGAGACTGTTCAATGTAATGGACTGTACAGTTGAAGAGGGCTTAAAAGATTTGATATGTACTACTCATATCAAGAAGGTGCATCTTGTTTTCGGTAGCTCATCACATAAGAACTTCAAAGTTAAACGTGCTTGACTTGGGGAAATTTTGGGATGGGTGACCTCCTGGGAAGTTTCTCAGGATGCGTGTGAGTGAGGACATAAGTACGCTGGAAAGACCCGTCTTGATACAGTGAGAGCAGTCGTCGAATCTGGGGCGTTACACAATGTATGCAATCTAAATGATAAATGCAACACAATGAGACTTAACATGATATGAAAAACAAGTAAAATCCCCTATATCACTTAGTCCGAGGTTCATAGGTTCATTTGAGATTTTGGGGAATGTTGGAACACTAGCCTATAAAGTGATGTTGCCACCGCTGCTAGCTATAGTACATAATGTGTTCCACATCTCGATGCTGTGAAAGTACATGTCGAATCCTTCACATGTACTAAATTATGAGCCACTGCAGTTGACTCCAAATATGTCACACGAGGAAAGATCTATACAAATCCTAGGTAGACAAGAAAGAAGGCTCCGAATCAATGTCATTTAATGGTCAAGTTCAAATGGCTAAATCACTCGGAAGAGGAAGCTACTTGGAAAACCGAGAGGGATACGAGGAGCCGTTACCCGGAGTTATTCATTGAGTTATAATTTCGAGGACGAAGTTTCATTTAAGGGAAGGAGGAATTGTAAGGTCCAAAAATACGATAACTTAATTCAACTGCATGCAAATATAAAAAAAATGGAAAATGACTGAATAAATGGTTTTAATTGCATGAATTAAAGAAGATATACATGATTACATGTTTATGTTAGGGTTTTCTGTTAGAATGCGTAAAACTGTGTTTGAAAGGTTATGCGAGACGTGATCGAGAAATGGATGCAGGGGACCATATGAGGGAAAATATTTTTATTAAATAATTATTTTTAATTATTTAATATATAGTATATGTTATGTGGTATTTCGAAAATGAGGCGTTTTAAGATGATTTTATACGCCGAGACATATTTTAAACAAGTATTCGTTTTTCGACGAAAATATGAACTTTTTAGAACTCGGCTAATATTCACATAAATTTTCTTAAATAAAATATTTTAAATAATGAATAATGGGCTTAATGAGCCTATTATATTTGGCTAACGGGCCCAAGCTTGCAACATGAGTTTTAATTAAAATAAAAAGCTAACAAACCCTCCCCAAACTCCATATATCACATGACCCATCCCTCTAATTAATTACTAAGACTCTCCCCTCCCCAAAACACACACACACAAAAACTTTGAAGGGAAACACTCGTTTTTTGGAAGAAAAATTCAGCAAAGGTCACATCTTCGCCAATGTTCCTCGCATTGGCAAAATGTTTTCGTGCGTGAAATACACAAAGGCACGCTTTAATCTTCTTTTTCTCATCTATCACACCATATTATGGTTTGATATATATTTGCATGAAAAATATATCGCCTTGCATTTATTTTCGTTTTTATGCAATATTATGCTTAGAACATGTGTTTTTATACTTCAAAATTCTTGTTAATATTACACAAAGGGGATGTCATGGTATGGGAACTAGAAGGGATGTTTTTTTCCACATGAGACCCTTAGGAGCATGCTTGAAGGCTGGACAAGACTAAGGGGCATAATATGGTCTATTCATGGTCCTAGACGGCTCAAGGGGAGGCTGGTGCGAAGCTTAGGAAAGCAACAGAAAGGGGAAGTCGCGCTTGGCTTTCTTGTTCCGGGCGAAGGGCTGGGCGTGTTAGGGATGGTTAGGCTCGGTCCATTAGGATCCATATGGGTGCAGTAGGGTCCTAGGAGGTTGGTCTAGGGTCTGGCATGGAGGAGAGGGGCTAGGGCCGGAGGTGTCAAGGGTAGAAGCCTAGGGTTTTCGAAAATAAGGGCTGAAGTTCAGTAGGAGTCCTAGGCATGGTCATGGGACTTGATTGGCTTGAATTGGGTTGTATATGGTTTATTTAGGTGTTATTAAGCTTTGGTTCAAGTTTGGTAAAGTTTGGAATCAATACAAGCCAAAAACCGGGGTGTACGTCTAAGTTTAAAAATGAATCGAGGAAATTATAGAAAAGCAAAATTTTAAGCCTGGGGATTATTTAAGTGAAAGTTTTGAGGTAATTTTAAGCCTGGGGATTATTTAAGTGAAAGTTTTGAGGTAGTAGGTTAAGTTTGGAATGATATGGGACGTCGTTTCGAGGTCTAGGGATAATTATGGAAAGTATTTGTCTAGGGTAAAATTGTCATTTTACACCTAAATTTTTAGACATCCTGACAGTGTCCTGAATGTTATAATACATGTTAAAACATTTATTTTAAATGTTTATGGAATTTGATGATAAAATGTTAATGCTATAAGACATGTTGCATGCTTGGTTTAAAAGAAAAATGATTTATATATATGTGCATGAATTTTTATAAGTGATGAAAATATGAAAAGTTGAAGGAGGTGAATTGATTGTGACTAATACGATGATACGATAATATGTAAAGGCAAGGCTCAATTGATGGGTGAGAGTGTTGCTGATATCCCTGCCGCCCGGTACCGTGGTAATATGTAGATGGATCCATCGACCTTCAGCTAATACGAAAGTCACAATTGGTTGGTTATTTATAAATGGTAGAAAAGTATTTTAAAAGTACATATTCGGCCGAAAGCTTAATAAAAAATTTTTTTAGTTCATTTTAAAGAATAACGATTACTGGAGGTTTTAGTTTCATTTTGGGGCTTAGAATCATGAATTCCATTTCTAGCCCATTGATGTTGTTTTGTGACTATTCAGCTATTTTTAAGAATAACAAGAGTGGAAGTTGAAGTAAGTACATCGAAATTAAGTACTTAGCTATAAGAGAACATGTTAAAGATAAGACTATCATTATTGAATGCATTAGCAATGAATTGATGAGTATTTATCCTTTGACTAAAGGCATGCCTTCAAATAAATTTAAGGATTATGTAAAAAGTATGAGACTTGGTTCATCTATGTAATTTTTTTATAAGAACAATTGAGTTATTAATGAAACTCTATTATGATATTTTTCACTTATTTGTTATTGATGTATTCATTCATTAATTTGATAAATATCATAAAATTTGGACCGAGGATAAAGCATTAGTTTTATCCATTTATTATATTAGGGAATATGATACATATGATACATGGAAGATAATACTCATTATAAGAGGACGTATTGTCTTGATTCACATATTTGTTTCTTAACTTTGAATGATGATGATTGATTTCTTGATTATTCAATTATTTGAAATATGTAGACCATGTGAGAGAATATAAGATTATTTTATTTAAGTCCATAAAATAATTTAACCATAATCAACATATTTCATTAAGATAAATATGGAAGATGTCTCATATTTAAGGGAATGAAAATCAAGAATATTATGTATAATAAGATAATAAATATATTGAGATATATTTAACATTTTAGGAATGTACATCATCAAGATTTTCCATATCTTTTCTTTCTTTATGATGGTTAGAGAACATCTATAAATAGTGGCGTTTGGGGTCCCTAAGCACACTCCCAAAGTTACCCAACATCATCAATTGTGAGGTTTAAGTGTTTAGAACACTATCAAACAATGAGAAGTGAAAGTTCTATTCCCACAGTGTGAGAGTGATGAGGGTGAATGTTGTGTGAATCAGTATGTAGGTGTTGTGCGAGGGTGTTGTAACACCCACGACAACATGCATCGGAAGTTACAGTTTAAAAAATTAACACACAACTTGAATTATACTAATACGAGAGACGAGATATAAATTATGCACAAGTATTTACAGTTTAAAAAATTAACACACAACTTGAATTATACTAATACGAGAGACGAGATATAAATTATGCACAAGTATCAAATACTTGTGCGGTGCCTCAGGGCAAAATAATTCACTAGAAAAACTTGTAAGTTTACAAAAACCAATACTAGTGAAAGAATCAAACAACTCTCTTATAAAGGCGAGTAACAAACTGCATCCTAAACCTCTAACAAACCGTATAGCCAAAATACATAGGATGAATCAACTGAGAAATGAAAAGTTTTCAAAAATCAACACACTAATTAAAACAATAATTAGGTGTTGTCTTCGGCTATTGTTAGTACTCCACAGCAACACTTTTTCAACGGCACAAGCTTGCTGCGATATCAAAGGATTCTCTATAAATACTTCGTCTCTCCGTGATTATTGTGTTTGCCTCTCCACTCGCCGTTTTCCTTCTTTAAGTCCTATTTAACCTAGACAAAAAGCAGTTTCATTAGGAAACAAACTCTTTTTAAAACAAGGATAATATCTTAAAGATATTGTGATATCATATCATAAAGATACTATAATATCATATCAAATATAGTCTTGTATCACATGTTGATTTCAAGATTATCCTTATGCCTAGAAAGGCAAAATATCAAAAATAAAAACGTAAAATATATCAAGGAATAAAATTCCTTTCAATCTCCCCTTTTTTGTCTTTCTGGACAAAACACCCCAAAAATGGTTATACAGCTCAACTCCCCCTGAGTTAGCAAATCAGTAACTCCCCCTGAATTCTACCGTTAAGCCTTCACCTGTTGACAAATACAGTTAACACAAGTGTTGTATGTTAGATGTTGCAACATTCAGATCATAACACCGGAATATTTCATTAATCAGGAGGGACAATTATCAGAGAGAATAAAGGGACATCTAAAGTAAGAAGTAGTAGAACCATTAAGAGAAACCAAAAAAAACTCAAAATCGCTCGAATTATCCTTCATTACATATATTATCATCATCAGCTCCACTGGTTCCAGCTATATCTCCCTTTTTTTGTCCAGAATGGATACTAGCAGCAAGTAGAAGCTCAAAATCGGCCACTTGATTTTTGTAATGATCAATGGTCTTCTTGGCATTATCAATCTGTTGTCGACCATAGGCAATCTAAGCTCTAATATAGGAGAGAGATAATGTAACATAACCAGGCGGAGGTGTAGGGGGTAAACTCGCAGTCAGAAGCTCCGATGCATCAGCATTGTCAGACAGGGGCTCAGATGTTGTGTCACCAGTGTGTCCAACATCCGAAGCAACACTCGAACTCAGCCAGGGCAGATCGATCTTTCTGTTGCCCTTAAAATAGACAGGAGAAATCTTCAGAGTTCCTCCGACAGGACAGAGTTCGTCATCAATATCCTTGATGAAACCTTGAGATTCCAGGATTCCATAAATGAGTGAGGGGTAGGGCAGCTTCGTTTTCTTGAAATGTCCTTCAGCATATTGTAGGGCTGTCCTAAACACTAGCTTTCCAAATTTAAAGCTCTTCCAGTGCCAATAGCAAATAACACCAGAACCTGAGATCTGGTTACAGTAGTAGAGTTGGTTGACGGTGTCCAGTTCCAGATGGAAGTTTTGTGAAGCACAGAGAAGAAGGAGGTGAGATTAGCAGCACTCAATTTCTTGGGATAATCAGGGAATACGGTAATCACGCCTCCAGTGAGCACAGAGGTGACAACATGTATGTCAAGATCCTCGTCAACTTCCTCAATATCCGGAGTGTTGTAGAATGCATTGATCACAGAAGGTGAGAACTTGTAGATACGATCCCGAGCAAACACTCTCCCATACTTCACTGATTCCTCATCTCCAACACTGCGCAAGAGATTGCAGTAGAATTCTAGCACTACACGGCGACAGTAGGGCATAACAGTAGTGACAGTGGACAGCAATATTCGGTTCTTGAGAAACTCAATCAAGTTGTATTGCCCATAAGCATTAACATCAATATTTTTCTCCTCAATCAGCTTTCTCTGAACAAACAGCGGCCATAATGCCAAGGCATCCTCAGAATAAAATTTGGGGGAAAAAGACTTACTTAAATCATAGTCAGCAGAGTCAATGTTGTACGCGGTGTTGTCAACATCCACCTCAACAACGGCAGCAGTAGCAGCAACATCTTCAGAGGACTCACTAGCTTCAGAGCTAATATCCTCAGATTCATCATCACCCTGTTCCTCAGATTCAAAGTCAGATACAGGCGATGAAGAGGAATCATCAGAAGCTCCAGGTCGGTTTTGCTCAAACTCCTTCATCATTTCTGAATCAGGTTCATCATCCTTAGAAATTTGTTTCTTGACAGCCTTTTCTTCTTTAAGGTGAGCAAGAAACTCGGCCAGAGATTGTTTATCTTCTACAGGCTCATCAGGAACTTTTTCTTCTGCAACATTTTGAGTATCCGTGATGGGGTTTGGCTTTTGACTACCAGAAGTAGAACCAGATTCCTTTGCAGCAACAGTTGGTTTGGGGCGAGCCACCAACTCAAAATCATCATCATTGGAGTTGTCTCCAGATGAGAAATCAGGGTCCAGAAGATTTGATGAGATAACTGCCCGTGGTTTCTTAGTTGGAACAAAGTCAGGATCGAACCCTGCTTGTCTCTTTGACCTTCGGCGCATAGGAGCAGTGGGAAAAGCTTTATTCAAGACTTCAAAGTCTGGAGGATTCTCAACATTGATCTCGTTCCCAGGTTCACCAGGAGCGATTATTTCCAACGGAGTTGGCTCTTCGGCCACACCCACAATTTGCATCCCCTCAACATTGGTTTCGGCTGTGGGTGTTGTCTCAGGATATTTTCTACTCATGCTCGCAGCCATTTCACTCCTAATGTCATGAGGATCAAAGCCAGCCATCAGGGAATTTGAGAACAAAGGAAGTAGATCGGTTCGACGGACACAGAAAATCGCGAAGAACAGAGATATTTTACGCAAAACAAAATGAATAATGAGAGCAGGAGAAATTTTCAAATGTGAGGGAAAATACTAAACAGTAAAGGTGATCCTAATTCAGCCCTAATTATTTAAGAACAATCTCCAACGGTAATATTTTGTAGAGCCGCAACTTCAGCACCTCTTCAACTCAGTTTTTACTCTCACCCAACTGTAACTATTCTGAAACAGTGTAATCATTATCTCAAGAAACCAGTCAGAATAAAACACCACGTCGAATTAACCCCACAATCAGTTAGAAATCAAGAAAGTTCAAAATTAAGTCGGTTAGGGTTTTCTTCACATTTAATGAATTAAAAACTGGTAGCCCACTGGACATGATGAATTTACAAAACAGCAGTATGAATGACATAAATTTATGCCTAAGATATGATAAAAAATGAAATACACATGTATGTGATAAAACTGTGATCAGTCTGTACTTAGGTGTTGGCAACACCTCTTGGCAACACTCACAAGTTGTACTCAAACTTTCTTGAACATTTTTTAATTCAGACATGGTAGCTCTCACTCTAGAAGAACGGTCTTCATAGGACTCCTCTAGGTAGCTTTTTCCATTTGTATTTTGACCTAGAAGTGGTAGCTCCCACACTAGAAGAACGGTCTTCATTGGACTCCTCTAGGTAGCTTTTTCTATTTTCTTCTAAACATTTTTTTTGTTCAAGTTTTCTCCTCTTTTCTATTTTTCACCTTATTGCTCAAGAATTTTTCTAAGTCATTTTCTACATTGGACAAGATCATGTGGTACACGAACATCCTCAACAGTTTAATGACTTAGATTGAGCTCACTCCATACTTTAGAAACTTTTGGTAGAAAGTTTGATTCACAACTGAGAGCACACCATTCAGTATCCTTCACTTGTACAGGCTTCACACAAAACAAGATGTATGCAATATGTCTAGCATCCTAAAAATAAAATGTACATGCAAGCTGAGTGTTGTCCACAGGTGTTGTAACACCCAGGACAACATCCGTGAGTGATCATTGTGCACACAAGCTGAGAGACTTCCTAAGATTGGAAAATCTCTCAAAATCCAATGGTTTTGTAAAAATATTAGCCAGTTGGTTCTCAGTTCTAACAAATTTCATTCGAATTGTACCCTTCTCAACCAAATCTCAAATAAAATGATGTCTAATGTCTATGTGTTTCGTTCAAGAGTGTTGTACTGGGTTTTTTGAAATGTCAATTGCACTTGAGTTGTCACAGTATACAATTAAGGTGTCACTGTTGAATCCATAATCTTTAATCATTTGATTCATCCACAAAAGTTGTGAACAGCAACTAGCAGCTGCAACATATTCAGATTCAGCAGTGGACAGAGACACACAATTTTGCTTTCTACTATACCAAGAAAAAAACATCCACCAGTGGTAATCTTCCTATCATCAAGGTTTCCTGCCCAATCAGCATCACTAAAACACACTAAATTGGTGTTTGTTTCTTTGGTGTACCATAAATGTGGGGACCCGGGCTCTAATTCTTTTTCTTGGGATTAAATGGATCGTTATTATAAAACATGGGTCAAATTTTCGCTTTTTACATAAAAACACATGTAACCAAACAAGCATACATTCTTTATTTAATTTACAACATACAACATACAATACATTAGGGGTGATCAATTTTTTTTATTAACCGCCCGAACCGCCTGAACCGAATTGCACCGCACCGTTTTTCATAATATTTTAAAAAAACCGCGATTAAAAATAGTAATCGTAAACCGCACCGCATACGTGGTTCGGTTATTTTTTTTTGCCAAAAACCGCACCGCCTAAACCGCTTGCCATAATATTTGGCCTAGAATTATAATAATTTGTAAACACTATATTCAAATTAAGAAGTTGTCATTCATTAAATCTCAACTTTCTTCAAAATTATTATTTTTACAAATAAAACTTATCTTCTTCTTAATTATTCTTCATATTAATATTTTATTAGATTATTTATTTCTTTTGCTATAATATTTAGTTTGAAGTTTGAAAGTAGAAAAATGATAAAGTAGTATAAATGTCATTTTTGTTGTAAGTATGTTGTGTTGTTAAATTATTAACTTAGTTTTAAATCTTGATTATTGTTTTATCTATTTTTATCTTTATATGCTTTGAACTATAATTTATATTGAAGACACTATATTGTTGTTGTTTTCAAATAAATTAAAATATATGTTCTAATATTTTTCATTAAAAAAACAGTAAACCGACCGCAACCGCTAAAAACCGTAATACTAATTCTTCATGTAAAACCGCGATTATTTTTTCAAAATACTAACCGACCGCATATGGCAATTCGGTTTGAATTTTTTTTAAAAAACCGCAAAACCGCACCGTGATCACCCCTACAATACATGTCTTATTCTGTATGTCCTCAACTAACCAGTATTAAAAGACAGTACATAATAAAAGACAACTACTGGTCCATCTGCTACGCCCGTGATCTCCACGCTAACACGATCATCTCTGTCTCGACCCAGATCCTGCCCCACCTGTTGTTATGCACACATACAGACATAACAACAGCCGGAAAACCGGTGAGAACAAATCCCAGTATAAACATGTATACATGCATTAAAACAATCTAAAACATGAAACATGCTAATATGAATGTCATTCATATATAATCATACAATGCGAGTCTAATCATGTCTAGACGCGACTCGACTAGAACTCTAGGGATCCCGTTGTGAATAAGACGGCACTGTCTGTCACCTACCCTCCCAATCGAGGTGCTGTCCGTCTTATTCCTAGACTTCGGCCTGATCTGTATTCGCGTCTACAATAAGGGCGGTGATCTTCCCCTAAGCTGTGATATCGCCGAACGTCTAGTAGTCTGCCTGATCTCCAGACTGTCCTATCTTAATGCATGAATACACAATCTGTAAACAAGCATAATCATTCTAATGCAATGCCACATGATCTGTAAACAAAGCATAGCAAGATTTGTATACAAGTTCTATAAACAAATCTATAAACAATCATAATCATATCTAGATATAAACAATAAAACAAGTATGTGATTTTGGTTGGGAAACTCAAATGTGATCTCATTTGAGTCGTGATTCCCCAAACAAAACATGTACTATACCTTTCGTCGCACAATCACTGTCACAGTCGTCAAGACGAATCTGAAATGGAAATGTTGATACACAATCTATCAATCTTTAATCTAATCAACACCTATCCAAGTCAATACTTGATTTCGGTACAATTTGACGGCATAACGACGTAATTCTCGATACCGGTCAATCAAATTCTCAACACATATCAACACATTATCAATCTAAACTCGTCAACTCATAATCATCATCCTAAACATGTCATAGTACCCAAAATCTGCATATTTTGTTCTAAACATGCTATAAAAATCGTAACAATTGCATATGACATCCGTTCTTCGATCCGGTTACGAATATATTATCTTCATACTCACAAGAACATATCCTAGAGTTCAATCCTTCATTCTCCTAACACATATATATATCAAACATGCTGGAATTGAATGAAAATTACATCTCTTGGTAGCTCTTGTCAAGAGGAGTAAAAATCTTAACACGGAACACAAATCGGAAGATTAATTCTTAAGAAATCTTACGATGAAGCCTTGGAAGAAATTTGAAGACTCCTCAGATATTCCCTCGTCCCTAGCTTCTGAAATGGCAAGGAAAAGTAGACCATTATATATATATATTGCATGATTCGATACACATGGCTCATCCTTTGCAATACACGTCTCGCGCATATGCGCGGTCACTACTCGCGCATATGCGCGAGACCTATTGTCTCGGCACTTGGCAGAAAATAACACTCGCGCATATGCGCCACTTATCTCGCGCATATGCGCCACAGCTACTGGAGGTGTCGCGCATATGCGCCGCTTCTTTCCGCGCATATGCGCCAATGCTACTGTAAATGTCGCGCATATGCGCCACTCTTTCCGCGCATATGCGCCAACTGTTCTGTCCAAATTTTAAGGTTTTCTCCTCTTGTCCATGTATTTCTTATTCTCATCTCACTTAACACTCCTCATTATATATATACATACTCATATATTCCGAGTATTATGTCGATGAGAACTATTAATCTCGAGTCTTACATTTCTCCCCCTCTAAGAAATGATTTCGCCCTCGAAATCGCAAGCAAATTATCAAACATACATGACAAGTAATATAATCAATACTGAAAATTTACTTACATCATGTAAATAATTCAGGATGTTTCTGTTGCATATCCGCTTCTGTTTCCCAAGTCGCTTCTTCTATGCCATGACGACTCCATTGGACTTTCACTAACGGAATAGTCTTCGTCCTGAGCTTCTTTTCTTTCCGATCAAGAATTTGGATCGGTTTTTCGATATAGCTCAAGGTCTGATCAAGCTCCGCTTCGTCAGGCTGAATGACATGAGAAATATCTGGCATATACTTACGCAACATTGACACATGGAAGACATCATGTATCCCGGATAGCGAAGGAGGAAGAGCAAGTCGATAGGCTCGATCGCCAATCTTCTCAAGAATTTCGTAAGGCCCAATGTATCGAGGAGATAATTTCCCGCGTTTGCCAAATCTGACAACACCTCTGAATGGAGAAATCTTCAAAAATACTCGGTCTCCTTGCTCGAATACCAACGGTCTACGTCTGACATTGGCGTATTTGGCTTGCCTATCTTGTGCCGTCTTCATTCTCTTCTGGATGATTTTCACCTTCTCAGTCATGTCACGAATCATGTCTGTCCCAAGTTCTGGTACCTCTGAAACGTCATCCCAGTATAGTGGAGATCTGCACTTCTTAGCATATAAAGCTTCGAACGGTGCCATCTCAATGCTCGTCTGGTAGCTATTATTGTAAAAGAATTCGCAAAGAGGTAAGGAATCTTGCCAACTAATGCCAAAATCTAGCACAACAGCTCTCAACATATCCTCTAAAGTCTGGATAGTCCGCTCTGACTGTCCGTCTGTCTGAGGGTGATAAGCAGTACTAAGGTGTAATGTCGTAGCCAAGGCCTGCTGTAAGCTGTGCCAAAAGTGTGAAGTGAATCGTGGATCACGATCTGATACGATAGACTTCGGCACTCCATGCAATCTGACTACCTCTCGAATATATATCTCCGCCATCTGATCTTGTCTATACGTCATTCTGTATGGAATGAAACAAGCAGATTTGATCAATCTGTCAATAATAACCCAAATCGCATCGCAACCTCTGGATGATCGAGGTAACTTCGTCACAAAATCCATGGAAATGTGATCCCATTTCCATTCTGGAATAGATAAACTCTGAAGTAACCCCCTGGGTTTCTTCCTTTCAGCTTTTACCTGTTGGCAGTTCAAACACTTAGACACGAATTCTGTAATATCTGATTTCATATGTTTCCACCAGAATTGTGTCTTCAAGTCATTATACATCTTCCTGCCACCAGGATGAATACTGAACCGACTACAATGTGCCTCTGACAGAATCTGCTGTTTCAACTCTGCAACATCTGGTACAACAAGACGGTTATTCACATACAGCACATGATCACGTTCCTGATATTCTGATAAATGTCCTGCTCTGACCATCTGAATCGATCTTTGCACATTCTGATCGGTTTGTTGAGCTTCTTTGATCCTCCTGATCAAGTCCGGCTCAACTTGAATAGCAACAAGCCGTAGTGGCCTCTTATCTGTATCAAATGCTAATCCAGAGAGACAGCAACTTTCAACCAACTTTGTAACACCTATCGTCGATAAGGACAAGGTACATACCTTTCGACTCAAGGCATCTGCTGCTGCATTTGACTTTCCTGGATAATATTTGATTTCACAATCAAAATCTTTTAGTAGATCAAGCCACCTACGCTGCCTCATGTTCAGTTCTGATTGAGAAAAGAGGTACTTCAGGCTCTTGTGATCGGAGTAAATCTCAAATTTCTCGCCGTAGAGATAGTGACGCCAGATCTTTAATGCAAATACGATGGCCGCCAATTCAAGATCGTGAATGGGGTATCGAACTTCATGTGGCTTCAATTGTCTCGAGGCGTATGCGACCACATGACCTTGCTGCATAAGAACACATCCCAAACCTCTGTGAGAGGCATCACAATATACAACGAAATCACCCGTACCTGAAGGTATCGTCAATACTGGAGCACTAGTCAGCCTTTTCTTCAGTTCTAGGAAGCTAGACTCTCACTCCTCTGACCAAACGAATGGCATATTCTTCTGTGTCAATTGTGTGATTGGCTTTGCAATACTGGAGAAATCTTGAATAAATCTTCGGTAGTATCCTGCCAGACCCATGAAACTGCGTATTTCTGGTACCGAAGTCGGTCTTGGTCAATTGATCACAGCTTCCACTTTACTCGGATCAACAGAAATACCATCTCCAGAAATGATATGCCCCAAGAATACAACTCGATTCAGCCAAAACTCACATTTTGACAATTTCGCATACAGTTGTTCGTTTCTCAACGTCTGCAAGACAATTCTGAGATGCTCTGCATGCTCATTTCTGTTCTTCGAATACACCAAAATATCATCAATGAAGACAATCACAAATTCATCCAAATATCTCTGAAACACTTGGTTCATCAAGCCCATAAATACCGTAGGAGCATTTGTTAACCCAAAAGGCATGACAATAAATTCGTAATGTCCATACCTGGTTCAAAATGCTGTCTTCGGTATATCTACATCTCGAACTCTGAGCTGATGATACCCAGAACGCAAATCAATCTTAGAATAGACAGAGGATCCCTGCAACTGATCAAATAGATCGTCAATTCTAGGCAAAGGATATTTATTCTTGATCGTTGCCTTATTCAGTTGCCGGTAGTCTATACACAATCGCATCGAACCGTCTTTCTTTCGCACGAACAGCACCGGAGCGCCCCAAGGAGATACACTAGGTCTGATATATCCCTTGGTCAGAAGATCTTCTAACTGTGCTTTCAATTCTTTTAGTTCGATGGGTGCCATCCTATACGGAGCTCTCGAAATAGGAACGGTACCTGGTACAAGATCAATACTAAAATCTACCTCTCGCACTGGAGGTAATCCTGGGATTTCATCTGGAAAAATATCTGGAAATTCCCGTACTACTGGCAAATCCGCCAATGCCGGGCTCGACTTCTGCATATCTACAGCATAAATAAAGAAACCATCTGCTCCTTTTTGTAACAATCTGTTCATAGTAAGAGCTGAAATCAAGGGAATCCGAGATCTGGAACCCTTCCCGTAGAATTTCCACTCGTCTGTCATCTCGGGTCTGAATCTGACAATCTTGTGGAAACAATCCACGGTAGCTCTGTACTTCGTTAGCATGTCAATACCGACTATACATTCAAAATCAGCTAGACCCAATACTATACAATCTAGGTCAATCTCATGCCCCTCAAACTGTAGAATGCAATGTTTAACCATGGTTACAGATATCAATCCACTTCCCAACGGAGAATTAATAGATACAACTTCTAACAAAGACTCAACAGGCAATGAATGCAACAATGCAAATCGCTCCGAAATGAATGTATGCGATGCACCTGTATCTATCAAGATATAAGCAGGATAACCATAAAGAGAGCAGTTACCTGCTATAACATCATCTGGTGCATCTTGTGCTTGCTCTTCTGTCAATGCAAACACTTGAGCCTGTTGCCTCGGAAGTTGACTCACTGTCTGACTACCTCGAGCTCTGGGTTGAGTCGGTGCTGGTGGAGGCTGGAAAGAGTGAACCGATGATGCCTGCCGCTCAAACTGAGGTACTGACCCGGATGCTCGTCCACTATGGGCTGGCTGTACACTCCTCTGTGGGCAGACTTTGGCAAAATGCCCCGGTTGCCTACAAATGTTGCATCGGCCTGTAACTCCCTGGCACTGTTCAGTCGCATGTTTTCCTCCACAGGAACTACAATAAACACCTGAATACCTGGTACTCTGATCAAAACCCGTCTGTCTGGATCGCTGGAGCTCGACGAACTGCTCCCTGGTCTTTTAAACTGTTTACCCTTGGCTTTCAATTGATCCTTTCT
Organism: Primulina eburnea; assembly: GCF_022965805.1. Taxonomy (NCBI): domain Eukaryota; kingdom Viridiplantae; phylum Streptophyta; class Magnoliopsida; order Lamiales; family Gesneriaceae; genus Primulina; species Primulina eburnea. The sequence continues at coordinate 23,845,509 of NC_133104.1, read as the reverse complement.
GCCACTGCTACTACCGCCGCTTTCAAATCTAGAAGGAGGAGATTGTACTGAAAGTTGTGGTGGTCTTGGCACAGGAGCAACATATGGAGCACTCCGTTGTCTTATCAATCCTGCTTCCGCTCCTTTGGCCCGATTTAATGCATCCGCAAAATTATTAGGTCTTCCCGTGTTTACCAACGTAAAGATGTCCGGATTTAAGCCATTGATAAATTGATCTGCCATGGCCTCGTCATTCCCTGAAACATGGGGTGCGAAACGAAGCAAGGAAGAGAATTTGGCAACATACTCTTCAATGTTCAAAGTCCCTTGCCTCAAATTGGCAAATTCAGCACCTTTATCTTTACGATAGGAGATAGGAAAAAAACGCAGATAGAACTCCGTCTTGAACACTTTCCATGTAATTTCGGTACCACGTTGCTCTAGTGCTCTCTTCATGTTCAACCACCAGTTCTTAGCTACATCCTGGAGTTGATGGCCAATAAGCTTTATTCTTTTCTCGTCACCATACTCCAAAGACTCGAATAACATCTCAATGTCTTCAAGCCAACTTTCACAATCCACTGCCAGTTCTGTACCTTTCAAGTTTGGCGGTCGAAAGGATTGAAATCTTTTGAGCAGCGTCTCCATTGGCGTAGCAGTAACGTCCATTGGATCTCCGGATGTGCTACCCTTTCTGGTGCTGTGGGTCGTAGAGGCACTGCTGCTCTTCGAGGAGGCATGTATCTAATAATCCAACTGATTAGTATACCAAATATACAACCGTCTCAGCCTTCCTTTAGTCAGTTACCTCTGATCTAGAATCGGTTCTGATTCAGTTAAGCACATGTCATAATCAAATCAGATAACACACACGCAATAAGGAAAGCACTAATCATGCTAGCACATCATAAAGCAAGGAAGAAGACTCAATCTACCCCGCTCATTCTATCTTATCTCAATCTAAAGGATCTATCGCTCTGATACCACCTGTTGTGGGGACCCAGGCTCTAATTCTTTTTCTTGGGATTAAATGGATCGTTATTATAAAACATGGGTCAAATTTTCGCTTTTTACATAAAAACACATGTAACCAAACAAGCATACATTCTTTATTTAATTTACAACATACAACATACAATACATGTCTTATTCTGTATGTCCTCAACTAACAAGTATTAAAAGACAGTACATAATAAAAGACAACTACTGGTCCATCTGCTACGCCCGTGATCTCCACGCTAACACGATCATCTCTGTCTCGACCCAGATCCTGCCCCACCTGTTGTTATGCACACATACAGACATAACAACAGCCGGAAAACCGGTGAGAACAAATCCCAGTATAAACATGTATACATGCATTAAAACAATCTAAAACATGAAACATGCTAATATGAATGTCATTCATATATAATCATACAATGCGAGTCTAATCATGTCTAGACGCGACTCGACTAGAACTCTAGGGATGCCGTTGTGAATAAGACGGCACTGTCTGTCACCTACCCTCCCAATCGAGGTGCTGTCCGTCTTATTCCTAGACTTCGGCCTGATCTGTATCCGCGTCTACAATAGGGGCGGTGATCTTTCCCTAAGCTGTGATATCGCCGAACGTCTAGTAGTCTGCCTGATCTCCAGACTGTCCTATCTTAATGCATGAATACACAATCTGTAAACAATCATAATCATTCTAATGCAATGCCACATGATCTGTAAACAAAGCATAGCAAGATTTGTATACAAGTTCTATAAACAAATCTATAAACAATCATAATCATATCTAGATATAAACAATAAAACAAGTATGTGATTTTGGTTGGGAAACTCAAATGTGATCTCATTTGAGTCGTGATTCCCCAAACAAAACATGTACTATACCTTTCGTCGCACAATCGCTGTCACAGTCGTCAAGACGAATCTGAAATGGAAATGTTGATACACAATCTATCAATCTTTAATCTAATCAACACCTATCCAAGTCAATACTTGATTTCGGTACAATTTGACGGCATAACGACGTAATTCTCGATACCGGTCAATCAAATTCTCAACACATATCAACACATTATCAATCTAAACTCATCAACTCATAATCATCATCCTAAACATGTCATAGTACCCAAAATCTGCATATTTAGTTCTAAACATGCTATAAAAATCGTAACAATTGCATATGACATCCGTTCTTCGATCCGGTTACGAATATATTATCTTCATACTCACAAGAACATATCCTAGAGTTCAATCCTTCATTCTCCTAACACATATATATATCAAACATGCTGGAATTGAATGAAAATTACATCTCTTGGTAGCTCTTGTCAAGAGGAGTAAAAATCTTAACACGGAACACAAATCGGAAGATTAATTCTTAAGAAATCTTACGATGAAGCCTTGGAAGAAATTTGAAGACTCCTCAGATATTCCCTCGTCCCTAGCTTCTGAAATGGCAAGGAAAAGTAGACCATTATATATATATATATATATTGCATGATTCGATACACATGGCTCATCCTTTGCAATACACGTCTCGCGCATATGCGCGGTCACTACTCGCGCATATGCGCGAGACCTACTGTCTCGGCACTTGGCAGAAAATAACACTCGCGCATATGCGCCACTTATCTCGCGCATATGCGCCACAGCTACTGGAGGTGTCGCGCATATGCGCCGCTTCTTTCCGCGCATATGCGCCAATGCTACTGTAAATGTCGCGCATATGCGCCACAGCTACTGGAGGTGTCGCGCATATGCGCCGCTTCTTTCCGCGCATATGCGCCAATGCTACTGTAAATGTCGCGCATATGCGCCACTCTTTCCGCGCATATGCGCCAACCGTTCTGTCCAAATTTTAAGGTTTTCTCCTTTTGTCCATGTATTTCTTATTCTCATCTCACTTAACACTCCTCATTATATATATACATACTCATATATTCCGAGTATTATGTCGATGAGAACTATTAATCTCGAGCCTTACAATAAACCTAAGTCAACTGTTCCAGATATATATCGCAAAATTCTTTTGACAGCTTTTAAATGAGTGACTTTAGGATCAGCCTGGTACCTGGCACACAAACATACACTAAACATGATGTCGGGACGACTTGCACTTAAGTAAAGAAGACTGTCTATGATGCTGCGATACTGGGTGTTGTCAACACCTGCCGCAACATCGTCTTTGGACAATTTTTCAGTCGACCCCATTGGTGTTTTCATGTGTTTAGTGTTCTCGGTAGAAAATTTCTTCACCAAATTCTTGGCATACTTGGATTGACACAGAAAGATAACATCATGCATTTGTTTAATTTGCAATCCAAGAAAGAAACTTAATTCTCCTACCATGCTCATTTCAAATGTAGTAGACATGCATTTAACAAATTCATCAACATGCTTTTGAGAAGAAGCACCAAAAATGATGTCATCCACATAAATTTGACACACAAGAATATCATGCTTCAATTTTTGAATAAAAAGGGTTTTATCAACCTCACCTTGTTTGAAGCCTAAGTCGAGCAGATATTCAGTAAGCCTACCATACCATGCTCTTGGAGCTTGTTTAAGTCCATAAAGTGCCTTCTTCAACTTGTAGACATGGTTCGGGTGGTTTGGATCTTCAAACCCTTTAGGTTGACTTACATAAGCTTCTTCATTCAAAATGCCGTTCAAAAAGGCACTCTTCACATCCATTTGATATAGTTTTATGTCCATGTGACAAGCAATAGCAAGTAAAAGTCGAACTGACTCAATTCTGGCAACAGGGGCAAATGTTTCGTCGAAATCAATTCCTTCAATTTGAGTATACCCTTGAGCAACTAGCCTTGCTTTATTTCTCACAACAATTCCATATTCATCAGTTTTGTTTTTAAAAATTCATTTGGTTCCAATAACATTCACATTATTAGGTCTGGGAACCAAATCCCACACATCATTCCTAACAAATTGTTCAAGTTCCTCATGCATAGCATTGACTCAAAATTCCATCTTTAAGGCTTCAATTACATTTTTGGGTTCAATTAGTGAAACAAAACAAGAATGGCTTACTTGAGAGTATACGGAAGTCATGCATACTAGATCCATCATTTTCTGATAATCTACCTTCTCCTTTCTTCTAGTTTGCATTCCTCCAAATGCTTCTCCAATGATCTGAGATGATGGATGATTTTCTGAATCTTACTGGGAATATCAAACCCTTCATTGGTTACATCATCATCATTTACAGTATACTCTCCTGGTTCATCATTTGATTCTGCCAGTGCAGGTGTTGACTCAGGTGTTACAACACCGGGTGCAACATCTGTGTTAGGCAGTGTCTCACTTACGTTCAATAGCCCATCAATATCATCCTCGATTGTTTTCCCAGTTAGATCTGCAAGATCATCGAAAAAAACGTTTATAGATTCCATAGTCGTTCTAGTTCTAAGATTATACACGCGATATGCACGACTATTGGATGAATAACCAAGGAATAAACACTTGTCACTTTTAGAGTCAAATTTTGCAAGATGGTCTCGGTCATTCAAAACATAACATACACACCCAAAAACATGGAAGTACTTCAGGTTTGGCCTCTTTCCCATTATAATTTCATAGGATGTCATAGTAGAACCACTCCTTAAGTACACGCGACTTGAAATATGACAGGCTGTGTTTAAGGCCTCGGCCCAAAATCGTTTTGAAATATTCTTTGAACTCAACATGACCCTTGCCATTTCTTGCAGTGTCCTTTTCTTCCTTTCGGCTATTCCATTTTGTTGAGGAGTCTTAGGGGCCGAAAATTCATGAGTTATCCCTCTCTTTTCACAAAATGATATAAAGTGTGAGTTTTCGAATTCTTTACCATGGTCGGTCCTAATCTTACCGACTCTCAAATCATGTAGATTAGTAATCTTGGCATGTAGTTTCTTAAAAACAGCAAATGTGTCGGATTTTTCTCTAAGGAAACTTATCCATGTAAAGCGAGAGAAATCATCCACACAAACACATGAATACTTCTTACCTCCAAGGCTTTCCACTTCCATTGGACCCATAAGATCCATGTGCAAGAGTTCAAGACACCGTGTTGTCCCAAAGTGTTGCAACATTTGATGGGGAACACGGGTTTGCTTACCCTTTTGACATGCTCCACAAACATAAGGAGTTCCAGAAGATAAATTAGGCATACCTCTCACAGTATCGTACTTACCAAGGTTCTTTAATGTCTTGAAGTTTGCATGTCCCAATTTTCGATGCCACAAGTTTAGCTCACTCACCTTTGAATGATTGCACATTAGGTCTTCTCCGAGTTGATAGCAATTGTCAGCAGACCTTGTACCTGTCAAAATACAAGTATTAGCATTATCAAAAACTTCACAAATGTCTTTATCAAACTTAAAATGTAAACCGTCATCACAAAGTTGACTTATGCTTATTAAGTTTGAGTTAAGCCCTTCGACATAAAGCACATTTTGTAGACTAGGCAATCCATCAACATTCAAGGTTCCTTTGCCAGCTATTCTTCCTTTCGCACCACCACCATACGTCACATGAACACTTCTTAGTTCAACATAGTCAATCAGATGGTCTTTAGAACCTGTCATGTGGCGTGAACAGCCACTGTCGAAGTACCATATTCCTGCAATGTTAGTCTTTAGTGAAGTATAGATAACAGAACATTGAATATTGGCTTTTGGCACCCAAACCCTTTTTACCGACGATTTTCTATTGGCAGTGTTGCGCCGGGTGTTGTACAATACCTGAGGCAACACCTTTTCAGATTCCCATCTCTTGTAGACATCTCTCAATCTAAAACAGTAGGGTTTGATATGTCCAGGTCTAAAACAATAGTGGCAGATAAATTGGCGTTTCCTGGACTTGGACTTCTTGGTAGATATTTGCCCTTTTGATGAAACACCTTTTTCAGTGTGTGAAGTATTCGAGATTTCAGCACTTCTTTTGACAAAGACAGTTGGTTTTCTTTCAGTGTTGGAAGACTCTCCAGTTTCATACTGGTGATTCGTATAACCAAGTCCAGCTTTATCATTCTTTCCAATCATCAAGAGTGAGTCAAGTTTAGATGAACTTGAATTAAGCTTCGCAAGAATCTGAGTTGCTTCTCCAAGCTCCTCCTTGACTTTGCATAATTCTAGATCTTTCTTACTTAAGATTACTTCAAGTCGTGATACTTGTGACTTCAGCTCAGTGTTTTCTTTGGAGAGAATTGCATTCACTTTATTTATTTTGATCCAGTCTTCATAAAATTCTTCATACATTGTCTGCACACTTTCCAAGGTAATTTCATCATCATCTACTTCTTGGGTTTCAGACTGGCTTGATTCACCAAGTGTGGTAGAATTGAGACATAAAGTATTTGAAGAGATGTTGGGACCAGGTATTGCATGTAGTATCCCGATGCCTAATTTGAGTTAATTATTGGATTAATTATATTTCGGTGGGATCGGAAGGACCGAACCGGGTTCGGATCGTCCGAAGAGGGTTAGGATCGTCCGAAGACAGGTGGCTGGACACGTGGAAGACATGCAGAGTTCGGATCGTCCGATCAGGGTTCGGATCGTCCGAAGACAGGTGGCTGGACACGTGGAAGACATGCAGAGTTCGGATCGTCCGATCAGGGTTCGGATCGTCCGAAGACAGGTGTCTGGACACGTAATACATGCAAGGTTCGGATCGTCCGATAAGGGTTCGGAAGGTCCGAAGGGTACAGGGTTCGGATCGTCCGAAGTGGATCGGATCGTCCGAAGAGGATCGGATCGTCCGATCGTTGTCTATAAATAGAGGCGCGAGGCTTCACTTTTTACTCGCCAATCCCGAGTGTTCTAGAGCGTTTTAGTCGTTTCTGATGGGTTTCTAGTCTTTTCCCGAGGTTTAGGCACTAGCGGGGAGCTACTGGTTTTGTAGCGGAGCTGTGCTTTAGTTGGGAGCTAGCGGCATCAGTGGGCTGACTACGGACGCAGGCTTGATTCTAGGGCTGATTTCTAGGATCTACTGGTTTGAGGTACGAAAGTACTATCCGAGATAGCAGGATTGAGTATGCTTTACTATGTGTTGCATGTTTATATGTTGCATTATTATCTGTCATATCATGCATGGTTTATTATGCGGCATTTGCATAATCATGTTGAGCCTGACTATTTTTGAGATAGCCTGTTGAGAGGGTGCTCAGCCCTCGTTTGTTGTGGATGGTTGGACCCCGTTGGCCGACGGTGGTCAGGTCACCGGTATATCCACAGGTTTATTTTGGTATGGGAGCCACCTCCTGGTGCGACGGCGCAGAGTGCTACATACCTTGACGTCATTTACCTGAGCAGTATTTCGATATACCCAGATCCTGGTATCCAGTACATTTTGCATACATGCATGTCATAGTCTTGTATACTCATGCTTTCGGTGCTGAGCGTTTTATGCTCACGTCCTCGGTTTATCTCTGTTTTGGACACCCTATTCGATGGGGCAGGTCTCAGGTTGGGCGGTCCAGGAGGGAGTGGACAGGGAGCTGGCAGAGGTTGACTTGTAGTTATTGGTATTTGTTCTTGGAATTTAGTTCGATCTGGTTGTTTAAGTATTTTGTACTTACAGATTCGATTGGGTTGTATTACTGTTTTTCCGCTGTTTACCTGATTCAGTTTAAATGTTAAATTTTGCATGCTTAAGTTCTGATTAGTAGGTCATTCTGGAACGGGTCACTACATTTATGTTATCAGAGCATGCATTAAGATTTTGGGATTTAGAACTGTTCTTTTGGGTTTAATCTCTGGTAACTTTTGTAGCTAAAAGATGTCTGGTTTTGACGACGATGCTAGTAGTCATGGCAGCGTTGGATGCTGGGGAGACCGCGACGATCGGGAGCGTCGTCGAGAGCATCGAGAACGTCGTCAATACCGTCGTGATGAGCCTCGGAGTTTTAGTATGCATTGATTCTTGCAGATGGGGCCGAAACCTCTTTCAGGCGGTGAGACCCCGGATGTTGCGGAGAACTGGCTTGAGAGGATGGAGAGCTGCTTCAAGACTTTTCAGTGCTCGGCTGAGCAGCAGATTGATACCCTTGATTTCTTGCTGGAGGGTGGTGCGCGCAAGTGGTGGAGGTCTACCTCTGCACCGATAGTTCAGCGACAGGGTCGAGTTCTTTGGGCCGATTTCCGAGCCGCTTTCATGTTGCTTTACTTTCCGCCAGCTCTTCTGCAGACCAAGGCGATTGAGTTGATCAATCTGAAGCAGGGAAGTTTGTCTGTTGATGAGTATCAGCAGAAGTTCTTTGAGTTGCTTCCGTATGTTCCGCATGTCAGTGACAATGCTAGTGCCAAGTATAACCATTTTCTTCAGGGCCTCAATCAGGAGATTTATGATCGGGTTGTTGTCTGCGATGATCCGACATCGTATGAGGGCCTTGTGAATCGTTGTCGCCAGGCTGAGGGCAGTTTGCTGAGAGGTCGAGCCATGCAGTCTGCTCGTCCTACTAGTTCTTTGGGTCCTCGCGCCCAAGCATTCAAGAAAGCTGGATCTACTTCTTCTTCCTTTGGATCTGGAGGAGTTCACCATTTTGGGAAGAAGAGGGGCCCGTGTCAGCACTGCGGGAAGGATCATCCGACGGAGCGTTGTCGCAAGGTTGCGGGTGCTTGTTACAAGTGCGGTGAGATGGGCCACATGAAGAGAGATTGTCCACAGACGGGCGGAGGATCAGGATCTGGTTCTCAGGCTTCAGTTCATCAGAGGCCACAGCAGGGACAGTCTACTCAGGGTTCTAACCTCCGACCGCGTACTCAAGGGCGGGTCTTTGCTCTTAACCAGGATCAGGCTGCTGAGGAGAACGAGAGAGTTATCGCAGGTTTATTTTTATTATGTGGATTACCTGCTTACGTTCTCATTGATACTGGTGCATCTCATTCATTCATATCTGCGAGATTTGCTAAGCGTCATGCATTACCCTTCACTTCTTTGGGCGTTGTGGTATCTGTTTCCACACCGATGGGTCATTCGGTGTTAGCTAAACGTCTAGTTTTGGGTTGTCCTCTAGAGTTTGAGGGTAATGTTTTAACTGCTAATTTGATGATTCTTGCGATGGAGGATTTTGATTGCATTCTGGGAATAGATGTGCTGACTGTGTTTAGAGCTACTGTGGACTGTTATCAGAAGTTTGTGCAGTTTCGTCCAGTTGAGGGCGACAGTTGGTTTTTCTATGGAGAGGGAGCGCGACCCCCGATGCCCGTGGTTTCTGCTCTGAAAGCCTGTCGTGCTTTAGAGTCGGGCGGGGAAGGCTACCTTATCTATGCTATTGATTCGTCCGCAGATAGTGTCGGTATCAGTGACATTCCAGTGGTTTGCGATTTTCCGGATGTTTTTCCCGAGGAGATTCCTGGTTTTCCTCCCGTTCGGGATGTGGATTTCGGCATTGATTTAGTGCCAGGCATGGCACCAATCTCTAGAGCTCCTTATCGTTTAGCTCCATCGGAGATGCAAGAATTGAAACAGCAGTTGCAGGATCTTCTTGACAAGGGGTATATTCGACCCAGTGTGTCCTCGTGGGGAGCACCAGTTCTTTTTGTCAAAAAGAAGGATGGTTCTATGCGGCTCTGCATAGATTATCGGCAGTTGAATCGTGCGACGATAAAGAATAAGTATCCGTTGCCACGGATTGATGATTTATTTGATCAACTGCAAGGTACCTCTGTGTATTCCAAAATTGATTTAAGGTCTGGTTATCATCAGCTTCGAGTTCATCAGGGAGATATATCGAAGACTGCATTCAGGACCCGGTATGGGCATTATGAGTTTCTGGTTATGCCTTTTGGGGCGACGAATGCACCAGCAATTTTTATGGATCTGATGAATCGGGTTTTTCGGGAATTCTTGGATAAGTTTGTTGTGGTGTTTATAGATGATATCTTAATCTATTCGCATGATCAGCAAGAACACGCACAACACTTAAGGATTATTTTACAGACACTTCGCGAGAATCAGCTTTATGCGAAGTTGAGTAAATGTGAGTTTTGGATTGACAGGGTTGTATTCCTTGGTCATGTCATTTCTAGCAAGGGAGTTTCAGTTGACCCAAGTAAGGTGGAAGCGGTATTGAACTGGTCGCGTCCGACGACAGTAGCCGAGATCCGCAGTTTTCTGGGATTGGCTGGGTATTATCGCCGTTTCATTGTCAACTTCTCTCAGATTGCTAAGCCACTCACTCAGCTCACTCGGAAAGATGTTTCATTTGAATGGACATCAGAGTGCGAAGAGAGTTTCTTGGAACTTCGCAGACGTTTGACATCTGCGCCTGTTTTGACTTTACCGTCTGGATCTGGTGGTTTCAGTGTTTACACCGATGCCTCTTTACAGGGACTAGGGTGTGTTCTGATGTAGAATGAGCATGTGATTGCTTATGCGTCGAGACAGTTAAAGCCTCATGAAGAAAACTATCCTGTTCATGATCTGGAATTAGCAGCGATCGTTTTTGCTTTGAAAATCTGGCGCCATTATCTGTATGGTGAGCGATTTGAGATCTTCACTGATCATAAGAGTTTGAAGTATCTGTTCACTCAGGCTGAGTTGAACATGCGTCAGCGTCGTTGGATGGATCTACTCAAGGATTACGATTGTGAGATCAAGTATCATCCAGGATCTGCGAATCTCACGGCCGATGCTCTTAGTCGCAAGATGAGATTGTCTGCTCTTCAGACTTGTGCTGTATCTGGAATTATTCAGGATTTCTGTTCGATGGGATTCAATTGTAAGCATCGGAAGGGAACAGAGAGTATCCGTATAGCTACTATTTTGTCCGAGCCAGTTTTGTATTCTCGGATTAGAGATGCTCAGATGTCTGATTCTAAGGTTCAGAAATTAGCTCGGTTAGCTGATTGAGATAATACTTCTGGATTCCACTATCAGTCCGAGGGTCTTTTGTGCTTATCTGGTCGTGTTGTTGTACCGGAAGATGACACTTTGAGGGAGGAGATTTTGTCCCAGGCTCATCGTAGCAAGTTGAGTGTTCATCCAGGGAGCAACAAGATGTATAAGGATTTGAGGACTCGATTTTGGTGGAAAGGTATGAAACGTAATGTTTATCAGTATGTCTCCAAGTGCCTAGTCTGTCAGCAGGTGAAGGCTGAGTATCGACGACCTGGAGGTTTGTTGCAGAATCTTCCTATTCCGGAGTGGAAGTGGGAACATATCACGATGGACTTCGTGACTCACTTGCCTATGTCTGTGGGGAATAGAGATGCTATCTGGGTGGTAGTGGATCGGCTTACTAAGTCTGCCCATTTTCTTCCATATAACAGAGATTTCACTTTCGATCGGATGGCACGGTTGTACATTCAGGAGATTGTACGGTTTCATGGTCTGCCCGTGAGTATCGTTAGTGACAGAGATCCTCGATTTACATCTAGATTTTGGGGCAGCTTTCAGCAAGCTTTGGGCACTACCTTGAGTTTGAGTACTGCATATCACCCAGAGACTGACGGTCAGTCAGAGAGGACTATTCGTACTCTTGAGGATATGTTGAGATCTTGTGTGATGGATTTCGGGCCAGCTTGGCAGGATCATCTGCCGCTGATAGAGTTTGCATACAACAACAATTTTCATAGGAGTATTGGTATGTCTCCGTTTGAAGCATTGTATGGTCGACGTTGTCGTACTCCTCTGTTCTGGGAAGAAGTCGGAGAACGACAGGTCGAGGGTCCAGAATTGATTCAGCAGGCCATGGACAAAGTTCTTGTGATCAAACAGCGGATTAAGACTGCTCAGGATCGACAAGCGAGTTATGCGAACTCCAAGCGCAGACCTCTTCATTTTGATGCAGGCGAGAAAGTGTTTCTCAAGGTATCACCTTTTCGGAGGATTCTGAGATTTGGACTCAAAGGTAAGCTATCTCCGAGATTCATTGGTCCTTTTGAGATCTTAGAATGTGTGGGAGATTTGGCCTACAGATTAGCTTTGCCACCGTATCTGTCTAGTGTTCACAATGTGTTTCATGTGTCCTTGTTGAGACGATACGTAGCGGATGAGTCTCATGTTTTGCATCCGACAGAAGTTCAGCTGAATCCGGATTTGTTTTTTGTGGAAAGACCGGTTTCGATCTTAGACCGGAAGGATAAGGTACTGCGGAATAAGACTATTCCTCTTGTCTTAGTGCAGTGGCAGCGCCGAGGTACTGAAGAAGCAACTTGGGAACTAGAGAGTCGCATGCGGTCAGAGCATCCAGAGTTGTTCTAGTTGTAGTATTTTCAGTTAGGATTGTAATTTCAGTTGTACTTTCAGTTGTAATTCATTCTTAAGTTGAATGTATTATTGTTCAGAATTGTCATTCTTCAGACTCGATTTCGCGGACGAAATCCTTTTTAGAGGGGGAGAATGTAGTATCCCGATGCCTAATTTGAGTTAATTATTGGATTAATTATATTTCGGTGGGATCGGAAGGACCGAACCGGGTTCGGATCGTCCGAAGAGGGTTCGGATCGTCCGAAGACAGGTGGCTGGACACGTGGAAGACATGCAGAGTTCGGATCGTCCGATCAGGGTTCGGATCGTCCGAAGACAGGTGGCTGGACACGTGGAAGACATGCAGAGTTCGGATCGTCCGATCAGGGTTCGGATCGTCCGAAGACAGGTGTCTGGACACGTGGAAGACATGCAAGGTTCGGATCGTCCGATAAGGGTTCGGAAGGTCCGAAGGGTACAGGGTTCGGATCGTCCGAAGTGGATCGGATCGTCCGAAGAGGATCGGATCGTCCGATCGTTGTCTATAAATAGAGGCGCGAGGCTTCACTTTTTACTCGCCAATTCCGAGTGTTCCAGAGCGTTTTAGTCGTTTCTGATGGGTTTCTAGTCTTTTCCCGAGGTTTAGGCACTAGCGGGGAGCTACTGGTTTTGTAGCGGAGCTGTGCTTTAGTTGGGAGCTAGCGGCATCAGTGGGCTGACTACGGACGCAGGCTTGATTCTAGGGCTGATTTCTAGGATCTACTGGTTTGAGGTACGAAAGTACTATCCGAGATAGCAGGATTGAGTATGCTTTACTATGTGTTGCATGTTTATATGTTGCATTATTATCTGTCATATGATGCATGGTTTATTATGCGGCATTTGCATAATCATGTTGAGCCTGACTATTTTTGAGATAGCCTGTTGAGAGGGTGCTCAGCCCTCGTTTGTTGTGGATGGTTGGACCCCGTTGGCCGACGGTGGTCAGGTCACCGGTATATCCACAGGTTTATTTTGGTATGGGAGCCACCTCGTGGTGCGACGGCGCAGAGTGCTACATACCTTGACGTCATTTACCTGAGCAGTATTTCGATATACCCAGATCCTGGTATCCAGTACATTTTGCATACATGCATGTCATAGTCTTGTATACTCATGCTTTCGGTGCTGAGCGTTTTATGCTCACGTCCTCGGTTTATCTCTGTTTTGGACACCCTATTCGATGGGGCAGGTCTCAGGTTGGGCGGTCCAGGAGGGAGTGGACAGGGAGCTGGCAGAGGTTGACTTGTAGTTATTGGTATTTGTTCTTGGAATTTAGTTCGATCTGGTTGTTTAAGTATTTTGTACTTACAGATTCGATTGGGTTGTATTACTGTTTTTCCGCTGTTTACCTGATTCAGTTTAAATGTTAAATTTTGCATGCTTAAGTTCTGATTAGTAGGTGATTCTGGAACGGGTCACTACATTGCAACACCTGTGGCAACACCCAAAGGATTGATTTGCATTAAACATTTCTCCTTGATCACAGCAGACAACGATGTGTGTTTTTCAGATTCATTTGATTCTTGATCATCATCAGACTCTTCATCACTCAAAGAGAAAGTCATGCCTTTGTTTCTTCGAAGTCGATTGGCACACTCATTGGCATAATGTCCAAATCCAGAACACTCTCTACATTTCACTGAATCCAGATTTCTAGCAGTTGATTGGATTTGCAGTTCATTCCTTGTTCGAAATTGTCCTTTCATAGGAGTAAACTTTTGAGCTTTTGCAGAAGTGGTGATATTGGGCAACACTGATGTTTGTCCAATTTTCTTCTTCTCTCTCATAGTCTTCAGGTAATCACCAAATTTCTTAGTAATTAGAGAGATCGATTCTTCACCTAAATCAGACTCATTCACCTCTTTAGATATTTGAAGGATTTCATCATGAGATTCTGTTGAGGCTTCAAGGGCTATTGTCTTCCCTTTATCCTTCCTTTGTAAATCGAGGTTCATCTCAAAGGTTCTGAGAGAACTCATTAATTCATCCAGATTGATTTTTGAAGTGTCTTTAGATTCTTCAATTGCACACACTTTGACATTAAATCTCTCAGGAAGAGATCTTAAAACTTTGTTCACCAATCTTTCATTGGGCATGGGATCTCCGAGACTGTGAGCTTCATTAGAAAAGTTGTCTCAAACGGCTATCATACTCAAGAATAGACTCCTTGTCCTCCATCCTCAAGCTTTCAAATTTTGATGTCACCATCCTTAGCCTAGTTTTACGCACGCTCTCGGATCCTTCACAATGTTTCTGAAGTATATCCCAAGCTTCTTTGGCACAGACACAATTGGTGATTAAGTTAAACATCCTTGTGTTAACAGATGAAAATATAGCATTGAGAGCCTTAGAGTTAAAATTTGAAGTTTGCACTTCATTGATTGTCCATGTACTTTCAGGTTTGAGCCGAGTGTCTCCATCAGTATCCTCGATTTTTGGTGGGCTCCAACCATCAAGTACGCGTAGCCAAGCTCTTTCTTCAATAAATTTTATAAAGACCCTCATCTTTACTTTCCACAATGCATATTTTGATCCGTCTAACACGGGAGGTCTAAACACAGTGTTTGTTGATGCTTCCTTTTTTTTCTGTGAAAACAAAACAAAACAGGATCTCACTTAGTAGCGTCAAGTGGAGGCTCTGATACCAATTGAAAGTTCTGTTCCCACAGTGTGAGAGTGATGAGGGTGAATGTTGTGTGAATCAGTATGTAGGTGTTGTGCGAGGTGTTGTAACACCCACGACAACATGCAGCGGAAGTTACAGTTTAAAAAATTAACACACAACTTGAATTATACTAATACGAGAGACGAGATATAAATTATGCACAAGTATCAAATACTTGTGCGGTACCTCAGGACAAAATAATTCACAAGAAAAACTTGTAAGTTTACAAAAACCAATACTAGTGAAAGAATCAAACAACTACCTTATAAAGGCGAGTAACAAACTGCATCCTAAACCTCTAACAAACCGTATAGCCAAAATACATAGGATGCATCAACTGAGAAATGAAAAGTCTTCAAAAATCAACACACTAATTAAAACAATAATTAGGTGTTGTCTTCGGCTATTGTTAGTACATCACAGAAACACTTTTTCAACGGCACAAGCTTGCTGCGATATCAAAGGATTCTCAGTAAATACTTCATCTCTCCGTGATTGTTGTGTTTGCCTCTCCACTCGCCGTTTTCCTTCTTTAAGTCCTATTTAACCTAGACAAAAAGCAATTTCATTAGGAAACAAACTTTTTTTAAAACAAGGATAATATCTTAAAGATATTGTGATATCATATCATAAAGATACTATAATATCATATCAAATATAGTCTTGTATCACATGTTGATTTCAAGATTATCCTTATGTCTATCAAAAATAAAAACGGAAAATATATCAAGGAATAAAATTCCTTTCAAGAAGAAATTCAAGATGGTGTTCAAGTTGTTCATCATATTCAATGGTTGGAGGTATCGCTCGATCTCTTTTTTACCTCTTCAGTATCATATTATTAAGTTTAAACATAAATAAATTCTTACAGGTGAAGTTTATGCACAGAATTTTGTGGTGGAATGGATACTGGTACTGGGCTTGACAGAAGAAGACATTACAGAGAGGTTGGGCAGATTTCGGGGACAATTATGTTGTTTTTTGTCGTCCCTTTGCTCAGAATTTGTCTGTATATATATTTGCTTCGCTATGTCGCACATGTTATCCATGCAGTGGGTTGATGGCGTGAGTGTTCTTGCCAAGTTTTTCTGGAAAAAGCCCGAAGAGAGATTTAAATTTGAGGAAAATAAGGATGATTTGGAGAATGGGAATTATACTTTTCCGTTGGTTCTTGTTCAAATATCCATTGCCCATGAAATTAATATGTGCTTCTTTTGTTCTCTTTAATTGCTTTTGATTTAGTTTTCTCTAAAAATCTTTTATGTCAAATTAATAGTTTTTCAGGAGTTTTCTTAAATCAATAGCATAAATAAATCCCATGAAAGTTAATTAAATACGAATGGGATACATGTACTTGTAATTTTAAACATATGGTTCTAAAAATAGTTTTGCCATTTTTTTCTGTTTTAACCAAAATCGCAAATGCAGTTTCCCTCGTTTGCAGCCTACACACTGAAATTTCGGGATTGTTTAAAATTCTGATTGTTTTTTATTCTTGAGCACACGTATTCCTGAAAATATGTACGTGACATAAGAAGTTTATAGTTTTTTTTTTTTTTTTTTTCATATGAGGGTTTTTAACCATATCAAAATTTCACAAAGACGGAGCATGCAATTAATCCAATCAAAAATTTAGATGAAATTAGTCAAATAATGTCATATGTAGGGAATTTTTACGGCTTCCTCCAAGTTCCCAACACTTGTCTTTCGGCTTTTTTCTGGACATCTTTGTTGGCACTTGATTACTAAATTAACCTAAAAAAACAAGTTTATAAAATCATCTCACTTAAAAGTTATCTAATTTTTTGGATTCTGAGAAAGAAATGACCTGATAAAGGAAATCATTGGGTTAATATCAATAAAATGGTCATTGCACTACAAGAATAAATACTTATGGTGACATTCATAAATGTCATCATATTCAATATTTAGTGACATTTAAGTTTTAGTGACACCTCCAACAAATGTCATCTATTCCAATGTCGTCTTAAACTTCCTGACATTTGTTAATGTCATTATAAGATGATAATGACAACTTCATACGTGTTACTAATTATTCATATAATGTACACATATTGTATACTGGATTAAGATGTGTTCGTCGAGATTACATGGCTTCTTAAATTTACGGACAATTTTATCATGTAACAGCAACATATTTATGGAGTGACTAAAACACCTACGGATAATTATATCATGTAATAGCAACTTGTAACATTAGAATCGTTTAGGATTTTATCTCCAACTTATGAAATTTAATTTGACGATCAAATGTTATGTGAGGAATAAATTTGAGAACTTTAGTCTTTTGGGTTAGGGTCGGTTTACAAGCTGTCAACTATACTGATCCAGTACACATACTTTCATGTTCCATTAATTTTATTTCTTTTCTTTACACATTAAAAATTAATACAAAGACGCCCAAAATGGATTATTCTGAACAAATTTTTTAACTTGATGTGATGCTCTCTCTCATGTAGGAGATCAAAATATTTTGACTCGATGATATGATCTCTTCCATCTCTATGCTAGGTTCAAATCCATCATGTGCTAAAAAAAGGGAAAAATCTCATTTAATTGACAATGATATCATTTATTCGATTGTTTTTATTTTTGATAAACTAATTGATGGTCCCATTTCTAAAAACAAGTTACTAAAATCAAGCCAAGGTTGTCATCCCGTTCTTCGCAATCGTCAACGAATAATCGTGCGTTTAAAACGCAAAAGCACGCCATATTCTTTTCTTCAATCATTGATCACACCATATTATTTATTCAATCATGTTTTGTATGAAAACAAGTGACGTTTTTAACTATTTTCGTTTTTGCATGAACGTGAATTTTTAAGGCATGATTTGTGATCCAAAAGTTGTTGTTTACATGTAAAAAGGCAAGAGTCCTAAGAACACACAAACACGCTGCAAACACGAACCGATTATGCTGGAACCGAATTCGAACGTTTGGGTCATAGGTGATCGGGTTTCATGATGTATGGTGCATAGCTTGGCTCGGTTGCATCCATGGCTGGGATATAGTCGTGATGGGTCAGGGAAGGGGGTCCTAGCCATGCTAGGATTCGAGCACAAGGGCTGTAAACATTGGCGGAGCCAGAAATATGGCTCTGCCCAGGCTAAAATTTTAAACTCTAGAATTTTTTAATATTTTAAATTGATATACCCAGGCTAATATCATATTATTCTAAAATTATACAAAATTTACCTATTAATTTTTTCAAAAAGAATTGGGCCACTCGGACTAAAGCCCGGGTACAAGCCCATGTAGCTCCGCCCCTGGCTGGGAAGGATTCCTAGCACTAGAGAGCACACTTGCAGGCGCTGGATGTGCAGCCTTACAAAGAGTGGGGGGCTTGGCCAGGGGGCTATGGGTTGGACTAGGTCGACTCATTGGGGTCCTAGGATGGTGCACAAGGGTCTGGACAGGGGCTGGTGCAGCTTGGGTGCGTTGTGGCTCGAGGGAACGTGATGAAGTGCATGGGCAGTAGTTATGCGTGAGGCTGCTGTGATGTTTTGGTGGCTCGCTGCGTGGGGTACAGGGTTTGGGCTGGTATGGGCTAGGTCTGGTCTTTGTCCAGGGGTGGTCAGGGTAGGGTGGGCTCGGGGGTGGCTCGGCTGGAGGTGACATAGGATGACTAGGAGTCTTCTTGCGTGAGTTTCAACCATGCGCAGTTTCTGGTCCCTACTTTGCAAGGCTTGTGCGTGGTTTAGGGGCTCGGTCTAGGGGTGGCTCGGGTTTGGGATTGGTCTAGGGTCAGTAGAGGTCATGGGTGGTCAGTGGTTTTATGGCTTGGTTGAGTCCTGAGCAAACTAGAAGTCCTAGTCTTGTGGAAGAGATTCACGTGCAGAATGGGGGTATGTCCAGGAGTGTGTGCATGAGTTAGGGGCAAGGTCCAGGGGCTAGGGCTGGTCAGTAGAGTCCCTAAGTGGGTTAGCTCGGGTTTGGTTTGAGGTGGCTCGGATGTGGCTCGAGTAAATTAGGAGATGGCTCGGTGTGTTCGATAAGGTGTCTATTTCAAAAATTAATATGCTAAAAATGAATCCATTGGTCCACGGGTGTGGCTCATGACTTGGAAAGGTAGAATATATAATAAAAATGCTATGTTTAAAGTTTGGGATCAAAATAATGAGTTTTGGATTTATCCGAGATTTAATCGTCGTACGAAAAGCTAATTAAAGAATTAAGTGAAACGCCTAGTTTTAAGTTTTGTAAAATTATGGAAAATTAGGTTTAAGCTTAAATAATTATTATAAGTCTAAGTTTGTAACTTAGGAATTTTATATTAAAGTTTGGTTTAATTCGGGATTTAAAACGAAGTAATATGTTATATTTAGAGATTAAATTAAAAGTACTCGTTTTAACCTAAATAAAAATATGATAAAATTAATATAAGCTTAAATAATTATTTGGGACATATTAGAGTCAATGAAATTAAGCAAATGTCAAAAACGTGAAATTTTACGCCTAGGGGTAAAACAATCATTTTATACCTAGAAATTAGTAAACGTCATGGCAGTGTCCTGAATGTTGTTTTACATGTTAATGTGATTATTTTAAATGTTTAGGAATTTTGATGATGTTAAAATGTTGATTTTAAATGTTTATGATATAATATATCAAAATGTTTATTTTAAATTGTTGGAACTTTTCAGTTCTCAATCTTGATTTTGATGTTAACAAAACTTGTTATTGTGTTTCTAACATATTTACTCAAGTGTGAAGTTGCAAACACAAGAAGCAAGCTGAAACTGAATTTTGCACAAACTGAATTTCTGGCAAGCTTCGGTGTTTTAAAGATATCTCTCAACTGGATGATCCAAATGACAATCCGCCAACTGGAATGATCAGAAAACTTAATTTGGAACAAGTTGAATTTCACGTCAGTTGGGAAAAATCGGATGTTATCATGGTCTAACTGATCGCTCAATTACCGAACTGATCAAACGAAAACATCAATCAGTTGTGTTTGAGCAGCTGCCGTATTTTGGTCATATCTCTCAGCTCAGTTATCGAAACGAAGAGATTCAGTATGTGTTGGAAAGATAAGACAAAGATCTACAAATCATTCTAGAAGTCGAAGTCTGAATCGAAGCTTAAGAGGCTGATAAATTACGATGAAGCTACTGGTCATGCACAAACTGAAATCAGCTAGACTGATTTCAGCACACCTGCTGAAACTGAACCAACTGCTGACCAACTGAACTCAACCAGCTGCTGACCAACTGAAACTCAACCAGTCCAACTGAATGACCAGTTGAGTTGATCAGAGTTGACCAGTTGACCAGTCGGGAAAATGCCCAGCAAGCTGAATTTGACCGTTGCAATCTCGGAAACAGTACAGAAACTTTTCAAACGGTCATATTCTTGTGTCTAACGTATATATCAATGTTGGAGCCTATAAATACAACATATTGAAGATCAAACAAGAGATTTTTGAAGTGGATTCAAAGCATGGGCAGTTAGCATGAAGAAATCAGCTAGTTGAGAGCACAAGCCCTTGTGTGAGGATACATTTGAGATGTACACTATAAAAGAAAATTCCTCACACACAATCACTCACACATATAGAAGAGAGTTGAAGTTCAAAGATTAGTTGAGTGAGTCTTGCACAAAGACGTAAAACTTGTGTATGTAGTCTTTGCATATGAGACATTAAACAATATGCTGATTGTGAGGTGCTGCTTACAATCTTGAGTGCTAGGAGTTCAGTTTAGGCAGTGGGTAAGTCTTAGCTGAATGGGTTTGTACAAAGTGTTGTATAAATCAAAGTCTTCTAGTGAATCCTTCCCAAGGGGAAGAAGGGGTGACGTAGGAGTGTTTGAAATCTCCGAACATCCATAAACAAATTCGTGTCTATTTGTTTGTTGCATTTATTTATCATTTTCACTGTTTTTATAGATGCATTGTTGAAGCATTTTATGTTTTATTCAAATACCAAAATATTGCCTACCAAGTGTTTGATAAAATGCTTCAACCGAAAATCTTTTTACTTATTCAACTTGCATATATCTTAAATGGTTTACAAAATATTAATTCGGTTTCTACGAAGGATTATTTCGAGTGTTTTCCGCTTGGTTTCAAACCAAAATCAATTTAATTCATTGGTGTTCAATATTTCAAGAACCGAGCTATTATAGCTCAACGATGACCCCCCTAATCGATCCTAACATAAATGTTTGTGATTTAATATGTTAAAATGCTGATTTTAAACGTTTATGGATTTTATATGTTAAAATGTTATTTTAAACGATTATGGATTTTTAGAACAAAACGATAACGTTAAAAGATATGTTGCATGCTTGTTTTTAAAAGAAAAATGATATTAAATGTTTATATCTTTATAAATTGATGAGAATATGAAATGTTGAAGGAAGTGAAGTAATTGTGACTAATACGATTATATGTTGGAGATATCGTGAGGATTATGGTCCTAGTGGGAGCCCGAATATCGTGTTTCCTTGGATACAGATATGAATATGTATATGTATACGATGATATGTTAATACGTAATGCCAAGGCCCAATTGACCGGTGAGAGTGTTGCTGGTGTCCTCGCCGCCCAGTACTGTGGTTACATGTAGATGGATCCATCGCCCAACACGTAGACGTAGACGTAGATGAACACGAATGTCACAATGAACGATCTGAATTCAACGAAAAGGAAAAAAGAATACGTATATGTTGATTTGCAAATAAGGATTTAGAAGGTAAAATTAATTGGGATCAAGGAGACGTAAGGAAATTCTAGAACTTATGTTTTATCAGAGTAGCGCAGCGGAAGCGTGAATTTTTGGGATACTAGATCTAAGTCTAAACTTTTGATTATCGAGGATAAGCGAATTTCGAAGACGAAATTCAATTTAAGGGGGTAATATTGTAACGCCCCTAAAATTTAAAGGTCCACGCAAACCGAATGCATGCAATTATTAAATTCTCTTGTATTTTATTTAATTGTTTTAATTGAATTAATTAATTATGCAGTGCATATTTACATGTTTAAAAATATATTTTCTAATGGTTGCATTAAAATGTATTTTCAAAGGTTATTCGAGTTGCGATCGAGGAACGGGGACCGAGTACTGAAAAAAATAGAAAATGTTTTTATTAAATAATTGTTTTAAATTATTTAAAATATGGATGATGATTTTTTTAGTATTTTTGAAAATAAGGAGTTTTGAGGTGATTTTATACGTTGGGACGTAAATTTTATCGGTGTTCGTTTTTCAAAAAAAACTTGAACGTATTAGTAACCCGGCTAATAAATTCAAAACTTTCCTAAACAAAAGTATTTTCAATATTTTAATTAATCACTAATGAGTTTAATTGGGCCTAATTAACTACCTAATAGACCTAAGCTTGTTTAAGTTGTAATTAACTATATAATATGCAATTAACCCCACCCCAAACCCCATATGTCTCACGCCACTTTCAGATTTTGTTTTCACTCCAAAATCCCCCACAAGATACACGGCACACACACACACACCACAATTTGAAAGGGGAGTTCGAAAGTTTCAAAGGGAAAAATCAAGCCAAGGTTGTCGTCCCGTTCTTCACAATCGTCAACCAATAATCGTGCGTTTAAAACGCAAAGGCACGCCAATTCTTTTCTTCAATCATCTATCACACCATATTATTTATTTAATCATGTTTTGTATGAAAACAAGTGACGTTTTAAACTATTTTCGGTTTTGCATGAACATGAATTTTTAAGGCATGATTTGTGATCCAAAAGTTGTTTTCATGTAAAAAGGGGCTGCCATGATTAGGGGAGGATCAAGGATTGTTTTTACATTTCAAGAGTCCTAAGAACACACCCACATGCTGCAAACACGAATCGATTACGCTGGAACCGAATTCGAACGTTTGGGTCATAGGTGATCGGGTTTCATGATGTATGGTGTTAGAGGAGATGCCCTGCAAGCCAACTGTTGGCTAGGGATTTTATTGATTCAGTACTAATAAACAATCTTTATTTTAATATAATTCATTATATCATGGTTTGTTATTTCTTTATCTGTATACCCATGTTATCAAACATATATAAAGACCTTGATTATACTTTAATACAAATGGATAGTAATTCGATGTTGAAACTTGTTTGTCAACAATGTATGATCTAAATTCGTTCCTAGTCGATTCAGCCGCTTAAAATATGGATAAAGGTCGCTTGAGCTCGAGACTAGCAACTGCGATGCTGTGTACTACATTTATTGGTAAGGGCATAGAGATGTCCAAACATTCAGATGGGTAGTCATATGATGATTATACCGAGCAACCCTCCATCGGAATGTTCAAGTGGTTATCATTCATCGAGAGGATAAGTTCGTGGTTATGATTGTACACCATTAGCCCTTACGACCAGGACAACAATGAGGCTCTATATGCTAGGGCTGTGCTTTGACTTGTTTACCAGCTCCAAGAGAGTCATCAGGTGGCGAGGTTTGGTACAGATGCGACACATATAGGAGCTAGTGCATTGTAGCCAGGGATTCACCGCTCACCTATGAGTGTGGATATCCTATGTGATCTGATGAAATAATAGTGCGTGGAATCTCTGGCCAGAGTATGAGATGTATGTTAGAGAAAGAGTTCTCCAATTGTACATGCGATGCCACTATTTATATGTATCACATAGTTATCGAATTATTGTGCAACCCTCGATGAACCAATGGTTGCAGATTCGATCGGGATATATGAGATGAAGGGACCGTACTGTACGTTAATCATAATCGACTGGTTCTTGCAGGCACTATCAGTGATACGTAGGGAATCACGGGGTGATGCTAGTAGACGCTCTTACCATGATTCGATGGATTTAATCAGAAATATGATCATTATCAATTGTTGGTATATAGAATTGGGCAAATAAAGGTAAGCACGAATAAAGGATTATGTCCTAAATCACAAAGAGTTGTGAACCCACGGCTAGCTGTATCCCTGAACCATTGAGGGTCACACAAGCACATGATAATTTGTTCCTGTTGAGAGCATTAATTCAAGAAGTTGAATTTATATTATGGTATAGTAAATTCAAGGAGTTGAATTTATGATAATTAAATTTTTGAGAGAATAAATTCAACGAGTTGAATTTATAAAATTGGAAAATTTAATTTATTAAACTCAAAAGTTGAGTTTATTAAATTTTAGAGGCGATAAATTCAAGGAGTTGAATTTATAATTTAAATATTAAATTTAAATGTTGAATTTATAATGGATTTAATTTGTTAAGCTCAAAAGTTGAGTTTATTATATATTAAATTGAAAATAGTGGAGGTATGTTTAATGGGCCTGTAGGAGTATAAGTCCAACATATTAAATAATTAAAGTAATTAATTGACTTTGATTAATTAATTAAACTAGTTGGACTAGGCCAAATAATTAATCAAGTTTATTAATGTTAATATGGAATTTATGTCAAGGCTATTGTTTTTAAGTAAATAAAAAGAAAAAAAAAATGATCTAGCCTCCACTACTATTCCAAGTGTGATTCACGTGAATTGCATCTCAATATCCTCCAAATATTTTTGGCCACTTTCCAAGAAAAGAGATTTGAGTTATCTCTCAAATTTTTGATCTTAACGTAAAACTTCTTTCAAATATTCTAGTGCTGTTTGAAAGAGAAACAAACCTTCTGGTCGTGGACTTAATAGAAGGAGTTCTTGAAGAAATTTCGTAGGGATTCATCAAAAGCTATCTTCGCTAACCCCGGAATAGTTGGAGAATTCTAACATCCTATGAATGTTTAATCTTATAACCATACGAGTGCCCAAACATAAATATATTTTGATTGTCAAAATAAAATAAAATTTTTAAAACTTCCGCTGTGTTTGGACACGAGAAAACCGAGATCCAACAGTGGTATCAGAGTTAAGGTTTTTCTAGATCGTATGGTTTTGATATTGAATAATTAGTTTCTAAATTTTCAAAAAATATTTGGATCTGCCCGGACCTGTTCCGAGCAGACAGTGCGCGCTTGTGCGCACCGGGCGTGTCGCCGCTGCCTGCAACGTTCGGGCAATGGGCGAGCAGCGCATGCGGTTGCCCTAGAGTGTCTCGGGAAGCGTGCTGGATAATGGACTTGAATTGTTTGGACTCATGGTGCAATTTTCTGATTTTTCAAATTTTTGGGCAAAATCTATATTTTTGAAAATGGTTCAATTTTTATTTTGGAAAATTAGTTTTTGGAAAAATAATAATTTTCTTGTAAAATAAATAATTAGAATATGATTTTAATTATTTGTGGTAAAATTGAGTTTTACAAGAAATCAATTATTATTGACTTAATTGGAAATTAAATAAAGGTGTTTATTTAATTTATTAAATCCTTTAATAATTGTGGTGGTTAGTGATAAAATTAGTAGAAATATGATTTATAAATTAATTAAATTGTTTAATTAAATTATTGTTAATATTTGATATTAAATGCATGAAGGATGATCGAGATCCTTGACCAATGTGTTAGGTGTATGTTAGGATATTTTACTGTTTCATTCGTTTTGTTAATTTTTGATATTATTAAAGTGGATCTGGTTTATGGCCCGTTCCCACCCCCATGAAATGTATCCCTTATATTCCATGGCTATTTAAATATAATTATTAGAAACAGTGGAGATCAAGACTGGAAAATGGTGGGCCCGATGAACAAGATGAAGACATGTAAAATATTGGAAGCTCTTGTAATAGATGCATTTCGATCGTGCATTCACCTAGGTTTTGGACCTGGATCCATGTATGGCTCACATGGATCTAATAGAGTTGGCGATCGATCATCCTTATTTATGGTTGAATGTCATATTATGATTTATGAGATATATAGTAGTATGCATGTATGTATCTTATTAAATAATATAGTTGCATGAATCCTGAAAACATACAAACTCATGGCACGCAATTTTTAAATTAAAATGATGAGACAATTTTAAAATTAAAATCTCTCATTTTGAATAAGATTCAAAATTTATATCAAACCGAAAAAGTAAAAATTAAATGAGTTTAATTTTTCCTTGCCTTACATCAACTGTGGTTTCATGTTGATCGCTACCCCCGGACAGTGTCTGACTCATATTATTGGGGAGACCTGAACGCCGGAAAGCTGTGACTTCCATCGGACATATGATGTGAATTGAGTGGAACTCCCATGACTTCGTCTCATATCATTGGACGAACTCATGGCGACCGTCCATTACAGTTCAGTATTGATGGGTTGGTTTGATACGTGAAAATAAATTGCGTCATATTATTGGGTCCTTATTAAACGTGAGGCAAAACGCGCGGATGTTGCATATGTATGCAATTGGATTCTACCTTTTAAAAATTATAATTGGTTGATATTATTCAAGATTATAATGGCTAATTGGACTCTACGTGCCTGTAACGTACCGTACTTTTGCTACTTAAAATTTGCGGAAAAATTAAAAATTTTCTTGAATGTAAAAATTCTTTCAATATCTGCCATAAAATAACTCAACCAAGTCCCCCATAAGACATGGTTGCTCAAAATAGATTAAATAAAGTTTTCTCACGAAAGGTGTGCTCAAAGTATTTCCCTCGAAACAAGAAATCAGAGTAAATTAACATTTGCGTAAAAACATAAACTTTGCGGTCCTCAGGTTAGCCTCCCGCTCAGTCCAAGCCTGCCCCTTGGTCACCACCTCCTGTCTCTTCATCAACATACTCACCTGCATCGATCAAGTCTAGTGAGTCTAAAGACTCAACATGTATAAACTGGGAAATAGCGAGTACTAACACAATAAAACCGCATGCAACATTAAAATAGAGCGTACATACTTGAAACTTGAACTTGCATAATAAACTTGGACATACGTACGTGCATAACTAGACGTGCCATCAACATAAACTTTCATAAACATACTGCATACTTGAACATACAAAACTTCATCATTTTGCGTAGAGGATGTTTCAAAGCAAGTGACCCATAACATAATAAATTTTGATCAGACAAACCACAGTACTGGGCTGACAGGGACGTATCCACTGCCACATACATGAGATCCCCGTTCATAATTTAACGGGCTGGTTGGTCCCCGTTCATAATTTAACGCTCTCCAACCTCGATCTAACACGTTCATAATTTAACGTGCGGATTGGTCCCCGTTCATAATTTAACGCTTTCCAATCCTAAACATAATTTGGTCACAAGACATTTAGCATACCTCAAAAACTTAAAATATTTTTCTTTTGCACGCCAACATACTTACTTGGCGTTGAGGGATTCGTTCGATTCGACTGGGGCCGTTGCTGCGTCATACTGACATGAAATTTCATACTTAACTTGCATAACTTAGACATAGGAATCATACCTACTCTCAAGCTCAATCATTCCTTAGGACATTCTACAATTTCCCATGACTCGACCTTGTGAACCATTGTACTAAACCATGACATCAAACCTCAAAGCGTACTATAAAATTTTCCCAAAACATGAAGTACACGGACCTTGGGTCCGGGTCCGTGTATGGGTCCGTGTGTGTGCGCAAAGAATGTACCAACAAACGGAAAGTACACGGACCCCGTGCCCTGGTCCGGCTCTGGGTCCGTGTAGACTCGGTAAAAATAAACTTTGAAGGATAAAAAGGCACGGACCCCGTGCACGGGTCCGTGTAGGGGTCCGTGTAGTCTCGGTAAAAATGCTCCAAGGAGAAAATGAAGGCACAGACCCCGTGCCAAGGTCCGTGTCCGGGTCCGTATACCTGCGGACTGTGCAAACTCGCGAAATTTCAATACATGCAATACTTATCAATCTAGACTCAATTGTACAGACCATGAATCGACGCCTCGAGACCCATCCTAGCATGCCATAACATCAAACCAAAATCGTACAAACACCCAAAGCAACGATGTTCACCCTACGACACATACAATTCAAAAAACATGGCAATTGACAATGAAACGTTTCCTACGACTTTAATGTGGTCGAGTGCCTATCGACACTAAACGACCTATCAAATAACAACCCAACATCATACTAAGCATACCTAGACGCAAGAACGATCACCCGTCGATCCCTAACGAAGCCTGAAACCATAAAATCTCAAGAACACATCAATACATAATTTTCTGAAAACGCAGTTTGAGCAGAAACGCCATAACTCACTCAATTTTCATCCAAAAATCTCGAATTTTATATCAAATCGAAGGCATCAAAAAGTTATACAATTTTCTAGTTGAAAGTTTTCTCAAAATCCCGACGGAAAAATCGCAGTTTTCAACAGAACATTAAGTTACGAGTTTTCAGATCTAAAAAGTATTTCAAAACGCATTCACACCATTTTCCACTCAGACAACGAATGTCACACATGAATTTTTACGCATAAAAATAACACAACACATAATATGACAAGATCGATGCAGAAAAAACAGAATATACGTGCCTATAAATCTTTAACGTTACCGAACGACGACACCGAAGCGGGGAAAGATGCGAGAGATGATCCGGGACGAACGTGGCACTAACTTCCTTGAAGAAAAGGGACGAAAATTGCTGAATCCTTATGGGGGGAGGGGGGGGGGAGGGGAAGGGGCGGCTGCTTCTAGACCAAGAACCCTAATATTTTCTCTTTAAAAATGAAATTTTGAATTGTAATGTGTGTGTGGGTGTTTACGTGAATGTGTGTGTGTGTTAGTGGTGTGTGTGCGTGTGTTTGGGTTTACAAATAGGGTAATTAGAGCTAATTAGGTTAATTAAATACATAATAACAAATCACAAGATAATTAAAATGCTAATACCCCAAAGTAAAATAATGCACACAAGTGCTACTCTTTAAAAGTCTTAAAAATCATAAAATCACATAAATCAATAAATTAGGCTTTTAAAAATACTAAACTCAATAAATCATTTAGAATGCCCCTAACTTAATTTAAAATTAAATACCACATTTTAAAATTACCAAAATCGTCGTCGGTCTCTTTTCCTCGATCCCGTCTCGAATAATCGCTTGAACATAAAACTCAAGAAAAACGTTTAAACGTGAATCAATTAAACATATTATAATTTAAAATAATGCAAATTCATAAATCATGAATTAAAACCCAATTTAATGAAATAAACATGCATTAAAACCATTTAGAAAAATAAATAAGGAATTTAATAACTTGCATGCACGTGGTCCATGTGGACCTCAAATTTCGGAACGTCACAGTGCCCACTAAAGAAATATGATTTTCCTTTTTCATCAAAAGGTGGTGGAAATGTCAAAATAGTGGGAGGGAAATTTATAAAATGAAATCCATATTTTATATCTTAGAATTATTTTAAAATTATCAGTATCCATTATTTGTTTTCATTTTCAGTATATTTACTATGTTTACTCGTAACCCGCTTTCAATCATCCTCGATCAAAACAAATTGACTGACCCTAACTATCATGACTGGTTTCAATATTTAAAGATTGTTCTGAACTCCGAAAGGATTGCGTATGTGCTTGATAAGAAGCCACCAAAAGAGGTGGCTCCTTATATCAGTAGAACTGAGTTAGCTAAGCTTGAGAAATGGTGGGACCATTATCTTTAAGCTAAGAGCTACATGTTGGCTTCTATGTCGAATGAACTTCAGAGGAGGTTCGAGGAGGCGGTGAATGCTGCTGACATTCACCTTCATCTGAAAGAATTGTATGCTGTATAAACTCGTTCAAAGAGACATGCTACTATGAAAGAACTCTTGACTACACATTTGCGAGATGGTTCTTCGGTCCATGAGCATAGCGTCAGGATGATTGGGCTCATCGAGAAATTGGTGGGGCTGGACATGGTTATTCCTAGTGATGTAACGTCTCAAAAATTTGAAAGTCCACGGGAACCACATGTATGCAAGTTATTAAATTTCCTTAATATTTTATTAAATTGTTTTAAAGCATTAAACGCATGTTTATTTCATAAATTATGTGTCAATTATTTTTATGCATTTTATCATGCATGATAGAATTTATTTCACGAAATTTTAAAGGTTTACGCATTAAAAATTTTTAAGTATTATTTCTCGCTCGAACGAGGAATGGAGACCGGAGAATTTTATGGAAAATTATTTTTATTACATGATTAATTTTTATTAATTAATTTAAGATGTTTTAAATGTATTTTTTCAAGAAATGGGAATTTTTGGGTATTTTAACCGCATGATTTTTAATTGTTACGGTACGTAAATTTTATCGATTCAGAGGACTTTTTAAGGGTTGGGCTAATATTTTTTTCAAAATATTTTCAACAAGAAATATTTTTCGGGAGTACATTTGGATTTAAGGGGCCTACTTTTAAGCTTGTTGGTCTTAAAACCCTTTTAAAACTTTTAAAATGCAAATTATGGCCCATAAACTAATATTACATATATAATTAAGCTATTAAATATTGTTTAACCTAAACCTAAGAGTGTTCAGCCGACACCCTCCTACCCAGCTGAATTCCTCCCTCGAGTTCAGAGCTTTTCTTTGAGAAAAATCTTCAGAGGTCTCTTGTTCTTGCAATGGAAGCTTTCATCTTCTCGTTTTTTTATCATCAACATCATAAGGCACGCTTTGTAACATTCTTCTCGCATCATTCACGTTATATTACTCTTTTCCATGTATTTATGCACGTAACTTTTCGATCCAGCACTGTACGTGAGTTATGCATTTTGTTTTCAAGTGATCATGCTACCCTTAGTTTGATACTCACGTTTTCTGACTTTTAGTGCAAGGGGTTGCTGTTTTGTGAAGGTTAATGGGGCGTTCAGGAGGGAAGAGCGATGCTGTGTAGAGGGCGTAAGGTTTGGGAGGGGGCCGAGAGGTGTAGGACGGAAGGGTTTTCTCGCTTTTGGGTGGTGAGCAAGGGAGAGGTCGAACCAGCGGCGCGAGGGCTGAACCGAGCCAGGTACTAGGCCCTGGTGGGCTGAAGACACGGCTTGGAGAGGCTTGACAGCTGCTGAATCTGTCCTCATAGTGGTTCGATCAAGCTCAAGCATTAAGGGGAGTCTCGGGTGTGATCTTTTGGCTTTTTTGCAGTTGCAGGATTTGTACAGCTGCCTCTCGCTTTGGTTTAGCAGTCTTTTATGGTCTTAAGGGTGAGATTTTAAAGGCTGGAAATGGGTGATAAGAGGTGGACCGAATATTTCAAGGGTGGGAGCCATGTGGGGGTTGTTGATTGCACTAAAAGAGGGGTGACCGAGTGCTTGGTGTTTCTTTTGGATTGGTAGTCGAGAGTTTTGGGTAGGACAATAAAGTATTAGGAGTCGCATAGTGTATTTAAGGTAAGCAAAAAAGTGGGAAAGATTTGGTGGAATTTTGAGTCGATTCGGATTAAAACCGAGATTCTGGTCCAAGTTTTGAAACGAATCCTTTAAGTTGTGAATTTGGCTCAAGTTTATGTATAGGAATGTTTTTAAAACATATTTTGGGACATTTTAAGGAGTTTGGTAAGGTTCGAGTCAATTTTAGAGGTTCAGGAGTGAAACGATAATTTTCGGGTATCCAGGGGCAAAATGGTCATTTTGTGCCCAGGGTGAGATGTTGGTCCTGACAGCGCCCTGAGCACAAATTTATGATAATTTAAATGTTTATGCATCATGTTTATGATTTTTACGCAATTAAGATAAATACGGTGCATGCTTGGTTTAAAAGAAAAGTTACTTTTATGCATGTTTTTATTAAGTGATGAATATGATGACACGTTTTGAAGGAAGTGATTTAGTTGTGACTAACACGATAATATGATTGCAAATATCGTGAGGGAAAAGGCCCCAGAGGGAGCCCGACGATCGTATTTCCATTAACATGATAGGCCCGGGCTCAGTGGGCGGGTAATGCCGTCGCTGACGACCCTCGCCGCCGGGTACCGCGGTTACACGTAGATGGATCCATCGACTGACATGATGACATGATGATACGAAAGTCACAGCTAATGAACGGAATTCAAATTAAGATTTTAACACGTATATGTTGATACAATGATACATACTATTACCATGTTTTGACAGGTCACAGTTACGCATACGATATGATAACATGATGAGACATGTTTTGACACGTTACTATTTTACACGACGCGCTTATGTTCATGTTTTTAAGCTCGTGAAATATATGTTGATTATGCTATTTTTCACTGCTGTGTGCTACGTATATGTGCTTGTTATTACTGGTACAGGTGTGTTGAGTCTTTAGACTCACTAGAC
This sequence comes from Primulina eburnea, assembly GCF_022965805.1. Taxonomy (NCBI): domain Eukaryota; kingdom Viridiplantae; phylum Streptophyta; class Magnoliopsida; order Lamiales; family Gesneriaceae; genus Primulina; species Primulina eburnea. The sequence goes on along the minus strand of NC_133104.1, from coordinate 23,813,465 downwards.
GTGTGTGATGTAGGTGAGCATTTTGATCAGGGGACCGGAGATGCCGAAGACTGAGTAGGTAGGCGGAATGTGCGGTGACACGACCCGAGGACCATTATTTTTCCGCATATTGATTCACGTGTTTTGAGAGGAGTTGCACATTTTTATATGTTGATGATATTACGATTTTTACATGTTTACGTTTCCGTTTGTTTTGGATGACGTTAGTTATTTTTAAATTGCGTTATTCTTGTTGGAAAATAAATACGATTATTTTAAATGTTATATTTGTAATTGCGAGAAAAAAAAATTCCACACTTTTAAAACGAGTAGACGTTTCAAGTGAGCTCTCGACTGATATTCTCTTGGTGTTTTTGCCTACCTCGTTCGATTGATTTGTGGTTAATTTTAACTTGAGGCCACAATTAAAAAGGAGAAGCATGTTTTTCTAGTGGGTTCTTCTTCCGGTACGAAAAGAGGAGCCCCAAATAAAGGCAAGAAGCGTTCTGCCCCTATGAAGAAGAACAAGCCCAACAAGAAGTCATACAAGAAACCAAATCCGGGGCCCACAAAGCTTGACAAGTCAGAACAAGTCTGTTTCCACTGCAAGAAGCCTGGAATTTGGAGGCGTAATTGCGAGGAGTATCTTGCTCAGAAGCGTTCTGGCCATGGTATGTTTTATATTGAAGTTAATGTTTCTATTAATTCCACTTCTTGGGTATTGGATACTGGATCTGGTTCTCATCTATGCAATGATTTGCAGGTGACACGGGAAGAAGCAAGAGGCTTAGAGATGGTGAGACCTTTCTAAGACTTGGAAATTGAGCAAGAGTTGCTGCCACTGCCATTGGAGACGTTACTTGATTTTGGACAATAATTTTAAGTTGTTTTTGAGAGACGTTTTATTTGTTCCTGAATTTGTTAAAACATTATTTCTATTTCTATGCTTGATAGGAATGGTTATTCTTGTGTTTTTGCTAAAGGTGTTTGCAATTTATACAAGAATGTATGTTTTATTGGAACTGGAGAATTAACAAACGATCTGTATAACTTAAAATTAAAAGATATTCCATTAAACAATGTCCAAGCGCATTCGAACAACAAACAAAAGAAAAATAGAAGATCCGAATCCCGCACAAATATGGCACGCTAGACTAGGTCATATTTCCCAAAGAAGGATGTACAAGCTAGTGGGAGAAGGCATGTTTGACTTCTCAGACATAAATTCTCTACCTACTTGTGAGTCCTGTCTAAAAAGAAAAATGACTAAGACTCCATTCAATGGAAACGTAGAACGTGTATATAATCTACTGGATTTGATCCATATAGACGTTTGTGGCCCGCTAAGTGTTAGCACAAAATTTGGGCATTCCTACTTCATTACCATTACTGATGACCATTCGAGGTATGAGTATGTTTGTTTGATGAAACACAAATATGAAGCATTTGAAAAGTTCAAAGAATTCAGATCTGAAGTAGAAATCAGCTAGAAAGAAGTATTAAGGCACTTCGATCTGATCGAGGTGGAGAATACTTAAGTGCTGAATTTTTGGGTTATCTAAAAGAGAATGAGATTCTCTCACAGTGGACTCCACCAGCAACACCACAATTGAATGGTATTTCTGAACGTCGAAATCAAACCTTAATGGACATGGTTTGATCCATGATGGGATTCACTGAATTTCCTACATTGTGTTGGGGCTTTACGCTTGAAACTGCGGCAATGTTGTTGAATATTGTCCATACTAAAGCAGTGGATAAAACACCATATGAGATATGGATGAGAAAAACTCCCAAATATTCTTACATGAGAATATGGGGATGTCCTGCTTACGTGAAGCAGACAGTGGGAGACAAATTGGATAGTAGATCCACTTTGTATAAGTTCGTAGGATATCCAAAGAATTCTGTTGGATATTTTTTCTATCATCCTAATGAAGCAAAAATGTTTGTTTCAAGAAATGCCACCATTTTGGAAAAGAAATTTCTATTATATAGAAAAGGCAAGATGATAGAACTTGAAGAAATTCAAGATACTCCCTCAAGTATAGAAGTTGAACCCATTTCACAACAACCAGTGTTGAAGTACAAGCTCCTAGAAGGTCTAATAGGGTTATTAGACCACCTGCAAGATATACGCTTCTTCATGAACAAAGCCGTGATGCGCATTGTGTTGGATATGATCCAATTAATTTCAAAGAAGCAATATCTGATACTAATTCAACCAAATAGCTTGAAGTCATGCAGTCTGAAATGGACTCTTTGTATTCAAACCAAGTCTGGACATTACTAGATCCACCTGAGGGAATCGTTCTCATAGGAAGCAAATGGATCTACAAAAGAAAGCTTGGGGCGGATGGGAAGGTAGTGACCTTCAAAGCAAAACTTGTTGCAAAAGGTTATAATCAAAGGTAAGCAATTTACTATGAGGAAACTTTTTCACCAGTTGCTATGTTTAAGTCCATTAGAATACTACTAGCCATAGCAGCATGGTATGAGTATGAGATTTGAAAAATGGATGTAAAGATTGCATTCCTCAATGGAGATATCAAATAAGAAATTTATATGTCTCAACCTGAGGGATACACATCAGTAGGAAGTGAGCATAAGGTATGAAAACTTCAGAGATCAATATATGGTCTCAAGCAAAACATCGTTCATATTTGATAGCACTATCAAAGAGTTTGGTTTTGCTAAGAATCCTGAGAAACCATGCGTGTACAAGAAAGTTAGTGGGAGTTCAGTGACATTCCTAGTAATTTATGTTGATGATATTCTGCTCATTAGGGATAATGTAGGATTATTGCGATCAACTAAAGTATTGTTAGCAAGTGAATTCTCCATGAAATACATGGGTGAAGAATCCTATGTATTGGAAATATAAATCTATAGAGATAGATAAAAAAAGATGCTAGGACTCACCCAAGCCACTTACATCGATACCATTCTGAAGCGATTCTCTATGGAAGAGTCCAAGAGAGGATACTTACCAATGTGTCATGGTGTTACTCTATCGAAAGCTATGTGAACCAAAACTAATGAAGAGATAGAGATGATGACACGTATTCCATATGCATCAGCCATTGGTAGTATCATGTATGGTATGATATCGACACGTCCCGATGTTGCTTACGCTCTGAGTGTTACAAGCAGATATCAGGCGAACCCTGGTCCAATGCATTGGAAGGCCGTGAAAGATATTCTTAAGTACTTGAGAAGGACTAAAAACTTATTCATGGTCTTTGGAGGTGGAGAATTAAAATTGGAAGACTACACTGATTCTATCTTCCAATGTGATGTAGATGATTCGAAATCGACCTTTGGTTTTGTATTCATGCTTAATGGTGCGGCTGTCTTTTGGAAAAGTTCCAAGCAAGACACCGTTGCGGATTCCACCACTGAAGCTGAGTACATTGCTGCATCTGCTGCAGCCAAAGAGGCAGTTTGGATGAGGAATTTGGTCCAAGAGTTTGGCGTTAATCCTAATGAAGTTGATCCAGTCCCGGTGTACTGCGACAACACTGGTGCCGTTGCGCAAGAAAAGGAACCAAGGTCTCATCAGCGATCCAAAAATGTACTGAGGAAGTTCCACATCATCCGAGAGATTGTGGGAAGAGGTGATATATCAGTCGAAAGAGTCCCCTCTTTAGATAATGTTGTTGATCCACTTACAAAGCCTTAGCTAGGACCATTATTTGAAAAGCATCACGAAGCAATGGGATTAAAGTTTATGGGTAGTTGGCTTTAGGGCAAGTGTGAGATTGTTAGAGTACATGCCCTGCAAGCCAACTGTTGGCTAGGAATTTTATGGACTCAGTACTAATAAACAATCTTTATTTTAATATAATTAATTATTTCAAGGTTTGTTATTTCTTTATCTGTATACCTATGTTATCAAACATAGATAAAGAACTTGATTATACTTTAATACAAATGAATCGTAATTTGATGTTGAAACTCGTTTGTAAACAATGTATGATCTAAATTCGTTCCTAGTCGATTCAGCCGCCTAAAATATGGATAAAGGTCACTTGTGCTCGAGCCTATCATCTGTTATGTTGTGCAATTCGTTTCTTTGTAAGGGCATATAGATGTCCAAACATGCAGATGGGTAGTTTTATGATGATTATACCGAAAAACCATCCCTCGGACTTTCCAAGTGGTTATCATTCATCGAGAGAATAAGTCCGTAGTTATGATTGTAAACCATTAGTCCTTACGACCCGGGACAACACTGAGGCTCTATATGCTAGGACTGTGCTTGGACTCGTTTACCGGCTCTAGGAAAGTCATCAGGTGACGAGGTTGGGTATAGTTGCGAAACATATTGGAGCTAGTACATTGTAGTCGGGGATTCACCGCTCACCTATGGGTGTGGATATCCTATGTGATCTGATGAAATAATAATGCATGGAATCTCTGGCCAGAGTATGAGATATACGTTAGTTAGTTCATGCAATGCCACTATTTATATGTATCACATAGTTATCAAATTATTGTGCAACCCTCGATGAACCAATGGTTGCAGATTCGATCGGGATATATGAGATGAAGAGACCGTACTGTACGTTAATCATAATCGACTGGTTCTTGCAAGCACTATAAGTGATACCTATGGAATCATGGGGCGATGGTACTAGATGCTCTTACCATGATTCGATGTGTTTAATCAGAAATATGATTTCTGACATTCTCATTATTAATTTTTGATATATAGAATTGGGCAAATAAGGGTATGCCCGAATAAAAGATTATGCCCTGAATCACAAAGAGGTGTGAACCCACGACTAGCTGTATCCTTGAACCATTGAGGGTCACACAAACACTGGATCATTTGTTCTCGTTGAGAGAATAAATTCAAGAAGTTGAATTTATATTATAGTATAGTAAATTCAAGGTGTTGAATTTATGATAATTAAATTTTTGAGAAAATAAATTCAAGGAGTTGAATTTATAAAATTTGAAAATTTAATTTATTAAACTCAAAAGTTGAATTTATTAAATTTTGAATATGATAAATTCATGGAGTTGAATTTATAATGGATTTAATTTGTTAAGCTCAAAAGTTGAGTTTATTATATATTAAATTAAATATATTGGAGGTATGTTTAATGGGCTTGTAGGAGTATAAGTACAACATATTAAATAATTAAAGTAATTAATGGACTTTGATTAATTAATTAAACTATTTGGACTATGCCAAAAAATTAATCAAGCCCATTAATGTTAATTATGAAATTTAGATCAAGGCTATTGTTTGATATATAGAATTGGGCAAATAAGGGTATGCCCGAATAAAGGATTATGCCCTGAATCACAAAGAGGTGTGAACCCACGGCTAGCTGTATCCTTGAACCATTGAGGGTCACACAAACACTGGATCATTTGTTTTCGTTGAGAGAATAAATTCAAGAAGTCGAATTTATATTATAGTATAGTAAATTCAAGGTGTTGAATTTATGATAATTAAATTTTTGAGAGAATAAATTCAAGGAGTTTAATTTATAAAATTTGAAAATTTAATTTATTAAACTCAAAAGTTGAGTTTATTAAATTTTGAAGGTGATAAATTCATGGAGTTGAATTTATAATGGATTTAATTTGTTTAGCTCAAAAGTTGAGTTTATTATATATTAAATTAAATATATTGGAGGTATGTTTAATGGGCTTGCAGGAGTATAAGTACAACATATTAAATAATTAAAGTAATTAATGGACTTCGATTAATTAATTAAACTATTTGGACTATGCCAAAAAATTAATCAAGCCCATTAATGTTAATTATGGAATTTAGATCAAGGCTATTGTTTTTAAGGAAATAAAAAAAATGACCTAGCCTCCACTACTATTCCAAGTGTGATTCACGTGAATTGCATCTCAAAATCCTCCAAATATTTTTGGCCACTTTTCAAGAAAAGAGATTTGAGTTATCTATCAAATTTTTGATCTTAACGTAAAAACTTCTTTCAAATATTCTATTGCTGTTTGATAGAGTAACAAATCTTCTGGTCGTGGACTTAGTAGAAGGAGTTCTTGAAGAAATTTCGTAGGGATTCATCAAGAGCTATCTCCGCTAACCCCGAAATAGTTGGAGCCTTGTAAAATTTTCACCGGAGGTATAAATTCTAACATCCTACGAATGTTTAATCTTATAACCGTACGAGTGCCCAAACATAAATATATTTTGATTGTCAAAATAAAATAAAATTTTAAAACTTCCGCTGCGTTTGGGAATGAGAAAACCGAGATCATTAGATGCATGGCTCGGTTGCATCTAGGGCTGGGCTAGAGTCGTGAGAGGTTAGGGAAGGGGGTCTTAGCCATGCTAGGACTCGAGCACAAGGGCTGGGAAGGAGTCCTAGCAAGCTAGGACTCCAACCCGAGAGCACACTTACAGGCGCTGAATGTGCAGACTTGCAGGGTGTGAGGGGCTCGGCCAGGGGGATTTGGGCTGGACTAAGTCGACTCATTGGAGTCCTAGGAGGGTGCACAAGGGTCTGGGCAGGGGCTGGTGCATTTTTGGTGCGTTGTGGCTCGAGGTAACGTGATGAAGTGCATGGGCAGTAGTTACGTGCGAGGCTGCTGTGATGTTTTGGTGGCTTGATGTGTGGGGACCAGGGCTTGGGCTGGGTCTGGGCTTGGTCCAGGGGTGGTCAGGGTTGGCTGGGATCGGGGGTGACTCGGCTGGAAGTGACCTAGGATGACATGGATTCTTCTTGCGTGAGTTTCAACCATGTGCAGTTTCTGGTGCCTACTTTGCTAGGCTTGTGCATGGTTCAGGAGCTCGGGCTAGGTGTGGCTCGGGTCTGGGACTGGTCTATGGTCAGTAGAGGTCATGGGTGGTCAGTGGTTTTATGGCTTGGTTGAGTCCTAAGCAAACAAGAAGTCCTAGTCCTGTGAAAGAGATTCACGTGCAGAATAGGGGTCTGTCCAGGAGTGTGTTTGCGTGAGTTAGGGGCAAGGTCCAAGGGCCAGGGCTGGTCAGTAGGGTCTCTAAGTGGGTTAGCTCGGGTTTGGCTTGAGGTGGCTCGGGCGTGGCTCGAGTAAATTAGGAGATGGCTCGGTGTGTTCGATAAGGTGTTTCCAAGTGGTTATCATTCATCGAGAGAATAAGTTCGTGGTTATGATTGTACACCATTAGTCATTACGACCTGGGATAACACTGAGGCTCTATATGCTAGGGCTGTGCTTTGACTCGTTTAACGACTCCAGGAGGGTCATCATGTGACGAGATTGGGTACAGTTGTGACACATATAGGAGCTAGTTCATTATAGCCGGGAATTCACCACTCACCTACGGGTGTGGATATCCTATGTGATCTGATGAAATAATAGGTGTATGGAATCTCTGGTCAGAGTATGAGATGTACGTTAGATAATGAGTTTTCCAATAGTACATGTGATGCCACTATTTATTCTCAAATATTTGTTACATATGTCGAATTTTTATGCAACCCTCGATGAACCAATAGTTGCAGATTCGATCGGGATATATGAGATGAGGAACCGTACTGTACGTTAATTATAACCGACTGGTTCTTGCAGGCACTATCAGTGTTGCATAGGGAATCATGGGGCGATGCTACTAGACGTTCTTACAATGATTTGATGGGTTTAATCAGAAATATGATTTCTGACATTCTGATGATCAATATTTGATACATAGAATGGGGTAAATTAGGGTAAGCCCAAATAAAAGATTATGTCTTGAATCACAAAGAGTTGTGAACCCACGACTAGCTATATCCCTGAGCCATTAAGGGTCACACAAGTACTGGTTTACTTGTTCCTGTTGAGATAATAAATTCAATGAGTTGAATTTATAAGAAATAAGTTTGATATGATCAATCGATAAGCTTATAACTAAAGTTTATAAAAGCTTATAGACGAGTTTATAAAAGCTTATAGAAATTTTGAGAGCATTACTGCTAAAGACAGTCAAAGGGAGTGCACCTGCTGTAACGCCCCGAAAATTTAAAGGTCCACGCAAACCACATGCATGCAATTATTAAATTCTCTTGTATTTTAATTAAATGTTTTAATTGCATTAATTAATTATGTTGTGCATATTTACATGTTTAAAATATAATTTTCTACATTGTTGCATAAAAATGTATTTTTAAAGGTTATTCGCGTTGCGATCGAGGAACGGAGACCGAGAGCTGAAAAACATAAAAAAAAAATTTATTAAATAATTATTTTAAAATTATTTAAAATATGGTTGTTGGTTTTTCCTATTTTGAAAATAAGGGGTTTTGAGTTGATTTATACGCCGGGACGTAAATTTTATCGGTGTTGCTTTTTCAACTAAAATACGAGCTTTTGGCAACCCGGCTAATAAATTCAAAACTTTATTTTTAAAAAAAAAAACCTTGATAATATTTTATTAAATTCTAGTTAAGACTAATGGGCTTAATTTAGAGGCTTAATAGGCCTAAAGCCTTGTTAGTATCTAATTAGCTATTTAATACACTAATCACCTAAAACCCTACCCTCATGTGCAAGCCTCCCACGTTAAAAAAATTCAGAAATTCTCTCCCAAAACACACAACCACATGGCACACACATTCAATAATTGTAGAGGAAATTTTCGAAGGTTCAAGGATTTAAAGCCAAATGTTTTGCTCCGTTCTTCATCGTCAACGTCAATTCGTGCGTATAAAACGCAAAGACACGCCATATTTCTTCCTTTTCTCATCTTTCATACCATAGTAATTATTTAAAATTGTTTTGAATGAAAAACATGGCACACAAGATGGAATTTTCGTAACTACATGCATAGGTGTTTTAAACTTGTGTTTTTACTTCCCAAAATCATGTTTTTATATTGTATAAGGGGCTTCCATGATTAGGACTTGATTAAGGATGATTTTCTTGAAATTTAAAGGCCTAGAACACACACAAAATCGCAGCAAACAAGGAACAAACAAGCTGGAACCAATTTTCTGTTTTGGTGAAGGTGTGACATGTTTTTGGGTAAAGCTTAGCATGGCTTGGTTCGGCTGGGGCCAGGGCTAGCAAGGGTCAGGTATGAGTTGAGTGAAGAGTCCTAGCCACGCTAGGACTCGAGACCATGGGCTGGGGAGGAGTCCTTGCCAAGGAGGACTCCACCCGAGAGCATGTGGTTAGAACAGCGCAGGTCTCAGCTCATGCAGGGAGGAGAGTGGATGTTGCTGGGTGAATTAATTATGAATTTTGTACAGAAATTGCTCTGTTTTGATAAATGATCTGAGTTCTTGAGTTATAGTAGAATTCAGAGGTTCAGGACTTCTCACCTACACATTTCGATCTTCTTTTGGTAATATTTGAAAGGTATGTTACGGTCGATAACATACGAGGTAAATGTATCATTTTTATGTTAAATTGAAAACTCTATGGCTCGATGAACAATTGGTGATTTGATGATGATTGTTGTATTGAGATGAGTTGATTATGATATCGAAATGATGATATTGATTTGCATCATTACATTGCATATTGAGCCACTTTTTGATTCAAATTTGATACGGCGGAGGTCGCCTTGATTTATTGATTTGTTGGACGTATGGGGCTATAGTTTAGTTGGCATAGTGTATGCGGAGGTCACTGCTATGGCCTGAACACTCTCTATAGGCGCACCATAGTCCTGGGATTGTAGAACACAGCACTCTACCCCGAGCGGATGAGTCGGTGGATGTTGCTGGGTGATTCTATTCCCTTGGGTACCCTATGACCAGATGATTCACTTGATCTTGAGATTTATTGATACCCCACAGCTTCTGATCATGCATTGCATTATATTGCATCTTGATGAATCTAATATAAAATAATTGTCATTTTAATTCTCATATGTTATTGATTGTATCATACTGGGTTTATACTCACCGGCATGTCGGCTACCTTTGTTTTTATGGGCTTGACGGTAGGTGAGGCGAGGCTTGGGATGCCAGAGTCCAGCTCCAGGCGAGGAGACACGAGTTAGAGTGGGATTCTCGGGTCTTAGGAGCTATGTGATGATGTTTGGATTTCTTTGGTTCACTAGTTTATTTTGGCATGTTGAAACTTATATTCAAACATTTGAGACAATTAAAATATTTTGACGATGTTTATGTGGATTTGTGAACAACAAATTATGTATTTTATTAAATCATTTGGTTTGTTACAATTATAATTATTATTATTAGATATCGGACCCGGGGCCCCACATTAGATGGTATCAGAGCGTAAGATATTTGGGAATATGGTAGATCGAGTCAGTTTGAATTGCTTGATCATGTGATATATTTGTTAGCATTTTTATTGTGCTATGATGTGAAATACATGATTTAAATTGAGATATTATATTGTTGAGCTTTATTCGAGAATTTTTGAGATTGTTAAGTCTCGAGAACCAGAGATGATTGATACAAGATTGAGATGATTATGATATTGTGATTTTATATGTGTTTGATCTATTTTATATCAGACATGGCTACTCGAGGTAGAGGTCGTGGTAGACCTAGACAGTACATACCAGTGGCACAAGATCAGGGCAGTGCTACTCATACTCAGATGGATATAACTCCGACTCCGATGGAGATACTGTTAGCCAGATTTCAGTCTTTGCACCCACCGATGTTGAAGGGTACCGAGAATGCATTAGAGTGTGAGAACTGGTTGGAGAATATAGATCAATTATTTGAGTATCTTGAATATCCAGATGATCGTAGAATCAAATTAGTTGTTCATCAGTTCTTGGATGTTGCTAAGAGTTGGTGGATAATGACCAAGAAAGCTTCAGAGGGTCGAGGTACGATTGTTACCTGGGATATTTTTAAATCTGAATTTTATCAGCGTTTCTTTCCTACCTCTTACAGGAAAGATAGGGGAGCTGAGTTTGCTAATTTAAAGCAGGGAAATCTGAATATTGAGGACTATGTTGCTAAGTTCTCGAATTTACTGAGATTTGCTCCTCATGTAGCATCCGATGAAGAAGCTAAGGCTGATCACTTCATAAATGGTCTTAATCCTGATATCTTTACCCTGGTTAATACTGGAAGGCCTAACACTTTTGCTGAGGCTCTTGATCGAGCCAAGGGAGCTGAAACTGGAATCATTAGGCAGAGAGGTTCTCAATATTCACAAAGACCCCAACAGCCACCGTTTCGACAGCAGTTCAGACAGGGTAATACTGGTGGTAACAGTGGCAACATAAGAGAGCAGTTCAAGGCTAGAGGCAAACAATTTAAGAGGCATGGCAGTAATCTTTCGAGTTCTAGTGGATCGAGACAGTCTGGTTCAGTTCAGAGTACTGGTTATTCGGCCCCGACTTGTGGTCAGTGTGGTGGTAGACATTATACCAATCAGTGTAGAGGAATCTCAGGAGCTTGCCACTTGTGTAACCAGGTAGGACACTATGCTCGAGTGTGTCCTAACCGTGGCAGTGATATGTCTCAGAGTGGTGGATTATCGAGACAGACACCTCACCATAATCGTCAGAACCATACAATTCACTCTTATCAACAATCAAACCGGTCAGATCAGAACCAACAGAGTGGTAGCCACAGGGTAGGACAGCCACCAAGACAGCAGGCTCGATTTTTGCACTCACTGAGGATGAGGCATATAATGCTCCAGATAATGTCATTGCAGGTAATTGTTTTCTCTCAGATTATCCTGCTTATGTTTTGATGGATACTGGTGCATCACATACTTTCATAGCTGAGCACTTTGTCACATTACATTCATTGCGTTCTATGCCATTATCATCTACATTATCTATTTCTACTCAACTGGGCAAAGTGATGAGGTCAACTGAAATGATATATGGTTGTGATTTTCGTTATGAGGATAATGTCATTGAACTTGATTGTATTGTATTGGAGATGTCTGATTTTTACTGCATAGATGGTATTGACATGTCGACAAGATACAAGGCTATTGTAGATTGTTTTCAGAAGGTTGTTAAGTTTAGACCTGATATGACAGATCACTGGACATTCTATGGTAAAGGTTCTCGAGCTAAGATTCCTTTTGTAATGCCCGAGAATTAATCACTGTTAATCAAGGATTATTGACTTATAATTTAACGTGATTACAAAAGGGCCAACTGAGACACGATTTAAGAGAATGTGCGGCTATTTATTTTGAATTTCAGCATGTGTTGCCGAAGCAACACCGCACCCGCGCTCAGGAAGACACCGCACCCGCGGTGCGAACAAGACCGCACCCACGGTCGTGCAATTTCAGCAAATAGATAAGACTGCCGAAGCATGAGCGCACCCGCGGTCGGGAAGCTACCGCACCCGCGGTGCGACGTGTTTTGCGAAAGAAGAGGCCACGTTTTGAAATCATGCAATGTATATATATATATATATATATATATACATATATACAAACGAAATTCTTCAGAATCCTCAGAATATAATCGAGAAAAGGGTTTGGGGAAAAGAGTGAAAATCCTTACGCCTTTTGTGAGAAATCCGTCCGTTAGATTTTAATTCCGACTTCGGTATCGAGTTCCTAGCAACGTAGGCTACAACTGGACGTAAGTTTTACTACGTTTTGACATGTTTTGAAATTATGATGTTGTTAGAATTGAATACACGTCATATATGTTGTTCTTGACATGTTAGACAGCGTAGAATCGAAGTCAGATTAAGAAACAGACCGATTATGGAATTGTTATGAATTTCAGAATGAAATTGACTAGAATTGATATCAGGTTTGTATGGTGGTTGATTGTAAATGTTTGGAATAGATATAGACTGATATAGTATTATCAGTATCGCCAGATTGTACTGTTGTACTGTCAGAATTTGATAAAACAGAGACATTGTGATTTGATTAGAATATTGATACAGAATATTGATATTGTCATTGCCAGATTGAACAGTGACAGACTTTGAATCAAGACTTTGATTGTGCCAGCTCGACAACAAGAAAGGTATAAATAAATGTTGATTCGGGATTGCACAACTCGAGTTAGGTTTGACTTGAGTTTCCCTAAATCACATACTTTATTTTATTGCATGGATATTTGCAGATTATCAGATTGATATGTTAATTTATTGACTTAGAAAAAAGTCAGAGTCCGAGTCTAGGGCAGATCAGCCTAGCTAGGGCAGAACCGCCGAGTCTTTCTCAGAACCGATAAGACTCTAGACTTACGGTGTATCGAAGAGCCTTAGATGTAGATCGACGTCTATCTCAGACACTCGATACAGCATACCAAAGTCTAAATTAGATTGGGATCCCTAGATTTGAGATAAGATAAGATTAGATCACGAGTCATTGATTCATGTAGTCAGACTAGATACATGTGTTGATGTTTGTTTATGCTTTTATATATGTTTTATATGATTGCATTTAATACATTGTTTATACTGGGATATGTGTATCTCACCGGAGTTATTCGGCTGTTGTCTTGTTTGTATGTGTGCATGACAACAGGTGGGACAAGTTCAGGGTTACAGAGGTGAAGAAAGATCGAGTTAGAGTGGAGACTACGGACTTGGACTAGAGATAGGGTTTAAACTCTGGATATTAGTTGTTGAACTTGAGTATGTATGATTGTATATTTTATGAGATTTATACTTTTATACTGATATGTATAGGAGTTTGATTCCATTACCTTCCGCATTTAAAAAAAAAAATTAATTAGACCCTGTTTACTATAATTGATTAATTAGTCCCAATCATGATTAAAAAGATGATTAGCGTCCGGGTCCCCACAACAGGTGGTATCAGAGCGATAGATCCTTTAGATTGAGATAGAAGAGGCTAGTGAGCGGGGTAGATTGAGGTTTTCTTTCCTGCTTTTGAATGCTAGTATGTCTTACTGCTTTATTACATGTTACTTGTTTGTCTGATTTGATATAGTAATATGTTTTATTGAGATTGGATCAGTACTGATTCTAGATCAGCAGTAAGATGATCAGAGGATGATTGAAACAGAATTGTGGTATTTGTTGCTAATCTATTTGATTATCAGATATGCCTCCGAGACGATTACCAGAACAGGGAATTACATCCAATCCTAAAATGGATGTCACACCGACTCCAATGGAAACGTTTCTAAAACGATTTCAGTCATTTCATCCGCCAACCTTGAAAGGCACAGAGAACGCTGTGGAGTGTGAGAGTTGGCTTGATGATATAGAGATGCTGTTCGAATCCTTGGAGTATACAGAAGAGAAGAGGGTGAAATTAATTGGACACCAGTTGCACGATGTTGCCAAGGACTGGTGGATTACGAGGAAGAGAGCCATGGAGCATAGAGGTACGAATATTACCTGCAATATATTTAGAACTGAATTTTTTCAACGATTCTTTCCAGTATCGTACCGAAAGGATAAGGGGGCGGAGTTTGCCAATCTAAAGCAAGGACAGATGAACATAGAGGAGTACGTGTCAAAGTTCTCCTCCTTGCTGAAATTTGCTCCACATGTGGCTGACAGCGAAGAAGCTACTGCTGACCAGTTCATCAATGGCCTGAACCCCGATATTTTCACATTGGTGAACACAGGGCGACCGAATAATTTTACTGATACCCTGAACAGAGCCAAGGGAGCAGAAGCCGGTCTGATGAGACAGAAAGGGGCTTCATTTGTGCCTCCAGCACCGAGACCACAGCAACCACCTCCCAGATTTGAGGGTGGCAGCAGTAGTGGAGGAAAGAAATAATTTTTGAAAGCCAGGGGAAAGCAATTCAAGAAATCTGGCAGTAGTTCTTCCAGCTCCGGTGGGACTGGACAGAGCCAGAGTTACACTGGAGTATATTGCAAGACTTGCGGAGGAAGACATGCTACTGAGCAATGCCAGGGAGTGACTGGTAGTTGCAATTTCTGTAAACAGCCGGGACAATTTGCTAAAGTGTGTCCCCAGAGAGGTTCCCAAAGATCGCAGGGGGCCGAGTCATCGGGATCAGCAACACAGACTGAGAGAAGATCAGCTACTGTTCATACATTTCAGCCAGCGCCAGCTCAGTCACAGCAGAGGACAGGAGGAAGCAAGACAGGTGGTCAGCCTCCGAGACAGCAGGCCAGAGTCTTCGCTTTGACAGAAGAGCAGGCCCAGGAAGCACCAGATGACGTGGTGGCAGGTAACTGTTCTTTATGTGGTTATCCTGCTTACGTATTAATTGATACCGGTGCTTCACACACATTTATTTCTGAACGATTTGCATTAAGTCATGCATTGCCTGTAGAGTCTTTAGCTACTGTAGTGTCTGTCTCTTTGCCTTTGGGGACGGGTTTGATATCCGTGAATTCGGTTAAACATTGTATGCTACAGTATGACGGGCATAAGATTGAGTTAGATTGCATCGTACTTGGGTTGTCTGACTTTGACTGTATTATCGGTATTGATATGCTAACCAAGTACAGGGCTACAGTTGATTGTTTCCACAAGATAGTAAGATTTAGACCAGATATGGTTGAAGAGTGGAAATTTTACGGTAAGGGTTCTAGATCGAGAATTCCTTTAGTATCCGTACTATCTATGACTCGATTGTTGCAGAAAGGAGCAGAAGGGTTCCTTGTATATTCAGTAGATTTACTGAAGTCGAGTCCAGCATTGGCAGATCTGCCAGTGGTACGTGAGTTTGCTGACGTTTTCCCAGATGAGATCCCGGGATTACCTCCAGTTAGAGAGATAGACTTCAGCATTGAACTGATGCCAGGTACATTACCGATTTCTAGAGCTCCGTACAGAATGGCACCAGTTGAATTGAAAGATTGAAGGATCAGTTGGAAGATTTACTGGCCAAGGGGTACATCAGACCGAGTGTGTCTCCTTGGGGTGCTCCAGTATTATTCGTAAGAAAGAAATATGGTTCGATGAGACTCTGCATCGACTATCGGCAACTGAACAAGGCAACGGTAAAGAATAAATATCCTTTGCCTCGTATAGATGATTTATTCGATCAGTTGCAGGGTTCTTCAGTACATTCCAAGATCGATTTGAGATCGGGATATCATCAGCTGAGAGTCAGAGATTCTGATATCTCAAAGACGACATTCAGAACCAGGTATGGACACTATGAATTTATGGTCATGCCGTTTGGTTTGACGAATGCTCCAGCTGTGTTTATGGGATTAATGAACCGTATCTTCCAGAAATATCTCGATGATTTTGTGATTATTTTCATCGATGATATTTTGATTTATTCAAAGAATATGAGTGAGCATGCTGAGCATCTAAGAACTGTGTTGCGAATTCTAAGGGCTGAGAAGTTATATGCTAAACTGTCGAAATGTGAGTTTTGGCTAAGACAGGTAGTATTTCTGGGTCATATTATATCCGGAGATGGGATATCAGTTGATCCCAGTAAAATGGAAGCCGTGATTTATTGGCCAAGACCGACATCAGTACCTGAAATTCGCAGTTTCATGGGTTTAGCAGGATATTACCGTCGATTCATTAAAGATTTCTCGAGTATAGCTAAACCAATTACTCAGCTGACTCAGAAGAACGCTCCATTTGTTTGGTCTGAAGAGTGTGAGACCAGTTTTCTGGAGTTGAAGAAGAGGTTGACCAGTGCACCGGTGTTGACTATTCCATCCGGTACTGGTGATTTTGTGGTTTATTGCGACGCTTCTCACAGAGGGTTGGGATGTGTGCTGATGCAACGAGGGCATGTTATCGCTTATGCTTCAAGACAGCTTAAACCACATGAGACTCGTTATCCAATTCATGATCTAGAATTGGCAGCCATTGTCTTTGCATTAAAGATATGGCGACACTATCTTTATGGGGAAAATTTTGAGATATATTCTGATCATAAGAGTTTGAAATATCTGTTTTCACAATCTGAATTAAATATGAGGCAACGAATATGGCTTGATTTACTTAAAGATTTTGATTGTGAAATCAAATACTAACCAGGAAAGTCTAATGCAGCAGATGATGCACTGAGTCGAAAGGTATGTTCTTTATCCTTATCGACGATTGGTGTTTCAAATTTGATAGAAGACTGCTGTTTGTCTGGATTAGAATTTGAAACAGATTATAGACCGTTGATACTTTATACGGTGCAAGTAGAACCAGAGCTGATTATGAAAATTAAGGCAGCTCAGAAAGTTGATCAGAATGTACAGAAATCAGTATCGATGGTTAGAACAGGACATTGATCGAAGTATCAAGTACGTGATAACATCTTGTATGTGAATAATCGTCTGGTGGTGCCGAATGTTTCAGATTTGAGACGAAAGATATTGTCAGAAGCGCACAACAATCGATTCAGTATTCATCCGGGTGGCAGAAAGATGTATAAAGATTTGAAAGGACAGTTCTGGTGGAAACAAATGAAGACTGATATCGCCGAATTTGTTTCCAAATGTCTGAATTGCCAACAGGTGAAAGCAGAAAGAAAGAAACCAGGAGATTTATTATAGAGATTGTCCATTCCTGAATGGAAATGGAATCATATTTCCATGGACTTTGTGACACAGTTGCCATGTTCCTCCAAAGGTTGTGATGCGATTTGGGTCGTGATTGACAGATTAACCAAATCTGCATGTTTTATACCGTACAAGATGACGTACAGATTTGACCAGATGACAGAGATCTATGTCAGAGAAGTGGTCAGATTGCATGGAGTGCCGAAGTCAATTGTATCAGATCGTGATCCTCGATTTACTTCACACTTCTGGCAGAGTTTGCAGCACGCTCTCGTTACGAAGTTACATTTGAGTACCGCATATCATCCACAGACCGACGGACAGTCAGAGCGGACTATCCAGAAATTGGAGGATATGCTGAGAGCAGTAGTGCTAGATTTTAGCACTAATTGGCAAGATGCATTGCCGCTTTGTGAGTTTTCGTACAACAACAGCTATCCGACGAGTATTGAGATGGCACCATTTGAAGCGTTGTACGGAAAGAAGTGCAGATCCCCTCTTTATTAGGATGATATCTATGAAGTGCCTGAGATTGGACCAGATATGATCAGAGATATGACAGAAAAAGTGAAGCTAATTCGAAAGAAAATGAAGGCAGCGCAAGACAGACATGCCAAATATCCCAATGTTCGACGTAGACCGTTGGTATTTGAGGCAGGAGATCGAGTTTTCTTGAAGATTTCACCTTTCAGAGGAGTTGTCAGATTTGACAAGAAAGGGAAACTGTCTCCACGATACATTGGGCCTTATGAGATCCTCGAGAAGATAGGAGATCGTGCCTATCGACTCGCTTTACCACCTTCATTATCTGGGATACATGATGTCTTTCATTGATCGATGCTGCGAAAATATCTCCCTGATGATTCTCACGTGATTCAACCCGACGAGACCGAGCTGGATGAGACATTGAGTTATGTCGAGAAACCGATATGGATTATTGATCGTAAAGAAAAACAGCTCAGAACAAAGATGATTCCTCTTGTGAAAGTTCAATGGACTCGTCATGGTGTTGAAGAAGCCACTTGGGAAACTGAATCTGATATGAGACAAGAATTTCCAGCATTGTTTCACTGATGTAAATTCTTATACAGTTATGTTTATACTCTTTATTGATACGAATGAGATGCCTGTGATTTCGAGGACGAAATCGTATCTTAGGGGGGGAGAAATGTAATGCCCGAGAATTAATCACTGTTAATCAAGGATTATTGACTTATAATTTAACGTGATTACGAAAGGGCCAACTGAGACACGATATAAGAGAATGTGCGGCTATTTATTTTGAATTTCAGCATGTGTTGTCGAAGCAACACCGCACCCGTGCTAAGGAAGACACCGCACCCGCGGTGCATGTCCAGTAGGGTAGCAATTTTTGAAAAACTGAGACCGCACCCGCGGTGAGAACAAGACCGCACAGCGGTGCAAGACCGCACCCGCGGTGCGAACAAGACCGCACCCGCGGTGCGAACAAGACCGCACTTGCGGTCGTGCAATTTCAGCAAATAGATAAGACTGCCGAAGCATGAGCGCAACCGTGGTCGGGAAGCTACCGCACCCGCGATTCGACATGTTTTGCAAAGGAAGAGGCCACGTTTTGAAATCATGCAACGTATATATATATATATATATATATATATATATATATATATATATATATATAAATATATATATATATATGTAATGCCCAAGAATTAATCACTGCAATTAACGATGATTGTTTTATCATTTCATGTGATTATGACGGGATTAATCGGGACACCGAGAAATGTAGTTAGAAATAAAATTATGAAAGATATGAGCATGCCAGACCGCACCCGCGGTAAGGGGAGGACCGCACCCGCGGTGGTGCTACGGGAATTTGAAAGAATCGATACAGTAGGATGACCGCACCCGTGGTGCTAACGCGACCGTACCCGCGGTGCAAGACCGCACCCACGGTGCTTACGCGACCGCACCCGTGGTGTTGCGTGTCTTGCGGAAAATGAACCACTTGTCTTGTTGCATGCGCGAAGTGTATAGATATATATAGATGCATGCAAAGCTTTCCTCAGAAATGAAGAATCGAGAAAAGGGGCAAGAGAGGTTCCGAAAATCCTTACGCCTTTATCTTTCAATCCGTCCGTCTGAATTTGAATCCGACTTCGGTATCGAGTTCCTAGCAACGTAGGCTACAACTGGACGTAAGTTTTACTACGTTTTGACATGCTTTGAAATTATGGTATTGTCAGAATTGAATGGAACTCATATATGTTGTTCTTGACATGTTAGACAGCGTAGAATCGAAGTCAGATTAAGAAACGGACTGATTATGAACTTGTTATGATTTCAGAATAAGATTGAATAAGAATTGATATCCAGATTGAGTGGTTATCGATTATGGGATATTAGAATTGATATCTGACTGATATGATAGGGCTGGATATATTAAGATTATGATGTTATGTTGTTGAAACAGAATTTGATTGAATTCTGTTTGTATCCAGTATAAATTGAGTGGTGTATTGATACCATACCCTCGATATTGTGATTGTCAGATTGATTATTGACAGGCTTTGAGTTCGAGACTTCGACAAGGTCAGAGTATTAGAAAGAAAGGTATAAATTAATGTTGAGTTGGGATTGCACAACTCGAGTGAGGTTTGACTCGAGTTTCCCTAAATCACATACTTTTACTTATTGCATTGATACTTGTAATTGATCAGACTTATGATTGTAGTTTATTGATTTATAGCTACTGTGTGATAAGATTGATATTTGTAGCCTATTGATTTATAGCTACTGCATGTAATGACTGCTGATTCGCTAGTCATTGACTGATTTGCTTAGATACTGACTGTATGTATTGATTACTGAGTCGTTGAGTCATAGGCTGATTCGCCTAGTCACCGACTGATTCGTCGGGTTATTGACTGATTCGTCTTATTATAGGCTGATTCGCCTAGTCACCGGCTGATTCGTCTGGTGATTGACTGATTCGTCTAAACATAAGCTGATTCGCTTAATTACAGGCTGAGTTGTCTGATTATTGGCTGATTCGCCTAATTACTGGCTGATTCGTCAGGTTATTGACTGAGTCGTCAATTCTGCGGCAGATTCGCCCAGACACTGATATATGAATTATATCGATGCCGTTTAGGGATTGATTCATTCCTATCGACTGAGATTCGATATAATACCTATATCCAGACATCGGGATCCCTAGGATAGAGTTGAGTCGAGTTTGAGACGACGCGTCAGTGGAGTCGAGTCTGATGATGACGCGTCGGTTGAGTTGAGTCTGATATGACATGTTGATTTACATTGTTTATGCCATTCATGATTATTGAATGTTTGATATGAATTTATGTTTCTGATTTGAGACATGTTATGAATACTTCTTATATGCTTTCGTATATGCTTTTATATGACTGCATGTTTACATTGTTTATACTGGGATGTTTATATCTCACCGGAGTTATCCGGCTGTTGTCTTGTTTTGTATGTGTGCATGACAACAGGTGGGGCTGGATCAGGGTCAAGAAGAGGATGAGAGAAGACGAGTTTAGCGTGGTGATTCCGGACTTGGTTTAGAGATAGGGTTAGACACTTGATATTAGTTGTTAAACCCTAGTTGAATAAATGTATGTTGTACAGGACTTGTACTTTTATACTGAGATGTATGTTCATGTTTAATATGTAATTTGAGTAAATTACATTACGTTTCCGCTTTGTATTTTAAAAAAAAAAAATTTTAGACCCTGTTTTATAATTGATTAATTAGTCCCAAAAACTGATTAAGAACATGATTAGCGTCCGGGCCCCCACAATATATATATATATACATATATACAAACGAAATTCTTCAGAATCCTCAGAATATAATCGAGAAAAGTGTTTGTGGAAAAGAGTGAAAATCCTTACGCCTTTTGTGAGAAATCCGTCCGTTAGATTTTAATTCCGCCTTCGGTATCGAGTTCCTAGCAACGCAGGCTATAACTGGACGTAAGTTTTACTACGTTTTGACATGTTTTGAAATTATGATGTTGTTAGAATTGAATACACATCATATATGTTGTTCTTGACATGTTAGACAGCGTAGAATCGAAGTCAGATTAAGAAACAGACTGATTATGGAATTGTTATGAATTTCAGAATGAAATTGACTAGAATTGATATCAGGTTTGTACGGTGGTTGATTGTAAATGTTTGGAATAGATATAGACTGATTTAGTATTATCAGTATCGCCAGATTGTACTGTTGTACTGTCAGAATTTGATAAAACAGAGACATTGTGATTTTATTAGAATATTGATACAGAATATTGATATTGTCATTGCTAGATTGAACAGTGACAGACTTTGAATCAAGACTTTGATTGTACCAGCTCGACAGCAAGAAAGGTATAAATAAATGTTGATTCGGGATTGCACAACTCGAGTTAGGTTTGACTTGAGTTTCCCTAAATCACATACTTTATTTTATTGCATGGATATTTGCAGATTATCAGATTGATATGTTAATTTATTGACTTAGAACAAAGTCAGAGTCCGAGTCTAGGGCAGATCAGCCTAGCTAGGGCAGAACCGCCGAGTCTTTCTCAGAACCGATAAGACTCTACACTTACGGTGTATCGAAGAGCCTTAGATGTAGATCGACGTCTATCTCAGACACTCGATACAGCATACCAAAGTTTAAATTAGATTGGGATCCCTAGATTTGAGATAAAATAAGATTAGATCACGAGTCATTGATTCATGTATTCAGACTAGATACATGTGTTGATGTTTGTTTATGATTTTATATATGTTTTATATGATTGCATTTAATACATTGTTTATACTGGGATATGTGTACCTCATCGGAGTTATCCGGCTGTTGTCTTGTTTGTATGTGTGCATGACAACAGGTGGGACAGGTACAGGGTCACAGAGGTGAAGAAAGATCGAGTTAGAGTGGAGACTACGGACTTGGACTAGAGATAGGGTTTAAACACTGGATATTAGTTGTTGAACCTGAGTATGTATGATTGTATATTTTATGAGATTTATACTTTTATACTGATATGTATAGGAGTTTGATTCCATTACCTTCCGCATTTTAAAAAAAAAAATTAATTAGACCCTGTTTACTATAATTGATTAATTAGTCCCAATCATGATTAAAAAGATGATTATCGTCCGGGTCCCCACACCTTTGATATCTGTTTTGTCCATGACTCATTTGTTGCAGAAAGGAGCCGAATGTTTCTTGGTTTATGCGATTGATATTTCAAGGTCAGTACCTAAATTTGCAGATATTCCAATTTTTAGTGAATTTTAATATGTATTTCCAGATGAAATTCCAGGATTTCCTCCAGTCCGAGAGGTTGAGTTCAACATCGAGTTGATGCCAGGTACACAGCCTATTTCTAGAGCTCCTTTTAGGATGGCGCCAATTGAACTGAAGGAACTAAAGGAACAACTTGAGGATCTATTGGATAAAGGATATATAAGACCAAGTGTTTCACCTTGGGGTGCTCCGGTTTTATTCGTGAAGAAGAAAGACGGGTCTATGAGGCTTTGTGTCGATTATAGACAGTTGAATAAAGCCACGGTATAGAATAAGTATCCTTTGCCAAGGATTGATGATCTCTTTGACCAGTTGCAGGGTTCTTTAGTATATTCTAAGATTGATTTAAGATCCGGATATCATCAGTTAAGAGTTAGAGAGGCAGATGTGCCTAAGACTGCTTTTCGTACCAGGTATGGGCATTTTGAATTTTTGGTTATGCCTTTTGGGTTGACCAATGCACCTGCGGTATTTATGGATTTGATGAACCGTGTGTTTCAACGGTATATAGATAAATTTGTTGTGATCTTCATTGATGATATTCTTATTTATTCAAAATCTGAAATTGAGCATGTCGAACACTTGAGAGTTGTACTGCAGATTTTGAGAACTGAAAAGTTGTATGCTAAATTATCTAAATGAGAGTTTTGGTTGGATAGAGTGGTATTTCTTGGACATGTTATTTCGAGTGCTAGTATATCAGTTGATCCGAGTAAAGTTGAGGCAGTCATCAATTGGTCTAGACCGACATCAGCTCCTGAGGTACATAGTTTTATGGGTTTGGCAGGCTATTCTCGCAGATTTATTGAAGGATTATCACAGATTGCTAGGCCAATTACCCAACTGACACAAAATAATGCACCATTTATTTGGTCACAGGCATGTGAGAATAGTTTTGTTGAACTTAAGAAGAGATTGATTAGTGCTCTTGTTCTGACTATTCCATCAGGTGTAGGAGGATTTACAGTGCACACTGATGCTTCACATCAAGGACTGGGTTGTGTATTAATGCAGCATGGCCGTGTGGTTGCCTATGCTTCACGACAGTTGAAGCCACATGAGTCTAGATACCCAGTGCATGACTTGGAATTAGCAGCAGTGGTTTTTGCCTTAAAGATTTGGCGTCACTACTTGTACGGTGAGAAATTTGAGATATTCACTGATCATAAGAGTTTGAAATACCTCTTTTCACAAGCAGAGTTGAACATGAGACAGAGGCGTTGGTTAGATTTGTTGAAAGACTATGATTGCGAAATAAAATATTATCCAGGAAAGTCTAATGCAGCAGCCGATACTTTGAGCAGAAAAGTATGTAATATTTCTTTGATCACTAGCAGTGTATCTGATCTAGTAGAAGAATGTTGTCTTTCTGGTTTGGATTTTGTGGTAGATATTCAACCTGTAAGAGTATTTATGATTCAGGCAGAGCCCGAGTTGTTTGTAAAAATTAAAGAGGCCCAAAAGTTAGATCAAATCATTCAGAAATCAGTTGAACTCGTCAAATCAGGACATCGATCAGAATTTCAGGTCAATAATGAGGGTATTTTGTTTGTGAATGATCGTATTGTAGTTCCTAATATTTCAGAGTTGAGGATACAGATTTTGCGTGATGCTCATTGCAGTAAATTAAGTGTACACCCTGGAAGTAAAAAGATGTACAATGACTTGAAGAAACAATTTTGGTGTAAAAGAATGAAATCTGACATCGCAAAATTTGTATCTCGTTGTTTGAATTGTCAACAAGTGAAAGCAGAAAGAAAGCGACCAGGAGGTCTTTTGCATAGCCTTAAAGTTCCAGAATGGAAGTGGGATCATATCACCATGGACTTTGTCATGAAATTGCCAAGGTCGTTGAGGGGTTGCGATGCAATTTGGGTTATCGTTGACAGATTAACTAAGTCTTCATGTTTCATTCCTTATCAGATGACATATAGGCATGATCAGATGGCCATATTTTACATCAGAGAAGTTTTGAGATTGCATGGTGTACATAAGTCAATTGTATCAGATCGTGATCCCAGATTTTCTTCTTATTTTTGTCAGAGTTTACAAGAGGCCCTTGGTACTCGTTTGCATTTGAGTACAACATATCATCCTCAGACAGACGGACAGTCAGAAAGTACTATTCAGACATTAGAGGATATGCTGAGAGCTGTAGTTATGGATTTTGGTATTGGTTGGCACGATTCATTACCACTCGTCGAGTTTTCTTATAACAACAGTTATCAAGTGAGTATTGGAATGTCACCATTTGAAGCACTATATGGCAGGAAGTGTCGATCTCCTCTGTATTGGGACGATTTATCTGAAGCACCAATTGTAGGACCTGATATGATAAGAGATATGACAGAGAAGGTGAAATTGATTCAGAGTCGTATGAGAGCTGCTCAGGATAGACAGGCTAAGTATGCGAACATCAGGAGACGACCGTTGATTTTTGAGAAAGGTGACAGAGTTTTTCTGAAAATATCTCCTTTTCGTGGTACAGTTAGATTTGGAAAGAAGGGTAAATTATCACCAAGATTCATAGGTCCGTATGAGATTTTGGAACGTGTTGGTGATTTGGCTTATAGATTAGCTCTTCTTCCTGCGTTATCAGGTGTTCATGATGTTTTTCATGTGTCCATGTTGAGGAAATATCATCCAGATCCTTCTCATGTACTTCCACCCGATGAAGTTGAGTTAGATCAGAATTTGAGCTACATTGAGAGACCGATTCAAATTCTAGATAGAAAAGATAAGCAACTCATAAATAAATTGATACCATTGGTTAAAGTACAGTGGAACAGACATGGTGTCGCGGAGGCAACTTGGGAATTAGAAGATAAAATGAGACAAAAATATTCTATTCTCGGTTTTATTTTCACTATTGATCATTACATCTTAGACTTGAAAGAGATGATTAAGTTCGAGGACGAAATCTATTTTTAGAGGAGAGGAATTGTAATATCCAAATTTTGATATAATATGGCAGTAGTTGTGATGGTTCTTGGCTTTACGTTATGGTATGAATGGTAATGATGTTATAGAATGGAATAGATAATGGATGGGTAGGATCAAAGGTTGAATTTGAGCCAAATAGGTAATGGAAGTGCAGAAACGGTATGAAAAATGTGGCAGTAGTTGTGGTTTTTAGCGTAATGTTTTGTATATTGATCCAATTGATGTGAGGCCACTTTCATTAGAAAGATAAGACATAAGGCTATAACTTTATTATTTTGAGTTTTGGTCAAATCATTAGGGAAGACGAGCCAAAAGCGCCCCGAAGTGTGTCGTGTGTATCGTCGTTCCTACAATGACACATGTTGGGAGAATGGGCATAACTTTTTACTCAGACCTCCAAATGACCTGCAATATGGGGAGCTGCAAGAAAAGACATAGAGCTACAACTTTGTAGTTTACCACTTTCGCAAATTCTGAAGCTAAAAATGCGTTTTGGGCAGAATACCGCCCGCCATCGCGCAGGATCCGGCGCCATAGCGCGCGGGTTGCTGAAACTTTGGGTGTTGGGTAGTATGGTGCGCGCCCCTGCACCAAATCACGCGCCATGGCGCCCAGCACTTGTACAAAAAACGTGTTTTGAGGTTTGGATGGGATTTTTGTATCATTTTCTCTTCCCTTTTTCCTACTCCATCGGTTTAGAGCTAGGGTTCTTCATTTTTCCTTTCATCTTCTAATTTCTTCTTCAATGTATGGGAGAGTTGTTCAAGGAAATTATGAAATGAAGTTAGATTTGTGATCCTCTCTCCAAGATCTTCAAGATGGGGTAAGTATGTTATATTTTAATTAAAGTTTGGAAAAAGGATGAAGAAAGAATTGATGTTTGTGTTGATATTTGAGATGTTGGAGTTGTTGAAATTGTGTTGGTTTGAATTTAAATTGGAATTGAAGCCAATGGCAAAGTATAGGAGCTAAATTCTTTAGCACGCACGCCACATGTTTGATAAAATGATTCAATGAATGTTTTTATGGCATATTACGATTAAGAAATGATAATGGATTCCTTCTTTACAAAATTTTTGGGATTTAAGTTTTCTTGAATATCCAAATTGAGGATCTTGATTCGAAGCATTATTGAATTAATTATGAATTTTGTACAGAAATTGCTCTGTTTTGATAAATTATCCGAGTTCTTGAGTTATAGTAGAATTCAGAGGTTCAAGACTTCTCACCTACACATTTCGATCTTCTTTTGTTAATATATGAAAGGTATGTTACGGTCGGTAACATACGAGGTAAATGTATCATTTTTATGTTAAATTGAAAACTCTATGGCTCGATGAACTATTGGTGATTTGATGATGATTGTTGTATTGAGATGAGTTGATTATGATATCGAAATGATGATATTGATTTGCATCATTACATTGCATATTGAGCCACTTTTTGATTCAAATTTGATACGGCGGAGGTCGCCTTGATTTATTGATTTGTTGGACGTATGGGGCTATAGTTTAGTTGGCATAGTGTATGCGGAGGTCACTGCTATGGCCTGAACACTCTCTATAGGCGCACCATAGTCCTGGGATTGTAGAACACAGCACTCTACCCCGAGCGGATGAGTCGGTGGATGTTGCTGGGTGATTCTATTCCCTTGGGTACCCTATGACCAGATGATTCACTTGATCTTGAGATTTATTGATACCCCACAGCTTCTGATCATGCATTGCATTATATTGCATCTTGATGAATCTAATATAAAATAATTGTCATTTTAATTCTCATATGTTATTGATTGTATCATACTGGGTTTATACTCACCGACATGTCGGCTACCTCTTGTTTTTATGGGCTTGACGGTAGGTGAGGCGAGGCTTGGGATGCCAGAGTCCAGCTCCAGGCGAGGAGACACGAGTTAGAGTGGGATTCTCGGGTCTTAGGAGCTATGTGATGATGTTTGGATTTCTTTGGTTCACTAGTTTATTTTGGCATGTTGAAACTTATATTCAAACATTTGAGACAATTAAATTATTTTGACGATGTTTATGTGGATTTGTGAACAACAAATTATGTATTTTATTAAATCATTTGATTTGTTACAATTATAATTATTAGATATCGGACCCGGGGCCCCACACGAGGATTTAGAAGGAAAAATTTAATTGGGACCAAGGAGACGTAAGTACGTTCTAGAACTTAAATTTGATCAGAGTAGCACAGTGGAAGCGGGGATTTTGGGATATTAGAACTGAATCTAAACTTTGGATTATTAAGGATAAGCAATTTTCGAGGAAGAAATTCAATTGAAGGGGGGAAGATTGTTACGCCCCGAAAATTTAAAGATCCACGCAACCACATGCATGCAATTATTAAATTCTCTTGTATTTTAATTAAATATTTTAATTGCATTAATTAATTATGTTGTGCATATTTATATGTTTAAAATATATTTTTCTACATTGTTGCATAAAATGTATTTTTAAAGGTTATTCGATTTGCGATCGAGGAACGGAGACCGAGAACTGAAAAACGTAAAATGTTTTTATTAAATAAATATTTTTAAATTATTTAAAAATGGTTGTTGGTTTTTCCTATTTTGAAAATAAGGGGTTTTGATGTGATTTATACGCCGGGACGTAAATTTTATCGGTATTGGATTTTCAACTAAAATACGAGCTTTTTGGCATCCCGGCTAATAAATTCACAAATTTAGTTAAACAAAAACCTTGATAATATTTTATTAAATTCTAATTAAGACTAATGGGCTTAATTTAGAGGCTTAATAGACCTAAAGCCTTGTTAGTATCTAATTAGCTATTTAATACACTAATAACCTAAAACCCTACCCTCATGTGCACGCGTGTAAGGCCCGAGATTGAATTACTGTAATCAGACGTTGATTAGTTGTCCGAATTGTGATTAACAAATATCACAGGAGCCAAATAAGACATGAGAGGTGAAGGCGCGCGTCGGTACATTATAAGCTAAAATGTTGGACAGAACATCTGGCGCCCGAGCGGTAGAAAAGAACCGCTCGAGCGCCAATGCACCATAATTATAGAATTTGGGCAGAATGTATGGCGCCCGAGCGGTAGAATGTTACCGCCCGAGCACCATTGGATAACAAGCTAAGCATCCGGACCGAAAGTGCCGCGCTCGAGCGTTACTTTCTTACCGCCCGAGCGCGAGACGTGGAATAGGTGAGATGAGACACTTGCCTTCTTGCATGCATCGTATATATATATATATATATATATATATATATCACAACCGATTTCTTCTTCAGAAAGAAGGAAGAGAAAGAAAAAGAAAAAGGAAACCGTGGGAAGATTTGGAAATTGAGAACGATTCGTTCGTCTGATTTTGAATCCGACTTCGGTATCGTGTTTCTAACAACGCAGGCTACAACTGGACGCAAGTTTTGTTACGTTTAGACATGTTTTGAATTTATGATATTGTCAGAACTGAATATGAATCAGATATGATGTTTCTACTACCGTAGATCTCGTATAATTGAAGTCAGACTGAAGAACAGATTGTTTATGTATTTGTTATGATTTTGGAGTCGATTTGACTGAGATTTCATATCAGAATTGTATTGTTATTGAGATTATGACTGGTATTGTTATTGATTACGAAGTCTGATATTATATCTGTGATGTTTAGACTGACGGGTTTATCAAGACAGTATCGTTATGCCGTTGAAATATCAGTTAAATTAGATTGATCAGATTCAGATATGATTTCGATTAGATTGTGATATTGTTGATATGAATCAGATTGAATATTGTTCAGATATTGATCAGATTATGTACTAAGTTGAGTATTGATCAGAACAGATTGTGAATTGAGTTATTCACTGATACAGCGTATTCGATATTGTCATTTCAGATTCGAGATGGACAGATTTGAATACAGGTCATCGTCTTCGTCAGACCGGGACGACAAAGGTATAATTCATGTGATATCTGGGAAGATACAACTCAAATCAGATCTCATTTGAGTTTCCCAATAAAATCACATACTTGATTATTGTTTATCTTTTGATATGACTATGATTTGTTTATAGACTTATATTCAAATCTTTTTGAAATGAGCATGCTTTGTTTACAGATTGTTATACATTGCATTTGAGATAGGAAAGTTTGACAGATAGTCAGACTTCTAGACGTTCGGTGTATCATTACGTAGGAGCAGACACCCTCCTATTGTAGATTATTCGATACAGCTCAGACCGAAGTCTAGGAATAAGACGTACAGTCACCCCGATTGGGAGGGTAGGTGACAGCCATTGACGTCTTATTCACACCGGGATCCCTAGAGTTATAGTTGAGTCGAGTCTAGACATGATTTGACTAAAACTGCATGTGTTTATGGATATGGTTTCATAGACTATGAAACCCATTGTTATTGCTTTCAGTTATGATAGCATGTTTTTATGATTTGATTTGAGTAGCATGTTTAACTGATTTGTGTTGCATGCTTATTTTGAGTTGATTTCATAGATTATGAAATCTATTGTTTTTAAGTTTATTCATGATAGAATATTTCGTGATTTATCTTATGTATATGAATGTTTACCATATTTTATACTGGGATTTATTCTCACCGGAGTTATCCGGCTGTTGTCTTGTTTTGTATGTGTGCATGACAACAGGTGGAACAAGATCGGGGTCAGAAGATGATGAGAGAAGATGAGTTTTGCGTGGTGATTCCGGACTTGGATATAGATAGGTTTTATTACTAGAACTTTAATAGTTGAACCTTAGATTAATTGAAAGACTGTTGTACATTATTGTGCTTTTACACAGATATGTATATTATTTAGATGCCATTGCCTTCCGCACTTATATTTTAAAAGAAAAATTTTTAGACCTTGTTTATCAGAACTGATAATTAAATCCCAACAATGATTAAGAAATTGATTAGCGTCCGGGTCCCCACAACAGGTGGTATCAGAGCGATAGATCCTTTAGATTGAGATAGTAGAGAATGAGCGGGGTAGATTGAACTTTCTTCCTTGCATGTGATTGCTAGCATGAGATTTATTATAATGTTGAATTACATTATGGGTGTTAGCATGATTTACTGTTTTCCCTATTACATGTTGGTTGTATCTGAGTTGATTGCAGCATGTAATTGTTAAGCCTGAATCAGAACCGAGTCTGGATCAGAGGTATATGATCAGAGGAGGGCTGAGACAGATTGTATAGATTATGTACTAATCTGTTTGATTATCTGATATACCGCCTCGAAGAATTTCAGAAAAGGGCAGTACTTCGTTTGAACAGATAGAGGCATTAGAAACTCAGCTAGAAGAAAAGATGAAGGAATTTCAGTTATTGCAGCCGCCGATTCTGAGTGGTTCCGAGACATCCGAAGATTGTCAGAACTGGTTCGATGATATAGAAATACTGTTCGATTTACTCGATGGTACAGATGAACAGAGAGTTAAAATGGTACCTTATCAGTTACGAGAAGCCTCCAAGAATTGGTGGATTACCAGTCGAAGAATGTGGGAACAAAGAGGTACAGTGATTTAGTGGGAAATATTCAGAGCTGAATTTTATCGACGATTTTTCTCAGCCTCGTACCGAGAGGACAAGAAAGCAGAGTTTGAGAATTTGAGCCAAGGTCAGTTGAATATTGATGAACCTCTACTCTACTGCATTTTGCTCCTCAGATAGCTGGAAATGATGAAGCTATAGTAAATCAATTCATCAGAGGGTTGAATTCGGAGGTAGTTGCATTTATGAATCTGCAGCGACCTTACCATTTTGCTGACATCCTGAGTAGAGCGAAGAGAGCTGAGGCGAGTCTGATTAGACAGCTAGGGAGGTTGTGTGTGAAACAACCCCAGACACAGCAATCCCCTCTCAGAATTGAGCGCGGCAGTACGAGTGGGAAGCAAGATTTGCTGAAAGCTCGGAAGAAGCCATGCAAGAAGCTAGGAAGCGGTTCATCTAGCTCCAGCGTTTCTGGTCCAAGCCATACTGGAGTGTATTGCAGAAGTTGCGGAGGGAGGCATCCCACCGAACAATGCCAGGGAGTGACTGGTAGATGCAATATTTGTGGACAGCCGGGACACTTTGCTAAATTCTGTCCCCAGAAGCGTTCCCGAAGATTGTAGGGAACATAGTTCAATTGAAAACACAGATCCAGAATTCATAACAGGTACTATTCTTTATGATTCTATTGCATATTTATTGATATATACTAATGCATTTGTTAAGAATATCTTTGACTGAGTTGCATGGAGATATGCTGTATCTGTTGGGTTTGTTTGTACTGTAGTATTGATGTCCTTGCTTGTTGAGGAAATGTTAATATCAGATATTTCTGTATATATTTTATACTACAGTAAAATGAGAATGAAATAAAGATAGATTATGATGTACTTGTGTTTCTGATTTGAACGCATTATTGATATGTATATGCTGAACAAGTACAGACATATTGTAGAATTTTTCCAGAAATAGTAAGATTCAGACGAGAGATGACTGATCAGTGGAGATACGACGATAAGGATTCTAGATTTAGAATTCCTTTGAGATCTGTATTGTATATGACTCGATTAATACAGAAAGGAGCAAATTGCATCCCTATGTATTCAGAAGACCTACTGAAATCGAGCCTTGCATTGGCAGATTCGCCAATGATGTGCGAGTTGGCTGATGTTGTCAGATAAGATTTTAGAGTTGCTTTATATCAGAAAGATAGATTTCGGAATTGAATTCAGATCAGATACTGATTGTTGTTTTAGAATTCAGTACAGAATGATATTGAGTGTACAGAATGATACAGAAGGAATTGAAAGATCAGTAGAAGAACATTGACCAGGAGTTACATCTGATTTAGTGTTTCTCTTTGGCATGTGTCAGTATCTTCAGAGATGTTCTGATGATTTTATACTCATTGTATCTATGAGATTTTGATTTAATTGCAGCATTTGATTCATTTAATCGAATATCTGAAGATTATATTGAATATTCTGAGAATGAGAATTATTGTATACAAAAATTATTCAGATAAGAATTCCGTTTGAAACAGATTGTATTCAGAGTAGGGGATATCTGAAATTAGTATACAGATTGACTTTGACACAGTTGCGGTTATGATCAGTGACTGAAGGATATGGAGATCAGAAATATCAGAATTGTCAGAAATGTATTTTGTCTTATTTGACAGATTATTCTATTCGACTGTTGCTTTATAATTGCTGAATATTGTTATTGTTTTAAATCAATATTTGAGACATCTTATATTGTTTTGGGGAAGCATATTTGATTTGCAGATGAGATATAACAGTTGATCAGAATGACATGAAGATATTTACCAGAAATCCTTGTTTTATGAGTTCACTGAACTCACTAGATCTGTATAGGTTACTGATATTTTGTATCTGATTTGATATTACTGTTGTTTTGAATCCGTATATGATACAGATTGTTGTGAACCGTTGAGAATATATACAGTTCAATTGTATCAGAGTTATTTTCGAGAGGTACAGCTATTCAGAAATGCGATCAGAATGTTTAGAGCTTGATTGATAATCAGAATGGAACAGCGATCAGAGTAACAGATATATGATTTTGTGTTTTGTATGAGATTGATTAAATTGTGGTATCAGAATATTTCAGAATTAAATAACAGAATTGATATCGATAGTCAGAGCCGAATACCAGGTAGGTATTTCTTCTTTACTTTATGTTATTAACTGATTTGTTTATGTCAATAGTTCGAATCTGAAATCACAGATAGGGTCAGCAATGTACCATGGTGGATTCAGTTTCAGTTTGATGATTGAGAATGTATGATATTCGAACAGATAGTTGTGATATAGACAGATGAGATCAGTTATGACAGAAATTGTATTGAAATGTTGGCAGAAATGGTACAGATATGTCCGAATCGCTAACAGAAAAGACAGAAAGAAAGAAATCAGAAGATTTATTACAGACTTAGTATATTTCTGATTCGACAGGGGGAGTATATTTCGATGAATTTCGTAATGAGATTATCCCAATATTTTCCAGATTGTGATATAATATGATTATGATTGACAGATTGTTCAATCTATATCTATTAGTTTGTACAAGATGATGTACAAACAGAACCAAATGACACAGATTGATGTCAGAACATAGTCAGAGTGACTAGAATGTAGAAGTAGACTATATCAGATTGTGATTTTGATTAAGTTTGCAATTATGGCAGATCATACCATAAGTTATTTTGCAGATTATTTACAGATTGACAGACAGACAGAGTGTATTATCTAGATATTGGAAGATATCCAGAGAACTGTAATGCTGGATGTTAGCACTACATGATATGACATATTGTCATTGTGTGAATTATTGTATAATTATAACTATCAGATTATCAGATGGGTAATTAGATAGTTACAGACGAGATATTATAAAGTGAACCCTACAAAATTCTTTTGAAAAAGAATTAGAAAAGAATGAATACAGATCAGATTTGACAGGTTTATTTGCCAACGTCGGATGATGACGGTTGGTAGGGGAATGATATCCTTGATTTGGGATTAATAGATTGATAATAGCTGATAGTACTGATATGTAGTGAGCTATAGATTGGCATATACAGATGTTGTATAACCAGTAATGCGAGATCGATTCTATCAGAATGATTTTGGAAAAGTATTATGATATTATACTTAGAGAATTCTTATTCCAGACTGGAATTAGAAATCTGAGTTTAAATTTAAACTCTGTATACATTTCTTCTGATATAACTGAATTGATAACTTGTGAGTTCGAGGACGAACTCAGATCTAAGAGGGGGAGAAATTTAAGGCCCGAGATTGAATTACCGTAATCAGACGTTGATTAGTTGTCCGAATTGTGATTAGCAAATATCACAGGAGCCAAATAAGACATGAGAGGTGAAGCCGCGCGTCGGTACATTATAAGCTAAAATGTTGGACAGAACATCTGGCGCCCGAGCGATAGAAAAGAACCGCTCGAGCGCCAATGCACCATAATTATAGAATTTGGGCAGAATGTATGGCGCCCGAGCGGTAGAATGTTACCGCCCGAGCGCCATTGGATAACAAGCTAAGCATCCGGACAGAAAGTGCCGCGCTCGAGCGGTACTTTCTTACCGCCCGAGCGCGAGACGTGGAATAATATATATAATATATATATATATATATATATATATATATATATATATATATATATATATATATATATATATATATATATATATATATATATACAACCGATTTCGTCTTCAGAAAGAAGGAAGAGAAAGAAAAAGAAAAAGGAAACCGAGGGAAGATTTGGAAATTGAGAACGATTCGTTCGTCTGATTTTGAATCCGACTTCGGTATCGTGTTTCTAACAACGCAGGCTACAACTGGACGTAAGTTTTGTTACGTTTAGACATGTTTTGAATTTATGATATTGTCAGAACTGAATATGAATCAGATATGATGTTTCTACTACCGTAGATATCGTATAATTGAAGTCAGACTGAAGAACATATTGTTTATGTATTTGTTATGATTTTGGAGTCGATTTGACTGAGATTTCATATCAGAATTGTATTGTTATTGAGATTATGACTGGTATTGTTATTGATTACGAAGTCTGATATTATATCTGTGATGTTTAGACTGACGGGGTTATCGAGACAATATCGTTATGCCGTTGAAACATCAGTTAAATTAGATTGATCAGATTCAGATATGATTTCGATTAGATTGTGATATTGTTGATATGAATCAGATTGAATATTGTTCAGATATTGGTCAGATTATGTACTGAGTTGAGTATTGATCAGAACAGATTGTGAATTGAGTTATTCAATGATACAGCGTATTCGATATTCATTTCAGATTCGAGATGGACAGATTTGAATACAGGTCATCGTCTTCGTCAGACCGGGACGACAAAGGTATAATTCATGTGATATCTGGGAAGATACAACTCAAATCAGATCTCATTTGAGTTTCCCAATAAAATCACATACTTGATTATTGTTTATCTTTTGATATGACTATGATTTGTTTATAGACTTATATTCAAATCTTTTGGAAATGAGCATGCTTTGTTTACAGATTGTTATACATTGCATTTGAGATAGGAAAGTTTGACAGATACTCAGACTTCTAGAAATTCGGTGTATCGTTACGTAGGAGCAGACACCCTCCTATTGTAGATTATTCGATACAGCTCAGACCGAAGTCTAGGAATAAGACGTACAGTCACCCCGATTGGGAGGGTAGGTGACAGCCATTGACGTCTTATTCACACCGGGATCCCTAGAGTTATAGTTGAGTCGAGTCTAGACATGATTTGACTAGAACTGCATGTGTTTATGGATATGGTTTCATAGACTATGAAACCCATTGTTATTGCTTTCAGTTATGATAGCATGTTTTTATGATTTGATTTGAGTAGCATGTTTAACTGATTTGTGTTGCATGCTTATTTTGAGTTGATTTCAGAGATTATGAAATCTATTGTTTTTAAGTTTATTCATGATAGAATATTTCGTGATTTATCTTATGTATATGCATGTTTACCATGTTTTATACTGGGATTTATTCTCACCGGAGTTATCCGGCTGTTGTCTTGTTTTGTATGTGTGCATGACAATAGGTGGAACAAGATCGGGGTCAGAAGATGATGAGAGAAGATGAGTTTAGCGTGGTGATTCCGGACTTGGATATAGATAGGTTTTATTACTAGAACTTTAATAGTTGAACCTTAGATTAATTGAAAGACTGTTGTACATTATTGTACTTTTACACAGATATGTATATTGTTTAGATGCCATTGCCTTCCGGACTTATATTTTAAAAGAAAAATTTTTAGACCCTGTTTATCAGAACTGATAATTAAATCTCAACAATGATTAAGAAATTGATTAGCGTCCGGGTCCCCACAATGCGTCCCAAGTTAAAAAATTCAGAAATTTTCTCCCAAAACACACAACCAGACGGCACACACATTCAATAATTGTAGAGGAAATTTTCGAAGGTTCAAGGATTTCTAGCCAAAGATTCTACTCCGTTCTTCGTCGTCAACGTCAATTCGTGCGCATAAAACGCAAAGGCATGTCATATTTCTTCCTTTTCTCATCTTTCACACCATAGTGATTATTTAAAATTGTTTTGCATGAAAAACATGGCACACAAGATGGAATTTTCGTAACGACATGCATAGGTTTTAAACTTGTGTTTTTGCTTCCCAAAATCATGTTTTTTATATTGTATAAGGGCCTGCCATGATTAGGACTTGGTTAAGGATGATTTTCATGAAATATAAAGGCCTAGAACACACACAAAATCGCAGCAAACAAGGAACAAACAAATTGGAACCAATTTTCTGTTTTGGTGAAGGTGTGGCACGTTTTTGGGTAAAGCTTGTTGGATCTGGTTTTCTGCACACCCAAACGCAATGGAAGTTTTAAACTTTTTATTTATTTTGACTATCAAAATATGATTTGTTTTGGGCACTCGTATGATTTTAACAAAACATACATAGGATGTTAGAAATTATACCTTTGTGAATTAATCACGTGGCTCCAACTAATCCGGTATAAACGGATTAGCTCTTGATGAATCCTTAAGAACTTTCTTCAAGAGACTCCTAGTTTGATCCTTCTATCAAGTCCACGACTAGATAGTATGTTCCTCTTTCAAATTGCTCTAGAGAATATGAAAGAGATTTTGCGTAGGAGAAAATATTTGGGAGACGGCTCAAAATCTTTTCAAATTTGGAGGTGGCCGATTTTTCTTCCTTTTCGAAGAGGTAGTCTTGAAATTAGGGTTGTGGTGGTGGCTAGGATTTTGACATCTCACTTATTTATATTTTACCCATGACCTAAAACATATAATTAACATTAATGGGCTTGATTAATTAATTAGGCTAGTCCAACTAGTTTAATTAATTTAATTCAAGCCCATTAAACTTTAATTATTAAGTATATTGGACTTGTACTCCTACAAGCCCATAAATATACTTCCCACCAATTTTAATTTAATATTTAATCAACTCAAATTTTGAGCTTAATTAATTCAATTAATTATAAATTCAACATTTGAATTTATTATTTACATTATAAATTCAACTCCTTGAATTTATATTACCTCCAAAATTTAATGTCTAATAAACCCAACATTTGAGTTTAATAAATTAAATTCTCAAATTTTATAAATTTAACTCCTTGAATTTATTCTCTCAAAATTTAATTATAAATTCAACTCCTTGAATTTACTATATAATATAAATTCAACTTTTGAATTTATTCTCTCAACGGGAACAAACAATCCAGTACTTGTGTGACCCTCAATGGTTCCGGGATACAGCTAGCCGTGGGTTCACATCTCTTTGTGATTCAGGACATAATCCTTTATTCGGGCTTACCCTAGTTAGCCCCATTCTTTTCATCAACACCTTGATTAAGAATGTCAGAACTCATTTTTGATTGCACCCATCGGATCATGGTAAGAGCGTCTAGTAGCATCGCCCCATGATCCCCTATGTATCACTGATAGTGCCTGCAAGAACCAGCCGATTATGATTAACGTACAGTACGGTCCCTTCATCTCATATATCCCGATCTAATATACAACCATTGGTTCATCGAGGGTTGCATATTAATTCGATCATAATGTGAAAACTTTAATAGTGGCACCACATGGACTATTGGAGAACTCCTTCTCCAACGTACATCTCATACACTGGCCAGAGATTCCATGCACTATTATTACATCAGATCACATAGGATATCCACACCCGCAGGTGAGTGGTGAATCCCCGACAACAATGCACTGGCTCCTATATGTGCCGCAACTATACCCAACCTCGCCACCTGATGACTCTCCTGGAGCCGATAAACGAGTCAAAGTACAGCCCTAGCATATAGAGCCTCAATGTTGTCCCGGGTCGTAAGGACTAATGGTGTACAATCATAACCATGGACTTATCCTCTCGATGAATGATAACACTTGGAAAATCCGAGGGAGGGTTGTTCGGTATAATCATCATATGACTACTCATCTGCATGTTTGGACATCTCTACGACCTTACCAAAAAACGCAGTACACAATATCACAGATGCTAGTCTCGAGCTCAAGCGACCTTTATCCATGTTTTAGGAGGCTGAATCGACTAGGAACGAATTTAGATCATACAGTGTTTACAAACGAGTTTCAACATCAAATTATGATTCATTTTTATTAAAGTATAATCAAGGTCTTTATCTATGTTTGATAACATGGGTATACAGATAAAGAAATAACAAACCATGAAATAATGAATTATATTAAAATAAAGATTGTTCTTTACAACTGAGTCAATAAAATCCCTAGTCAACAGTTGAGTTGCAGGGCATCTACTCTAACAATCTCCCACTTGCCCTAGATCCAACTACCCATAAACTTTAGTCCCATTTCTTCGCGATGCTTCTCAAACAATGGTCCTGGTAAGGGCTTCGTAAGTGGATCGGCAACATTATCTGCAGAGGACTCTTTCGACTGATATGTCTCCCATCCCACAATCTCCCGGATGATGTGGAATTTCCTCAGTACATGTTTGGATCGCTGATGAGACCTCAGTTCCTTTGCTTGCGCAACGGCACCAGTGTTGTCGCAGTACACCGGTACTGGATCAACTCCATTAGGAATAACGCCCAACTCTTGGACAAAATTCCTCATCCAAACTGCCTCTCTGGCTGCAGCAGATGCAGCAATGTACTCAGCTTGAGTGGTGGAATCCGCAACGGTGTCTTGCTTGGAACATTTCCAAGAGACAGCCACACCATTAAGCATGAATACAAACCAGAGGTCGATTTCGAATCATCTACATAACATTGGAAGCTAGAATCAGTGTAGCCTTCCAATTTTAATTCTCCACCCCCATAGACCATGAACAAGTTCTTAGTTCTTCTCAAGTACTTAAGAATGTCTTTCACGGCCTCCCAATGCATTGGACCAGGGTTCACCTGATATCTGCTTGTAACACTCAAAGCGTAAGAAACATCGGGACGATTCGATATCATATCATACATAATACTACCAATAGCTGACGCATATGGAATACGTGTCATTGTCATCATCTCTGTCTCTTCATCAGTTTTGGGACACATAGCTTTAGATAGAGTAAAACCATGACAAATTGGTATGTATCCTCTCTTGGACTCTTCCATAGAGAATCGTTTTATAATGGTATCGATATAGGTGGCTTGGGTGAGTCTGAGCATCCTCTTTGATCTATCTCTTTAGATTTTTATTCTCAATACGTAGGATGCTTCACCCATGTCTTTCATGGAGAATTTACAGGCTAACCATACTTTAGTTGATTGCAGTAATCCTACATCATTCCCAATGAGCAGGATATCATCAACATAAAGTACTAAGAATGTCACTGCACCCCCACTAACTTTCTTGTACACACACGGTTCCTCAGGATTCTTAGCAAAACCAAACTCTTTGATAGTGTTATCAAATCTGAGGTTCCAACTCCTTGATGCATGCTTGAGACCATATATTGATCTCTAAAGTTTGCATACCTTATGCTCACTTACTACTGATGAGTATCCCTCGGGTTGAGACATATAAATTTCTTCTTTGATGTCTACATTGAGGAAAGCAGTCTTTACATCCATTTGCCATATCTCATAGTCATACCATGCTGCTATGGCTAGTAGTATTCTAATGAACTTAAACATAGCAACTGGTGAAAAATTTTCTTCATAGTCAATTCCTTGCCTTTGAGTATAACCTTTTGCAACCAGTATTGCTTTGAAGGTCACTACTTTCCCATCCGCCCCAAGCTTTCTTTTGTAGATCCATTTGCATCCTATGGGAACGATTCCCTCAGGTAGATCCACTAATGTCCAGACTTGGTTTGAATACATAGAGTCCATTTTTGACTGCATGGCTTCAAGCCATTTGGTTGAATCAGTATCAGATATTGCTTCTTTGAATTCATTGGATCACATCAAACACAAGACTCATCATTTCCTTGTTCATGAAGAAGCGTATATCTTGCAGGTGGTCTCATAACCCTATCAGACCTTCTAAAAGCTTGTACTTCAACTACTGGTTCTTGGGAAATGGGTCAACTTTTATAGTTGAGGGAGTATCTTGAATTTCTTCAAGTTCTATCATCTTGCCTTTTCTATCTAATAGAAATTCCCTTTCCAAAAAGGTGGCATTTCTTGAAACAAACACTTTTGCTTCATTGGGATGATAGAAATAATATCCAACAGAATTCTTTGGATATCCTACAAAGTAGCACAAAGTGGATCTACTATCCAATTTGTCTCTCACTGTCTGCTTCACGTAAGCAGGATATCCCCATATTCTCATTTAAGAATATTTGGGAGTTTTTCCCATCCATATCTCATATGGTGTTTTATCCACAGCTTTTTTATGGACGTTATTCAACAACATTGCAATAGTTTCAAACGCAAAGCCCAAAAACAATATAGGCAATTCAGTGATCCCCATCATAGATCGAATCATTTCCATCAAGGTTTGATTTCGACGTTCAGAAACATCATTCAATTGTGGTGTTACTGGTGGGGTCCACTTTGATAGAATCTCATTCTCTTTTAGATAACCCAAAAATTCAGTACTTAAGTATTCTCCACCTCGATCAGATCGAAGTGCCTTAATACTTCTTTCTAGCTGATTTTCTACTTCAGATCTGAATTCTTTGAACTTTTCAAATGCTTCAGATTTGTGTTTCATCAAATAAACGTGTCCATACCTCGAATGGTCATCCGTAAAGGTAATGAAGTAGGAATGCCCAAATTTTGTGCTAACACTTAGCGGGCCACAAACATCCGTGTGGATCAAATCCAGTAGACCATGCGCACGTTCCACGTTTTTCATTGAATGGACTTTTAGTCATTTTTCCTTTTAGGCAGGACTCACAAGTTGGTAGAGAATTTATGTCTGACAAGTCAAACATGCCTTCTCCCACTAGTTTGTGCATCCTTCTTTGAGAAACATGACCTAGTCTAGCGTGCCATATTTGTGCGGGATATGGATCTTTTATTTTTCTTTTGTTTGTTGTTCTTTTTGTATGCGCTTGGACATTGTTGAACGGAATATCTTTTAATTTTAAGTTATAGAGATCGTTTGTTAATTCTCCAGTTCCAATCAAACATTCATTCTTGTATAAATTGCAAGCACCTTTAGCAAAAACACAAGAATAACCATCCCTATCAAGCATAGAAATAGAAATAATGTTTTTAACCAATTCAGGAACAAATAAAACGTCTCTCAAAAACAACTTAATATTATTGTCCAAAATTAAATTAACGTCTCTAATGGCAGTGGCAGCAACTCTTGCTCCATTTCCTAGTCTTAGAAAGGTCTCACCATCTCTAAGCCTCCTGCTTCTTCCCATCACCTGCAAATCATTGCATAGATGAGAACCACATCCGATATCCAATACCCAAGAAGAGGAATTAATAGAAACATTAACCTCAATATAAAACATACCACGGCCAGAACGCTTCTGGACAAGATACTCCTCGCAATTATGCCTCCAATGTCCAGGCTTTTTGCAGTGGAAACAGACATGTTCTGACTTGTCAGGATTTGTGGGCCCCGGATTTTCTTTCTTGTATGGCCTTTTGTTGGGCTTGTTCTTCTTTGGAGGGGCAGAATTCTTCTTGCCTTTATTTGGGGCTCCCTTTTTCGTACCATAGGAAGAACCCACTAGAAGAACAGGCTTTTCCTTTTTAATTGTGGCCTCATAATTAGTAAGCATAGTGACCAAATCTTCAAGGGTGGCCTCAAGCTTGTTCATATTAAAATTAACCACAAATCCATCGAACGAGCAGGCAAAGACAGCAAGAGAATATTAGTCGAGAGCTCACTAGGTATAACCTAATCGAGTCCCACCAACTTCTCAATGAGCCCAATAATCCTAACACCATGCTCATGGACCGAAGTCCCCTCTCGCAAGCGTGTAGTCATGAGTTATTTAACAGTCGGATGTCTTTATGAACGAGTTTGTACAGCATACAATTCTTTCAGATGAAGGTGAATGTCAGCAGCATTCACCTCCTCCTCGAACCTCCTCTGAAGTTCATTCGACATAGAAGCCAACATGTAGCTCTTAGCTTGGAGATCATGATCCCAATGTTTCTCAAGCTTAGCTAATTCATTCCTACTGATATCAGGAGCCGCCTCCTTAAGTGGCTTCTTATCAAGCACATACGCAATCCTTTCGGAGTTCAGAACAATCTTTAAGTTTCGAAACCAGTCATGATAGTTTGGGCTAGTCAATTTGTTTTGATCGAGAATGATTGAAAGCGGGTTACGAGTAGACATCGTAAATATACTGAAAATGAAAAAATATAAAGGTTACTGATAATTTTAAAATAATTCTAAGATATAAAATATGGATTTCTTTTATAAATTACCCTCCCACTATTTTGACATTTCCACCACCCTCTGATGAAAAAGGGAAATCGTATTTCCTTAGTAGGCACGTAGAGTCCAATTAGCCAATTATAATCCCGAATAATATCAGCCAATTATAATTTCTAAAAGGTAGAGTCCAATTGCATCCCTATGCAACCTCCGCGTGTTTTGCCTCACGTTTAATAAGGGCCCAATAATATGACGCCGTTTATTTTCATGTGTCAAACCAACCCATCAATATTGAATTGTAGTGGACGGTCGCCATGAGTTCCCCCAATAATATGAGCCGAAGTCATGGGAGTTCTACTCAATTCACATCATATGTCTGGTGGAAGTCACAGCTTTCCGGCGTACAGGCCTCCCCATAATATGAGCCAGACACTGTCCGCGGGTAGAGATTAACATGCAACCACGGTTGATGGAAGGCAAGGAAAAATTAAACTCTTTTAATTTTTACTTTTTCAATTTGATATAAATTTTGAATCTTATTCAAAATGAGGGATTTTAATTTTAAAATTGTCTCATCATTTTAATTTAAAAATCGCATGCCACGAGTTTGTATGTTACAGGATTCATGCAACTATATTATATAATAATATACATACTTGCATACTACTATATATCACATATATCATAATATAACATTCAACAATAAATAAGGATGATCGATCGCCAACACTATTAGATCTATGTGAGCCATACATGGATCCGGGTCCAAAACCTAGGTGAATGCAGGGATGCAAATGCAACTATTACAAGAGCTTCCAATATTTTACTTGTCTTCATCTCGTTCATCGGGCCCACCATCTTCCAGTCTTGATCTCCCACTATTTCTAATAATTACATTTAAATAGCCATGGCACATAAGGGATACATCTCCTGTGGTGGGAACGGACTATAAACCAGGCCACTTTAATAATATCAAATATTATTAAAAAAACGAATAAAACAGTAAAATATCATAACATACACCTAACACATTGTTCAAGGCTCTCGATCGTCCTTCATGCATTTAACATCAATTTAATTAACTGATAAATCATATATCCAATAATTATATCACTAACCACCACAATTATTAAAGAATTTAATAAAATAAATAAACTCCATTATTTAATTTCCAATAAAATCAATAATAATTGATTTCTTATAAAAACTCATTTTTACCATAAATAATTAAAATCATATTCTAATTATTTATTTTACAAGAAAATTATTAATTTTCCAAAAATTAATTTTCAAAAAGAAAAATTAAATCAATTTCAAAAATATAAATTTTACCCAAAATTTTGAAAAATCAGAAAATTGCACCATGAGCCCAAACAATTCAATCCCACCAATCAGGACGCTTCCCGATACGATTCCGGGAAGTCGCCCCTGCTGCCCGCTCGCTGCCCGAACATTTCGGGCAGTGACAGCTACCTGTGGGCGCAGGGCGTGCAGAGGTGCTCGCGGCGCCGCGCGCAGCGTGCGGATGCTCTGCACGCTATGCCGGGTTGTGTGCCGCGCAAGGCGGCACACATCGTGCGGACGTTCCACACCTCGCAAATCGTGAATTTTTTTTTGTTTTTCCGAAAAAACTAATTTTATGGTGCATCAATTTTTCTGAAAATTTTCTTGTGTAGTTAGAAACATATTATTCAATATAATTTAAAATCATATGGATTAGAAAACATGGCTCTGATACCACTGTTGGATCTGGTTTTCTGCACGCCCAAACGCAGCGGAAGTTTTAAAATTTTTATTTATTTTGACAATCAAAATATGATTTGCTTTGAGCGCTCGTATGATTTTAACAAAACATACATAGGATGTTAGAAATTATACCTTTGTGAATTAATCATGTGGCTCCATTTAATCCGGTATAAACGGATTAGCTCTTGATGAATCCCTACGAACTTTCTTCAAGAGACTCCTAGTTTGATCCTCCTATCAAGTCCACGACTAGATGGT
Organism: Primulina eburnea; assembly: GCF_022965805.1. Lineage (NCBI taxonomy): Eukaryota > Viridiplantae > Streptophyta > Magnoliopsida > Lamiales > Gesneriaceae > Primulina > Primulina eburnea. The sequence goes on along the minus strand of NC_133104.1, from coordinate 23,768,500 downwards.
ATGTTCATCTTTCAAATTGCACTATAGAATATGAAAGAGATTTTGCGTAGGAGAAAATAATTTGAGAGACGGCTCAAAATCTCTTCAAATTTGGAGGTGGCCAATTTTTCTTCCTTTTGGAAGAGGTAGTCTCGAAATTAGGGTTGTGGTGGTGGCTAGGGTTTTGACATCTCACTTATTTATATTTAACCCATGACCTAAAACATATAATTAACATTAATGGGTTTGATTAATTAATTATGCTAGTCCAACTAGTTTAATTAATTTAATTCAAGTCCATTAAACTTTGATCATTAATTATATTGGACTTGTACTCCTACAAGCTCATAAATATACTTCCTACCAATTTTAATTTAATATTTAATCAACTCAACTTTTGAGCTTAATTAATTAAATTAATTATAAATTCAACATTTGAATTTATTATTTAAATTATAATTTCAACTTCTTGAATTTATATTACCTCCAAAATTTAATGTCTAATAACCCCAACGTTTGAGTTTAATAAATTAAATTCTCAAATTTTATAAATTTAACTCCTTGAATTTATTCTCTCAAAATTTAATTATAAATTCAACTCCTTGAATTTACTATATAATATAAATTCAACTTTTTGAATTTATTCTCTCAACGGAAACAAACAATCCAGTATATCTCTCAGGGATACAGCTAGTCATGGGTTCACTTCTCTTTGTGATTCAGGACATAATCCTTTATTCGGGCTTACCCTAGTTAGCCTCATTCTTTTCATCAACACCTTGATTAAGAATGTCAGAACTCATTTCTGATTGCACCCATCGGATCATGGTAAGAGCGTCTAGTAGCATCGCCCCATGATCCCCTAGGTATCACTGATAGTGCCTGCAAGAACCAGCCGATTATGATTAACGTACAGTACGGTCCCTTCATCTCATATATCCCGATAGAATATGCAACCATTAGTTCATCGAGGGTTGCATATTAATTAGAGCATATTATGATAACTTTGACAGTGGCACTGCGTGTACTATTGGAGAACTCTTTCTCCAACGTACATCTCATAATCTGGTCAGAGATTCCATGCACTATTATTACATCAGATCACATAGGATATCCACACCTGCAGGTGAGCGGTGAATCCCCGACTACAATACACTGGCTCCTATATGTGTCGCAACTATACCCAACCTCGCCACCTGATGACTCACCTAGAGCCGGTAAACGAGTCAAAGTACATCCCTAGCATATAGAGCCTCAGCATTGTCCCGGGTCGTAAGGACTAATGGTGTACAATCATAACCACGGACTTATCCTCTCGATGAATGATAACCACTTGGAAAGTCCGAGGGAGGGCTGTTTGGTATAATCATCATATGACTACCCATCTACATGTTTGGGCATCTTTATGCCCTTACCAAGAAATGCAGTACACAACATCACAGATGCTAGTCTCGAGCTCAAGTGACCTTTATCCATGTTTTAGGCGGCTGAATCGACTAGGAACAAATTTAGATCATACAGTGTTTACAAACGAGTTTCAACTTCGAATTACGATTCATTTGTATTAAAGTATAATCAAGGTCTTTATCTATGTTTGATAACATGGTATACAGATAAAGAAATAACAAATCATGAAATAATGAATTATATTAAAATAAAGATTGTTCTTTACAACTGAGTCAATAAAATTCCTAGTCAACAATTGACTTATAGGGCCTCTACTCTAACAACGCTTTGCATGGCTTGGCTCGGCTGGGGCCAGGGCTAGCTAGGGTCAGGTATGAGTCAAGTAGGACTCGAGACCATGGGCTGGGGAGGAGTCCTTGCCAAGGAGGACTCCACCCGAGAGCATGTAGTTAGAACAGCGCAGGTCTCAGCTCATGCAGGGAGGAGAGAGGGCTTGGCCAGGGGATTTGGGGGCTGGGCTAGGTAGTTCATCAGTGTCCTAGGATGTTTGGCATGGGTCGGGCTAGGGGCTGGAGTGGTGGGCTGGCTGCTAACTCGAGAGAGAACAGAAAACGTGAGAGGGGCACCTTGAAGGTAGCTGTGCGTGGCTTTCCTGATGCAGGTGCTTCGTGAGCAGGGTGCAGGGCTTGGGATGGTCTGGGCAGGGTCTGGGCATGGTCCAAGGGTGGTCAGGGTCCGCTGGGCTCAGGGGTGGCTCGGCTGGAGGTTACCTAAGCTAACTAGGAGTCCTAAATATCCTAAGAGACTAACACACAAAACATCAAAAATTGGGTCACGTTTCAGATGGGTTTGAGCGAGCTAAGGTTTGGTTCTTTGGGCTGGGCTTGGTCAGTTAGGGTTCCTAGGTGGGTTGGCTAGGTTTTGGCTCAAGGTGGCTTGGGCGTGGCTCGAGTAAATTGGGAGATGGCTCGGTGTGTTCGTCGATGTGTCAAAAACGAAAATTAAAAGGCTAAAAATGAATCAATGGGACCACGGGGGTGTCTCATGACTTGGAAGTGTAGAATAAATCTTAAAATTGTTATGTTTAAAATTTGGGATCTAAATAATGAGCTTTGGATTTATTCGGAGTTTAATCGCCGCACCACAAGCTAATTAACGATTTAATTGAAACGCCTAGTTAAGCTTTATAAAATTATGAAAAATTAGGGTTAAGCTTAAATAATTATTATAAGTATAATTTTAAAGTTTATGAATTTTATATTAAGGTTTGGTTTAATTCGGGATTAAAACGCGTTAATATGTCTTATTTAAACATTAATTTAAAATTCATCGATTTAAGGCAAATAAAATAAGATAAAATTCATGTAAACTTAAATAATTATTTGGGATATGATAGAGTTAATGAAATTAAGAAAAAGTCAAAAACGTCGAATTTTACGTCTAGAGGTAAAACGCTCTTTTTACACCTAAAATTAGTAAACGTCGTGGCAGTACTCTAAATGCTATTTTTATGATATTATGATTATTTTTAAATGTTTATGAAATGTTCATGATTAAATTATGATTTTAAATGTCTAAGGGATTTTTATGATTTAAGGAAGACATTTAAAAGACATGTTGCATGCTTGGTTCCAAAAACAAAAATGTTATGTTATGCATGATTTTTATAAAGTAATGAGAATGTAAACGTTGAAAGAAGTGAAGTAATTGTGACTCATTCGATAATTTTGGAGATATCGTGAGGGTGACGGTCCCGAGGGAGCCCGACGGTCGTATTTCCATTATTACAAAAATGAGGTAACCGTATGACGTAACGGTATGTGGTAACGGTAAGAATGGAATATCTTGAGGGGAAAAGTGTAGTGCCTAAATTCAGTACACGTATAACCCGTGCATTTGTTTAATCATTAAAGCCTTTTTATTTAATTTTAAAACGAGTTTTAGTATTGCATGATTTATTCAAATGCATTATTTTAAAATACTTATGTTTATGTGATGCACGTTAAACTTTTTTTTCAAGTTTCATGTTCAGGCGATTATTCGAGGCGGAATTGAAGAAAAGACCCAGTGACAATTTTGGCAATTTTAATGGGGTATTTTATTTTAAGTTGTGAATGGGGCGTTTTAAATGATTTATTCAGTTTAGTGTTTTAAAAGCCTTATTGATGTATTTAGGAATTGTAGAGTTTAAAACTTTTAAGATTAGCATTTTGGTGGGTGTTATTTTAATCAAGGAGAATTTTATAAAATTTGAGTGTTATTTGAGTTAACCTTTTTAATTAGCCTTTTTAATTACCATGTTAATTGTTAATTAGGCATAATTTATTCCCTAACTATTAAAACACACGCACACACACGTTTTTACACACAGTAGAAAACGCTCAACACACAACACACCCTACACATCTCAATTTTCAGATTTTCAAAAGAAAGAAAATTAGGGTTCTTTGCAAGAGAAGAAGCCGCACCCTCCTCTGAATTATCCCTGCATATTTTCGTGAATTTCTTCGAAGAAAAACTTGCCACGTTCGTCCCGGATCAATCTCACTTCCTTCTCCGCTTCGAAGGAAAACGTGCCACGTTTGAAATACTTTTTAGATCTGAAATCTCGTAACTTACTATTCTGTTGAAAACTGCGATTTTTTAGTCGGGATTTTGGGAAAACATTCAACGTGAAAAATGTAGAACTTTTTGATACCTTCGTTTTGATATAAAATTCGAAATTTTTGGACAAAAATTGAGTGAGTTATGGCGCTTTTCGTGGGACTGTTCAAACTGCGTTTCCAGAAAATTATGTATTGATATGTCCTTGAAGTTTTTGTGTTGCAGGCTTCGTTGGAAATCGACGGGTGATCGCTGCTGCGTATAGGTACTTTGTTTATGATGTTGGGATGGTTATTAACGTGAGGTTTCGCGTCGTTAGGCACCAAGTTGAATTAAGCGTCGTAGGAAGAAATTTGGTGTAGAAATCCGAATTGTGTTGTTGGTTGTGGATTGTTACTCTTAGGGTTATTTTTAATGTTCACGGGTTTGACATAATGCCTTAGTGTTCTAAGAAGTGTCTCGTGGTGTCTATTCGTAGTCCGTACGATTAATTTTAGGTGTTAAGCATATCAGGTTCAGAATTTTCACGTGTTGGCACGTCCCGCAGGTACACGGACCCGGGGACGGACCCTGGCACGGGGTCCGTGCCTTTGTTACTTTTCGGTGTTTGTTTCCAGAGTTTACATGGACCCTCAGACGGACCATGACACGGGGTCCGTGTCCACTTTTCCTTTCGAGTCTTCAACGCCCGAGTCTACACGGACCCCTACACGGAGGTAGGCACGGGGTCCGTGTCCTTCACAAATTTGGGAAAAATCTTATACTATGCTTGGAGGTTCGATGTCTTGGTTTAGTACAATGGTTTACAAGGTCGAGTCATGGGAATTGTAGAATGTCCTAAGGGATTAAATGAGCTTGTAAGTAAGTTTGTTAATACGTCTAAGTTATTCAAGTTAAGTTTGTAAATTTCAGTTATTATGTGCAGCAGCGACGGCCCCGATCGAAGTCCAACGAATCCCTCAACGTCAAGTAAGTATGTCGACGTGCAAGAAAATATTTTAAGTTTTTGAGGTATGCTAATTGTCTCGTGACCAAATTATGAATGGGTTTGGAAGTCGGTGAACGTGGCCGAGGACCTCTCCACCCCGTTAAATTATGAGCGGGTTAGATCGTGGTTGGAAAGCGTTAAATTATGAACGGGGACCAACCAGCCCGTTAAATTATGAACGGGGATCTCATGTATGTGGCAGTGGATACGTCCCTGTCAGCCCTGTACTGTGGTTTGTCTGATCAGGCGTTTATTATGTATGGGTCACTTGCTTTGAAACATCCTCTACGCAAAATGATGAAATTATGTATGTTCTAGTATGCAGTATGTTTATGACAAGTTTTCACATTATGGCACGTCTATGTTATGTATGTATGTTCAAGTTTTAGTACGCAAATTCATGTTCAAGTATGTATGTTCTATTTTAACGTTGCATGCGGTTTTATTATGTAGTACTCGCTACTTCCCAGTTTATACGTGTTGAGTCTTTAGACCCACTAGACTTGATCGATGTAGGTGAGTATGTTGATGAGGAGACAGGAGGTGGCGACCAAGGGGCAGGCTTGGACTGAGCGAGAGGCTAACCCGAGGACCGCAATGTTTATGTTTTTACGAAAATGTTAAATTACTCTGATTTCATATTTTGATGAAAATACTTTGAGCAAACCTTTTGTGAGTAAATTTTATTGTGGTTATTTTGAACAACCATTTCTTATGGGGGACTTGATTGAGATATTTTATGGCAAACATTGAAGGTTATTTTATGTTTAAGAAAATTTTAAATTTTTCCGCAAATTTTGAATGGTAAAAGTACGGTACGTTACAGTTGGTATTAGAGCGGTGTTCTTGTAAAGGGTTACGCCTACCGCCTGCCCCAAGAAGCTCACAAAGTCACACCTCAAGTCTGTAAGTTTCTAAAGTTTCAAAACTTTATGCTATGTAATATGATTTAAGCCGTGATTTCAGCATGTTCATGTTTAAGTTCAAATTTCGTGCATCGAATGTTATTTATATTATATTTGTGCATAGTGGGTTTACGTGTTGGGTAATTTATTGGAACAGTATGCCTTCTAGACGTGTAGTTGACCGGGAAGCTAGGATTGAGGACAGGGAGCATCGAGATGAGGAGAGGGCTAATCCTCCACCTCCATCCCCACCTCCGGACATGCAGGCTCAGATGCTTGCTGGTATGACGCAGTTCTTCGCGCAGTTTGCGGGGAGCCAGGCTGCAGCGAATGCAGGGGCAAGGCCTAGACCAGAGGCAGTGTATGAGAGGTTTCAGAGGATGAATCCTAAGGAGTTTTCGGGATCTACTGACCCGATGTGGCAGAGGGATGGATTAAATCCATCGAAGTGATCTTTGACTTCATGGAGCTACAAGATGCAGACCGAGTCCGTTGTGCCATATTCCTTTTAGCAGGAGATGCCAGACGTTGGTGGGACAGTGCGTCGGTGCAATTAATCTGCCGACTTTGTCTTCGACTGGATTCAAGGAAGCGTTCTTCGCCAAGTACTTCACTGAAGAAGTACGATCCCGTCTTATCAGAGAGTTCATGTCGCTACGACAGGGAGACAGCAGCGTAGCCGACTTCGTCAGGAAGTTCGAGAGGGGTTGTTACTTTGTGCCCATCATAGCTAATGATGCCCAGAGTAAGCTGAGGCACTTTAGGGATGGTTTGCAGCCGATCTTGCGCCGTGACGTTCGATTTGCTGGTCCTACAACTTACGCAGTTGCTGTGTCAAGAGCATTGGCAGCAGAGCAAGATCTGAGGGATATAGAGGCTGGCAGGACAAGAGGCCCTATCAGGCACCACCACAACACCCGCAGCAGCAGCATCAGAAGTCCCAGTTTAAGAAACCGCTTCAGGGGCCGCCAGGGAAGAAACCCTATCAGGGACCGCCGAAAGGCAAGGGTCCTAGCCAGCAGCAAGGGGCGCCTCAGAAGCCCGGTAACTTCCCAGTGTGCGAGAAGTGCAATCGCCAGCATCCCGGACAGTGCCTATGGGGATCCGGGAAATGTTTTAAATGTGGAGCTACAGACCACATGTTGAAAGAGTGCCCACACTGGAAGCAGCCCACACAAGAGAGAGTATTCGCCATGCATGCACATGAGGCGAATCCAGACACGACTTTGCTGACTGGTAAACTTTCCTACCAAAGTTCAGTATTATTTTGCCTTGCGTGTGGATTTTTATTTTGGATTATTAGCGTTCTAGTATTATTTTTTTGAATAACTCGAGATATTGGGTTCTTCTATGCTTAAGGTTTATGTTAGTAATTTTGGGGTATAAGTTAGTTTGTTGTGCTAACGTCTCTCAAGAAATATTTTCATAAAAAGAATAGCTACTCAGGCCCTGATAGATTCAGGAGCCACCCATTCTTTTATCTCGGAAACGTTCGCCAGTCACTTGGATATCAAGACCATTGGACTCGACGTGAATTATTCAGTAACCGTCCCATCAGGGGAAGAGCTGTCAGCTACTAGCGTGGTTAGAGATATTGATCTAGAATTGCACGGCCACCTGGTGTATGCTGATTTGATCGTCTTGTCGATGCCAGAGTTCGACATTATTTTGGGAATGGACTGGCTGACAAAGAACAGAGTTCTGATTGATTTTTAGAATAGGTCAGTATTGATGAGACCGTTGGACATGGAGCAGTTTCTTTTTGAGCCAGCCAGATGGAGAAGCTTCCCCCGCATGGTTTCGTGCATGCAGGCGAGGAGGCTGATTTCCAAGGGGTGTCAGGCCTTCTTGGCCAGTATTATTTCAGCGCCTGATGTGCCCACTCCATCTTTATCTGAAGTGCCAGTAGTCCGAGATTTCCCAGATTTCTTTCCAGACGACGTCGCAGGCCTTCCACCAGATAGAGAGGTAGAGTTTTCGATCGATCTCATGTCAGGCACAGTGCCAATCTCTAAGGCACCGTACAGATTAGCTCCAGCAGAGATGTTAGAACTTAAGCAACAGATCCAGGAGCTCCTAGACAAGGAGTTTATCCGCCCGAGTTTCTCATCGTGGTGCGCGCCAGTACTCTTTGTGAAAAAAAGAAGGATAGGAGTATGAGACTTTGCATCGATTACCGTGAGTTGAACAAGGTAACAATCAAGAACAAATACCCACTTCCTAGAATCGAAGACTTGTTTGATCAATTTCAGGGAGCCGCAGTGTTTTCTAAGATAGACCTTCGATCAGGGTATCATCAGCTGAAAGTGAGGGATGCAGATGTCCACAAAACAGCCTTCAGAACCAGATATGGGCATTACGAGTTCTTGGTAATGCCATTTGGATTGACAAATGCTCCAGCAATCTTCATGGACCTCATGAACCGAGTATTTCAGCCCTACCTTGATCAGTTCGTCATCGTGTTTATTGACGACATTCTCATATACTCGAAGAGCCATGAGGAGCATAGCCAACACTTGAGGACAGTTTTACAGGTTCTGCAGAGTCGCAAGTTGTTTGCAAAGTTCAGTAAGTGTCAGTTTTGGTTGCAGAAAGTAGCGTTTTTGGGGCATATAGTATCTAGCAGTGGAATCGAGGTGGATCCAGCGAAAGTAGCAGCTGTCAAGGAATGGGTTGAGCCGAAGAATGCATCAGAAATCCGCAGATTTTTGGGTTTAGTTGGTTACTACCGTAAGTTTATTAAGGAATTTTCATCCATAGCAGTGCCACTCACTTCACTAACCAAGAAAAATGCCAGATTTGTGTGGAGTGATGAATGTCAGAAGAGCTTCGATACTTGAAGCAAGCTCTCATTTCGGCGCCAGTTCTAGCCATGCCGACGGGACAAGGTGATTTTGTGCTATACACCGATGTATCTAAGCTCGGGTTAGGCGCAGTATTGATGCAGCGGGGTCGGGTCATAGCTTATGCTTCCAGGCAGTTGAAGGTGCACGAGAAGAACTACCCGACGCACGATCTTGAGTTAGCCGCTGTTGTCTTTGCACTGAAAATTTGGAGACACTACCTATACGGCGAGAAATGCCAGATTTTCACCGATCATAAGAGTCTCAAATATTTCTTCACGCAGAAAGAGTTGAATATGAGACAGAGGCGATGGTTAGAGTTGGTGAAAGACTACGACTGTGAGATTAGATACCATCCGGGAAAGGCTAATGTGGTCGCAGACGCTTTGAGCAGAAAAGTTGCCGTCATAGCTCAGTTATCAGCGCAGAGACCTCTTCAGTCTGAGATTCAGAAGTTTGGTCTAGAGATTTATCGTGAGGACAGAGCTCCTAGGCTGTCTAATCTGACAGTCAAATCTGATTTGCTAGACCGTATCCGGGCAGGACAGTCTTCAGATGAGCAGCTACAGAAATGGAGACTGAAAGATGAGGCCAAGGGCAGTGTTCTTTATACAGTGCCAGATGGCATTGTGAGATACAGAGGTAGAATGTGGGTGCCTAGTGGTTCGATCAGACAGGATATTTTGACAGAGGCACACGCATCTCCGTATTCTATCCATCCAGGAGGTACCAAGAAGTATAAGGACTTACAGATTCTGTATTGGTGGCCAAGGATGAAGAGAGACATCCACAGGTTTGTGTCTGAATGCCTCACTTGTCAGCAGGTGAAGGCAGAACATCAGAGGCCAGCGGGATTGGTTAAGCCACTCCCCATCCCAGATTGGAAATGGGAGAACATCACGATGGACTTCGTCATTGGACTGCCTAGATCAGTCAAGGGCTTTAATGCCATTTGGGTTATAGTGGACCGACTCACCAAGTCACCGCATTTTCTACCAGTGAAGACGACCTTCTCCATGACGCAGTAAGCGGAGCTTTATATCTGGGAGATAGTCCGTTTGCATGGGTTCTCAGTTTTGATTGTATCCGACAGAGACCCGAGGTTTACGTCGTCCTTCTGGAAGAGCTTACACGCAGCTATGGGAACGAAGTTGCTTTTCAGTGCAGCTTTTCACCCGTAGACAGATGGTCAGTCTGAGCGAGTGATTCAGATTTTTGAGGATTTGCTGAGAGCCTACATGATTGATTTTCAAGAAACTTGGGAGTCTAGACTACCTCTAGTGGAGTTCACATACAACAACAGCTTCCAAGCATCCATTGGTATGGCTCCCTATGAGACGTTGTATGGAAATAAGTGCAGGTCACCAGTTCATTGGGATGAAGTTGGTGAGAGAGCAGAACTTGGTCCAAAAATAGTTCAGCAGACCGCAGCCGTAGTAGCCAAGATTCGGGACAGAATGAAGACCGCCCAAAGCCGTCAGAAGAGCTATGCTGATAAGAGAAGGAGAGATCTCGCGTTTGCCGTCGGTGATCATGTATTCGTCAAGATAGCACCCATGAAGGGTGTGATGAGATTTGGGAAAAAGGGCGAGCTGAGTCCGAGGTTCATTGGACCATTCGAGATTTTGGAAAGAGTTGGAACATTAGCTTATCGTGTTGTCCTTCCGCCGAATCTGGCCGGGGTACACAATGTGTTCCATATCTCGATGCTGAGGAAATATTTGGCTAATACTTCGCATGTTCTGAGTTACGAGCCGTTACAATTGGCTCCAGACCTGTCCTATAAGGAGAGACCAGTCCAAATCCTAGACAGACAAGAGCGCAGACTTCGGAACAAAGTGACTAAGCTAGTCAAATTTCGGTGGCTAAACCAATCAGTGGAAGAAGCCACGTGGGAATCAGAAGCAGATATGAGACTTCGCTACCCGGAGTTGTTCGTTAAGACTTAATTTCGAGGACGATATTTTTATAAGTGGAGGAGGAACTGTAGCGCCCAAATTCAGTACACGTATAACCCGTGCATTTGTTTAATCATTAAAGCATTTTTATTTAATTTTAAAACGAGTCTTAGTATTGCATGATTTATTCAAATGCATTATTTTAAAATACTTATGTTTATGTCATGAACGTTAAACTTTTTTTTCAAGTTTCATGTTCATGCGATTATTCAAGGCGGAATTGAGGAAAAGACCCGGTGACGATTTTGGCAATTTTAATGGGGTATTTTATTTTAAGTTGAGAATGGGGCGTTTTAAATTATTTATTCATTTTAGTGTTTTAAAAGACTTATTGATGTATTTAGGAATTGTAGAGTTTAAAACTTTTAAGATTAGCATTTTGGTGGGTGTTATTTTAATCAAGGAGAATTTTATAAAATTTGAGTGTTATTTGAGTGAACCTTTTTAATTAGCCTTTTTAATTACCATGTTAATTGTTAATTAGGCATAATTTATTCCCTAACTATTAAAACACACGCACACACATGTTTTTACACACAGTAGAAAATGCTCAACACACAACACACCCTACACATCTCAATTTTCAGATTTTCAAAAGAAAGAAAATTAGAGTTCTTTGCAAGAGAAGAATCCGCCCCCTCCTCTGAATTATACCTGCATATTTTCGTGAATTTCTTCGAAGGAAAAAGTGCCACGTTCGTCCCGGATCAACCTCGCTTCCTTCTCCGCTTCGGTATCGCCGTTTCGGTAAAGTTATCATCAAAAGCCACATATATTATGTTCTTTCTACATCGATCTTGTCATATTATGTGTTGTGTTATTTTTATGTGTAAAAATTCATGTGTAACATTCGTCGTTTGAGCGGAAATGGTTTGAATGCGTTTTGAAATACTTTTTAGATCTGAAATCTCATAACTTACTGTTCTGTTGAAAACTGCGATTTTTTGGTCGGAATTTTGGGAAAACATTCAACGTGAAAAATGTAGAACTTTTTGATACCTTCGTTTTGATATAAAATTCGAAATTTTTGGACAAAAATTGAGTGAGTTATGGCGCTTTTCGTGGGACTCCTCAAACTGCGTTTTCAGAAAATTATGTATTGATATGTTCATGAAGTTTTTGTGTTGCAGGCTTCGTTGGAAATCGACGGGTGATCGCTGCTGCGTATAAGTACTTTGTTTATAATGTTGGGATGGTTATTAACGTGTGGTTTCGCGTCGTTAGGCACCAAGTTGAATTAAACGTCGTAGGAAGAAAGTTGATGTCGAAATCCGAATTGTGTTGTTGGTTGTGGATTGTTACTCTTGGGGTTATTTTTAATGTTCACTTGGGTTTGAAATAATGCCTTAGTGTTCTAAGAAGTGTCTCGTGGTGTCTATTCGTAGTCCGTACGATTAAGTTTAGGTGTTAAGCATATCAGGTTCAGAATTTTCACGTGTTGGCACGTCCCGCAGGTACACGGACCCGGCGACGGACCCTAGCACGGGGTCCGTGCCTTTGTTACTTTTCGGTGTTTGTTTCTAGAGTCTACAAGGACCCTCAGACGGATCCTGACACGGGGTCCGTGTCCACCTTTCCTTTCGAGTATTCTCGCCCGAGTCTACAAGGACCCCTACACGGAGGTAGGCAAGGGGTCCGTGTCCTTCACAAATTTGGGAAAAATCTTATATTATGCTTGGAGGTTCGATGTCTTGGTTTAGTACAATGGTTTACAAGGTCGAGTCATGGGAATTGTAGAACGTCCTAAGGGATTAAATGAGCTCGTAAGTAAGTTTGATTAATACGTCTAAGTTATTCAAGTTAAGTTTGTAAATTTAAGTTAGTATGTGCAGCAGCGACGGCCCCGATCGATGTCCAACGAATCTCTCAACGCCAAGTAAGTATGTCGTCGTGCAAGAAAATATTTTAAGTTTTTGAGGTATGCTAATTGTTTCGTGACCAAATTATGAATGTTTGGAAGTCGGTGAACGTGGCCGAGGACCTCTCCACCCCGTTAAATTATGAGCGGGTTAGATCGTGGTTGGAAAGCGTTAAATTATTAACGGGGACCAACCAGCCCGTTAAATTATGAACGGGGATCTCATGTATGTGGCAGTGGATACGTCCCTGTCAGCCCTGTACTGTGGTTTGTCTGATCAGGCGTTTATTATGTATGGGTCACTTTCTTTGAAGCATCCTCTACCCAAAATGATGAAATTATGTATGTTCTAGTATGAAGTATGTTTATGACAAGTTTTCACGTTATGACACGTCTATGTTATGTATGTATGTTCAAGTTTTAGTACGCAAATTCATGTTCAAGTATGTATGTTCTATTTTAACGTTGCATGCGGTTTTATTATGTAGTACTCGCTACTTCCCAGTTTATACGTGTTGAGTCTTTAGACTCACTAGACTTGATCGATGCAGGTGAGTATGTTGATGAGGAGACAGGAGGAGGCGACCAAGGGCCAGGCTTGGACTGAGCGAGAGGCTAACCCGAGGACCGCAATGTTTATGTTTTTACGCAAATGTTAAATTACTCTGATTTCATATTTTGATGGAAATACTTTGAACAAACCTTTTGTGAGCAAATTTTATTGTGGTTATTTTGAACAATCATTTCTTATGGGGGATTTGGTTGAGATATTTTATTGCAAACTTTGAAGGTTATTTTATGTTTAAGAAAATTTTAAATTTTTCCGCAAATTTTGAATGGTAAAAGTACGATACGTTACAAAAAGACCCTAGAGGGAACCCATTTATGGGAAAAGGTTCCAGAGAGAACCCCGACGATCGTATTTCTGTTCGAAAGAGGATAGGCCAAGGCTCAGTTGACGGGAGAGAGTGTCGCTCATGTCCTCGCCGTCCAATACTGTGGTTTCATGTAGATGGATCCATCGATTTTGAGGTTTATGTCATGTTGAGGAAACTCACAATTAACGATCTGAATTCAACAAAAGGAAAAGGAAAGAAAAAGTGTTTATGATCATGAAAAATGTTTTATGTTATGTCATGTTGAGGAAAAAAAGGAAAAGGAAAATGTTTATGATCATGTAAAAGGTTTTATGTCATGTTTAGGAAAAAAGAAAAATGAAAAAGTTAAATTTTATGTTTGCATGTCATGAAAAAGTTATTTTTACGTAAAAGTATTTTCGCTGTTGCATTTGGTTTTATACGTATTATTTGTTATAAAGATTATGGTGTGTTGAGTCTTTTGACTCACTAGGTGTGATGGATGCAGGTGAGGTTGAGGAAGGTCTTGACGGATGATTTGACTGGACTGAAGGAGCACACAACCCAAGGACCAGCGCTTTTATTATTTCCGCATTTACGACTTATGACTCATGATTTATGTTAAAGATTTTTAGACTATTTATTTATGCTTTTTGAGAGAATTTTGAGAGGTTTAGTATGAGTTATACTTTTCAAACTTATTTCTTTATAGGTTGGGTAAAACAGTTGACGATTTCATTTTTATAACTATTTCACTTCATTTTTAAAATGCTAGTTGGATGATGTTTTATTTTAAAGGGTAAAATATTTTATAAAATATTATCATGAGGTTTATGTATATAGCCGAAAATTGAGTGTTTAAAAAAAATTCTAGTAATTTTTAAGCAATAAAAGGGGAGACGTTTCACCTGCCTTATTTAGACATTGGGGATCTCGAAATTAAAGTGTGTATCATAATAACAAATAAGTTGAAATTGTCATGTCGATGATGTTAGATCGTCGATCGGGATTATCATGAGATTAATGTATTGAGAGCATGGATCATGGGCTTGTAGGAGTATATGTCCATCAGGTTAATTTATTAAAGTTCCAATGAGCTTTAATAATTAAATTATATTTTAATTGAGTTGAAATATAGCCCATTAAGTTTTTATAAAATATTGTATTGATTTATGTAATATTGAAATATTCATGATACCATAATTTTAAAAACTTGCACATAATATGCATGATATTATTATAAGAAATATATGCATCATTCTAGATTGACCATGATATGTGATGCATTTTTTTGGGAATAGTAAATTAACTTAATTAATTAGATTAATTAAGTAAAGAAATAATTATAAAATAATAATAAGAATTTGATTCTTATTTAGTAACATGCATCCGAGAGTTTTATGATTTGGCATGCAATAAGAATATTTAATTAACATAATTAATCCAATTAATTAATTAAATGAAGGATTAGTATCAAAATAAGGTTTTCTTATCCTTATTAAAAGGTATGCATTCGGTGGAAACATATGGCTTTTACACAACAATAATTGCTGCTCTCTAAATTCTTTTCCTTGTTGCAAGAAGTTTTCGGCAATCCTAATTAATAGAATTGAGTCGATTTTTTCTTCGGGTTCTATCTCTACGTAAAACATTTTCTAATTTTCTAGTGCAAATGAGAAGATGAACAAATAATCCGGTCGTGGATCTGATTCAGAGATCGAAAAACGTTCGTAGTGATTTACAACAAGAGCTACTCCGCTAATATCAGTGTAGTTGGAGCCAAGTGGAAATTTCACGAAAGGTAAATTTACTAAGCATCCTTCGTATGTTTATTTTATTTAAACCATACGAGTGTCCAAACAATATTTTGAACGTCAAAATAAATTTTAAAACTTCCGTTGCGATTTGGACACGAAAAAACCGATGTTCCAACATTTATGATCAGTAAATTTAAAATGTTAAAACAGGAGAAAACATAAATAAACAAAGAAGTAAATCAAATATATTAATCAACAATTCAATGAAATAGTTTCGACCAAGCTAAATTGTCCTCTAGAAAATTAAATTAGTTCATGACCAAATAGACAATAAAACAAGACATGTTTTACAATCTAAGAATTAAAGGAGAGAAGAAGAATAAAGTTGAAGCAGAATATGTGTCTTTGTCCCTAGAATATGCGTTCCTCGTCTTCGTATCAAGGTTTCTGTCATCGGATGTTCACTCTGTTTTTCTCGCTGTTTAATCAAAAATACCAAAATATAATTCAGTGCCACGAGATGTGAAAGTGTAAATAATCAAATTCTATACTCATTTATAGTGTGTTTCAAATGTCAATAGACTTAATTTTAACAATTCTTTTCCACTATTATATTGAATAAATTTGATTAGGTTAGTAAGTTTTTTAGATTTATAACGTTAGACTTCGACTCATGTCTAAAAAAAGTTGGTAAATAAATAATGAGAGAAAACAAGTCCTCCACACGTATAGAGCATTTTTTTCATCTTTAATTCCCAGCCTTTCTATTGAATTTTCATAATTTCACTATCTTTGTCTTCTTTTTTATAACCACATCATAAACACTCTTTTTCTTCCTTTTCCTTCATCACATTTTTTTTCATTCCTCTTTCTTTTCTCTTAACTCCTCTACTAGATTTTATTTTGTCGAAAAATAGGAGTTATTGGAACTTAAATGCTCTAAATGATCGCTTATTTCTCTTAACAAGTTGGTAGAAATTAGTGTATGAGCTAAATTCCTTTAGTAGTCGCAAGTTTTAGAACTAATACGAATGAGAGCTAATTGTATGTCTTTGACACACTATATTTGCTTTTCTTTAAGCTCAAAATGGGACAGTAGAGATTAACATCATGTATTAGGTAGGCTCAAACAGTTCAAAAAAGCTATAATTCACATGTTAATCGTAATTCACCTCGAAAAGTGCTAAACCAAATTCTAAACAACTTTCAATGCACAAATAAACTCATATAGACTAATCAAATGCATTTCAACAAATTATTGTTTTCACAAATAAATACAAATACTACACAACTCATTATTTGTGTATTTTGGCACAAAGGACTTCAAGTGATATTATATACAACTAATATGAATAACTACCTAAATCACTTAACCAACTGCAGAAGCTACCCTGAAGCCTGATCGTGCTTGCCCTCTTTCACTGAGGAGGAAAGAATAATCTTCCAAGGTGTGCATGCGGAAAATGTTAGATCCCGGTTTTCTACACGCCCAAACGCAGCGGAAGATTTAAAAATATTTATTTGACAATCAAAATATGTTTGGACGCTCCTATGATTTAAACATAAACATACATAGGGAGTTTAAAATCGTTATACATTTTGTGAATTAATCACTGGACACCAACCGATCCGTTATAACAGATCTGGCTCTTGATGAATCCCTACGAACTTTCTTAAAGAGACTCTTTTCGTTTCGTCTAATCAGGTCCACGACTGAATTGTTTGATCCTCTTCCAAATTGCACTAGAAATATTGGAAGAGATTTTGCGTAGGAGAGAAAATTAAGAGAGACGGCTCAAAATTTTCCTTCAAAAAGGGGAGTGGCCGTTTTTTTTTTCTTTGAAAGTGAAAGTCTCGAAGACCTTGTGTTGTGGTAGGCTAGGTTTTTAATTAACATGTGTTATTTATAATTAAATAATAGCCTAATGACATAATTAACATTAATGGGCTTCATTTAATTAATTAAGCTAGTCCAATTAGTTTAATTAATTTAATCATGGCCCATTAAAACTTTAATTATTTATTATGTTGGACTTGTACTCCTACAAGCCCATTAAACATATCATCCACCATATTTAATTTATTAATCAATCAACTCAACTTTTGAGCTTAAAAAATTAAATACATTATAAATTCAACATTTGAATTTATTATTTAAATTATAAATTCAACTCCTTGAATTTTTATCACCTCCAAAATTTAATATTTAATAAACCCAACATTTGAGTTTAATAAATTAATTCTCAAATTTATAAATTCAACTCCTTGAATTTATTCTCTCAAAATTGAATTATCATAAATTCAACTCCTTGAATTTACTATATAATATAAATTCAACTTCTTGAATTTATTCTCTCAACGGGAACAAATGATCCAGTACTTGTGTGACCCTCAATGGTTCTGGGATACAGCTAGCCGTGGGTTCACAACTCTTTGTGATTCAGAATAATATTTATTCTTATTCGGGCTTACCCTAGTTAGCCCCATTCTTTTCATCAACACCTTGATTAAGAATGTCAGAACTCATTTCTGATTGCACCCATCGGATCATGGTAAGAGCGTCTAGTAGCATCGTCCCATGATCCCCTAGGTATCACTGATAGTGCCTGCAAGAACCAATCGATTATGATTAGCGTATAGTACGGTCCCTTCATCTCATATATCCCGATCGAATCTGCAACCATTGGTTCATCGAGGGTTGCATATTAATTCGATAACTATGTGATAACTATAACAGTGGCATCGCGTGTACTATTTTGAGAACTCCTTCGCTAACGTACATCTCATACTCTGGCCAGAGATTCCACGCACTATTATTACATCAGATCACATAGGATATCCACACCCGTAGGTGAGCGGTGAATCCCCGACTACAATGCACTGGCTCCTATATGTGTCGCAACTGTACCCAACCTCGCCACCTGATGACTCTCCTGGAGCCGGTAAACGAGTCAAAGCACAGCCCTAGCATATAGAGCCTCAGTGTTGTCCTGGGTCGTAAGGACTAATGGTGTACAATCATAACCACAGACTTATCCTCTCGATGAATGATAACCACTTGGAAAGTCCGAGGGAGGGTTGTTCGGTATAATCATCATATGACTACCCATCTGCATGTTTGAACATCTCCATGCCTTTACCAAGAAATGCGGTACACAACAACACAGATGCTAGTCTCGAGCTCAAGCGGCCTTTATCCCTATTTTAGGCGGCTGAATCGACTAGGAACGAATTTAGAATATGCAGTGTTTACAAATGAGTTTCAACATCGAATTACGATTCATTTGTATTAAAGCATAATCAAGGACTTTATCTATGCTGTTTGCATGAGTATACAGATAAAGTATAACAAGACCACAAAAATTTAAATTATATTAAAATAAAGATTGTTTATTTCACTTGAGTCAATAAATTCCCTAGCCAACCGTTGGCTTGCAGGGCATCTACTCTAACAATCTCCCACTTGCCCTAGAGCCAACTACCCTTAATCCCATTGCTTCGCGATGCTAATCAAACAATGGTCCTGACAAGAGCTTTGTAAGTGGATCAACAACATTATCTGCAGAGGGGACTCTTTCAACTGATGTGTCTCCTCTTCCCACCATCTCCCGTATGATGTGGAACTTCCTCAGTACATGTTTGGATCGCTGATGAGACCTTGGTTCCTTTGCTTGTGCAACGGCACCAGTGTTGTCCCAGTACAACGGGACTGGATCAACTCCATTAGGAATAATGCCCAACTCTTGGACAAAATTCCTCATCCAAACTGCCTCTTTGGCTGCATCAGATGCAACAATGTATTCAGCTTCAGTGGTGGAATCTGCAATGGTGTCTTGCTGGGAACCTTTCCAAAAGACAGCCGCACCATATTGCATGAATACAAAGCCAGAGGTCGATTTCGAATCATCTACGTCACATTGGAAGCTAGAATCAGTGTAGCCTTCCAATTTTTAATTCTCCTCCCCCTTAGACCATGAACAAGTTCTTAGTTCTTCTCAAGTACTTAAGAATATCTTTCACGGCCTTCCAATGCATTGGACCAGGGTTCACCTGATATATGCTTGAAACACTCAAAGCGTAAGCAACATCAGGACGTGTCGATATCATACCATACATGATACTACCAATAGCTTACGCATATGGAATACGTGTCATCATCTCTATCTCTTCATCAGTTTTGGGACACATAGCTTTAGATAGAGTAATACCATGACACATTGGTAAGTAACTTCTCTTGGACTCTTCCATAGGGAACCGTTTTATAATGGTATAGATATAAATCGCTTGGGTGAGCCCCAGAATCCTTTTGATCTATCTCTATAGATTTGTATTCCCAATACATAGGATGCTTCACCCATGTCTTTCATGGAGAATTTACTTGCTAACCATACTTTAGTTGATTGCAATAATCCTACATCATTCCCAATGAGTAGGATATCATCAACATAAATTACTAGAAATGTCGCTACACTCCCACTAACTTTCTTGTACACACATGGTTCCTAATGATTCTTAGCAAAACAAAACTCTTTGATAGTGCTATAAAATCTGAGGTTCCAACTCCTTGACTCCTGCTTGAGACCATATATTGATCTCTGAAGTTTTCATACCTTATGCTTACTTCCTACTGATGCGTATCCCTCAGGTTGAGACATATAAATTTCCTTTTTGATGTCTCCATTGAGGAATGCAGTCTTTACATCCATTTGCCATATCTCATAGTCATACCATAATGATATGGCTAGTAGTAATCTATTGGATTTAAACATAGCAACTGGTGAAAATTTTCCTCATAGTCAACTCCTTGCCTTTGAGTATTATCTTTTGCAACCAGCCTTGCTTTGAAGGTCACTACCTTCCCATTCGCCCCAAGCTTTCTTTTGTAGATCCATTGTACCCTATAGGAACGATTCCCTCAGGTTGATCCACCAATGTCCAGACTTGGTTTGAATATATAGAGTCCATTTCTAACTGCATGGCTTCAAGCCATTTGGTTGAATCAGTATCAGATATTGCTTCTTTGAAATTCATTGGATCACATCCAACACAAGACTCATCATGGCCTTTCATTAAGAAGCATATATCTTGCAGGTGGCCTAATAACCCTATCAGACCTTCTAAGAGCTTGTACTTCAACTACTGGTTCTTGGGAAATGGGTTCAACTTTTATAGTTGAGGGAGTATCTTGAATTTCTTCAAGTTATATCATCTTGCCTTTTCTATCTAATAGAAATTCTCTTTCCAAAAAGGTGGCATTTCTTGAAACAAACACTTTTGCTTCATTGGAATGATGTAAATAATATCCAACTGAATTCTTTGGATATCCTACAAAGTAGCACAAAGTGGATCTACTATCCAATTTGTCTCCCACTGTCTGCTTCACGTAAGCAGGACGTCCCCATATTCTCATGTAAGAATATTTGGGAGTTTTTCCCATCCATATCTCATATGGTGTTTTATCCACTGCTTTTGTATGGACATTATTCAAAAACATTGCCGCAGTTTCAAGCGCAAAGCCCCAAAATGATGTAGGCAATTCAGTGAATCCCATCATAGGTCGAACCATATCCAACAAGGTTCGCTTATGACTTTCAGAAACATCATTCAATTGTGGTGTTGCTGGTGGAGTCCATTGTGAGAATCACATTCTCTTTTAGATAACCCAAAAATTCAGCACTCAAGTATTCTCCACTTCGATCAGATCGAAATGCCTTAATACTTCTTTCTGGCTGGTTTTCTACTTCAGATCTGAATTCTTTGAACATTTCACATGCTTCAGATTTGTGTTTCATCATATAAACATACCAATACCTCGAATGGTGATCAGTAAAGGTAATGAAGTAGGATTGCCCATATTTTGTGCTAACACTTAGCGGGCCACAAATGTCTGTGTGGATCAAATCCAGTAGACCATGTGCACGTTCCACGTTTCCATTGAATGGAGTCTTGGTCAATTTTCCTTTTAGACAGGACTTACAAGCATGTAGAAAATTTATGTCTGACAAGTCAAACATGTTTTCTCCCACTAGCTTGTGCATCCTTCTTTGGGAAATATGACATAGTCTAGAATGCCATATTTGTGTGGGATTTGGATCATCTAACTTTCTTTTGGTTTTTTGTTGAAATCATGTTAACTTGGACATTCACTTATCATTTCCAGAATATTTCTGGGACATATAATTTCTTATGTCCGGACTTCTTGCAGTGAAATAAATATGTTGTAACTTATCGGGCTTTGTAGGCCTTTTAAGTGTCTTTCAGAGTTTGCCTCTTATTGGGATTGTTTTTCTTGTGAGGGGCGGAACATTTATTTTCCTTACCTTGTGGGCTATTTTTCTTCAGACGAGAGGCCCATCAGAAAAACAACAATTCTCTGTTTTATGGTGATCTCATAAGTTATAAGCGTATTGACTAGCTCTTCAAGGCTATCATCTATCTTATTCAAATTAAAGTTCATCATAACCCCGTCAAATGAGGAAGAGAAAGACAAAATTGATGTTATCAATTAACTCGTTAGGAATCACATATTCCAGGCCCACCACATTCTCAATAAGCACAGTCATATGAACACCATGCTCAGGGCTAGATCCCCATCTTGCATGTGTGTAGTCATGAGCTCTTTGAAAGTAGTGTGCATCATCGTATGAGTTCCATGCACCATGCAACTCTTGCACGTGCATTTGAATGTCAACAGCATTCCAAATTTCCTCAAACTGTCCCTACAGTTCATTTGACGTAAAAGCGAGCATGTTACACTTTAGCTTGCATACTATGGTCCTACCATCTTGCATGCTTTGTCAGTTCAACAGGACTGACATTAGTGTGTATGCCATTTTCTCTGAATTCAGAACAATTTTCCCAACCAGTCTTGAAAATTAGATTTGGTTAGCTTGTTAATAATAAAAATTTATTACGTGACGAAATCGAAAATATACTGATACGGAAACATAATAATAGTTGCTGATTATTTTAAAATAATTTTAAGATATAAAATATGGATTTTATTATAAAAATATCCTCCTACAATTTTGACATTTCCACCACACTCAGATGAAAAAGGGAAATCGCATTTCCTTAGTAGGCACGTAGAGTCCAATTAGCCAATTATAATCTCGAATAATATCAGCCAATTATAATTTCTAAAAGGTAGAGTCCAATTGCATCCCTATGCAACCTCCGCGTGTTTTGCCTCACGTTTAATAAGGACCCAATAATATGAAGTCGTTTATTTTCACATGTCAAACCAACCCTTCAATATTGAATTGTAGTAGACAGTCGCCATGAGTTCCTCCAATAATATGAGCCGAAGTCATGGGAGTTCCCCTCAATTCACATCATATGTCCGGTGGAAGTCACAGCTTTCCGGCGTACAGGCCTCCCCAATAATATGAGCCAGACACTGTGTAGTGCCCAAATTCAGTACACGTATAACCCATGCATTTATTTAATTATTAGATCATTTATATTTTTTTTAAATGAGTTTTAGCCATGCATAATGTAGTGACCCGTTCCAGAATCACCTACTAGGCAAGAACTAAGCATGCAATTAACCTAATTAACAATAATCAGAGATAACAGCGGAAAAGTCAACAAAAATAATGGTTATACAACCCAATCGAAGTCTAGAATATCTCAAAAAAAAAATACCCAATACAATCATATCGAATCAAAACAATACCGATAAACTAAACCAACCAGCTACTCAACGTCCTCCTCCTGCTCCTCCTGAGCTGTCCAACCTGAAGCCTGCCCCGTGGGAATGGGGTGTCCAAGAATAAACAAAACCGAGGACGTGAGCGATAAGAACGCCCAGTACAAAAGTATGAGTATACAGACCTATATGAAATGCACATGCTATGATCATGATACCGGGGTAGTCAAGAAACAGGAGTCACAAAAGGATCTCAACAATGCTCAGTCTAGAGGCGCCAAGTGGATAGTGCCGCGCGGTCCAACCTCTGGGTCACTGCATCCACTACAAGACAGACGTGGACCTAAAATGTCCCGGACCACCGAAGCCCTCCCGACCCGTCGGCCACTGTGTACTCTCGGTGTCCATGCGTCCACAAGACAGGGCTGAGCGGCCCCACAAGATATAGCTTATCTCGAAAGAGATACAGCTCAACAGTAAAGGCTATCTCGAAGAAGATACGGCTCAACATGAAATGCAACGTGCAGTAATAAACGTGACATAATAGCATGCATCATATGACATATATCAATGCACCACATAATCATGCAACACATATAAGAATGTATACTCAACCAGGATATCTCGGATAGTACTTTCGTACCTCTATCACAGCAATCCTAATTCACTGGAACAACCAGACAACAGGTCTAATCCAAGCCTATTCATCAAGTGAAAACCATCACTAAACTTATCTACCAGACTTAACTAGATAATCCTGAGATAAATACTGATAAAATTCCAAACCTTCGTCCGTCGCTAGCCCGCTGATGCCGCTAGCTCCCAACTAGAGCACAGCTCTGCTACAAGACCAGCAGCTCCCCGCTAGTGCCCAAATCTCGGAACAAGACTAGAACCTGTCAGAAACGACTGAAATGCTATGGAATTCTCTGAATTGGCGAGTCAAAATGAGGAAATCCGACCACTATTTATAGGCCATGTTCGGATCGTCCGAACCCTCTTCGGAACGTCCGAACTCTTACGTGTCCATTGGCTCTTGACAGCTCATGATCGGATCCTCCGATCATACACTTCGGACCGTCCGAACATGCACGTGTCCAGCTGCTCTTGACACCTCATGATCGGATCCACCGAACCTACACTTCGGAACGTCCGAACTCCCACGTGTCGATCAACTCTTGACACCTAATGATCGGATCCACCGAACTCACTTCGGACCTTCCGAACTCTTCGGTGCTTCCGAACCATCTTCAGTCCGTCCGATCATGACTCGGTCAAAATTACACCTTAAACCTTCTTAATCACCATTAATCCGTTAATTATCCAATTTGGAATTCGGGCTACTACATTCTCCCCCCCTTAAAAAGATTTCGTCCTCGAAATCAAGTTTATAGAATGAACAAAACGAAAATAACAACATCGTTACCCTCAAAATCTAAGGGACAACCCATCACTAGACGCTTGGCTAAAACCGAATGATCCATCGGAGTAGAAACAGAAAGAATGACGTCTATGATCGTCCTGGTCACCCCATCGACCTACACTCCCCTGACTACTCCCGTCACCAAAGTGGTCAGCCATTGCTACAACATAGAATGGGGAAACTAGTAAATTGGTCAACGGAAATCCCAAAACAGAAATCTATATCCCAAAATCGTATGCATGCTCTGATACCATAAATGTAGTGACCCGTTCCAGAATCACCTACTAGGCAAGAACTAAGCATGCAATTAACCTAATTAACAATAATCAGAGATAACAGCGGAAAAGTCAACAAAAATAATGGTTATACAACCCAATCGAAGTCTAGAATATCTCAAAAAAAAAATACCCAATACAATCATATCGAATCAAAACAATACCGATAAACTAAACCAACCAGCTACTCAACGTCCTCCTCCTGCTCCTCCTGAGCTGTCCAACCTGAAGCCTGCCCCGTGGGAATGGGGTGTCCAAGAATAAACAAAACCGAGGACGTGAGCGATAAGAACGCCCAGTACAAAAGTATGAGTATACAGACCTATATGAAATGCACATGCTATGATCATGATACCGGGGTAGTCAAGAAACAGGAGTCACAAAAGGATCTCAACAATGCTCAGTCTAGAGGCGCCAAGTGGATAGTGCCGCGCGGTCCAACCTCTGGGTCACTGCATCCACTACAAGACAGACGTGGACCTAAAATGTCCCGGACCACCGAAGCCCTCCCGACCCGTCGGCCACTGTGTACTCTCGGTGTCCATGCGTCCACAAGACAGGGCTGAGCGGCCCCACAAGATATAGCTTATCTCGAAAGAGATACAGCTCAACAGTAAAGGCTATCTCGAAGAAGATACGGCTCAACATGAAATGCAACGTGCAGTAATAAACGTGACATAATAGCATGCATCATATGACATATATCAATGCACCACATAATCATGCAACACATATAAGAATGTATACTCAACCAGGATATCTCGGATAGTACTTTCGTACCTCTATCACAGCAATCCTAATTCACTGGAACAACCAGACAACAGGTCTAATCCAAGCCTATTCATCAAGTGAAAACCATCACTAAACTTATCTACCAGACTTAACTAGATAATCCTGAGATAAATACTGATAAAATTCCAAACCTTCGTCCGTCGCTAGCCCGCTGATGCCGCTAGCTCCCAACTAGAGCACAGCTCTGCTACAAGACCAGCAGCTCCCCGCTAGTGCCCAAATCTCGGAACAAGACTAGAACCTGTCAGAAACGACTGAAATGCTATGGAATTCTCTGAATTGGCGAGTCAAAATGAGGAAATCCGACCACTATTTATAGGCCATGTTCGGATCGTCCGAACCCTCTTCGGAACGTCCGAACTCTTACGTGTCCATTGGCTCTTGACAGCTCATGATCGGATCCTCCGATCATACACTTCGGACCGTCCGAACATGCACGTGTCCAGCTGCTCTTGACACCTCATGATCGGATCCACCGAACCTACACTTCGGAACGTCCGAACTCCCACGTGTCGATCAACTCTTGACACCTAATGATCGGATCCACCGAACTCACTTCGGACCTTCCGAACTCTTCGGTGCTTCCGAACCATCTTCAGTCCGTCCGATCATGACTCGGTCAAAATTACACCTTAAACCTTCTTAATCACCATTAATCCGTTAATTATCCAATTTGGAATTCGGGCTACTACACATAATGTAATGCCCAAGAAGTATAGAATTGATAAACCAAGATTATTAGTCTTCATTAACGTGAGACTCGGAATATATGAGAATGCCTGACATGCAATGGCGGAAGAAAAGACCTGAGAAAATAGGGTTTGCAAGACCGCACCCGCGCCCAGAACAGGAGTGCAACCGCGGTCATGCAATGGTGGATTTTTGCAAGAAAGGCCGAAGCCACACCGCACCCGCGGTGCAACCAAGACCGCACCCGCGGTGCATGGACAGAAAGTTGGCAAATTTATGCGAAACAGGACCGCACCCGCGGTGCGAGAAGGGCCGCACCTGCGGTGCCAACACCGCACCCGCGGTCTTGTACGTAGCGCACCCGCGGTCGTCAAAAGTCAGAAAATGAAGATAATGCCGAAGCATGAGCGCACCCGCGCTCCTGGAAGCACCGCACCCGCGGTCTCACGTGTTGCAAAAAAAATATGTGCCACGTTTCTTGCCATGCATGTAATATATATATAGAAGGATTACACGTCTCCTTCTTCAGAGATTCAGAAAGAGAGGCGAAGCTTTTAAGGAGAAAATCCTTACGCCTTTTAGATTTGTGATTTTGAAATATCCGTCTATCAGAATTCGAATTCGAACGCAGTATCGTGTTCCTCTCGATAAGAGCTACACAAGGACGTAAGTTTTGTTACATTTTGAGATGTTTTGAAAACATGATGTTGCTAGAATTGAATATGATTCAGATATGATGTTTCTGCTATCGTAGACATGGTAGAATTGAAGACAGATTAAAGAACAAACTGTTTCTGTAATTGTTATGATTTTTGAAAGATATGGACTGAGATTATATATCAGAATTGTGTTAGTATTCAGATTATGAATTGTATGGATACAGATTATGAGTTCCAGTATTATATTTGTGATGTTTAGTTTGACGGGGTTATTCAGATTTTATTGTTATGCCGTCGAAACATCAGTTGAGTTATATTGATCAGATTCAGTAATGATTTATATTTCATCGTGATAGCGTTGATATGAATCAGATTGTGTATTGTTCAGATATTGATCAGATTATATACTGAGTTGAGTATTGATCAGAACAAATTGTATATTGAGTTATTCATTGACACAGTGTATTCGATATTGTCATTTCAGATTTGATATGGACAGAATTGAATACCAAACTTCGTCTTCGTCAGACAGGGACGACAAAGGTATAATTCATGTGATATTTGGGAAGACACAACTCAAATAAGATCCTATTTGAGTTTCCCAATAAAATTACATACTTGATTATGGTTTGTCTTCTGATATGATTATGATATGTTCATAGACTTTATATTCAAATCTTTTGGAAATGAGCATGCTTTGTTTACAGATTGTTATACATTGCATTTGAGATAGGAGAGTCGTTGACAGCCATTGTCACATATCTAGATGTTCGGTGTATCTCAGCTTAGGAGCAGCCCTGACTCCTATTGCCAGCCGTTGATACAGCTCAGACCGAAGTCTAGGAATAAGACGTACAGTCACCCCGAGTGGGAGGGTAGGTGACAGCCATTGACGTCTTATTCACACCGAGATCCCTAGAGTTATAGTTGAGTCGAGTCTAGACATGATTTGACTAGAACTGCATGCACTTAAGAATTGGTTTCATAGACTATGGACCCTATTGTTATTGCTTTCAGTCATGACAGCATGTTTCATGATTTAAATTGTTTATATGCATGTTTATCTGATTTGAGTTGCATGTTTAGTTAGATTAGATTTCATAGATGGTGGTTACTAACCAAAGGAGCTTTAGAACAGAGTTGTTCAGTAATATCGTGGAAGATCTTTAAATTTGAATTTTATCAAAGATTCTTCCCTACATCATACAGACAGGACAGAATTGCAGAATTTACTAACTTGAGACAGGGTCAGATGAGTATTGATGAGTATTTGGCACAGTTTTTCACCTTATTACGTTTTGCCCCTCTTGTGGCTAGGAATGATGATCCGACATCTAGCCAATTTATTCAGGGATTGAATCCTGAGATACGTACATTGGTGAATGTGAAGCAATCGGGTAGTTTTGCTGATACATTGAACAGAGCCAAAAGAGCAGAAACGGTTCTGATAGGACAACAGGGAGTATCGTATGATATTCCAGCATTGAATCTACAACAACTGCCTTCCAGAGTTGAGATTGGCAGCTACAGTGGTAAAAAGAAAGAACCATTGAAGATCGAAAAGAAACAGATTAAGAAGTTAAGAGGTGGACAAAGTAGTTCATCTAGCTCCAGTGTTTCCAATCCGAGTTATACTGGAGTATACTGCAGAACTTGCGGAGGAAGACATTCCACAGAACACTGCCAAGGAGTACTTAGTAGATGCAATGTTTGTAAACAGTCGGGACACTTTGCGAGAGTTTGTCCTCAAAGAGATTCCTTAAGATTTTAGGGAACAGAATCATCTGATGACACTGATTGTGGAACAGACCCAGATATAGTAACAGGTACTATTCTTTATGATTCTATTGCATATGTATTGATATATACTAATGCATTTGTTAAGAATATTTTTGACTGAGTTGCATAGAGATATGCTATATCTGTTGGATTGGTTGTACTGTAGTATTGATTTCCTAGCTTGTTGAGGAAAATGTTGATATCAGAGATTTCTGTGACATATTATATACTACAATAAGATAAGAATGAGATCGAGTTAGATTCTGATGTACTTGTGTTTTAGGATTTGATTGCATTATTGATATGAATATGCTGAACAAGTACAGACATATTGTAGAATTTTTCCAGAAATGGTAAAATTCAGACCAGAGATAACTGATCAGTGGATATACCACGATAAGGATTCTAGATTTAGAATTCCTTTGATATCTGTATTGTATATGACTCGATTAGTACAGAAAGGAGCAGATTGCATCCTTATGTATTCAGTAGATCCACTGAAATCGAGTTTAGTATTGACAGATTTGTCAGTATTATACAAGTTGGCTGATGTTTGCCTAGATAAGATTTCAGAATTGTGTTATATCTGAAAGATAAATTTCAGAATTGAATTGAGATCAGGTATTGTTTGTATAGTAGATTTAGTACAGAATGGTATTGACTATACAGAATGATACAACATGAATTGAAAGAATATTTGAAAGATCATATTAAATATTCTGAGAATTGTGATGATGGTATACAAAAATTATTCAGATAAGAATTCCGTTTGAAATAGATTGTATTCAGAGTAAGGGATATCTGAAGTTAGTAAACTGATTGATTTTGAGACAATTGATATTGTGATCAGTGACTGATCAGATACCGATATCAAAAAGATCAGAACGTCAGAAAGGTCAGAATTGTTAGAAATTGATATTATATGAGTTGACAGATTATCTGATATGATTGTGTTTTGAACTGCTTGAGAATGATTGCTTCTAGATCAGTATTTTATACAGATTGTATTGTGTGGGGAGCATATTGTATTTGCAGATGATATATATAGCAGTGGATCAGAATGACATGAAGATCTGATTGATTTGTCAGAATTGATAGTATTGTTAGAATTTACAATCCTATATATTTACTAGATTAGTATAGATTATTGTTATTCTGAATCAGTATTGATACAGATTTTATGAACCGTTGAGAGTATATACAGTTCAGCTTGTATCAGAAATGAATTCAAGAATTTCAGCCGTTCAGAAACGTGATCAGAGTGGTCAGAACAGTATTTCGATAATCAGAGCAGAGTATCGGTCAGAGAAACAGATATTTGATTGTGTGTTTTGTATTAGACTGATTGTGTTATGATATCAGAAGGTTTCAGAGTTGTATAACAGAATTGATATTTATAATCAGAGCCGAATACCAGGTAGGTATTTTTCTTTAAATTTTATTATTAACTGATTTGTTTATACCGAATAGTTTGAATCTGAAATTACAGACAGTGTCAGAAATGCATTGTAGTGGATTCAGTGTTCATTTTGCTGACTGAGAATGTATGAGATTCAAACAGACAGGTATGATATAGATAGATTAAATCAGTTATAACAGAATTTGTACAGAAATGTTGGCAGAAATTGTACTGATAGGTCTGAATCGCTAACAGAGAAGACAGAAAGAGAGAAATCAGAAGAGTTATTACAGACTTAGTATATTTCTGATTCGACATGGAGAGTATATTTCGATGAATTTCGTAATGAGATTATCCCAATATTTTCCAGATTGTGATATAATATGATTATGATTGACAGATTGTTCAATCTATATCTATTAGTTTGTACAAGATGATGTACAAACAGAACCAAATGACACAGATTGATGTCAGAACATAGTCAGAGTGACTAGAATGTAGAAGTAGACCATATCAGATTGTGATTTTGATCAAGTTTGCAATTATAGCAAATCATACCATAAGTGATTTTACAGATTAATTACAGATTGACAGACAGTCAGAGTGTATTATCCAGATATTGGAAGATATCCAGGAAGCTGCAGTGCTAGATGCTAGCACCAGTGATATGACAGATTGTCACTGTGAGAGTTATGATATGATGGTATTTATCAGTTTACCAGAGGGGTAATGAGATAGGATCTGATACGGTCAGAGATATGACAAAGAATAAAGATAGCTCAGACCAGACAGAATTATTATGCCAACGTCGGATGGTGACGATTGGTATTTGAAGACAAAGATTGAATATATCCGGGAATGGGATAGACAGAAGTGATAACAGCTGATGATGTTGATTTGCTATAAGCTGTGGTTTGGTATATACAGATGTTGTATAACCAGTGTTGTGAGATTGAGATCTCAGAACAGATTCCTTGAGAAGAGTTCTGCTTTGAACTCTGTGATACATTTCTTCTAATATCATTGAAATGATTGTTGTGAGTTCGAGGACGAACTCAGATCTAAGAGGGGGAGAAATTTAATGCCCAAGAAGTATAGAATTGATAAACCAAGATTATTAGTCTTCATTAACGTGAGACTCGGAATATATGAGAATGCCTGACATGCAATGGGGGAAGAAAAGACCTGAGAAAATAGGGTTTGCAAGACTGCACCCGCGCCCAGAACAGGAGTGCAACCGCGGTCATGCAATGGTGGATTTTTGCAAGAAAGGCCGAAGCCACACCGCACCCGCGGTGTGGAGACCCGGACGCTAATCATCTTCTTACTCATTATGGGGATTTAATTATCAGTTCTAATAAACAGGGTCTAAAAATTTTTCTTTTTAAAATGTAACTGCGGAAGGTAATGGAATCTAAACAATATACATTTCTGTATAAAAACTACAGTTCAGTAGAAAAGTACAATACTGTACAACTTAAGTCTAAGGTTCAATTACTAAATTCAAGTAATAAACCAAGTCTGCTACAAGTCCGGAATCACCACGCTAACTCGTCTTCTCTCATCATCATCTCGACCCTGATCCAGCCCCACCTGTTGTCATGCACACATACAAAACAAGACAACAGCCGGATAACTCCGGTGAGAATAATCCCAGTATAAAACATGGTAAGCATGTATATAACTAAACTAATTCATAAAACATGCCGTCATGTAGAAACACAATATATCTCATAATCTATGAAATCAAG
Organism: Primulina eburnea; assembly: GCF_022965805.1. Taxonomy (NCBI): domain Eukaryota; kingdom Viridiplantae; phylum Streptophyta; class Magnoliopsida; order Lamiales; family Gesneriaceae; genus Primulina; species Primulina eburnea. The sequence goes on along the minus strand of NC_133104.1, from coordinate 23,736,925 downwards.
CATGCAACTCAAATCAGATAAACATGCATATAAACAATCTAAATCATAAAAACATGCTAGCACAACTGAAAGCAATAACGATGGGTCCCATGATCTAGGAGCCACATCCATGTAAGCATGCAGTTCTAATCAAATCATGTCTAGACTTGACTCGATCTATAACTCTAGGGATCCCGGGGTGAATAAGACGTCACTGGCTGTCACCTACCCAACCACTCGGGGCGACTGTACGTCTTATTCCTAGACTTCGGTCCGAGCTATATCGACGGCTGGCAATAGGAGTAATGGCTACTCCTACGTTGAGATACACCGAACGTCTAGAAGTCTGACAATGGCTGTCAAGACTTTCCTATCTTAAATGCAATGAATAACAATCTGTAAACAAAGCATAATCATATTCATAGCTGAATATGACAATAATCTCATACATTTGAATACAATTCTATAATCAAAGCATAAACATAATAAAATATAGACAACAGTCTAGTATGTGATTTTGTTGGGAAACTCAAATGAGATTTCATTTAAGTTGGGACTTCCCGAATATCACATGCATTATACCTTTGTCTTCCTGATCTGACGAAGACAATGTCTCGAATCTGTCCATATCAACTCTGAAATGACAATATCGAATATACTGTAACAATGAATAACTCAATACACAATCTGTTCTGATCAATACTCGACTCTGTATATAATCTGATCAATATCTGAACAAGATACAATCTGATTCATATCAACGAATATCACGATGAAATCTAAATCATAACTGAATCTGAACAATCTGAATCACTGATGTTTTAACGGTATAATAATACAGTCTTGTAACCCCGTCAATCTCAACATTACAGATATAATATCAGAATTCATAATCAATATCGATACAACTCAAACTCTGAATGATAATACAATTCTGATATGAAATCTTAGTCCAATCGACTCTGAAAATCATAACAATTACATAAACACTCTGTTTCTCAATCTGACTTCGATTCTATGATGTCTAACATGACCAGAACATCATATATGAATCCTATTCAATTCTGACAGCATCATAAATTCAAAACATGTCTAAACGTAATAAAACTTACGTCCAGTTGTAGCCTGCGTTGATAGGAACACAGTACTGAAGTCGGATTCAAAATCAGACGGACGGATTTCTTACAAAAGGCGTAAGGATTATCTTGGAGAATCCTCGATCTTCTTTCTTCTAATTTGCTGAGGATTATCGTTTACTAACATATATATATATATATATCCTAACTTGCATGCAAATGAAACGTGTCTTCTTTTCTCAAAATTGGGTCGGCGCTCGAGCGGTAAGAAAGTACCGCTCGAGCGCGGCACTCTCGGTCCAAGAATTTCCCGAATGCACCTTGGCGCTCGGGCGGTCAAAATCTACCGCCCGGGCGCCGAACCTTCTGCCCGAACGATGAATTACCGAAACATTGGCGCTCGGGCGGTTGTTTTCTACCGCTCGAGCGCCGGAGGTGCTGCCCAAATCCTTGGCTAATCATGCAACGACGCTCGGTCTCGGCATATTGGGTCATTTAAATTCTTATAATTTCACTCATGTCAATTAATCAACGTCTGATTATAATGATTAAATCTCGGGCATTACATTTCTCCCCCTCTTAGATCTGAGTTCGTCCTCGAACTCATAAGCAATCAATTCTGATATACCAGAAGAAATGTATTATAGAGTTTAACATCCAAACTCATCTCACTAACATCATTCTGAGGTATCTTTCTTCAATTAATCTCTGATTCTAGGCTGGAATCAGAACTCACCGAGTATAATATTTTACACAATCATTCTGACGTACTTAATCGGATAAGACTGGCTATACAACATCCGTATATGCCCATCCATAGTTTATAACAAAACAATACTAGCAGTTGCTATCAAACCTGTTAATCCCAATCAAGGACATATGAAATCTTCAGTTTCAAATACCAAGCATCATCATCCGATGTTGGTTTCTTTAATCTGTCCATTCTGAACTGTCTTGATAACTATTGTCATGCAATAAGTCATATAGTGACAATAAATCATAACAACTAGTGCTAACATCCAGCACTAAAGTTCTGCCAATATCTTCCAATATCTGGATAATACCCTCTGACTATCTGTCAATCTGTGAAAAATCTGCGAAAGAGCTCATGATATCTTCTATCACAAGTACAAACTCAATCAAAATTACAATCTGATATAATCTACTTAAATTTTCTGTTCTATCTGAACATTTCTTTGACATCGACCTATGTCATTTAGTTCTGTTTGTACGTAATCTGGTACAAACCGATAGATATAGATTGAGAAATCTGTCAATCATAATCATAATCTAAAATGGCGGTAATTTCATTACGAAAGCCATAGAAATATACTCTCATTTCTATTCAGAGATATACAAATTCTGTAATAAATCTTCTGATTTCTATCTTTTTGTCTTCTTCTGTTAGCAATTCAGACTTGTCAGTACAATTTCTGCCAACATTTCTGGACATATTCTGTTATAACTGATTTAATCTGTCTATAGCAACACTGTCTGCTATCCGAACGAAAACTGAATCAATCACTGTGCATGTCTGACACTACTTGTGATAGCTGATTCAAACTATTCGGTACTAACAATCAGTTAATAATATAAATTAAAGAAGAAATACCTACCTGGTATTTGGCTCTGACTCTCCATGTCAATTCTGCTATATAATTCTGAACCATTCTGACACATTCTGATCTCATTTCTGAACTGCTGTAACTCTTGAAATTAACTCTGATACAATTGAACTGTACATAATCTCAACGGTTCATAACAATCTGTATCATAAACAGATTCAAACAACAGTAATATCCAACCAGATACGAAATATCAGTAACTTATACAGATCTAGTGAGTTCATTGAACTCATAAAACGGTAATCTTTGGCAATAAGATGGCTTCTGATTAATCAAACATGTCTTCATGTCATTCTGATCAACTGTTATATCTCATCTGCAAATAGAATATGCTCCCAAACAATATAAGATGTCTCAAATACTGATTTAGAACAATCACAATACGCAAGAAGATATAACCTAATAAGAGAATAAGAAATCCGCAAAACTCATCAATTCTGACTTTCTGTCATTTCTGCTAATTCTGATATAACTGTTACCTGTGTCGTTTACAGTCGCTGATTTCTGTCTCCACTGTGCACATAAATCGGTATACAAACTGCAGATATCACATATTCTGAATACAATCTGTTTCAATTATGATTCATACCTGACTAATTTCTGTATACAATAATCACGGTTCTCTGAATATTCAATAAAATTTTCAAATATTCCATTTAATAAATCAAATGCTGTTAACATATCAAATATCATGGTTATAACAAGCATAAACTCATCAGAATATCCCTGAATCTAAGAGTTAGCAATCTGTACCCTTCTATTAATCTTCAATATCATTCTGTATTGAATTCTAGTTTATAACCATTACCTGGTATCGATTCAATTCTGAAATCTACTTTTCTGATATCAAACACATCTGAAATCTTATCTAGGCAAACACCAGTCAACTAATACATTACGGGCAAATATGTCACCGTTAGACTCGATTTCAGTATATCTACCAAACACATAAGGATACCATCTGTTCCTTTCTGTGCTAATCGAGTCAACAGTACAATGATCTAAGGAATTCTGGATCTAGAATCCTCATTTCTCAACTAGATCTGATCTTAATCTTACCATTTCTGGAACACATTCCACAATATTTCTATACTTGTTTTAGCATTACATATCAATAATGAAATCGAAATCATATAACACCAGTACCTCATAATCTAACCCAATCTCGGGTTCATTTCACTGTAGTATATAACATGTCACAGAAATCTCTGATATCAACATATTCCTCAACAACCAAGGAATCAATACTGCAGTATACACAGATCCAACAGATATAGCATATCTCCATGCTACTCAATCACAGGTATTCATAAATAATGCATTAGCACATATCAATACCTATGCATATAATCATATAAGAAATAGTACCTATGATGTTCTGGGTCTGTTCTTCTGTCATTATCACCAATGACTCTGCTTCCTAACCTCTTCGGAAGCCTCTCTGGGGACAGACTCTAGCAAAGTGTCCCGGCTGTCTACAAATATGGCAACTACCAGTCACTCCCTGGCATTGCTCTGTGGGATGTCTCCCCCCACAAGTCCTGCAATACACCCCAGTATAGCTCGGGCTGGAACCACTGGAACTAGAGGAACCACTTCCTAATTTCTTGAAAGATTTCTTCCGAGCTTTCAGCAAATCTTGCTTCCCACTCGTACTGCCGTGATCATATCGAAGAGGGGATTGCTGTGCCTGAAGTGGCTTCACACACAACCTTGTCAATTGTCTAATCAGACTCGCCTCAGCTCTCTTTGCTCTACTCAGGATGTCAGCAAAAAGGTAAGGTCGTTGCAAATTCATAAATGCAACTACCTCCGAATTCAGCCCTCTGATGAACTGATTCACTACAGCTTCATCATTTCCAGCTAAATGAGGAGCAAAACGCATTAGAGTCGAGAATTTAGCAATATATTGGTCAATATTCAGCTGTCCTTGGCTCAAATTCTCAAACTCCAATTTCTTGTCCTCTCGGTACGAAGCTGAGAAAAATCTTCGATAGAATTCAGTTCTGAATATTTCCCACGAAATCACTGTACCTCTCTGTGCCCACATTCTTGTACTAGTAATCCACCAACTCCTGGCGGCTTCTCGTAACTGGTAAGGCACCATTTTAACCCTCTGTTCATCTGTACAGTCAAGTAAATCGAACAAGATTTCTATATCATCAAACCAGTTCTGACAATCTTCAGATGTCTCGGTACCATTCAGAACCGGCGGCTGTAATAACTCAAATTCCTTCATCTTTTCTTCTAACTGAGTTTCTGATACATCTCTCTGTTCAGACGTAGTACTGCCCTTTTCTGAAATTCTTCGAGGCGGTATATCTGAATGTCAAACAAATTAGTACACCATCTATACAATCTGTCTCAGCCCTCCTCTGATCATATACCTCTGATTCAGACTCGGTTCTGATCCAGGCTTAGTAATTACATGCTGCAATCAACTCAGCAAACAAGCAACATGTAATAGGGAAAGCAATAAATGATGCTAGCACACACAATGTAATCAACATTGAAATAAATCTCATGCTAGCAATCACATGCAAGGAAAGAAAATTCAATCTACCCCGCTCATCCTCTTCTATCTCAGTCTAAAAAATCTATCAACTCTGACTATCTCAATCTAAAGGATCTATCGCTCTGATACCACCTGTTGTGGAGACCCGGACGCTAATCATCTTCTTACTCATTATGGGGATTTAATTATCAGTTCTAATAAACAGGGTCTAAAAATTTTTCTTTTTAAAATGTAACTGCGGAAGGTAATGGAATCGAAACAATATAAATTTCTGTATAAAAACTACAGTTCAGTAGAAAAGTACAATACTGTACAACTTAAGTCTAAGGTTCAATTACTAAATTCAAGTAATAAACCAAGTCTGCTACAAGTCCGGAATCACCACGCTAACTCGTCTTCTCTCATCATCATCTCGACCCTGATCCAGCCCCACCTGTTGTCATGCACAGATACAAAACAAGACAACAGCCGGATAACTCCGGTGAGAATAATCCCAGTATAAAACATGGTAAGCATGTATATAACTAAACTAATTCATAAAACATGCCGTCATGTAGAAACACAATATATCTCATAATCTATGAAATCAAGCATGAAACTCAAATCAGATAAACAAGCATATAAACAATCTAAATCATAAAAACATGCTAGCACAACTAAAAGCAATGACGATGGGTCCCATGATCTAGGAGCCACATCCATGTAAGCATGCAGTTATAATCAAATCATGTCTAGACTTGACTCGATCTATAACTCTAGGGATCCCGGGGTGAATAAGACGTCACTGGCTGTCACCTACCCAACCACTCGGGGCGACTGTACGTCTTATTCCTAGACTTCGGTCCGAGCTGTATCGACGGCTGGCAATAGGAGTAATGGCTACTCCTACGTTGAGATACACCGAACGTCTAGAAGTCTGACAATGGCTGTCAAGACTTTCCTATCTTAAATGCAATGAATAACAATCTGTAAACAAAGCATAATCATATTCATAGCTGAATATGACAATAATCTCATACATTTGAATACAATTCTATAATCAAAGCATAAACATAATAAAATATAGACAACAGTCTAGTATGTGATTTTGTTGGGAAACTCAAATGAGATTTCATTTAAGTTGGGACTTCCCGAATATCACATGCATTATACCTTTGTCTTCCTGATCTGACGAAGACGATGTCTCGAATCTGTCCATATCAACTCTGAAATGACAATATCGAATATACTGTATCAATAAATAACTCAATACACAATCTGTTCTAATCAATACTCGACTCTGTATATAATCTGATCAATATCTGAACAAGATACAATCTGATTCATATCAACGAATATCACGATGAAATCTAAATCATAACTGAATCTGAACAATCTGAATCACTGATGTTTTAACGGTATAATAATACAGTCTTGTAACCCCGTCAATCTCAACATCACAGATATAATATCAGAATTCATAATCAATATCGATACAACTCAAACTCTGAATGATAATACAATTCTGATATGAAATCTTAGTCCAATCGACTCTGGAGATCATAACAATTACATAAACACTCTGTTTCTCAATCTGACTTCGATTCTATGATGTCTAACATGACCAGAACATCATATATGAATCCTATTCAATTCTGACAGCATCATAAATTCAAAACATGTCTAAACGTAATAAAACTTACGTCCAGTTGTAGCCTGCGTTGATAGGAACACAGTACTGAAGTCGGATTCAAAATCAGACGGACGGATTTCTTACAAAAGGCGTAAGGATTTTCTTGGAGAATCCTCAATCTTCTTTCTTCTAATTTGCTGAGGATTATCGTTTACTAACATATATATATATATATATATATCCTAACTTGCATGCAAATGAAACGTGCCTTCTTTTCTCAAAATTGGGTCGGCGCTCGAGCGGTAAGAAAGTACCGCTCGAGCGCGGCACTCTCGGTCCAAGAATTTCCCGAATGCACCTTGGCGCTCGGGCGATCAAAATCTACCGCCCGGGTGCCGAACCTTCTGCCCGAACGATGAATTACCGAAACATTGGCGCTCGGGCGGTTGTTTTCTACCGCTCGAGCGTCGGAGGTGCTGCCCAAATCCTTGGCTAATCATGCAACGACGCTCGGTCTCGGCATATTGGGTCATTTAAATTCTTATAATTTCACTCATGTCAATTAATCAACGTCTGATTATAATGATTAAATCTCGGGCATTACACGCGGTGCAACCAAGACCGCACCCGCGGTGCATGGACAGAAAGTTGGCAAATTTATGCGAAACAGGACCGCACCCGCGGTGCGAGAAGGGCCGCACCTGCGGTGCCAACACCGCACACGCGGTCTTGTACGTAACGCACCCGCGGTCGTCAAAAGTCAGAAAATGAAGATAATGCCGAAGCATGAGCGCACCCACGCTCCTGGAAGCACCGCACCCGCGGTCTCACGTGTTGCAAAAAAAAGATGTGCCACGTTTCTTGCCATGCATGTAATATATATATAGAAGGATTACACGTCTCCTTCTTCAGAGATTCAGAAAGAGAGGCGAAGCTTTTTGTGATTTTGAAATATCCGTCTATCAGAATTCGAATTCGAACGCAGTATCGTGTTCCTCTCGATAAGAGCTACACAAGGACGTAAGTTTTGTTACGTTTTGAGATGTTTTGAAAACATGATGTTGCTAGAATTGAATATGATTCAGATATGATGTTTCTGCTATCGTAGACATGGTAGAATTGAAGACAGATTAAAGAACAAACTGTTTCTGTAATTGTTATGATTTTTGAAAGATATGGACTGAGATTCTATATCAGAATTGTGTTAGTATTCAGATTATGAATTGTATGGATACAGATTATGAGTTCCAGTATTATATTTGTGATGTTTAGTTTGACGGGGTTATTCAGATTTTATTGTTATGCCGTCGAAACATCAGTTGAGTTATATTGATCAGATTCAGTAATGATTTATATTTCATCGTGATAGCGTTGATATGAATCAGATTGTGTATTGTTCAAATATTGATCAGATTATATACTGAGTTGAGTATTGATCAGAACAAATTGTATATTGAGTTATTCATTGACACAGTGTATTCGATATTGTCATTTCAGATTTGATATGGACAGAATTGAATACCAAACTTCGTCTTCGTCAGACAGGGACGACAAAGGTATAATTCATGTGATATTTGGGAAGACACAACTCAAATAAGATCCTATTTGAGTTTCCCAATAAAATCACATACTTGATTATGGTTTGTCTTCTGATATGATTATGATATGTTCATAGACTTTATATTCAAATCTTTTGGAAATGAGCATGCTTTGTTTACAGATTGTTATACATTGCATTTGAGATAGGAGAGTCGTTGACAGCCATTGTCACATATCTAGATGTTCGGTGTATCTCAGCTTAGGAGCAGCCCTGACTCCTATTGCCAGTCGTTGATACAGCTCAGATCGAAGTCTAGGAATAAGACGTACAGTCACCCCGAGTGGGAGGGTAGGTGACAGCCATTGACGTCTTATTCACACCGGGATCCCTAGAGTTATAGTTGAGTCGAGTCTAGACATGATTTGACTAGAACTGCATGCACTTAAGAATTGGTTTCATAGACTATGGACCCTATTGTTATTGCTTTCAGTCATGACAGCATGTTTCATGATTTAAATTGTTTATATGCATGTTTATCTGATTTGAGTTGCATGTTTAGTTAGATTAGATTTCATAGAGGATGAAATCTATTACTATAGTTCTTGGTTTTATTCATGACATAATGTTTCATGAATTACTATGTGTATATGCATGTCTACCATGTTTTATACTGGGATTTATTCTCACCGGAGTTATCCGGCTGTTGTCTTGTTTTGTATGTGTGCATGACAACAGGTGGGACTGGATCGGGGTCAAGAGGATGAGGAGAGAAGAAGAGTTAGCGTGGTGATTCCGGACTTACTGCAGATTTGGTTTATTACTTGAACTTAGTAACTGAACCTTAGACTTAGATTGTATAATATTGTACTTTTATACTGAAATGTATTTTATACTGAGATGTATATTATTTAGATTCCATTACCTTCCGCATTTACATTTTAAAAAGAAAAATTTTTAGACCCTGTTTATCAGAACTGATAAATAAATCCCAACGACGATTAAGAAGATGATTAGCATCCGGGTCCCCACACATAATTTACGAAAATGTATTATTTAAAATTATTCATGTTTATGGGATGCACGTTAAAATGTCTTTTTCAAGTTTCATGTTTCAGGCGATTATTCGAGGCGGGATTGAGGAAAAGACCCGGTGACGATTTTGGAAAATTAAAATGTGGTATTTTATTTTTAAGTTGATAATGAGGCGTTTTAAATAATTTATTAAGTTGTTAGTATTTTTAAAGCCTTAATTATGTATTGAGTGATTTAAGAGTTTAAAACTTTTAAAATTAGTGTGTAGATATTTTAATTGTAGAGTTTGATTAAAATAGTGTGTGTAAACTTTTTATTAGTATTTTAAATAGTTTATTTAGCTAGAGTTTCCCCTAATTAAAACACACACACACGTTACACACACTCACACACACTTACACGTTTTTACACACACTAAACACACACACTCACTTTACGTTTCAGATTTTATATCTTTGAGGAGAGAAAACTAGGGTTCTTCATTAGCATAGCAGCCGCCCACCCCCTCTTCAAATTCCAGCAAGGTTTTCGTGAATTTTATTGCAAGAAAAGCGTGCCACGTTCGTCCCGGATCAACCTCGCTTCCATCTCCGTCTCGGTGACGCCGTTTCGATAATGTTTATTATCAAAAGGCACGTATAATCTGTTCTTTCTGCATCGATCTTGTCATAATATGCGTCGTGTTATTTTATGCGTGAAAATCCATGTGTGACGTTCGTCGTTTGAGCGGGAAATAGTTTGAATGCGTTTGAAATACTTTTTAGATCTGAAATCTCGCAACTTACTGTTCTGATAAAAACTGCGATTTTTCTGTCGGGATTTTGAGAAAACTTTCAACTAGAAAATTGTAGAAAATTTCGATACCTTTGATTTGATATAAAATTCGAGATTTTTGGATGAAAATCGAGTGAGTTATGATATGTTTCGTGGGACTGCTCAAACTGCGACTTTTACGAAAATTGTGTTCTTGTAGTTTTTGTTGCAGGCTTCGTTGGAGATCGACGGGTGATCGTTGCTGTGTCTAGGTACGATTATTACGATGATAGGATGTCAATTGATGCGTCGCCTAGTGTCGATAGGCACTCACACGCACTACAAGTCGTAGGTAACGAATTGGTGTCAATTGCTATGTTTGAATTGGATGTGTCGTAGGAAAACATCGTTGCCTTGGGTGGTTGTACGTTTATGGTTTGATGTTAGAGCATGATAGGATGGGTCTGGGGTGTCGTTTCATAGTCCGTGCAACCGAGTCTAGAAAGTTGAGCAAAGCATGTACAGAATTTTCGTAGCTTCGTTTGTCCCGCAAGTACACGGACCCAAGCACGGACCCTGGCACGGGGTCCGTGTCTTTGTTTTTCTCTTGGTGCGCCATTACAGAGTCTACACGGACCTCCACCCGGACCCTGACACAGGGACCCCTACACGGATGTAGGTACGGGGTCCGTGTCCTTCATTTTTGGGGAAAAATAATTTAGTATGCTTTGAGGTTAGACGTCATGGGTTAGCACAATGATTTACAAAGTCGAGTCATGGGAATTGTAGAACGTCCTAAGGAATTGAATGAACTCGTAAGTGAGCGTGATTACCTACGTCTAAGTATGCAAGTTAAGCATGTCAATTCATGATCAGTATGTGCAGCAACGGCCCCGATCGAAGTCCAACGAATCCGTCAACGCCAAGTAAGTATGTATGACGTGCAAAGAAAATATTTGAAGTTTTTGAGGTATGCTAAATGTCTTGTGACCAAAAGTGAATGGGTTTGGAAGTCGGTGAACGTGGCCGAGGACCTCTCCACCCCGTTAAATTATGAACAGGTTTGAAGTTAGGATTGGAAAGCGTTAAATTATGAACGGGGACCAATCCGCCCGTTAAATTATGAACGGGTTAGATCGTGGTTGTGAAGCGTTAAATTATGAATGTGGATCAACTGGCCTGTTAAATTATGAACAGGGATCTCATGTATGTGGCAGTGGATACGTCCCTGTCAGCCCATTACTGTGGTGTGTCTGATCAGGCGTTTATTATGTATGGGTCACTTGCTTTGAAACATCCCCTACAAAAAAATGATGAAGTCATGTATGTTTTAGTATGCTCAAGTATGCAGTTATGAATATGAAAGTTTCACGTTATGGCACGTCTATATATATGTATGCAAGTTCAAGGTTATTATGCAAGCTCAAGTTTCAAGTTATGTAAGTTCTATTTTTAAGAAGCATGCGATTTTTATTACGTAGTACTTGTTATCCCAGTTTATAAGTGTTGAGTCTTTAGACTCACTAGACTTGATCGATGCAGGTGACTATGTTGATGAGGAGACGGGAGATGGCGACCAAGGGGCAGGCTTGGACTGAGCGGGAGGCTAGACCCGAGGACCACATACGCTATTTTAAGTTTTTAAGAAAATACATTTATACTCTGATTTTATGATTGGGTTGTGAGACTTTTTGAGACAGCTTCTCTTTTAGCAAATTTTAATTGTGATGGTGGATTTTAAAGATATTTTATGAATGATGAGTGACGACCGTGTGGATGTTTTTATTTAAGAAAATTTTTAATTTTTCTGCAAATTTGAAGTATGAAAATACGGTTCGTTACAGTTGGTATTAGAGCGGTGTTCTTGTAAAGGGTTACGCCTACCGCCAGTCGCAAGAAGCTCACGAAGTCACACCTCAAGTCTGTAAGTTTAAAGTTTTGCATTATGTTATGTAGTAAGCGTCAAGTTATGATTTCAGTATGTGCATGTTTTAAGTTTGATTTACGTGCATCATAAAATATTGATATATGTACATGCATGTTGGGTTTAAGTGTTGGGTAATTCATTGGAACAGCATGCCTCCTAGACGTGTGATCGACCATGAAACAAGGGAGGAGGACAGAGAGCCTCGAGTTGAAGAGAGGGCCAATCCTCCACCACCGCCACCTCCAGATATGAAGGCTCAGATGCTTGCTGGTATGACGCAGTTCTTCGCACAGTTTGCGGGGAACCAGGCAGCAGCAGGCGCAGGGGCGAGGCCCCAACCCGAGGCGGTATATGAGAGGTTTCGGAGGATGAGTCCGAAGGAGTTTTCGGGTACTACCGACCCGATGGTCGCTGAGGGATGGATCAAGTCCATCGAAGTAATTTTCGACTTTATGGAGCTGGCAGATGCTGATAGGGTCCGTTGTGCCATCTTCTTATTGACTGGAGACGCCAGGTTATGGTGGGAGAGCGCATCCGTGGCAGTCAATCTGCAAGTACTGCCATGGAATGGTCTCAAGGAAGTCTTTTACTCAGGGTACTTCACTGAGGAAGTACGAACCAGACTCACCAACGAGTTTATGACGCTGCGACAGGGAGACAGTAGCGTGGCCGAGTTTGTGAGGAAATTTGAGAGAGGGTGTCACTTCGTGCCCCTTATTGCGAATGATGTACAGGCAAAATTGAGACATTTCTTGAATGGTTTGCGGCCGATCTTGCGCCGCGACGTCCGAGTAGCTGGTCCCACTTCTTATGCAGTCGCCGTATCTAGGGCTTTGGCTGCGGAGCAAGACCAGCGAGATATTGAGGCTGACAGACAGGGCAAGAGGCCCTATCAGGCTCCACCGCAGCAGCATCAGAGGCCCCAATTTAAGAAGCAGTACCAGGGGCCGCCAACAAAGAAGCCTTATCATGGACCACCAAAGGGCAAGGGTCCAGTTCAGCAGCAAGGGGCGCCTCAGAAGCCCGTTGCCTTCCCCGTGTGTCCTAAATGCAACCGTCAGCACCCGGGGCAGTGCTTGTATAGATCAGGCAAGTGCTTCAAGTGTGGAGCCACGGATCACATGCTGAAGGAGTGCCCGCAGTGGAAGCAACCAACTCAAGGGAGAGTTTTTGCTATGCATGCTCAGGAGGCAAACCCAGACACTACACTACTGACCGGTAAACTTTCCTACCAAAGCTCAGTATTATTTTGCCTTGCATGTAGATTTTGGTTTGGGATTGTTAGTGTGCTAGTATTATTTTTCTTTAGTAACTTGTGATATTGGGTTCTTCTGTGCTTAAGGTTTATGTTAATAATTTTGGGATGTAAGTTAGTTTGTTGTGCTAACGTCTCTCAGGAAACATTTTTATTAAGATATTATCCACAACCGCATTGATAGACTCAGGAGCCACTCACTCCTTCATATCGGAAACGTTTGCTAATCATCTGGACCTCAAGTCCATTGGCCTAGACGTGAATTTTTCAGTAACAGTCCCATCAGGGGAAGAGCTGTTAGCTACCAGTGTGGTCAGAGATATCGACCTAGAACTGCATGGCCACCTAGTGTATGCAGATTTAATCCTATTGCCAATGCCAGAATTCGACATCATATTGGGAATGGACTGGCTGACTAAGAACAGAGTTCTTATCGACTTTCAGAAGAGATCAGTACTAGTCAGACCATTGGGTATGGAGCAGTTTCTTTTTGAGCCAGATAGATGGAGAAGCTTCTCTCGCATGATTTCGTGCATGCAGGCGAGGAGACTGATTTCCAAGGGCTGCCAGGCCTTCTTGGCGAGTATTATTTCAGCACCGGATGTGACTACTCCATCTTTAGCAGAAGTGCCAGTAGTCAGTGAATTCCCAGACGTCTTCCCAGACGATGTTTCAGGTCTTCCACCGGAGAGAGAGGTGGAGTTTGCCATTGATCTCATGCCAGGCACGGTGCCAATCTCTAAGGCACCGTATCGATTAGCTCCAGCGGAAATGTTAGAACTCAAGCAACAGATTCAGGAGCTCTTAGACAAAGAGTTTATCCGCCCGAGTTTCTCACCGTGGGGCGCACCAGTACTTTTTGTGAAAAAGAAAGACGGAAGCATGAGACTGTGCAACGATTACCGTGAGTTGAACAAGGTAACGATCAAGAATAAGTACCCGTTGCCTAGAATCGAAGACTTGTTTGATCAGTTGCAGGGAGCCACCATGTTCTCTAAGATAGATCTTCGATCAGGGTACCATCAACTGAAAGTGAAGGATGCAGATGTCCACAAAACAGCCTTCAGGACTAGATACGGATATTACGAGTTTTTGGTGATGCCGTTTGGACTGACTAATGCTCCAGCAATTTTCATGGATCTCATGAACCGAGTATTTCAGCCGTTCCTCGATCAATTCGTCATAGTATTCATAGACGATATTCTTATATACTCGAAGAGCCAGGAGGAGCACCGCCAGCACTTGAGGACAGTATTACAGGCTTTGCAGAGTCGCAAGCTATTTGCGAAATTCAGTAAGTGTGAATTTTGGTTAGAAAAAGTAGCATTTTTGGGGCATATATTATCTAGCAGTGGAATCGAGGTGGATCCAGCGAAAGTAGCGGCTGTCAAGGAATGGGTTGAGCCGAAGAATGCATCTGAAATCCGCAGCTTTTTGGGTTTAGCCGGTTACTACCGTAAGTTCATTAATGGATTTTCGTCCATAGCGGTGCCACTCACTTCACTCACCAAGAAAAATGCTAAGTTTGTGTGGAGTGAGGAATGCCAGAAGAGCTTCGACACCTTGAAGCAAGCTCTTATTTCAGCGCCAGTGTTAGCCATGCCAACAGGGCAAGGTGAGTTTGTACTTTATACCGATGCATCTAAGCTCGGATTAGGCGCAGTGTTGATGCAGCAGGGTCGGGTCATAGCTTATGCATCCAGGCAGTTGAAAGTGCATGAAAAGAACTACCCGACGCACGATCTGGAGTTAGCCGCCGTTGTCTTCGCACTGAAAATTTGGAGACACTACCTCTACGGCGAGAGATGTCAGATTTTCACCAACCACAAGAGTCTCAAATACTTCTTCACGCAGAAGGAGCTGAATATGAGACAGAGACGGTGGTTGGAACTTGTGAAAGATTACGACTGCGAAATTAGCTACCATCCTGGAAAGGCTAATGTTGTCGCAGACGCTTTGAGCAGGAAAGTGGCAGTCATCGCTCAATTGTCAGTGCAGTGACCGCTTCAGTCCGAGATTCAGAAGTTTGGCCTAGAGATTTATCGTGAGGGCAGAGCACCCAGGCTGTCTAATCTGGTAGTCAAATCTGATTTGCTAGACCGTATCCGGGCAGGACAGTCGTCAGATGAGCAATTACAGAAATGGAGACTGAAAGACGAAGCCAAGGGCAGTGTGCTGTACACAGTTTCAGACGGCATTGTGAGATACAGAGGTAGAATGTGGGTGCCTAGTGTTGGATCGATCAGACAGGATATATTGACAGAGGCACACGCATCTCCGTATTCCATCCACCCAGGAGGTACCAAGATGTACAAAGACCTACAATTATTGTATTGGTGGCCAGGGATGAAGAGAGACATCCGCCGATTTGTGTCAGAATGCCTCACTTGTCAGCAAGTGAAGGCAGAGCATCAGAGGCCAGCAGGATTGGTTAAGCCACTCCCCATTCCCGAGTGGAAATGGGAGAACATTACTATGGATTTTGTGGTCGGGTTGCCGAGGTCAGTCAGAGGATCGAATTCTATTTGGGTTATAGTAGACCGACTCACTAAGTCAGCGCATTTTCTACCAGTGAAGACGACTTTCTCCATGACGCAGTACACAGAGCTATATATCAGGGAGATAGTCCGTCTACATGGATTCCCAGTTTCAATTGTGTCCGACAGGGACCCGAGATTCACATCGTCCTTCTGGAAAAGTTTGCATGCAGCCATGGGGACGAAGTTGCTTTTCAGTACAGCTTTTCATCCGCAGACAGATGGCCAGTCTGAGCGAGTGATTCAGATTTTAGAGGATTTGCTGAGAGCCTGCATGATTGATTTCCAAGGAGCTTGGGAGTCTAGACTACCTCTAGTGGAGTTCACATACAACAACAGCTTCCAAGCATCCATCGGAATGGCTCCCTACGAGGCATTGTATGGGAGGAAGTGCAGATCACCAGTTCATTGGGATGAAGTTGGTGAGAGGACAGAACTTGGTCCAGAGATAGTTCAACAGACTGCAGACGTAGTGGTCAAGATTCGTGAGAGGATGAAGACTGCCCAAAGCCGTCAAAAGAGTTACGCCGATAAGAGGAGGAGAGACCTCGAATTTGCCGTTGGTGATCACGTATTCGTCAAAATAGCACCTATGAAAGGTGTTATGAGGTTCGGAAAAAGAGGCAAACTGAGTCCGAGGTTCATTGGGCCGTTTGAGATTCTTGACAGAGTTGGGACACTAGCCTATTGTGTAGCCCTTCCGCCGAATCTGGTCGGAGTACACAATGTGTTCCATGTCTCGATGCTAAGGAAATATTTGGCTAACCCTTCGCACATTCTGAGTTATGAGCCTTTGCAGCTTGCTCCAGATTTGTCTTATGAGGAAAGACCGACTCAAATCCTCGACCGACAGGAGCGCAGACTCCGGAACAAAGTGACTAAGCTAGTCAAAGTTCAGTGGCTGAATCAATCAGTGGAAGAAGCCACATGGGAGTCAGAAGCAGATATGAGACTTCGCTACCCGGAGTTGTTCGGTAAGATTTAATTTCAAGGACAAAATTTTTATAAGTGGGGGAGGAACTGTAATGCCCAAATTCAGTACACGTATAACCCATGCATTTATTTAATTATTAGATCATTTATATTTTTTTTAAATGAGTTTTAGCCATGCATAATTTATGAAAATGCATTATTTAAAATTATTCATGTTTATGGGATGCACGTTAAAATGTCTTTTTCAAGTTTCATGTTTCAGGCGATTATTCGAGGCGGGATTGAGGAAAAGACCCAGTGACGATTTTGGCAAATTAAAATGTGGTATTTTATTTTTAAGTTGAGAATGAGGCGTTTTAAATAATTTATTAATTAGTTAGTATTTTTAAAGCCTTAATTATGTATTAAGTGATTTAAGAGTTTAAAACTTTTAAAATTAGTGTGTAGATATTTTAATTGTAGAGTTTGATTAAAATAGTGTGTGTAAACTTTTTATTAGTATTTTAAATAGTTTATTTAGCTAGAGTTTCCCCTAATTAAAACACACACACACGTTACACACACTCACACACACTTACATGTTTTTACACACACTAAACACACACACACTCACTTTACGTTTCAGATTTTATATCTTTGAGGAGAGAAAACTAGGGTTCTTCATTAGCATAGCAGCCGCCCACCCCCTCTTCAAATTCCAGCAAGGTTTTCGTGAATTTTATTGCAAGAAAAGCGTGCCACGTTCGTCCCGGATCAACCTCGCTTCCATCTCCGCCTCGGTGACGCCGTTTCGGTAACGTTTATTATCAAAAGGCACGTATAATCTGTTCTTTCTGCATCGATCTTGTCATAGTATGCGTCGTGTTATTTTATGCGTGAAAATCCATGTGTGACGTTCGTCGTTTGAGCGGGAAATAGTTTGAATGCGTTTGAAATACTTTTTAGATCTGAAATCTCGCAACTTACTGTTCTGATAAAAACTGCGATTTTTTTGTCGGGATTTTGAGAAAACTTTCAACTAGAAAATTGTAGAACTTTTCGATACCTTCGATTTGATATAAAATTCGAGATTTTTGGATGAAAATCGAGTGAGTTATGATGTTTTTCGTGGGACTGCTCAAACTGCGACTTTTACGAAAATTGTGTTCTTGTAGTTTTTGTTGCAGGCTTCGTTGGATGTTGTACGTTTATGGTTTGATGTTAGAGCATGATAGGATGGGTCTCGGGGTGTCGTTTCATAGTCCGTGCAACCGAGTCTAGAAAGTTGAGCAAAGCATGTACAGAATTTTCGTAGCTTCGTTTGTCCCGCAAGTACACGGACCCAAGCACGGACCCTGGCACGGGGTCCGTGTCTTTGTTTTTCTCTTGGTGCGCCATTATAGAGTCTACACGGACCTCCACCCGGACCCTGACACGGGGTCCGTGCCTTTGCTTTCCTTCGGTGTCAATTTCCAGAGCCTACACGGACCCCTACACGTTTGTAGGTACGGGGTCCGTGTCCTTCATTTTTGGGGAAAAATAATTTAGTATGCTTTGAGGTTAGACGTCATGGGTTAGCACAATGATTTACAAATTCGAGTCATGGGAATTGTAGAACGTCCTAAGGAATTGAATGAACTCGTAAGTGAGCGTGATTACCTACGTCTAAGTATGCAAGTTAAGCATGTCAATTCATGATCACTATGTGCAGCAACGGCCCCGATCGAAGTCCAACGAATCCGTCAACGCCAAGTAAGTATGTATGACGTGCAAAGAAAATATTTGAAGTTTTTGAGGTATGCTAAATGTCTTGTGACCAAAAGTGAATGGGTTTGGAAGTCGGTGAACGTGGCCGAGGACCTCTCCACCCCGTTAAATTATGAACGGGTTTGAAGTTAGGATTGGAAAGCGTTAAATTATGAACGGGGACCAATCCGCCCGTTAAATTATGAACGGGTTAGATTGTGGTTGTGAAGCGTTAAATTATGAACGTGGATCAACTGGCCTGTTAAATTATGAACAGAGATCTCATGTATGTGGCAGTGGATACGTCCCTGTCAGCCCAATACTGTGGTGTGTCTGATCAGGCGTTTATTATGTATGGGTCACTTGCTTTGAAACATCCTCTACAAAAAAAATGATGAAGTCATGTATGTTTTAGTATGCTCAAGTATGCAGTTATGAATATGAAAGTTTCACGTTATGGCACGTCTATATATATGTATGCAAGTTCAAGGTTATTATGCAAGCTCAAGTTTCAAGTTATGTACGTTCTATTTTTAAGAAGCATGCGATTTTTATTACGTAGTACTTGTTATCCCAGTTTATACGTGTTGAGTCTTTAGACTCACTAGACTTGATCGATGCAGGTGACTATGTTGATGAGGAGACGGGAGGTGGCGACCAAGGGACAGGCTTGGACTGAGCGGGAGGCTAGACCCGAGGACCGCATACGCTATTTTAAGTTTTTAAGAAAATACATTTATACTCTGATTTTATGATTGGGTTGTGAGACTTTTTGAGACAGCTTCTCTTTTAGCAAATTTTAATTGTGATGGTAGATTTTAAAGATATTTTATGAATGATGAGTGACGACCGTGTGGATGTTTTTATTTAAGAAAATTTTTAATTTTTCCGCAAATTTTAAGTATGAAAATACGGTTCGTTACACACTATCCGCGGATATCGATCAACATGCAACCACGGTTGATGGAAGGCAAGGAAAATTAAACTCCTTTAATTTTTACTTTTTCGGTTTGATATAAATTTTGAATCTTATTCAAAATGAGGGATTTTAATTTTAAAATTGTCTCGTAATTTTAATTTAAAAATCGTGTGCCACAAGTTTGTATGTTTGCCGGATTCATGCAACTATATTATATAATAATATACATACATGCATACTACTATATATCATATATATCATAATATGACATTCAACAATTAATAAGGATGATCGATCGCCAACACTATTAGATCCATGTGAGTCATACATGGATCCAGGTATAAACCTAGGTGAATGCAGGGATGCAAATGCAACTATTACAAGAGCTTCCAATATTTTACATGTCTTCATCTTGATCATCGGGCCCACCATCTTCCAGTCTTGATCTCCCACTATTTCTAATAATTACATTTAAATAGCCATGGCACATAAGGGATACATCTCATGGGGTGGGAACGGGCCATAAACCAGGCTCACTTTAATAATATCAAATATTAAAAAACGAATAAAGCAGTAAAATATCCTAACATACACCTAACACATTGGTCAAGGCTCTCGATCATCCTTCATGCATTTAATATCAAATATTAACAACAATTTAATTAAACAATTTAATTAATTGATAAATCATATATCTAATAATTATATCACTAACCACCACAATTATTAAAGATTTAATAAATTAAATAAACCCCTTTATTTAATTTCCAATTAAATCAATAATAATTGATTTCTTGTAAAAACTCATTTTTCCCATAAATAATTAAAATCATATTCTAATTATTTATTTCACAAGAAAATTATTAATTTTCTAAAAATCAATTTTCCAAAATAAAAATTGAACCAATTTTACCCAAAAATTTGAAAAAGTAGAAAATCGCACCCTAGGCCCAAACAATACAAGCCCATTATTCAGCGCGCTTCCCGAGACGCTCCCCGGCCACCGCACGCCCGCTGCCCGAACGTTTCGGGCAGCGGCAGCGGCCCTGTGGGCGCAAAACACACTAGGCGCACCGACGCCGCGCGCAGGCGTCGCATGCGCTAGCGCGGTGCGCACAGGCGTCCGACGCCTGCGCTAGCGCTGTGCGTGAAGGCGTCCGGCACTTGCGCTAGCGCGGTGCGCGCAGGCGTCCGACGCCTACGCGCACGGACTGCCTGGAACAGTTTCGGGCAGATTTAATTTAAATTTTTTTTTTTGTTTCGAAAATCTGAAAAAAAATAAATAAATTTCTGTGGTGCTAAATTTTCTGAAAAATTTTCTTGTGTGGTTAGAAATAAATTATTCAACATAAAACCATACGATTTAGAAAAACCTGGCTCTGATACCACTGTTAGATCCCGGTTTTCTACACGCGCAAACGCAGCGGAAGATTTAAAAATATTTATTTGACAATCAAAATATGTTTGGACGCTCGTATAATTTAAACATAAACATACATAGGGAGTTTAAAATCGTTATACCTCTGGTGAATTAATCAATGGACACCAACCGATCCGGTATAACAGATCTGGCTCTTGATGAATCTCTACGAACTTTCTTCAAGAGACTCTTTTCGTTTCGTCTAATCAGGTCCACGACTGAATTGTTTGATCCTCTTCCAAATTACACTAGAAATATTGGAAGGGATTTTGCGTAGGAGAGAAAATTAAGAGAGACGGCTCAAAATTTTCCTTCAAAAAGGGGAGTGGCCGTTTTTTTTTCTTTGAAAGTGAAAGTCTCGAAGACCTTGTGTTGTGGTAGGCTAGGTTTTTAATTAACATGTGTTATTTATAATTAAATAATAGCCTAATGACATAATTAACATTAATGGGCTTGATTTAATTAATTGGGCTAGTCCAACTAGTAATTAATTTAATCATGGCCCATTAAAACTTTAATTATTTGTTATGTTGGACTTGTACTCCTACAAGCCCATTAAACATATTACCCGCCATATTTAATTTATTAATCAATCAACTCAACTTTTGAGCTTAATAAATTAAATACATTATAAATTCAACATTTGAATTTATTATTTAAATTATAAATTCAACTCCTTGAATTTTTATCACCTCCAAAATTTAATATTTAATAAACCCAACATTTGAGTTTAATAAATTAAATTCTCAAATTTATAAATTCAACTCCTTGAATTTATTCTCTCAAAATTGAATTATCATAAATTCAACTCCTTGAATTTACTATATAATATAAATTCAACTTCTTGAATTTATTCTCTCAACGGGAACAAATGATCCAGTACTTGTGTGACCCTCAATGGTTCAGGGATACAGCTAGCTGTGGGTTCACAACTCTTTGTGATTCAAAATAATATTTATTCTTATTCGGGCTTACCCCAGTTAGCCCCATTCTTTTCATCAACACCTTGATTAAGAATGTCAGAACTCATTTCTGATTGCACCCATCGGATCATGATAAGAGCGTCTAGTAGCATCGCCCCATGATCCCCTAGGTATCACTGATAGTGCCTGCAAGAACCAGTCGATTATGATTAGCGTACAGTACGGTCCCTTCATCTCATATATCCCGATCGAATCTGCAACCATTGGTTCATCGAGGGTTGCATATTAATTCGATAACTATGTGATAACTATAACAGTGGCATCGCGTGTACTATTTGAGAACTCCTTCTCTAACGTACATCTCATACTCTGGCCAGAGATTCCACGCACTATTATTACATCAGATCACATAGGATATCCACACCCGTAGGTGAGCGGTGAATCCCCGACTACAATGCACTGGCTCCTATATATGTCGCAACTGTACCCAACATCGCCACCTGATGACTCTCCTGGAGCCGGTAAACGAGTCAAAGCACAGCCCTTGTATATAGAGCCTCAGTGTTGTCCCGGGTCGTAAGGACTAATGGTGTACAATCATAACCACGGACTTATCCTCTCGATTAATGATAACCACTTGGAAAGTCCGAGTGAGGGTTGTTCGGTATAACCATCATATGACTACCCATCTGCATGTTTGGACATCTCCATGCCCTTACCAAGAAACGCAGTACACAATATCACAGATGCTAATCTCGAGCTCAAGCGGCCTTTATCCCTATTTTAGGCGGCTGAATCGACTAGGAACGAATTTAGAATATGCAGTGTTTACAAATGAGTTTCAACATCGAATTACGATTCATTTGTATTAAAGCATAATCAAAGACTTTATCTATGTTGTTTGTATGGGTATACAGATAAAGTATAACAAGACCATAAAAAGTTAAATTATATTAAAACAAAGATTGTTTATTTCACTTGAGTCAATCAATTCTCTAGCCAACCGTTGGCTTGCAGGGCATCTACTCTAACAGAAAATTCATCTCGAAATTAAGTTATCATCAACTAAGTTACGGAATCCAATTTTCTATTCCATATCACAAAGAAACACAAATATTCTCTAAACACAGACGTATTAGATAATGGAAACAGTGCAGAACAATGGTGTAAACTCAAAAGATATTATAATATGCCCATTGAATCAATAACTTGGTTAAAGAATTTTCTCGGTTTTTTTGTTATTGGTCACTGTAAGAATTATTATTTGACAGATGTGAGTTAATATGAAAACAGTGGTGCTAGATTGTGCATTTGTGTTTTATCAGAATTAACTGTTGTGCCGAATGTTACAACATTTGGGACAACATGCAGCGGAATATTAAAGTTTGTAACACAAATCGATTTTAAAAAAATAGGATTGACAAAATTAAATATGCACAAGTATAAATATGTATGCTATGCTTCAGGGTAAAATTTAATCATTAGAAAACTGAAACGCTTACAAAAACCTATCACTAGTGATCTTCACAAAAATCAAATTCTTCAACACTTTGAGAAAATAAATGTTTTCTAAAAATCGAACAACCAGAATATAACTTATTCAAGAAAGCAAAAACTCAATGCCAAAAATTTGGAGCAACGAAACCCAATCCTCAGCCAACACTTGCATGCGTGTTGTCTGAAGTGTCTCCAACAATCACGGCAGCATGTGCAACGACACTCTTCACAACAGCAGCAACGTTGATAATTTTTTTTCTCTAAAATTCCACGATGAGCGAAAATGTGTGTATAATTGAACGAGAAGAAGAACTCCATCAATGCCTTTCTTTCTCTTATTTATGGACTTCGTCTCACCTAGAGTTTATCTCAACAAGGTAACTTATTCAACAAGAAAAGTCAAATATTGATACTATATCAAGATAATATTTGTATAATTATATCATCATCATCAAGAAAGACAAAATCTTATAAAATATTATACATAATCAAATCAATAAGAAAAAGATAATATTATAGAAATTATTTAATTTAAGAAATTATATTAATTAAATTAAGAGATAATATTTGCCTTCGCTCACATGGTTTCTTCTTTTCCGCAACTCTGAATGATAGACATAATACTTTTTTTAAAGGAAGAAGTGACTAAACTAACCTACTTGCAGGAGTCACTGGAAAATCAATTAACATTATGAAATCACAATTAACAAAACGCAAAAATAATAAACTACCCTCAAAGTTAAATATGCATTTTAGGCTGACACATATCTATCATGATGAGCATCAGAACTTGAATTTGAACCTCGATTCGAAACGAACTCGATAAAAATATTAAAATTTTCGAGTTTGGGATGTGACTCGTGCTTGAATACACTTATTTCAGCTCAGATTCCAGAATCTTCCATGTTTGCTTAAATTTTTTTGAACCAATCAGACACCATCCATGCAACACAACTCTTCAGCTGGAACGACCGATTTTTTTGTACTCATTGTTTCATTGGTTAAAATTTTTCAACATCAGTAAGAGTTAGTTTCGTCACTCTGTTTTCTATTTTAATTTCTTAAAAAGATTGTTAGTTCTGTTACCGATGGCAATAAGTGATTTTAAATTGATTCGGTTTATTTCAATTTTCGAGGAAAAAAATTAGTTGGTTAGTTAGATTACTATATTTATTAAATTACACTTTAAAAATTTTGGTGGCTGTGGGGTTCGAACCCACGCGCACTTATGTGCAGAAGATCTTAAGTCTTCCCCCTTAACCACTCGGGCAAACCACCTCCGTTCCGCTTGAGATCCAATATATCGTAAATAATATATATTATTTAACGTACCACCCACTCCGTCTTCAACTTGAGTTTTTTTATGTTATCGCATATTTTTTATATAAAGAATTCTATACTTTATTGATTATATAATTAACTTAAATTTGGATGGCATGGCGATAATTTTTGAATTACCTTTTTATGTGGATAAAACAAAGCAATCAAATTTAGGTTGATTAAAAATTAGGAGATATATTCATAGTTTTATAATGGTCCTACCGAGAGAAATTAAAATTGTGTAGACACTTCATTTGGAAGCTAAATCTAATCACAAACCTCAAGTGACGAGTATACTGAAATTATAACTTATGAAATGAAAGAGATGCAATATTATTTAACAATGACAATATACACACATGCTTTCAATTTGCAAAACAAAGAAAATTCAATAAAGCATCTAATATCCTTCCTCAAAATCCTCTAAACAAGTTTGTGTTGGATCCAGGTTTTTCTACACGCCCAAACGCAGCGGAAGTTTTAAAATTTTTATTTATTTTGACAATCAAAATATATTTTGCTTTGAGCGCTCGTATGGTTTAACAATAAACATTCATAGGATGTTAAAGATTATACTTTTGGTGAATAAATCACGTGGCTCCAACTACACCGTTTTAGCGGACGTAGCGCTTGATGAATCCCTACGAAATTTCTTCGATTCTTCTAATTAGGTCCACGACTAGAAGATTTGTTCCTCTTCCAAATAGCACTAGAATATTTGGAAGAAGTTTTACGTTGATATCTAAAATTTTGAGAGAGGATTCAAAATTCTTTTCTTTGGAAAGTGGCAAAAATTTGGAGAATTTTTGTACAACTCTCGTGAGTTACAATGGTCTCAAGTGGAGGCTAGGTTATTTTTTTTTATTCCCTTAAAAAAAACTTAACCTAAATTCCATAATTAATATTAACGGGCTTGATTAATTAATTGGGCTAGTCCAACTAGTTTAATGAATTAATCAAAGTCCATTAATAACTTTAATTATTTAATATGTTGGACTTGTACTCCTACAAGCCCATTAAACATACTCCCAATATATTTAATTTAATTTTTAATAAACTCAACTTTTGAGCATAATAAATTAAATTGAATATAAATTCAACATTTGAATTTATTGTTTAAATTATAAATTCAACTCCTTGAATTTATCACCTCCAAAATTTAATATTTATAAACCCAACTTTTGAGTTTTATAAATTAAATTATCAAGTTTTATAAATTCAACTCTTTGAATTTATTATCTCCAAATTTCATAAATTCAACACTTTGAATTTACTATCTCATAAATTCAACTCCTTGAATTTATTTTCTCAAAATTTATTTATCATAAATTCAACTCCTTGAATTTACTATATCATAATATAAATTCAACTCCTTGAATTTATTCTCTCAACGGGAACAAACAATCCAGTACTTGTGTGACCCTCAATGGTTCAGGGATACAGCTAGCCGTGGGTTCACAACTCTTTGTGATTTAGGACATAATCTTTTATTCGGGCTTACCCTAGTTAGCCCCATTCTTCTCATCAACACCTTGATTAAGAATGTCAGAACTCATTTCTGATTGCACCCAATAGATCATGGTAAGAGCGTCTAGTAGTATCGCCCCATGATCCCCTAGGTATCACTGATAGTGCCTGCAAGAACCAGTCGATTATGATTAACGTACAATACGGTCCCTTCATCTCATATATCACGATCGAATCTGCAACCATTGGTTCATCGAGGGTTGCATAATAATTCGATAACTATGTGATAACTTTAATAGTGGCATCGCGTGTACTATTTGAGAACTCCTTCTCTAACGTACATCTCATACTCTGGCCAAAGATTCCATGCACTATTATTACATCAGATCACATAGGATATCCACACCCGTAGGTGAGAGGTGAATCCCCGACTACAATGCACTGGCTCCTATATGTGTCGCAACTGTACCCAACCTCGCCACCTGATGACTCTCCTGGAGCCGGTAAACGAGTCAAAACACAGCCCTAGCATATAGAGCCTCAGTGTTGTCCCGGGTCGTAAGGACTAATGGTGTACAATCATAACCACAGACTTTTCCTCTCGATGAATGAAAACCACTTGGAAAGTCCGAGGGAGGGTTGTTCGGTATAATCATCGTATGACTACCCATCTGTATGTTTGGACATCTCTAGGCCCTTACCAAGAAACACAGTACACAATATCACAGATGCTAGTCTCGAGCTCAAGCGACCTTTATCCATGTTTTAGGCGGCTGAATCGACTAAGAACGAATTTAGAATATGCAGTGTTTAAAATGAGTTTCAACATCGAATTACGATTCATTTGTATTAAAGCATAATCAAGGACTTTATCTATGCTGCTTGCATGGGTATACAGATAACGTATAACGAAACCATTAAAAAGTAAATTATATTAAAATAAAGATTGTTTATTTCACTTGAGTCAATAAATTCCCTAGCCAACCGTTGGCTTGCAGGGTATCTACTCTTACAATCTCCCACTTGCCCTAGAGCCAACTACCCTTAATCCCATTGATTCGCGATGCTTTTCAAACAATGGTCCTGGCAAGGGCTTTGTAAATGGATCAGCAACATTATCTGCAGAGGGGACTCTTTCGACTGATATGTCTCCTCTTTCCACAATCTCTTGTATGATGTGGAACTTCCTCAGTACATGTTTGGATCACTGATGAGACCTTGGTTCCTTTGCTTGCGCAATGGCACCAGTGTTGTTCCAGTACAACGGGACTGGATCAACTCCATTAGGAATAATACCCAACTCTTGGACAAAATTCTTCATCCAAACTATCTCTTTGGCTGCATCAGATGCAACAATGTATTCAGCTTCAGTGGTGGAATCCGCAACGGTGTCTTGCTTGGAACCTTTCCAAGAGACAACAACACCATTTAGCATGAATACAAACCAGAGGTCGATTTCGAATCATCTATATCACATTGGAAGCTAGAATCCGTGTAGTATTCCAATTTCAATTCTCTACCCATAGACCATGAGCAAATTCTTAGTCCTTCTCAAGCACTTAAGAATATCTTTCACGGCCTTCCAATGCATTGGACCAGGGTTCGCCTGATATCTGCTTGTAACACTCAAAGCGTAAGCAACATCAAGACGTGTCGATATCATACCATACATGATACTACCAATAGCTGACGCATATGGAATACGTGTCATCATCTCTATCTCTTCATCAGTTTTGGGACACATAACTATAGATAGAGTAATACCATTACACATTGGTAAGTATCTTCTCTTGGAATCTTCCATAGAGACTCGTTTCAAAATGGTATCGATATAAGTGACTTGGGTGAGTCCCAGCATCCTCTTTGATCTATCTCTATAGATTTGTATTCCCAATACATAGGATGCTTCACCCACGTCTTTCATAGAGAATTTATTGGCTAACCATACTTTAGTTGATTGCAATAATCCCACATCATTCCCAATGAGTAGGATATCATCAACATAAAGTACTAGGAATGTCACTACACTCCCACTAACCTTCTTGTACAGGCACGGTTCCTTTGGATTCTTAGCAAAACCAAACTCTTTGATAGTGCTATCAAATATGAGGTTCCAACTCCTTGACTCCTGCTTGAGACCATATATTGATCTATGAAGTTTGCATACCTTATGCTAACTTCCTACTGATGTGTATCCCTCAGGTGGAGACATGTAAATTTACTTTTTGATGTCTCCATTGAGAAATGCAGTCTTTACATCTATTTGCCATATCTCATAGTCATACCATGATGCTATGGCTAGTAGTATTATAATGGACTTAAACATAGCAACTGGTGAAAATGTTTCCTCATAGTCAACTCCTTGCCTTTGAGTATAATATTTTGCAACCAGCCTTGCTTTGAAGGTCACTACCTTCCCATTCGCCCCAAGTTTTCTTTTGTAGATCCATTTGCAACCTATAGGAACGATTCCCTCATGTTGATCCACCAATGTCTAGACTCGGTTTGAATATATAGAGTCCATTTCTGACTGCATGGCTTCAAGCCATTTGGTTGAATCAGTATCAGATATTGCTTCCTTAAAGTTCATTGGATCATATCCAACAAAAGACTCATCATGGTCTTGTTCATTAAGAAGCGTATATCTAGCAGGTGGTCTAATAACCCTATCAGACCTTCTAAGAGCTTGTACTTCAACTACTGGTTGTTGGAGATTAGGTTCAACTACTATAGTTGAGCGAGTATCTTGAATTTCTACAAGTTCTATCATCTTGCCTTTTTCTATCTAATAGAAATTCTCTTTCATAAAGGTGGCATTTCTTGAAAACAAACACTTTTGCTTCATTGGGATGATAGAAATAATATCCAACAGAATTCTTTGGATATACTACAAAGTAGCACAAAGTGGATCTACTATCCAATTTGTTTCTCACTTTCTGCTTTACGTAAGCAAGACATCTCCATATTCTCAAGTAAGAATACTTGGGAGGTTTCCCCATCCATATCTCATATGGTGTTTTATCCACTGCTTTTTTAGTATGGACATTATTCAACAACATTGCCGCACTTTCAAGCGCAAAGCCCCAAAACGATGTAGGCAATTCAGTGAATCTCATCATTGATCGAACCATGTCCAACAAGGTTTGCTTACAATGTTCAGAAACATCATTCAATTGTGGTGTTGCTGGTGGAGTCACTGTGAGAGAATCTCATTCTCTTTTAGATAACCCAAAAATTCAGCACTTAAGTATTCTCCACCTCGATCAGATCGAAGTGCCTTAATACTTCTTTCTTGCTGATTTTCTACTTCAGATCTGAATTCTTTGAACTTTTCAAATGCTTCAGATTTGTGTTTTATCAAATAAACACACCCATACCTCGAATGGTCATCAGTAAAGATAATGAAGTAGGATTGCCCATATCCTGTGCTAACACTTACCGGGCCACAAATGTCTGTGTGGATCAAATCCAATAGACCATGCGCACGTTCCACGTTTCCATCGAATGGAGTCTTGGTCGTTTTTCTTTTCAGACAGGACTCACGGGTAAGTATAGAATTTATGTCTGACAAGTCAAACATGCATTCTCCCACTAGCTTGTGCATCCTTCTTTGAGAAATGTGACATAGTCTAGCGTGCCATATTTGTGCGGGATTTGGATCATCTAACTTTCTTTTGTTTGTTGTTGAAATCCTGTTTACTTGGACATTCATTCATCATTTCCAGAACATTTCTGGCTCATATAACTTCTTATGTCCGGACTTCTTACAGTGAAATATGTTCTGACTTATCGGGCTTTGTAGGCCTTTTAAGTGTCTTTCGAAGTTTGCCTCTTATTGGGTTTTTTCTTGTGAGGGGCAGAACATTTCTTTCCCTTACATTGCGGGCCACTTTTGTTCCTGACAACAAGCCCAACTAGGAAACAACATTTTCCTATTTTATGATGACTTCATAAGTCATAAGCATGTTGAATAGCTCTTCAAGGCTATCATCAATTTTATTCAAATTGAAGTTCAACATAAACCCGTCAAATGAGAAAGAGAATGACAACAAATTGATTGTCATGAAGTAACTTGTTAGGAATCACCTATTCCAGGCCCACCACTTTCTCATTAAACCCAATCATATATACACCACGCTCATGGACCAAAGCCACATCTTGCATTCGTGTAGTCACGAGCTTTTAAAAGTGGTGTGCATCACTGTACGAGTTTCATGCACTATGCAACTCTTGCATGTGTATTCGAATGTCAGTAGCATTCAACATTTTCTCAAACTGTCCCTACAGTTCATTTGACATAGAAGCGAGCACATCACACTTTAGCTTGCACAATATGGTCCCACCATCTTGCATGCATTGTCAGTTCAACAAGACTGACATTAGTGTGTATGTCATTTTCTCCGAATTCAGAACAATTTTCCCAACCAGTCTTGAAAATTAGATTCGGTTAGCTTGTTAATAACAAAATTGGATTATGTGACGAAATTGAAAAATATACTGATATGGAAACAGAATAATTGTTGCTGATTATTTTAAAATAATTTTAAGATATAAAATATGGATTTTTATTTTATAAATTCCCTCCCACTATTTTGACATTTCCATCACCCTCTGATGAAAAAGGGAAATCGTATTTCCTTAGTAGGCACGTAGAGTCCAATTAGTCAATTATAATCCCGAATAATATCAGTCAATTATAATTTCTAAAAGGTAGAGTCCAATTGCATCCCTATGCAACCTCCGCGTGTTTTGCCTCACGTTTAATAAGGACCCAATAATATGACGTCGTTTATTTTCGCGTGTCAAACCAACCCATCAATATTGAATTGTAGTAGACGGTCGACAAGAGTTCCCCCAATAATATGAGCCGAAGTCATGGGAGTTCCACTCAATTCACATCATATGTCCGGTCGAAGTCACAGCTTTCCGGCGTACAGGCCTCGCCAATAATATGAACCAGACACTGCCCGCGGGTAGCGATCAACATGCAACCACTGTTGATGGAAGGCAAGGAAAAATTAAACTCTTTTAATTTTTACTTTTTCGGTTTGATATAAATTTTGAATCTTATTCAAAATGAGGGATTTTAATTTTAAAATTGTCTCATCATTTTAATTTAAAAATCGCGTGCCACGAGTTTGTATGTTTGCCGGATTCATGCAACTATATTATATAATAATATACATACATGCATACTACTATATATCGCATATATATCATAATATGACATTCAACAATAAATAAGGATGATCAATCGCCAACACTATTAGATCCATGTGAGCCAGACATGGATCCTGGTCCAAAACCTAGGTGAATGCAGGGATGCAAATGCAACAATTACAAGAGCTTCCAATATTTTACATGTCTTCATCTTGATCATCGGACCCACCATCTTCCAGTCTTGATCTCCCACAATTTCTAATAATTAAATTTAAATAGCCATGGCACATAAGGGATACATCTCATGGGGTGGGAACAAGCCATAAACCAGGACCACTTTAATAATATCAAATATTAATAAAAAACCGAATAAAACAGTAAAATATCCTAACATACACCTAACACATTGGTCAAGGCTCTCGATCATCTTTCAGGCATTTAATATCAAATATTAACATCAATTTAATTAAACAATTTAATTAATTGATGAAACATATATCTAATAATTTTATCACTAACCAATACAATTATTAAAGGATTTAATAAATTAAACAAACTGCTTTATTTAATTTCCAATTAAATCAATAATAATTGATTTCTTGTAAAAACTCGTTTTTACCATAAATAATTACAATCATATTCTAATTATTTATTTCACAAGAAAATTATTAATTTTCTAAAAATCAATTTTTCAAAATAAAAATTGAACCAATTTCAAAAATGTCAATTTTACCCAAAAATTTTAAAATTCAGAAAATTGCACCCTAGGTCCAAACAATTCAGGCCCAACATCCAGCACGGTTCCCGAGACGATCCCGGGCAGCCGCCCTCGCTGCCCGCCCGCTGCCCGAACGTTTCGGGCAGGGGCGGCACGCGCACAAGCGCGCGCGGCAGTGCGGACGTTCCGCACGCCGCGCTGGCGGCACACCGCGTGCGGACGCTCCGCACGCCGCGCCGCCCGGCTCACGCAATCTGCAGGTGCGCGCTGCGCGTCTCTGCGCGCAAGCCGCGCGCATGCTGCGCGCTGGCCGTGCGCGCACGATGCGCGCCCCCGTGCGCGACCCTGCGCGCACGGGCTGCCCGGAACAGTTCCGGGCAGAAACGAAAATATTTTTTTTGTTTTCTGGAAAAAAATAAAATTTTCTTGGTGCCAAATTTTCTGAAAAATTTTCTTGTGTGGTTATAAATAAATTATTCTATATGATTTAAAATCATACGATATAGAGAACCTGGCTCTGATACCACTGTTGGATCCCGGTTTTCTACACGCCCAAACGCAGCGGAAGTTTTAAAATTTTTATTTATTTTGACAATCAAAATATATTTTGCTTTGAGCGCTCGTATGGTTTTAACAATAAACATTCATAGGATGTTAAAGATTATATCTTTGGTGAATAAATCACGTGGCTCCAACTACACCGGTATTAGCGAACGTAGCTCTTGATGAATCCCTACGAACTTTCTTCGATTCTTCTAATTAGGTCCACGACTAGAAGATTTGTTCCTCTTCCAAATAGCACTAGAATATTTGGAAGAAGTTTTACGTTGATATCTAAAATTTTGAGAGAGGACTCAAAATTCTTTTCTTAGGAAAGTGGCAAAAATTTGGAGAATTTTTGTACAACTCTCGTGAGTTACAATGGTCTCAAGTCGAGGCTAGGTTATTTTTTTTTATTCCACTAAAAAAAACTTAACCTAAATTCCATAATTAACATTAATGGGCTTGATTAATTAATTGGGCTAGTCCAACTAGTTTAATTAATTAATCAAAGTCCATTAATAACTTTAATTATTTAATATGTTGGACTTGTACTCCTACAAGCTCATTAAACATACTCCCAATATATTTAATTTAATTTTTAATAAACTCAACTTTTGAGCTTAATAAATTAAATTGAATATAAATTCAACATTTGAATTTATTGTTTAAATTATAAATTCAACTCTTTGAATTTATCACTTCTAAAATTTAATATTTATAAACCCAACTTTTGAGTTTTTATAAATTAAATTATCAAGTTTTATAAATTCAACTCTTTGAATTTATTATCTCCAAATTTCATAAATTCAACTTCTTGAATTTACTATCTCATAAATTCAACTCCTTGAATTTATTTTCTCAAAATTTATTTATCATAAATTCAACTCCTTGAATTTACTATATCATAATATAAATTCAACTCCTTGAATTTATTCTCTCAACGGGAACAAACAATCCAGTACTTGTGTGACCCTCAATGGTTCAGGGATACAGCTAGCCGTGGGTTCACAACTCTTTGTGATTCAGGACATAATCCTTTATTCGGGCTTACCCTAGTTAGCCCCATTCTTTTCATCAACACCTTGATTAAGAATGTTAGAACTCATTTCTGATTGCACCCATCGGATCATGGTAAGAGCGTCTAGTAGCATCGCCTCATGATCCCCTAGGTATCACTGATAGTGCCTGCAAAAACCAGTCGATTATGATTAACGTACAGTACGGTCCCTTCATCTCATATATCCCGATCGAATCTGCAACCATTGGTTCATCGAGGGTTTCATAATAATTCGATAACTATGTGATAACTTTAATAGTGGCATCGCGTGTACTATTTGAGAACTCCTTCTCTAACGTACATCTCATACTCTGGCCAGAGATTCCATGCACTGTTATTACATCAGATCACATAGGATATCCACACCCGTAGGTGAGCGGTGAATCCCCGACTACAATGCACTGGCTCCTATATGTGTCGCAACTGTACCCAACCTCGCCACCTGATGACTCTCCTGGAGTCGGTAAACGAGTCAAAGCACAGCCCTAGCATATAGAGCCTCAATGTTGTCTCGGGTCATAAGGACTAATGGTGTACAATCATAACCACAGACTTTTCCTCTCGATGAATGAAAACCACTTGGAAAGTCCGAGGGAGGGTTGTTCGGTATAATCATCGTATGACTACCCATCTGTATGTTTGGACATCTCTATGCCCTTACCAAGAAACGCAGTACACAACATCACAGATGCTAGTCTCGAGCTCAAGCGACCTTTATCCATGTTTTAGGCGGCTGAATCGACTAGGAACGAATTTAGAATATGCAGTGTTTACAAATGAGTTTCAACATCGAATTACGATTCATTTGTATTAAAGCATAATCAAGGACTTTATCTATGCTGCTTGCATGGGTATACAGATAAAGTATAACGAAACCATTAAAAAGTAAATTATATTAAAATAAAGATTGTTTATTTCACTTGAGTCAATAAATTCTCTAGCCAACCGTTGGCTTGCAGGGCATCTACTCTTACAGTTTGAACTCCAAGTCAGGTGATCAACCTAAAAGAAAGGGGTCAGAGCTATCATTGGCTTGTTGGGAGATCGTATTCTCTTACCAAAGACGCAGCGTTAGTTTAAATTTTTTTTTGCTTGAGCGTCGTGTGTTTAAAACCATTCATAAGGTGTTTAGAATTATAATTTTGTGTTCTCAATGCTGGACTCCAAACTATTCCGGTGTTTAAGTGGATATAGCCTTTTTTATAATTTCCTACGAACAGATCTTCTCCTTTAATCGCCTAATTAGGTCCACGATCGAAGACTGATTTCATCGTTTGGTTTGCACCAGAAAATCCAAACGATTTGTGTGTTGAGACCGTAGTCTCCGAAATTCCAAAATCCGGAGATGGTGCAACAACGGCAACGTGGCGGTGGAAGAACAAGGAAGGCTGAAAATATTTCTTCACCAAGTCAAGATGGCCGAGAGTTTTTCTTCCAAAGTGGGAAGGTTTTTGTAAATTTTATGCTTATTGATTCTTAATCAATAATTAACCAATACTTAATGATTCTTAATCATTAATTAAGCAAATCCAATTTGCTTTTTTGGCAAAAATTTATTCCCCAAATTAATGAAGTGGCCGTGACTTCACTTGAGAATTGGAGAGAATTTCCTTTTGATTTGTGTGCAACATTTTTTATCACCAATTAATGAGCCCTAATGGTATTTAAATTCCCACATAATTAAGATATATTGTATTTATTAACTATTAATAATACATTATATAATAATATCATATACACATTTTTTATATCACTATATAAAATATATACATGTATATGTATATTAAATTAAATAGCCATTATTTAATTTATTAACTAACTCCTTGGTTAATTTAATTCTAGACTCTTCTATAATATTCATGGGAATTTGTGCACATTAGTAGCCACCACTACTAGCACAATCATTTAATTAGTAAATTCCAAATTCACAAAAAAAAAATGATTCTGAACTCATTATAACCCCAAACGACGATCCGAGAGCACTGATGTACCAAGCATACAAATCTTCTTCATAAAATAAAAATCGAAACTTTCGAAAACAAAAATTTCATTTACCAAATTTTGAACTTACCATATATATTGCAGTTCTCATATTTGACAGCTGTCAGTTTTAGTGAACTCCTTCACAAAACAGGTAGTTCCACTCTCCTTCTTTATTTAGCAATCATGCTAACTTCCATTTCTTCCATCCTATGGAATCAGCTCATAAACTCTTTTATAAGCTTCTTGTTTGATCTCTATCAAACTATAGTCGCCAAATTCCAACTCCTTGAAATTTGACTATCTCAACAGGAACACAGAATCTGATACTTTTGTGACTTTCCTCAATGGTAAAAGGATACAGCTATCCATGAGTTCACATCTTCATGTGATTCAGAATAACATTTATTCTTATTTGGGCTTACCCTAGTTAGCCCCATTATTTTCATCAACACCTTGATCAAGAATGTCATAACTCATTTCTGATTTCACCCATCGGATCATGGTAAGAGCGACTAGCAGCATCCTCCCATGATCCCCTATGTATCACTGATAGTGCCTGCAAGAACCTTTAGTCATGATTAGCGTACAGTACGGTCCCTTCAACACATATCCCGATCGAATCTACAACCATTGGTATATCGAGAGTTGTATATGAATTCGATAACGATGCGATTTATCTTTGAGTACTAATAGTGGCATGACATGTGCAACTAGGAAAACACCTTTCCCTAAAGCATATTTCTTGCTCTGGCCAGAGTCTCCTTGCACTATTAACTCATTAGATCACATAGGATATCTTCACCCGTAGGCGAACGGTGAATCCCCGACTACAATGTATTTGCTCCTACGTATTTCGAAACTGCACCCAACCTCCCAACCTGATGACCCTCGATGGAGTCGGTAAACGGATCAAAATACATGCATGTACGTATAGCCCCTTTATCTCGGGTCAAAGGACTAATGGTATACAGCCATAACTGCAGATTATTCTTCTTGATAAGTGGGAACCACTTGGATAGTCCGAGGGTGGGTTGTTCAGTGCATCATCATATGATCATCCATCTTTGTGAATGGACATCTCTATGCCCTTGCCAATGAAACATGACGTTTACATCACATATGCTAGTCTCAAACTAGAGTGACCTTTATCCTTGTTTTAGGCGGCTAATTTGACTAGGAACCTGTTTAGAATATACGATACACTTCTTAATGAGTTTCATGATCTTACATTGCGACGCAGACCTCATGGTACCTATTGTATATTCAAGGACTTTATCTATGCAGCTTGCATGAGTATACAGATAAAGTATAATGCCATAATCAAATAAAATAATAAAATATTATTAAAATAAAGACTGTTTTACATTAGAGTCAATAAATTCCGAGCCACATGTTGGCTTGCCGGGCACCTACTCTAACATGGATTCCTCCCTAGCTCTACTGGTAAGGCAGAGTTGGAGATACTATGTACAAAAGCCAAAACCATTCGGTAATAGTAAATTAGTAGAATGCTCTTCATATTTCAAATGGCAGAATACGTCAAAGTGTAATTTTATATATTTTTCCATGTAAGAATCTACAAACTCGAAACAATTGACTAAACAATACTTAGTTTCCACAACTACAATTTTCACACAGTTAGGAGCTCCATAAAATCATAAACAAAGGAAGAAGTTATGACATTCAACGGTAAGGGAAATTCCAGAATTTGGAACACCACTGGTAAACATATAACTTAGAACAATATATCAACGATCATTATTGTTTGGATCGAATAACGAGAAATCTGATCTAGAAGGGGATGATCAATAGATTGATTTTAAAAATTTTTGCTAAGTAACTAACCAGATGTGATTTCAGGTTGTTAACCCTAGAATCTATTTAACATAGATTGATTTAAGTGATTTATAAAATGTTTGCGGAACTAAATACGAGATAAGTTTGATTAGAGTTTTATAACAGCTTGCACAAATTAACAAAGAGTACATGCATAATTTAAGTGCTGAAAATAAATAACATAATGGTTTATTTATGAAAGTTCGAAGGTGATTTTTTTTATGTCTTTCCGATTCTAAAACTTAGGAAGGTATAACATTATTTATAATTCACAACATGAAAATTTACAATCTAGATTGCTCAATGATACCCCCATAAAGAACCTGGTCATTGATGACTCAGAATATTAATTGAGTAGCACAGAACAGAGCCAATATGCCGAGTACTCTCCTCGCTACCCAGGCACTTCTTCTTCTCCCGGATAATCAACAGCCCGGGCCCTCATACAAGCACCCGGGTACCTTACCACCCGGGCCACCTCAAGAATTGCACCACACTCGAGTATGATTGATACAGGTTGTCTAACCTGTCAGAGCAACATGGGTTTGGAGTGTTCTAAAAGTCATCAGAAGCTATAGTATGGGCAGCCGACTTGCTATACTTAGTGGTGGCACTGGAAACGAGGTACATACCCCATTTTATACTATTAATAGCAGGTATTAATGTCATTTACAGATTCTGAAATCTTTGAATTCTCAAGCACTTACATATATTCTCACATATATTGCTTGTGTTAATATTGCAACCTGCTGACTTAAGCATCAGAGTGGTTACGCCGGACACTCATCCGACGCCCATTCACGAGTTCCTTTCTTATTTGCAGGTGTTATCGAAGCCATTACCTTCACTCAAATTCCTAAACACTAAATTATTGATTTGATCCGGTGGAGCCCCTTTCCCGGCTCATCTATTTCACTAGGATCACATCATTGGCACCGTCTATGGGAAATTGAGATTAAGACGTTGATATGGCTCCTACAAGAAGAACTAACTAGGACAATTCCCAGGCTCTTGGAGATGGTGCACATACTTTGGGACAAGGTGGTGTTCCTCCCACATTACCCAATATTATTACCGTGTCCCTGGAGGATTTGGCTAGAATTGTATCCGAAGCAGCACAAAAAGCTATGGCCCAGAGAGAATCCTCTCATCATGTTACCACTCTAGGGAGGGAGCAGGAGCAGGATCAAGGAAGGAGTGAGGAGGAGGATGTGAGAAAGGAGGAGATTTGGACCCGGCACTAGACTTATGTTACCACTCTAGGGAGGGAGCAGGAGCAGGAGTAGGATCAAGGAAAGAGTGAGGAGGAGGATGTGAGAGAGGAGGACATGAGTCTAGTGCCGGGTCCAAATCTCCAACTGTGGCAGAAGAGTTGTTGGAATTAAGACAGAAGATGAAGGTCTTGGAAGGGCAGTTGGAAAGCCGGGGTACTTATCGGGCAATTGCCAAGGGATGCCCATTTGCGGAAGTCATTGTCCGGGAACCTCTTTCCGGGAACTTCAAATATGCCAAAGTGAAAGACTACGATGGCAATGCTGACCCCGAGGAGCACCTGGACATGTTTGAAAATATATCCATGTTACACTGTTACACTGATCGAATCAAGTGCAAGGTGTTCCTGACAACGTTGGTGGATTATCCTCAAAGGTGGTTCGAAGGGTTTTCTCCTCAAAGTATTCATTCTTTCAAAGACTTCCATGATAGGATCGATTAACGTATCAAGAGTGTTTAGAGGGGGGGTTGAATAAACACTCACAATTAAAACTGATCTTTTCGAATTTTGAGTTCAGTTTGGTGACAAACTGATTCTCGGAATCTTGTTGGTCAATGAAAATCAGTTAAACTAAAGTAGTTGCGGAAAGTAACTGACTGAAAGATAGAATACAAAACTGAAAAAAAATACACAAGGATTTTTTCTGGATGTTCGGAGATTTCAATTACTCCTATGTCACCCCTTCTATCTCAAGGATATGATTTCCACTAAAAGACTTTGATCGAATACAAGGTTTGTACTGACTCACTTCAGTTTGGACTTATCACTGCCAAAAACTGAAACTCTTAGTATTACAAAATGTTCTCAGTGCGTAACTGATCTTAGCATTATCGAATTTAACGATTATTACAAAGTGCTAGTGAGCTCAAATTGTAGCCTTAACTGCTACAAATAAATCAAGTACGAGTGAGCTAAGATTTTGGCAGAATAACAGCAAACTTTGAATAGAGTAATCTCCTTATTATTCAACTGTTCTTCTGTCATATTTATAAGCTTCCCTTCCAACGGTAACTTGAGATATATTTGAATCTTTGTATTTTTGATTGCCACTTCATTATTCCTTGGTAATTGTTTGTTTCATTTATTGTAATGCGGCGTCTTAACTGCAATGCGTTGTTCTAAGCTGTATTGATTGAAGTGCGGCATTTTCTATGTCTCTTTTCCGGTTGAATTGTTCTCTCCCGAGACATGTTTAGTTGAAAGATGCTTAACATACGGCTGAGTGTATCAACTGATCGTTTGACGCGTTCCAGATTTGCTGGTGAGGAGAATAACTGAATTGCGTTTCAGTTGCGTAGATTAGTTTACTAGATTCAGTTGCTGAGTCCAGTTTACTCGATCAGTTGCTCAGTTCAGTTTACTCGATCAGTTGCTCAGTTCAGTTTACTCGATCAGTTGCTGAGTTCAGTTGGTTTAATTTTGTCAAACGCCGGAATTTAGTTTTCAACAATTTTCCCCTTTATGGTGTTTGACAAAACTAAGTAAATAGTGACTGAATGTCTGAACTCATTGTAGATAAAATAAGAGAAATAGTAACTGAACTTCTGAACTTATTGTAGATAAGAAAATGATCAACTAAATAATGGACTACACGAATCTATAGAGATTTTTCTTTAACGAGAAGATTTCTTTTGTTGTTCTGGAATCTCTTTGATCTCTTCCCCCTTTTGTCAAACACATCCATCTTCATAGATAGTTTTCGAACGTCAGTGGAAAGAATTTTGACATCTGAGGAGATACTTGAGACAGCAGTTTGTAAATAAGTCTGCAGCAGTTCTATTTTATTAGAAATAAAAGTTTCCAATCGCTCAACTCGTTTGCTGATTATATCCTGAGTTGTAAAGAGACTTTGAGCTAGTCCTCTGTTATTTTTCATCTCATCCACAGTTCGGGTAAGAGATTCCATGTTTGCTTGAATGACTTTCAGTTTTGCTGAATCAAATTCCATTGAAGAATCCAATTTGACATTATGAGAAAGTTGTGTGGATTGAATTCTCTTGATTTCAGTAATCATCTGCTGCATATTGTGCTGCATATTCTGGATTTCTTCAAGGACAAGATCCATTTCTGTGGATTGAAGAGGAGATGACTGATCAAATGTTCCTGGTTCATGTGAAACTTGATCAAATACTACCATGGTCCTATCAGATAGTATCGTTTCAGGAACAGTTTGTGTTAGAACATCTGTTTCAGTGACTGCTACTTGGACTGGAGGAGATGAAGATTGATGTTGATCAGCAATTGGGCTTTTCTGCTGAATAAGCCTTTCCTGCTGAATAAGATCTTCAGTGAGAGGGTCATGAACTGATATT
Organism: Primulina eburnea; assembly: GCF_022965805.1. Lineage (NCBI taxonomy): Eukaryota > Viridiplantae > Streptophyta > Magnoliopsida > Lamiales > Gesneriaceae > Primulina > Primulina eburnea. The sequence goes on along the minus strand of NC_133104.1, from coordinate 23,695,988 downwards.
CGTGCTGGTACATCAGTTGGAAGTTTTTCAGAAGGAATCAACAATGCCTCCATATTTTCAGAAATCTGTTGATTTGGTGATTGAGTAGGCACCACTGTTTGCTCCTTTAGTTCAAAATCAGCTGGCTGAACTGGTGCTTCTGTTGAGATAGGAACCTCTTGAGTGATTTTATCAGTTGAGTGATCAACTTCTTCAGAAATGGATTCACTAATAATAGATTCTGTCACCACTGCTTGAATAATTTCATCAATGTTGGCAAAATTCAACTCAGCTTCAGAGTACAACTGATGTTCCACAGCAGATGATTGTGGCACATCCTGAACTGTTTCTTCAGTTGTAACAATAGTTTGTTCTGAGGGTGGCTCTTTCTGCTGAGAGGAGGGTTCTTCTTCTTCTTCTTCTTCTTCTTCAGAGGCTTCCTCAGGAAGAACTAAATCCTGATCCATTTCCCACATTTTTATCTGAGTTTGCATCTATATCTAGCTGAGTGTTCACATCTCGATCATTATAAGCAGTTGAATTGGTGGGAATGTAGTTTGCCTTCAATTTCTCAAGCAGTTGAGATAGCTTCTTAGCTCGAATTTGGTCAAAAAAATAGGTTTTCCTCTCCAAAGCCTGAACAATTGTGGCAGATTTGACTATCTTGAGGACAATGGCTTCCAGTTTGATAAACTTGTTCAGCTGGGATTTATTTTTCAGCTGCTTAGCAAAAATTTGAGTTCTGTAAGCGGTCCAGGCATCATAGGATTGAAGTTTTGATGCTGCAAAATTATTGAACTGTTCCCAAACAAGGTGAATATGAGTTTGAATGGAATTGGATGACCTGGGCTCTTCAATCAATTTGCCTTTGCCTTTTTCAGTACTGAGGATGTGTGGAATTCCAATCCAGTACGAGTAGTATCCACAAGTTCTGTAATCTTTGTACCTTTGGGTCTGGCAAGTGCTAGAACAGTAGGTCGATTGATATGAATTAGAGGAGCTTTGATCCTAACTGTTTCCTTTGATGCATCAGATGAGATTTCTGGTGGGATGAACTTCAGGGGAACTGCTTTGATAGGCTGTTGGGCATTTGAACATTTCAGCCTTTCAGTAGGAATAGATTCTGCTGTGGTTGGTAATTTTGTCCTTCGTGTTCTTGGTTTCTTTGCAACTTTTGGAGAGGGCGTCTTCTCGGAATCAGATTAACTAATAATCAATTTTCTTTTAACTGTATTCGGTTGAGCCAATGTCTTGGCTGTTTAACTGATTTGGAAGCAGCCTGTTGCGTCCCAATCTCCTTCTTGATCTTTACGAACTGATCAGGAGAGATATCGAATATTGTCTAGGGTGGCAGAACATTTTTCCCATTGAAAATTTTGAATTTAGATAATCGCTCGGAATCATCGGCCACCAATCCTTTGACTTTCATCAAATAGCTTAGCGTCACTGCAAATCCTTTGGATTGCTTGGTGGAGGAAAACATATTTTTCAAGATACTGAAAATGAGTTGTTTCCAATTGAATTTTCTTCCAGCCATCATAACCGTAATAGCTTGAAACTTTTCCAAAGTCAGGGCAGCATACGATCCTGCCTTAGCTAGTAGCCCTTTGGCTACAATATTAGCCAGAAACTGAACCTCATGCTTCAGTTCCATCTTAGGATCGGAAACTTTGATTTTCCGTCCATCAGCAGAGAGTGCAGTTTGCATTTCTTCAATATCTGATGCTTTAACATCAGCAAGTTGTACTAATCCATCAGAAGGTAATGAAAAGATTTCTCCAAAAGAATCTCCGGAAATGGTCACCAACTGACCATTGACAGAGGAAATAATGCTTCCATCAGGATTGATATATCCATTTGAGTAGAGATCCTGGAGTTCTTTTGGGTAAATTTCCTGCGAGGATTGTCCCAAAAACATCCTGAGACCAGCAGATTCAATCTTCAGAAAGACGTTCTTAACATCAGCTTCTTGAACTGATAAAACTGAGTCAAAGTCAATGGCCATAGCGTTCAACATGTGAGCTGGGATTTGATTCGCCATTTCGAAAGATAAAATGATCTGAAATTTGCAAAAGATAAGCTCTGGAATTAGTATGCTCTTAGGAACTGATTGTATGTGTAAGAAAGAAAACTGAATTGAAGCGGGCATAGGACATTTGTACGTGACTGTTCAAATTTGGGACACGTGTCAGTCCATTAAAAATTTGAATAAAAATGTGTGTACGTGTGCTGTAAGCGTGTGTGCAAAAGATGAACAGTTTAAAATAGGCCACGTTACGAAATTGCAGTCACATCAGTTGATTTGGAATATAATAAGTTTTTAAATTGTTAACTTATATGAGAAGATTTGTAAAATATCCAGCTGAACAATCAGTTGGGAAACTGATTCATTTCAGTCGAGAATTCACAAACAATTGTCTCTCAGTTAACCTCTTAAAATCAGATATTCCCCCTTAATCGGTGCATAGAATAATTAAAGTGACGATATAAAATAAATTTAAATGTAAAAAAGGTTATCGTTTGCTGAAACGTTGACGGCTCTTCAGCTTCCAGGATATTCAGCTATAAATAGAAGTAACACGGTTAGTTTCAGTCATATTGGTGAAAATATTCAAGACAAAAAGAATGGCAGATACGAGTAGCTCGAGTGCTTCGCCGTTTGCTCTGGAGACCAGGAAAGCTGATATAGAAGATGAAGTCTTCTATAAGAGTCTTCACTACTGGGAAAAGTTACAGAAGCTTGAGTTCCTGTATAATACTGGAGAGGCTACCACTCCCAAACTGGTGGCAGAGTTGAGAAAAGTGCAGGAGCACTTGAACATAGCTGTGTGGGTGGATGTCTTTAAGGATGATCATATCTATCAGCTAATGCTTCGAAAGGAGCTGAAAATCCTTAAGCGCATAGCTGATTCTCAGAGATTTGTCAAGAAATCTACCGGAATTTTATCCGCTTGGTTGAAAATGTGGATAAGTGTTTTAGAGGAAAAATATGATGATGTAATTCGTGCAAACGTTTATGGTTGAATGAAGTATTTATATGTGCTTAACTTTGTTCTTCTCTTTCTGCAAATGATAAATTTCATCAGTTGTTATATATGAATTGCGAATTTAAACAGATGAACTGATGAAAGACTAACTGATATAAGTTGACTTATGAACTGAAGTCAGTTAAGCATTAAGTAATAGATGACAAACTGATATCAGTTTATAATTAACAACTGATAAATAAAAATTCTGGGTAAAATAGTAAAAACGCTTCGGTTGACTTGAGACTCTTTGGTTTCTTCAACATTTAATGTCATCTGTTTATAAATAAGACGAGAGAGATAAAATGTGAGACAATAACAGTTCAATATGTCGGATTCAAGTAATTCTGATGCATGCAGTAGTATGCATGTTCATGTTACTGAACAATCAAGGCTTTATTTAGAAGAGTTGAAGAAAAAGATTGAAGAATATGTTTTGAAGAAAGTGATGTCAACATGGTTCAAAATTCATGATTTGCAGAGGATAAGTAGTAGTGGTGCTGCTCCTCGTGCTCAAGCAGCAACAACAAGAAGATATATTAATCGTTTTGAAGTTAGGAATGTTACAGACCTGGTTGATGACAATGTTCTGTTACATGCAATACTATGGAAGGAATGTCATGTGATTGAGAAGATTTCTATAACTGAATCATTTTCTAGAATCCGAATTTATGTGTTGAATGATTGGATTAGAGAATGGCAAGATTCAGTTGGTTCTGAGATTTCTTTTGTAAGATGGAATCGATTTTATTCTTAATAAAGTATCATTTTCGATTTGTTGTTTATTTCTTATTTTCTGCAAATAATTTTATTAGTAAAACAACATCGATAATAATTTTAAGACAAATCAATTAAACCAAGAATATTTCGAAAGTGAGAAAACTTAGTCTCGGGTAATGGTTTGGTGAAGATGTCAGCTGCTTGTTGCTCAGTTGAATTATACTCCAGTCTAATGTCCTTCTTCAAAACATGATCTCTAATGAAGTGGTGCCTGACATCTATATGCTTGGTCCTTGAGTGAAGAACTGGATTATAGGTGATGGCAATTGTGCTCGTATTATCACAAAATATGGGCGATTCATTTGTAATTACTCCATAATCTCTCAGTTGTTGCTGGATCCAGATCAGTTGTGCACAACAACTACCAGCAGCAAGATATTCTGCTTCAGTTGTTGAGGTAGCTATGGATGTCTGCTTTTTGCTGAACCAAGAGATCAGTCAGTCTCCTAGAAATTGACAAGACCAACTTGTACTTTTACGATCAAGCTTACATCCTGCATAATCTGCATCTGAATATCCAACTAAATTGAAAGTAGAGTCTTTAGAATACCATAACCCAACATTTTGTGTACCCTTAAGGTATCTCAAAATTCATTTAGTAGCTGAGAAATGTTATTGCTTAGGATTTACTTGAAATCTAGCACACATACAGACAACAAATACAATATCAGGACGACTGGTAGTTAAGTACAACAATGAACATATTAAACCTCGATATAATGTCGCCTCAAATGATATTCCCCCTTGATCAGTGTCCAATTTTACTGATGAGCTCATGGGAGTATTTGCAGCTGAACATGATTCCATGCCAAATTTCTTCAGCAGCTCCTTTGTATATTTAGTCTCACTGATGAATATACCCAGTTGCTTCACTTGCAGTCCAAGAAAGAATGTCAGTTCACCCATCATGCTCATTTCGAAATTTTCTTGCATCAACTTAGCAAATTTCTCGCATAATTTGGGGTTAGTTGACCCAAATATGATATCATCAACATAAATTTGAACAAGTAAAATGTGATTATTCTTGGAAAATTTGAACAAGGTCTTATCAACTGATCCAACAAAAAAATTATTATCAGTTAGAAATTTTGAAAGAGTTTCGTACCAATCTCTGGGAGCTTGTTTAAGACCATATAAGGCTTTGTTCAAATGATATACATGATCAGGAAAGTTGTGATTTACAAAACCTGGAGGTTGTTCAACATATACTTCCTCTTGTAGTTGGCCGTTCAGGAATGCACTCTTTACATCCATCTGATAGACTTTGAAGTTCTTGAATGAAGCATATGCAAGGAATATTCTGATAGCTTCCAATCTTGCAACTGGTGCATATGTTTCATCATAATCAATTCCTTCTTGTTGCCTATATCCTTGTGCTACTAGTCTCGCTTTATTGTGCACAACTGAACCATCCTCGTTCAGTTTGTTCCTGTACACCCATTTTGTACCTATAATAGTTTTTGAAATTGGTCTTGTAACTAAGTTCTAGACATTGTTATGAGTGAACTGATTTAGCTCTTCTTGCATTGCATTTACCCAGTTTGGATCAGCAAGAGCTTCATCGGTTTTCTTCGGTTCTAGTTGTGAAACAAAAGCTGAATAGATAAATAAATTTAGAATTTGATTGCGAGTTCTTACTGGATCAAATGGATTTCCTCTTACCAATTCAGGTGGATGTGATTTTCTCCATCTGTACTCACTATTTGTTGTATAAGCAATTTCTTCAGTTGGTAACTGAATGTCATCAGTTTGTTCTATCAACTGATCATTAGGAATGGCTTCTGGTTCAGCTGATTGATCTAACACTTCTGGTTCTGGTGTTTGGAGGTTGTTTTGATTTATATGATTGTCTCCTTCATCATTATCCTCCAAACTGATATCTGTAAATCGATCAACTAGCTCAACTTGATCAGTTGGCTTATCAATTAATTCAGTTTCATCGAAATCAACATGAGCAGATTCTTCAACATTTAGGGTTTTCTTGTTGAAGACTCTATAAGCTATGCTAACTGATGAATATCCAAGAAATATTCCTTCTGCAGATTTATCATCAAACGCTTTTAGATAATTTTTACCATTATCAAGAATAAAACATCTGCAGCTGAATATTTTGAAATAAGTAATTATACTTTTTCTTCCATGCCAGATCTCATATGGTGTTTTCATATGATTTTTATTAATCATTGATCTGTTCTAAGTGTAACACGCGGTTTTTACTGCCTCTGCCCAAAATCTTTGAGAAATACCAGAATCAGCAAGCATCGTTCTAGCAGCTTCTTTAAGAGTCCGATTTCTTCTCTCAGCTACACCATTTTGCTGAGGAGTTCTGGCTGCTGAGAACTCATGCTTAATTCCAGCATTTTCTAGGAAATTTGAAAGAGTTTGATTGATGAATTCAGTTCCTCGATCAGATCTGATTCGATCAATTCCAACTGATTTTTCATTTAAAAGTCTTTTGAAGAGCTTTATTAGTTGCGAAGCAGTATGGTCTTTAGATTCGAGAAAAATGAGCCAAGTAAATTTTGAAAAATCATCTACGACTACCAAGGTGTATTTCATTCCTCCTAAGCTCATGACTGGTATAGGACCAAAGAGATCCATGTGCAACAGTTCTAAGCATCGGGATGAAGATTTACCGCCCTTGTTTTTAAAAGAGGATCGTATTTATTTACCATAATGAGATGCTGAGCAAAGTTTTTCTTTTGAAAAGTCTATTTTGGGCAAACCAGTTATAAGTTCATGTTTACTCAGATAGGCAATGGATTTGAAGTTTAAATGATTTAGTCTCTTATGCCACAACCCGTTTTTAGATGATTTGGAAGCACTAAAACAAAATGGTGCATAAGTTTGATCATTCCAGCTGACTTTATATGTGTTTCCAAAACGTTTGCCAGTTAGGATGATTTCATCAGTTGAAGTTTTGACTGAACATGAGTTTTTGTCAAATTGTACTAAAAATCCAATTTCGCATAACTGACTGATGCTGATCAAGTTATACTTCAGGTTTTCTACTACTAGAACATCTTTAAAAGTAAAGTTACCATGGATAAGCTTACCCTTACCCACAGTTCTACCTTTGGAATTGTCCCCGAAACTGATGATTGGACCACTGTATTTGATCAGTTGAGATAACACACTTGCATCTCCTGTCATATGTCGCGAACATCCACTGTCCAAATACCATATTGAGTTCTTGTTTGTACCTGTTACCTGCAATCACACAAACACAATATAACTTGGTACCCATATCTATTTGGGTCTTGAGCTGATTAGTCCATTAGGAACCCACACTTAGATTAGTCTAAAAGACTTTCCAGTAGCTGTATTTCAAATGGTTTTTCTCGGCTTTTGTGTGCTTGGTGTGTAGTGTACAGATGATACATTATGTGTTTTAGCTTTATTCAACTGATTGTTCAGTCTATATCTCTTCTGAACTGGCTTGCAGTTATAGTAATTGAAATAGCTATTCAAATAGTTCTTGTGAAACCTCTTTGATGACTGACTTTGGGAATCAGTTGAAAATTTTTGACTATAACCAATCACATATCTTCTAGCCTTACTCATATTCTTAGTAGGTTGCTCAATCAGTTTACTCGGCACAATTTGTTCTTGTACCACTGTTGCTTTGACAAAGTGAATGTATTTCCCTTTGTCTAATTTTAACTTTGGTTGAGTGTCATTTGGATACATTTCTCCTTGAGTGTTGAATCCTAAACCAGTTTTATCAGAAACTGATTTTTGTGAATTTTGCATCTCATTCAGTGCAGTAGATGACTTGTTCCAAGACTGAATGAGCTCAGTCTGTTTTGAGTTTTGAAGAATCAACTTCTGGATTAATGACTGATTTTTGTCTCTCTCTTCTTTTAACTCAGCAATTTCCCTTTTTAGACTCAACCCATCAACTGATTCATCAGTTTTGGTTTTATTGTCTGTGAGAGCAATTTGCTTTGCTTTGATTTTTCAAATGATGATGCAAGCTTTTGATACTCATTTACCATGTCATGTAGTGTTAGAATAAGTTCTTCTCATGTAAAATCAGTTGAGCTGAAATCAAATACCTGTTGGCTAGATGATTCTTCTTCTGCATCATTTGCCATCAAGCACTTGACTTCCTCATCATCACTAGAGCTGCATGAGCTTTCTGGTTCTCACTCCTCACTGTCAGTTTCTGCCCATTTGGATTTGTTTTCTTCAGCTAAGAGTACCTCATGTTTCTTTCTGAAGGACTTCTTATCTTCGATTTGTCTTCTTTTGTGCTCATAAGATTTCTTTCTTCTATCATTCGAGCCTTGACTGTCCTTCTTGTGTTTAGGAAAATCAGCAATAAAGTGACCTGATTTGCCACAGTTGTAGCAGGCATTTGATTCATCTTTGGAGATATTCCTTGGGTATGGCTTCTGAAAGTTTCCTTGATTCTTTCTCATGAACCTTCCAAATTTTTTGATGAACAATGACATAGCATCATTGTTCAACTGATGAGCATATTTCTCGACTGAACTAATTGGTGCTGTTCTGACAGCAGCTAGAGCAGTTGTGGCTGTAGGAGTAGACGATTCTCCTTCTCTGGTTTGCAAAGCCTTTAAATCAGCAAACAAATCATGAAGTTCAATCTGGTTCAGATCTTTGGACTCCCTCATTGCCATGGTCTTGACATCCCATTCCTTGGGAAGACCTCTCATTATCTTCAGTGCAATCTCTTCGTTGGTATACACTTTTCCAAGTGAATTTAACTCATTGATGATACTGCTTACTCTTTCATCATACTCGTGTATTGATTCTACTGCTTTGATTTTGATGTTATCAAACTTTTGAACAACAACAGAAAGTTTATTTTCTTTGGTTTGATCATTTCCTTCACATAGCTTGATCAGCTTTTCCCAAATTTCTTTGGCAGTCTTATACATCTTTATTTTGCTGAAGGTTGCTTTGTCCAGTGTCTTGTACAGAATGTATTTAGCCACATTATCAAGATTTGCTTTTCTTTTATCTTCAGTTGTCCATTAATCTCTGGGCTTTACTATTCTTTGTGGTGCCCCTTCTGTTATGGCAACTGCTGTGTTTGTTTTTAGAATCTTCATGGGTCCATCAGTTATGACATAACACATGTCATCATCTTGTGCAGCTAAATGAGCCTGCATTCTGATTTTCCAATTATCAAATTCTTCTCTGGAAAACATAGGAATTTTGTTGAATGAAATCATGCTAGCCAGTTTATAGATCAAAAGTATTCAAGAACAAGATTCACTTGCTCTGATACCACTTGATAGGATCGATTAACGTATCAAGAGTGTTTAGAGAGGGGGGGTTGAATAAACACTCCCAATTAAAACTGATCTTTTCGAATTTTGAGTTCAATTTGGTGACAAACTGATTCTCGGAATCTTGTTGGTCAATGACAATCAGTTAAACTAAAGTAGTTGCGGAAAGTAACTGACTGAAAGATATAATACAAAACTGAAATAAAATACACAAGGATTGTTTCTGGATGTTCGGAGATTTCAATTACTCTTACGTCACTCCTTCTATCTCAAGGATAGGATTTCCACTAAAAGACTTTGATCAAGCCTGGAGGAGAGTTTGAGGGCTTATATCAGAAGGTTTAATAGAGTGGCACTGGATGTTCCTACCTGTGCCACCGAAACAAAGACAACTGCATTCACCCAAGGCTTGAGGGAGGGTAAGCTCTTTCGATCATTAACCAAGAAGGTGCCCGGGGATTTTGAAAACTTATTGTCCCGGGCAGAAAAGTATATCAACATGGAGGAAGCCCAGAAGCAAAAAAGAGAAGCGGGGAGGAACGAGAGGGGAGACCGGGTGGTAAAACCCGAGGAGAGACGGCCGAGGAAGATCAGTCAGGGGCATTTTTCGCATCACGTGCCCTTAAAGATTATCCGAGATCGGGAGGCCCAGGAATGTATTAGGGATTTGTTGCCATCTCAGCAGTTTGTAAGGCCTGAGAAGAGTGGATTTTGTACTCTTCATGGGTCTGTTACCATAATACTGGGGATTGCAAAACTATGAAGGGAGATTATGTCCCGTCCTCTATCCAGGGACATAATGAATCCTGTAAGAGGCTGAGAGGGCCTCCTTGGACTTCCCGGCAGCAAGGACCCAGCACCCGGTTTGATTCAAGATATGTCCCGAGGAGTGACCCGGTAAGAGGAGAGATCAGGAGACAGAGAGGAAGAAATCTTCACCCCAGCTGCGGGGTTAATAAAGATGATATCGGAAGGCTCCATTGATGGAGACTCCAACCGGGCAAGGAAGTCAAGAAGTAGAAGGGATTGTATAGAACTGGAGGGGTTGAGGAGAAATGAAGCAGTGATCAGTTTGGCCCTGAAGATTTAAAGGGTTAAATTTGCCCCATAATGATTCCCTGGTCATCCAGGCGCGGGTGGCCAATTATGATATTCTGAGAGTCTTTGTGGACTCGGGCAGTTCTGTGAATGTTATCTTTAAGGATGCCTTATGCAGATGGATTTGCAGAGATTTCAGCTGGAAACCGTCGAGACTGCACTATTTGGCTTTGCTGGCCATGTGGTTTATCCAGAAGGGGAGATTGTCTTGCCATTGACTTTGGGCTCCCAGGATCTTTAAAAGACCATGATGACCATTTTCATTATGGTGGATTCCCCGTCATCATATAACATCATATTGGGGCGGCCGGCCATGAATGAACTAAGGGCCGTAATATCCACTTATCGCCAAAAGATTAAGTTCCCTGTGGGAGGCCGGGTAGGTGAAATCCGGGGAGATCAACCTTCTTCTCAGAAATGTTATGTAGAAGCAGTCCGGTCTGATCAGAGTAAAACTAGGAGGGAGGGGAAGACATCAAGAATTGATGAGATAGGGGGAGAGTAGTAGAGAAGGGTGAGGTACATTTTGTAGCCGAGTAAGAGCAGGAGATAGTAGAAGTTGGGACTGGCAAGCAACTCCGGGTGGCTCGAGACCTCAGTTCATCCCCCCGGGTCAGTTTAATCAAATGTTTAAAAATTAATATTCATGTTTTTGTCTGGTCCCAACAGGAATTGACATGAATCTTACCCCTGACATCAGAGCATCACTTAAATATTCTCCCGTCATCTGACCTGGTAAAGCAAAAGAAGAGGCACTTTGCTCCTGAAAAAGACAAAGTTATTGACGAACATGTGAGGGATCTGCTGGAAGCCTGCCACATTCGGCAAATTCAATTTCCTACCTGCCTCTCGAATGTGGTATTGGTGACAAAATCCACCGGAAAGTGGAGAATGTGTATGGAATTCCGGGACCTCAATAGCCTGCCCCAAAGATCATTATCCCTTGTCTCAGATTGATCAATTGGTAGACTTCACCTCGGGCTTTGACTTGCTGATCTTCATGTATTCTTACCAAGGGTACCATCAAATTCCCCTGGCCAAGGATGATAAAGTTAATGCCAGCTTCATCACCTCGTGAGGTACGTTTTGTTACGTTGTAATGCCTTTCGGGTTGAAGAATGCTGGGGCCACCTACCAGCGTCTTATGAACAAAGTCTTTGAGAAACAGTTAGGCCGGAATGTGAAGGTATATGTGGATGATATTCTGGGCAAGTCTAAAGAGGTTGCGGACTTCATTGCTGATTTGGAGGAAACTTTTGCCACTCTGATGCATTATGGAATCAATCTCCACCCTGCCAAGTATATCTTTGGCATGAAGAGTGGCAAGTTTTTGTGTTTTACAGTGACAGACCGGGGAATTGAGGTGAATCCAAGGAAAATCAAGTCTGTATTATGAATTTCATCTCCCCGATCTTTTAAAGAAGTACAGAAGCTGACCGAGAGGATTGCTTCTCTTTCTTGATTTATATCTCGGTCAGCACACAGAAGTTATCCTTTCTTTCAGGTCGTAAGGAAGGCCCAAAAATTTGGATGGGATGAGAAGTGAGAGGAGGCCTTACAGGATTTGAAGGTCCATCTTGCAGAGCTTCCTATATTAGTAAAGCCGGAGCCCGGGGAGAAATTGTTTGTTTACTCATCTACAACAGAGTATGCTGTTAGCTCAGTACTGATAAAGGAAGAAGGATCTGATCAGAAGCATGTCTATTATGTCAGTCATACTCTGAGAGGTGCCGAGCTTCGGTACAGTGAAGTAGAGAAGATTGCCTTGGCTTTGGTTATGACTGCCAGGAAGCTGCGACCTGTCACATCAGATCATAGTGCTCACCAATAGCCCTTTGGGGAGGATTATGACTCACTCAGAAGTATCCGAGCGGATGATCAAGTGGACAATGGAATTGTGAGAGTATGATATTGAGTATAAGCCCCGGGTTGCCATCAAAGCACAGGCCTTATCGGATTTTCTATCTGAGATGGTTCAGCCCGACGAAGAGGAGGTATGGAGATTTTTTGTAGATGATGCATCTAGCCTTGTTGGATGCGGAGTAATGGTGTTGATAATATCTCGTTTGGGAGAAAAGGTTATGATGGCCCTGAGAATTGATTAACGGGTAACTAATAATGAGGCTGAATATGAGGCTGTCCTTGCCGGCATCAGAGCTGCCCGGGAAGTTGGAGCTTCCCGGATTATTTTTACTCTGATTCACAATTGATTACACAGCAGATCAAGGGTGTTTATTAAGCTAAGGATGATAGGATGCTCAAATATCTACAGCTCATCAAATCCCAGTCAGAAGTCTTTGTAGATTGGAGTATTGAACAAATACCCCGAGAAGAGAATAACAAAGCAGATGCTTCGGCAAAAATTACTGTTTCTTTATCAGAAGCCAGTACCCGTTGAGTATTGCATGTTTCCCGACTAGTCCTCTCCTCAGAGGAAGAAATATTTCCAGCGCCCAAGGAATCCTGGATGACACTCTTGATCAAATTCATTATAAACAATGAATTACATTGTAATGCTCAAGAATTATAGAATTGATAAGACAAAATTATAAAGTGTTGCAAGGATGGAAAAATGAGAAAATTCTGGAAAATGCAAGACCGCACCCGCGGTGCCAGACATCACCACACCCGCGGTGCATGGACAGTAAGTTGGCAAGAAATTGCGTAGCATCACCGCACCCGCGGTGCTAGCAGGAGCGTACCCGCGGTGCTCGAATCTGGAAAAATAAAGATAATGCCGAAGCATGAGCGCACCCGCGGTGCATGACACGACCGCACCCGCGGTCATGCGTGTAGCATGAAAAATGATGCCACGTTTCAGAATTTGCATGCAGTATATATATAGAAGCATGACACGTTTTCTTCAGAATTTAGACAGGAAATCGAGAGCTTCGGGAGAGAAGTTGATTTCTTAAGTTAGAAGTTGATTTACAAAGAATCCGTCCATCAGAATTCGAATCCGAACGCAGTATTGTGTTCCTCGTGACACGAGCTACACAAGGACGTAAATTTTATTACGTTTTGAGATGTTTTGACATTATGATGTTGTCAGAATCAAATATGACTCAAATATGGTGTTTCTACTACCGTAGACATTGTAAAATTGAAGTCAGATTAAAGAACAGATTGTTTCTGTAATTGTTATGATTTTCGAAAAATATTGACTGAGATTTTGATATCAGAATTGTATAGTATTGATTTTGAATATACCGATATCGAGATTATGAGTTCTGGTATTATATATGTGATGTTCAGATTGACGGGGTTATTCAGATTGTATTGTTATGCCGTCGAAACATCAGTTAATTTAGATTGATCAGATTCAGTATTGATTTAGATTGATCAGATATGATATTGATTGAGATTCATTGTTAGATTGTTGATTGATCAGATTATGTACTGAGTTGAGTATTGATCTGAACAGATTGTGAATTGAGTTATTCATTGATACTATGTATTCGATATTGTCTTTTCAGATTGGATATGGACAGATTTGAATACAGGTCATCGTCTTCGTCAGACCGGGACGAGAAAGGTATAATTCATGTGATATTTGGGAAGATATAACTCAAATCAGATCTCATTTGAGTTTCCCAATAAAATCACATACTTGTTTATTGTTTATCTTCTGATATGATTATGATTTGTTTATAGACATTATATTCAAATCTTTTGAAATGAGTATGCTTTGTTTACAGATTGTTATACATTGCATTTGAGATAAGAAAGTTTGACAGATAGTCAGACTTCTAGATGTTCGGTGTATCTCAGCTTAGGAGCAGCTCTGACTCCTATTGCAGCCGTCGATACAGCTCAGACCGAAGTCTAGGAATAAGAAATACAGTCACCCCGAGTGGGAGGGTAGGTGACAGCCATTGACGTCTTATTCACACCGGGATCCCTAGAGTTATAGTTGAGTCGAGTCTAGACATGATTTGACTAGAACTGCATGCGTTTATGAATGTGATTTCGTAGACTATGAAACCCATTGCTATTGCCTTCAGTCATGATAGCATATTTTTATGATTTGATTTGAGTAGCATGTTTAACTGATTTGTGTTGCATGCTTATTTGGAGTTAATTTCATAGATTATGAAATATATTGTTTTAGGTTATTCATGATAGAATATTTCATGATTTACTTTATGTATATACATGTTTACCATGTTTTATACTGGGATTTATTCTCACCGGAGTATCCGGCTGTTGTCTTGTTTTGTATGTGTACATGACAACAGGTGGGACATGATCGGGGTCAGAAGATGATGAGAGAAGACGAGTTAGCGTGGTGATTCCGGACTTGGATATAGATAGGTTTTATTACTAGAACTTTAGTAGTTGAACCTTAGAGTAATTGAAAGACTGTTGTACATTATTGTACTTTTATACAGATATGTATATTATTTAGATGCCATTACCCTCCGCACTTATATTTTAAAAGAAAAATTTTTAGACCCTGTTTATCAGAACTGATAATTAAATCCCAACGATGATTAAGAAGATGATTAGCATCCGGGTCCCCACAACAGGTGGTATCAGAGCCATAGATCCTTTAGATTGAGATAGTCAGAACTGATAGATCTTTTAGAATGAGATAGTAGAGAATGAGCGGGGTAGATTGAATTGTCTTCCTTGCATTTGATTGCTAGCATGAGATTTATGTCAATGTTGACTTGCATGATGTGTGCTAGCATGATTTATTGCTTTCCCTATTACATGTTGTTTGTTATCTGAGTGATTGCAGCATGTAATTACTAAGCCTGAATCACAACCGAGTCTAGATCAGAGGTATATGATCAGAGGAGGGCTGAGACAGATTGTATAGATTATGTACTAATCTGTTTGATTATCAGATATACCGCCTCGAAGAATTTCATAAAAGGGCAGTACTTCGTCTGAACAGCTAGATGCATCAGAAACTCAGATAGAAGTAAAGATAAAAGAATTTCAGTTATTGCAGCCGCCGACTCTGAAGGGTATCGAGACGTCCGAAGATTGTCAGAACTGGTTTGATGACATAGAAATACTGTTCGATTTACTTGAGTGTACAGATGAACCGAGAGTTAAGATGGTGCCTTATCAGTTACAAGAAGCCGCCAGGAGTTGGTGGATTACCAGTAGAAGAATGTGGGAACAGAGAGGTACAGTGATTTCGTGGGAAATATTCAGAACTGAATTTTATCGACGATTTTTCTCAGTCTCGTACCGAGAGGACAGGAAAGCAGAGTTTGAGAATTTGAGCCAAGGTCAGTTGAATATTGATGAATATACCGCCAAATTCTCTACTCTACTGCATTTTGCTCCTCAGATAGATGGAAATGATGAAGCTATAGTAAATCAGTTCATCAGAGGGTTGAATTCGGAGGTAGTTGCATTTATGAATCTGCAGCGACCTTACCATTTTGCTGACATCCTGAGTAGAGCAAAGAGAGCTGAGGCGAGTCTGATTAGACAGCTAGGGAGGTTGTGTGTGAAGCAACCCCAGACACAGCAATCCCCTCTTAGGATTGATCGCGGCAGTACGATTGGGAAGCAAGATTTGCTGAAAGCTCGAAAGAAGCCATTCAAGAAGTTAGGAAGTGGTTCCTTGAGTTCCAGTAGTTCTAGTCCGAGCCATACTGAAGTGTATTGCAGGAGTTGCGGAGGGAGACATCCCACCGAGCAATGCCAGGGAGTGACTGGTAGATGCAATATTTGTGGACAGCCGGGACACTTTGCTAAAGTCTGTCCCCAGAAGCGTTCCCGAAGATTGTAGGGAACAGAGCTCAATTGAAAACACAGATCCAGAATTCGCAACAGGTACTATTCTTTATGATTCTATTGCATATGTATTGATATATACTAATGCATTTGCTAAGAATATCTTTGACTGAGTTGCATGGAGATATACTATATCTGTTGGGTTTGTATGTACTGTAGTATTGATGTCCTTGCTTGTTGAGGAAATGTTGATATCAGAGACTTCTATATATATTGTATACTACAGTAAGATGAGAATGAAATAGAAATAGATTATGATGTACTTGTATTTTCTGATTTGAACGCATTATTGATATGTATATGCTGAACAAGTACATACATATTGTAGAATTTTTCCAGAAATGGTAAGAGTCAGACCAGAGATGACTGATCAGTGGAGATACCACGATAAGGATTCTAGATTTAGAATTCCTTTGATATCTGTATTGTATATGACTCGATTAGTACAGAAAGGAGCATATTGCATCCTTATGTATTTAGTAGATCCATTGAAATCGAGCCTAGCGTTGGCAGATTTGCCAATGAGGTGTGAATTGGCTGATGTTGCCAGATAAGATTTTAGAATTGCTTTATATCAGAAAGATAAATTTCAGCATTGAATTCAGATCAGATACTGATTGTTGTTTTAGAATGCAGTACAGAATGATATTGAGTGTACAGAATGATACAGAATGAATTGAAAGATCCGTAGAAGAATATCGACCAGGAGTTACATCTGATTTAGTGTTTCTCTTTGGCATGTGTCAGTACCTTCAGAGATGTTCTGGTAATTCTATGCTCATTGTATCTATGAGATTTTGATATAATTGCAGCATTTGATTTCTTTGATCGAATATCTGAAGATTATATTGAATATTCTGAGAACTGTGATGATTGTATACAGAAATTATTCAGATAAGAATCTTGCTTGAAACAGATTGTATTCAGAGTATGCGTTATCTGAAGTTTGTATACCGATTGAATTTGACACAGTTGAGATTTTGATCAGTGACTGAAAGATATGAAGATCAGAAATTTCAGAAATGTCAGAAATGTATTTTGTCTGATTTGGCAGATTATTTTATTCGACTGTTGCTTTATATCTGCTGAATATTGTTATTGTTCTAAATCAGTATTTGAGACATCTTATATTGTTTTGGGAGCACATTTTAATTGCAGATAAGATATAGCAGTTGATCAGAATGACATGAAGATATTTACCAGAAATCATTGTTCTATGAGTTCACTGAACTCACTAGATCTGTATAGGATATTGATATTTCGTCTCTGATTTGATATTACTGTTGTTTTGAATTCATATATGATACAGATTGTTGTGAACCGTTGAGAATATATATACAGTTCAATTGTATCAGAGTTGTTTTCGAGAGGTACAGCTGTTCAGAAATGCGATCAGAATGTTCAGAGCTTGATTGATAATCAGAATGGAGCATCGATCAAAGTAACAGATATATGATTTTGTGTTTTGTATGAAATTGACTAGCTTGTGATATCAGAATGTTTCAGTATTGTATAACAGAATTGATATTGATAGTCAGAGCCGAATACCAGGTAGGTATTTCTTCTTTAATTTTTATTATTAACTGATTGTTATGCCGAATAGTTCGAAGTTGAAATCACAGATAATGTCAGAAATGCGCTGTAGTGACTTCAGTTGTCATGTTTGTGACTGAAAATGTATGATATTCGAACAGACAGTTTTGATATAGACAGATTAAGTCAGTTGTGACAGATTTGTACTGAAATGTTGGCAGAAATTGTACTGATATGTCTGAATTGCTAACCGAAAAGACAGAAAGATAGTTATCAGAAGATTTATTACAGAATTTGTATAGTTCTGACTAGATATGGAGAGTATAATTCGATGAATTTCGTAATGAGATTACTACAATACTTTCCAGATTGAAATATGATATGATTGTGATTGACAGATTGTTCAATCTATATCTATCAGTTTGTACAAGATGATGTACAAACATGAGCAAATGACACAGATTGATGTCAAAGAAATGATCAGATTGCACAGAATGTGGCAATAAAATGTATCAGATTGTGATTGTGATTCATTTTGCACATATGGCAGGGTATACCATACGTTATTTCGCAAATTTTTCACCGATTGACGGATAGCCAGAATGTACTATCCAGATATGGAAGATATCCAAAGAGCGGTAGTGCGGGATGCTAGCACTAGTTGACATGAGGCATTGTTACTCTATGGGTAATTGTGTGGTGATAGCTATCAAAAGAGTACTGAGATAGTTACAGACGACACATTGTACAGTGAGTACTACTGAGTCCTTATAAAGAAAATTCAGAAAGGAATAAAGATAGCTCAGAAATGACAGATTTGATAAACCAACGTCGGATGATGACGATTGGTATATGAAGCTGAAGATTGTATATGTCCTTGATTGGGATAAACAGATTTGATAACAGCTGATGATACGGATACATGATAAGCTGTAGATTGGTTTATACGGATATTGTATAACCAACATGGCAAGATTGATTCTGTCAAAAGGATTGGAGAAGTATTATGACATTATACTTAGTGAATTCTTATTCCAGACTGGAATCAGATATTTGAGTTTTGGTTTAAACTTTGTTATACATTTCTTCTGATATCTCTGAATTAATTGTTATGAGTTCGAGGACGAACTCAGCTCTAAGAGGGGGAGAAATGTAATGCCCAAGAATTATAGAATTGATAAGACAAGATTATAAAGTGTTGCAAGGATGGAAAAATGGGAAAATTCTGGAAAATTCAAGACCGCACCCACGGTGCCAGACATCACCGCACCCGCGGTGCCAAACATCACCGCACCCTCGGTGCATGGACAGTAAGTTGGCAAGATATTGCGTAGCATCACCGCACCCGCGGTGCTCGAATCCGGAAAAATAAAGATAATGCCGAAGCATGAGCGCACCCGCGGTGCATGACACGACCGCACCCGCGGTCATGCGTGTAGCATGAAAAATGATGCCACGTTTCAGAATTTGCATGCAGTATATATATAGAAGCATGACACGTTTTCTTCAGAATTTAGACAGGAAATCGAGAGCTTCGGGAGAGAAGTTGATTTCTTAAGTGAGAAGTTTATTTACAAAGAATACGTCCATCAGAATTCGAATCCGAACGCAGTATTGTGTTCCTCGTGACACGAGCTACACAAGGACGTAAGTTTTATTACGTTTTGAGATGTTTTGACATTATGATGTTGTCAGAATCAAATATGACTCAGATATGGTGTTTCTACTACCGTAGACATTGTAAAATTGAAGTCAGATTAAAGAACAAATTGTTTCTGTAATTGTTATGATTTTCGAAAGATATTGACTGAGATTTTGATATCAGAATTTTATAGTATTGATTTTGAATATACCGATATCGAGATTATGAGTTCTGGTATTATATATGTGATGTTCAGATTGACGGGGTTATTCAGATTGTATTGTTATGCCGTCGAAACATCAGTTAATTTAGATTGATCAGATTCAGTATTGATTTAGATTGATCAGATATGATATTGATTGCGATTCATTGTTAGATTGTTGATTGATCAGATTATATACTGAGTTGAGTATTGATCAGAACAGATTGTGAATTGAGTTATTCATTGATACTATGTATTCGATATTGTCTTTTCAGATTGGATATGGACAGATTTGAATACAGGTCATCGTCTTCGTCAGACCGGGACGAGAAAGGTATAATTCATGTGATATTTGGGAAGATATAACTCAAATCAGATCTCATTTGAGTTTCCCAATAAAATCACATACTTGTTTATTGTTTATCTTCTGATATGATTATGATTTGTTTATAGACATTATATTCAAATCTTTTGAAATGAGCATGCTTTGTTTACAGATTGTTATACATTGCATTTGAGATAGGAAAGTTTGACAGATAGTCAGACTTCTAGATGTTCGGTGTATCTCAGCTTAGCAGCAGCTCTGACTCCTATTGCAGCCGTCCATACAGCTCAGACCGAAGTCTAGGAATAAGACGTACAGTCGCCCCGAGTGGGAGGGTAGGTGACAGCCATTGACGTCTTATTCACACCAAGATCCCTAGAGTTATAGTCGAGTCGAGTCTAGACATGATTTGACTAGAACTGCATGCGTTTATGGATGTGGTTTCGTAGACTATGAAACCCATTGCTATTGCCTTCAGTCATGATAGCATGTTTTTATGATTTGATTTGAGTAGCATGTTTAACTGATTTGTGTTGCATGCTTATTTGGAGTTAATTTCATAGATTATGAAATCTATTGTTTTAGGTTTATTCATGATAGAATATTTCATGATTTACTTGATGTATATACATGTTTACCATGTTTTATACTGGGATTTATTCTCACCGGAGTATCCGGCTGTTGTCTTGTTTTGTATGTGTACATGACAACAGGTGGGACATGATCGGGGTCAGAAGATGATGAGAGAAGACGAGTTAGCGTGGTGATTCCGGACTTGGATATAGATAGGTTTTATTACTAGAACTTTAGTAGTTGAACCTTAGAGTAATTGAAAGACTGTTGAACATTATTGTACTTTTATATAGATATGTATATTATTTAGATACCATTACCTTCCGCACTTATATTTTAAAAGAAAAATTTTTAGACCCTGTTTATCAGAACTGATAATTAAATCCCAACGATGATTAAGAAGATGATTAGCGTCCGGGTCCCCACATACATGATGACAAAGCCCGAGCCTAGAAGATCAAGAGACAAGCTCCCAGGTTTGTTATCTTAAACATTGTCTTGTACAAGAGATCATTACAGGGACCTCTATTAAAATTCTTGCTTGCGGAGGAGGTAGATTATGTCCTCCGGGAAATTCATGAAGGATGTTGCGGTGGACATCTTGGAGGAATATCTTTGGCCCGGAAGACAATGCTTGCCGGATTCTGTTGGCCAACTATTAGCCAGGACTCTTCGCAGGTGGTGCAGGGCTGTGAGGGTTGTCAACATCACTCAAAAATTTTCAGCACTGCTCGGCCACTATTATGAAGCCAATCTGGGCTTCTTGTCCCTTTGACCAGTGGGGTATGGACATTGTGGGTCCCTTCCCAATTGCCCGGGCTCAAACAAAATTCTTGCTGGTGGATGTGGATTATTTTTCCAAATGGGTAGAAGCCGAGCCATTCGACAAAATCACTGAACAAGAAGTTTAAAGTTCTTGTCGAAGAACATAGTGTGCCGATTTGGAGTACCCAGGAGACTGATTTCAAATAATGGAAGACAGTTCCAGGGAAGAGAGATTACATCTTGGTGCCGGGAAATGAAGATTACTTAGCCTTTCACTTCTGTTGCCTACCCTCATGCTAATGGCAAGACAAAAATGGTAAATAGAATTATTGTACAAGCATTGAAAACTAGGTTGCAAGGCAAAGGAAAAAACTGGGTGGAAGAATTACCCAGTGTTCTCTGGGCATACAGAACTACTCCCCGGGCACCCACTCAAAAAACTCCCTTTAACTTGGTATATGGCTCTGAAGCAGTCTTGCTAGTTGAAATTGGGCAAACTTCTTCCTGGGTAGAATCTTATCCGGACATCAATGATCAAAGCCGGGCCATGGAGTTGGACCTGGTAGAAGAGAAGAGAGATCAAGCATTGGTTCGAATGGAAGCATACCAGGGCCGGGTTATGAAATCGTATAATAAGAAATTCCGGATCCGAGATTTCCAAGTTGGGGATCTGGTTATGAAGAAAGTTAATCCAATAGGAGATGTGGGGAAGCTGGAAGCTCGGTGGGAAGGGCCTTGCAAAATAACCCGAAGGCTCAGATCGGGATCCTTTGATCTAGAAGATGTCCAAGGACGTTCTCTCAAAAGGCCTTGGAATGTATTTAATTTAAAGAAGTATTATGCTTGACAGATATAATGTTTATTTGAATATATAATGAAGAATCTATTTTCTTAGAGAAGTATTATGCATCTAATTATTATTCATCCGGGAGGTACAAAGCCCCAGTTATTTAAAAAGCCTAGGGCACTACACCCTGGCTCGGGGAACCAAACCTCAATCAACAAAAAGCACATGGCGCTACACCCTGGCTCGGGGAACCACACCTCGACCATTCCACATCCCTAGATATGCCCCCTTGCCCAATTTTCGCACTTTGGTTATACATACAAAGGCTTTATACCCATGTTTAGGTTTCTACATCTCGGTCATTTGCTAAGTATGGGGTTTTTTATACATTGCATGGACCAGAACCCCGACTACTTATTAAAAGTTACCGGTTAGCCATCAACACTTAGAAATTTTGATGATCAAGCAGTTATATTATCCGGGTTTTGAAGATATATCAAAGGCATGATGGATGAAATAAATAAAGTTTATTAAAAGCCCGAAGGTAAGACTTACAAAAGAAAATTACATAAAAAAGGAAAAGTACAAGAATACAATCCTACTCTAAGTTCATTTGCCCGGATCCTGGCTGTTCTTCTTCTTCAGAGTCCTCCGCCTCCTCCTCACCCTCCTTGGGGAGTGATGCAACAACGTGTCTGAAGTCGGGGAAGTTTGCCCTATCCTTGGGCAGAAGGCCGGCCTCTTCAAACTGCTTCCGACATTTGTTAAAACCCGACTTGAAGAGAGGATAGGCCCAATCTTTGACTGCCGCTTTAAATTCGGGGGATGAGAGGAAGGAGGTTTGGAATTGTTCCCTGTTTTGCTCAGACTCAGCCAGGGCCTTCTCAGAATTCTTGGCCCGGGACATTTGTTCTTCTATGCTCACCATCAACGATTTGTTGTTGTCTACAAGGGTCTCTTCCATAAGGAGTCCTTCATTAATGGCATCCCGGGCCTTGGCCAGATCTGCCTGGGTCGACTCCACAAAAGCCTGGAGGGTGGCCACCTCTTCTTCATGAGCAGTCTTAGCCCGGGCAAGCTCGACCTGGAGTTGGTCATGGAGCTCTTGAAGAACCCGGGATTGGTTATTCTTTTTGGTTGCCACCGCAGCCACTTCCTCAAAGGCTAACACCAGCATGTGAACGCCCTGTTTCAAAAAAAAAAAAGGGGGGGGGGGTTTAATAAAAAAAGAAGAATAGGAGAGGATAAAAAGAGACTCACAGATAATAGAAGGTTCGAGCCATCGAGAAATCGGGTAGCCCACCGGGATCTCTTCAAGTGAGCCTTCTCAGCAGGAATGAGCATCTGCTCAAGGAGTTGAATTATGATCGAAGTATCTCCCGCCGTAAAAAGACTAGCCCGGGTTGGCTATTTAGTCAGGAGGAGCTCTTGGAGAGGCTCATGGTTGGATTGTTGGCCGGGAGGGGTATGTGATTGACTTGCCCGGGAGGAACCTTGACCTCCTTCACTCTCCACCAAGATAAGCTCGGGGCTTGAGGCAGCTTTTCTTTTCCTGTGGCGGAGAGGAATGTGATCCTCGGAATCCTAGGACTCCACCCAGAAGGTTTGCTGATCGGGTGGAGATTATACCCGAGTTGATTCCTCCAGCTGGGCCGTTTCCTCAGCAGCCAGTTTCTTCTTCTCAGAAGCTTCCTACCGGGCTGCCTGTTTCTTTTCCTTGGCTATCCTCTCAGCCTCCGACATCTTCAGAAAGGCCTCCTGCATCTTTTCTGCATAAAGAGAAAGAAGAGTTAATATGAATTACAAATAAAAACAAAAGGTAAAATATGGAAGATAGGGAAGAAGGAATAATTACCGGGTTGAGAGCCCGAGCCAGCCACCTCATCAGTTACCCGGTCCAAGTGGTCCTCAGCCCGAGCACTCAACCTATAAGCAATCAGGTTCTCATTAGATATAAGGGTGAAGCAGGAGTATTTACGCCCCTACATCAATGTTTGTCTTACAAGGAAGTGCTCTTCGAATTTTTAAGTTTTGGGGTGGGTAGGTTGTGGAGGCAAAGAAGGAAGGAAGCCGGCAAGACAGAGGAGGGACTCGGGAGTTGAATAAAGAAGAATCGTCATTTCCATCCCTTCTGAGATGAAGGGATGTCATCAAAGAACCGGGCATTTAACCGAGCAGTCAGGAAGAAGGCATTATCTCAGAGTCTGCAGGAGAATAAGTAATGGAGGATGAGGGGGGTGATGGCAAAATTATTCATTTTAAAAAGAACATAAGCCGAAGCCATAATCCTGAAGGAATTGGGGTGGAGTTTGTTAACAGGTATGCCAAAAACTTGGCGACCTCGATATAGAAAGAAGGGATGGGGAACCGGAGACCATTTCTAAGTTGGTCCCGAAGAAGGTGGTGTAGCCTGAGGAGGGTTATCTGCCCTAACTGAAGGGCGGGCCGTGAATTAGAATGGATAGATTGGAGGGGATAAAGCCCAAGACCCGGAGTTCCTCGCCCGCCGAGTGCAAGGTGCTGCTCATTGAAGAGAACCAAGGAACTCCCGGGGTTTCAGTGGTAGGAGGGCTCGAAGCCCGGGCTTTGCCTTACCATTGTCCTTTTTCAGAACTCGAGATGTGCCAGAGGAAATGGGTTTTGAAGAGGAAGGTTTGGTTTTATGGGCTGTGGTTTTTTCGAAATTTGAGTAGAGATGCGACGGCGTGGGGGAGAAGGGGGTGAATCGGAGCGCAGCACGGTGGACTCGTCACTAAGTGAGCCTTGCACATTGGCCCCTGAAGTGGAAGAGGTTTAATCAGACGTGATCTGAGTAATAAGAAAAGGAAAATTACAAGTTTTGTGAAGAAAAGTGATGGCTGTGCGAACGGAAAGGTGACTAAAATTGAAAATCGCCAGAGTTAGAGAAATTGATGCGCCAGAGAGCTGAGAGGAAATTTTGCAAGGGCTTGGCCGAGATTTTGAATTTGAAAGTGATTTTATAAAATTTGGTGAGCTAATATATATAAAGGATAGAAAGCAATCTCCACCATTTATCTAAATCAGATCAGGCAATCACAGTGAGTCTAGGAAATTGTTCAGACATATGAAAAGACGTGCACGGTTATCGAGGAGTCAGGCTCATTATTATCTCGGAATACTAAGCGATTTTTCGGTGGTATAAATTGTAGGAACTTTTCAAGTTCGCAATCCTGATTTTGATGATAACAAAACTTGTTAATTGTGATACTAATGAACTACCTTAGTTGTGCAAAATCCAGGATCACTCACGAGGTGTTTACATCGCAAAAATGAAGACCCAACTGATCGCACAAAATGAATCAGTCTAACTTGCTACATCATTTGTGCAGTACAACTGATTGACCAGTTAATAGGTGACTCAGTAGGAAAACCTCAGAAGCCTGGCCAGCCAAAGGAGTGTTCAACTGATGAAGAAACCCAGCTGATCAATCCAACTGAACGAGTGTGAAATCAGTTCAACTGACGAGTCAACTAATTTCACCAGCCCAACTGAAAGAT
The DNA here is from genome assembly GCF_022965805.1 of Primulina eburnea. NCBI lineage: Eukaryota > Viridiplantae > Streptophyta > Magnoliopsida > Lamiales > Gesneriaceae > Primulina > Primulina eburnea. The sequence goes on along the minus strand of NC_133104.1, from coordinate 23,670,741 downwards.
CAGTTCAAACTAACCATTTCGAAGCATCAGTTAGAAATTTTCAGTTATGGTTGATGATAAATTCTTTCGAGTGGATTCCGGTTGTGCGAGAAGGTACAAAGCCATTATCCAGTCAAAGGACAATAATGGACGTTGCATCAGAGCAGTAAAGACAAAACGCTTCAGAGGGACATTCAAAAAGACGAGACACATAGTCCAAGAAGCCGATTCAAATGCAACAGATACAATAAATGAGTCTAACTGTACGATCAGCTTCATCCTCCTATATAAAGATAAGAGCGGTGAAGACTAAAATAATAGAAGGAGCACATATACAATACTAGAGAGAAAAGGGCAAGCTCAATTGAATATCAGCTTTCAGAAGCACTTAAGCCTAGAGGGAATTCTTCATCGTTGTATCAGCTTAGTTTAGAAGCTACTTCCCTCAGTGTGTGAGAACATTCTTGTTCAATTCTCACACACATATTTACTCTCAAAACCACCCAAAATAGTCTTGCACAAAGACGTTAAACTTGTGTATGTAGTCTTTCTCACATAGACGTTAAATAAATGTTGACTGGAAGTTGCTGTTTTCAGTCGTAGCTAGGAGTTCAGTTTAGGCAGTGGATAAGTCCTAGCTGAGAGGGCTTGTACATTTATTTGTATAATTCAAAGTCTTCTAGTGGATCCTATCCGTGGAGATAGAAGGGGTGACGTAGGAGCAGTTGAAGTCTCCGAATATTCATAAACATATCTTGTGTATTTAACTGATTAACTATTGCTTTAAATTTGTTTTGATAAGTTAGAGTGTTCGTGTGTTCAGTTGTTACCATAACTGAAATACAAGAATGCAAAAACTAATATGTGTTCTTTCGGTTAGTCAGTTTACACAAGTTAAAATATTTTCTAACATTTCAGATTTCTTTACGAAGGATTACTTCGAGTTTCTTTCGCTTGGTTTAAAACCAAACTCGATTTAATTCATCGGTGTTAATATTCTTAGAACACGAGCTATTGAAGCTCATTGAAGGTTGTTGTGTGCGAAATGCCTTCGAAGGCGCGAGCACACACGATCCATCATAAATGGTAAAGCATGCGTCATCACAACAAGAACCCTGTTGCCTGAGAATACTAAACGACATATTATCTCAAGCCCGGGAGACATGATGCCTCAACATATTATCTCAAGCTCGGGAGACATGAGGCCCCGGCATATTATCTCGAGTCCGGAAGACTTAAGGCCCCGGAATCTTACTTTAAGCCCGGGAAATATCGATTCCGGCATATCATCCCATCTTTAGGATATTTGAAGCCCCCGATGCTCTCACACATTCTGAATTATTTTATATGGAAGAACAAGTATGATTGATCGGCACAGCGAGTCAAACTCTAGCCCGACTATTTTAGGGATGGGTGGTGATACCCCCATAAAGAGCCAGGTCATGAATGACCCGGGATATTAATTGAGTAGCCCAGAACAGAGCCAAATGCCGAATACTCTCCTCACTACCCGGGCACTTCTTCTTCTCTCGGATAATCAACATCCCGGGCCCTCAAACAAGCACTTGGTTATCTTACCACCCAGGCCACCTCGAGAATTGCACCACAATCGAGTGTGATTGATACATGCTGTCTAATCTGTCAGAGCAACATGGTTTGGAGTGATCTAAAAGTCATCAAAAGCTATAGTATGGGCAGTCGACTTGCCATACTTGGTAGGTGGCACTGGAAACGAGGTATATACCTCATTTTCTACTATAAATAGCAGGTATTAATGTCATTTACACACTCTGAAATCTTTGAACTCTCAAGCACTTACATAGATTCTCACGTATATCGCTTGTGTTCATCTTCAACCTGCTGACTTAAGCATCAAGTGGTTATGCCGGACACTCCTCCGGCGTCCATTCACGAGTTCCTTTCTTTTTTGCAGGTGTTATCGAAGCCATTACCTTCAATCAAATTCCTAAACACTAAATTATTGATTTGATCCGATGGAGCCCTTTATCCTGCTCATCTATTTCACTAGGATCACATCACTCATGTGGGGACCCGGGCTCTAACTCGTTTATCTTTGGGATTAATTGGATCTTTGCTAGAAAATGTGGGTCATAAAAAAATGTTTAATAACATAAAAAATGTATATAAATCATACATAAGATTTATCTCAAATTTATTTCATTAAAAACACATACATGTTTTGTTCCAACATTATCATACCAACTAGTGTTTTAGTACAACTCCACATCACATATACAATCACTAGTAATATTCTACGCCCGAAATCATCACGCTATCTTGATCTCTCATCCTCGTCAAGTTCTTCTGAACCCTGATTCTGTACCCCCTGTTGTTATGCACACATACAGACACAACAACAGCAGGAAACTCCCGTGAGAACAAATCACAGTATAAAACATGTATACATGCACGTCATACAATTTCATACAAAATCATAACACATAATTCAGTAATTATGACACATTAGTGAATACAGATAAAAAATTCGACTCTTACTCTTTAACTCTACTCGTATCTAAATCTAGAGATCCCGGTATGAATAAGACGTAACAAGTCTCCCACCTACTCTCCCAATCGGGGTGGCGGTACGTCTTATTCCTAGAATTTGACCCTGTTTGTATCGAATATCTACAATCGGAGTCGATCTTCTCCTATGCCTCGATACCCCCGAGCATCTAGAAACTTGGCAAATCTGCCAATGACTCTCCTATCTCAATGGTTGTATATAAATCAATATAAAGCACAACATAACAAGGTATAGAAATCTAGTATGTGATTTTGGGAAACTCGAATCAAATCTAATCCGAGTTGTATCTTCCCGAATCAACATGAATTATACCTTCTTGTCGTACAATATTTGTCGAGATCGAAGTCTATATCTGTCGAAGCTTGTCTATACCGATCTGAAATGACAATGTTGAGATATACAATATCAATCTACAACTCAAGCCACTATATATACAAATTAATAATCAATTTCGATACATTTCGACAGCATAACAACATAGTTTCTCGATACCGATCAACTCAAATAACAATAATTCACATATCCATCTTAACAAGTCAAAATCCTCAAGAATACAATGTACCACGCTGAAATCTGCATATTCTCAATCACAATATATGCTGAAAATAATAATAACCGCATAACGTATCCGTTTCTCGATCCGGTTGCGAATCCAAGTTCTCACTCATCATAATAACATATAATAGGAATCAAAATTTGATTTCCCCAACATCTCAACTTCAAATCATACTGAAATGTAACAATACTTACATCCTTACGAAGCTATCGAAGAGAGGAACAAAAATCTGAATTCGGAATTAAATTCGGGTAGTCGAATCTTGCAAAACCAACAACTTAGGCTTGAAGAAAACTTGAGGAACTTTCATAGTCGTTTTCTGTAGGTGCTGAAGTCTAAAATGAAGGTGAATACATGTTATTTATATGCATGGCAAGGACACATGTTTTATTCTTCACTCAACACGTCGCACCGCGGGTGCGCTCACTCTGCACTGCGGGTGCGCTGAGCTTACAGTATGTTGGGGAATTACACCGAAGTGATGCCGATCACAATGATAATATTACCCAAAAATGCGGAATAAAATAATCAATAAGAACACAAAGATTTACGTGGTTCACCCAATATAGGCTACGTCCACGGAGCACTGCAACTTTTATAACCGGAAGAAATATTACAACAAGTGTATACACCAATACACTCAATATCTCACGATCCCAACCCCGAGTATACCGAGAAAATATTTTCTCTAACTCACAAAAGAGAATTCCCGCACTCAAGAAAAAAATGCACTCTTTTTTTCTATGCACTCTCTTTTTATCAAAGCTAAAAAACTTTTGATTTTGGGATACTAAAAGCAAACAAGGAAGACTCAATTTATAACAAATTCCCTCCTTCAACTTTCAGATTCTTTCGATGTAGGATAACCAAATTCTGAATATTTTATTTTGACGTGGGCCCCACACCTATTAAATTTTTACCTAACAATTCTCCCACTTGAAGACTTGATTCCAATCATGTCTTCACACCATCAGTGCAGCAGCTCATACCTCCTTTGTTAGTTCAGGAGACCAACTGAAGTCAAACACAACTTCAATTTTTCAATGATAACAGCCTTCGTGAGCATATCGGCTGAATTTTTGCTTCCAGGAATCTTCTCAAGCTTTAAGACTCCATTCACCCGATCTCTAAGGATCCTCATTCCAAGGATTTGTTTTGCAGCACCCAAATCCTTTAAAGAAAATTCTTTTGATAACTCTTTCTTGAGTTTATCAATCTCCTCCAACAAGCTCGTGCTATCAACATATCATCTACATATATCAGTAGTATGATATAATAACCATCAAGCTTCACATAACAGCAGTGATCAACCTGATACCTCAGAAAACCATCATTATTCATTACACCATCAAACTTCTTGTACTGTCTTGGAGCTTGTTTGAGACCATACAAGCTCTTTTGAAGTTTGCACATCATTTTCTCTTTCCCTCGTACTTCAAATCCCTTTGATTGATTCATTTCTTCATCTAGCTCACCATGAAGAAACGTTGTCTTTACATCTAACTGTTCCAGATGTAAATCTTCTTTTACCATCAATCCAAGTACAGTCCTGATAGTAGTTAACTTTACCACCAGAGAGAAAATAGCAGTGTAACCAATGAATTTCTTTTCACCTTTTACAACAAGTATTTCTTTGTACCACTTGCTACCGTCATGTTCTAACTGGTACTCACACTTGCTATGTAAAACCTTTTTACCTTCAGGAAGTTCTGACAACTCCCACATGTGATTGGATGACAGTGAATCCATCACATCTTTCATGGCTAACTCCCACTGTTTAAAGGTCTTATAAACATCCGATTTATTTTTCACAAAATAAACCCAAAATCTCCTGCTCGAATCGTCAACAGTAGTGCCATAATATCTTGAGTGATCTCCAAGGGATGTCACAGGAGATGGTCCACATACATCAGTATGTACCAGCTCCAAATCTGCCGATATCGGTTCTCTGACCTCTTTTGAAAAGCTCACCTTTTTCTGCTTTCCAAAAAATACAGCTTCACACAGCTTGTGTTCAACGATCTTTAATTCAGGTAGCATTCCGTTTGAAACAAGCATTTTCATTCCCTTCTCACTCGTATCCCCAAGCCTACTATGCCATAGACTTGAATTAGCTCCAGCATCCACAGCCGCTAATTTATTTCTCAAACTGGAAGTCATATAAAGTGTTCCAGTTTTCTTTCCTCGAGCAACAATCATGGCTCCCTTTTTCACTTTCTGGGAACCATCACCAAAGGTCACCTTATGACCTTCGTCGTCAAGCTGTACCACTGAAATCAGATTGCGTGTCAATTTTGGTACATGCCTTACTTTGTTGATTTTCCAGACAGATCCATTTGTCATCTTCATCCGGATGTCACCCATACCAATTACTTCCAAAGGTTTTCCATCAGCAAGGAAAACTTTTCCGTAATCTCCCGCAATGTAATTATCGAATACATTACGATTACCAGTGGTATGAAACGAAGCTCCCGAGTCCATAACCCAAGAATCAACCGGGCTTTCCATGGATAGTAATAGAGCATCATGTACCTCCTCAGTAACAACATTAGCGTTATTCTTTGTTGATTTGCAATTCCTTTTCAAGTGACCAGTCTCACCACAGCTCCAGCACTTCACATTCTTTTCAAATGTGTTATTGTCTTTTCCATTTCTTGACTTGGATCTACCATGCCATTGGTTAAAACTCTTTTAGCCACTCTTGCCCCTTCCTCTATTCTCGAGATTTAGAGCAGATCTCGATGATGTTCCTTCACCCGAATCCATCTTGCGAACTTCTTCAGCAAGAATTTGATCTCTGACATCATTGAATTGTAATTTTTTTTTCCAACAGAGTTGCTAACCGCTGCCCGCATAGGTTCCCAATTGTCTGGTAAAGACTCCAAAAGAATAAGTGCACAAATCTCATCATCAAAATTAATTTCAACCGATGTTAGTTGAGAAACAATCGTGTTGAACTCATTAATGTGTTTAGCCACCGAAGCACCTTCTCCCATTTTCAAGTTGAATAACTTTTTCATGAGATGCACTTTGTTGCTTGCTGATGGCTTCTCGTACATGTCCGATAAAATGGACATCATCTCCTCCGTTGTTTTTGCCTCCGCCACGTTATGTGCCACGTTCTTCGTTAGGGTCAATCGTATTACACATAACACTTGTCAGTCAAGAAGCTTCCAATCATTATCCTCCATCTATTTCGGCTTCTTTCCTGATAAAGGTTGATGCAACTTCTTGCTATACAGATAATCTCTAATCTGTAACCGCCAGAACGAAAAATCTGTTCCGTCGAACTTGTTGATTACCGGTCCTGATCCATCATCTCCGGCCATCGCTTCTCTAGCCTTAGCAAAAAATCTAAAAAATCTTTTCTGATGTGGAAGATCAGACAGAGCTGCAACCACAGAGCATACTCTAAGAATTTTCACAACAAGGCTCTGATACCAGTTGTTGGGGAATTACACCGAAGCGATGACGATCACGATGATAATATTACCCAAAAATGCGGAATAAAATAATTAACAAGAACACAAAGATTTACATGGTTCACCCAATATAGGCTACGTCCACGGAGCACTGCTCCTTTTATAACCGGAAGAAATATTACAACAAGTGTATACACCAATACACTCAATATCTCACGATCCCAAACCCGAGTATACCGAGAAAATATTTTCTCTAACTCACAAAAGAGAATTCCCGCACTCAAGAAAAAAATACACTCTTTTTTTCTATGCACTCTCTTTTTATCAAAGCTAAAAAACTTTTGATTTTGGGATACTAAAAGCAAACAAGGAAGACTCAATTTATAACAAATTACCTCCTTCAACTTTCAGATTCTTTCGATGTGGGATAACCAAATTCTGAATATTTTATTAACACAGTAACACTTCTAAAATTGCGCTGGCTCTTGCACCGTGGGTGCCCTCCTGTCTCGGTGCCTCCACTGCAGGTGCGGTCCTGTTCTTACCGCGGGTGCGGTCATGAGAAACGATCGTGGGTGCACTATCTTTTTAACCGCGGGTGCATTGTCTTTGCTGCCCCAACAATATATTTTGCGACATCGCTTCTTCAGCCTTCGATAAATACATTAAATCATGCGTTAATAACTGCTGATTACCAACTCACATCTCGGGTCGTACATTTCTCCCCCACTTAGATATGAGTTCATCCTCGAACTCGCAGGCAATTAATCAAAACAAGTAAAAGAAACAATATACTCAAAAGCTGAATAAAGACTTACATCATGTAAATAATTAGGGATATCTTTGTCTCATCTCTGATTCTGTCTCCCAAGTTGCTTCTTCAGTGCCATGACGACTCCATTGGACTTTCACTAGCGGAATGATCTTCGTTCTGAGCTGTTTTTCCTTCCAATCAAGAATCTGGATTGGATGTTCAATATAACTCAAAGTGTCGTAAAGTTCGGATTCATCAGGCTAAATGATATGAGAAACATCAGGCATATATCTACGCAGCATCTATACATGAAAGACATCATGTATCCCAGATAGAGAAGGAGGAATGGCGAGTCGGTAGGCGCGATCGCCAATTTTTTCAAGAATATCATATGGACCGGTGTATCTAGGAGATAACTTTCCACGTTTGCCAAATCTGACGACGCCTTTAAATGGAGAAATCTTCAAGAATACTCTGTCTCGCTGTTCAAATACTAACGGTCGACGTCTGATGTTCGCGTACTTCGCCTGTCTATCCTGTGCCGTCTTCATTCTCTTCTGAATTATCTTCACTTTAAAGCGGAGATCTGCGCTTCTTTCCTTATAAAGCTTCAAACGGTGCCATCTCGATGGTCGTGTGATAGCTGTTATTGTACGAGAATTCAAACAGAGGTATTGAATCTTGCCAACTAGTACCAAAATCTATTACTATAGCTCCCAACATATCCTCTAATGTTTGGATAGTCCGCTCTGACTGTCCGTCGGTCTGGGGATGGTAAGCAGTACTGAGATGCAATGTCGTACCTAGAGCCTGCTGCAAACTGTGCCAAAAGTGTGAAGTGAATCGTGGATCACGATCTGATACGATCGACTTCGGCACCCCATGCAATCGGACTATCTCTCTGACATATATCTCTGCCATCTGATCATGTCGATACGTCATTCTGTACGGAATAAAGCATGCGGATTTGGTTAATCTGTCAAACACAACCCAAATCGCATCACAACCCCGGGATGATCCTGGTAACTTCGTAATAAAATCCATGGAAATGTCATCCCATTTCCATTCAGGAATAGATAAGCTCTGAAGTAAACCTCCGGGTTTCTTTCTCTCAGCTTTCACATGTTGGCAATTCAAGCATTTAGATACAAACTCTGCAATATCTGACTTCATCTGTTCCACCAGAATTGTGTCTTCAAATCGTTGTACATCTTCCTGCCACCAGGATGAATATTAAACCGACTACAGTGCGCTTCTAACAATATATGTTGTTTCAAATCTGAAATATCTGGCACTACAAGACGGTTATTCACATACAAAACATGATCATGTACCTGATACTCCGAAATATGCCCTGATTTGACTATCTCAACTGACTTCTGAATATTCTGATTAGTTCTTTGTGCTTCTTTAATTCTCAAAATCAAATCTGGCTCAACTTGAATCGTAGCAAGTCGTAGTGGTCTACTATCTGTATCAAATGCTAATCCAGACAAACAACAATCTTCAATCAAATTTAAAACACCTATTGTCGATAAGGATAAGGAACATACCTTTCGACTCAAGGCGTCCGCTACTGCATTAGACTTTCCTGGATAGTACTTGATCTCGCAATCGAAATCCTTCAATAAATCGAGCCATCTACGCTGTCTCATGTTCAAATCTGACAGATAAAACAGATATTTCAGGCTTTTGTGATCAGAGTAGATTTCAAATTTCTCGAAAGAGATAGTGTCGTCAAATCTTTAGTGCAAATACGATGGCCGCCAATTCAAGATCATGAATTGGATAACGAATATCGTGTGGCTTCAACTGTCTTGAGGCATATGCGATCACATGTCCTCGCTGTATAAGAACACATCCTAACCCTCTATGAGATGCATCACAATATACAACAAAATCACCAGTACCTGAAGGTATCGTCAACACTGGAGCACTGGTCAGTCGTTTCTTCAACTCCAAGAAGCTAGACTCACAGGCTTCATACCATACAAATGGCGCATTTTTTGTGTCAACTGGGTAATCGGCTTCGCGATACTGGAGAAATCTTTAATGAATCGTCGATAGTACCCTGCTAAACCCATGAAACTGCGTATCTCTGGCACTGATGTCGGTCTAGGCCATATGATCACAGCCTCAACCTTATAGGATCAACAGATATACCGTCTCCAGATATGATATGCCCCAAAAAGACAACATGTCTCAGCCAAAACTCACATTTTGACAATTTAGCATACAGTTTCTCATTTCTCAGCGTTTGCAACATAGTTCTTAAATGTTCAGCATGCTCAATCATACTCTTGGAATATACCAGAATATCATCAATAAACACAATAACAAACTCATTCAGATACTTCTGAAAGACACAGTTGATTAACCCCATAAACACTTCTGGAGCATTCGTTAAACCAAAAGGCATGACAATAAATTCATAATGTCCATACCTGGTTCAGAATGCTGTCTTCGGTATATCAATATCTCGAACTCTCAGCTGGTGATATCCAGATCTCAAATCAATCTTGGAATAGACAGAAGAGCCTTGCAACTGATCAAATAAATCATCGATACGAGGCAATTGATATTTGTTCTTTACTATTTCCTTGTTCAGTTGCCGGTAATCAATACACAATCTCATCGAACCGTCTTTTTTTCGCACAAATAGTACTGGAGCACCCCAAGGAGATACACTCGGTCTGATGTAACCCTTGGCCAACAAATCTTCGAGCTGTTCTTTCAATTCTTTCAACTCAATAGGCGCCATTCTATAGGGAGCTCGAGATATAGGAACTGTACCTGGTATGAGATCAATGCTGAAATCAACCTCTCTGGCTGGAGGTAACCCTAGAATCTCGTCTAGGAATACGTCAGCAAACTCGAAAACCACTGGCAGATCTGCCAATGCTGGGCTCGATTTCAGTAGATCTACTGAATACACAAGGAACCCCTCTACTCCTTTATGCAACTATCGTTTCATCGTCAAAACAGATACTAAGGGAATCCGAGATCTGGAACCCTTCCCGTAGAATTTCCACTCGTCAGCCATCTCTGGTCTGATCCTGACAATTTTCTTGAAACAATCAACAGTGGCTTTGTACTTGGTTATCGATACCGATAATACAGTCAAAATCAGCTAACCCAAGCACAATACAATCTAAATCAATCTCGTGACCCTCAAACTATAGTATACAATGTCTAACTGAAGTCACAGATATAAGACCACTTCCCAACGGAGAAGAAATAGACACTACATCAGATAATGACTCGACAGGAAAAGCATGCATCAATGCAAAGCTTTCAGATATGAAAGTATGAGATGCACCCGTATCAATCAATACATAGGCAGGATAACCGCAAAGAAAACAGTTACCTGCAATCACATCATCTGGTGCATCTTGGGCCTGCTCTTCTGTCAATGCAAATACTCGAGCCTGCTGTCTGGGAGGTTGGCTAACTGTCTGGCTACCTCTGGCTCGGGGCTGGGTCTGTGTAGGAGTGGGCTGAAAGGAATGAACAGATGAAGCTTTCCTCTCAGGCTGAGTCATTGAACCAGATGCTCCTACACTTTAATCTTGTTGTACCCCTTTCTGTGGACATACTCTGGCAAAATGTCCCTGCTGTCTGCAGATTTTACACCGACCCATCACACCCTGACACTGCTCGGTGGCATGTCTGCCTCCACAAGAACTGCAATACACACCGGTATAATCGGTACTCTGGCCAGGACCTCTCTGTCGTGACCCACTAGGGCTCGACAAACTGCTTTCTGATCTCTTGAACTGCTTGCCCTTGGCTTTCAACTGGTCTTTCCTGCCACTGCTACTACCACCACTCTCAAATCTGGGAGAGGGTTGAACTGAATGTTGTGGCGGTCTCGGAGTCGGAGCGACATAGAAAGTGTTTCGTTGCCTAAGCAATCCAGCTTCTGCCCCCTTGGCACGGTTCAAGGCGTCTGAAAAATTGTTTGGTCTACTGGTATTTACCAAGGTAAAGATTTCTGGATTCCGGCCATTGATAAACTGATCCGCAATGGCCTCGTCATTCTCTGCGACATGAGGAGCAAATCGGAGCAATGTCAAAAACTTTGCCACATATTCTTCAATGTTCAGCTGTCCCTGTCTCAAATTGGCAAACTCGGCACCTTTTTCTTTTCGGTAGGACTCGGGAAACAATCGCTGATAGAACTCTGCTTTAAACACTTTCCAAGTGATCTCTATGCCACGATGCTCCAATGCTCTCTTCGTGGTAAGCCACCAGTTCTTTGCAACATCTTGCAGTTGATGTCCAATAAGTTTAACCCGTCGCTCATCAGTGTATTCAAGAGATTCAAATAACATATCGAGGTCATCGAGCCAACTTTCACACTCAACTGCACTTTCGGTGCCCTTCAGTGTCGGGGGTCGAAAAGACTGAAACCTTTTCAGCAAGGTCTCCATTAGCGTAGCGGTCACATCCATCGGATCATTGGAAGTACTGCCATGTTCTGGTGCTCGACCTGCTACTGTTTGCGGTACTCGGCGAGGAGGCATATCTGATTATCAAACGGATTAGTACACAATCTATACAATCTGTCTCAGTCCTCCTCTGATCATATCTTCTGATCCAGAATCGGTTCTGATTCAGTCTTTCCAAATACATGCTGAAATCAACTCAGATAATAAGACAACATGTAATAGTGAAAGCAATAAATCATGCTAGCACAAAAAAAGCAAGGAAGAGAATTCAATCTACCCCGCTCATTCTATTCTATCTTAGTCTAAAGGATCTATCGCTCTGATACCACCTGTTTTGGGGACCCGGGTTCTAACTCGTTTATCTTTGGGATTAATTGGATCTTTGCTAGAAAATGTGAGTCATAAAAAAAATTTCTTTTAATAACATAACAAATGTATATAAATCATACACAAGATTTATCTCAAATTTATTTCACGTGTCATCGTATTAGTCACAACCAGCTCTCATCCTTAAAAACATTTCATTATATTCATCACTTAATAAAATCATACATATACGTTTTTTTTTTAAAATCAAGCATGCAGTGTGTTTTTCAAATTTACATAAAAATTCATATCCATGATATCATAAAGGTTTAAAATATGAACACTTCTGTTCGAGCCGCTGCCAGGACTACTAACACGACTTGAAGACAACCACACTTAAACCATGATTCAAAGATTCCTAATCAAGCATCACATGACCTAATCTAACCCTTACTAAGCTCGGTCATAACGACGTATTAATACTCAAACGAGATAATAGCACTTAAACTAAGAGCTCCTAAAACCCTGGACCAGCGCCTAGGCCCTGACAGTGCAGCGCTTGATTAGCGCCTAGGTGCCCAGCATCAGCGCGGCAGCACTGCATGTTCGAAGACCAAGCGCCGCGGCACCGCGGCGCTGTGACAGAAAAACATCCAAGCCCTTCTATGCCACCTTCTACTCTACTCCCAACTAACCCAAGACAGCCTTGATCCATTGCTACCTAGGACCAAGATCAGACCAAGGACTCATTCCTGCACGCAGACGTTCACGAGTTACCCGAAACCCGACCCTTCTCATTTCATGCGCCTCGACCCACACTTAACCCAATACCAGCCATGTAAGGACCTCCTTAGGCTTCTGTTTGGACCCTCCTGGACTGCACCATGGCCTGGTTTAGTCCCCCTTGGCCGTGCCTCCCCTTTTCTTGCACTATACCAACCAAAATCCTTGTCGCTCAAGGAGAAACGACGAGTCCTCTCTACTTTCGTGGACAACTCGAGACTCCAGCCCCTAGACACCTTCAATCCCTTTGTGTACAGCCCTTACAAGCCTTAACCTAGCAGCCCCTTGCACAAAGACATGAAAAACATGAGTTGAATGCATAAACATGTGGATTTCATGAACAAATCAAAAGCATAAACGTAAAACCGTGCAAGGTTCGAGCATTATACATATAAAACACACACATATGCCTAAATACAGTATGAATGATACAAAAATAAAGATACATGGCGTGCCTTGATGATTATACGATTGAAAGCTCGAATAACTACGCGCGGGACGTGAACCTGAAAGGCGGGGAGGAAGTTTTCTTTGAAAATTGAAGGGTCCGAGGGTTTCCTGCGGTTTTGTTGCTGAAAACTCAAGGAGAGGCTGCTGATGGGGGGGAGGGATGGCTGCTAAGGTATTATTAGGTTTAGGGTTAGTTTAGGGTAGTGTTTAAATAAAATAACAAGCATTAATGAGCCCTAAATTAAATTTTAAAATGATTAAAAGGGTTTTGAGTCCATTAACATTAAACCAAACTCAACAAGTCCAACTACATTTCCGAAAAATATTTAGTTTTGGTATGTTTTTAAAATATTGACCAAACCTTCAAAAAGTCCCTCGATTCACTAAAATTTGCGTACCGGTTAAAAATATAGTCTGACAAATAAAAATAACCAACCAAGTCCCATTTCCAAAAATATACTTAAAACACCTCATATTAAATAATTAAAATTAATTGTTCAATAAAAAATTTTCCTGGTTGTCCCCGGTCTCCGTTATACATTCGAGGTCGAAATGCAACTTAAAACCCTAATGCATGAAGCTTTAAATACCCATGCAACAACACCTAACAATGCAATATTCATGCAATAAATACATAAAAATCATTAAACATATATTTTAAATAAAACCATAAATTGCATGTAGTCGGGTTACGTAGTTCGAATTTCTTAGACCTTACACAAATATATCATCCAAATTCGACCTAAACAAAAAAAATTACAATATACTATTTATTTGCTTCAAAAAAATAAACAATAGATTAAAAAGAACCAATTTTCCCAAGAATTTTTCACCACTCATACATTATAATTATAACTTAGATAAATCATTTATCTACTCAACCAAAAATCACCTCCTTTTATTGTACATTAAAAAATAAACAAAATGCATAGAAAAAAGTAGGGGCAACAATATTTTTCAAAATCCCGCCCCATGACTAACACATCAAAAAAAAATTTGATCCGACATTTTTCGTGTCGGAATTTTTTTCCGTCTCAATTAATATCAAAAATTGGATCGGAAATAATATCTTATCCTAATATCATTTTCACTCGAAATAATATTATTAATATATTTTATGAATAAATTTTTTTTTACTGATTGGCTAAATTGGATTTAAGTCCATATAGAAATTAAACGTTGACTTAATAATAGTTTATCGTTGAAATAATTGAATAGTAAAATCATTTATTTAATTTTATTTGTACGTAAGGTTTTATTTATAATTTCTATATATGTTGTATTTTAAACTTTTTAATCTTATTTATATGTAACTAAATTTTTTTCTAGACATATAAGTTCATAATTAATATTTTTTATTTTTTAAAAAAATAAAAAATTATATTTTTAAAAAAATCTGCTTAAATTTTTTTTATATGAATTTTATGTTAATTCGAACATTTGGATCTTGACACGTGTGAAATACAAGATCAAAAGAAAATAACAAATCCAATTATCATCGAAACAAGATTCGCTAAGTGGTTATGTGTCATGTCATTACTATTGATGTCAATTCGGGCCGGTCAAATCGAGTTGAACAATAGTACTATTCAAAAATTGCTCAACCTTAAACCCGAACTCGAATCAACCGATTAGCCAAATTTTAAATATTCTTTTAAAAAATTAAATAAAATTAAAAATATATTTAAATTTAAACACATAATAACAAAATCTCCCTCATTTATATGATTTAAATTTGAAATTTTAATTGTAAAAAATAAAATATATTTTCTAAATCAAATAAATAATTGTTTAAAAAATAAAAAAAATTCAAAATTAATATTAATTTATGAACATTTATTTATAAATATACAATAAATATTTTTCACACATACAATATATAAAAATAAAGACAATATTGATTAATTATATTTTTTAAAAACAAATTAAAATTTTCGAGTCAACTCATCCCAATCCGATCTTTTTTTAGGTCAACTACCGGGTCTAATCCGATTTGATTCGTAACTGAAAACCCTAAACTCAAACATGATTTTTTTCCAGATGAACCGCATCAAGTTGATAAATCGTGTCTGATTTTGACATCCCTGATCACTACACAATCTCACACCTTAAAAAAACGTTTGCTAACCTCGTTTAATCTGAACTTTCTTCCACCTTTGCCTATGGTTCGTTGGGTTAATATATCGCCCGATTTTTGAAAATCGGGTCAATGGCTCCAGCACTGAGTCTCGGTACTTGTGCGGCAGAACATGAGGCTTTTTAACTGTTTACATCACTATTTGTAAAAGCTTAACAAAATAAGGTAAAAAAAAATTAACAAACTAATGTGTCACGCCTTTTCAAGAGGCGTGACTTTCAATTTGTTTTTGTTTTTTTAAAAAAACAAGTCACGCCATCTCATATGGCGTGACTTGCTTTATAATTTTTTTAAATAAGTCACGCGAATTTAGTAGGCGTGACTTGCTTTTACATTTTTTTTAAAAATAATAGTATAAGTTATATTCTTAAATTATTTCAGAGTTGCATGCCTCCGCACATCTGTTAAAAGCTGCAACAGCATAACTTTAATAATTTCGAATTCATTATAATATTATAAATTTTCTCTATAAATTGAAGACTTGATTGTCTCACTTCATTTACCCTTTCATATTTTTCATCGATAAGTTCTCGTAAATGCTTGAATTTATTTTTTCACTTCTTGCAAATTTTTATGAATTTAATATTAAATAATAAGAATAACTAATAATACATATTTTTATTATCAATTGCATAATATAAAATAATAAGAATAACTAATTGCAACACTCGTGAATAAAATGCATAATTAGTGCGGAAGCTTTAAAATATAATTTGGAGAAAATGTGAAATTTTAAAAATTTGGGCAGCATCTCCCCGTAAATAGGACATAACACCTGTCTCAAACAACACATAAAACACATGCAAAAGATTTTCATATTCATCAGATACCATTAAGTAAAGTATCTACACATCTTGCCAAAACCAAAGCACAAAACAACATTTTCAATGTTTTCCAAAATAGCCAAAAGCTTGACATAACAAAAATAACATCCATTCGAAATCTCCAAAGTTTGGCATATTTCTTTCTCTCGCTTTGACAACTCAGGGATGCTCAGTCTTTCTTACCTGTGCCTGCATCACCTGAACATAACTGGAATGAGTATAAACCTCAGTAAATGGAATCAATACTAACAAGGTACATATATATCATTTTATTCCAAAACATAAAATGGGTAGCCTCAATTTCATTTTCTTGAAAACATTATCCATCTCATTTCGTAAACGTCGAATCATCATTAATATCATCCGTCAAGAATCATAATACAACAATACATGGGGATGATATTCATTTCATTGATCAACTGAAGAATTGATAGTTCTTATAAGATAGTTCATTCATTGCTAACCCTCTTCGTAAAAACAAATCTTATAGGAGGGACATGTACCTCTGCATAAAATGCATCTTATAAGAAAGAACATGTTTTCATCGTTAATTGGTCAATTACATTACGGATTTAGAATTGCCAAGGCAACACCGCTACTATCACTATCAATCCAAGCATTCAATCATATAAAACTTCATTCAATCATTTTATCAAACATATTTGAGGCATCATTTAAAGTTTAACTCCTTTCATCAAAAAATGCATATAATTTCACTACAGTATATACATATTTACATATATATATATATATATATATACACATCATAAAATCATCAAAACACATACATATAGGATCATGTGATGCATTGAAGAAATGACTCCACTTACAGCACTTGGATCACTTGATTTCCTATACCTTGATGGTGATCCTACAACAATAAACCTAATAACTAACCATCAACACCCAAATAATAACATTACATGACCATTTAACCCAACACATCTATCACAACTATCATTTCCTAACTCCACCATCTTCAATAACTCAAGAACAAGAAGAAAAACCACTTACTTTTGTCCCTTTCACTAAAAAGATGAAGTTCCAACTCCGGATTGAAGATTAATTGCTTGATTAAATAAAGGAGAAGAAGAAAATGAAAAACCCTAGCTTGGAATCGTTGGAGAAGAGAAAGAAAAGAAGAGAAATGAGGAAAAGTTGTGTCTCAACCGATTTTATACTTTAATTCACCCAAAACATGCTTTTGCACTGAATAGGGAGCTGGGGCAGTCAAGTTTTACCGCCCTAGCGCGGAACTTACTGTCCGAAACCCAAAATTTCAGTACTAGGGGCGCTGGGGCGCTCAAACTTTACCGCCCTAGCGCGGAACCTGCTGTCCCGGCGTGCGCTCTGCGTACAGCCTCGTCAAAGATTGCTTCCGAAACGCCTCTTCCCGTCATAATTTGGAAAAATGGTAAATATGAAAATTGTAGCTCTCTATCTTGGCTTGCATCGCCAACTCGCCTCATGTCATTTGAAGGTCTGAGTAAAGAGTTATGCTCAATCTCCCAACATGTGTCACTGGATGAACGAAGACACACACGACAAATGTCGGGGCGCTTTTGGCTTGTCTTCCACAATGATTTGAACAAAACTCAAAACAAGAAAGTTATAGCCTTATGTCTTAGCTTTCTAATGGAAGTGGCCACACATAATTTGGATCAATATACAAAATATTATGCTAAAAACCACAACTATTGCCACATTTTTACCGTTTTAGCACTTCCATTACCTACTTAGCTAAAGATTAGCTTTCTATTCTACCCATACATTCTCTGTTTCATTCTATATCATTCATATCATATCTTGAAGCCATAAACCATCACCATTACATCACATATCCCAAACGATCATCATAATAAACCATAAAAAGAATAATGACCATACTTAATCATAATTATTACCTTACATACATCATATGCATACGAACGTCTGGGCGTTACAATTCTCCCCTCCTTATGAAATTTCGTCCTCGAAATTGCCATTACTGTGCAAATAACTCAGGATATCGCTGCTTCGTTTCCTCCACTGGTTCCCACGTTGCTTCTTCAACCAACTGATTACGCTAAAGAATCTTGATAATGCCGATCTCCTTATTCCTTAGTACTTTAACCTTGCGATCTAAAACCTGGATTGGTACTTCTTGATAAGTCAAGTTCGGCATCAGATCCAACGCTTCATGTCTGAGAACATGGGAAGGGTTCGAGATATACTTCCTGAGCATTGAGACGTGAAATACATTGTGGACTCTATCCAAGTCTGGCGATAAGGCTAGACGATATGCTCTTTCTCCAATCCTATCCCAAATTTCAAATGAGCCGATAAATCTTGGGCTCAGATTTCCTTTACTGCCAAATCTCATAACGCCTTTGAGAGGAGCAATTTTGACAAATACATGATCTCCAACTTCAAACTCCAAAGGCCTTCTTCGGTTATCAGCATAACTTTTCTGTCTGGTTTGGGCCGTCTTCATTCTATCCTGGATTAAAGTTATCACATCAGTTGTCTGTTGGACCAATTCTGGTCCTAACATCTTTCTTTCACCTACGTCATCCCAGTTCAATGATGACCTACATTTCCTGCCGTACAATGCCTCGTATGGTGCCATGCCAATCGTCGCTTGATAGCTATTGTTATATGTAAATTCCGCAAGTGGCAATTTAGAATCCCAGCTACCAGGAAAGTCAATCGTGCAGGCTCGTAGCATATCTTCAAGAATCTGAATCACCCTCTCTGACTGCCCGTCACTCTGAGGATGATAAGTTGTGCTAAAAGCCAACCTGGTGCCCAAGGCTCTGTGCAAGATCTTCCAGAAATCAGAAGTAAACCTTGGGTCATGATCAAATACAATTGACACAGGAATACCATGAAGTCTCACAATCTCAGCTACATAGACTTCAGCATACTGGTTCATTGTAAACGTTGTCTTGACTGGAAGAAAATGAGCAGATTTTGGTTAACCTATCAACAATCACCCAAATGGAGTTGTAACCTTTTGGTGTTCTCGGAAGTCCCGTTACTAAGTCCGTAGTGATGTGCTCCCACTTCCACTGAGGTATTGGGAGGGATTGCAAAGTTCCAGCAGGTCTTTAATGCTCAATCTTTACCGGCTGACATGTTAGACATTCGGATATAAACTTTGCAATATCACTTTTCATACTTGGCCACCAGTATAGACGTCGGAGATCCTGATACATCTTGGTGCTACCTGGATGTATCGAGTACGGCGCAGTATGAGCTTCTGTCAAAAAATCTCGTCGAATATCATCACCACTGGGAACACATATCCGACCTCTAAACGTTAAAAAATAATCAGTGTTCATCACAAACTCTGTATTTCTTTTCTCATCGGATTTGGACCGCAATTTCATCAACTAATTGTCATTAGGTTGCTCCCGCCGTATCCTATCTGTCAACGTAGGTCGAATAACCAAATATGAAAGTCTAGCTATGGTCCCTTGCTCTACCATAGCGATCTCACTCCTCTGAAGATCCAATAATAACGGCTTCTGGATCAATGAGCTCAAAGAAAAAACTGACTTGCGGCTCAAAGCATCTGCAACAACGTTTGCTTTACCTGGTGGTAGCTAATTGTCACATCATAATCTTTAACAAGTTCTAACCACCTCCTCTGCCGCATATTAAGTTCCTTCTGCGAGAATAGATATTTCAAGCTCTTGTGGTCTGTGAAAACTTCACATTTCTCGCCATACAGATAATGCCTCCATATTTTCAATGCGAAGACCACTGCAGCCAACTCAAGATCGTGGGTGGGATAATTCTTCTCGTAATCCTTCAACTGACGAGAAGCATAAGCGATTACTTTCCCACGCTGCATCAGTACAGCTCCAAGTCCCATCTTTGACACATCAGTGTATACAATAAAATCTTTAGTACCACACGGAAGTGCTAGGATAGGGGCTGATGACAACTTGTCTTTCAACACTTGAAATCCTATTTGGCACTCGTTTTTCCACTCAAACTTTACCGCTTTCCTCGTCAGATTGGTTAAGGGCAGGGCTATTTTGGAGAAATTGGCAATAAAACGTCGATAATAACCTGCCAAACAAAGAAAACTACGCACCTCAGAGACTGTCGTCGGAATAGGCCATTGCTTAATCGCTTCAATCTTCATAGGATCCACTGCAATACCTTCTCTCGAAACGATATGGCCTAGAAATGATACTTGCTCTAACCAGAATTCACACTTTTTCAACTTTGCGTATAACTGATTTTCCCTTAAATACTGCAGTATAGTTCTGAGATGCTCAGCATGGAGTTCCCGAGTCTTGGAGTAAATCAAGATATCGTCAATGAAAACGATAACGAAGCTATCTAGATATGGCTTGAAGACCCGGTTCATTAGATCCATGAAGACAGACGGAGCGTTCGTCAACCCAAATGACATGACTAAGAACTCAAAATGGTCGTACCTGGTTCTGAATGCAGTTTTAGGGACGTCGGCTTCCCTAACTTTTAGCTGATAATAACCAGAACGCAGGTCAATCTTTGAAAACACTGTCTCTCCCTGTAGCTGATCAAAGAGATCGTCAATCCTCGGCAATGGATATTTATTCTTGATCGTGACTTTGTTGATATCTCTGTAATCAATGCACAACCGCAAAGATCCATCTTTCTTTTTGACAAATAAAACCGGAGCTCCCCACGGAGAAGAACTCGGACGAATAAAGCCTTTGTCTAATAGATCCTACAACTGATTCTTCAGCTCCTTCATTTCAGTCGGGGCCATTCGGTAAGGAGCTTTCGAAATCGGAGCAGTACCTGGAACCACGTCAATCACAAACTCAACTTCACGGTCAGGTGGCAATCCAGGCACATCATCTGCAATTACATCAGGAAAATCCCGAACTACCTCAATCTCATTCAACTATATCTTCATCTCTGTATTCACATCTATCACAGCAGCTAAAAACCCCTGACACCCCTTTGATAACATTTCATGAGCTTTGAGACAAGAAATATTAGAAGTGTCAAGCGAAATACCTGAACTATGGAAAATCCCGTTATCATCATCTTCTGCACGAAATCGCACTGTTTTAGCCACGCAGTAAATAACGGCACGATATGACGATAGCCAGTCCATTCCCAAAATAACATTAAACGCCACCATGGGAATAATAATAAGATCAGAATACTGGAAGGCCATAAATCGTCTCCCGATGGAAACAAAATACTATAGTGGAGGGGTTCAAAAGATGAAACAACATTCAAAGAGCGCAAGAAAATTTCAGACATAAAGGAATGCGTAGCACCAGTGTCAATCAATCTAATAGCGGCCTTGCCTGAAATTAAGATAGTAGCTGATATAACAGAAGAACCAGGATTTGCACCTTCTTTAGTCATTGTGAAGATTCTGCCTTGAACCCTATCCTTCCCTTTCTCACCCTTCACTGGACAATTTTTGATAACATGTCCAACACCTCCACAACGAAAGCATCGATTACTTCCAACCAAGCACCCACCTGTATGAATTTTGCCACATTTGGGACATACAGGTCGATCATATGTAGGCGGTGGCATAGGAGCTTTGGGTCGATGTTCCTCTTTTTCTTTGCCTCTGAACTTGCCCTTATCTTTCCGTCCGGATCCTTGGCCTTTAGTAGAAAAATCTTGGCGCTTCAACTATCTTTCTCTTTCAAATTTCTTCTCGTCCTGCTCTGCCATCCTTGCTTTTTCAATAATCTCTTTATATGAAGCAGCTTTAGACATTTGAACGTCTCTTTTAATTTCAGCCCGGACACCTCTAAGGAAATTCTCGCCTTTTTCGATGTCATTGCTGGCCAGATATGGGGCAAACTGACACCCCTCTTCGAATTTGAGAATATACTCTTGCATTGACATATTTCCTTGCTTCAGTTCTAGAAATTCCTTCACTTTCTGACTTTGAACATCTCGAGGAAAATATTTATCGTAGAATAAATCTTTAAACTCCTGCCACTTGAGTGCCGAGACATTAACTTATATCTTGGTGGCGTCCCACCAAGTCCTCGCCGTCTTGGTCAGTAGAAAAATGGCACAGCTGACTCGATCTATATCTTGAAACTGAAGGTAATCATATATAGCCTCCACAGCTTTGACCCATTCCAAGACGACCATGGGATCAGTGCTACCATCAAATTCTGGTGGCTTCATCTTACGAAATCTTTCGTATGCGCCTTCATTACCGGGCTCGGGTCTCACTTGCTCTCTCTCTCTCTCTCTCTCCCTCGCCCTGCATTCTGCATTTGTAAGAGCTGCTGAATTTTCTCGCCATGTACCTTGGCCTGTTCTTTCATTAACTTACTAAATTCGCCAACCACTCTAGATGATGAACTATCTTCCCCTTCTGATGCTTTACGCTTAGGCGGCATGATCCTATGATACATATTAGTTTAAAACCATTTCCATACATAACATATCATACTTATTAAGGCTACACATCCATATTATATCAAATGATGCAGGTACATACATACCGAATTGTCGACAGCAGAGGAAGTCATATGCCAAATCATTGGTCCGAAAATCTCGGCTCTGATACCACTAAATGTAACACTCGTGAATAAAATGCATAATTAGTGCGGAAGCTTTAAAATATAAATTTGGAGAAAATGTGTAATTTTAAAAATTTGGGCAGCATCTCCCCGTAAATAAGACATGCCACCTGTCTCAAACAACACATAAAACACATGCAAAAGATTTTCATATTCAGCAGATACCATTAAGTAAGTATCTACACATCTTGCCAAAACCAAAGCGCAAAACAACATTTTCAATGTTTTCCAAAATAGCCAAAATCTTGACATAACAAAAATAACATCCATTTGATATCTCCAAAGTTTGGCATATTTCTTTCTCTCGCTTCGACAACTCAGGGATGATCAGTCTTTCTTACCTGCGCCTGCATCACATGAACATAATTGGAATGAGTATATAACTCAGTAAATGGAATCAATACTAACAAGGTACATATATATCATTTTATTGCAAAACATAAAATGGGAGCCTCAACTTCATTTTCTTGAAAACATTATCCATCTCATTTCGTAAACGTCGAATCATCATTAATTGATAGTTCTTATAAGTTAGTTCATTCATTACTAACCCTCTTCGTAAAAACGAATCTTATAGGAGGGACATGTACCTCTGCAGATAATGCATCTTATAAGAAAACACATGTTTTCATCGTTAATTGGCCAATTACATTACGGAATTAGAATTGCCAGAGGCAACACCGCTACTATCACTATCAATCTAATCATTCAATCATATAAAACTTAATTCAAGCATTTTATCAAACATCTTTGAGGCATCATTTAAAGTTTAACTCCTTTCATTAAAAAATGCATATAATTGCACTACCATATATACATATTTACATATATATATATATCATGAATGAAATTTGAAAGGAGTTAACATCATAAAATCGTCAAAACACATACATATAGGATCATGTGATGTATTGAAGAAATGATTCCACTTACAACACTTGGAGCACTTGATTTCCTATACCTTGATGGTGATCCTACAACAATAAACCCAATAAATAACCATCAACACCCAAATAATAACATTACATGACCATTTAACCCAACACATCTATAACAACTATCATTTCCTAACTCCACCATCTTCAATAACTCAAGAACAAGAAGAAAAACCACTTACCTTTGTCCCTTTCACTAAAAAGATGAAGTTCCAACTCCGGATTGAAGATTAATTGCTTGATTGAAATAAAGGATAAGAAGAACATGAAAAACCCTAGCTTGGAATTGTTGGAGAAGAGAAAGAAAAGAAGAGAAATGAGGAAAAGTTGTGTCTCAACAGATTTTATACCTTAATTCACCCAAAACACGCTTTTCCACTGAACAGGGAGCTGGGGCGGTCAAGTTTTACCGCGCTAGCGCGGAACTTACTGTCCGAAACCCAAAATTTCAGTGCCAGGGGCGCTGGGGCGCTCAAACTTTACCGCCCTAGCGCGGCACCTGCTGTCCCGACGTGCGCTCTGCGTACAACCTCGTCAAAGTTCGTTTCCGAAACGCTTCTTCCCGTCAAAATTTGGAAAAATGGTAAATAGGAAAATTGTAGCTCTATGTCTTGGCTTGCATCTCCAATTCGCCGCATGTCATTTGAAGGTCTGAGTAAAGAGTTATGCTCAATCTCCCAACATGTGTCACTGGAGGAACGACGACACACACGACAAACTTCGGGGCGCTTTTGGCTTGTCTTCCACAATGATTTGAACAAAACTCAAAACAAGAAAGTTATAGCATTATATCTTAGCTTTCTAATGGAAGTGGCCACACATCATTTGGATCAATATACAAAACATTATGCTAAAAACCACAACTACTTCCTCATTTTCATGTCGTTTTAGCACTTCCATTACCTACTTAGCTAAAGATTAACTTTCTATTCTACCCATACATTCACTGTTTCATTCTATATCATTCAATACCATTCATATCATAACTTGAAGCCATAAACCATCACCATTACATCACATATCCCCAAACGATCATCATAATAAACCATAAAAAGAGTAATGACCATACTTAATCATAATTATTACCTTACATACATCATATGCATACGAACGTCTGGGCGTTACACTAATAATACATATAAACATAATTAAGTATTTTAATCATAAACTCAAAACGTAAGATTATAATAAATTCATAATTTATATTTGAATAGTTAAGTAAATTAATTTATATCAACGCTTACGTCAAATAGAAGTTCAAAATCAAAATTTTATCTGCAAATATATAATCACAATAACTAAATTAACGATTTTAATAAAAAATTGAAGGATAACATTAATTTAAAACATACAGACCTCATGTGCTGCAATTACTTGATCAAACATCGAACGAAAATCTACAGGAATGAACAATAACGATATATTTAAATGCAGAGAAATGAAGAATGATAAAAGCACAAGAATAATATATTTGAAACGAGGGCAAACATATATAAGCAAATTTTAAATTAAAACACACACAATGTTAATACTGATCAGTGATACATCACATCACTTTAACACGCAAATTTTAATTCAAATTTTTTTTATCGTCTTCTTTGTAAAAGAAAAGAAAGATGCATGCGTTATTGAGTGTAGGGGTTGTCAATCATTCACATGACAAAGGTATTTACCACAAGCATCCAACAATTATAAAAACTTCAGCAAGTCACGCCTATTAAATAGGCGTCACTTACTTTTAAAAAAAAAATTGCTAAATCTTTTTTTTACCTTATTTTATTAACCTTTTACAAAATATCCTGTAAACGGTTATAAAGCCCCAGAACTTGAGTCCTCCCTCGCTTCGTTCGCAACATTGTGGACAACGGAGCCGCCTCCTCCAACCGAGCGCTCCTCCATCGCAACCTCATGTCCCCCGGCTTAGGTGCCGCCACTTCATTTTTCTTCGTGTTGTCTACCTCAACCTCTCCAAACACCAACTTCGCTACTTCAATGAGAAGCGTTAAACTTTTCTCTGCCTTTTCATCATGGTAATTTTTAGGGTTGACCTTAAAAGCCCCGCCATCGATCACGGCGGGACCGAAAGAAAACCCGATGGTGGTACTGCAGGAACTGAGCCCCAACAAATATTCCTCCATCTTCAGTGCCGAGATAGAAACCCTGACATTCAAGTCGAGAACATACCTTTTATTTTCATCTATCTCGCACTTATCGGCGTATGATTCCTTCATCTCCGGCGAGCTCGTTGTGGCGGTAAGCGGCGGCACGGTGCTGATTTTGTGCATAATCTTGTTTGTTAGAATAGATGCCCTGCAAGTCAACTGTTGACAAGGGATTTTATTGACTTAATTGCAAATAACTATCTTTATTTTAATATAATTCATTATTTCATAGTTTGTTATTTCTTTATCTGTATACCCATATTATCAGACATATATAAAGACCTTGATTATACTTTAATACAAATGAATCGTAATTCGATGTTGAAACTCGTTTGTAAACACTGTATGATCTATGTAGCGTGTTTTCACTACCGCAAGTATACGGTGTCAAGTTTTAGTACTGGTTAGAGTACATATATCGATCCCACGAAGAGTAAATATTTAAAACTGTATATTAATTACCATAATTGACATAGCTCAACTTTATTTAAACAAATCAAATAGTTGGTTTAAAATCAATCCAAATAAAATAACAATTCATGTAATTCTAGCACGCAGCAGAAAATTCACTGAGGAAATAAATCTAGAGATATGATTTCATCGAGTCTCCCCTATGCTAAATTAACGTTGACTAACATTTAATTAAATTTGCACCATGTGTATTAACCAAGAACTCACAATATTTTCTATTCCTTCTGTCGAGTGATAAATAGAAATGTACTACCTATTACTGATTTTAATATGTCTATTCAAAATCACGTAACACGTAATAAATGTAAACAAGGTTCTTTTATGGATTCGTCAGAGTTATACGTCTTTTGCATGTTATAAATATCTAACGATGTGATTTCTTCTGTCTTAATTTCAATCCCCTCTGTCGAGTGTTAGATTTCAATTATGTAATCCATCGAATTATGGCCAGTAATTCAAAATAATTTAAAACAAGAAATCACAAATAGACACGATGAAATAACTCAATGAAAATTCAAATCGTCATTAACATAAGTTCAACCACGACTACATCAATCTCCAGAAAATAAAATTAGTTCATGCTCGAATTTAAGTCACTACAAAACCTGTTTGTATTCATTAAAAACGTAAAAGTAAGAAACTGAATTAAGAACGTGTTGGCGAGAGATGAAAGTGCTTCTCCGTGTCCGGATTCAACGTCTTCTATCTCCGTTCTTCGCGTCCCGTGCTCCGTGCGCTCTCACTTTTTCTCCTTTCTCTCGAGTGGTGTGACGGCTGTGTAAAGAATGCGGAACCCCTAAAAAATCACGCCTAGACCTATTTTATTCTTAAGGTTCGCGCCGCGCGCATATATGCGCGCCAATGTCTATCTCGGGAATTCTTCCTGCGCGCATATGCGCGCACCAATCCGGCGCATATGCGCGGTGGCCTCTGGTCTCAACTCTCGTCCCTCGCGCATATGCGCGCCTTGAGTGGCGCATATGCGCCGACCTCTCTGTAATTTTCGCGCATGTGTGCGGGGATAAGTCGCGCATGTGCGCGGGGCACACTGTCCTTGGCTCACATTTCTTGTACTAAACGCCTTTTTAGTTCTTTTGCACGCCCATGTCGTAGCCGTACCTAAACTCCTGCAATCACGCCGAAACAACAGAAAACGCGTAATTCCGTCCAAAGAGACTAACAATCTGTATGAAGTATAAGAAATAATTTAAGTGCATAAAATGCACTTATCAAATCCCCCCAAACTTAAACTTTTGCTAGTCTTGAGCAAAACAAAATGAAAGCATTAACTAGACTAGACTCAACATAACCTAAAGAAAATAACTGAACGAACAAGAATTGTGGAGTAAAAGGATAACCACTAGCCTCAGAGATTACAATTTCAATGATATTGAATCGAACATATGCCACATTACTCACAGTTCATGTGCGTGTGTGTTCTGCTATTCTCGTTTACCCACTCCAGATGCCAAGATAAATTCATAACTTTTCATCCCATAAAATTTTAGACTCCTCGACACATATGTAATTAGCAAAATTATTGAGACACACATTTACCTTCGCAAATCAACCGGACTTATAGGATAACATTTGGCTAAACAAAGTGGTAATATAATAATCAACCAAATAAAATCCAATATCATGAGATGCGCACATGCGCACAATCAAATTCTATGTCTATCGACGGCATTTTTCAAGTGTCCATAGGCTTAACTTTTGCAACGCTTCTTCACTAGTATATTGGGTATGTTTGACTCGGTTAATAGATCTTTTAAGCTTATAACGTTAGGCTACGGCTAATGGCTACAAAATAAGGTAGGGAATCAAAAGTGAAAGAAAACAACCCAATTTATTTTTCAATATGCGCCTCCTTTTTCCTTTAGTTTCACTTCTACTTGCATTGCCACAAAATTTTCACCATTTTGTCCTCTCTTTTTTTCACATCACATGTCATACTCTTTATTCAACTTTTCTTTCTCCTTTTTCATTTTTTTCTTTGATCGATGATCTTCTTATACGCAAACAAGGGAGAAGAACTTTTGTCGTGATACACATGTTCGTTTTCTCTCAGTTTTCGGTAGGTACTAGTGTATATGCTCAAAAGTTGGTAGTTGACGTAGGAGTTTAGAATTGATATGAATGGGGGCTTTTGTGTGCCTTGGCACACTCCATCCGATTTTCATTAAGCTCAAACATGGGACACTAGGGCATAATATGATGTTATGGGTAGGCTTTAAAGGCTCAAACGTTCCAAAAATCGCCTAAATCATCCCTAAGTCACACAATACCCGTATCTCGTCTCGAAGAGTGCCAAACCAAGTTCTAGACTACTTTCAATCTACCAATCAACAAACACAGACATATCATGTTTTCGGGTATTCAAACAGAACAAATCACACATCTCATTCTCATTCAGGCTCAAAGGGCTAACAATTGACAATTTATTCAAGAAAAACAGGCCCAACATAAATCAACAAATGCTTGAATCATTTTTGTGTTAGTGATCATGTAACTCAGCAACAAGTAATCAACATGCAGGTTTTGCAGTCCATTCATACAATTCAAATCTCAAACCACATGAAACATATCTTGACATCGGATGTATCAACGATCATAGCACTCGTGAGTTAATGTGTAAACGGTTAAGTAAAGATGGCATGCATTCGGATTCGTAATCATGGAACAACATGAATTTCGGGTCAAATCTCATCATTGTTTGGTTATTACTTTAATTCCACAATCCAAAAAAAATTTAACGACTAAATTAAACTACTAAAGCATGAATAACTTAAACTACTAAAGCATCATCAAATAAACAACTCAACTCAAAACAATCAAATCACCCCCCCAAACTTAAAATATGCATTGTCCTCAATGTATAAACAAGAAAGAAACGGGACAAGCATACCTCACACGACGAGCGTCAGTGCTCACCGTCATCATCACCATCATCCTCATCCATGTGCTGGGGTGGGGTCTGTGGAGGAGGTCCGGGTTACTGCGGTGGTGGTCCTGGATACTGCGGTGGCCATGAAGGCGGCTGGGGAAACATGGGATCCTCTGGACCTATAGGCGGGAACCGCTGAGCAAGCATAGAGGTGAAATCCATCATGAATCCCATAAAATGGTCCGTGTGGTACTGAAGTGCATCTAGCACCTGGCGCTGCTCAACTAGTAAGTGCCTCTGATCTTGCATCATTCTCTAATCGCCTCAATCTGTCTCCCCTGCGTTCTCTGGCTGCTGTCGGTGGTGGTCCTGGAAGCTGTGGATGCGGGAGCTCCTCTTCAGCTGGATACTCGTGGGGAACATAAGATGTCGCTCCAAAGAAAGCGACAATAGGAGCCTTCGGCTTGAGTACCGGTTCATCAGGGGCCCATGTGACACCGTCCTGGCGGCCTAGCTCGGTAACTATGTGAGGACAAGGAAGAGCAACCGTGGCTAACCCGCGCCAGCTCTCATAATCGAGCCATAAATGAGTTTCCCCACGTCAACTGATTTGGCCTTTAGGATGGCATAAACCAATGCGGCTTTGTCTTTAGTGACATCGTAGTAGTGAGAAGACGGGAGAATTCGGGCTAATACAAATGATGTCCAAGCGCTGGCGTTAGGGCCCATGTCGGATTTCTTTAAAGATGTAGGCCCGCTCAATTAAAATTAATAAACTAATGAAATGAAATACAATAAAATAAAACAAATGGAATGCAAAAAATAAATAAATATGGGTTGCCTCCCACACAGCGTTTGGTTTAACGTCATCAGCCTGACTTTCTCCTGTCTATTTTGGTTCTCCCAGGAAGAGGTTGTCCATGTGTCTCACTTCACTCCCAAAATAGTGCTTGACCCTCTGACCATTGACTTTGAATGTCTCACCATTTTTGCATTTTAGCTCAATTGCACCATGTGGATATACTGTTTCGACTGTGAAAGGTCCAGACCATCGAGATTTTAACTCACCAGGAAACAACCTCAGTCGAGAATTGAATAATAACACCTGTTGCCCTGGTTCGAAATCTCGTTTAAGAATCTTCTTGTCGTGCCATCTCTTTGTCTTTTCCTTGTATATCTTGGCATTCTCGTATGCATCATTCCTAAACTCTTCCATCTCATTCAACTGCAACAGTCGTTGCTCTCTCGATGCTCCCATATCAAAATTTAGCTTTTTCACAGCCCAATATGCTCTGTGCTCCAGTTCCACAGGGAGATGACAAGATTTTCGAAAGACCAACCTATAAGGAGACATCCCGATAGGTGTCTTATATGCAGTCCTGTATGCCCAATCCTTCCGGTTTGTCTTCACTGTCTTTTCTAATATTTGTTTGATCTCCCGGTTGGATATCTCTGCTTGTCCATTGGCTTGCGGGTGGTATGCCAGTGTCACCCTATGCTTCACATCATATTTGGCCAATAGTGAGTTAAAAATTTTGTTGCAGAAATGTGTACCTTCATCATTGATAATGGCTCTAGGCGTTCCGAATCTTGTGAAGATGTTCCTGTGGACAAACTTAACAACAACTCGAGCATCATTAGTACTGGTGGCGATTGATTCCACCCATTTTGACACATAATCAACAGCAAGTAAAAAAAAAAGATTGACCAAAAGAGGATGGGAATGGACCCATAAAATCAATACCCCAGACATCAAAAAGTTCCACCTCCAAAATATTTGTTAGTGGTAATTCATATCGTCTAGAAATATTGCCAACTCTTTGCCATTTATCACATGACTTGACTAAAGTATAACTGTCTTTAAATAAATTAGGCCAAAAAAAGCCTGACTGTAATACCTTAGCTGCTGTTCTAGATGCTCCAAAGTGTCCACCGTAGGGTGAGAAATGACACTGCTCTAGAATCGTACCCGCTTCTTCCTCTGCTACACATCGTCTGATTATCTGATCAGCACATCTCTTGAACAAGAAAGGATCGTCCCACAGATAAAACTTGGCATCATGAAGAAATTTCTTCTTTTGAGGGTAAGTTAAATATAGTGGTAATTCTCCTGCAGCAAGAAAATTAGCTATATCTGCGAACCAAGATGTGTAACATTTACCTTGAAGAATTGTTCGTCTGGGAACGACTCATTAATCACTCCACCTTCAGTTCTTTCTTCAAACTCTAGGCGTGACAAGTGATCTGCCACCTGGTTCTCACAACCTTTTTTGTCTTTGACTTCAAAGTCAAATTCTTGAAGTAGGAGGATCCATCGTATTAACCTGGGCTTTGCATCCTTTTTGGCAAACAAGTAATGAAGAGCTGCATGGTCAGTGAAAACAGTTACCTTTGTGCCAATGAGATATGTTCTGAATTTGTTGAATGCAAACACCACTGCTAGCATCTATTTCTCAGTAGTTGTGTAATTCTGTTGGGCTGCATCCACATTCCCTCTAGTTGGCCCATCTAAACCATTGTAAAATAACACAATCCGCACCCAATCTGCATAGCCATGATTCGGGAACTTCCTGAGTAATTCCATGTATCGCTCCCAAGCCTCATATAACACTTCAAATTCTCTCTGCCTGAAGTTAGTGATATCTATTTTCAGCTGAGCAGATTTAGCAGGAGGGAAGTACTTTGACAAAAACTTCAAAACCAAATCTGCCCAAGTAGTAACACTTCCCAGCGGTAGAGATTGGAGCCAGCTCCTAGCATGATCCCTGAGAGAAAACAGAAACAGGCGCAATCGAATAATTTCGTCAGAAACACCGTTAATTTTTACCGTATCCGTGATCTCCAGAAAGGTTCTGAGGTGAAGATGGGGGTCTGCGGTGGCTGCTCCTCCAAATTGGTTCTGTTGAACCATGTTGATGAGTGCGGGCTTCAGCTCGAAATTATTAGCAGCAATAGTTCCACGAGCTATTCCAGAGTAGTGAGCGTTGATGACTGGGCGGAAATGTTCCCGGATTGGCACCTCTCTAGGGAGCTCATTCTGATTATCTCTGTTTTCAGCCATCGCTTTGATTTCGTCTCTCCTTGCTTTCCTTAATCTCCTGGCAGTTCTTTCGATTTCCGGATAAAAAATTAGCAAGTCGGGATTTTGAAAACTTCGCATGCACTGCAAAACAAAAAGATTATAGATTAACAAAGTAAATAAAATAAAATAAAATAAAGTCTAAATTAAAGTAAAGACTAATTAGTAATGATATCAATAAGCAATTAAATAGTTTACTCCACGGCAACGGCGCCAAAACTTGTAACGTGTTTTCACTACCACAAGTATACGGTGCCAAGTTTTAGTACTGGTTAGAGTACAGATATCGATCCCACAAAGAGTAAATATTTAAAACTGTATATTAATTAACATAATTGACATAGCTCAACTTTATTTAAACAAATCAAATAGTTGGTTTAAAATCAATCCAAATAAAATAACAATTCCTGTAATTCTAGCACGAAGCAGAAAAGTCACTGAGGAAATAAATCTAGAGATA
The DNA here is from genome assembly GCF_022965805.1 of Primulina eburnea. Taxonomy (NCBI): domain Eukaryota; kingdom Viridiplantae; phylum Streptophyta; class Magnoliopsida; order Lamiales; family Gesneriaceae; genus Primulina; species Primulina eburnea. The sequence goes on along the minus strand of NC_133104.1, from coordinate 23,637,983 downwards.
TGATTTCATCGAGTCTCCCCTATGCTAAATTAACATTGACTAACATTTAATTAAATTTGCACCATGTGTATTAACCAAACTCACAATATTTTCTATTCCCTCTGTCGAGTGATAAATAGAAATGTACTACCTATTACTGATTTTAATATGTCTATTCAAAATCACGTAACACGTAATAAATGTAAACAAGGTTCTTTTATGGATTCATCAGAGTTATACATCTTTTGCACGTTATAAATATCTAACGATGTGATTTCTTCTGTCCTAATTTCAATCCCCTCTGTCGAGTGTAAGATTTCAATTATGTAATCAATCGAATTATGTCCAGTAATTCAAAAGCATTAAAAACAAGAAATCACAAATAGACACGATGAAATAACTCAATGAAAATTCAAATCGTCATTAACATAGGTTCAACCACGACTACATCAATCTCTAAAAAATATAATTAGGTCATGCTCGAATTTAAGTCACTACAAAACCTGTTTGTAATCATTAAAAACGTAAAAGTAAGAAACCGAATTAATAACGTGTTGGCGAGAGATGAAAGTGCTTCTCCGTGTCCGGTTTCAACGTCTTCTATCTCCGTTCTTCACGTCCCGTGCTCCGTGCGCTCTCACTTTTTCTCCTTTCTCTCGAGTGGTGTGACGGATGTGTGTAAAGAATGCGGAACACCTAAAAAATCACGCCGAGACCTATTTTATTCTGAAGGTTCGCGCGCCCTAAGACGGCGCATATGCGCGCCTATGTCTATCTTGGGAATTCTTCCTACGCGCATATGCGCGCACAAGTCCGACGCATATGCGCAGTGGCCTCTGGTCTCAACTCTCGTCCCTCGCGCATATGCGCGCCTTGAGTGGCGCATATGCGCCGACCTCTCTGTAATTTTCGCACATGTGCGGGGGGCACACTGTCCTTGGCTCACATTTCTTCTACTAAACGCCTTTTTAGTTCGTTTTCATGCCCATGTCGTAACCGTACCTAAACTCCTGCAATCACACCAAAACAACACAAAATGCGTAATTTCTTCCAAAGAGACTAACAATCTGTATGAAGTATATGAAATAATTTAAGTGCATAAAATGCACTTATCAATCTAAATTCGTTTCTAGTCGATTCAGCCGCCTAAACATGGATAAAGGTCGCTTGAGCTCGAGACTAGCATCTGTGATGTTGTGTACTGTGTTTCTTGGTAAGTGCATAGAGATGTCCAAACATGCAGATGGGTAGTCATATGATGATTATACCGAACAACCCTCTTTCGGATTTTCCAAGTGGTTATCATTCATCGAGACGATAATTCCGTGGTTATGATTGTACACCATTAGTCCTTACGACCCGGGACAACACTGAGGCTCTATATGCTAGGGCTATGCTTTGACTCGTTTACCGGCTCCAGGAGAGTCATCAGGTGGCGAGGTGGGTACAGTTGCGACACATATAGGAGCCAGTACATTGTAGTCGGGGATTCACCGCTCACCTGCGGGTGTGGATATCTATGTGATCTGATGAAATAATAATGCATGGAATCTGTAATGCCCAAGAATTATTGAATTGATAAATCGAGATTATTAACCTTCATTAACGTCAGACTCGGTAGATATGAAAATGTATGACATGCAATGAGGGAAGAAAAGACGTGAGAAAATAGGGTTTGCAAGAGCGCACCGGCGGTGCAAACATGACCGCACCCGCGGTCATAAATTATGAATTGTGCAAGAAAGGCCGAAGCCACACCGCACCCGCGGTAAGAACAAGACCGCACCCGCGGTCGTGAATTTCAGAAAATGGAATTGGTTCCGAAGCATTAGCGCACCCGCGCTCCTGGAGTTACCGCACCCGCGGTCGGGCGTGTAACTTGAAAAATAAGACACTTGACCTTAGCCATGCAATAAGATGTGTTGTCGATTCCTTCACTCACCATTTTCAGCAACAGAGAACGAGAGAGGAGAAGGAAACAAGGGAAAGGAAAGCTAGCTTGTGGGGACCCGGACGCTAATCAAATTCTTAATCATGTTTGGGACTAATTAATCAATTATAAAACAGGGTCTAATTTTTTTTTTTCTTTTAATATACAAAGCGGAAACGTAATGTAATTAACTTCAAATTACATATTAAACATAAACATACACATCATGTATTATCTACAAGGATTCAACCTAGGTTCAACTACATATCAGTGCTGAATCCTAAGTTGCTTCGAAGCCCGGATCTCCACGCTATCTAGTCCAGCCTCTTTCTTTTCTTGACCCTGAACCTGCCCCACCTGTTGTCATGCACACATACAAAACAAGACAACAGCCTGATAACTCCGGTGAGATATAAATATCCCAGTATAAACAATGTAAACGTGCAATCATATAAAAACATATATAAAAGCATATAACAAATATTCATAACATGTCTCAAATCTGAAACATAATTAATATCAAGCAAAGAATCATACTCAGACTCAGACTTGACTCAACAACGCGTCGTCTCAGACTCGACTCAACTCTAACCTAGGGATCCCGATGTCTGGATATAGATAATTATATCGAATCTCAGTCGATAGGAATGAATCAATCCCTAAACGGCATCGATATAATTATTATCTCCAGTGTCTGGGCGAATCAGCCGCAGGATTGACGACTCAGTCAATAACCTGACGAATCAGCCAGTAATTAGGCGAATCAGCCAATAATCAGACAACTCAGCCTGTAATTAAGCGAATCAGCTTATGTGTAGACGAATCAGTCAATAACCCGACGAATCAGCCGGTGACTAGGCGAATCAGCCTATGACTCAACGACTCAGAATCAATACATACAGTCAGTATCTAAGCAAATCAATCAATGACTAGCGAATCAGCAGTCCTTACATGCAGTGGCTATAATCAATAGACAACAAACATCAATCTCATCAATTACAAGAATCAATGTAATAAACTAAGTATGTGATTTAGGGAAACTCGAGTCAAACCTTTCTCGAGTTGTGCAATCCCAACACAACATTAATTTATACCTTTCTTTCTGATACCCTGGCTCTGTCGAAGTCTCGAACCCCAAGCCTCTCAATACTCAGTCTGACAATAACAATATCGAGGGTATGGTATCAATACACCACTCAATTAATACTGGATACAAACAGAATTCAATCAAATTCTGTTTCAACAACATAACATCATAATCTCAATATATCCAGCCCTATCATATCAGTCAGATATCAATTCTAATATCTCATAATCAATAACAACTCAATTCTGATATCAAATCGGCTCCAAAACGACTCCAAAAATCATAACAATTTCATATTCAGTTCGTTTCTTAATCTGACTTCGATTCTACGCTGTCTAACATGTCAAGAACAACATATATGACGTGTATTCAATTCTAACAACATCATAATTTCATGACATGTCAAAACGTAACAAAACTTACGTCCAGTTGTATCCTGCGTTGATAGGAACACAGTACCGAAGACGGATTTTAATTCAGATAGACGGTTCGCTCGTAAATCAAGTTTCAAAATTAAGAAGTAAGCTTTCCCTTCAATCCTCCATTTTCTTCTGCTGATTAACGTTTATATGTATATATATATATATATACATCTCAGACATGCAATAAGCCAAATGGCAAGCTTACGTTTTGCATGACTGGCGCATATGCGCGCTCGATGCCCGCGCATATGCGCCGGAAGCATTGTCCAGCTTCTGCACTACTCGCGCATATGCGCGAACTCAAGTCGCGCATATGCGCGAGACCTACTGGTCACGCACCATGCCCCTCGCGCATATGCGCGCACTATCTCGGCGCATATGCGCGAGAGGTTCTGGACCTACCGCGCATGTGCGCGCCTATACGCCGCGCATGTGCGCGAAAGCTTCTGCCCTATGCACGCATGCTCGCGCATCTCGTCGCGCATGTGCGCGAATGGTTCGTCCCTCGCACATATTTTGCGTCTGTTTTCGTCTTTCTCGGTCCACTCCGTTCCGTCTATAATCACTTCAATAAATCAAGAAATCATTCCCGATTAATCTAAGATTACGGTAATTATACCCAAATCATTTCAGATTACGGTAATCAAATTCTCGGGCCTTACATTTCTCCCCCTCTTAGGTCTGAGTTCGTCCTCGAACTCATAACAATCAATTCAGATATATCAGAGGAAATGTATACAGAGCTTAAATCCAATTCTTCTCTTAATGAATCTATTCTGAAATCCATCTCACCGTACTGGCTATACAACATCCGTATATATCAATCAATAGTTCGTAACAACTCAACTTCATCAGCTGTTATCGAATCTATTTATCTTAATCAACGATATATTCGATCGTTGGTCTCAGTTACCAACAGTCATCTTCCGATGTTGGCATATTCGGCTTGTCTATATTGGGCTGCCTTCATTTTCTTCTGACTCAACTTCATTCTTTCAGTCATATCTCTGATCATGTCAGGTTCAATCTCAGGAACCTCAGAGATATCTTCCACTAAAGAGGGAATCGACACCTCTTTTCGTGCAATACTTCGAAAGAAGTTATTTCAATACACGTCTGATAGCTATGATGGTACGAAAACTCACCAAATGGCACTGCATCTTGCCATCTAATGCTGAAATCAAACACTACTGCTTTCAACATATCCGCCAATGTCAGGATCGTCTGCTCAGACTACCCCTCGGTCTGTGGATGATTGCGGTACTAAAAGGTAACTTTATACCTAAAGCCTACTGCAAACTCTGTCCAACGTACGATATAAACCAAAAATCACGGTCTACTACAATCGACTTTGGCACTCTATGCCGTCTGATCACTCATCTGACCTAAATTTCAGTCATCTGGTCATATCGGTACATCATCTTATATTGAATAAGGCATGCGAATTGGTCAATCGATCAATCACAACCCAAATCGCATCACAACTTCGGGAGGATCTCAGTAATCTCATTACAAAATTCATGGAATTGTGATCTCCTTTCCTTACAGGAATAGCCAAACTCTGTAATAGTCCTCCGGGTTTCATTTTCTCAGCCTTCATCTGTTGGCAATTTAGATATTTGGCTACAAATTCAGCAATATCAGCTTTCATTTGTTTCCACCAACACTGTCTTCTATCTGATTCAAACCCGAATTCAGAATAGCAACACTATTCAGTCGGATTCAAGACATCACTCATTAGTACCGATCTGCTAAACTCATAAAACCGCAAATATCTGACACTGATATTCACCTTGGTCAACTAAGCACGGTTAACTCAATCTCTCTGACTGAACTCAGATCTGAAATCTTATCAGGGGAAAACATTACTAACTTTCATATCATTGGTAAATCAGCCAATGATAGACTCAATTTCAGTAAATCAACTGAAGACATAAGGAGTCATTCTGCTCCTTTCTGTACTAATCGAATCATAGCTAGTACGAATTATCAAAGGAATTCTCAATCTAGAATCCTTATCGTACAATATTCATCCCTTGGCCATCTCAGGTTCAATTCTCACCCTCTTCAAAAATTAATCTAGGGTAGCTCTGTACTTGATCCGCATATCAATATCCGTAATGCGGTCCCAAACTCCGACAACATCGGTACAATACTAGCTATCATATACTCTAACTCGATCTCATTCTTATCCTACTGTAGTATACCAGATCTAACAGAACTCACTGATACCAGATCTTTTCTCAAAGGAACAGAAACACATACTACAGTAACTAGGGATTCAAAAGATAATGCATGGATCAATGCAAATTTTTCAGAAATAAAAATATGTGAAGCACCGGTATCCCTCAATACATATGCAGGATAATCAAACAAATCAGTTACCTGCAACATTGTCATCTGGTGCTTCCTGAGCCTGCTCCTCGGTCAAAGAAAATACTCTGGCCTGCTGTCTAGGAGGCTGGCCAACTGTCTGGCTTCCTCCTGGCCTCTGCTGTGACTGAGATGGTGCTGGCTGAAATGAAGGAACAGCAGCTGATCGTCTACTCCACTGTGCCGCTGATCCAGATGGTTCGGCTTCCTGGGATCTTTGGGAAACCCTCTGCGGACATACTCTGGCAAAATGTCCCTGTTGTTTGCAGAAGTGGTAACTACCAAGTACTCCTTGGCATTGCTCGGTGGAATGTCTCCCTCCACAATTTACGCAGTAAGCTCCAGTATAACTCTGTTGGGGACCACTAGAACTAGAGGAACTGCCGCCAGACTTCTTAAACTGCTTTCCTCTAGCCTTCAGAAATTCTTTCTTTCCACCACTACTATCACTCTCGAATCTGGAAAGTGGTTGCGGTGGTCTCCATTCTTGAGGCACAAATGCAGCTCCTCTCTGCCTTATCAGGCCCGCCTCAGCGCCCTTTGCTCTATTCATGGCATCAGCAAAGTTATTGGGTTCACCAATGTAAAAATATCGGGGTTCAGGCCATTGATGAACTGGTCAGCAGTAGCTTCTTCGCTGTCCTCCATATGTGGAGCAAATTTCAGTAAAGAGGAGAACTTAGATACATACTCCTCTATGTTCATCTGTCCCTGCTTTAGATTGGCAAACTCCGCCCCCTTGTCCTTTCGGTACGATACTGGAAAGAAACGTTGATAAAATTCAGTTCTAAACATATTCCAGGTGATCGTCGTACCTCTATGCTCGAAGGCTCTCTTTCTCGTAATCCACCAGTCCTTGGCAACATCGTGCAACTGGTGTCCAATTAATTTCACTCTCTTCTCATCTGTATACTCCAAGGAGTCAAAAAGCATTTCTATATCTCCAAGCCAACTCTCGCATTCTACAGCATTCTCTGATGAAATGACTGAAATCGTTTCAGTAACGTTTCCATTGGAGTCGGTGTTACATCCATTGAAGGATTTGATGTACTACCCTGTTCTGGAATTCGTCTAGGAGGCATATCTGAAACTCAAAAGGATTAGTGACCCAATCCAACACATCTGTTTCAATTCAATCTCCCTCCCGATCATCTTACTGCTGATCGAGAATCAATTCAGATTCGTGCCCAATAATACATATTACAAAATCAAATCAGATATATCAAGTAACATGTATTATATAAAGCAGTAAGCATGCTAGCATTCACAAGCAAGGAAAGAAAACCTCAATCTACCCCGCTCACTATCCTCTTCTATCTCAATCTCAAGAATCTACAGTTCTAGTACCTACGGCTCTGATACCACCTGTTGTGGGGACCCGGACGCTAATCAAATTCTTAATCATGTTTGGGACTAATTAATCAATTATAAAACAGGGTCTAATTTTTTTTTTCTTTTAATATACAAAGCGGAAACGTAATGTAATTAACTTCAAATTACATATTAAACATAAACATACACATCATGTATTATCTACAAGGATTCAACCTAGGTTCAACTACATATCAGTGCTGAATCCTAAATTGCTTCGAAGCCCGGATCTCCACGCTATCTAGTCCAGCCTCTTTCTTTTCTTGACCCTGAACCTGCCCCACCTGTTGTCATGCACACATACAAAACAAGACAACAGCCGGATAACTCCGGTGAGATATAAATATCCCAGTATAAACAATGTAAACGTGCAATCATATAAAAACATATATAAAAGCATATAACAAATATTCATAACATGTCTCAAATCTGAAACATAATTAATATCAAGCAAAGAATCATACTCAGACTCAGACTTGACTCAACAACGCGTCGTCTCAGACTCGACTCAACTCTAACCTAGGGATCCCGATGTCTGGATATAGATAATTATATCGAATCTCAGTCGATAGGAATGAATCAATCCCTAAATGGCATCGATATAATTATTATCTCCAGTGTCTGGGCGAATCAGCCGCAGGATTGACGACTCAGTCAATAACCTGACGAATCAGCCAGTAATTAGGCGAATCAGCCAATAATCAGACAACTCATCCTGTAATTAAGCGAATCAGCTTATGTGTAGACGAATCAGTCAATAGCCGACGAATCAGCCGGTGACTAGGCGAATCAGCCTATGACTCAACGACTCAGAATCAATACATACAGTCAGTATCTAAGCAAATCAATCAATGACTAGCGAATCAGCAGTCCTTACATGCAGTGGCTATAATCAATAGACAACAAACATCAATCTCATCAATTACAAGAATCAATGTAATAAACTAAGTATGTGATTTAGGGAAACTCGAGTCAAACCTTTCTCGAGTTGTGCAATCCCAACACAACATTAATTTATACCTTTCTTTCTGATACCCTGGCTCTGTCGAAGTCTCGAACCCCAAGCCTCTCAATACTCAGTCTGACAATAACAATATCGAGGGTATGGTATCAATACACCACTCAATTAATACTGGATACAAACAGAATTCAATCAAATTCTGTTTCAACAACATAACATCATAATCTCAATATATCCAGCCCTATCATATCAGTCAGATATCAATTCTAATATCTCATAATCAATAACAACTCAATTCTGATATCAAATCGGCTCCAAAACGACTCCGAAAATCATAACAATTTCATATTCAGTCCGTTTCTTAATCTGACTTCGATTCTACGCTGTCTAACATGTCAAGAACAACATATATGACGTGTATTCAATTCTAACAACATCATAATTTCAGGACATGTCAAAACGTAACAAAACTTACGTCCAGTTGTATCCTGCGTTGATAGGAACACAGTACCGAATTCGGATTTTAATTCAGATAGACGGTTCGCTCGTAAATCAAGTTTCAAAATTAAGAAGTAAGCTTTCCCTTCAATCCTCCATTTTCTTCTGCTGATTAACGTTTATATGTATATATATATATATACATCTCAGACATGCAATAAGCCAAATGGCAAGCTTACGTTTTGCATGACTGGCGCATATGCGCGCTCGATGCCCGCGCATATGCGCCGGAAGCATTGTCCAGCTTCTGCACTACTCGCGCATATGCGCGAACTCCAGTCGCGCATATGCGCGAGACCTACTGGTCACGCACCATGCCCCTCGCGCATATGCGCGCACTATCTCGGCGCATATGCGCGAGAGGTTCTGGACCTGCCGCGCATGTGCGCGCCTATACGCCGCGCATGTGCGCGAAAGCTTCTGCACTATGCACGCATGCTCGCGCATCTCGTCGCGCATGTGCGCGAATGGTTCGTCCCTCGCACATATTTTGCGTCTGTTTTCGTCTTTCTCGGTCCACTCCGTTCCGTCTATAATCACTTCAGTAAATCAAGAAATCATTCCCGATTAATCTAAGATTACGGTAATTATACCCAAATCATTTCAGATTACGGTAATCAAATTCTCGGGCCTTACATAGCTTGTACAAGATTTAGACATCCAAACGTTAATTCGATTTCGGTTTTGAACTCCTCGCATCATTAGCTACAAGAGGATGTAAGTTTCCTTCAATTCCTGCATGAATTGAGATATGGGTGTTGGGGAAACTTTAATATGCTCATAGATATGTGTTCTTTAGAGGATTATGAGTGTATATTTGGAATCGGAACGAAGAATTAATATCGAACTCAATTGTTATGATTTTCAGTATATTCTCGATTGAGCATGTTCAGATTTTAGAACTTGGAATGTATTATGAGGATGATTTTGAGTTGAGATTGATGCATTGTTGAGATATTGATTATTAATAGAGTGACCGGTATCAAGAGTTCATGTCGTTATGCCGTTAAAATTGTACAAAGAATGATTATTGAATTGTATAAGAATTGCTTTGAGTAGTATATTGATATGATACTCCTCTATATTTCCAATTCAGATTGATATGGACCAGATTCAGTATTGATTGAGATTGATCAGATTCAGTAAAGATTTCGATTTTATCGTAATATTATTGATATGCATTAGATTGTATCTTGTTCGGATATGGATCAGATTTTATATACCGATTTGTGTAGTGAGCAGAACATATTGTGTATTGAGTTATTCACTGATACAACGTATTCGATATTGTCATTTCAGATTTGATATGGACAGATTTGAATACAGGTCATCGTCTTCGTCAGACAGGGACGACAAAGGTATAATTCATGTGATAGTCGGGAAGATACAACTCAAATAAGATCCCATTTGAGTTTCCCAACAAAATCACATATTATAATTATTGTTGTTTATTTTATGATATGATTATGATGTGTTTATAGATGATATATTCATATCTTTTGAAATGAGCATGCTTTGCTTATAGATTGTTATTCATTGCATTTAAGATAGGGAGTCTTGACAGAACAGTCAAACTTCTAGACGTTCGGTGATATCACAGCGTAGGGGAAGATCAGTCTCCTATTGTAGATGTGGATACAGATCAGACCGAAGTCTAGGAATAAGACGTACAGTCACCCCGAGGGGTAGGGTAGGTGACAGATCGCGACGTCTTATTCACACAGGGATCCCTAGAGTTATAGTTGAGTCGAGTCTAGACAGGGTTTGACTAGAACTGCATGCGTTTATGGATGTAGTTTCATAGACTATGAAACTCATTTTTATTTCTTTCAGTCATGATAGCATGCTTTTATGATTTGATTTGAGTTGCATGGTTATCTGAATTGAGTTGCATGCTTATTTTGATTTGATTTCATAGATTATGAAATCTATTACTTTTGAATTTGTTCATTATAGCATGTTTCATGATTTAGACTGTTTATATGCATGTTTACTATGTTTTATACTGGGAATTTATTCTCACCGGAGTTATCCGGCTGTTGTCTTGTTTTGTATGTGTACATGACAACAGGTGGGGTAGGATCAGGGTCAAGAAAAAGATGAGAGATCAAGATTAGAGTGGTGATGTAATAGCCGAGCCCAGTGTACGGTACGGTTTAAGTTTTCGTATGTTATAGATTTATTGATTTAGTCTAAGTTTAGTTGTGTGAGTAGAGTTGTGATTAGGGGCCATTGTATTGTTGGTTATTATTGTCTTGAGGTGTAGTTGTTGTTGGTTGTTCATTTCAGCGTTTCGGATCGATTGTAGTTGCTTTGGTGTGTTTCTTGGCCGAAGCCATACCGCACCCGCACTCAGTGTAAGGACCGCACCCGCGGTCGTAATTGTTGGAATTTGTGGGTTTTACCGTGGATTCACCGCACCCGCAGTGATGTTAGTACCTCACCCGCGGTGTAGACTGCACCCGCGGTAATTGCAGGACCGCACCCGCGGTCATCGAGTTTGGATTTTTGGTGGAGTGCCGTGAGCTCAGCGCACCTGCGGTGCTTGTTTGAGCGCACCCGCGGTGATGAACAGTAGAGTTATGGGCGAGATATTTAGTACCTTTTTGGATGGTTGACTTCAATTTTTACCTTTCTTTTCTCCTCCATTCTCGTTTCTCTCTTATAAAACAAGGGTTTTCCTCCATTTTCTTCACTTCTCATCTTTGATTCTTGGATTTAGTTGGAGTTTCGAGTTGAGATCGAAGTTCTTGGTTGCTCTAGGAAGCTTAGGTAAGCTTTTGGTAGATTTATTTCTTGGTTTTTGGAGAAGAGATATTGTAGGTTTGTTGTGTTTATGGATTTATGGATTATTTGACTTGGATTCTTGGATATTGAGTTGATGTTGGTGTTATTTATGGATTATTGTTGTAGGTGGTGTACCAAGAGTTAGATTCAAGGTGTTATTGTGGTTTGTAAGTGGAATTTCATCCCTTGTGCTCACATGATCGTATATGTATTGTGTTTCAAATATTTTAATGTGTTATTCCATTTATTGGCTTCATAACTATGTATTGATTCAATTGTATATATATTGGAGACATTGTATGTCTCAATTGTATTTAAAAAGGGAATACAAAGAGTATAGACTTCAAAGTGATTGATTAAATGTCAAGAGAGAGTTTCAAATGTTTTATTGGATTGATAGATACATAGTCAGAGATTGCATGCAATTATTTGATCAACGACCATAGGCTTATATCCCTCAGAGTTATCGGTTTATATCGATTGGGATACGAGCACCACAGACAGAGTTACTATTGATATCAATCCAACTAGAGTAAGGAAAAATATCATCTTATTGCTATGCTATTGCTATGATATTTATTTCAGAGTTGATGGTATTTATGTTTTAAAACCATGTTTTGCAGAGTATGATATGTTCATTGTTATGTAAGAGTTCCACTTGCTGAGTTTTATACTCATTTCAGTTATTTTCATGTGATGCAGATAAGAGTGACGGGCCAGGACGTTGACTGTGGATGGGAGTCATATGCATACGAAGATTGGAAGGAAGTAGTTTGTTTTGCAAGCAATATTTTTGGACATGATCATTAAAATGATGTTTTGTATTTTGATGTATCATTTAGTTGATCATGTTAATACTTTTGATGATATTTGGAAATGTATTTTGAAACTCCTTCCAGTTGTATGAAAATTTTAAATTCCGCTGTATTTTTAATTGTAACGGGTCAAGGTGTCACATTTAGTGGTATCAGAACACCGTTCTTCGGACCAATGCATATGACTTCGTCTACTTTCGACTGTCCGGGTATGTTTTCTTTGCATCTATCCATTGTTATCTATTGATTGGTGTTTTGTGAGCACATTGTAGAGTACGCCACCTAAGAGGAAAGCAGTAGAGGGTGAGGATAGTTCTTGCTCGAGAGTTTTCGACGAGTTCGGCAAGTTGCTTAAGGAGCAGGCCAAAGTCCACAATGAGCAGATTCAACAGCTGCTTCGATTGCAAGGAACAGGATAGGGTAGAGGCCAAGTGAGAGGCCAAGTAGCTCAGGCAGTTGGCACTGATGCCGTCTTTTCTGCTTTCAAGAGAATGGATCCACCGGAATTCGCAGGTAGCACTGATCCTTTAGTTGCAGTGGAGTGGATCAAGGCTCTAGAGGCGATCTTCGATCATCTCCAGTACGAAGATAAAGACAGGATCAGCTGTGCAGTATTCATGTTGGTAAAGGCTGCACGTATCTGGTGGAATGCCACGAAGGTTGGTGTTGATGTTTCAGCGTTGAAGTGGTCAGAGTTCACTGATTTGTTCTATGACAAGTATTTCCCCGACGCACTTCGAGCGAGGAAGGTTACGGAGTTCTTGGAGCTTCGACAGGGGAGCATGAACGTTGATGAGTACATTCTCAAGTTCGAGGAATGTTGTCTTTTTGCTCCGTATATTGCTTCGAACGACAAAGACAAAGGCGCTCACTTCATTCGAGGCCTTAGAGCAGAGATTCGGAGGGATATTAACATGTCCAAGGCCGTGACTTTCAAAGAGATCGTGTCTAAGGCGTTATTGGCCGAACAAGACGAGAAAGATATTGCTAGAGAGAGGCAGGAGAGGCATCAAGCTATTTCTCAGAGAGGACAGGGCCCGAATCAGAGAGGCAAGGATCGTTTCAAAGGGAAGGGCAAGATAGAGCCGAGTCCTAGACCACCGTCAGTTCCAGTTGATCCCGAGAAGCCGCTGTGTCCTAAGTGCAGGAGACATCATAGAGGAGAGTGCAGATTTGGCACTCATTCTTGTTATTGTTGTGGCACGGCAGGCCACATTGCCAGAGATTGTCCGAGGGGAGCGAGCAAGGATAAGGTGCAGGGTCGTATCTTTTCGATGACCAAGGAAGGTATAAACCATGATTCTTCTGTGATCTCTAGCACTATTTTGATTTCAGGCAGAGTAGCTACGACTTTGATTGATACTGGTGCTACTCATTCTTTTATGTCTGAATTGTTTTTGAGATCGTTGGGTATAGTTCCTTCTGTTCTTCCCCTCCAGTTTAATGTTGTTTTGCCTTCGGGGGACGTGTTGTGCCCGACGTCTATTGTTTTTGCATGCCCTGTTCGTATTGAGGAGCGAGTTGTTTTTGCTGATTTGATTGTTATCCCGATGGTTGCCTTTGATGTTATTCTTGGCATGGATTGGCTTTCGACTTATCGTGCAGTGATTGATTGCGTTGCTAAGACGGTGACCTTTGCAGATGATAGCATTAAGGGAGGAGTTCTCGCCAGTGCAGGTACTTCGCTGGTCCTTCCTTTTATTTCTTGTCTTGAGGCTGAGAAGTTGATGTGTAGAGGTTGTGATGTGTTTCTGGCTTCGATTGTGGATGTGGATAGATTTATTAAGTTGAATATTGATGATATTGATGTTGTGAGGGAGTTTGCTGATGTGTTTGAGGATGATGTGCCGGGTTTGCCTCTGGACAGAGACGTTGAGTTTGTAATTGATCTAGCTCCAGGTACGGTTTCTATTTCTAAGGCTCCGTACCGAATGGCCCCTACCGAGATGAAGGAGTTGAAGACGCAGTTGCAGGATCTTTTGGACAAGGGTTTTATTCGTCCGAGTTCTTCATCTTGGGGAGCTCCGGTTCTGTTTGTCAAGAAGAAAGATGGGTCTTTGCGGCTGTGTATCGACTATAGGGAGCTCAACAAAGTGACTATCAAGAACAAGTATCCGTTGCCACGGATTGACGATCTATTTGACCAACTTCAAGGTGCCACTGTATTTTCGAAGATTGATCTTCGGTCTGGCTACTATCAGTTGAAGGTTAGGGAGTCTGATATCCCTAAGACAGCATTCCGGACCAGGTATGGTCACTATGAGTTTCTTGTGACGTCTTTTGGTCTGACCAATGCTCCTTCAGTTTTCATGGACCTGATGAACCGTGTGTTCAAGCCGTATTTGGATAGCTTTGTCATTGTCTTCATCGACGACATCTTAATCTATTCCAAGACCAGAGAGCTTCATGCTGAGCATCTTAGAGTGGTTCTTCAGTTGTTGAGAGAGAGGAGACTGTTTGCCAAGTTGAAGAAGTGTGAATTTTGGTTGGATCGGATTTCTTTTCTAGGCCATGTGGTTTCAAAGGATGGTATTGCTGTTGATCCGTTGAAGATAGAGGCAGTTCAGAAGTGGCCTATTCCTACCACTGTTTCTGAGGTACGCAGTTTCCTTGGTTTGGCGGGTTATTATCGTCGCTTTATTTCAGATTTCTCCAAGATTGCCTTACCATTGACCAATTTGACGAGGAAGACTGTGAAGTTCGAGTGGTCCATTGATTGCCAGAGTGCATTCCAAGAGTTGAAGGATAGATTGACGACAGCTCCTGTTCTTTCATTGCCCAGTGGTTCAGAGGATTTTGTTGTATTTACTGACGCGTCGAAGAAAGGCCTAGGTGCAGTGTTGATGCAGCGAGGTAAGGTTATTGCCTATGCTTCTCGCCAGTTGAAAGATTATGAGAAGAATTATCCGACGCACGATTTGGAGCTAGCAGCTGTGGTTTTCGCCTTGAAGATTTGGAGACATTATTTGTATGGCGAAAAGTGTGAGATCTTCACAGACCACAAGAGTTTGAAGTATCTGTTTTCCCAGAAAGAGCTCAATATGCGGCAGAGGAGGTGGTTAGAGCTTGTCAAAGACTATGATGTGACTATTAGTTACCACCCGGGGAAGGCGAACGTTGTGGCTGATGCTTAGAGCCGTAAGTCGAGTTCTTCCTTGAGTTCTTTGATTCAGAGACCATTGTTGATGGATTTGCAGAGAGAGGAGATTTCTTTGGTAGTTCCGGGGACCATTGCTCGCTTTTCAGCGTTGGTCATTCGGGCTACATTGACGGACATGAACCGTAGAGAGCAGACTGTTGATGTTCAGTTGACAGAGTTGAGAGCTAGAGCAGAGGAGAGAGGTAACTCAGAGTTTGCGTTGAATGGTGATGGTTTGGTGACTTTCAGAGGCCGTATTTGTGTTCCCGTTGGTGATGATATTCGGCGAGACGTCTTGACAGAGGCTCATACCGCGCCATATTCGATACATCCAGGCAGCACCAAAATGTATCAGGATCTTCGTCGACTTTATTGGTGGCCAGGTATGAAGAAAGATATTTCTTTGTTCATTTCTCAGTGCCTAACTTGTCAGCAGGTGAAGATTGAGCACCAGAGACCTGCTGGGACATTGTCGTCATTGCCGATTCCTCAGTGGAAGTGGGAGCATATTACGATGGATTTCGTGACTGGTCTTCCCATGACGCAGAAGGGTTTTAATTCCATTTGGGTTATCGTTGATCGATTGACCAAGTCAGCGCACTTTCTTCCAGTCAAGACGACGTATTCCATGAACCAGTATGCCGAGGATTACATAGCAGAGATTGTTAGACTTCACGGTGTCCCTGTGTCGATTGTGTCTGATCGTGACCCTAGATTTACCTCAGAGTTTTGGAAGAGTTTGCACAGAGCTTTGGGTTCACGGTTAGCGTTCAGTACAGCTTATCACCCTCAGAGCGACGGTCAGTCAGAGAGAGTCATTCAGATTCTAGAGGATATGCTCAGAGCTTGTACTATCGATTATTCTGGTAGCTGGGATTCCAAATTGCCTCTTGTGGAGTTCACGTACAATAATAGTTACCAGGCGACGATTCGTATGAGGCACTTTATGGCAGGAAGTGCAGATCGCCCCTGTATTGGGATGAGGTTGGTGAGAGGAAGATGTTGGGACCAGAGTTGGTCCAACAGACGGCCGATATTGTTGCTATTATCCGTGAGAGGATGAAGACTGCGCAGTCAAGATAGAAGAGCTATGCAGATGTTCGTCGTAGACCTTTGCAGTTTGAGGTTGGCGATCACGTGTTTCTGAAGATAGCACCTCTCAAGGGTGTGATGCAATTTGGCAAGAAGGGTAAGTTGAGTCCGAGGTTTATTGGTCCATTCGAGATATTGGACAGAGTTGGTGATCGAGCCTACAGGTTAGCCCTACCGCCAGATCTTGACAGAGTCCATAATGTTTTTCACGTATCGATGCTCAGGAAGTGTGGGGACCCGGACGCTAATCAAGTTCTTAATCATCATTGGGACTAATTAATCAATTATAAAACAGGGTCTAAAAATTTTTCTTTTTAAATTGCGGAACGTAGTGAAATAAAACATATATACATCTCAGTATATAAAATACAAATCCTGTATTACAAAGCATTTATTCAAACTAGAGTTTAACATCTAATATCAAGTATTCAAACCCTATCTCAGATCAAAGTCCGAAGTCTCCACTCTAACTCGATCTCTCCTCATCTCCTCGACCCTGAACCTGTCCCACCTGTTGTCAAGTACACATACAGACAAGACAACAGCCGGATAAACCGGTGAGAATAACTCCCAGTATAAATCAATGAAACATGCAATCATATAAATAAATATAAAGCATGTAATCAGGTATCAACAATATGTAACAAATCTGAAACATAATCAATAGCACGTTGTCAACAATACTCGTAGCTACATAATTCAGACTAGACTCAATCCTAGTCTAGGGATCCCGATTCCAGAAGTTGGTATGCATATATCGACTAACAGTAATAGAAAAGACTCCAGTTCTATCCACGCCGATATAGTATCGATTAACAGTAATAGAAAAGACTCCAGTTCTATCCACACCGATACAGTATCGATTAACAGTAATAGACGAAGCCCTGATTCTATCCACATTGATATATTATCGATTAACAGTAATAGAGCAAGCCTTGATTCTATCCACATTGATAGAACATCGATTACCAGTAATAGAACAAAGTCCGATTCTATTCACATCGATATAACATCGATTAACAGTAATAGAAGGAACGATGAATCTATCCACATCGATATAATATCAACCAACAGTAATAGAATAAGCTATACATCTATCCACATCGATATAATATCAACTAACAGTAATAGAAGGAGCTATCAATCTATCCACATCGATAACCAACATCCAGTGACCGTCTTTGGCACATCCGCCAATACACCATCTTATGACATCGTGCAATGTGCCCGTGGTGATCCCACCACTAACGGCACTTCTGTCATAAGATTACTCTTCTAATACCTGTAATCTATAACTCAAGAAACAAGTATATCAATCAATCAATGCAAATATCAATGCAATAAAGTAAAGTATGTGATTTAGGGAAACCCAAGTCTAAACCGACTCAAGTCCATCTCCCAATACCACATTGACTTATACCTTTGTCTTCATGATCTGACGAAGACGAAGACTCCATTTCACGTCTGTCCATGTCAATCTGAATTCACAATATCGAATAGACTGTGTCAATCTACAGCTCAATTCAAAGCCTGTTCTGATCAATATCAATTCACTGATGTTTCGACGGTATAATAATACAATCTCAGTAACCCCGTCAATCCCAACATCACAGATATAATACAGAAACTCATAATCAATATCAATACCAATTTCTATATCAATTCTGTACAATCCCGCAATCCCGGCGATACCATATCAGTACAAACAAATCAACAATTCATCTAATCCCAATCTGGTTAATATCAATATATCCAGTGACACAGTACAAATCAGATATCAATCCCAGTATCACAAAATCAATAATACCATGATTCTGATATCAATTTAGTATATTACAATCGAATAAACTCTAAAAATTCCTAACAATTCCATACACAGTCCGTTCTTCAATCTGACTTCAGATATACGATGTCTACTATGTCAAGAACATCATATCTAACTCCTACTCAATTTAGACAATATCATAAATTCAAAACATGTCTAAACGTAGCAAAACTTACGTCCAGTTGTAGTCTACGTTGATAGGAACTCGGTACTGAAGTCGGATTTAAAATCTGACGGACGGATTTTGCATAAATCGTAATCTAAAATGTCACGGAGAATTTCCTTAAAATCCCTCTATTCCTCTTTCTTTTTTTGAGAATTATCGTATGTCTATACATATATATATATATCCATGCATGAATAAGGCAACGTGTCCTGCTCCTTGATGCAGCACGTCTCGCGCATATGCGCGGCATCACTCGCGCATATGCGCGAGACACAATTCTTCAGCGCGTGTGTCTCGGCACTCCCTCGCGCATATGCGCGACACTCTACCGCGCATGAGCATCGAGGGCTCTGGAATTTCCGCGCATATGCGCGCCATTCGTCCGCGCATGTGCGCCGAGGGTTCTGGACGTTCCGCGCATGTGCGCGCTATGAAGTCGCGCATGTGCGCGCAGGCTTCTGCCTTGCTCGCGCATGTGCGCTCCATTCCATCGCGCATGTGCGCCAACTTATTTCTTTGCACACACAATCTACCCCTTTCTCATGTATTCTGGTCCGATCCGTTCCATCTATATTTTCCGTAATTAATTAATAAATCATTTCCAGATTAATTCCAAATTACGGTAATCATACCCAAATCATTTCAGATTACGGTAATTAAATTCTAGGGCATTACATTTCTCCCCCTCTTAGATTAGAGTTCGTCCTCGAACTCTCACTAAATTAATTCAAATCTATCAGAAGAGATGTATAACAGAGTATAACTTCCAAACTCATTTCATTAACATCATTCTGAAATATCTTTCTTTTCCGGATCTTGACTCCAAACGGAAAATACTCATTCAAGAAGTATAATGCCATAATACGACTTGAAATGATTCGTGACAGAATCAATCGTAAAATATTGGCTTTACAGCATCCGTATATGCCAATCAATAGTTCAGTAGCAAATCAGTATCATCATTTATCAATCCTAGTCAAGGATATATTCAATTTCCAGCTCCAATTACCAATCGTCATCATCCGACATTGGCCTATGTCAAAGTAAATTCCGAGCTGTTTTCATTTTTCTTCTGAATCATACTCCTGATTCTATCAAATCAAATCTCAGAGATCCTTCATACAACGGAAATTAATAGTTCTCTCTGTACCAAAATCTCTAAGAATGCTATCTCAATACGCATTTGATAGCTATCGTCGTATGAAAATTCATAAATAACACTCAGTTATTTCAACTAGTGCTAAAATCACTCACTACAACTACTGAATATCCTCCAGTATTAGGATAGTTCGCTCCGATGATCCTTCAATTATGCATAATAAAGGAAAGAGTTAATTGTATATACTGCCAAAAGTATAAAAACAACCAAACTCCTGGTATGATATATTCTACTTTGGCATTCAATACAGTCTGACCTCTTTTCTAGCACAATTTCAGTCGTCTAGTAGTATCTATACATCGTCCTGTACACATAATAGAGGCAGATTCGAACAATCTGTCATTCATAATCACCTCACAGTACAATAAAACAAGAATTCAATAGTGTTATCACACAATTCATAGAAATGTACTCCCATTTCTATTTAAGAATCGTCAATCAAAACAATCAATCTCCTGATTTCCATCTTTCTGTCTTCAATGGTTGGCAATTCAGCTATTTCAATACATATTCTGCCACAACTGCTCGTATTTGTTTATATCAAAACCATAATTTCAAATTTCATATCTGTTCTGTTATGGAAAAGAATACTGAATCGATCACTGTGCACTTCTGATCCTGTCTATCATTCCAGATTCGGAATATTCGGCACAAACAAGGTATATACATATAACAGTAATACCTACCTGATGTTCTAATCGACGTTCCGATTCGGTTACACTGTATATAATCACAATAATATATCACAATCGGTATCATATACGGATTCCGAATAATATCAATATCGGCTCCGATTCGAGTATAAATCAATATCTGATAATGCTGGCTAACTGATCACATCTTCAAATCGTTTAGATCAACTGCTATATCTTCTTCGAATGTAATGTCCCCCAAACAATATCATCTGTCTCAATACTGTTCAGAACCATAACAATTCGCAAGCAATTTCAAAACAACAATCGGATATAATAATCTACCAAACTCCACCAAATATAACTATCTGATATTGCTGTTGTTTCAGTCAGTAATCACTGTCCTCAACTATCTTTATATCCAAACCATTTTGTATTCAATAATCTGAACTCCCAGATTATTCCATATAAGATATTCAATTCAATCAATCTTATACCACGAGTATATCAACGCATCATAGTTACCCGATATAAAATAATCAGAATACCTCTGAATACAGGATTCATCAGCCCATAACAGAATTGAGATATCTCATAGAGAAATACATATTCAGATATAACTCTCAAGCCATAAATCATCAAATTGCTATCTCAATTCTTTTAATTCATTCAGTATTATTCTATACATAATTCTAAAATAACACCAGTACCGGGTATAGAATCAAGGCTGTAATCCATCTTCCTGATACAAAGCAAATCTAAAATCTAAATCTGCGAGACTATAGCAAATCTCCTGCTATCGACAAATCAGCTCCTGATATACTCAATTTCAGTAATCAACTGAATATATACGGAATTACTCCATTCCTTTCGATAATCATCAAGTCATATAGTACGGATATCAAGGAATTCAAAATCGAGAATTCTTACCGTACATTATTTATTCTTTGGCCATTTCAGGTCAAAATCTTACCATCTCCTGGCAAGAATCTATACTCACTCTGTACTTGTTATTATATATCAATAATATAGTTAAAATCAAACAACACAAGTACAACATCATCTAATTCCATCTCATTCTCATTTTACTGCAGTATATGATATTTACAGAGTTCACTGATAACAATCTTTTCCTCCAAAAGATTAAAACAAAACTCAATACTACAGTATACACACACCCAACAGGTACAATGTATATCAATGCAACTCAGTCAAAGATAATCGTAAAGAATGCATTAGTATATATCAATACATATGCAATCTAATCATAAAAGATCAGTACCTATCACTGTATCATTCAGTATGTCCTGGGTCTGTTTCTCGATCACCACCCCCAGATGATCCTGCTCCCTGAAATCTTCGGGCACCTTTCTGTGGACAGATCCTAGCAAAGTGTCCTTGTTGTTTACAGAAGTTGCACCGACCAGTCACTCCATGGCATAGTTCCGGGGAATGTCTCCCACCGCAATTCTTGCAATAAACTCCAGTATAATTCGGACTAGAGCCACTGGAGCTAGATGAACCGCTCCCAAATTTCTTAAATTGCTTCTTTTGAACTTTCAACATCTCTTTCTTTCCTCCACTACCGCTGCCCATCTCGAGTCTGGAAGGCAATTGTTGTGGTATCGGTGTTGGAAGAACATATGAAGCTTCTTTTTGTCTCATTAGAACGGTTTCTGCTCTTCTGGCTCGATTCAGAGTATCAGCAAAATTACTCGGTTGTTTCACAGTCACCAAGGTGCGTATTTCCGGATTCAAGCCCTTGATAAACTGATCAGCTACAGCTGTATTATTTCTAGCCACTTGCGGACCGAACTGTAACAAGGTGAAGAAATGGACCAAATATTCATCGATCTTCAATGAACCCTGCCTCAAATTTGCAAATTCTGCACTTTTGTCCTCTCGATATGATAAAGGTACAAACCTTTGATAAAATTCAACCTTGAAAAGTTTCCACGTGATCGTGAAACCACGCTGTACTATGGCTTCCCGGTTTACCAGCCACCAACTTCTAGCGACTTCCCGTAGTTGATTCCCAACCAGTTTAATTCTGCACTCGTCTGTGAATCCCAGAAATTCAAACAGCATTTCGATCTCCTCCAGCCAAGTCTCACAATCAGCTGGTGTCTCAACACCCCTCAAAATCGGTGGTTGAAATGACTGAAATCTTATCATCTGTGTTTCCATCAGAGTTTCAGACACATCCATCTGATCATACGATGTACTACCCCGTTCTGGAATTCGTCTAGGAGGAATATCTGATAATCACAGGTGAAACACCCCACTTAAAATTATTTTAAAATGAAATATAACTTGACATCAGCGGAAGCATTTATCGTAAAGAAAATATACTTTATATCCATTGTAACCATTTTCATAAAATACAAACCAAACAATACATAAATTCAATACATCATAAATCAAATACCCACAATACATATAATAAAATACATGATATTTTTAAAACTTTAAATGTTCAACTCACACCAATAAAACATTAACATAACCAAATAAAAGTTGTTCCATTTTCAATAGCTATATGACTTCTTCTCCTTGGACAATCTGCTTCAAATCTTTTTATTACCTGCATCACATGAAATAACTGGAATGAGATAAAACTCAGTAAGTAGAGAACTTTACATAACAAATACATATTTATATGGCTTGGCTTGAAATATATCAATAGCAATGAAAGTGAACAATACCATCTTCAATGAACAATAATGAAAGAATAATATAGATGGTATACCATAGCATGAATATGAAACAATAGCTCAATGATCTATAATCTGTGAATGTTATCTCTGTTAATATATATAAATATATATCGGACTGTGAGAGATAACCATGAAATGAAATGATAGTCTGTAACTTGTAATCTGTGACCTATGAATATTATCTCTGTTGATATATATAAATATATATCGGACTGTGAGAGATAATCTATGTATAGCATCTCTGTGATATATGAAAATATATACCAGGCTGTGAGAGACACTCTTCATGTGATTGGCCAATGACATGCATGAATTACTATCATTTCCTTGGATTGGAACATATGAAATTCATTGAAACAATTCATCAAACACTTGATTTGCACAAAGGATTGTAGCATATGAATTTATTGGGACAATTCATCAAACACTTGATAGGCACAATAGTTTGCTAGCTTCTTTAACAATGGAATCAATAGAATTCTTGGATCTTTGAATATATAACAATGAATATGGCATAATATAACCATAAAAGAAGCTAGACATCAATAAACATGGCTTGGATACATATATATCATGTGAGCACAAGAAATAGCTTCTACTTACTACCCAATCAACACTTGGTTGCAAAGATGACCTCAATAGAATCCCTACAACAATAAACACCATAAAAACTATGAATTAACATCATATAAACTTAGATCTATAAAGTCAACATATTCATCTAACCCAACAATTCTTCACAAAACCCATAAATAATTAAGATCTTACCTTGTAGCTAGCACCTAGTCTAGGAGATGCTAAGATTTCCACAAAATCCTTGAACTTGAAGAAGATTTGGTAGAGAGAAATTTTGGGGAAAAAGATGAGAAACGTAGGAGAAAGAAGGAGAAAGAAGAAATGAAAATAAATCTTCAAACCATGCTATAAAAACTCATTCCTAACCTTAAAATCGCATTTCGGAATAGCACTTTTCGTCCAAAAATATCCAGCACCGCACCCGCGCTCAATGGGCAGCGCGGGTGCGGCGCTGCCTAGCACGAGGCAGCGCACCCGCGCTGCCTCGTGCAGCGCAGGTGCGGCCCTGCTTCGGCAGGGCCGCGCACCCGCGCTGCATCTGGCAGGGCAGCGCCCCTGCGCTGCTATAGGCAGCGCAGGTGCGGCGCTGCCTGCCCAGCAGCGCTGCCGCCCGCACCGACGCCCAACTCCTCCGACACGAACCTCTAAAAACGACTTTTCTAGACTTGATATCCAACCTTTTCTTATTCCACTCAAATATTATGAATTTTAACAACCAACTTCTTTATAAAATTAAGCATAAAACCATCACCAAAACTTGTCCAATCCCATATTCATCAACAACTAGGCCACTATAATTTCTCTAACCCATTGACAATAACATGAACTATAATCAACACTAAAACTTGACCATATCAATATATATGAATATCCCATAATCATAACACATGAAATCACTGATCAATGAACAATAAAACTTGGGATATTACAATCTCCCCTCCTTATAAAAATTTTGTCCCCGAAATTACTTACTATCAAATAGATTAGGATAACGTTGCTTCATTTCCTCTTCCGGTTCCCACGTGGCCTCTTCAATCACTTGATTTCTCCATAAAACTTTGACAATGCCAATATCTTTGTTCCTTAACACCTTAACCTTACGATCAAGAATTTGAACCGGCTTTTCATCATAGCTTAGGTTAGGCAAAAGTTACAATGACTCGTACCTAAGAACATGAGATGGATTCGCAATATACTTACGAAGCATGGATACATGAAATACATTATGAACTCGGTCCAAGTCCGGTGGTAAAGCAAGACGATAGGCTCGCTCTCCAATCTTATTTAGAATTTCAAATGGTCCAATGTATCGAGGACTTAACTTACCTTTCTTGCCAAATCTCATAACTCCTTTGAGAGGAGCTATCTTGATAAAAACATGATCACCAACCTCGAATGCCAAAGGCCGTCTTCTCACATCGGCATAACTTTTCTGTCTAGACTGAGCTGTCTTCAATCTTTCTTGAATTAACGCCACAACATCTGCTGTTTGTTGAACCAACTCAGGGCCCAACATCTTTCTTTCACCTACCTCTTCCCAATACAAAGGAGATCTACACTTTCTTCCATATAAGGCTTCATAAGGTGCTAAGCCAATGGAAGACTGGTAACTATTATTATACGTGAATTCAACCAATGGCAACTTGGAATCCCAACTCCCAGGGAAATCAATTGTGCAAGCTCTTAACATATCCTCAAGAATTTGAATAACCCTTTCTGATTGCCCGTCGCTTTGAGGATGGTAGGCGGTGCTAAAGGCTAACTTCGTGCCCAAAGCTCGATGTAAACTTTTCCAGAACTCTGATGTAAACCTCGGATCACGATCTGACACTATAGATACCGGTATACCATGAAGTCTCACAATTTCTTGAATATATACATCGGCATATTGATTCATAGAATATGTTATCTTGACAGGAAGAAAATGCGATGATTTAGTCAATCGATCAACAATCACCCAAATAGAATTGAAACCTTTCTGAGACCTAAGCAATCCAACCACAAAATCCATTGTGATGTGTTCCCATTTCCATTGCGGTATAGGCAAAGATTGCAATAATCCCGCCGGTCTTTGGTGTTCACTCTTAACCTGCTGACAGGTTAGACATTCAGAAACAAATACTGTAATGTCTTTCTTCATACCTGGCCACCAATAAAGACGTCTAAGATCTTGGTACATCTTGGTACCACCAGGATGTACAGAGTATGGTGCCGTGTGAGCTTCTATGAGTACCTCTCTTCGTATGTTATCACCAATAGGAACACATATTTTACCTCGAAAGGTAATCAAACCATCACGATTCAATCCAAATTCAGAAACTCCAGATAATTCTTTATTCCTTTTTAACTCCAATAACTGAACATCAGAATGTTGTTCCTTCAAAATTCGATCAAACAAAGTTGAGCGGAGAACTAATGTAGATAAACGAGCCACTGTCCCTGAAGATACCAATCTTATCTCATTCCTTTGCAAATCAAGCAACAAAAATTTAGAAATCATAGCATTTAATTCTGAACTTGACTTGCGACTCAAAGCAACTGCAACCACATTAGCTTTACCAGGATGATAGCTAATGGTACAATCATAATCCTTGACAAGTTCTAACCATCTCCGCTGCCGCATATTCAATTCTTTCTGTGAAAACAAATAACTCAAACTTTTGTGATCCGTAAAAATTTCACATTTCTCACCATAAAGATAGTGTCGCCAAATCTTTAATGCAAACACCACAGCTGCTAACTCCAAATCATGAGTAGGATAATTTTTCTCGTAGTCCTTTAACTGACGAGAAGCATAAGCTATCACTTTCCTATGCTGCATCAGTACAGCACCTAACCCCAATTTTGAAGCATCTGAATAAACCACAAAATCTTCAGTACCACAAGGAAGTACTAACACAGGGGCAGAAGTCAACTTATCTTTTAACTCTTGAAATGCTTGTTGACATGCTATAGTCCACTCAAACTTGACTGACTTACTAGTTAAACTCGTCAATGGCAATGCTATCTTTGAGAAGTTCTCTATAAACCTTCGATAATATCCTGCTAAACCCAGAAAACTTCTCACATCTGAAACTGTCTTTGGAATGGACCATTGTTGAATAGACTCAATTTTAGAAGGATCTACAGAAATTCCTTCCTTAGAAACAATATGGCCCAAAAATGCTACTTGTTCTAACCAAAATTCACATTTCTTGAACTTTGCATATAATTGTTTTTCCATCAACAAGTTCAACACAATCCTCAAATGATCTCTATGAAGTTCTCGTGTCTTAGAATAAATCAAAATGTCATCAATAAAAACAATGACAAAGGTATCCAAATACGGTGCAAAGACACGATTCATTAAATCCATAAACACTGAAGGAGCATTGGTTAATCCAAAAGACATCACCAAAAATTCATAATGTCCATACCTCGTTCTAAAAGCAGTCTTTGATATATCCTTATTTCTCACCTTTAATTGATGATAACCAGACCGAAGATCAATCTTCGAGAATACTATTGCTCCTTGCAATTGATCAAAAAGATCATCTATCCTTGGCAAAGGATATTTATTCTTAATAGTTACCTTATTCAGTTCACGATAGTCAATACATAATCGCAATGATCCATCCTTCTTTTTCACGAATAACACTGGAGCTCCCCAAGGTGAGAAACTAGGACGGATAAAACCTTTATCTAATAGCTCCTGCAATTGATTCTTTAATTCTTTCATTTCAGTTGGAGCTAATCTGTAAGGAGCCTTAGAAATTGGAGCTGTACCTGGAATTAAATCAATAACAAACTCTACCTCTCGATCAGGTGGTAATCCAGGTACATCATCATCAAATACATCAGGATAATCCTGAACCACATCAATATCCTGTATCTGTATTTTACTTTCCTTTCTTGTATCCAAAACTGAAGCTAAATAACCAACACAACCCTTATGCAACAATTTAGTAGCTTGAAGGCAAGAAATAATAGGGATACTTAATGAAGAGGTACCACCCACAAATAAATCCTTCTCAATATCAATTGCTAAAAATTTTACTGTCTTGCTAACACAGTCAATCACAGCACGATAAGCAGACAACCAATCCATACCCAATATCACATCAAATGCAACCATTGAAATTACAATTAAATCTGCATACAACAATCTTGATCCCATCAACACAGGACAAGCCTTAATTATACTATTTGTCCAAATTTCTTCCCCAGAAGGCAACACAATATTAAATTGAACAGACACCACAGTAGGTTCAAAAGATATAGTATGCATAAACTCCTCAGATATAAAAGAATGTGTTGCACCAGTATCAATTAAGGTAAGTGCTTCTTTTCCCAAAATGAAAATATTACCTGATATGACTGAAGCATCAGGATTTGCGCCCTCCTTTGTCATTGAAAAGATTCGACCTTGCACTTTACCTTTTCCAAAAGAAAGAGGACAGTAATAAACCGTGTGTCCAACTTCCTTACATCTATAGCAACGACCGCTGCCAATTAAACATTCTCCTTTGTGTGACTTTCCACACTTGGCACACAATAGTCGATCATTATCTGCAAGAGGCAAAGGAAATCTACTACGCTGATCCATCTTGCCTTTGCCTTTATAACCTCCTCCTCTAACATTCACACTTGAACCCTGACCCTGACCTCTGGCTTGAAAAACTTGTCTCCTCAACTGTCTATCCTTCTCAATCTCGTGCTCATCATGTTCAGCAAGTAAGGCTCTCTCCACAATTTCTTGATAATTCACTACCTTGGACATATGGACATCCCTACAAATTTCAGATTTCAAACCACGAATAAAGTGTTCACCTTTATCCTTGTCATTCTCAGCAATAAAAGGAACAAACACACAACCTTCTTCAAATTTCAGTATGTACTCAGTAACAGACAAAGAAGCCTGTCTCAACTCCAGAAACTCTTTCAATTTCTTGGCCTTAATTTCCTTTGAAAAATATTTGGCATGAAATAATTCCTTAAACTCGTTCCACACCAGTTCTTTAACATTAACAGTCACTTTGGTGGCTTCCCACCAAATACGAGCAGCCTTTACCAACATAAACACAGCACAACCAACTTTATCTTGATCAGAAAATTTCAAATAGTCAAAGATGGCTTCCAAAGCTTTGACCCATTCAAGAGCTAATAATGGATCAGGACCACCAATAAAATCAGGAGGATTCATCCTCCTGAAACGATCATACGCACCATTTTCAGAATTATTTGTCGCGCCTTGAATTCTTTCTTGTGCTTGACCTTGAATCGTAGTTTGCATAGTCAATAACTGTTGGATCTGATCACCATGAACTTTAGCTTGATCTTGCAATAACTTAGTAAATTCATCTACTACACGAGTATTCTTATCTGAGGAAGTAGTACTATCATCCCCTTCAACATTCTTACGCTTGGTAGGCATTTCCTATATAGGTGCTCATGTTAACATGGATAGAATGAAAGAATACATCAATGGCAATGGAATAGAATCAAATGTCAATGTTAAAATCAATAGATGCAGGATTGAAAACATACCAGATTGTCCTAGGCAGAAGAAGTCATATATGGTCCAAAGAACATTGCTCTGATACCAATTGAAACACCCCACTTAAAATTATTTTAAAATGAAATATAACTTGACATCAGCGGAAGCATTTATCGTAAAGAAAATATACTTTATATCCATTGTAACCATTTTCATAAAATACAAACCAAACAATACATAAATTCAATACATCATAAATCAAATACCCACAATACATATAATAAAATACATGATATTTTTAAAACTTTAAATGTTCAACTCACACCAATAAAACATTAACATAACCAAATAAAAGTTGTTCCATTTTCAATAGCTATATGACTTCTTCTCCTTGGACAATCTGCTTCAAATCTTTTTATTACCTGCATCACATGAAATAACTGGAATGAGATAAAACTCAGTAAGTAGAGAACTTTACATAACAAATACATATTTATATGGCTTGGCTTGAAATATCTCAATGGCAATGAAAGTGAACAATACCATCTTCAATGAACAATAATGAAAGAATAATATAGATGGTATACCATAGCATGAATATGAAACAATAGCTCAATGATCTATAATCTGTGAATGTTATCTCTGTTAATATATATAAATATATATCGGATTGTGAGAGATAACCATGAAATGAAATGATAGTCTGTAACTTGTAATCTGTGACCTATGAATATTATCTCTGTTGATATATATAAATATATATCGGACTGTGAGAGATAATCTATGTATAGCATCTCTGTGATATATGAAAATATATACCAGGCTGTGAGAGACACTCTTCATGTGATTGGCCAATGACATGCATGAATTACTATCATTTCCTTGGATTGGAACATATGAAGTTCATTGAAACAATTCATCAAACACTTGATATGCACAAAGGATTGTAGCATATGAATTTATTGGGACAATTCATCAAACACTTGATAGGCACAATAGTTTGCTAGCTTCTTTAACAATGGAATCAATAGAATTCTTGGATCTTTGAATATATAACAATGAATATGGCATAATATAACCATAAAAGAAGCTAGACATCAATAAACATGGCTTGGATACATATATATCATGTGAGCACAAGAAATAGCTTCTACTTACTACCCATCAACACTTGGTTGCAAAGATGACCTCAATAGAATCCCTACAACAATAAACACTATAAAAACTATGAATTAACATCATATAAACTTAGATCTATAAAGTCAACGTATTCATCTAACCCAACAATTCTTCACAAAACCCATAAATAATTAAGATCTTACCTTGTAGCTAGCACCTAGTCTAGGAGATGCTAAGATTTCCACAAAATCCTTGAACTTGAAGAAGATTTGGTAGAGAGAAATTTTGGGGAAAAAGATGAGAAACGTAGGAGAAAGAAGGAGAAAGAAGAAATGAAAATAAATCTTCAAACCATGCTATAAAAACTCATTCCTAACCTTAAAATCGCATTTCGGAATAGCACTTTTCGTCCAAAAATATCCAGCACCGCACCCGCGCTCAATGGGCAGCGCGGGTGCGGCGCTGCCCAGCACGAGGCAGCGCACCCGCGCTGCCTCGTGCAGCGCAGGTGCGGCCCTGCTTCGGCAGGGCCGCGCACCCGCGCTGCATCTTGCAGCGCGGGTGCTGCCCTGCCTCGGCAGGGCAGCGCACCCGCGCTGCTATAGGCAGCGCAGGTGCGGCGCTGCCTGCCCAGCAGCGCTGTCGCCCGCACCGACGCCCAACTCCTCCGACACGAACCTCTAAAAACGACTTTTCTAGACTTGATATCCAACCTTTTCTTATTCCACTAATTATTATGAATTTTAACAACCAACTTCTTTATAAAATTAAGCATAAAACCATCACCAAAACTTGTCCAATCCCATATTCATCAACAACTAGGCCACTATAATTTCTCTAACCCATTGACAATAACATGAACTATAATCAACACTAAAACTTGACCATATCAATATATATGAATATCCCATAATCATAACACATGAAATCACTGATCAATGAACAATAAAACTTTGGATATTGCAACAGGTGTCAGTAATAACAGGAGACAAATCCGTCTCAATCCCAATCCTGATCAGCTTACCTCTGATCAAGTATTGGTTCTGATTCCGTTTCATATAATACATATTACC
Organism: Primulina eburnea; assembly: GCF_022965805.1. NCBI lineage: Eukaryota > Viridiplantae > Streptophyta > Magnoliopsida > Lamiales > Gesneriaceae > Primulina > Primulina eburnea. The sequence goes on along the minus strand of NC_133104.1, from coordinate 23,606,786 downwards.
AAATCATCTCCGATATCCAGGTAACATGTAGTTTAATACACAGTAACAACATACTGAAATCTTAGCAGATACAATGTTATTTCAACATTATATGCATTTCTATGCCATATAAATCAAGGCAATAAAACATAATATCATGCTAGCATACATATAAATCACCAGTATATGAAATCACATGCTAGCAATCACATGCAGGGAAAGAAAACTCAATCTACCCCGCTCACTAACTTTTATCTCAGTGCTAAGGAACCTACAATTCAAGGACCTACAGCTCTGATACCACCTGTTGTGGGGACCCGGACGCTAATCAAGTTCTTAATCATCATTGGGACTAATTAATCAATTATAAAACAGGGTCTAAAAATTTTTCTTTTTAAATTGCGGAACGTAGTGAAATAAAACATATATACATCTCAGTATATAAAATACAAATCCGGTATTACAAAGCATTTATTCAAACTAGAGTTTAACATCTAATATCAAGTATTCAAACCCTATCTCAGATCAAAGTCCGAAGTCTCCACTCTAACTCGATCTCTCCTCATCTCCTCGACCCTGAACCTGTCCCACCTGTTGTCAAGTACACATACAAACAATACAATAGCCGGATAAACCGGTGAGAATAACTCCCAGTATAAATCAATGAAACATGCAATCATATAAATAAATATAAAGCATGTAATCAGGTATCAACAATATGTAACAAATCTGAAACATAATCAATAGCACGTTGTCAACAATACTCGTAGCTACATAATTCAGACTAGACTCAATCCTAGTCTAGGGATCCCGATTCCAGAAGTTGGTATGCATATATCGACTAACAGTAATAGAAAAGACTCCAGTTCTATCCATGCCGATATAGTATCGATTAACAGTAATAGAAAAGACTCCAGTTCTATCCACACCGATACAGTATCGATTAACAGTAATAGACGAAGCCCTGATTCTATCCACATTGATATATTATCGATTAACAGTAATAGAGCAAGCCTTGATTCTATCCACATTGATAGAACATCGATTACCAGTAATAGAACAAAGTCCGATTCTATTCACATCGATATAACATCGATTAACAGTAATAGAAGGAACGATGAATCTATCCACATCGATATAATATCAACCAACAGTAATAGAATAAGCTATACATCTATCCACATCGATATAATATCAACTAACAGTAATAGAAGGAGCTATCAATCTATCCACATCGATAACCAACATCCAGTGACCGTCTTTGGCACATCCGTCAATACACCATCTTATGACATCGTGCAATGTGCCCGTGGTGATCCCACCACTAACGGCACTTCTGTCATAAGATTACTCTTCTAATACCTGTAATCTATAACTCAAGAAACAAGTATATCAATCAATCAATGCAAATATCAATGCAATAAAGTAAAGTATGTGATTTAGGGAAACCCAAGTCTAAACCGACTCAAGTCCATCTCCCAATACCACATTGACTTATACCTTTTTCTTCATGATCTGACGAAGACGAAGACTCCATTTCACGTCTGTCCATGTCAATCTGAATTCACAATATCGAATAGACTGTGTCAATCTACAGCTCAATTCAAAGCCTGTTCTGATCAATATCAATTCACTGATGTTTCGACGGTATAATAATACAATCTCAGTAACCCCGTCAATCCCAACATCACATATATAATATAGAAACTCATAATCAATATCAATACCAATTTCTATATCAATTCTGTACAATCCCGCAATCCCGGCAATACCATATCAGTACAAACAAATCAACAATTCATCTAATCCCAATCTGGTTAATATCAATATATCCAGTAACACAGTACAAATCAGATATCAATCCCAGTATCACAAAATCAATAATACCATGATTCTGATATCAATTCAGTATATTACAATCGAATAAACTCTGAAAATTCCTAACAATTCCATACACAGTCCGTTCTTCAATCTGACTTCAGATATACGATGTCTACTATGTCAAGAACATCATATCTAACTCCTACTCAATTTAGACAATATCATAAATTCAAAACATGTCTAAACGTAGCAAAACTTACGTCCAGTTGTAGTCTACGTTGATAGGAACTCGGTACTGAAGTCGGATTTAAAATCTGACGGACGGATTTTGCATAAATCGTATTCTAAAATGTCACGGAGAATTTCCTTAAAATCCCTCGATTCCTCTTTCTTTTTTTGAGAATTATCGTATGTCTATACATATATATATATCCATGCATGAATAAGGCAACGTGTCCCGCTCCTTGATGCAGCACGTCTCGCGCATATGCGCGGCATCACTCGCGCATATGCGCGAGACACAATTCTTCAGCGCGTGTCTCTCGGCACTCCCTCGCGCATATGCGCGACACTCTACCGCGCATGAGCGTCGAGGGCTCTGGAATTTCCGCGCATATGCGCCGAGGGTTCTGGACGTTCCGCGCATGTGCGCGCTGTGAAGTCGCGCATGTGCGCGCAGGCTTCTGCCCTGCTCGCGCATGTGCGCTCCATTCCATCGCGCATGTGCGCCAACTTATTTCTTTGCACACACAATCTACCCCTTTCTCATGTATTCTGGTCCGATCCGTTCCATCTATATTTTCCGTAATTAATTAATAAATCATTTCCAGATTAATTCCAAATTACGGTAATCATACCCAAATCATTTCAGATTACGGTAATTAAATTCTAGGGTATTACAGGAAGTATATTGCGAATCCTTCCCATGTTCTTCACCACGAGCCATTGGACTTGACGCCGAATTTGACCTACCAAGAGATTCGGTCCTGATTCTGGACCGCAAAGTCAGAGTATTGAGAAACAAAGAGATCGGCATCGTTAAAGTTCTTTGGAGGAACCATTTGATCGAAGAGGCTACGTGGGAACCAGAGGATGAGATGAGAGAGAAGTATCCTGAGTTGTTCGTGCAATGAGGTCAATTTCGAGGACGAAATTCCCTTAATGAGGGGAGATTGTAATAGCCGAGCCCGGTGTACGGTACGGTTTAAGTTTTCGTATGTTATAGATTTATTGATTTAGTCTAAGTTTAGTTGTGTGAGTAGAGTTGTGATTATGGGCCATAGTATTGTTGGTTATTATTGTCTTGAGGTGTAGTTGTTGTTGGTTGTTCGTTTCAGCGTTTCGGATCGATTGTAGTTGCTTTGGTGTGTTTCTTGGCCGAAGCCATACCGCACCCGCACTCAGTGCAAGGACCGCACCCGCGGTCGTAATTGTTGGAATTTGTGGGTTTTACCGTGGATTCTCCGCATCCGCGGTGATGTTAGTACCACACCCGCGGTGTAGACTGCACCCGCGGTAATTGCAGGACCGCACCCGCGGTCATCGAGTTTGGATTTTTGGTGGAGTGCCGTGAGCTCAGCGCACCCGCGGTGCTTGTTGGAGCGCACCCGCGGTGATGAACAGTAGAGTTATGGGCGAGATATTTAGTACCTTTTTGGATGGTTGACTTCACTTTTTACCTTTCTTTTCTCCTCCATTCTCGTTTCTCTCTTAGAAAACAAGGGTTTTCCTCCATTTTCTTCACTTCTCATCTTTGATTCTTGGATTTAGTTGGAGTTTCGAGTTGAGATCGAAGTTCTTGGTTGCTCTAGGAAGCTTAGGTAAGCTTTTGGTAGATTTATTTCTTGGTTTTTGGAGAAGAGATATTGTAGGTTTGTTGTGTTTATGGATTTATGGATTATTTGACTTGGATTCTTGGATATTGAGTTGATGTTTGTGTTATTTATGGATTATTGTTGTAGGTGGTGTACCAAGAGTTAGATTCAAGGTGTTATTGTGGTTTGTAAGTGGAATTTCATCCCTTGTGCTCACATGATAGTATATGTATTGTGTTTCAAAGATTTTAATGTGTTATTCTCTTTATTGGCTTCATAACTATGTATTGATTCAATTGTATATATATTGGAGACATTTTATGTCTCAATTGTATTTAAAAAGGGAATACAAAGAGTATAGACTTCAAAGTGATTGATTAAATGCCAAGAGAGAGTTTCAAATGTTTTATTGGATTGATAGATACATAGTCAGAGATTGCATGCAATTAGTTGATCAACGACCATAGGCTTATATCCCTCAGAGTTATCGGTTTATATTGATTGGGATACGAGCACCACAGACAGAGTTACTATTGATATCAATCCAACCAGAGTAAAGAGAAATACCATCTTATTGCTATGCTATTGCTATGATATTTATTTCAGAGTTGATGGTATTTATGTTTTAAAGCCATGTTTTGCAGAGTATGATATGTTCATTGCTATGTAAGAGTTCCACTTGCTGAGTTTTATACTCAATTCAGTTATTTTCATGTGATGCAGATAAGAGTGACGGGCCAGGACGTTGACTGTGGATGGGAGCCATATGCATACGAAGATTGGAAGGAAGTAGTTTGTTTTGCAAGCAATATTTTTGGACATGATCATTAAAAGGATGTTTTGTATTTTGATGTATCATTTAGTTGATCATGTTAATACTTTTGATGATATTTGGAAATATATTTTGAAACTCCTTCCAGTTGTATGAAAATTTTAAATTCCGCTGTATTTTTAATTGTAACGGGTCAAGGTGTCACAGGTGATTCCGGACTTGGATGTAGATAGGTTTCATTACTTGATTGTAGTAGTTAAACCTTAGTTGAACTAGATGCATGTTGTACAGGATTTGTATTATTATACAGATTTGTATAATAGCATGATTCCATTACCTTCCGCACTGCATTTTAAAAAGAAAAATTTTTAGACCTTGTTTATCTTAATTGATAATTAAATCCCAAAGATGATTAAGAAGATGATTAGCGTCCGGGTCCCCACAACAGGTGGTATTAGAGCGATAGATCCTTTAGATTGAGATAGAAGAGAATGAACGAGGTAGATTGAATTTTCTTTCCTTACATGTGATTGCTAGCATGAGAATTATTTTAATGTTGACTTACATTGTGTGTGCTAGCATGATTTATTGCTTTCCCTATTACATGTTGTTTGTTATCTGAGTTGACTACAGCATGTAATTACCAAGACTGAATCAGAACCGAGTCTGAATCAGAGGTATATGATTAGAGGAGGGCTGAGACAGATTATATAGATTGGGTATTAATTGGTTAGATATTCAAATATACCGCCTCGGAGAATTCCAGAGAGGGATAGTACTCCGTCTGAACAGATAGATGCATCAGAAACTCAGATAGAAGTAAAGCTGGCAGAATTTCAGTTATTTCAACCGCCGATTCTGAGTGGGTTCGAGACATCAGAAGATTGTCAGAACTGGTTTGATGATATAGAAATATTATTTGATTTCCTTGAGTGTACAGATGAACAGAGAGTTAAATTGGTATTCCACCAGTTACGAGAGGCTGCCAGAAGTTGGTGGATTACAATCAAAGGAGTATTAGCACAACGTGATACTGTGATCACGTGGGAATTCTTCAGAATTGAATTCTATCAAAGATTTTTCTCCGTTTCCTACCATGAGGACAAAAGAGCAGAATTTGAGAATTTGAGACAAGGCCCATTGAATATTGATGAATATACTGCTAAATTATCTACTTTACTGCGTTTTGCTCCTCATTTAGCTGGAAATGATGAAGATATAATGAATCAGTTCATCAGAGGGTTGAATTCGGAGGTAGTTGCATTAATGAATCTGCAACGACCTTACCATTTTGCTGATATCTTGAGTAGAGCGAAGAGCGCTGAGGCGAGTCTGATTAGACAGCTAGGGAGGTTGTGTGTGAAACAACCCAGACACAGCAATCCCCTCTCCGATTGGATCGCGGAAGTACGAGTGGGAAGCAAGATTTGCTGAAAGCTCGAAAGAATCCATTGAAGAAGTTGGGGAGTAGTTCCTCTAGCTCAAGTGGTTCCAGTCCAAGTCATATTGGAGTCTATTGCAGGACTTGCGGAGGGAGACATTCCTCAGAGCAATGCCAAGGAGTGTTTGGTAGATGCAATATTTGTAGACAGCCTGGACATTTTGCTAAAGTGTGTCCCCAGAGGGGTCCTCGAAGATTTCAAGGGGCTGGACCATCTGGATAGGGTGATTGAGGGACAGACCCAGGAACCACTGGGTGACATAGTGACAGGTATTGTTCTTTTACGATTACAATGCATATGTATTGATATATACTAATGCATTCCCTACGATTATCTTTGATTGAATTGCATTGATATATGTGGTACCTGTTGGGCCTGTGTTTACTGTAGTATTAATACCCTTACCTTGTGAGAAATAAAGATTGATATCAGAGATTTCTGTGACATATTGTATACTATAGTAAGATGAGACTGAGATTGAGTTAGATTTTGACGTACTTGTGTTTTCTGATTTGACCGCATTATTGATGCTAATATGCTGAACAAGTACAGAACTATTATAGATTCCTTTCAGGAGAGTACAAGATTCAGACCAGATATGGTTGATGACTAGAGATGTCACAGTAATTATTCTAGATTTAGAATACCTGTGATATTTAGATTGTCTATGACTCGATTTTTATAGAAAGGAACATATGGTATCCTTATGTATTCAATAGATGTACTGAAATCGAGCCTAACATTGGCAGATTTGCCAATGATATGCGAATTGGCTGATGTTGGCAGATAAGATCAGAATTGAATCCAGGTCAGATACTGATTGTTGTTTTAGAATTCAGTATAGAATAACATTGAATGTACAGAATGATACAGAATGAATTGAAAGAATTGAAAAATCAGTAGAAGAGTACCGACACATCTGATTTAGTGTTGCTCTTTGGCGTGTTTCAGTATCTTCAGAGATGTTCTGATGATTCTATGCCTGTTATATTTATAAGATTTTGATATAATTTCAGCATTTGATTGATCGAATCGAATATCTGAAGAGTGTATTGAATATTATTAGAACTGTGATGATTATATACAAAAATTATTCAGATAAGAATCCTGCTTGAAACAGATTGTATTCAGAGTATGCGATATCTGAAGTTAGTATACCGATTGATTTTGATACAGTGAGATGGTGATCAGGGGCTGATAATGATACCGATATCAGAAAGTTCAGAAATGTCAGAAATTTATTTTGTCTGTTTGGGCAGACTATTTTATTCGACTGTAGCTTTATATCTGCTGAATATTGTTATTGTTCTAAATCAGTATTTGAGACATCTTATATTCTTTTGGGGAGCATATTTTAATTTCAGATGAGATATAACAGAGTAGTAGAATGACATGAAGAAATTTACCAGAAATCATTGTTTTATGAGTTCACTGAACTCACTAGATCTGTATAGGATATTGATATTTTGTCTTTGATTTGATATTACTATTATTTTGAATTAGTGTTTGATACATATTATGGTGAACGGTGAGCGTATATACAGTTCCAACCGAATCAGAGCTGAACTCGAGAGTTACAGTAATTCAGGAATGTGATCAGAATGTTCAGAACTAGATTTCAATAATCAGAGCCGAGTAACAGATATGTGATTTTGTGTTGCGTATGAGATTGATTATCTTGTGATGTCAGAATGTTTCAGAATTGTATAACAGAATTGATATCGATAGTCAGAACAGAATACCAGGTAGGTATATTTTCTTTAATTTATGTTTTTAACTTGATTTGTTATATCGAATAATTTGAATCTGATATTACAAGTAGGGTCAGAAACGCGCCGTAGGGGATTCAGTTTTCAGTTTGATGATTGAGAATGTATTATATTCGAGCAGATAATATTGATATAGACAGATTAGATCAGCTGTGACAGAATTTGTATTGAAATGTTGGCAGAAATTGTATTGATATGTCTGAATCGCTAACAGAAAAGACAGAAAGATAGAAATCAAAGGATTTATTACAGAATTGTGTAGTTCTAAATAGAAATAGGAGTACATTTCTATGGCTTTTGTAATGAAATTACCTCCATTTTTTTTTTACAGATTGTGATATGATATGATTGTGATTGAAAGATTGTTCAATCTATATCTATTAGTTTGTACCAGATAACGTACAAACATGACCAAATGACACAGATTGGTATCAGAAAAATGGTCAGAATAATTAGAATACAGAAGTAGAGTACATCAGATTATGATTTTGCTTGAGGTTGTATTCGTGACAGAGCATACCATGAATTCCTTCCTATATTATCCACTGATTGACAGATAGCCGGAACATATTGTCCATATAGTAGAAGATATTTGTGGAGTTGTAGTGCTGGATGTTAGCACTAATTGATATGACTTATTATCACTGCGTGACAATAGCTATCAGCTTATCAGATGGGTAATGAGATAGTTATAGACCAGACGGTATACAGTGAATACTACAGATTTCTTTTGAGAAAAAAAATTCGAAGGAAGACGAAAATAGTTCAGAATAAACGGATTTAAGAAACCAACGTCGGATGATGACGATTGGTATTTGAATCTGAAGACTGTATATGTCCTTGACTGGGATAAACAGATTGGATAACAACTACTGGTATTTTTTTGCTATGAACTGTGATTGGTTTATACGGATGTTGCATAACCAACATGGCAAGATTGATTCTGTTAGAGTTAGTTTAAGAAGTATTATGATAATATACTTCATTAAGTCTTATTCCAGAGTGGAAATCAGAGGTTGATACAAGAAAGAGATTTCAGAATGGATTTATTGAGATGAGAGTTTGATTTAAACTCTATTATACATCTCTTCTAGTATATCTGAATTGATTACTTATGAGTTCGAGGACGAACTCAGATCTAAGAGGGGGAGAAATGTAATGCCCAAGAATTATAGAATTGATAAATCGAGATTATTAACCTTCATTAACGTAAGACTCGGCAGATATGAAAATGTATGACATGCAATGAGGGAAGAAAAGACGTGAGAAATTAGGGTTTGCAAGACCGCACCCGCGGTCATAAATTATGAATTGTGCAAGAAAGGCCGAAGCCACACCGCACCTGCGGTAAGAACAAGACTGCACCCGCGGTCGTGAATTTCAGAAAATGGAATTGGTGCCGAAGCATTAGCGCACCCGCGCTCCTGGAGTTACCGCACCCGTGGTCGTGCGTGTAACTTGAAAAATAAGACACTTGCCCTTAGCCATGCAATAAGATGTGTTGTCGATTCCTTCACTCACCATTTTCAGCAACAGAGAACGAGAGAGGAGAAGGAAACAAGGGAAAGGAAAGCTAGCTTGTACAAGATTTAGACATCCAAACGTTAATTCGATTTCGGTTTTGAACTCCTCGCATCATTAGCTACAAGAGGATGTAAGTTTCCTTCAATTCCTGCATGAATTGAGATATGGGTGTTGGGGAAACTTTAATATGCTCATAGATATGTGTTCTTTAGAGGATTATGAGTGTATATTTGGAATCGGAACGAAGAATTAATATCGAACTCAATTGTTATGATTTTCAGTATATTCTTGATTGAGCATGTTCAGATTTTAGAACTTGGAATGTGTTATGAGGATGATTTTGAGTTGAGATTGATGCATTGTTGAGATATTGATTATTGATAGAATGACCGGTATCAAGAGTTCATGTCGTTATGCCGTTAAAATTGTACAAAGAATGATTATTGAATTGTATAAGAATTGCTTTGAGTAGTATATTGATATGATACTCCTCTATATTTCCAATTCAGATTGATATGGATCAGATTCAGTATTGATTGAGATTGATCAGATTCAGTAAAGATTTCGATTGTATCGTAATATTATTGATATGCAATAGATTGTATCTTGTTCGGATATGGATCAAATTTTATATACCGATTTGTGTAGTGAGCAGAACAGATTGTGTATTGAGTTATTCACTGATACAGCGTATTCGATATTGTCATTTCAGATTTGATATGGACAGATTTGAATACAGGTCATCGTCTTCGTCAGACAGGGACGACAAAGGTATAATTCATGTGATAGTCGGGAAGATACAACTCAAATAAGATCCCATTTGAGTTTCCCAACAAAATCACATACTAGAATTATTGTTGTTTATTTTATGATATGATTATGATGTGTTTATAGATGATATATTCATATCTTTTGAAATGAGCATGCTTTGCTTATAGATTGTTATTCATTGCATTTAAGATAGGGAGTCTTGACAGAACAGTCAAACTTCTAGACGTTCGGTGATATCACAGCGTAGGGGAAGATCAGTCTCCTATTGTAGATGTGGATACAGATCAGACCGAAGTCTAGGAATAAGACGTACAGTAACCCCGAGGGGTAGGGTAGGTGACAGATCGCGACGTCTTATTCACACCGGGATCCCTAGAGTTATAGTTGAGTCGAGTCTAGACATGATTTGACTAGAACTGCATGCGTTTATGGATGTGGTTTCATAGACTATGAAACCCATTTTTATTGCTTTCAGTCATGATAGCGTGCTTTTATGATTTGATTTGAATTGCATGGTTATCTGAATTGAGTTGCATGCTTATTTTGATTTGATTTCATAGATTATGAAATCTATTACTTTTGAATTTGTTCATGATAGCATGTTTCATGATTTAGACTGTTTATATGCATGTTTACCATGTTTTACACTGGGAATTTATTCTCACCGGAGTTATCCGGCTGTTGTCTTGTTTTGTATGTGTGCATGACAATAGGTGGGGCAGGATCAGGGTCAAGAAGAAGATGAGATATCAAGATTAGATTGGTGATTCCGGACTTGGATATAGATAGGTTTCATTACTTGATTATAGTAGTTAAACCTTAGTTGAACTAGATGCATGTTGTACAGGATTTGTATTATTATACAGATTTGTATAATAGCATGATTCCATTACCTTCCGCACTGCATTTTAAAAAGAAAAAATTTTTAGACCCTGTTTATCTTAATTGATAATTAAATCCCAAATATGATTAAGAAGATGATTAGCGTCCGGGTCCCCACAGAATCTCTGGCCAGAGTACGAGATGTACATTGGAGAAGGAGTTCTCCAATAATACACGCGATGCCATTATTATAATTATCACATAGTTATCGAATTAATATGCAACCCTCGATGAACCAATGGTTGAAGATTTGATCGGGATATATGAGATGAAGTGATCGTACTGTACGTTAATCATAATCGATTGGTTCTTGCAGGCACTATCAGTGATACCTAGGGGATCATGGGGCGATGCTACTAGAAGCTCTTACCATGATCCAATGGGTGCAATCAGAAATGATTTCCGACATTCTTCATCAAGGTGTTAATGAAAAGAATGGGGCTAACTAGGATAAGCCCAAATAAAAGATTATGTACTAAATCACAAAGAGTTTTTAACCTACGACTAGCTATATCCCTGAACCATTGAGGGTCACACAAGCACTGAATCATTTGTTCCCGTTGAGAGAATAAATTCAAGAAGTTGAATTTATATTATATAGTAAATTCAAGGAGTTGAGTTTATGATAATTAAATTTTGAGAGAATAAATTCAAGGAGTTGAATTTATAAAATTTGATAATTTAATTTATTAAACTCAAATGTTTGGTTTATTAGATATTAAATTTTAGAGGTGATATAATTTAAATAATAAATTCAAATGTTGAATTTATAATGAATCTAATTAATTAAAATCAAAAGTTGAGTTGATTAAATGTTAAATTAAAATTGGTGGAAAGTATGTTTATGGACTTGTAGGAGTACAAGTCCAACATACTAAATAATTAAAGTTTAATGGACTTTGATTAAATTAATTAAACTAGTTGGACTAGCCCAATTAATTAATCAAGCTCATTAATGTTAATTATATGTATTATGTCATGGGTTAATTATAAATAAAGGTTGAGAAGTTAAGACCCTAGCCTCCCAATCACCATTTTTCGAAAAACACTCCTCCAAAGAAAGATAAAAATCGGCCACTTTTGTAATGTCCGAGATTTTATATCGTGTTAAATTACGATTATTGATCTTGAATTAATTTGATTATGAAATGACCAACCGAGACACGAAATTAGATTGCGTGTGAGATTTGATGTGCGAGGACAGTATCTCTCGCGCACGTGCACGCGCACATGCGCGAGGTGGACAGAAGACCTCGCGCAGCTGCGCGAAGTGAGTGCGCGCATCAGCGCGAGTATATGTTGTCAATGTCCAGAAAACCTCGCGCATATGCGCGGAAGGGGTCGCGCATATGCGCGAGCTGTGTAAGAGGCCAAGTGCCAATTCCAGAGGACCTCGCGCATATGCGCGTAAGATGGGCGCGCTTATGCGCGAGCTACGGTGAGACAGACGCGTCGAGACATTATGTCTCGCGCATATGCGCCGAAGAGGGTCGCGCATATGCGCGAGACGTGTTACGTAGAAGGGTGAGCCACCTAGCTTTGCATGCAACGTGTATGTATCTATCTATATATATATATATATATATATATATATATATATATATATATATATATATATATATATATTTACATTATAATTCTTCAGAAACAAAGAAACGAGAAGAAAATCGAGGAAAGGGAAGTGAAAGTTTTCTAAAGCATAGACTTGCGATTTTTATAAAATCCGTCCGTCTGATTTTGAATCCGACTTCGGTACTGTGTTCTTATCGACGCAGGCTTCAACTGGACGTAAGTTTTGCTATGTTCTGATATGTTTTGAAATTATGGTTTGTCAGAATCTGATCTGATTCATATATGATGTTCTTGTCATGTTAAACATCGTATAATTGAAACCGGACTGAAGAACAAATACAATATAGAATTATTATGAATTTCGGAGTTGATTGGATATCATAATTGAATGTTATTGATTATGAGATATTGGAATTGATATCTGACTGATATGATTTGGCTGGGTATATTGAGATTATGCCATTATGTCGTTGAAACAGAATTTGATTGGATTCTGATTATATCCCGTAGTGATTTGAATGGGTATTGATATTATACTCCTTGATATTGTCATTGCCAGATTGATATTGTCAGGTTTTGAGTTCGAGACTTCGACAGAGTAACAGAACGAAAGGTATAAATAAATGTTGATGCGGGATTGTACAACTCGAGTTAGATGTGACTTGAGTTTCCCAAAATCACATACTGTATGATTATTTCATTGGATATTTTCAATGCTTGATATTGATATGCTTATTCTATTGATTATAGCAAAGCATGAGTTAGAGTTGGGCAGATCAGCCTAGTCTTTGGTAGAACCGCCATGGCAGAACCGCCAAGTCACTTGAATTTTGGATATATATCGACAGACTGAGGAGAAGACCGACTCCTATTGCAGATCTTCGATATAGATAGCCAAATTCTGGGACTAAGAACGTACCACCATCTAGCTGGGGTAAAGTAGATGGGAGAACGTTGCGTTCTTATTCAGATCGGGATCCCTAGATTAGGATAAGTCGAGTCAGAGTTTAGGAGTCACAGAGTGTGATTCAGACTTTGTTTTGATATATGTGGTTCAGATTTGATACTTGTTTGATATGTGTTTCATGCTTTTATATATGCTTTTATATGTCTGCATGTTTACATTGTTTATACTGGGATATATATCTCACCGGAGTTATCCAGCTGTTGTCGTGTTTGTATGTATGCATGGCAACAGGTGGGAAAGGATCAGGGTAAAGAAGATGAGGAGAGATCGTGATTTGAGTGGAGACTACGGACTTTAATGTAAATAGGGTTGAACACTTGATAATTAGTTGTTGAACCTTAAATTTAGATGAATGTATGTTGTACAAGATTTATACTTTTATACTGATATGTATATTAGATTGATTCCATTACGTACCGCACTATATTTTTTTAAAAAAAAACTAGACCCAGATTCATTATATTGATCCAATTATCCCAATAATGATTAAGAAGATAATTAGCGTCCGGGTCCCCACAACTTCTCTTGATAAAGGAGTTTTCTCAAATATTTTTCTCATACGTTAAATCTCTTCCATATTTTCTACTGCAATTTGGAAGAGGATCAAGAGATCTAGTCGTGGACTTGATAGGAGGATCAAACAAGGAGTTCATCGAAGAAAGTTCGTAGGGATTCATCAAGAGCTAACCTGTTTATACCGGATCAGTTGGAACCACGTGATTAATTCACAAAGGTATAGCTCTCTGACATCATATGAATGTTTATGTTAAAATCATACGAGAGCCCAAAGCATAACATATTTTGATCGTCAAAATAAATAAAATTTTAAAACTTCCGTTCCGTTTGGGTGTATAGAAAACCAAGATCCAACAATGTGGAGATACATTTGGGATTTGGATCCACGTCGCATCGGGGTTTCGGAATATAGGGAACCAAAGAAAATCGGATCACAGTTGGTATGAATATGGAGAGGAGAAGCCATTGAAATTCGATCAAAGTACGAACTGTATCATTCCGAGAAAGACTGTAGAGAAGATGTTTTTATAGTAGACAGAACTAAGCTGTCGAAACAAAAAGAGAGAAGTAATATAATTTTGTTGGCATTTATGCCCTCGGTCACTGTGATTATGACTAATAAGAAAACGAATCGAAGGAGATGTGGCACCGTTGCAGCTTTTCAATAATTTTCACTATTTTTATATATTTATGGACCAAATTTAATTCAGTGTGATTTTTTATTCACATTTTTTTGTCAAGAACGTTTTTTAAAACCTTTTGACTTGAATTTAAAGTAATAAGAAATATAATAGACATCACAATGATTGAATTGGTACCTTGTAAACATGTGAATTGTATGGCTCACTTTAACACAGTACAAACATTGCGATCTGGGTTCTGTTTCTCATTTTCTCGCACATTTTGCTACAAATGATCACTCATCGTGATTGCTACAATCCAATTGGGCGAGAATTGTATTCTTGGTGTTTCTTCGAATTTCTTTACAAATTTCCTACCATAAGTGATTTATAGAAGTTGTAACAGTTTTAATTTTGTGTTACTCACATACATGGCGAATTCAGCAGATTTCAATGATCCGCATATGAAGTAGGGCTATGTTTATTGCATTGCGAGCGAAAGAATGAGATTGTCTTCATAGAACGAACTTGTTCTCATCCAGCATCTAGTAGTAATACTTTTTTAGCAATGAGATCGATGTAATACAATAGTTCATACTATCGTGGATTATGAACATCATCTCAAAAGAAATTTTGGATGAATTGTTTTTGCCATAAACGTTTCAATCGTGAGGTCTGATACGAAAGAACAATTTGATAAATTTTACTTGTTAAATATATATTATAACAATCTCTCACTTGCCTTATGACTAACTACCCATAAATCTCAAATTCAGTGATTTACGATATTTACAAACAATGGTCTTGACATGAGTTTCGTTAATTGATCAACAAAATTGTTTGGAGAGATGACTCTCTCAACTAATATGTCTCATCTTCCTAAAATCTCTCGAATTATGTGGAACTTCTTCAGTATAAGTTTAGATCGATGATAAGATCTTGGCTCCTTTGCTTGCACAATGACACCAGTGTTATCTTAGTACACTGGGATTATATCAACTCCGTTAGGAATAATTCCTAACTCTCTTTGAAAAAATTCATCATCCAAAAAACCTCTTTTGTTTTTGCTGATGTAGCTATGTAATTGATATCAGTGGTTGGATCTAATGTAGTATCTTGCTTGGAACTCTTCCAAGAAGCAGCACCACCATTAGGCTTGAATATAAATCCATTGGTTGATTTCGAATCATCCAAATCTAATTGGAAGCTAGAATTAGAGTAGCTTTTCAATTTTAATTACTCACTCTCATAGACCATGAATTTTTTTTAGTTATTTCAAGTACTTAAGAGTGTCATTCACGGATGTCCAATGTAATGTGAAAGGACTAGAAAATCTGAACGACGTAACCTGACTACATTCAATCTAGGTTTTTCTAAAATATATGTTTAATTATTTTTGTTACTGCATTAAATGCATGATTATTGCATGGATATGGGTTTTATTCCATGGTTAATTAAGTTTCATGTATTAGGTCTTTTTATTAGTATTTCAGACTTGAACAAAGAACACAGAACATGGATAATTAAGCAAAAAATATTTTTATTAATAATTATTTTTAATTATTTAATATATGCTATAATTAAAGGTGATTTTCGAAAATGGGCCTTGGTAGGACATTTTTACTCGCCGAGTCACATTTTTTACTTGGTACGCAAATTTTAGCAAATCAGGAGACTTTTTGAGGGTACGAGCAATATTTTAAAAAAGTACCTAAACGATAAATTTTTCGGGAGTGTTTTTGGGCTTAATGGGATTTTTTAATGTATAATGGGCCCAAAATTTTATTTAATCTCATTATTTTTAATTAATGGCCCATTATTCACTGAATATTATAATTAACCTACATCAAAAAATCTTACACTCCTAACCCTACACTCGACCACCCCCTTCATCCTCTTCTAGCAGCCATTTTCGAAAAAACAACATTTATCCTCCTTTGTTTCTCCATTTTCATTCAAATGACTCCTTCCCCTTCTCTCCGGTTCAAGTTCTACGCGAATATCATTAAGGTTTCGGGCGTATATACGCAAAGACACGCTCTAAATCTCGTTTTTCTCATCATTCACAACATTAAATTCTGATTTGTGTGTTTATGCGTGGGAAATTCTTAGATCTACTATGTTGCATCCGTTTTCCAAGGTGTTGTCACGAAATATGCATATTTCCCTACATGTAACTCACGTTTTCGATGTTTTGCACAGGGGACTGCTAGATCCGTGTTCCAAGAGGCTAAACACGTCAAGATTTATGGTGAATAAGGTGGAGAGGGTGTCGGTTCAGGTCTAAGGGAAACGGGCCGATCTCTTGAGTCCTAGGAGGCACGTATCGGCTACATTGGGTTAAGTGGGAGGAGTGGTCATGCATGGCTCGTTCCTGAAGCTGTTTTTTGGATGTGAGTGGTCCGTGACAAGGCCTTGGAGTAGTCATGATCGGCTGGTAGGGTGGAAACGTATGGATCGAAGCGAGGGGCAGATTAGGATGAGATAGTGGTTAGATAGGTTGTTTCATAGTGAACCGAGGGGTGCGCATGCATGGGGCTGAGGGCAGTGCTTAGGTCATTCCAGGAGGGTCCAGAAGTGGGATAGGACTATTTGGTTTGAGGTTGGTCCGGTCTAGTTTAATTTTGGCTAGGATCGTGTTCTTGAGGGTTATGTGCAACTAGGGTTTTCAGTGCACATGTACAGAAACTTCTAACAAGGTTTCAGTGGCATAAGAGTTTTTAATTGGTCTGATTTAGGTTGTCTAGGAGCTGGTAGGGTGTGAATAAGGTGTTGTTAAAATTTGGGAAAGTTTGGTTAAGTTTGAGGTGTTTGGTGGCTTCAGGTCAAAGTTTTGAGGTCCAGGGATAAAATGGTCAATTAGGGATTCTGGGGGCAAAATGGTCATTTTTCAGCTGGGTCGAGTTAGCGGTCGTAGCAGCACCCTGATCACAAAATTATATGTTTTAAATGTATATTTTATCATGAACATGAATCTTTATGGAAATACGAAAAATACGTTGCATGCTTGATTTTAAGAAAATTTACGTATATGCATGATTTTTATAAGTGATGAATACGATTACATGTTTTTGAAGGAGGAGAGTTGGTTGTAACTAGTACGAACAAGAACATGAACACGAACACGAACATGTAAGGACAAGGCTCAGTGGATGGGTAATATTGTTGCTGATTTTCCCACTGCCGGGTACCGCAGTTATCCGTAGATGGATCCATCGACTAGAGCTGATACGAAAGTCAAAACTAATAATCAGAATTCAATAAAATATAACAAACACGTATATGTCGATATGATGAGATATGTTATGGATACGATATGCTTTGACATGCTATGTTTAAGTTCATGCTTTTAAGGTCATGAAGTATATTTTTAATACATCACTTTTCACTGTTGCTTGTTATGTTTATGTACTTGTTATAACGGTTCACGTTTGTTGAGCCTTTAGACTCACTAGGTGTGAATGATGCAGGTGAGCTTGATGATGTGTAGACGGGAGACGCCAAAGAATGAGTAGGCTAAGCTAGGTGTGCGCACGTTAACCCGAGGACCATAATTTTTATGCACATTATATGTTTATGAGTAAGTAGTAAAAAAAATTTATTTATACAATTGATATCTTTTTTACGTTGATGGTTTGACAAGGTTTTGAACTTCGCATTTGAATTCTTTTAAAACAGTATTTTAGGAATTTGACGAGGTTAATTTATTTAATTGTAGTATTTTTATTCAATAGTTGATTCTTTTAAAATGCACATGTTGGAGTAATTTTCGAAAATAGCTTACAAAAAAAATTTCTAGTAGTATTTTAGCACTAGACGCTACAGATGGTATTAGAGCAAGGGTCCTATAAAGGATTGTGCAACCGTCAGCTTTAGCAGCTCAGTCGTCAAGCCTCAAGCCTGTAAGTTTTCATGTTTTGAATGGTTTAATGATATCACCTTCATGTTTATATAATACATGTTTTACATTGATTTACAGTATATGTTTTGTTGTTTATATGATCTAAGGATTAAATGTTTGAAAACTATATTAAATTGCATGATGAGTTACATTTAGAATTTGGACTGTGTTAAGATATTTTGCCTCCCAGACGCACCCCTAGCACTGACAGGTAGGATGATAATCATGGAGGAGATAGAGGCTTTCCACCATCACTACTAGGAGACATAGCTACTTGAGTCCTTGAGGTTATTGCGAGATTGATGGAGAAGGCGTAGCAGGCTCCAAGACCCCAGACAAATATCTATGAGGAGTTCAGACGACAAAAACCGAAGGAGTTCGGGGGTACTACTGACCTTCTTTTGGCGGTACGATCACTGGAGCTGCACTTCCAGTACTTAAAGATGAGAGATGGCGACAAGGTCAGGTGCGCCACGTACATGTTGATGGACGATACATCCTTTTGGTGGGAGGGAGCCGCACACGGGGTGGATTTGGCTACCTTTCATGGAATCATTTTAAAGACATATTCTACAACGAGAGTTTATGAGTCTCCAACAGAGAGATTTATCTGTGGCTGAGTTTATCAGGAGAATTGATTGGGGTTGTCACTTTGTGCCCATTATTGTCAGGGATGCAGCGGAGAAGCTGAGGCACTTTATAGATGGTGTCAAACCCACAATTCGCTAGGACGTTGTGTTTATGAGGTCAGCTACCTATGATGTAGCCACTGACATGCTTTTCAGGCAGAACAGGCCCTCAGGGACATTGATGCGGAGATGCAGAGGCAGATCTCTTAGCCACAGAAGAAACAGTTCACCGGCCACCCAGGCATCAGGGGCAGCAGAAGCCCCAAGGTCAGTTCAAGAGGCCCAGACACCAAAAGCCACCACAAACTTCAGGGGATCCTAAGCCACATGAGGGACAACCTTGCAAGTAGTGCAACCGGTTCCACTACTGTAAGTTTATGTGGGGGACTTTCAAGTGTTTCATTTGCAAGGAAGAGGGCCACAAGGCAGCTTATTGCCCTAGGAATAAGGGCCCCATTATTTGCAGGGCCTATGTGATGCATGCCAAGGAGGCGGAGGCTGAGCAAGACTCGACACTGATCACAAGTAACATTTGCTTGTAATTTTTATTTCTCAACTCGATTGCATGGAATATTATGTTGTTGTTGGAATTATTTTTTGGATTGAGAACTTAGAATAAAATAGATTGCATGTTCTAATAGGTGGGCTTAAGGAATGAATTGACATAATTAAGAGTTTTAAGGGCCAAAATGCAATAACCGGAAAGTATAGCAATCTAATTACAAAAATCAAAAGTGGAGGGACTATTTTTGCTTGTATTGAAAATTTTGGGATCAAATTATTAATTTTTGAAAATTTAAAGCCTAAATTGATTAAATTCAAAATTTTTTGGGGCTATATCGTGGAAATATCGAAACTTTAGGGGTGAATTTGCAATTTCTGGAAGTTTCTCTGGCAATTTTTGTAAATTACGAAGGATGTACTGCAATTTTTGACGACTGTCCTCACTCACACGCACCCATCCCAAAAATTGCCCCAAGTCAAGCACGCTTCACTTTGAAGTTCTTATGTGATGAGCTACTGAAAAAAAGACACATGTTCTTGATATGAGTAGTACATATCAAATCTTTTAGGCACTCTTCAACTGTATAGTCCCATATCTGAACAGTTTCGGAATCCCTCTCATTCCGGTGTAAGATCGGTTCATCCATGGTTTCTCCGCCTAGAAGCCTGCCAAGATCCACTCATTGTCCGTGCAACCTCATGGTACCGGTGATCACCCCCCGCCCTTTTCGGCCCCGGGCCTCACATGTGTAAGGTTTAGGAAATTTAAATTTACGTAACCTGAATGTAAGCAATCTAGAGTTTTAATTAAATTTTGTGTTCATTTATTTTTATGAATTTAATGCATAATTATTACATGGCTAGGATTAATTTCACGATATTTTAAAATTTCACACATTAGGGTTTTTAGATGATTTTCTCACTCGGACGAGGAACGGGGACCGTGGATATTCAGGAAAAATATTTTTTATTGAATAATTATTTTTAATATGGGTTGTTTTTATGTATGATAATTGAAAATGGGCATTGGTTGAGTATTTTTACCCGCCAGGTTATATTATTAGCCGGTATGCAAATTTTAGCGAGCCGCACCTTCCTCCCCATCATCAGCCTCCACCCTCGACTTTCAGCAGCAACCAGGAGCAAAAAATACTTCCCTCCATATTCTTTCAAACAAGTTACCTCCCCGCTCCTCCGGTGCTTCCCCGACGCGCGTTTCGCCGAGTTTTTGAGCATCTACACTTCAAGACATGCATGTTTCTTCTTTTTCACTTCATTCACGCCAAAACTATACAAAATTTGTGTAAATGAATGGAAATATTTTGATCTAGTTTGTGTGCACGTTTTGGTCGAAAGTCTGTCACAAAAATTTCATCTTTACATATTGGATGCTCACGTTTTTATTGGATTTTTGTAAGGGGCTGTCGATTTTCACAGTTACAAGGGGCGTGTATGCTGTAAGATGAGGTGACACGATACTGGAGGTTTAAGGGTGCATGGTCTAGGAGAGGGCCGATTGTTAGTCACTAGGAGGTTAGAGTTTTCTTGGTGTTTGGCGAGAGTTTGGGAAGACACGGTTGTAGAAGGGCTGAACCATGCTAAGGTGCGATCCAGGAGTGTCCAACCAAGGCTAGGAGTGGTCCATAACCAGCTGGTCTCGGCTATGAAGGAAGTGAACGAGTTAGGAGTCGGTTGTGCTTCGGGTAGGGCACGTTCGTGCTTGTTCTTGTAGGTTCGGGTTACGCGCACGCTTTGGGCTAGAGTTTGGGCTTAGGTCGGTTCAGTAGGGTCCTAAGATGGGCTAGGAAGGGTTGGTCCAAGGCTGGTCCGAGACAATAGAGCCTAAGGTCGATAAATTTTAAGTTTGGCGATTTAGGGTTTTCGAAAATGGAAGGTGTAAAAAGTTCAGCAGCTGGTGGCCTTGTGTTTGAAGGGTTTATTAGGCTGGTGTAGATGTTTTAAGGGCTATTAAGATCCGTATAATTTGAGGCTGAAAGTTGAGAAAAATTCAGTTAAGTTACGGGCTAAAACAAGGACTTCGTTCCAAGTTTTAAAATGAATTGGTTAACTTTTGAATCAGGCTCGAGTTTACGTCTAAAGAATGCTTATAAATATGTTTTGCGACAATTTAAGGAAATTGGTAAGCTTTGGGTTGAAATTTAGAGATCCAGGGTAAAGTGGTCATCTTGGTTTTCCATGGGCAAAATGATTATTCTGCACCTGAGTTCGCAAATTTCTAAAAGTTGGCGATGTGATTGTTTAGATCATCTAGCGCATTCCCCCAAATTGGACAGTGTTCTGGATCATTTGAATTATGTCTGGTTCGATCTCAAACTGGTTCGCCCTGACAGTTGGTCGCACTATGCTTGGGCGTGCTCCATCAAGCAAAGGTTTTGTGTACTCCAACATGGGTATGCGCCTTGGTTCTTCGAATCTTAGATCTTCCTGATGCTCTTCCTCACGTTCGTTTCTGTTCATCATGTCTCTCATTCTCTGTTGTTGTCTTCGTCTGCTTAGGGTTCTTTCAATCTCTGGATCGAATATCTCTAGTTCAGACTCTAGAGAACTTGGCATGCACCGAGAGAGATACCTACAAATAAATCGAAGGTCTCAAACAGAACAAAATAAAGAATGCTAAAGTAAATAACTAAGAATAAAAGTGTGGATTAACAGTCCCCGGCAACGGCGCCAGAAACTTGCTCAAGCAAAACTTGCACTATAAAATCCTTAGTAAAATTTATAAAATTCAAGCTCGAAATAATCGCAAGTGCACGATGTCAAGTAATAATATAGTGTACCAGAGTACGAGTATCGTTCCACTAAAGACTGTATTTCAAAATTATTATTCTCACTTATCAAAATCTTTAGTAACAATAATTTGGGTGATTGTTTACTACTATGATTAAATAAAAATTCAACGAAGTGATTCACAACTTAAATGATGAAATAAATAAACTAAATGATTGATGAAATATTCAATTAGGAACGAATTTTTTGGGATTCACGGTTCACCTCCCCTCGTAATTTACTTAATTCACTCGACAGTGATCTACGCTTCTGACATGAGTTCATATCCAATTGAACACACCCTCTCAAGCTATGCCAAACTAATTCGACTCGGTGAATTATAAAATTTCTTTAATTATTTATCAAAAGCGAATTGCATATCGTTCTATGAAATCCTCTAGCTTTCGCCCTACAAGAATATGACTATCGGCACGTAACCAACTTCAGATTTCTATGTAAATTTTAAATCCACGGATTATGCTACTCGTTCTTATCACAGCTATTCTATCGAACTCACTCGCAATATGGAATTTCTATTAAAGTTAGCTACGCTTCAACAACGCAATGAAGATTGTAGAACCCATAAATCAGTCTACGTATAAGCCATGCATAATTTTAGTATTTAAATTAAAATGATTTTATTGCATGAGTATTTAAATGCTTTTCCTTAATTTAATTATTTTCTGTAGTAGTTTAATTTTTTATCATTTCAGTTAAATTCAGTGAGACCGTACTGGAGTTGGAGTTTATAGATAAAATTTAAGATTCAGAAAACATTTCCAGAATTTATTTTAGCTAATTAATAAGTTAATTTAAGTTAAAAGGAGGTTTGAGGATTTATTTAAGCAACTTGAGGTGAGTAGAAAATAAATTCACTTAAGTTCCATAGTTAAGGGGGTTAGTTCACTAAATTATTTAAAGGATAGGTAAGGCTCTTAAGGTTTGAAATTTACTAACTAAACATTATTTCCCCTCCACTTATTTAGAAATATTCGGTCACCCTTAATGACTAGACAAATCATTTGCCAACTCACCCTTTGACCCATTCTTTGTTAAGTTTAGCATGCAAACCTCTTTAATTATTAATCAACCTTAATTAATTAATAAGCAATATTCTAACCTAGATTAACAGGTAGAGAATTGGTCATATCCTCCAACAAAACACCCCAACAAATTATTTGTTATCAACCAAAATTCAAATTTCAAAAGGTGGAGACTTGGTCTTGCATGTATCCCACCTATATTGCACCCATCTCCCTCACTCCCCTAACCACAATTTCTCCCCCCCCCCCCCCCCTCTCCACCGAATTCAGAGCCTTATCAGAGTAGAAAAACCGTGAGAATTTAGTGAGAGTAAGGAGAGAAAAATCGAGTGAAGAGCAAGATAAGAAAGCGCTCCACCTCCTCCGCGCTGGATCGTCTCATTCTTTTGTTTTTCGTTCAAAACAAAACTAGGCATGCATATATTCTTCCTTGACTGTTCAATCAAGTCCTATTATAATATTTTTACATTACATGATCATTCTTGCCATGACAAAACCGAAACACATCAAGAATTTTGAAAATAAATGCTGCAGATTTTCGGCCCTTCCAATTCAAGCTTCACGGTTTTATTTGTTTTGTGGGTTTCAGGTATTGGTTCGATTCCAGGATCCCAAGGTGACATCTAGACATGTAATATGATGCATTAGGACCATGTTGGTCCATTCATTTAACCCCATGCACGCTGGAAAACCTGAAAATTACAGCAACTTCACCTTTTGTCCATTTGAGCTTTTCGAAATTCAGTTTTGGGGGGACCCGGACGCTAATCATCGTTGGGATTTAATTATCAGTTCTGATAAACAGGGTCTAAAAATTTTTTTTTTAAAATAAAGTGCGGAAGGTAATGGCATCTACATAATATACATATCTGTACAAAACTACAATTCAGTATAAAGATACAACAATCTTTTAACTAATCTAAGGTTCAACTACTAAAGTTCAAGTAATAAAACCAAATCTATCCAAGTCCGGAATCACCATGCTAAACTCGTCTTCTGTCATCATCTTCTCGACCCCGATCTTGCCCCACCTGTTGTCATGCACACATACAAAACAAGACAACAGCCGGATACTCCGGTGAGAATAAATTCCAGTATAAAACATGGTAAGCATGCATATAAACAATCTAAATCATAAAACATGCTATCATGAACATATTCAAAGTAATAGATTTCATAATCTATGAAATCTACGCAAAATAAGCATGCAACTCAATTCAGATAAACATGCAATTTAAATCAAATCAGATAAACATGCTATCGTAACTGAAACCAATAAACATGGGTTTCATAATCTATGAAACCACATCTATAAACACATGCAGTTCTAGTCAAATCATGTCATGACTCGACTCCATGCTGACTCTAGGGATCCCGGTATGAATAAGACGTCAATGGTTGTCGCCTACCCTCCCACTCGGGGTGACTGTACGTCTTATTCCTAGACTTCGGTCTGGGCTATATCGACGGCTGCAATAGGAGTCAGAGCTGCTCCTAAGCTGAGATACACCGAACATCAAGAGGTATGACTGTCTGTCAAGACTCTCCTATATGAAATGCAATGCATATAAATCTATAAATAGAGCAGTAGCATATCAGCATATAAACAAAGCATATTCATATCAGAATATAACAATAATCTAGTATGTGATTTTATTGGGAAACTCAATTGAGGTCTGATTTGAGTTATGTCTTCCCGAATATAACATGAATTATACCTTTGTCTTCCCTAACTGATGAAGACGATGACCTGTATTCAAATCTGTCCATATCCAATCTGAAAAGACAATATCGAATACATAGTATCAATGAATAACTCAATTCACAATCTGTTCTGATCAATACTCAACTCAGTATATAATCTGATCAATATCTGAACAAAATACAATCTGATTTATATCATCGACATCACAATATCATTGAAATCATATATGAATCTGATCAATGTAAATCAACTGATGTTTCGACGGTATAACAATACAATCTGAATAACCCCGTCAATTCTGATCATCACAAATCTCATACTGGAACTCATAATCTGTGTCAATATAATTCATACTCTAAATACTAACACAATTCTGTTATAGAATCTCAGTCAATATCTTTCAAAAATCATAACAATTATAGAAACAGTATGTTCTTTAATCTGACTTCAATTCTATAATGTCCACGGTAGCAGAAACATCATATCTGAATCATATTCAATTCTGACAATATCATAAATTCAAATCTTATTTAAACTTAACAAAACTTACGTCCAGTTGAAGCCTGCGTTGATAGGAACACAGTACTGAAGTCGGATTCAAATTCTGACGGACGGATTATTCGTAAATTAAATTCTAAAATCAAACGCGTACGAATTCCTCAACTTCTCGATTTCATTCTGATAAAACGATTGCATGTAAGTATATATATATATATATATATATATATATATATATATATATATATATATATATATATATATATACATATATACATATATATATATATACAACTCGTGCATGATAACCCAAGTGGCGTCGTGCATGTGCTGCACGTTGCGCGCATATGCGCGAACAATGTCGCGCATATGCGCCGGTTGTTCAAACCAGCACTCCGACTTCTCGCTCATATGTGCCATTCTTCTCGCGCATATGCGCCGAACCTACTGTCCCTCCCGCGCATGTGTGTTATTTACGTCGCGCATATGCGCCAATGCTACTGGACCTTCCGCGCATGTGCCCGCATTCAAGTCGCGCAGGTGCGCGCATTGTTCTGTCTTCCTCACGCATGTGCGCCGATACATGTCGCGCATGTGCGCTGGGACTTCTCTTTGCATCTCTTTAATTTTCTTTCCTCTTTTCCCGTCCGATCCGTTCCGTCTATAATCATATCAATTATCATCTATGATTATAATAATCATTTCCAAATCTTTTCAGATTAACCGGATTAATTTCTCGGGCCTTACATTTCTCCCCCTCTTAGGTCTGAGTTCGCCCTCGAACTTGCAAGTAATCAATTCAGATATATCAGAAGAAATGTATAATAGAGTTTAAATCAAAACTCAAATCTCTGATTCCAATCTGGAATAAGAATTCACTAAGTATAACATCATAGTACTTCTCCAAATTCTTTTGACAGAATCAATCTCGCAGTACTGGCTATACAACATCCGTATATGTCAATCTACAGTTCATAGTAAATCAATACTATTGACGATTATTAATTTTGTTTATCCCGATCAAGGATATATTCAATCTTCCACTCCCAATACCTAGCATCATCATCCGATGTTGGTTTATCAAATCTGTCATTTCTGAGCTATCTTTATTCCTTTCTGAATCTTCTTTATAAGGACTCTGTAGTACAATGTGTCGTCTGTAACTATCTCAGTACTCTTTTGATAGCTATCACCACACAATTACCCATAAAGTAACAATACCTCATGTCAACTAGTGCTAGCATCCAGCACTACTGCTCTCTGGATATCCACCATATCTGGATAGTACACTCTGGCTATTCGTCAATCGGTGAAAAATTTGCGAAATAACGTATGGTATACTCTGCCATATGTGCAAAATGAATCACAATCACAATCTGATACATTTTTATTGCCACATTCTGTGTAATCTGATCATTTCTTTGACATCAATCTGTGTCATTTGCTCATGTTTGTACATCATCTTGTACAAAATGATAGATATAGATTGAACAATCTGTCAATCACAATCATATCATATTTCAATCTGGAGAAAATGGCGGTAATTTCATTACGAAAGCCATAGAAATGCACTCCCATTTCTATTCAGAAACATACACATCTGTAATAATCTTCTGATTTCTGTCTTCATTTGTTGACAATTCGTACAATTCAGTACAATTTCTGCCAAAATTTCAGTACAAATCTGTCACAACTGACTAAATCTCTCTATATCAAAACTGTCTGTTCGAATATCATACATTCTCAGTCACAAACATGACAACTGAAGTCACTACAGCGCATTTCTGACATTATCTGTGATTTCAACTTCGAACTACTGACATAAACAAATCAGTTAATAATCATAATTTAAAGAAGAAATACCTACCTGATATTCGACTCTGACTATCGATATCAATTCTGTTATACAATTCTGAAACATTCTGACATCACAAGATAATCAGTCCTAATACAAAACACAGAATCACATATCTGTTACTCTTATCGATACACTATTCTGATTATCGAAATCAAGTTCTGAACATTCTGAGCACATTTCTGAATAGCTGTACCTCTCGAAAATCATTCTGATACAATTGAACTGTATATATTCTCAACGGTTCACAACAATCTGTATCATATACGGATTCAAAACAACAGTAATATCAAATCAGATACAAAATATCAGTACCCTATACAGATCTAGTGAGTTCAGTGAACTCATAAAACAATGATTTCTGGTAAATATCTTCATGTCATTCTGATCAACTGCTATATCTTATCTGCAAATAAAATGTGCTCCCAACCAATACAAGGTATTACGAATACTGATTTAGAACAATAACAATACACAGCAGATATAATGCAATAATCGAATAAGATAATCTGTCAAATCAGACATAATAATTTCTGACATGATATGAATCTTGACACGAATAAATAGCAAACACGATTAAAAATAAATCGCACCCTCTATTCAATTACGATATTAAGATCCGTGTGTTTTCCCGATCTTTTGATTCAAGTATTGTGTGATATTCACCTCTAAACTAGCAAGAGTTTAGCAACAAATAAACACGAGGATAAACAATCGAAAACTATACGAACCTTCGAAGAACTTTGCCTACGACAATCCGCACAAGCAACGATCGACAAACGCCACAAAGTTAAAAACTTTGATAAGTTTGATTTGATTTGACAAAGCTTGGCTTTGAAAAGTTGAGAGAAAATTCTCAAAAGTTTTGATAAACTCAAAATAAAATATGTATTGTGTGTAATTTTTCGTCCAACATAGTCAATATATCAAAAGATACCATGCAATCTAGTCTCCCAAAATAATAAAACTCTAGAAAAGGAAACAAATCCGCGCAGAAAACAGAGGACACGGACCCCGTGCAGACGTCCGTAGACGGGTCCGTGTACATACTGTAAAACTCTTCAATCGGGATCAAGCGACACGGACCCCGTGCTCACCTCCATGTACGGGTCCGTGTAGGCACTGTATTTGCCAACTTCAAAGGGCACGGACCCCGTGCCTGGGTCCGTCTCCAGGTCCGTGGAGCCACTGTAAAAACCCTCCCCAGCTTGTGAAGGACACGGACCCCGCGTGCAGGTCCGTGTACTGGTCCGTCCAGACTCGGTAAGCAACACCAATGTTTGAACGACTTTCCGTTGGCCTCCAAACGTACTCCCATGCATCGCGACCTCTTCAGGCTTACTCATGACTCCTTGTAGCGCCTCCTTGAATCTCTTTAGTCGACCCCTCGTGATTGGTCCCTCCGGCAACTGCAAAGGATCCCATGCTTTCCTTGGGACGTCCACGTTCGCATCATCCTCCCCTTCTTGAAAAGGATTTGTCCTCAAATCTTGCTCATCACCTACATCAAACAACGACAAATCACTAACATTAAATGTAGAACTTACGTTGTACTTACCTGGCAAGTCGAGTTTGTAGGCGTTGTCATTGATCCTCTCAAGTACTTGAAATGGTCCATCGCCCCTAGGTAATAGCTTTGAGCGTCGCTTCTCCGGAAACCTCTCCTTCCTCAAGTGTAGCCACACCCAATCACCCTTCTCGAATACCACCTTCTTTTTCCCCTTGTTAGCTTGCTTGGCATATTGCTCATTCTTCTTCTCAATGTTGGCTTTGGCCTTTTCATGCAACCCCCTAACAAATTCAGCCTTCTTTTTGCCATCCATGTTTAACCTTTCACTCACAGGTAAAAACATCAAATCCAACGGAGTCAAAGGATTAAAACCGTATACAATTTCAAATGGTGAATAGTTAGTAGTAGAATGCACACAACGATTATAAGCAAACTCAACAAATGGCAAGCAATTCTCCCAATTCTTTAAGTTCTTCTTGAGAATAGCACGTAATAAAGTTCCTAACGTCCTATTAACTACCTCAGTTTGACCAT
Source organism: Primulina eburnea (assembly GCF_022965805.1). Classification (NCBI taxonomy): domain Eukaryota; kingdom Viridiplantae; phylum Streptophyta; class Magnoliopsida; order Lamiales; family Gesneriaceae; genus Primulina; species Primulina eburnea. Next base: position 23,577,371 of record NC_133104.1, on the reverse strand, counting down.
CAGTCTGAGGATGACAGGTCGTAGAAAACAGTAATTTAGTGCCAAGTTTAGCCCATAGTGTTTTCCAGAAATAACTTAGGAATTTAACATCACGGTCCGACACAATGGTCCTAGGCATGCCATGTAGCCTAACAACTTCTCTAAAGAATAGGTCCGCAATATTAGATGCATCATCAGTCTTGTGACAAGCAATGAAGTGTGCCATTTTAGAAAACCTATCCACAACAACAAATATAGAGTCCCTCCCCTTCTTTGTCCTAGGTAATCCCAAAACAAAGTCCATAGATATATCAACCCAAGGTTCACTAGGGACGGGAAGTGGTGTATATAATCCATGTGGTAGTGTTCTAGACTTAGCTTGTCTACAAGTTACGCACCTCTCACAAATACGCTCAACATCACGTTTCATGTGTGGCCAAAAAAAATGTTCATGCAATGCACTTAAAGTTTTAGCCACCCCAAAGTGTCCCATTAGTCCACCCCCATGTGCCTCCCTAACAAGTAATTCACGAATCGATGACTTGGGAATGCACAATCTATCCTCTCTAAACAAGAAACCTTTATGCAAGTAGAATTTATCATGTGGACCATGCATACAAGTTTCAAACACTTCCTTAAAATCATCATCTAGCACATACAACTCTTTAACAAGTTCAAACCCCAATATTTTAGATTCCAAAGTAGAGAAAAGTACATACCTCCGTGATAGTGCGTCGGCCACTACATTTTCCTTACCTTGCTTATACTTGATCATGTAGGGGAATGTCTCTATGAAGGCCACCCACTTAGCATGCCTCTTGTTCAGCTTTTGTTGCCCCTTAAGGTGCTTAAGAGACTCATGATCCGTGTGAATCACAAACTCTTTAGGCCTCAAGTAGTGCTGCCACGTCTCTAGGGTCCTCACAAGTGCGTAGAACTCCTTATCATACGTGGGATAGTTCAATGCCGCTCCATTGAGCTTCTCACTAAAGTATGCCACCGGCCGCCCTCCTTGCATCAACACTCCACCAATACCTACACCTGATGCATCACATTCAATTTCAAAAGTATTAGCAAAATCAGGTAAGACAAGTAAAGGAGCATTAATCAACTTTTGCTTAATGATATTAAAGGACTTCTCTTGCTCCTCGCCCCAATAGAATGGAACGTTCTTCTTGATCACCGCCGTCATTGGTGCCGCCAATGTGCTAAAATCCTTGACAAACCTCCTATAGAAGCTTGCAAGACCATGAAAGCTTCGGACTTGACCAACAGTAGTAGGAGATGGCCAATCTCGAATAGCACTTACCTTGTCTTCATCCACTTGTATCCCTTGTGAACTCACAACGAAACCAAGAAACACAAGTTTGTTTGTACAAAAATCACACTTCTTTAAGTTAGCATACAAATTTTCAGCCCTTAATGTGATTAGCACAAGTTTCAAGTGTTTAACATGCTCTTCAAGATTCTTGCTATACACTAGGATATCATCAAAGTAAACCACAACAAATTTACCTATATGTGCACGCAAGACATGATTCATTAACCTCATAAAGGTGCTAGGTGCATTAGTTAAACCAAAAGGCATAACCATCCACTCATACAACCCATACTTAGTTTTAAAAGCAGTTTTCCACTCATCACCTTCCCTCATCCTAATTTGATGGTAGCCACTTCTTAAGTCAATTTTGCTAAAGATGCAAGATCCATGCAATTCATCTAACATATCATCTAGTCTAGGTATGGGATGCCTATACTTAATGGTTATGTTATTGATTGCCCTACAGTCGACACACATACGCCATGAGCCATCTTTCTTAGGGACTAGCAAAACAGGCACCGCACAAGGTGACATGGACTCACGCACATAACCTTTATCTAATAACTCACTTACCTGCCTTTGCAGCTCCTTAGTCTCCTCCGGATTGCTCCTATAAGCTGGACGGTTCGGCAAGGCACTCCCGGGCACCAAGTCAATTTGGTGCTCAATTCCCCTCAATGGTGGTAAGCCTTGAGGTAGCTCCTCCGGAAATACATCGTCAAATTCCTGCAATAGTGAAACAACAATGCTCGGAAGGGATCCGACTATATCACTTGTGTTAAGGAGGATCTCCTTGTAAAGAATTAACACAAGTGGCTCATGTGTGTGCAACAAGTGTTTTACCTCACCTTTTTGGGCCATATAAGAATTCTTTTTGGCCTCTTTCCTCTCTTTTTCTTTTCCCTCATTTTCTTTCCTCTCTTTTTTTATTTTTGTGGCTATCTCACTCTTTTGTTCACTCTTTTTTTCAGCCACTTCATGTTTGTTTTCAAAGGCCATCTCACTTTTTAGTTCACTCTTTTTTTCGGCCTCATCTCTCTTTTTCTTTTTCAAGTGGTCCTCCAATACTTGCTTTGGGGACAATGGAAGTAGGACAACAGTTTCTTTTTTCAAGACAAACGAGTACTTATTTTTGAACCCATCGTGAGTCACTCGCCTATCAAATTGCCATGGCCTACCCAACAAAATATGACAAGCATGCATAGGTACCATGTCACACAAAACCTCATCCACATACTTCCCAATTGAAAAGGACACTAGAACTTGCCTATTCACTCTCACCTCCGCACAATCGTTCAACCATTGAAGCTTATATGGTTGAGGATGTTTTATTGTAGGCAATCCCAATTTCTCAACCATCTCAATGCTAGCCACATTGGTGCAACTTCCCCCATCTATGATTACATTGCACACCTTACCACTCACAAAACATCTAGTGTGAAACAAGTTTTCCCTTTGGTTAATCTCCTCATCTTTGACTTGGGCACTCATGATTCGCCTAGTCACTAGAGCTTCTCCTACAACCGCCCCATATCCCTCATCGGGATCCTCCAACTCCGGCATATCATCATCACTACCCTCGCCATCCCCCTCACTTTGAGACTCATACTCACCATAATCATTCAAAAACATGACTCTCTTATTAGGACACTCACTAGCAATATGGCCCAACCCTTGACACCTAAAACATCTAACATCTCTAGAGCGATTAGAAGGAGTTTCAGATTTACCTTGGACTCCTTTCTTAGGCGCTTCTTGTTTGGTCTCAAATTTGGGCTTGGCCACCACTTTGTTCTCCTCACGCTTCCCCACATTTGATCTCCAAGAAGATGATGCACCTCCGGTTTGATTGGTGCGGCCAACTCCTCGCCTCTTGAGTTGTTGCTCAACCTTTATGGCCATTTGCACCATTTCGTCTAGTTATAAGTAGTGCCGAAGCTCCACTTGATCTTGGATCTCCCTGTTCAAACCACAAAGAAAACGAGCCATAGTTGCTTCATTATCCTCCTCAATATTTGCCCTAATCATGAGTACTTCCATCTCCTTATAGTAGTCCTCAACACTCTTCAACCCTTGCCTCAAAGTTTGTAACCTCTTAAACATCTCCCTATAGTAATGGTTAGGCACAAACCTCTTCCTCATTACACTCTTCATCTCATCCCAAGATTCAATAGGTCTCTCATTATACTTTCTTTTAGTGGTCACTAATTGATCCCACCAAATGAGAGCATAGTCTAAGAATTCAACCACCGCCAACCTCACCTTCTTTTGTTCGGAGTAGTGGTGGCATGCAAATACGAACTCTACCCTCTTTTCCCATTCTAGGTACGCCTCCGGGTCAGATTTCCCATGGAATGAAGGGATTTTCATCTTAATGCTACCCATGTGACCATCTTCCCTAGTCTCCTCATACCTACCCCTCATAGCTTCTCTTCTTCCTCTTCCAAATCCTCTATCTCTCCCATTCCTACCCCAATTCTCATTTTGACTCTCATCGCCTCCTCCTAGATCATACTCCTCGTCATCTCTACCCAAATCCCTAGGCTTAGGTTTACCCCCACTAACACTAACCTCAAGTTTATCCAACCTCTCATTCAACGACTCCATTTGGGTCGTCATCATTCTACCAAAATCCCCAAACATCGCATCTAGTTGGGCCTTAGACACCCCCGAATTCGAACTATCTCCTACCCCCCTCTCCATTTAATTTCAAATTTGTACCTGCAAGAAAAGGTTAGTAGAAAAAAATAATCCTCACCCAAATGCTCACGGTCACTCCAAAGAAATTCACTCGTCTTTTCTCACAATTTTTTTTTTGCTCACAACAAATACTCACTAGTCACTCCAAAGAAATATCACTCACACTCAAGTAAGGTCACTCAAATTTGAGAGTTTCCTCAAGAGCTTCAAGCTTTGTATTTTGAGTAAATCAAACAATCAAGTTTCAACTTGTGAACAATTGCAACCGACTCACTTGGACTGTGTAAACACGAAATTCGAATATGATATATATATATATATTTTTTTTTTTTGACTGTGAGAGACAATTAAATATGACTCTCTAAATAAAATAGAACAAGATATCAAAATGAAATAATGGTGAATTTTCGGAATTTTTTTTTTTTTTTTTTTTGGCTTGAGTACTACTCGAAAATCCCAAAAAAAATCACCAACAAATTTTCGAGAATCACAGATTCACGAAAAAAAATTTACGAATAACGAAAGAACAAAAACAGATCTGAAAATACGTGAAGAAGTAATACAGATCTGCAATTTAAAAACAAGATATGTACTTGAATTCAATAAACCTTGAGCTCTGATACCAAATGATATGAATCTTGACACGAATAAATAGCAAACACGATTAAAAATAAATCGCACCCTCTATTCAATTACGATATTAAGATCCGTGTGTTTTCCCGATCTTTTGATTCAAGTATTGTGTGATATTCACCTCTAAACTAGCAAGAGTTTAGCAACAAATAAACACGAGGATAAACAATCGAAAACTATACGAACCTTCGAAGAACTTTGCCTACGACAATCCGCACAAGCAACGATCGACAAACGCCACAAAGTTAAAAACTTTGATAAGTTTGATTTGATTTGACAAAGCTTGGCTTTGAAAAGTTGAGAGAAAATTCTCAAAAGTTTTGATAAACTCAAAATAAAATATGTATTGTGTGTAATTTTTCGTCCAACATAGTCAATATATCAAAAGATACCATGCAATCTAGTCTCCCAAAATAATAAAACTCTAGAAAAGGAAACAAATCCGCGCAGAAAACAGAGGACACGGACCCCGTGCAGACGTCCGTAGACGGGTCCGTGTACATACTGTAAAACTCTTCAATCAGGATCAAGCGACACGGACCCCGTGCTCACCTCCGTGTACGGGTCCGTGTAGGCACTGTATTTGCCAACTTCAAAGGGCACGGACCCCGTGCCTGGGTCCGTCTCCAGGTCCGTGGAGCCACTGTAAAAACCCTCCCCAGCTTGTGAAGGACACGGACCCCGCGTGCAGGTCCGTGTACTGGTCCGTCCAGACTCGGTAAGCAACACCAATGTTTGAACGACTTTCCGTTGGCCTCCAAACGTACTCCCATGCATCGCGACCTCTTCAGGCTTACTCATGACTCCTTGTAGCGCCTCCTTGAATCTCTTTAGTCGACCCCTCGTGATTGGTCTCTCCGGCAACTGCAAAGGATCCCATGCTTTCCTTGGGACGTCCACGTTCGCATCATGACATTTCTGACATTTCTCAAATTTCTGATCTTCTGACATCGGTATCATTCTCAATCACTGATCTCAATCTCATCTGTGTCACGGTCAATCTGTATACTAATTTCAGATATCACTTACTCTGAATACAATCTGTTTCAAGCGGAATTCTTATCTGAATAGTTTCTGTATACAATAATTCTAATTCTCAGAATATTCACTACCGTCTCCAGATATTCAACTTTTTCAGTTCGGTATGTATTATTCTATATATTCAATATCATTCTGTACTGAATCTAACATACAAACCATACCTAATTTCCATTCAATTTCTGAAGTCTATCTTTTTGAGATCACATAAATCTGAAATCTTATCTAGGCAAACATCGGCCAACTCATATATCACTGGCAAATCTGTCTATGTTAGGCTCGATTTCAGTAGATCTACTGAATACATAAGGATGCAATCAGCACTCCTTTCTGTACTAATCGAGTCATATACAATACAGATATCAAAGGAATTCTAAGTCTAGAATCCTTATCGTGGAATCTCCACTGATCAGTACATCTCTGATCTGACTCTTACCATTTCTGGAAAAATTCTACAATATGTATGTACTTGTTCAGCATATACATATCAATAATGCGTTCAAATCAGAAAACACAAGTACATCATAATCTATCTCTATTTCATTCTCATCTTACTGTAGTATACAATATATATATAGAAATCTCTGATATCAACATTTCCTCAGCAAGCAAGGACATCAATACTACAGTACATACAAATCCAACAGATACAACATATTTCCATGCAGCTCAGTCAAAGATATTCATAACAAATGCATTAGTATATATCAATACATATGCAATAGAATCATAAAGAATAGTACCTGTTGTGAATTCTGGATCTGTGTTTTCAATTGAACTCTGTTCCCTACAATCTTCGGGAACGCTTCTGGGGACAGACTTTAGCAAAGTGTCCCGGCTGTCCACAAATATTGCATCTACCAGTCACTCCCTGGTATTGCTCGGTGGGATGTCTCCCTCCGCTCCTGCAATACACTCCAGTATGGCTTGGACCAGAAACACTAGAGCTAGATGAACCACTTCCCATCTTCTTGAATGGCTTCTTCCGAGCTTTCAGCAAATCTTGCTTTCCACTCGTACTGCCTCGATCAAATCGAAGAGGGGATTGCTGTGTCTGGGGTTGCTTCACACACAACCTCCCTAGCTGTCTAATCAGACTCGCCTCAGCTCTCTTCGCTCTACTCAGGATGTCAGCAAAATGGTAAGGTCGCTGCAGATTCATAAATGCAACTACTTCCGAATTCAACCCTCTGATGAACTGATTTACTATAGCTTCATCATTTCCAGCTATCTGAGGAGCAAAATGCAGTAGAGTAGAGAATTTGGCGGTATATTCATCAATATTCAACTGACTTTGGCTAAAATTCTCAAACTCTGCTTTCTTGTCCTCTCGGTACGAGACTGAGAAAAATCTTCGATAAAATTCAGTTCTGAATATTTCCCACGAAATCACTGTACCTCTCTGTTCCCACATTCTTCTACTGGTAATCCACCAACTCCTGGCGGCTTCTCGTAACTGATAAGGCACCATTTTAACTCTCTGTTCATCTGTACAATCAAGTAAATCGAACAGTATTTCTATGTCATCAAACCAGTTCTGACAATCTTCGGACGTCTCGATACCATTCAGAATATGCGGCTGCAATAACTGAAATTCTTTCATCTTTACTTCTAGCTGAGTTTCTGATGCATCTATCTGTTCAGACGAAGTACTGCCCTTTTCTGAAATTCTTCGAGGCGGTATATCTGATAATCAAACAGATTAGTACATAATCTATACAATCTGTCTCAGTCCTCCTCTGATCATATACCTCTGATCCAGACTCGGTTCTGATTCAGGCTTAACAATTACATGCTGCAATCAACTCAGATACAAACAACATGTAATAGGGAAAACAGTAAATCATGCTAGCACCTATAATGTAATTCAACATTATAATAAATCTCATGCTAGCAATCACATGCAAGGAAGAAAGTTCAATCTACCCCGCTCATTCTTTTCTATCTCAATCTAACTCAGTCTAAAGGATCTATCAGTTCTGACTATCTCAATCTAAAGGATCTATCGCTCTGATACCACCTGTTGTGGGGACCCGGACGCTAATCATCTTCTTAATCATCGCTGGGATTTAATTATCAGTTCTGATAAACAGGGTCTAAATTTTTTTTTTATAAATAAAGTGCGGAAGGTAATGGCATCTACAAATATACATATCTGTACAAAACTACAATTCAGTATAAAGATACAACAATCTTTTAACTAATCTAAGGTTCAACTACTAAAGTTCAAGTAATAAAACCAAATCTATCCAAGTCCGGAATCACCACGCTAAACTCGTCTTCTCTCATCATCTTCTCGACCCCGATCTTGCCCCACCTGTTGTCATGCACACATACAAAACAAGACAACAGTCGGTGTAAGGCCCGAGAAATGTAAAGCCTGAGAATTCCTAATCTTCATTAACGCGATATTCGAAGATATGAGAATGCATGTTATGTCATGAGAAGCACTATGAAATGCCAAGATTTCGACTCTGTTAATTCGGAATTATGGAATTTTAATTGCTGTGATTATAGCCGAACCATACCGAGACTGAATTGGGCAAAGCATTTAAATTACTCAAGTTTCGGGCAGAACTAGTGGCGCCCGAGCCGTAAGAAGTGACCGCCCCAGCACCAATGTTCAATGGAATTATGTTCGGGCAGAATGTGTGGCGCTTGGACGGTAATTTATGACCGCCCGAGCGCCGGAACCAAACATCGCGGGCAGAACCTTACGCGCCCGGGCGGTAGAACTTAACCGCCCGAGCACCGAGCTCGCGCCCGGGCGGTAAGATTCGACCGCCCGAGCGCCAGCGAGATTTGGCAAGAGTGAGCCACGTTTCTTAAGCATGCAATAAGGTGATATATATAAACGAATTCCTTTCTCAGAATGAGAAGGAAACAAAAGAAAAAGCTACGAGAGAGCTTTTGAAATCCTTACGCCTGCATCTTTTAATCTGTCCGTCAGATTTGAAATCCAACTTCGGTACCGTGTTCCTATCGTTGTAGGCTACGCGTGGACGTAAGTTTTATTACGTTTAGACAAGATTTGAAATTATGATATTTTCAGAATTGAATAGAAACCAGATATGGTGTTTCTGCTGCAATAGACATTGTATAATTGAAGGCAGATTAAAGAATAGACTGGTTATGCAATTGTTATGAATTTCAGAGTGAAATTGATTGAGATTTGATATCAGAATTGACTTATTATTGATTTTGAGTGTACAGATATTGAGATTATGAACTTTACTGATATTGATTATGAAGTCTGATAGTATATCTGTGATGTTGAGATTGACGGGATTATCAAGACTGTGTTATTATGCCGTCGAAACATCAGTTGATTAGATTGATCAGATTCAGTAGTGATTTCGATTGTAACGTGATATCGTGGATATGAATTAGATTGTACCTTGTTCAGATATGGATCAGATTATATACTGATTTGAGTATTGATCAGAACAGGTTCTGAATTGAGTTATATACTGATATTGTATTTATGTGATTGTCATTGCCAGACCGGGTATGGACAGATCAAAATACGAGACTTCGTCTTCGTCAGAGCGGGAAGACAAAGGTATAAATAAATGTTGATTCGGGATTGCACAACTCGAGTTAGGTTTGACTTGAGTTTCCCTAAATCACATACTTTATTTTATTGCATTGATATTTGCAGATTATCAGATTGATATATGCATGTATTGACTTAGAACAGAGTCAGAGTCCGAGTCTAGGGCAGAACCGCCGAGTCTTTCTCAGAACCGATAAGACTCTAGACTTATGGTGTATCGAAGAGCTTCAGATGTAGATCGACGTCTATCTCAGACACATTCGATACAGCATACCAAAGTCTAAATTAGATTGGGATCCCTAGATTTGAGATAAGATAAGATTAGATCACGAGTCATTGATTCATGTAGTCAGATTAGATACATGTTTTGATGGTTGTTTATGCTTTTATATATGTTTTATATGATTGCATTTAATACATTGTTTATACTGGGATATTTATATCTCACCGGAGTTATCCGGCTGTTGTCTTGTTTGTATGTGTGCATGACAACAGGTGGGGCAGGATCAGGGTCCAGAAGATGAGGAGAGATCGAGATTAGAGTGGTGATCACGGACTTGGATGTAGATAGGTTTTATTACTTGAATGTAGTAGTTGAACCTAATTTTAAATTAGAGGTATGTTATACAAGATTTGTATTATTATACTAGTTTGTATAATAGATTGATTCCTTTACCTTCCGCATTTTAAAAGAAAAATTTTTAGACCCTGTTTATCTTAACTGATAATTAAACCCCAAAGATGATTAAGAAGATGATTAGCGTCCGGGTCCCCACAGTCGGATACTCCGGTGAGAATAAATCACAGTATAAAACATGGTAAGCATGCATATAAACAATCTAAATCATAAAACATGCTATCATGAACATATTCAAAGTAATAGATTTCATAATCTATGAAATCTACGCAAAATAAGCATGCAACTCAATTCAGATAAACATGCAATTTAAATCAAATCAGATAAACATGCTATCATAACTGAAAGCAATAAACATGGGTTTCATAATCTATGAAACCACATCTATAAACACATGCAGTTCTAGTCAAATCATGTCATGACTCGACTCCATGCTGACTCTATGGATCCCGGTGTGAATAAGATGTCAATGGCTGTCACCTACCCTCCCACTCGGGGTGACTGTACGTCTTATTCCTAGACTTCGGTCTGAGCTGTATCGATGGCTGCAATAGGAGTCAGAGCTGCTCCTAAGCTGAGATACACCGAACATCTAGAGGTATGACTGTCTGTCAAGACGCTCCTATATGAAATGCAATGCATATAAATCTATAAACAGAGCAGTAGCATATCAGCATATAAACAAAGCATATTCATATCAGAATATAACAATAATCTAGTATCTAATTTTATTGGGAAACTCAATTGAGGTCTGATTTGAGTTATGTCTTCCCGAATATCACATGAATTATACCTTTGTCTTCCCTATCTGACGAAGATGATGACCTGTATTCAAATCTGTCCATATCCAATCTGAAAAGACAATATCGAATACATAGTATCAATGAATAACTCAATTCACAATCTGTTCTGATCAATACTCAACTCAGTATATAATCTGATCAATATCTGAACAAAATACAATCTTTTTTATATCATCGACATCACAATATAATTGAAATCATATCTGAATCTGATCAATCTAAATCAACTGATGTTTCGACGGTATAACAATACAATCTGAATAACCCCGTCAATTCTGATCATCACAAATCTCATACTGGAACTCATAATCTGTGTCAATATAATTCATACTCTGAATACTAACACAATTCTGATATAAAATCTCAGTCAATATCTTTCAAAAATCATAACAATTATAGAAACGGTCTGTTCTTTAATCTGACTTCAATTCTATAATGTCCACGGTAGATGAAACACCATATATGAATCATATTCAATTCTGACAATATCATAAATTCAAATCTTATTTAAACTTAACAAAACTTACGTCCAGTTGTAGCCTGCATTGATGGGAACACAGTACTGAAGTCGGATTCAAATTCTGACGGACGGATTATTCGTAAATTAAATTCTAAAATCAAACGCGTACGAATTCCTCAACTTCTCGATTTCCTTCTGATAAAACGATTGCATGTAAGTATATATATATATATATATATATATATATATATATATATATATATATATATACAACTCGTGCATGATAACCCAAGTGGCGTCGTGCATGTGCTGCACGTTGCGCGCATATGCGCGAACAATGTCGCGCATATGCGCCGGTTGTTCAAACCAGCACTCCGACTTCTCGCGCATATGCGCCATTCTTCTCGTGCATATGCGCCGAACCTACTGTCCCTACCGCGCATGTGCGTTATTTACGTCGCGCAGATGCGCCAATGCTACTGGACCTTCCGCGCATGTGCACGCATTCAAGTCGCGCATGTGCGCGCATTGTTCTGTCTTCCTCACGCATGTGCGCCGATACATGTCGCGCATGTGCGCGAGGACTTCTCTTTGCATCTCTTTAATTTTCTTTCGTCTTTCCCCGTCCGATCCGTTCCATCTATAATCATATCAATTATCATCTATGATTATAATAGTCATTTCCAAATCTTTTTAGATTAACCGGACTAATTTCTCGGGCCTTACAAGTTTGCTGTCAAAGGAGAAATGAATCTGATCATGGCTGCCCCAAGGCCTATAGCCATGGTTAGATCACTTCCCTAGCATGTCTAAGACATGACTAAGTCGCCTTTTTGGAGGATTGGTCCATGGTGAATCGGTTTTTACAATAAAACTCAAGAACAAACCCTCCCCACTTTCGGCCCTCTCATTTTTACAGCATGTATGGTTCGATTTTTGTGGAATGGTGTGGATCTTGGCTGGCCTATGGCCCTTAGCCACGGTTCATACCATACCCCTAGATTTCTAGATCGTGCCATGGTCAATCAAATGGCCACTGGAACGATTGGTGACAGCAAAACAAGAACAATGCCCGACGCGCAGAATTTGTGCTCGCGGGTGATCTTTCGAGTTGTTGCTGGAATGGTGCGAATGGTGGCTGGCCTAGGGCCCTTAGCCATGGTTCAAATCATTCCTTGGGATGTTGGTAAGAGTCTCTAGTCGGTGGTTCAAGCCCAATGGCCGGTAGTCTCGAAAACGACACAAGAAAAGCAAATGTGCAGCTGCTGTAATTTTGACAGCAAGTGTGCTGTTGTTCTCAAGCGCCGTTCGAGTTCTTGGTTGGCTTTTAGCCTATGGCCTTGGACTGGACAGGGCCTCATCGAGTTTGGAAGGTCATATTTTTGACCGTTCGTGATTCGGATCATTTTTGAGGTCGTGCGAGAATTTACGGTGCGATGTGCCAAATTGACTCTCGAAAGACCGTTTCATGTTTTGGCCTCCATTCACCTAGATTTCGACCCTCACCATTTTAGGTGTATTACTTCATCATTTTAAGAGTATTTTAATGATGACTATATGATGTTTCAGTGTTGGTTCGGGTTGGTTCGGAGTCATGATTAAATACGAAGTTGTTCGGTGTAATTGTCACATTTTCGAATGTTATTGCATAGTTTGGTCCCATAAATCTATTGCATATTTTTCATGGCATATGTAGGTTGCAGCGAGCCTGGGAGCGATCCAATCCAATCAGTAAAATTATTACAGGATATTTAATTATGTGAACTAATTATATTACGTGCAAAAATATTCATTTTGAGATTTATGCGATATTGCTTGTGGTCACTTTACTATCATGATTAAATCCGGTAGCCAGTTACCGGTCCGGTCGTCAGTTACCGGTTATGGGAACATTATTAAATATGGTCGCCAGTTACCGGTCCGGTCGCCAGTTACTGGTCCGGTCAGTTGTTTCACCCAGTATACTATGGCAGTAGTCTGATCAGACGTACATTATTAAATCCGGTCGCCAGTTACCGGTCCGATCGCCAGTTACCGGTTAGTTCAGTACAGTGCAGGGACCACATGCGTAGACCATAATCTCACCAGAAAAATTATTACATGCTATTTCAGTACAGGGCTCCAAGAAGCAAACATTTTCACTATGATTTTCAGTTCAGTTATGCACGTATTATAATTAATCATGACACGTCATTTTTACGATATGCCTCATGACATGATATTTTCACTGGCATGAAATTTTACTATTTATTTACTTTTTATTTACGATATATGCATGTTGAGTCTTTAGACTCACTAGACTTGATTGTTAAAGGTACTGATGATGTCGAGACCGAGGGCGGGACCTGTGAGCCAGCTCGAGTCGGCAGTAGTAGGACCCGAGGACCTCATTTTAGCATTTACCATTTTTATGCTCAAACGTTTTATCCGTTCTTGGATTACTTTAACTTGTTATTTTACAAACAAATAATTACTTCCGCTTTTATTTTGAATATTAAACTTTATTTATCAGATTAACTTATGAATGAGACATTTTAAGTATTTGAAAAGAAAATTTTAAATTTTTTCGCAAATTTTCAAACACGAATTTTCGGGCCTTTACAGCTGATATCAGAGCAATCATTCTGTATAGGGTTGTAATACTACTGACCACGAGAAGCTCACGAAGTCACGTCTTCGGTCTGTAAGTTTTACATTTATGAATTTCATTTAAAGCATGAATTATTTTCAACAGCATGATTTCATGAGATATTTTACGCCTAGATTTTTATTGCTTAGTATTTAAATTTAAATTAATGATGGAATTATGCATTTTAGTTACGTATGGGTTATGTATGGAACATTATGCCCCCTAGGCGCATCCTCGAGCGCAATAGAGATGAGGAGCCTCGCCAAGAGGACAGGGAGGAGCGGAGGCAGGAGAGAGACCTACCACCTCCACCACCCCCTCCACCTGACATGAGTGCCCAGATGCTAGCTATGATGACGCAGTTCTTCGCACAGTTTGGGGGAACCAGGCCGTGGCGACCAGGCCGACAGGGCCCGAGGCTGTATATGAGAGATTTATGAAGATGCGTCCGAAGGAGTTTTCAGGGACGTCGGACCCCATGATTGCCGAGGCTGGATCAAGTCCCTCGAGGTTATCTTTGAGTTTATGGAGCTTGGAGATTCAGATCGAGTTCGTTGTGCCTCTTATCTGTTCGGAGGAGATGCCTCTTATCCTACCGCTCGAGTGTAAGTCCTATGTTTTCATCTTTTACTCGCATAAATCCACGCTCGAGTGGTCAAATCCTACCTCCCGAGAACCGAGTCTTCTGGTTTTTTACTCTTCAAAAATCACACCTCGCGCCCGGGCGGTAAGATTCTACCGCTCGAGTGCCATCCTTTTTGCCAATTTCTTTTGGCTTGCACACTTTTCACCTGCAAATTCATCACGTACAAGTCAGACACGAACATATGCACATGTTAATTCTAAAACGAACAAAATGTAAATGAAATGCACGCATGCATAATGCAAACACATAAAAAACTAATGTAATAAAACACGTAAACGACATCTATCAAGCCCCTTACAACAAGTCAATAAAAACATGAGCATGCAACATAAAGATGCCATTTTTGTAACAAACTTTCAACCAAAAACAAAGCTAGATCGAAATATTTCGATTCATTTACACAAATTTTGTATAATATTGGCGTGAATGAAGTGCAAAAGAAGAAACATGTGCACCTTGAAGTGTAGATGCTCAAAAACTCGGAGAAACGTGCGTCAGAGAAGCACCGGAGGAGCGGGGAGGTAACTTGTTTGAAAGAAAATAGAGGGCCGAATTTTTCGTTGTCGGTTGCTGCTGAAAGTCAAGGGTGGAAGCTGATGATGGGGAGGGAGGGGCGCCCAAGGTGATTAAAATAGGGTTAGGGTTGATCTAGGTACGTTTTAAATAAAAAATAAGCAATAATGGGCCCTAATTTAATTATTAAAAGGGTTTTGAGCCAATTTAGCTTAAAAACAAACCCATCAAGCCCAAAAACATACCTGGAAATATTTTGTTTAGGCCCGAGCCCTAAAAAATTCTCCCAACTCGCTAAAATTTGCGTACCGGATAAAAATAAAACTCGACGGGTAAAAACACCCAACCAAGACCCAGTTTCAAATATCATACATAAAAACACCTCATATTAAAAATAATTTTTCAATAAAAAAAAATTTCCTGAATATCCCCGGTCCTCGTTCCTCGTCCGAGCGAAAAGCATCTAGAAACCCTAATGCGTGAACTTTTAAAATATCGTGAAATAATCATAGCCATGTAATAATTTATGCATTAAATTCATAAAAATAAATAAATACGTAATTTAAATAAAACCCTAGATTGCATGCATTCAGGTTACGTAAATTTAAATTGTCTGGACCTTACAACTCCCCCCCCCCCTTAAAATAAAATTTTGTCCTCGAAATTTTAAACATATTGAATAACTTCGAGCAGTGACTCCTCATCTCGGTCTCATTCTCCCAAGTAGCCTCCTCCTCAGACTGATTCAACTACTTAACCTTGACCATGTGAATCACCTTGTTCCGGAGCCACCTCTCCTGTCTATCAAGTGTCTGAGTGGGTCTCTCCTAGAATGACAGGTGCGGTGACAACTGAAGTGGCTTGTAGTTCAACACATACAAAGGATTTGACATGTACTTCCGTATCATAGAGACGTGGAACACATTATAGACTCTCGCCAGATTCTGCGACAACGCAACTCTGTATGCGAGTGTCCCAACTTTGTCTAGGATCTCGAACGATCCGATGAATCTAGGGATAAGCGTGCACTTCTTCCCGAACCTCATCAGACCCTTCATTGGTGCGACTTTCGCAAAAACGTGATCCCATACTGCGAACTCGAGATCTCTACGTCTCTAATCTGCATAACGTTTCTGACAGCTCTGAGAGATCCTCATCATGTCTCAAATAACTCTGTTGTCTGCCTGACATTATCCAGACCCAACTCTTCTCTCTCTCCTACCTCATCCCAATACACTAGTGACCTACACTTTCTCCCGTACAGTGCCTCGTATGTAGCTATACCGATCGATGCCTGACAACTAATGTTGTATGTGAACTCCACGAGAGGTAACTTCGGCTCCCAGCTTCCCTGGAAGTCGATTATTCAAGCTCGGAATAGGTTCTCCAGAATCCGAATAACCCATTCAGACTCTCCATCTGTCTGAGGATGGAAGGCAGTACTAAACAGCAGCTTAGTACCTAATGCCTGGTGTACTTCCAGAACGCATATATGAACCTCGGATCCCTGTCTGACACGATGGACACTGGAATCCCTTGCAGTCTGACTAGCTCTCTGATGTACAGCTCTGTGTACTGAGTCATGGTGAAAATCTTCTTGATCGGTAGAAAGTTAGCTCATTGAGTATGCCGATCAACTATCACCCAGATGGAATTATATCCTCCAGTAGTCCTAAGAAGCCCTGTCACATAGTCCATGGTGACGTTCTCTAATTTCCATGGTGAAAGTCTTCTCGAGGTCATGAGTCGGATAATTCTTCTCATGGACCTTCAGTTGTCTTGACAGGTAGGCTATAACTTTGTCATGCTGCACAGAACCGCTCCAAAATCGAGCTTTGAAGCATTTGTATAAACCACGAACTCTCCATGCCTTGATGGCATAGCTATAATTGGTGCAGTGGTCAATGCTTGCTTCAATCTATCAAAGATCTCCTGTCACTCGGGTTCCCAAATAAACTTGGCATTCTTCTTTGTCAAAGCGGTCAAAGGCACCGCAATGGAAGAAAATTCCTGAATCAATTTCCTGTAGTATCCAGCCAATCCCAAGAAGCTATAGATCTCTGTCACTCTTTTAGGCACTTGCCAATCTCTTACTACCTCGACCTTACAGGGGTCGACCTCAATACCATCCCGAGATACAATGTGGCCTAAGAATGCCACTCTGTCCAGCCAAAACTCGTACTTACTGAACTTGGCATATAGTCGTCTGTCCTGTAGAGTTTGTAGTACGGTACTTGGATTATTAATGTGCTCCTCTCTGTTCCTCGAATCGATAAGGATATCGTCAAGAAAAACTATGACGAACTGATCTAAATAAGGCTGAAACACGTGATTCATGAGATTTATGAATATCGCTGGCGTGTTCATCAAACCGAAGGGCATCACCATAAACTGATAGTGCCCATAGCGTGTCCGGAAGGCTGTCTTATGCACGTCAGACTCTCTCACCTTCAGATGATGGTATCCAGATCGGAGGTCTATCTTTGAGAACCCTAACGCTCCCTGAAGCTGATCAAATAAGTCCTCGATCCTCGGCAACAGATACTTATTCTTAAATGTGACCCTTTTTAGCCCTCGGTAGTCAATGCATAGTCACATGCTGCCATCCTTTTTCTTGACACACAGAAGTGGTGCGCCCCATGGAGAAAATATAGGGCAAATGAAACACTTATCTAGCAAATCATGTATCTGATTTTTCAGTTCTTTCATCTCAGCATGTGCTAGACGGTTGGGTGCATTAGAGATCGGCATTGTATCTGGCATTAGTTCAATAGAAAAGTCCACCTCTCTGTCTGTTGGAATGCCTGAAACATCATCAGGGAAAACACTGGAGAATTCTCTGACCACATCTACGTCCTCTAGCCTCCGATCGGCTGGCTATGACCGACTTCTGTGCCAGAGATACGTAGTTTCATGGGTCTAGCAGGTTATTACCGACGATTTATTCGAGATTTCTCCAGTATTGCGAAGCCGATTACACAGTTGACACAGAAGAATGCGCCATTTGTGTGGTCTGAAGCATGTGAGTCTATCTTCTTAGAGTTGAAGAAACGACTGACCAGTGCTCCAGTATTGATGATACCTTCAGGTACGGGTGATTTCGTTGTATACTGTGATGCATCTCACAGAGGGTTAGGATGTGTTCTTATGCAGCGAGGGCATGTGATTACGTATGCCTCAAGACAGCTAAAGCCACATGAGATTCAATACCCAATTCATGATCTTGAATTGGTGGCTATAGTATTTGCATTGAAGTTCTGGCGTCACTATCTCTATGACGAAAAATTTGAGATCTACTCAGATCACAAAAGCCTGAAGTATCTATTTTCTCAGTCAGAGTTGAACATGAGACAGCGTAGATGGCTCGATTTGTTGAAGGATTTTGATTGCGAGATCAAGTACTATCCAGGGAAGTCAAATGCAGCAGCGGATGCCTTGAGTCGAAAGGTATGTTCCCTATCCTTATCGACGATATGTGTTTCGAATTTAGTTGAGGGTTTGTGTTTGTCTGGTTTAGCATTTGACATAGATAGTAGACCATTGAGACTTGCTACGATTCAAGTTGAGCCAAATTTGATTATGAGGATTAAAGAAGCAAAAAGAGCAGATCAGAATGTTCAGAGGTCGATTCAGATGGTCAAATCAAGACATCATTCAGAGTATCAGGTACATACATGATCATGTTTTGTACGTGAATAACCGTATTGTAGTGCTAGATATTTCAGATTTAAAACAGCAGATATTGTCAGAAGCGCACTGTAGTCAGTTCAGTATTCATCCTGGTGACAGGAAGATGTATAATGACTTGAAGACACAGTTCTGGTGGAAACAGATGAAATCAGATATTGCAAAATTTGAGTCTAAGTGCTTAAATTGCCAACAGTTGAAGGCAGAGAGAAAGAAGCCCGGAGATTTACTTCAGAGTTTGTCTATTCCTGAATGGAAATGGGATCACATTTCCATGGATTTCGTTACGAAGTTACCACGATCATCCCGGGGCTGTGATGCGATTTGGGTTGTTATTGACAGATTGACCAAATCAGCATGCTTTATTCCGTACAGAATGACATACCGACATGATCAGATGGCAGATATATATATTAGAGAGGTAGTCAGATTACATGGTGTGCCGAATTCTATCGTATCAGATCGTGATCCCCGATTCACTTCACATTCCTGGCACAGTTTGCAGCAGGCTTTAGGTACGACATTGCACCTGAGTACTGCTTACCATCCTCAGACGGACGGACAGTCAGAGCGGACTATCCAGACCTTAGAGGACATGCTGAGAGTTGTAGTGTTAGATTTTGGCACTAGTTGGCAAGATTCACTACCACTTTGTGAATTCTCGTACAACAACAACTATCAGACAAGCATCGAAATGGCACTGTTTGAGGCTTTATACGGAAAGAAGTGCAGATCTCCACTGTATTGGGATGACATCTCAGAGGTACCAGAACTTGTGCCTGATATGATTCGTGAAATGACTGAGAAGGTGAAGATCATTCAGAAGAGAATGAAGACAGAGCAGGATAGACAAGCCAAGTATGCGAACATCAGACGTAGACTGTTAGTATTTGACCAGGGAGATAGAGTATTCTTGAAAATTTTCCATTCAGAGGAATTGTTAGATTTGGCAAACGCGGGAAGTTGTCTCATAGATACATCGGTTCGTACGAGATTCTAGATAAGATTGGTGATCGAGCATATCGACATGCTCTTCCTCCTTCTTTATATGGGATACATGACGTTTTTCATGTATCGATGCTGCGCAAATATATTCCTGATGCTTCTCATGTCATTCAGCCTGACGAGGCCGAGCTTGACAATACACTCAATTATTTTGAGCAACCATTGCAGATTCTAGATCGAAAGGAAAAATAGCTCAGAACGAAGACTATTCTGCTAGTGAAAGTTCAGTGGAGTCGTCATGGCACTGAATAAGCGACTTGGGAGACAGAGTCAGAGATGAGACAGAGATATCCCGAGCTATTTCGATGATGTGAGTATTTATTCAGTTTTGATTATATTGTATCCTTTACATGCTCTAAATTATTGTCGGCGAGTTCGAGGACGAACTCATATCTAAGAGGGGGAGAAATGTAAGGCCCGAGAATTGGTTATCATAATCAGACATGTTTTGTTGATAATTAAGGTGATTGTAGACGCATCGTATCGGACCGGAAGAGACGAGAAAGTAGATGCAAATTGTGTGCGAGATGAGCTCTCGCTCATATGCGCCACCAGCCCGGCGCATATGCACGAAATGTCCAGAACCTTTGGCGCACATGCGTCGAGTAGATACGCGCATATGCGCGAGGGGCAGAAATGCTAAGTGTCGGGACAGAACTTCTTACGCACATGCGGAGCTGAGGATGCGCATATGCGCGAGAAGTCCAGCAGGTATACTAGAACGACACATGTCTTAGACACCATTTAAATGTGTTGACTCATTTCTTCACTTTCATCTGCAAGAACCGAAAGCTTAGGAAATTCAAAGATTCAAAGTTCCTTCTATCTTAGAATCTAAATTGTGCAAGATCCGGCCAACTGAATTTGAATCCGAGCTTATATTCGTAATCCTCTTGCTATTAGCTACAAAAGGATGTAAGTATTTATATGTTTCAGCATGTTTTGGAGTTTACATCTTGGGGAAATTCTGATATGCTTGTAATTATGTGTTCTTGAGATCATAGACATCGTAGAAACGTAAACGAATCGAGAAAATGATAGCATATGACATGGTTATGATTTTCAGCATGTATTGAGTTGAGATATGCAGATTTTAAGATGATAATGAGTATATAGTACTGACTATGAGTTGAGAATTTTGACTTGTTGATATATGTTGAGATTTGCATTGATCGGTACCGCGAGATCACGCCGTTATGCCGTCAAAATATATCGAGAATGAATATTGCTACGTACATGTATTGGTTGAGTTGAATGTTGATCTTGTATCTATTGACTATGGCCATTTCAGATTCATCTTGCCACGCTTCGACATCGAGACCTCAACATCGATAAAGGTTTAACAACGAAATGTATATTTCAATGTTTGATTCGGGAAGACACAACTCAAATGATATTCGATTTGAGTTTCCCAAAATCACATACTTGTTATGTTTGTACTTTATATTGATTTATATATATATATATATATATATATATATATATATATATATATATATATATATATATATATATATATGTACTGAGATAGGAGACTCATTGGTAGATACGCCAATTTCTAAACGTTCGGTGATATCGAAGCATAGGGGAAGATTCACTCCAATTGTAGAATTCGATACAGAAAGGACCGAAGTTTAGGAATAAGATGTAACGCCACCCCGATTGGGAGAGTAGGTGGGAGACCTGTTACATCTTATTCACACCGGGATCCCTAGATTTAGATACGAGTCGAGTTAAAGAGTAAGAGTTGAATTGTTTTATCTGTATTCACTAATGTGTCATAATTACTGAAACATGTGTTATGATTTATTATGAAATTGCATGACATGCATGTATACATGTATTATACTGGGATTTGTTCTCGCCGGAGTTTCCGACTGTTGTTGTGTCTGTACGTGTGCATAACAATAGGTGGGGCAGGATCAGGGTCGCGATAAAAAATGAGAGATCAAGATAGCGTGGAGATTACGGGCGTAGCAGAGGACTAGGAATTTTTACTTTTGATATGTAGTATGTTGTGAACTCTAGTTTGTATTATGGAAATGGAACAAGGCGAGAGTAGTGGCGCATATGCGCGGAGCGTCCAGAACAATTGGCGCATATGCGCGAGTGTAATGGCGCATATGCGCGAGTGTGAAATTCTGCCAAGTTGTCGAGACAGTAGGTCTCGCGCACATGCGCGAGTAATGCCGCGCATATGCGCGAGACGTGTGCTTCAAAGGGTGAGCCATGTGTATCAAATCATGCAAAGTATATATAGCATTGTCTCGATTCTTGCTTCAGTTTCAGCAGAAGGTCCGAGAATTCAGAGGAGGGAAAGCTTCCAAATTCTCTCACTTTCAAAGTTTGCTTTTGTAAGATTTAAGCATCCAAATTCAAATCCGACTTCGGTTTTGAACTCCTCTCTTTATTAGCTACAAGGTGATGTAAGTTTTCTTCAATTCCAGCATGTTTTGAAATATATATGTTGGGAGAATTATGGTTTAAGCTTTAGAATGTGTTCTTGTGGTTATTGACACCGTAGAAATACAATCGGATCGAAGAACGGATATCGTATGCTATTATTACGATTTTCAGCATGTATAGAACGAAGTATATGCAGATTTTGAGATCTTGACTTGGATATTGTGATGATTATGAATTGAGGATATAGTTTTGTGTTGATTATGTTGTATTGATTTGACCGGTGTCGAGAATTACGTCGTTATGCCGTCAAATTGTATCAAAATCAAGTATTGAGAGTGGATAGGTGTTGATTTGGATTAGTAATTGATAAATTGTATATCAACATTCCATTTCAGATTCATCTTACCTCACTTCGACATCGAGACCTCGACATCGATAAAGGTTTAACAAAGAAAGGTATAAGTCATGTTTTGTTTGGGGAGATGTAACTCAAATAAGATATTATTTGAGTTTCCCAACCAAAATCACATACGAGTATTATTAGATATATTGTAACATGTTTATGAATTGTGTATAGCATTATATTCAATCTTTTAACATGTTTATGCTTTGATTTCAGAATTGTATTCAAGCATGTATGATCAGTGTGATATTCAGATATGAATATGATTATACTTTGTTTACATATTGATATTCATTGCATCTAAGATAGGAGAGTCTTTGACAGGCATTGTCAAATAGCTAGACGTTTCGGTGTATCTCAGCATAGGAGTAGGTATTACTCTTATTGCCGCCGTTGATACAGCTCAGACCGAATTCTAGGAATGAGACGTTCATTACCCCGATTGGAGGGTAGGTAGTGACGTCTTATTCACACCGGGATCCCTAGAGTTCTAGTCGAGTCGAGTCTAGACATTATTTGATTCGCATTGCATTGCATGTGCATATGATGTCATTCATGATAGCATGTTTCATGTTTAGATTGTTTATATGCATGTTACATGTTTATATTGGGATTTGTTCTCACCGGTTTTCCGACTGTTGTTATGTCTGTATGTGTGCATAACAACAGATGGGGCAGGATCTGGGTCACGCAGAGGATGAGAGACGGACATAGCGTGGTGATCACGGGCCTAGCAGAAAAGACTAGTAGTTGTACTTTTGATATGTATTGTATTTAATTACTAGTTGTCGAATATGGATAGAACAAGACATATTGTATCTTATGTTTGTATGATATGTTGTTGAATAACATAGAGACTTCTTATGTTAGCTTTCATTTGATTTAATGTAAAAGCAAAAAATTTGACCCACTTTTATAGTAATGATCCATTTAATCCCAATAATAAGAATTAGAGCCCGGGTCCCCACACTAGAAAATCTTGACACCTTCTTTTCCTAAGCTTCCTTGCACACATACAAGAAATAATATGCGGCATTTGCTTGTTCCTCGCCGCCTCAAAGACAAAAGATTTCCCATTAGGCGATCGAATAGACACTGATCTCTGACGAAAATCTATCTGTAGAACCCGATTTCAGTACACGTATAACCCATGCATTTATTTAAATTATTAAAGCATTTAATTAATTTTAAAGAAGTTTAGTCATGCATATTATTTAAATGCATTATTTTTAATTTAATTACGTTTATGCAATGCACGTTAAAATATATTTTTCGAGTTTCATGTTTCAGGCGATTATTCGAGGCGGGATTGAGGAAAAGACCCGGGGACGATTTTTTGCAATTTTAAAAGTGGTATTTTATTTTTAGTTGAGTTTGGGGGTATTTTAAATAATTTAGTGAGTTTTAGTATTTTGAGCCTAAACATTTAATTAGTGATTTTTAAACTTTTAAAGTCTAGTATGGTGTGTGAAATTTTAACTAAAGAGCTTTATTTAAAAGTTAAGTGTGAGTTAGTGTTTTGGATTAGTAGACTATTATTTTAATTAAACAAAAGTTAGTCTCCTAATATTTTAAAACACACGCTACACACACAAATTACACACTTTTACACACACCTGTAGCGCACAAAACACACACACAAGTCTCAATTCAAGTTTCATTATTTTGAGAGAAAGAAAACCTAGGGTTCTTAGCCTAGAGCAGCCGCCCCCTTCCCCCTCAAATTCCAGCAGATTTCGGTCAATATTATTGCAAGAAAACGGTGCCACGTTCGTCCCGGATCAAGCCCCTCTCTATCTCCGCTTCGGTGACGCCGTTTCGGTAACGTTTGATATCATAAGGCACGTATATTCTGTTCTTGTTGTATCGATCAAGTCATATTATGTGTTGCGTTGATTTTTATGCGTAAAAGTTATGTATCATGTTAGTAGTTTGAGCGGATTATAGATCGGATCAATTTCGAGGGTAAAATTTTAGATCTAAAACTCGTTTTTGCTGTCTTTTCAAATACTGCGAATTTTCTGTTCATATTTTGGGAAAACTTTCAACGGCAAAAACGTAGAACTTTTCGATACCTTCGATTTGATATAAAGTACGAGATTTTTGGACGAAAAATGAGAGAGTTATGATATTTTTCGTGTGACTGCTCAAACTGTAATTTTAAGAAAAGTTTGGTATCATTGTATTTTTGAAGTTTTATGTTGCAGGCTTCGTTGGAAATCGACGGGCGATCATTGCTGCGTATAAGTATGTTAGTATTGAGGTTTGTTGTATTTTTCATGGTTTTCGTTGGACGTCGTTAGGCGTTTGAATCGGTTTAAAGTCGTAGGAAATCGATTGATGTCAATTGCATAATTGGTGTTGCATTGTGTTGTATAGTGGGCGTCGTATTTTTGAGGTGTTTGTATAAGTTTGATGCAATGTTATAGTGTCCTAAGAAGGGTCTTAAAGTGTTGAACCATTATATTCAAGTGTCAACTTGGGTGTGTAGACAGTGTATAAGATTTCTCGCAGGTTTCGACGTACAGTGGCCACACGGACCCGGACACGGACCTGAGCACGGGGTCCGTGCCGTTACTTTTCACTTAGTGCGTCTAGGCAGTACGTACATGGACCCCCACCCGGACCCTCTCATGGGGTCCGTGTCTTCATGTTTCAGTCGATGCCTTCTTCCAGAGCCTACACGGACCCCCATCCGGACCCAAGCACGGGGTCCGTGCCCCTTCTTGTTCACGGCACGTATGATACAGTAGGTAGACGGACCAGTACACGGACCCGGGCTAGGGGTCCGTGTACACACTGTTTGGGGAGAATATTATTTTTGGTTCCAAGGTTTGATGTCATGGGTTAGTGCAAGGATTGTTAAGGTCATGTCATGGGAGATTATAGAAGGTCCTAAGATATGATGGAGCTCGAGAGTAAGCATCATTTCTCTACGTTTAAGTTATGCAAGTTAAGATTGAAATTCATGTTAGTATGTCGCAGCGACGGCCCCAGTCGAAGTCCAACGAATCCCACAGCGCCAAGTAAGTATGTATGACGTGCAAGAAAGTATTTTAAGCTTTGAGGTATGCTAATTGTCTTGTGACCAACGAAAGTTAAGGACTGGAAAGCGTTAAATCATGAACGGGGACCAATCCGCCCGTTAAATTATGAACGGGTTAGATCGTGGTTGTGAAGCGTTAAATTATGAACGTGGATCAACTGGCCTGTTAAATCATGAACAGGGATCTTATGTATGCGACAGTGGATACGTCCCTGTCAGCCCAGTACTGTGGTGAGTCTGATCAGGCGTTTATCATGTTAAGGGTCACTTGCTTTGAAACATCCTCCACGTAAAATTATGCAGTTAAGTATGTTGAAGTATGAAAGCATGTTTAAGAAAAGTTTATGTTCATGGCACGTCGTAGTATGTATGTTCAAGTTCAAGCTTATTTCAAGTTGAAGTTTATGCAAGTCCAATTTAAAGTTATGTATGTCCTATTTTAAAGAAGCATGCAATTTTTATTATGTAGTACTCGTTACTTCCAGTTTATACGTGTTGAGTCTTTAGACTCACTAGACTTGATCGATGCAGGTGAGTACGATGCGCAGGAGACAGGAGGTGGCGACCAAGGGGCAGGCTTGGGCTGAGTGGCAGGCTAAACCCGAGGACCGCGAGCTTATGTTTATGCAAACTTTTAAACTACTCTGATGTTTTGTTTTTTTTATGTGAGACGTTTTGAGACAGCATTCTTTTAGCAAACGTTTATTGGATGATGGAATATTTTAACGATATTTATGTGAATGTTGGGTGACGTCCGTACAAACGTTTTATTTGAATAAAATTTTTAATTTTTCCGCAAATTCCAAGTAGTTAAGTACGGTTCGTTACACTATCGAAGCTCCATTCACTGATAACCAATCCATACCGAGTATGATGTCAAATTCAGGCATAGAGAGTACAATAAGATCTTCCCGAACCACATCTTTAAATAAACAAAGCTCCAGATTCTTCACAATATTGGTCGTGATCATTTGATCACCGGAAGGTATAGAAACCTTGAAACCCAATTTCGTATCCTCAGAAATAATATTCAATCGCTTAACGAATGTTTCGGATATGAAAGAGTGCGTAGCTCCCGAATCTAGCAGTGCATAGGTAACTACTCCTAGAATGAATATCCTCCCTGCGGCGAAATGTTTTAGCTTATTCGTGTTGAAGCTTAAGGAATTTGTATCATTTATTTCCCAAAATTTTACGAAGAAGATTGATTGGATCCTATTGTTCCTAGGAAAATTCATAACTCCCCCCATTAATTTTTATTAATTTCCATTTGACCCTTTAATTCTTCGAAATTTGCATTTTAGTCCCAAGAAATTTTCAAAAATTACAAATTGACCCCTTAAATTTTCGGAATTTACAATTTTGGTCCCTCAATTTTCATAATTTCACTTTTGGTCCTTAATTTTTTTGTAATTGCATATCGATCCCTGAACTTTTCGAAAATTTCATTTTAGTCCTTAAACTTTTGGAAATTATAATTTTGCCCCTAGATTGCATATAATTTTCTGTTAATTTCATTTCAGTCTTCATATTTTCGAAATTTTTGCATTTTGGTCCTTGAATTTTTGAGAAATAGTCTAACTGCCCCAAAATTTCAGAAATTACATATTAGACCCTAAAATTTTGAAACTTCAAATTTATGCCCTTGATTTCGATTCTTCTCAATTTTTTTGGCCATGAAACTTTTATTTGGAATTATTATATCCTTCACATAAATTAAGACACAAAAATCAATATCAATTTCTAAGGTTTCTAAAATCATTCCTTAATTTTATCTAAGGTAGAGCATAAAACCTAATTTCACTAGGTTATCATTATTCCTAAATCAATTCTAATACCCAATTTAACATTTCATGCAATAAAAGCAATATAAAACTGTTAAATAACTAATTTACCGGTGATAAGGGTCGTATCTGCCTCCTCTCCAGCCTTCTCGGCATGCATAACATAAGCTCGCCCCACGTAGGTGCTCTCTTCTTTGGCAACCAGCAGCCTTGTGCCCCTCTTCCTTGCAAATGAAGCACTTAGTAGTTCCCCACATGCACTATCCATAATGTAGGCGATTGCACTTCTTGCACAGTGGTCCTTCTGTAGGTTTCGGTGCTCCAGGTTGTGGTGGCTTTGATGGTCCTGACTTCTTTACTTGACATTGCGAAAACTAGTGCAGGTCCTCGGGTTATTTGAACCTTCAGTCCAGTCAGATCAACCATCAAAACCTCCATTATCATTATTATCATATTCACCTCCATTAATCACACATAGTGAGTCTAAAGACTTAGCAAACTATAATCTTGATAACAAATAATACGTATGATGCATAAACTTACACATAAACATTTTTCATAAACATTTTCATATTATCATAAACTTGTTCATATTCATCATAAACATATTCGTATTCATCATATTCATGTACGTATTCATTTTCGTTGAATTCAGATTGTTATTTGTGACTTTCGTATTCGTATTAGGGTGATGGATCCATCTACATGTAACCACAATACTAGGCGGCGGGGACATCAGCGACACTCTCACCCGTCAACTGAGTGTTGGCCTACGTATTAACATATCATCGTATCAACATATTAGTCACAATTACTTCACTTCCTTCAACATTTCATATTTTCATCATTTATAAAAATTAAACATGCATATAACATTTTTCTTTAAAATCAAGCATGTGACATGTCTTTTAATGTTATCGTTCATCATAAAATTACATAAACATGAAAAATAATCATATTAACATATAAAACAGCATTAGGACACTGCCATGACATTTACTAATTTTCGGGTGTAAAATTATCGTTTTACCACAAGACGTAAAATTTCACGTTTTTGACATTTTCTTAATTTTGTTGACCAAATACCATCCCGAATAATTATTTAAGTTTACATTAATTTTCTCAAATTTTTATTTAGCTTAAATCGATGGCTTTTAATTTATCTTTAATTATAACATATTAATGCGTTTTAACCCCAAAATAAATCAAGCTTTAATATAAAATTCTCAAATTAAAAACGAAAGCTTTTTATTACCAATTCATCCTCGTGAATCATGACTAGACCATGAGCCATGTTAGAACCCTTTTTGCCCTTAAACTCTAGTGACCGAACCCTAACCCTTTCCAATGAGCCATCTTATGTTTTCCTCGAGCCGCACCCAAGCCACCCCAAGCCACCCCCTTTATAGACCCTCAATGGACCCTACTGGACCCTTTTTGCCGACCCTAACTTGATGCAGCCCATTATAAAAAACCACGAGCCGTGCGATCTCCATACAAGAATCGGACTCCTCTCCCTTGACTAGGACTCCTCGTCCCTGCCACCACCCAAGCTCTCACTCTCTGGACCAACCCTGGACCCCTCTGTTACCTAGCATAGACTAGATTGCCCTCGTCTGAACCATCCATGCAACCGCCCCATCGCGACCGCACCAAAATGCGCGGGAAGAGTCCTAGCGAATGTGTGATCTTCCCTGCGGCTAGCCACGGGTCCTAGCAAGGCTAGGACCCTTCCTGACCCTTCACCCTGGTCCCCACCGAGCCCCAGCGTAGCTATGGCCAAGTCCTCGGTGTAGAGCCCCTTGACAGAACCCATGTGTTCAACCAAACAATAATTTGTTCCATCTTGTTTGTTTATCTGTGCTGCGATTTAAGTCCATTCTAGAACCCTTTAAAATGTGTAAAAACCACACAAGTTCAACCCTAAATAATGGCAGCCCCATTATGCATCAATTTATCAACTTTTGGAACATAAAACCATCAGTTTAGCACATGTATATGCATAATTACGAAATATTAATGAAGAAATCATGCTTTCCATACAAACGTAATTCAGAACAATAATACGATGTGATAGATGAGAAAAAGGAGATGTATGGCGTGCCTTTGCATAATTTACGCACGAATAGGCGTTGACGATTGCGAAGAACGGCGACGAACGACCTTGGCTTGAAAACCCTTGACAAAACCGACGCTTCCCTTCAAGAGAAAATCGTGTGTGCCATGTATTGTGATGAGAGAAAAGAGTTGTGTGAGTTGAGGGAGGTGAGGCGTGTGATTTATAAAATTTGGGGTAAGGTTTGGGCTTTTATTTTTTTGATAAAATAATAGTGTGCAAGCTTGGGCCCATTACTAAACTATATTAGGCCTAATAAGACCAATTGTGCATATTTGAAATATTTCGTTTAGGAAAGTTTGTGAAATTATTAGCCGAGTTGTCGAAACATTCATATTTTTGTTAAAATCCAACACCGATAAAAATTACGTCCCAGTGTATAATATCACCTCAAAACTCCTTATTTTGAAAAATCAGAAAAAGCATCAATTCCATATTTTAAATAATTAAAACAATTATTTAATGAAAACAATTTCCATTTTTCAGCCATAAATTTGCATGTAGTTGGATTACGTCGTCTTAATTTTGGATTACGTCGTCTTAAGAAAAAGCATCAACCATATTTTTGATAAGTGCAATTTGTGCACTTAAATTATCCTTATAATTCTTATAGATTGTTAGTTTTCTTGGGCGGAATTATGCGTCTTTTGTTGTTTTTGGTGCGATTTCCAGAATCTAGGTAACGCATATTACATGGGCGTGAAAAGGAATGAAAATGGCGCTTGGAGGAAAATACTGAGCTCGGAAGGCGGAGAGACCCGCACATATGCGCGAGTCAGAGGCGCGCATTACGTGCGAGACACAACGAAACACAAAAGCGAGACAAAGAGCCTTGCGCACATGCGTGATTTATGACGCGCATATGCACGCAAGAAAGATTTCCAGATGCACGAAACAGAGGACTCCGTGCATTTGCTCGGAGCTAGTGCGCGCGAGAAAATTTTCCCAACAACGAACAGTGACTTCCGCGCATATGCGTGAGTCTTGGGCGGCAGCGCAAATCTCAGATTTATTAGGTTTCATCGTGGGCTTTATATAAGGGGGAGAATAATATTAATTTTTAGGCAGCCAACATCAGCGATCGAGGAGCAGAAAGTAAGAGCCAATGGAGGAAGGAACGCGAAGAACGGAGATAGAAGACGCTTAATCTGGACACGGAGATGCACTTTCATCTCTCTTCAACAAGTTTTAAATTCGGTTCTTTACTTTTATGTTCTTAATTATTACAAACAAGTTTTGTTGTGATCTAGATTCGAGTATGAACTAATTGTATTTCCTAGAGATTTTTGTAGCTTTGGTCGAACCTATGTTATTGGAGTTTTGAATTTTCATTGAAATAATTTATCGTGTTTATTTGTGATTTCTTGTCTTTAATGCCTTTGAACTACTGGCCATAATTCGATTGATTAAATAATTAAGATCTAGCACTCGAGAGAGGAGATTGAAATTATGATTGGGGAAATCACATCGTCAGATGTTTATAACGTGCAAAAGACGTATAACTCTGGCGAATCCATAGAATGAACCTTGTTTGCATATATTATTTGTTACGTGATTTCGAATAGATATATTAAAATCAGTAATAGATAATACAGTTCTATTTATCACTTGAAAAAGGGAGTAGAAAAATTGCGAGTTCTTGGTTAATAAACATGGTGCGATGTAATGATATGTTAGTCAATTTTAATTTAGCATATGGGAGACCAGGCGAAATCATATCTCTAGATTGATTTACTCACTGAATTTCAACTGCGTGCTAAGAATTACATGATTCGTTATTCATTTGATTATAAACTATCTTTTGATTTTTCTAAATAAAGTCGAGACTATTTTAATTGCGAGCACTGATATATTTTTTTTAGTTTACACTCCTCGTGGGAACGATACTCTACTTCCATATAATAAAACTTGACAACCGTGCGCTTGCGAGAGGAAAATATGCAACAAGTTTTTGGCGTCGTTGCCGGGAAGTGTCAAAATTTGAATTTATATCAGTTTTGTTACCAATTATTCTAGATTTTAATTTAGAGTTTTTTATTTCATTTTAATATTTGTTGAATTATTCACTTTCTCTGTTTGACAGTGCATGCTACAATCGCAAAACGCTGACCTACTTATTTTTTATCTTGAGATCGAAAGAACTGCAAAAAGTCTAAGAAAAGTGAGAAGGGAAGAAATCCAAGCAATGGCTGAAAACAGAGAGAACGCGAGATGTAACCCCCCAAACGCTATACCTATCAGAGATCACTCCAGACCAGTTATCAATGCACATTATTCTAGCTTTGCTCGGGGGACCATAAATGCCAACAATTTTGAGCTGAAGCCTGTACTAATAAATATGGTTCAACAGAACCAATTTACGGGAATTGCCACAGCTGATCCTCACGTTCATTTGAGGACTTTCCTGGAGATCACGATTACGGTAAAAATTAGTAATGTTCCTGATGATATTATTAGATTTTTTCTGTTTCTATTTTCTCTTAGGGACCAAGAAAGAGGATGGTTCCAATTGCTTCCATTGGAGAGCATCACAACGTGGAAAGAGTTGGCAGCAAAGTTTCTTTCTAAATATTTCCCCCCTGAAAAGTCTGCATATTTGAAGATTGAGATTAGTACCTTCAGGAAGACTGACTTTGAGCAGCTTTATGAGGCGTGAAAGGTATAAGGAGTTGTTGCAGAGGTGCCCGAATCATGGTTTTGAAGACTCGGTACAGATTGAGCTTTTCTATAATGGGTTGAATGGTCAGAAACGGACAACAGTAGATGCAGCGACAGGTGGCACGATCTTTGCCAAGTCTCCTGCTCAAGCCTGTGACTTGCTTGAGTAGATGACTATTAATAGCTACCACTGGCCGTCTGAGAGGTCATGAGTAATGAGGACAGCTGGAGTTTATGCTATGCATCCTATCACATCACTCATTGCGCAAGTATCAGCATTGACTACATAGATAGCGACTATGAATAAAGTGAGTACATCAAACACTGAGGCACCATCGGTTGTTGTTGAAGAATCACAATTTCCTGAAGAAGTTCAATACATCAACAACAAGAATTTTGGAGGCTATGGAGGATATCGAGGTAACCCTCCTCCTAATATCTATCATCCTAGGTTGAGAAACAATGCAAATTTTTCTTATGCAAATAATAAGAATGTATTTAATCCTCCACCGGGGTTCAATACATCAAATGAGGAAGGGAAGCCATCATTTGAGAATTTGGTTGGTACATTTTTTTCTGAATCTGGCAAGAGGATGACTAGGACTGAGTCTAGGCTTGACAACCTAGAGACACATATGGCGAATATTGGTGCGTCCTTGAAAATCCTTGAGTCGTAATTGGGGCAGATAGCGAAGCAAATCATGTATCAATCGGCGGGCACAATACAAAAGACTGCAGACCCAAATCTGAGAGAAGTGAATGTCGTTTCTATACAGCACGAGGAGATTGGTGTGGTAAGTAGAGAAGAGAAAAAAGGTTGAGCCCACACCAATCCAGGATGAAAAGCCAAATCCAACCAAAAGAGTTTGAGGTAAGAAATGTGAAAGGTATGATTCAAATCAATGCACTGATATTTCTTTACTTCCCTACCCCTAGAGATTTTTACAATTACAAGCTGAATTTCACAAAAAAAAAGATCTTGAATATCTCAAGAACCTACACACCAATATTGAATCTGCAGATCAGGAAGAAGTGGAATTTCAAGAAGGAACACGAAGAAATCTTCCCCATAAGCTGCAAGATCGAGATATTTGTTTTACCATGTGAAATAGTGGGTAAATTTGTGGAAAAAGCTATCTGTGATTCAGAAGCAAATGTGAATATAATGCCAAATTCTCTTTACGAGAAATTTGGATTGAGTAGGATGAAGCCACAGGAATAAACTTGAAGATGGCAGATATATCGGTCAGGCCATCATTGGGTATTGTGGAAGATGTTGAACTTCGGATCAATAAATTGAAGGTTCTAGTAGAGTTCATGGTACTTAACATGGAGAATAGTCAGAACGTTTGCATCATTCTAGGACAACCATCATTGGCTATTGTTGGATCCATCATTGACGTGAAACGAGGAAAGTTGAACATGGAAGTTGAAGGTCAAATGGTGGAAATAAAGACATCCAAGAAATCATATGACCCACCATGAACAGGGTTAGTGATAGTCGAGCTGACCACGTTAAACCAAGCGCTTGTTGGCAGGCAACCCAACTAGTATCTTATTGTTTTAGTTTTCTTTATTTTTTTTATTTTATTTTCAGTAGTATTTTTATTTTTGCATTTTTTATGTTATTGAACTATGCATGTGACAATTAGACATTCATATGTGTTCTGCTATACAGGTAACACCCCAGAACATGGATGAAGATGTCGATAATGGTGACGGCAAGCACTGACGCTCGTCGTGGGAGGTATGATTGTTCCGTTCTTTCCTGTTTATACATTGAGGACAATGCATACTTTAAGTTTGGGGGTGATTTGACATTTTGATGCTTTATTTTGAGTTGATCTTTTTTTGTTCACTGAGTTGGTATAGAGATATTGTTTCGTGTGATAAAAAAAATTATTATTTATTGCATGTTAGATTCGTGGACAAATCATTGTGTAACCAATGATGAGAATGAAGTTATGGTTTTGAAAACATGTGTTTAAGATAACTTGAGAGTTACAATTGTTTGCACTGTCATGTTTGTTGATACTATCGATGCTTACATATAATTTATAAACCAGGATGCTAATAGGACAATGGAGATTTGATTTTTAGTAATTATCACATGACATTAACTAACACTTTTGCAAACACAGAGATGATCTAGGCAATTTTTCTCAATATCTTTGGGCATGTTTTCTTTGTTTATTTTCCATTGTAAGCCCATTGATCCTCGAGTGGATTGAGATGCTTGAATTTTCTTTGTGCACCTATCTCATATATCATTTGATTGAAAAATGCATGTGATTGGTTTGTATGAGTTGACTAATGGATTGACGGAAATCTAGAACTTGCTTGAACACTTTTCAAGGCAAAATACGGATAATATGTGACATAGAAATGATTTAGACAATCTTTGGAACCGTTTAAGCCTTTGAGTTACCAAATCAACATAAAATATCCCTAGTCTCCCATTTTAAGCCTACTAAAAATCAAGTGGTATGTGTCAATGACATATAATTAGCCCCCACTTGTATCTATTCTACATCCCACAACAACTACCTAATGAAGTTTATACACTTATTGTCCTACCTAAATTTTGAGAGAAATAAGCTCATTGGTGTTGTGATGATTCAAATACTCCTTGAAAAGAAAAAGAAAAATTAAACGTGGAAAAAAGAGTTGAAAAAGAGACAAAAAGAAGAAATAATCAAAAAGGAGTGAAAAAGAAAATTATGGGAAATGGAGGATATGATTGGGAAGAAAGCAATAAAGTGATGATGAATGAAATGAGAGTGAAGATGATGAAAATTCGATTATTTTTCTCAAATTTTGATTTCTATACCATTTATTGTAGCCACGATGTAACGACCCGTATTTTCATACTACTTAAAATTTGCGGAAAAATTTAAGATTTTCTTTTAAACTAAATGAAATGCGGAAATGAAATCAAATACGGTCGTCACTACATCCTTCATCAATAAAAATATTTGAAATCGACATCACCAATAAAATTTGCTGAAAGGAAACACTGTTCCAAAAGTCTTGAAACGAAACATAACATCAGAGTATTTAAAACTTGCATAAAAAGAATCGTAAAATAACGTGGGCGGTCCTCGGGTTTAGCCTGCCGCTCAGTCCAAGCCTGCCCCTTGGTCACCACCTCCTGCCTCCTCGTCAACATACTCACCTGCATCGATCAAGTCTAGTGAGTCTAAAGACTCAACACGTATAAACTGGGATAACGAGTACTACATAATAAAATCGCATGCAACTTTAAAATAGGACATACATAACTTGAAGCTTGGACTTGCATAATAAACTTGGACATACGTACGTACATAATTTAGACGTGCCATCAACATAAACTTTCATAAACATACTGCATACTTGAACATACGTAACTTCATCATTTTGCGTAGAGGCATGTTTCAAAGCAAGTGACCCATAACATAATAAACGCCTGATCAGACAAACCACAGTACTGGGCTGACAGGGACGTATCCACTGCCACATACATAAGATCCCCGTTCATAATTTAACGGGCTGGTTGGTCCCCGTTCATAATTTAACGCTTTCCAACCATGATCTAACCCGTTCATAATTTAACGGGCGGATTGGTCACCGTTCATAATTTAACGTTTTCCAATCCTAAACATAATTTGGTCACAAGACATTTAGCATACCTCAAAAACTTGAAATATTTTCTTGCACGTCAACATACTTACTTGGTGTTGAGGGCTTCGTTGTATCTCACTTGGGGCCGCTACTGCATATACTAACATAAATTTTTAAATACTTAACTTGCATGTCTTAGATGTAGGTACTCGAGCTCACCACCAAAGTGAATAAGTAGCTTAGGACATTCTAGTTCGCTCCTGGCTTGACCTCGTTTAATCATCGTACTAAACCATGACGTAAAACCACAAAACAAATCCTATATTTTTACATAAATAAATTTTAACCATGGTGCTAAACCATGATATAGAACCCCGAAGCAAATCCTAAAAAAAAAATAAAAATAAAAATTTTAAATTTTTTTTTTTTAAAAGGGTGTACACGGACGGGTCCGGGTAGGCTCTGGAAATTCGTATTTTGAAAGAAAAAGGACACGGACTCCGTGCCGGGGTCCGGGTACCCCTCTGGACTTGCAAACTCACGAAAATTCACAACTTATTCATTCACCCTTTCACTCCAAGCCAAAGGACCATGAACCAACACCTCAAAACTCATCCTAGGATGTTATTACATTGATTCAAACCCATAAAAATGCCCCAAACGTCCCTAAGCATCAACAATTAATTCCAACACAACAATAACTCGTAATTAGGCATCGTTTCGCTTCCTACGACTTCTATTACATCCCAAGCCAAACCCGACCCTAACGAACCACCAAATAACACCTAAATACATATCGTAACATATATAAATGCAGTAGCACAAGCCCGGCGATGTCCAACGAAGCCTGCAACAAATAACTTCAAGAACACAATTTACATAAAAGTCGCAGCTTGAGCAGTCCCACGAAAAACGTCATAACTCACTCAATTTTTATCCAAATATTTCGAATTTACTGTCAAATCGAAGATATCAAAAAGTTGTACAATTTTTACGTTTAAAGTTTTCTCAGAACCATGACCGAAAAGTCGCAGTATTTAAAAATACAGTAAAAACGTGATTTTAGATCTAAAATTAATTCAAAACTGATCCGAATCGTTTTCTGCTCAAACGACGAACGTCACACATATATTTTTACGCATAAAATAACGCAACACATAATATGACATGATCGATGCAGAAAGAACAGATTATACGTGCCTTTTGATATTTAAAAATACCGTAACGACGATACCGAAGCGGAGATGGCGCTAGGATTGATCCGGGACGATGGTGGCTCGATTATCTTGCAATAAAAGCTTCGAAAACTAGTTGGAAAATAAAGGGGAAGGGGCGGCTGCTGAGGTGCCAAGAACCCTAAAGTTTTCTTATCAAAATATTCAATTGAAATGCGTATGTGTTTGTTGTGTGAGTTTAACGTGTGTAAGTGTGTGTTAGTGGTGTGTGTGCGTGTGTTAGGGTAAAATTTAGGTAATTTAATTGTTTAATTGTCCTATTAAAATGCTAAATAAAAGGCTAATCAAGTTGCTCCTTAACAATGCTAGTTAAAATGTTATAAAGATGCTAATCCACTATTAACTTTAAATAAACTCTCTTAATTTA
The DNA here is from genome assembly GCF_022965805.1 of Primulina eburnea. NCBI lineage: Eukaryota > Viridiplantae > Streptophyta > Magnoliopsida > Lamiales > Gesneriaceae > Primulina > Primulina eburnea. The sequence goes on along the minus strand of NC_133104.1, from coordinate 23,540,146 downwards.
AAATTAATGCACAAATGCCAACTTTAAAAGTCTTAAAATTCTAAACTTCCTAAATAAATAATTTAGGCTTTAAAATACTAAAACTAAATAAATTATTCAAAATACTCCTTCCTAACTTAAAATAAAAATACCGCATTATAAAATCGCCTAAATCGTCGCCGGTCTCATTTCCTCGATCCCGCCTCGAATAATCGCCTGAGACATAAAACTCAAGGAAAACGTTTTAACGTGAATCGACTAAACATATTATAATTTAAAATAATGCAAATTCATAAATCATGAATTAAAACCCAATTTAATGAAATAAACATGCATTAAAACCATTTAGAAAAATACATAAGGAATTTAATAACTTGCACACACGACTGTAACGACCCGTATTTTCATACTACTTAAAATTTGCGGAAAAATTTAAGATTTTCTTTTAAACTAAATGAAATGCGGAAATGAAATCAAATACGGTCGTCACTACATCCTTCATCAATAAAAATATTTGAAATCGACATCACCAATAAAATTTGCTGAAAGGAAACACTGTTCCAAAAGTCTTGAAACGAAACATAACATCAGAGTATTTTAAACTTTCATAAAAAGAATCGTAAAATAACGTGGGCGGTCCTCGGGTTTAGCCTGCCACTCAGTCCAAGCCTGCCCCTTGGTCACCACCTCCTGCCTCCTCGTCAACATACTCACCTGCATCGATCAAGTCTAGTGAGTCTAAAGACTCAACACGTATAAACTGGGATAACGAGTACTACATAATAAAATCGCATGCAACTTTAAAATAGGACATACATAACTTGAAGCTTGGACTTGCATAATAAACTTGGACATACGTACGTACATAATTTAGACGTGCCATCAACATAAACTTTCATAAACATACTGCATACTTGAACATACGTAACTTCATCATTTTGCGTAGAGGCATGTTTCAAAGCAAGTGACCCATAACATAATAAACGCCTGATCAGACAAACCACAGTACTGGGCTGACAGGGACGTATCCACTGCCACATACATAAGATCCCCGTTCATAATTTAACGGGCTGGTTGGTCCCCGTTCATAATTTAACGCTTTCCAACCATGATCTAACCCGTTCATAATTTAACGGGCGGATTGGTCACCGTTCATAATTTAACGTTTTCCAATCCTAAACATAATTTGGTCACAAGACATTTAGCATACCTCAAAAACTTGAAATATTTTCTTGCACGTCAACATACTTACTTGGTGTTGAGGGCTTCGTTGTATCTCACTTGGGGCCGCTACTGCATATACTAACATAAATTTTTAAATACTTAACTTGCATGTCTTAGATGTAGGTACTCGAGCTCACCACCAAAGTGAATAAGTAGCTTAGGACATTCTAGTTCGCTCCTGGCTTGACCTCGTTTAATCATCGTACTAAACCATGACGTAAAACCACAAAACAAATCCTATATTTTTACATAAATAAATTTTAACCATGGTGCTAAACCATGATATAGAACCCCGAAGCAAATCCTAAAAAAAAAATAAAAATAAAAATTTTAAATTTTTTTTTTTTAAAAGGGTGTACACGGACGGGTCCGGGTAGGCTCTGGAAATTCGTATTTTGAAAGAAAAAGGACACGGACTCCGTGCCGGGGTCCGGGAAGGGGTCCGGGTACCCTCTGGACTTGCAAACTCACGAAAATTCACAAACTTATTCATTCACTCTTTCACTCCAAGCCAAAGGACCATGAACCAACACCTCAAAACTCATCCTAGGATGTTATTACATTGATTCAAACCCATAAAAACGCCCCAAACGTCCCTAAGCATCAACAATTAATTCCAACACAACAATAACTCGTAATTAGGCATCGTTTCGCTTCCTACGACTTCTATTACATCCCAAGCCAAACCCGACCCTAACGAACCACCAAATAACACCTAAATACATATCGTAACATATATAAATGCAGTAGCACAAGCCCGGCGATGTCCAACGAAGCCTGCAACAAATAACTTCAAGAACACAATTTACATAAAAGTCGCAGCTTGAGCAGTCCCACGAAAAACGTCATAACTCACTCAATTTTTATCCAAATATTTCGAATTTACTGTCAAATCGAAGATATCAAAAAGTTGTACAGTTTTTACGTTTAAAGTTTTCTCAGAACCATGACCGAAAAGTCGCAGTATTTAAAAATACAGTAAAAACGTGATTTTAGATCTAAAATTAATTCAAAACTGATCCGAATCGTTTTCTGCTCAAACGACGAACGTCACACATATATTTTTACGCATAAAATAACGCAACACATAATATGACATGATCGATGCAGAAAGAACAGATTATACGTGCCTTTTGATATTTAAAAATACCGTAACGACGATACCGAAGCGGAGATGGCGCTAGGATTGATCCGGGACGATGGTGGCTCGATTATCTTGCAATAAAAGCTTCGAAAACTAGTTGGAAAATAAAGGGGAAGGGGCGGCTGCTGAGGTGCCAAGAACCCTAAAGTTTTCTTATCAAAATATTCAATTGAAATGCGTATGTGTTTGTTGTGTGAGTTTAACGTGTGTAAGTGTGTGTTAGTGGTGTGTGTGCGTGTGTTAGGGTAAAATTTAGGTAATTTAATTGTTTAATTGTCCTATTAAAATGCTAAATAAAAGGCTAATCAAGTTGCTCCTTAACAATGCTAGTTAAAATGTTATAAAGATGCTAATCCACTATTAACTTTAAATAAACTCTCTTAATTTAAAATTAATGCACAAATGCCAACTTTAAAAGTCTTAAAATTCTAAACTTCCTAAATAAATAATTTAGGCTTTAAAATACTAAAACTAAATAAATTATTCAAAATACTCCTTCCTAACTTAAAATAAAAATACCGCATTATAAAATCGCCTAAATCGTCGCCGGTCTCATTTCCTCGATCCCGCCTCGAATAATCGCCTGAGACATAAAACTCAAGGAAAACGTTTTAACGTGAATCGACTAAACATATTATAATTTAAAATAATGCAAATTCATAAATCATGAATTAAAACCCAATTTAATGAAATAAACATGCATTAAAACCATTTAGAAAAATACATAAGGAATTTAATAACTTGCACACACGACTGTAACGACCCGTATTTTCATACTACTTAAAATTTGCGGAAAAATTTAAGATTTTCTTTTAAACTAAATGAAATGCGGAAATGAAATCAAATACGGTCGTCACTACATCCTTCATCAATAAAAATATTTGAAATCGACATCACCAATAAAATTTGCTGAAAGGAAACACTGTTCCAAAAGTCTTGAAACGAAACATAACATCAGAGTATTTTAAACTTTCATAAAAAGAATCGTAAAATAACGTGGGCGGTCCTCGGGTTTAGCCTGCCACTCAGTCCAAGCCTGCCCCTTGGTCACCACCTCCTGCCTCCTCGTCAACATACTCACCTGCATCGATCAAGTCTAGTGAGTCTAAAGACTCAACACGTATAAACTGGGATAACGAGTACTACATAATAAAATCGCATGCAACTTTAAAATAGGACATACATAACTTGAAGCTTGGACTTGCATAATAAACTTGGACATACGTACGTACATAATTTAGACGTGCCATCAACATAAACTTTCATAAACATACTGCATACTTGAACATACGTAACTTCATCATTTTGCGTAGAGGCATGTTTCAAAGCAAGTGACCCATAACATAATAAACGCCTGATCAGACAAACCACAGTACTGGGCTGACAGGGACGTATCCACTGCCACATACATAAGATCCCCGTTCATAATTTAACGGGCTGGTTGGTCCCCGTTCATAATTTAACGCTTTCCAACCATGATCTAACCCGTTCATAATTTAACGGGCGGATTGGTCACCGTTCATAATTTAACGCTTTCCAATCCTAAACATAATTTGGTCACAAGACATTTAGCATACCTCAAAAACTTGAAATATTTTCTTGCACGTCAACATACTTACTAGGTGTTGAGGGCTTCGTTGTATCTCACTTGGGGCCGCTACTGCATATACTAACATAAATTTTTAAATACTTAACTTGCATGTCTTAGATGTAGGTACTCGAGCTCACCACCAAAGTGAATAAGTAGCTTAGGACATTCTAGTTCGCTCCTGGCTTGACCTCGTTTAATCATCGTACTAAACCATGACGTAAAACCACAAAACAAATCCTATATTTTTACATAAATAAATTTTAACCATGGTGCTAAACCATGATATAGAACCCCGAAGCAAATCCTAAAAAAAAAATTTTAAAAAAAAAATTTTTTTTTTTTAAAAGTGTGTACACGGACCCCGTGTAGGGGTCCGTGTACGGGTCCGGGTAGGCTCTGGAAATTCGTATTTTGAAGGAAAAAGGACACGGACTCCGTGCCGGGGTCCGGGAAGGGGTTTGGGTACCCTCTGGACTTGCAAACTCACGAAAATTCACTAACTTATTCGTTCACCCTTTCACTCCAAGCCTAAGGACCATGAACCAACACCTAAAAACTCATCCTAGGATGTTATTACATTGATTCAAACCCATAAAAACGCCCCAAACGTCCCTAAGCTTCAACAATTAATTCCAACACAACAATAACTCGTTATTAGGCATCGTTTCGCTTCCTACGACTTCTATTACATCCCAAGCCAAACCCGACCCAAACGAACCACCAAATAACACCTAAATACATATCGTAACATATATAAATGCAGTAGCACAAGCCCGGCGATGTCCAACGAATCCTGCAACAAATAACTTCAAGAACACAATTTACATAAAAGTCGCAGCTTGAGCAGTCCCACGAAAAACGTCATAACTCACTCAATTTTTATCCAAATATTTCGAATTTACTGTCAAATTGAAGATATCGAAAAGTTGTACAATTTTTACGTTTAAAGTTTTCTCAGAATCATGACCAAAAAGTCGCAATATTTAAAAAGACAGTAAAAACGTGATTTTAGATCTAAAATTAATTCAAAACTGATCCGAATCGTTTTCTGCTCAAACGACGAACGTCACACATATATTTTTACGCATAAAATAACGCAACACATAATATGACATGATCGATGCAGAAAGAACAGATTATACGTGCCTTTTGATATTTAAAAATACTGTAACGACGATACCGAAGCGGAGATGGCGCTAGGATTGATCCGGGACGATGGTGGCTCGATTATCTTGCAATAAAAGCTCCGAAAACTAGTTGGAAAATAAAGGGGAAGGGGCGGCTGCTGAGGTGCCAAGAACCCTAAAGTTTTCTTATCAAAATATTCAATTGAAATGCGTATGTGTGTGTTGTGTGAGTTTAACGTGTGTAAGTGTGTGTTAGTGGTGTGTGTGCGTGTGTTAGGGTAAAATTTAGGTAATTTAATTGTTTAATTGTCCTATTAAAATGCTAAATAAAAGGCTAATCATGTTGCTCCTTAACAATGCTAGTTAAAATGTTATAAAGATGCTAATTCACTATTAGCTTTAAATAAACTCTCTTAATTTAAAATTAATGCACAAATGCCAACTTTAAAAGTCTTAAAATTCTAAACTTCCTAAATAAATAATTTAGGCTTTAAAATACTAAAACTAAATAAATTATTCAAAATACCCCTTCCTAACTTAAAATAAAAATACCGCATTATAAAATCGCCTAAATCGTCGCCGGTCTCATTTCCTCGATCCCGCCTCGAATAATCGCCTGAGACATAAAACTCAAGGAAAACTTTTTAACGTGAATCGACTAAACATATTATAATTTAAAATAATGCAAATTCATAAATCATGAATTAAAACCCAATTTAATGAAATAAACATGCATTAAAACCATTTAGAAAAATACATAAGGAATTTAATAACTTGCACACACGTGGATCATGTGGACCTCAAATTTTCGGGACGTCACACACGAGCCATAGCGTAACGTTACAAGCCTACAAGACCTATTAACGTTGTCACATTTATCCAATATACTAGTGGAGAAAAGTTGTTCAAGTCAAGTCTATGGATACCTGAGAAACATGGTTAGTAAGTATGAACTTTAATCATTTGCATGTAAGCATCTCATTGTGTAACATCATCGCTTTGTAGACTTATGTTGAATACCTATTGAACCAAATAGTTACCAATAAAGTCCTTTGGAAACTGTGTAAGTGAATTTGTATATTAATGAAGTGTGGTTTGAACTGAACTGAAGATCTCTCGAGTTTATAAGGCTAGTAGGTGTCGTAAATTTACTTGAGCATTTGATTGGGTAAATGAACATTACATATCACACAAGCACGTGACTCTTGAGTGATTATGAATTACATAAAAAATGGATTATTCGGAGGCCAAGATCAATAGTTGCATATCCATGACTATTAGTCGTTATCATTACTTGTTGATTAAAAACCTATTTTTACTTTTATTTTGCTCGGGACTAGCAAAAGTTAAAGTTTGGGGGATTTGATAAGTGCAATTTGTGCACTTAAATTATCCTTATAATTCGTATAGATTGTTAGTTTTCTTGGACGGAATTATGCGTCTTTTGTTGTTTTTGGTGCGATTTCAAAATCTAGGTAAAAGGCGTATTACATGGGCGTGAAAAGGAATGAAAATGGTGCTTGGATGAAAATAGTGAGCTCGGAAGGCAGAGAGACCCGCACATATGCGTGAGTCAGAGGCGCGCATATGCGTGCGAGACACATCGAAAACAAAAGCAAGACAGAGAGACTTGCGCACATGCGCGATGTATGACGCGCATATGCACGAGAAGTTCCCACCGAAGACAACAAAGCCGAAGGTATCACACACATGTACTACAGGAGGCGTGCGTATGCGCGCACAAAGGATTTCCAGATGCACGAAACAGAGGACTCCGTGCATATGCTCAGAGCTAGTGTGTGCGATAAAATTTGCCCAACACACAGACAGTGACTTCCGCGCATATGCGCAAAACGCAAATCCAGATCTATTAGGTTTCATCGTGGGCTTTATAAAAGGGGGAGAATAATATTATTTTATGGCCAGCCAACATCAGCAATCGAGGAGTAGAAAGTAAGAGCCAGTGGAGGATGGAACGCGAAGAACGGAGATAGAAGACGCTTAATCCGGACACGGAGACGCACTTTTGTATCTCTTCAACACGTTTTAATTTGGTTCTTTACTTTTACGTTCTTAATGATTACAAACAGGTTTTGTTGTGATATAGATTCGAGTATGAACTAATTTTATTTCCTAGAGATCGGTGTAGCTTTGGCCGAACCTATGTTATTGGAGTTTTGAATTTTCATTGAATAATTTATCGTGTTTATTTGTGATTTCTTGTCTTTAATGCTTTTGGATTACTGGACATAATTCGATTGATTTTATAATTAAGATCTAGCACTCGAGAGATGGGATTTAAATTAGGATTGGTGAAATCATATCGTCAGATGTTTATAACATGCAAAAGGCGTATAACTCTGGCAAATCCATAGAAAGAACCTTGTTTGCATATATTATTTGTTACGTGATTTTGAATAGATATATTAAAATCATTTATAGTTAATACAGTTCTATTTATCACTTGAAAAAGATAATAAAAAAATTGCGAGTTCTTGGTTAATAAACATGATGAGATTTAATGATATGTTAGTCAATTGTAATTTAGCATAGGGGAGACCAGGCGTAATCATATCTCTAGATTTATTTACTCACCGAATTTCAACTGCATGCTAAGAATTACATGATTCATTATTGAATTAATTATAAACTATCTTTTGATTTTTCTAAATAAAGTCGAGAATATTTTAATTGCAAGAACTGATATATTTTTTTTTAGTTTACACTCCTCGTGGAAATGATACTTTACTTCCATTTATTAAAACTTGACAATCGTGCGCTTGCGATCGAAAAATACGCAACAATTTTGCATGAAGTTGGATTATGTCGTCTTAATTTTGGACCTTACACCCATTACCAAGTATCGATGACTTATTTGATCAGTTTCAGGGAGCTATAGTGTTCTCGAAGATAGACCTACATTTTGGTTATCATCAGCTGAAGGTAAAGGAAGCAGATGTTCATAAGACAGCCTTCAGAACTAGGTATGGGCACTACGAATTCTTAGTGATGTCATTTGGACTGACAAATGCTCCATCGATTTTTATGGACCTAATGAATCGATTATTTCACCCTACCTAGATCTGTTTGTCATAGTATTCATTGACGACATTCCTCGAAGAGCCACGAGGAACACAGTCAACATTTAAGTAAGCTTTTGCAAGTCTTGCAAAGTCACAAGTTGTTTGCAAAATTCAGCAAGTGTGAATTCAAGTAGGAGAATGTAGCATTTTTGGGACATATCATATCTAGTAGTGGCATTGAAGTGGATCCAACCAAAGTGGCAGCAGTAAAAGAATGTGTTGAGCCGAAGAACGCATCAAAGATCCGTAGTTTCCTAGGCTTGGTAGGATACTACAGGAAATTTATTCAGGGGTCTTCCTCGATTGCAGTGCCACTCACGTCTTTTACTAAGAAAACTGATAAATTTGTATGGAGTGAAGAATGTCAAAAGAGCTTCGATACTTTGAAACAAGATCTTATCATAGCGCCAGTTTTAGCCATGCAATCAGGACAAGAAAATTTTGTGTTATACACCGATGCTTTTTGTAACGTCTACCGTTTTAGAAGTGCGGAAATATTTTTCTTTTAAGCTCACATTTTCTAAATAACATTTAAACCAATCATAATTATTTGACAATAAAAATAGCGCAGTTTAAAATAACCAAAATCATCCAATATTAAATGTAAACATAAACTAGTAAAAATCGTAAAATCATCAATGTATGAAAATATTCATCTCCTCTCAAATATCATAATAAAAATACAGAAAACATGCGGTCCTTGAGAAGTGTCACCGTACCAGGTCTGCCTACTCAGAGTTCTTCGGCACCTCCAGTCCTCTCATCCTCGGGCTCACTTGCATCACACACGCCTAGTGAATCTAAAGACTCAACACACATGTACCGTAAATAACAAATACCTATACATAGCACACAGCAGTGAAAAATAACATACTCAACATATCTTTCATGATCTTTAAAAGCGCAATGTAAACGGGACATATGAAATCGTAACTTGTCAAAACAGCTCATCGTTAATCATCATTCATCATTTATCATTCATCATTCATCATTTATCATTGGTGAAATCAGTTCCTTAGAGTTTACTATTGTACATCATCATTTACGATGGATCCATCATACATAGAACCGCGGTACCCGGCGGTTGTCAGACATCAGTGACAGGATTACCCATCCACTGTGCCTAGGCCTCATTATCATCATTTATATATACGTCTTATGCATTTACATATATTTCGATAGCCACAACTAATTCACGTCATTCAAAACATCATCATTTGCATAACTTATAAAAATCATGTACCAATGCAATTTTCTTTAATCCAATCAGGCAACGTATATTTTCATAAAATCTTAAAATCGTGATCATGATACATAAACATTAAAATATAGTAAATTTGTGCTCAGGGCGCTGCCAAGACAAAAATCTTACCCCATTTTGCCCCTAGAAACCCAAAAACTACCGTTTTACCCTGGATCTCTAAAGTTTACCCAAAGCTTACCAAACTCCTTAGAATGTCCCAAAACATGTTTAAAATCATTCTTAGACGTAAACTCGATCCCAATATCAAACTAAACCGATTGTTTTAAAACTTAGACTGGGGTCCCGATTTTAACACGAATCGACTCGAGACTTAACCAAAATTTTCCCAACTCTTTACAACACCTTATAAACACTTAAAAGTTCATAAAATCATCAAGACTAAGCCCCTAAATCTCTCGTCCAGGACCTGCAAGGTGTTGAACCAATTTTTCCTACCCTCACTCATAATCCCCAAGTGCACCCTAGTCACGTTTTCTTTCCTCCTCCCAAACCAAACTACCGGCCCAAGCTCAACCTATCCTAGACCACCCTAAAACTCCCCTGGACTCAAATAAAATATGACTTCAGCCCCATGCAGCCTACGCACTAAGCACTCACGCTAGGACCCTAAGCACCTCAACCGCAACTCCCTTGCACTCAGTTCGTGTGTGCTGCTCAAAGGTTCAAAGCAGCGGTGTTAGGGCCCTCTCGATCAACCCAAAATCCGAGCCCCACCATGATATCCCCTCGATCTTCAACCTAGTATTGTCCTCCATCAGTTCCAGCTTAGTGACAATGTAAGTTTCATCCCTCACACCCTACAGCAACACCTCAGGACAGCCCCTTTGCAAACACATCAAGAAAACTGTGAGCAACAATACAAGAAAGAAAGCGATAATCTCATGCAAACCGAAAATCCTTCATGCTTGAAACTGGATCGAGAATTTTTCACAATAATTAGCACACATCAGTATCTATATGGCATGTAAGATGCAAAACAGAAGTATGTGGCATGCCTAGTTTTTTTTTGTGAACAAACGATGCAATAGAACACACGGCCGAAGGGAAACTCTAGCTTGAATGGAGATGGGGACACCAAATTCCTAGTTGTTGCAACTCACGAGGAGGTTTGTGAGTGGAGGGGGTGGGCGGCTGAGTGGGGAGTGATTAGGTTTAGTGGAATGCTTAGGGGAATAATTAGGGGTTAAATATATAGATAACAATTTAGCTAATCGGCCCTAATTTTAAATAAAAAGGAATTAAAAGAATTTTAAGCCTAATAAGCTTAAAATTAGGTCCATTAAGTCCAAACAAACTCCCAAAAAATATTTTGTGTTGGAAAATTTTTGAAAATATTAGTCGAACCTCAAAAAGTCACTCGATTCGATAAAATTTGCATATCTTAAAAAATAAAATTTTGCGGGTAAAATACACAATAAAGCCCATTTTTGAAAAACACACTTAAAAACACCTTAAATTAATTATTAAAAATTAATTATGTAATAAAATAATTTTCTTGATAATTCCCTGATCTTCGGGCGAGAAATTCATCTAGAACTCTAATGCATGAATTTTTAAAATTTCATGGAATACATCCTATCATGCACTAATTATATATAAAATTAACAAAATAAATAAACACATAATTTAAATGAAATCCTAGATAGAATTTATTCAGGTTAGGTGAATTATATTCCTGGACCTTACACTTCTAAGCTTAGTTTAGACGTAGTATTGATGCAGCATAATCGGGTTATAGCATATGCCTCCAGGCAGTTGAAATTGCATGAGAAGAACTACCTGACTCATGATCTCGAGTTAGCTGTCGTTGTCTTTGTGTTGAAGATATGAAGACATTATTTGTACGGCGAGAAATGCAAGATATTCAGTGATCACAAAATTTTCAAGTACTTTTTCATGCAGAAAGAGCTGAACATGAGACAAAGACGGTGGTTGGAGTTAGTAAAATATTACGAATTTGAAATTAGCTACCATCCAGGGAAAGCTAATGTTGTGGCTGACGCTTTGAGCAGGAAAGTAGGAGTCGTAGCGCAGCTGTGAGCACAGAGATCTCTTCAGTCGGAGATTCAGAGGTTTGGCCTAGAAGTTTATCCTAAGGTCAGAGCTCTCAAGTTGTCTAATATGACAGTCCAGTCTTCTTTGCTAGACCAAATCCGTAGAGGTCAGCCTTCAGATGACCAATTACAGAAATGGAGACTGAAGGATGAAGCCAAGGACAGCGTACTCTACGCGGTATCCGATGGTATTGTGAGGTACATAGGAAGGATGTGGGTGCCTAGTGTTGATTTGATCAGAGAGGATATGACGGAGGCACATACATCTCCGTATTCCATCCATCCAGGGGTATCAAGATGCACAAGGACTTACAGATGTTGTATTGGTGGCCAGTGATGAAGCAGGACATCCGTCAATTTGTGTCTGAATGTCTCACTTGTTAGCAAGTGAAGGCAGAGCATCAGAGGCCAGCAGAGATGCTTAAACCGCTCCCTATTCCCGAATGGAAATGAGAGAATATTACTATGGATTTCGTTGTTGGATTGCCGAGGTCAGTCAGAGGATCTAATGTCATTTGGGTTATAGTGGATCGACCTACTAAATGGGCACACTTCTTTCCGGTAAAGACGACTTTCTCCATGACTCAGTATGCAGAGCTCAATATCTGGTAGATAGTCCGATTGCACGGGATACCAGTTTCTATTGTGTCTGACAGGGACCTGAGATTCACATCGTCCTTTTGGAAGAGTTTACATGCAGCTATGGGGATGAAGTTGCTATTCAGTACGGCATTCCACCCTCAGACAGATGGCCAGTCTGAGCGGGTGATTCATATATTGAAAGATTTTTTGCAAGCTTGTGTGATCGATTTCCATGGGAATAATCGAAACTACCCTTAGTGGAGTTTACCTACAACAAAAGTTTTAAATCATCTATAGGTATGGCTCCCGACAAAGCACTGTATGGAAGAAAGTGCAGATCGTCGATTCCTTGGGATGAAGTCAATGAGAGATAAGAACTTGGCCAATAAATCGTTCAGCAGACTGCAAAAGTAGTGGTCAAGATCTGAGACAGGATGAAGACCGCCCAGAGTCGCCAAAAGAATTATGCTGACAAGAGAATAAGGGATCTCGAATTTGTCGTAGGAGATCACGTATTCGTGAAGATAGCACCTATGAGTTATGAGGTTTGGGAAGAGAGGCAAGCTGAGTCTGAGATTCATTGAGCCATTCGAAATTCTTGACAGATTTGGGAAACTTGCTTATCGTGTAGCTCTACCGCAGAATTTGGCCAGAGTACGCAACGTGTTCCACGTTTCGATGCTGAGGAAGTATATGTCAAATCCTTCACATGTTTTGGGTTATGATCCATTGCAGCATGCTCCAGATCTGTCATATGAAGAAAGACCTATCTGAATTCTACACAGACAGGAGCGGGGACTTCGGAACAAAGTGACCAAGTTGGTCAAAATCCAGTGGCTGAATCAATCATTGAAGGAGGCCACTTGGGAGGCCGAAGCAGATATGAGAAGTCGCTAAGCGGAGTAGTTTGGTAAAATTTAGTTTCGAGGACAAAATTTATTTAAGTTGATGATGAATTGTAACCCAAAATCAGTACACGTAAACCTATGCATTTATTAAATCGTTAAATTATTTATAAAATGATTTTAACGATGTATGATTTATGATTTGCATTATTTTAAATTATTGCATGTTTATTTGATGCACGTTAAAACGTTTTCTCGAGTTTTATGTTTCAGCCGAATATTCGATACGGGATCCGGAAAAGAGACCTGTGACGATTTAGGCGACTTATGAATATGTGGTACTTTATTCAAGCCATTAAAATTGGTATTTTAAGTGATTTATGAAATTTTAAGTATTTTAAAGTCTAATTTAATTTATTATGTGATTGTAATATTTTAAACTTTTCAAAAATACTAATTTGAATAGTTGAGGATTTTACATCTTTAAAATTTGACACTTGTGCATTTTATATAAAATAAGGGGTGCTAGTAAATTAGTGTGGGATTAGAATTTTATTTAGCATGTTAATTAGTTATTAATATTTTTATTTAACTAATTAACCCCCTAATTAATCTCTAACTCACAACACACGCGCGCGCGCGTGCGTTTATTTGGAGGAGAGAACCTAGGGTTCTTGAGTTTCTCTTTCAGCAGCCATCATTTCAATCCCTTTCCCTTGTAAATTTATTGAGATTTACGTCCTTTTTCTGGCAAGAAATCGTGCCACAAGTCATCCCGGATCGGTTCTCGCATCTCCTCTCTTCGTTATTCGTCGTTTCGTGAGTTTAAATCATCAAGGCATGTATATTCTTTTATTTTTCTGCATCGATCTTGTCATAGTAAATATTTGGATGCATATTGTGTGTAAAAATCCATTTATGATATGCAAAATTTGAGCAATGATATTTGAAACGATTTTGGAATGGTTTTTAGATCAAAAACCGAATCTACTGTCATTTCGAATCCTGTGAATTTTCCGTCGGTTTTCTGGAAAAACTTTCAACATGTAAAACATATTACTTTTTGATATCTTCTATTTGATAGTAAATTTGTAATTTTCTGATAATAAACGAGGGAGATATGATTTTTATTGTAAAATCGTTCAAACTGTGAATTTTCTATGTCACAAAACCCGTTATCCTCTGTCATTTCGAATCATGCGAATTTTTGTTTGGTTTTCTGGAAAAATTTCAACATATAAAATGTATTACTTTTTGTTATCTTCGATTTGGTAGTAAATTCGTAATTTTCGGACAAGAAACGAGGGAGTTATGATCATTCTGGTGTGACTGCTCAAACTATGTCGAAAATGTATTTTTCTTGTTTTCTTGAGAACTTTGTGTTGCAAGCTTCGTTGGGAACTGCTTAGCTGGCCGGCGCTCGGGCGGTAAGGCGCTTGAGCGGTTAGATGTTATCGCCCGAGCGCCAGGCCTTCTGGATGGGCACGCTCGAGCGGTAAGATTTTACCGCCCCAGCGCCAAGTTTTCTGGAATATTGTGTTAGTATGTGCAGCAGTCACCCAAGCGAGATTCAACGAAGCCCTGAACACTATGTAAATATGTTCAACGTGCGAAAATAAAATGTTTTATGTTTTTGAGGTATGCGAATTGTCTTGTGACCAATTATGTTATGGGTTTGGATGCTGGAGAACATGTCCGAGGACCTCTCCACCTCGGTAAAGCATGACTTGGTTTAGATTAGGATTGGGAAGCGGAAAATCATGAGCAGGGATCAATCCACCCGGTAAAGCATGATCAGGGATCTTATGTATGTGGGAGTGAACGTTCGGTCAAAAGGCTCTGATGAAACCTGCCATCCCAGTACTGTGATTTATTCTGATTAGGCGCATTATGTTATGGGTCACTTGCTTTGAAACATATCTCTACGCAAAATGATGATGATTATGTATATCTAAGTCTGTATGATACGGTACGTTTATGAAATGTTTATGAAATGATGGCACGTCTATGTTTACGTAAGTATGTTTAGTGTTTAAGTATGTATGGGCTACTTTGAAATACATGTGGTTTTATTATGTATTACTTGCTATTCTAAGTTTATATATGTTGAGTCTTTAGACTCACTAGACTTGATCGATGCAGGTGAGAACGAATTCGAGGAGACGAGAGGTAGGGACCAATGAGTTGGCTCGGACGGTGCGGAGGCCTACCCCCGAGGACCGCTTAAGTTTTCAAGAATTTTATGCATAATAAATTCATTTACTCTGATTTTGATGAAAATACTTCATGTTGTTTTAAACAAGTTTTGCAAACTCGTGTTGATTGTGACATTGATGTCACGGAAATAGTTTGTACTCATTTTATTTAATTATTTAGTCAAGCATTTTATTTATATTACAATTTGAAATATTATTACTTATTTAAGAAAAAAATTTATTTTTCGCAAATTTTAAGTAGTTTTAAGACACGGTACGTCACATAAATAAATAAAAAATTAGTACTTTTTAAGAAAAATGAGTAGTGGACATTTCAGTTTAGATCTCTAGCGTAATCTAAACGAGGAACCTACTCTCATCATGGACTTGATTAGGAGATCAAATGGGGGAGATTCATTCGTAGAAAGTTACAAAAAGGACTATATCCGCTTAAAATCCGGAATAATTCGGTGTTCGGTATTCTGAACACAATGGTAAACTAAACACCCTATGAATGTTTACTTGATTCATAAGACACC
The DNA here is from genome assembly GCF_022965805.1 of Primulina eburnea. NCBI lineage: Eukaryota > Viridiplantae > Streptophyta > Magnoliopsida > Lamiales > Gesneriaceae > Primulina > Primulina eburnea. The sequence continues at coordinate 23,524,519 of NC_133104.1, read as the reverse complement.
AAGAATTTTAAACTTCAAAATAAAATTTTAAACCTCCGTTGTATCTTGCGTACGAGATAACGTTACTCCAACAAATATGTTGGTCAATAATATGTAGGTCAAGATTAGGCAACTTTATTACGATTGAAAACCCATCTGAAGTGAATGGAACCATGCACCATAGCCAAAACAGAATCTCGAGGTTTCTACTTCGATTTTTTCAAGAATTGCATCATCTCTTCAAGTGTCGATGCGTAGAGCTTGGGCATCTTCAAACCGCAACCATCATATGCTACAGACCGCAAAACCTTGAAATCGACCCAAAAAATCCTAAAATCAACCTTAGGAGTCGGTTATGTTTAGCACAAATTAAATACATGACCCCCAACTAAAATTTTTGGAACGGCACTATAAAGAAGAGCTTACATAGAGAAAAGCTTACACACTTTCTTCGTCGATGTGTTGTTACTGCTGCGTCGGTTTTCCCCAAGAATGGCTTCTTTCTAGACAAAGACTGATGTCCGTTGGTTGAGTGAGGGAAAATATTGTCTTCGAGCGAAGCATATAGGTACTTCTGGAAATTGTTGATCTAGTAGAATTGTCACTGTTACGGAGTTTAAAAAACAACGGGTTTACCTTTTACTTAATCACAAGTTAATTTTTTTTTAGAACTGGGACATAACAATTCGGGTGGCTGTTAGAGTAAATGTCATGCAAGTCAATTGTTTGTTAGGGATCAGATGAAATAAATAATCTTTATTTTAATATAATTCATTATTTCATGGTTTGTTATTTCTTTATCTGTATACTCATGTGAACAACATAGATAAAGACCTGGACTATACTTTAATACAAATGAATCATAATTCGATGTTGAAACTCATTTGTAAACACTGTATGATCTAAATTCGTTACTAGACAATTCAGTCGCCTAAAACATGGATAAAGGTCGCTTGAGCTCGAGACTAACATCTGTGATGTTGTGTACCGCGTTTTTTGGTAAGGGCATAGAGATATTCAAACATACAGATAGGTAGTCATATGATGATTATACCAAACAACCCTCCCTCGAACTTTCCAAGTGATTACCATTCATCGAGAGAATAAGTCCGTGGTTATGATTGTACACCATTAGTCCTTATGACCCGGGACAACACTGAGGCTTTATATGCTAGGGCTGTGCTTTGACTCGTTTACCGGCTTTAGGAAAGTCATCAGGTGGCGAGATTAGGTACAGTGGCGACACATGTAGGAGACAGTGCATTGTAGTCGGGAATTCACTGCTCACCTACTGGTGTGGATATCCTATGTGATATGATGAAATAATAGTGCACGGAATCTCTGGCCAGAGTACGAGATGTACGTTAGAGAAAGAGTTCTCCACTAGTACATGTGATGCCACTATTTATATGTGTCACGTAGTTATCGAATTCTTATGCAACTCTCGATGAACCAATGGTTGCAGATTCGATCTTGATATATGAGATGAAGGGGCCGTACTGTACGCTAATCATAACTGACTGGTTCTTGCTGCAGGCACTATCAGTGATACCTAGGGAATCATGGGGTGATGATACTAGACGCTCTTACCATGATTCGATGGGTTTAATCAGAAATATGATTTACACATTCTAGGGTAAGCCTGAATAAATGATTATGTCCTGAACCACAAGGAGTTGTGAACTCACGGCTATCTGTATTCCTGAACCATTGAGGGTCACACAATCACTGGATCATTTGTTCTCGTTGAGAGAATAAATTCAAGAAGTTGAATTTATATTATGATATAGTAAATTCAAGGAGTTGAATTTATGAAAATTAAATTTTGAGAAAATAAATTTAAGGAATTGAATTTTTGAGATAGTAAATTCAAAAAGTTGAATTTTTGAAATTATAAATTTTGGAGAGAATAAATTCAATGAGTTGAATTTATAACATTTGAGAATTTAATTTACTAAACTCAAAAGTTGAGTTTATTGAATATTAAATTTTTAAGGTGATAAATTCAAGGAGTTGAATTTATAATTTAAATATTAAATTCAAATGTTGATTTATAATGGATTTAAATTAAATATAATGGGCGTATGCATTATGAGCTTGTAGGAATACAAGACCAACATACAAATTATTAAGGTTCTTAATTGGAATTAAAAATATTAATTAATTAATTAATTAAACTAGTTGAAATAGAGTAATTAATTAATTAAGCCCATTAATTATTTAATTTAATTTAATTAATGGGTCATAAGCTTATATATATGTGTATTAGATTTGAAGTTAAAAAAATTTCACTCATAATTTTGAAAACCGTAGCCTCCACAAGCTAGGAATTTCGAAAATCCTCCTCTCATAATTTTCGGCCTCCACCTTAGTTTGTCAAAGGATTTGGAGCCTTCTCTTGTTTGATTAATCTCAACGAAAAATCCTTATATACTTTCTAGTGCAAGTTGGAAGAGGAACAAGTAATCTAATCGTAGACCGGATTAGAAGATTGAAGAAAAAATATTTGAAGAAAGTTTGTAGAATTTACAACAAGAGCTACATTCGCTTATACCAACGTAGCTAGAGCCAAGTGAAAATTCACTAAGTAAAAGTTCTACACATCTTACGTATATTTGTTTATTAAAACCATACAACTGCTCAAATATATCTTGACTGTCAAGATCTAAAAAATTTTAAAACTTCCACAGCGTTTTGACATGAAAGAACCGAGATCCAACAATGACGAGATATAGTAGCCCAATAACCCAGTATACAAACTACAGTTTTTTTAAAAACAGTTGGTTTATTTCACAACAATAATTCCCTATAAATATTTATAAATAAAAGAGCGAGAAAATAAGAATTCCCAACATAAAGAGAAATGATGTCTCAATGGTCATTCCTAGACTCAAATATACAGAGATACAAGTTCTACAATCTCAACATGATATTACAACAAAAATTAAGCATAAATTTTTTCAGCAAATTTATAACAAAAACCACCTTTCCTCTGCAAGATGTTGAGCTCTCACAAAACCCGATCTGTGTTAAAGCAAAACAACACTTCTCTTTGCTGATTCGAAGTCCGGAAAAGCTATCACGATCCGAGTACCTGATTTATGTTTTCCAAACAGAAAAGAGCTTCTTCCAATGATGAGAATGGTGCTACAAAACATAAAGAATAGACTCGTTTTTCGCCTATAGCCCAACCCATTTTACCCATCTGAAAATTTTACCAACTCTGAATGGCAATTCATAGTCTTTGGCCACAGCAGGTTCCCTTCTAGCAGCCTCGCGTTCAGACCAGACGTATACTCCTCGTTCCTGTGGACTGCCTGGTACCGTGTTGTCCAGGATAACAGCCACTAAGAATGCAATCACCATGTGGAGTGAAAACAACGTATTCAGAACGTAATTCATCTGCCATGCAAGATAGAAAGAAATAGTGATACAAACAGACAAATAACAAAATCGGTTAATATTATAGTTTTAGTCCATGATTTTTACAACTAAAAAGGATTTGATCCCTCGTTACTATCACGTAGAACTCTGGCACCTCAGCTTATTAAAACAGAATGTAATTGCTTCCTGCTGATACTTCGAGTCAAATTCTACGTTCAACTATTGCCATAGGTTTTACCCAAGAACCATATATAACCACAATTCGATTGCCCAAGCGATAGAATATGATCTACAATCTCGCAGACAAATTTCTGCATGGTATTGCGAGCTTTTAGGTGGGTATCGGTATTGATTAAAGGAAGAAATACAGGTGGACATTTGTGCAATATTTGTAAGAATGTCTAATCTTCCCTAGGCAATCGAAGTGTGGGATTATTGGTTTTAAACTAAAGTTAAGACCAAAATTGGACTTAAATGACCAATTGTAAGGAAAAATAAATGGGTAAGTTGCATGTGGCATTTCTGCTACCATTTGGACGAATAATAAGAACATATGAGAGGACAAATCACTTATCTACTACACATGGAAGACAAAAAAGTTTTAGTGGTAAACAACTAAAAATGCAATTATCCAGGTAAGTACAGTGTACGCACCCCTTGAGACTTGGTTCTGATGGGACCATGAGAAGCTACAACATATGGTTGAAAATAACTAGGGACGGACAAGTTTGTGTTCGGAGAGAGGCCATATTGCTGAAAATAAGCTGGAATTGATAAGGAAAAGAACAAAGAGAGGCCAACGATGATAATGTTTCTGGAACTCCCAGCCTCGCTGTAACGTAAATTTGATAAACCGAGTGCAGTGAGCATAGCCCACATAAAGCACAAAAGAGCTGCAACCATGACTTCGGGTATTGATGCAATAAAACCACCGACTTTACCTGGCAACAAGACAGCAACAACATAACATCACTACAGATATATCTATTCATCACTTTTAGTAACCAATTTGATACTGTACTCAGGGACTAGTAGGCCTTTGAGTAATATACACCTTGAGATGAAAAGAACTCGGGCAGAACATGACTTGTCATTTAATATTTTCATTTATATTATTGAACACCATTAGCAATCTCTACGCGAAAATGCATTTCCCTGAAAAACTCATGATTATTCTCTAATTTCCTTCATCAAGAACAAAATTTCTTGCATAGCCACCAAATTGCCAAGACTTGTCTACATGATAAATTAAATGGAAAATTTTTGGTAATATATACTGAATAATCCAGGCCCCAGCAAGGTTATACACGAGCTAATTACGAAATACATACCTATAAGGGATAGGACGATCACTACACATGCACCCAATTCAACTGCTCTGCGACTCCCCATTTTCGTCACAGCAATGGTGTGTACATTCTCAGTCAGAGTAGTCGAGCCTGTTCCCATACCCCAAAGACCAGCCAATACGCTAGAGAGACCTTCAAGACCAATTCCTCGACTTAAAACGCCAGCTGTGGGAGGTCTTGATGCCACCAACAACGACGAGGCATGATATGAACCAACCTAGAAATTTTAGGAATGAAAAAAATACTAAGAAATAAATAAAAATCGGACACACAAGACCACAGAAAGAGCAATTAAGTACAAATTCTATGGCTAAAGAAATTATGTCACGAGCCCAATGCTAGTCACAAATGGAATCAAGAATGTTTCATCATCTCTAAACAAAAAAAAAAAACAAGTAAAGTTTCTTGCAATATAGTTTGGTAAGGAGACTTAAAAATGGAATTGGCAAGCTCCTTGGCCAATGTGTGCTCTATACGTTAGAGTAGGTATCTAACAATCCAACTTGTGGATGTGGGTTTTGTAACACTGTTTTGTAATACATTTTTAATTCAAATCTGTATATTCATGCTTTTGCACAAATATCTTGAGATTATTATATCATGTGAAACGGGATACCGCAATAATTGACAATAATGAAATACATTTCATAGTGTCTGTAATCATTAAACTTTGTTGGTAAATAAACAATCAGAAAGAAGGATAATGAATCTCTCATCAAAACTAAAATACGTGAACTCTTGACCGCATTTTATAGTATGGAGGGGCATCCACACATTCAAACAGATGCTCATAGGATGAATTCACTCAAGAACCCTCGTCCTAAATTTTCTAAATGGTTATCATTAGTCTAGTGGAGAATTTGTAGTTACATGCATATATATCATTAATCATAATGACCCAAAACACCATGCTACATCCGATGACCGTTGGACCGTGACTTGTTTTCCGACTCGACAAGGGTCACATAGTTGTAAAAGGCGAGATGCGCCATTGGGTGTGACCGTTGCGTCTGGGTATGTACCAAGGAGCAGCGCTTATCTCAGCTTAGTCCAGGCCCGAGTTTCTGAGTCATGTATTTTCCTTATTTAAAAAAAATTAATTGAGGTTGTATTTCCTAAAATATTCAAAAATTACATATATAGATACATAACAGCTATAAACTAGAATTTAAATTGTCAATCAATCAGCCTTAAATTAAAATCTAAATTGATTGACTGGACAATTAGTGGAGAAAACCGGTTTGTTTCACCATACCCGTGCAGGCACTGCCTGCACGGGTAATGAACGGCCCGGATCACTCCACATGAGTGATCCGGGCCCACCTCCATGTTAAAAAAAAAAAAAAAAATTGACTCGAAAAAATCCGAGCCGTTAGGGTCGAGTTAACCGAGAAAACCCCTACACTAAAGAAAATATAAGTAAAGAAAAAAGGTCAGTAATAGCAGATTCCTTAACTACCCAACATACTTAAAATAAAAGCAACGCAGATATCTGCCAAGAATGAAAGATTTCCTTACTGGATGCTAAAAATATATACTTTGCTATAAAATAGCAGTATGTTAATATATTTTTTTAAAAACATGAATATAGCATTTTTGACAGGTAAATATATTTTTGTTTAGCTTATTTATTTCAATAACTGTGTTTTATCATATTATAGTGGTAAATAAATATATTTTTCTAAAAAAATCAATAGTGCGTCTTGCTTTGATAAGGTGTGAGCCTCACCTTGCATCTCAATCTCCAGGACTCATTTGCGTCTCAAGCTCCAGGACTCAAACTCTAAATACGAAAATATATCCAAAAAAGTCCTACCATATCAAGTAAAAATTGAAATATATATTCCCAGCAAAGATTTCAACAGTCAAAGATGCAAAAAAATTGAGGATAATATCTATAGTACAACATCTTCTTCAGATTCACTTCAATTTTGATTAGGTCTTGAACGAGAGTTCTAAAATAGAGGAAGGAAGAGGTTTTCTAAGATTTTGAAAAGGTTTCAAAAATCCCCAAAAGCAGTAATTCTCGTTCTCCTTTCCATATCCAATTTTCATATTGTTTCAGCCAATTCTCGTAAAGAGCACGTATACCATGTTTGTAGATCTAGAATAATCATCCAGGATTCATTATTCATGGTAAATACATTTGTTTGGTGGGACCAGATGATTGACAGTTCGTCGATTGCAGCAAAGACTATCTATGCAGTCAAATTGTGGCAAGACTGGTGGACCATCCACGAGTTCAGGCATTAGTTAAAATCTGTATCCAGCAAATATTGTATATGAATGTTTTGGTATAAATCGCAGGCTATTGATAATCCCGAGATTTAAAAATAGCAAAGAAAATAATTTTGTTGCATTATGTTTCCAGTTTCCAATGAACATAAACGTGATGCATGGATATGAATCACATTGTATGCATAAAAATAACTATGTGTCGCATATATTCTAAGTCTACCAGTGTTCCTCGGGATAGGGGTGAGCAAAGTGTTCGGTTAAGCTGAAATAAGTTCGGTTAATTCGGACATTTGGTTTTAATTTTTAAAAAAGGGGTTTGGTTTTTTTGCTATGGAAATCGGTTAAACTAAATTAACAGATTTAATTTTTAATTAAATTTCAGTTTATATATAGGGTTGTCATGATTTTATGTCAGAGTGGACTTTAGCTTGTTGGCTCGTGAAAATCTTTAAATTTTTATTATTTTTTAAACTGATTTTAATCCGGTTCAGTTATTTCTGTTTTTGATAATTAAAAAAAAATTGGTTAGGTTCAGTTTTATAAAAACAAAATTCAGTTCAATCAGATTTGGTCTAGTTTAACCAAATACTCACTACTAGGCTCAGGCTTATCATATATTCTAAAATTTTGGGTGATAGTTTGACCTGAAGATATAACCAAGAGCACTAAAGAACAATAAAAAGAAAACATCACTAAATAATCACAGTCAACACTCCATCAAAATGGGAAACAACATAAAAAAAGGCAAAACTTTACCGCCAAAACCTTCAAATTTAGTATTCACGATTATGGAAGAAAATGGCAGATAAATTTCTTAAACACAATACCCAACAATCAGACTGTAACATCAGACAAACGAACCAATATGATACCCTTGTCTTCCACAACCATAATGTAATACATAAGATATTGCCATTGGAAACAGTGATCATATTTTTTTGGGGGTGGTGGGGGGATGTTGATCAATTTTAATCAACATTTCCCATAAAAATTCTTTAGTTCACAAATCGCAGATAAGCGACAGCGTTTTGCACATGAAAATAGAAACTGATGCCAACAGTATGCACAAATAATATTCACACTTGGAGTATTAGAAGAGGATAGCCTAGAAGTCAATACTTTTATGGCCCACGTTTTCCTTTTCCTTCAGTCATTCGTCAACATAAAACCAAGTCTTAGTCATATCTTCTCAATAGCAAATACAAGATTTTAATATTCATATGGACAAAAAGAACGAATATCCTATAATAAACAATACTTCTTCAAAAGAAAAACACATGTCCAAGAATTCATATATTAACATGACAAGCAAGACAGAATAAGTGAAGACTCACCGAATCAACAGATGCGATTATTGAAACCACACACATTACGAGAGCCATCTTCCAGTGGAAAACAGGCATCCCCCATTGTAATGGATACGGAAATCTAAACCATGGTGAAGATCTTAACGCATGAGAAGTATCAACGCGACACTGCTTCATCCTCAAGACATGCTTCCGACAATGATCAGATATTATATTTGCAGCTGGAATGTTTGCATCACAACCTTTGTAGTTGTACAGTCCAGCTTCGGTCAGAAGGAAGGCAATAGCCCATGTAATAACCAAACTGAGTGGAACCTATGTACGTAAGAGAAAAAAAATAACTTTCAAAATGTAGATGATAATGTTCATAAAAATAATGATGTGTAGAGTAGAAAACATAACCTACTGTGTAAATCAGGAACACACGGTGACCCAAAACTGATATCTTCCGGAGGTACTACAAAGCAAGGCATTAAAAAACAAATCAGAATAATATACTTCCAAGCATATAGAATAAAACCATTTTCTGTCCCATTTAAATTGGTCATCGAACTTACAAGTGAAAATAAAATAACTAACAGAATCTGCACCACGCCAATTTCAATACAAGAACCAACTCGAGGGAAACCAAAGCTGAAGAAAGAAAGTCCAACAGCAGCAATAGTAGGGGACACCACTACCGGGTTGATTGACCTGTAAGGGTGCCGGAAAGTTAAGAGGATATTAGTTACTTAAAAATGTAATCAATATTTGTGAGAGAGAACAATAGGCTTCAATATCAGGTAAGAAGGGCTCTTAGCTAATCTGGATTCATTAAATTATGACTTGTTAGCAAAAATATGAGATAATTTGTCGAGAGAAGTTGCTGGACAGAAGTCATCATTTCATCCAGGATGACAAGAGAAATGCAGAATTCACTCATCAAACAAAAAATCCTAGTACTATAACAATATAATACAATCCAAATTCATAGCCTGACATACTTTTATCTCCAAGTCAGTCAACACAAATAATGCAGAGTTTAAAAGAAAATGAGGGCAGTAAAGTATACCTTAGAATTAACGACATAAGGCCACTGTATCCAAGGAATGCTTGGAAAGCTGAACCTATAATTATAGCCCCCTGTAGCTCTTTCATAATATGCTTGAAACTCTGCAATTTTACAAGAAAAAATTTTACTACCAGAAACTACGCCATGGAAACTCTATTAGTGGAAATTATAAAATTAATGGGATGGAAAAAGTCACCCCAAAATACTTACGTTTCCACTCAACCCCAAAAATTCGGGAGAGTTAATTATTGCAAGGGCCGGGGCAAGATAAACAAATGAAGGACCCTGTATTAGGGGAAGTCTCGATCCTAATGATGTATGTAAAAGAGTCGTCACTCCAGACATGAAAAGCACGGTGGAGACCACGTTGGCAGTATCTTCCTACAAGATGACTCAATTAGTATAACTCGTTCCACACACGGGAAAATAAAAAAAAAACTGTTGTGATTATTAAAAAATGAATTACAAGTGCTCACATAGGTGCCACCCATTGCCGGAACTAATACTAGCGGGACTAGTATCAGTGATCCCAACATTGAAAGATAATGCTGAAATCCATAGAAACCAATTGGAACTGCAACAAAATCATCGAACGATAATCGATTTTCATCAAAAATCATCCCAACTTCTTTATGAAAGTGGAATCATCGATATCACATAAACATTAAATCAGCTAAGAACATAAACAAAATTCCATTCCAACATCAAAGAGACTAAACAAGCATGCAGACATGTAAGAATTCAACTTTTAGCTGTTGATTTAAAGTAAATAAATAACTTGTGATTCCTTATTATGAAAGCATCATTTTGAACCTATAGGCAACCATTGAATGTAGATGGATAGTCCATACAATCTCATCAGTTCACCGGTGTAATTTTTTAACAGCAAAAAGCTTGATAAGTTGATTCACTTAATGTTTCTCGTCCTAGTTGCGAATTCCAAGTCATTGCTGGAGATAAAAGTACATTTGTAATTATCGTGATAACAGTAGGTTATTGATGTACATTTGCCATCTCTCTAAATTAAACTTTAGATTGACTAAAATTTCTTGACCAGACACATCCGTTTCAGCAATAAAACTGGAACAGTAAAGTACTACATTGGAAAATATTTGATTATACAAAAGGTTTTCCAAATACCCGAAACTGTCACAATCAAAATCCAAAGCAATTAACCTCACCAAGGCCAGGGGCATCTCGAAGCTCGTACTTCATATGTGAATGCCGAGACACAAATCCATCATCATCCATCATCGACTGCGGCAGCACATCAACCGTAGCAGCGGCCGCGGCCTCCTCATTCCTCTCAGCCCTTCGACTCCCGTCTCCACCCTCATTCCTCCCCCCATCCGAATCCCTCCGCTTCCTGACCGGCGGCATCTTGTCCTTGTCCTTGTCCTTGTTCTTACCCTCATGCTGCTTCGGCACAACAGCAGATTGGCCATTAGAAGTAAGTCCCGGCCTCGGGCGGCCAGATTCAAGATCAGTGTTAGCATCGGACTGTCTAATATGATTATCCTTCACCTGCGCCGGAGTGGGCAAAGCGGTGATTTGCCCTGAATCGGTAGAATTGGTCTCCCCCGAGAATTTCGGACGGAACCCAGTTCGTTTAGCCCAAGAAGAAGGAGGCATTGCCGCAGATTCCGGCGTGGGCGGCCATTTACCGGACCTTGGATTCTTACTCGGGTCAGAGCCCGCCATTATCCACAGCTGAAAAAAACCCAAGATTGCATAGATGCAGCTGAAAATACGAATGTTGAGTGGAATGTAGCAACAGATCTGAGCTGATTGTTAGGGTTTTTGGAGCATAGAGGGAGAAAGCGAGAGTGGAAAAAGATCTAAGCTTCAGTGTCTGAGGACATAAGAAAGAAGATGTGGATACGGTGAACCGCAACTCTACTTGTAATTATGACATCATGTATGTAATAATCCCAACAAATTTCTTTCCTTTTTCATCTTTATTTCGTTCAAATTATTTATACTCAATTATCTTTTTATTTATTCAAAAATAAGAATACTTTTATTTATGAAATAGTGTACATAATACTAACCATTCATTCTATTTAGGGGATGTTTGCAATCTTTAACAAAAATTATTATTAGATTTTTCTTTAAAAAAAAATCTAAAATTGCAAGTACATATTATAGCTAGATAATTATATTTTTTCATTTAACATTTATTGTAATGTCTCAAATTTGACGACTATTATCACTGTACTAAGACGAGTCTTTCTAATATGCTTATTTCCTTACTCACACGCACCTTAAGAAATTTTTCAGGGCCCAGAATTGCTCCAGGTCAAGTACGCTTAACTTTGAAGTTCTATGTGATGAGCTACCGAAAAGAAGATCCAAATTCTTTATATGAGTAGTACCTATCAAATCTTTTAATCTCTTATCAACTGCACAGTCTCATACCTGAGCAGTTTTGGAATCTCTCTCATTCCAGTATAAGATTGGTTCATTCATGTTCCCTTCACCTAGAAGCCTGCCAAGAGCCGCTCATTGTTCGTGCAACCTCATGGCACTGGTGATCACCTCTCGCCCTCTTCAGCCTCGAACCTCACATTTATAACCTGTTTAATCTCTTAATATAATCATGTTAAATGATTATACCATTCATGTTCACAATCCCGAAAAAATGAACTTTGAAATACCCATGTTGTCGTTATCGCACAAAATAATTTATTCATATATTTAATAAATTACTTAGTCATTCATAGAAAATCAACACATTATCTACTATGTGTAAATTTGTTTTAAAGCCACACAGTTAAAGTTAATTTTGCATTCAGTTATGAGAAAAATTATTTGTTTACATTTTCTAATATGCAACAAAATATGTTTATACTTTCTGAGCTCCCATGTATTTTCTCGGAAATCGATACAAAACATTCAAAATATGATATTAATATGTAATATTTGAATTTCAACTATTTCAGATCTGCTATTAATATATGATTTTTAAGTACATAAAAATGTATACAAATATTGATATTAATTATACATTTGACTTTTTGGATGAAAATGGGTACAAAACATCGAAATTATTATATTAATATATAATAATTGAATAATAACTGTATCAGATCCGGTATATGATTTTTGAGTACCCAAATATGTGAAGCAAATTTTGATATTAATAAATTGTTCTAATTTTATACTCAAAATTTTATCTTTTGTATCATATCTAAAACAGTTGGTACTCAAATATCATCTATTAGTACCAAATTTTCAATGTTATGTGTTTGTTTTCATCAGAAAAACAAAATGTATCATGAATATCAATATTTGTTATATATGTTTGGTACTCAAAAATCGTGTACTAATATTATATCTGAAATAATTAGTAATCAAATATTATATATTAATACCATATTTTAACGTTTTGTACCTAGTTTTATCTAAAAAAATATACATGTGAGTCCAAGGATTTTAAACGCATTTTTCTGATATGGGAGACTGAAAGAAAATTTTTGTTTAATTTTTAGGGTTTTTTTAGTAATTTACATACTACCATAATGGTACATGTGGAGTAGAGACCTCGTCAATTTGGGACCCGTCAGCCGTCAGGTCGACCCAACCTGCAATTTAAAAATGACGGTAGAGTAGATGCTACCTGTGGGGGCAGTGCCCTCACAGGATCTCAGCCATTGATTTTATATGGTGATTAAATCTGGGCCTTTGATCACTTCATGAGGTGTATGTGTGTTTAAATCTGGGCCTTTGATCACTTCATGGGGACAGTACCTCACAAGGTAGGGTGAAATAAACCAAAAATGACGGGTTGGATAGAAAAATTAATTATTCAGTACATTTTGTGTTCTAAAATTAGTGATAATGTGGAGTATACTTACCGTCAATTTTGGGTTCGGTTCGATCCAACCCATCATTTATAAATGGCGTGTTGAGTTGCGGAGCGACACATTTAAAGGTAAGTCAATCTATTTGGGTAGTAGGTTGGAGCTAGTCTGCCTGCCATTATTTAAAAATTATGTTTTTATTAATTATTAAACAATTAAAATTTCTATTAATTATTCTATATTTGCGTGAAATTTGTGAAGTTGTATCATGTACACATAGTGGGATTTATATATATGTAATAAAGTTAAGTGTCTTTCGTTCACTTGTATTCTCAAAACTAAAGTAAGAATGTTCAAAAGATAAGATAAAATAAAATTAAAACAGAAGATTATTTGAGAAGCAAAGGACATTATAAATATTATACCCCATTATTGGTGGGAAACTATTAATAAGATACAGTGTTTTTACAATTTTAAATTAAATAATTATCATCACTCATATTTATTAATATATATAATCATATTTATTAATATATATATTATATATATAATTATATAATTTTGATATATTGTCCAACTATTATGCTTGCTGACATCTCGTTAATATGCACAGTGGATGGACAACATATCAAAACTATATATGTGTGTGCGCGCATGCGAGTATTGTCTAATAATATTTTTAAGTATATCTCAATTTTGTTAGTCATGTAAACAATCAATTTTATCAAATATTTGAGAATTTTATTAAGAATGTGATGATAGAATTTTAATAATAGATGTTAAATATTTTTAAAAAAATTCAAAAGATTAACCCATCTCAGGTTTACGGGTTGAAGTTTTTCCAACCCGCTAAATTAGCGAGGTGGGCTATTCGATTGCAAGATGAGACGACGCAGTCAGTTTTGACAATTCGAATGGGGAGTTTAGTGTTAATATTATTTATGTGAAATTCATAAAAGAACGGTTTACGATATAAAATTATAGTTGTTCACTAAAATTAGGGTAAATTGGAGATAAATCTCCAAACTCAAACTTAAATTTATCCTAACTCCTACACACACAAAAAAAACTTTGTTTAAACTCCCTAAAATGACAAAAATACCTTTATATGTGTTAATTTTAATGATTGATTTTACTGGGCCTCGAAATTGTATCAGAACCTATGTAAAATTATTTCAAACATACAAATTTATTATTACTATGTAATTAAATGTTTGAGGAGAAGAATTTTCTCATATAACATGGATCCGAACCCAGATTCGAGATTAATTATTTGCATAATTTATTCCAAAACTTTGAAATACTTGAAACATGAAGATATAACCAATGTTAGATATCAAAAGACAGTACAAAATTCTAGCAATATGTTATATTATGTACCAGAAAATATGGAGACAATTCTTGAAAACCATGAATAAATTCTATGAATATTAAAAAAAATTCAAACAAAAATACCAAACCTAGAACAACAACCAAGTTCTAGTAAAAAGACTTCAGAAGGAAGATTACAACCATCCTTTGGTACTGAACCTTTATTACACCAAAGAGGGAAGGCCAAAGTAATGTCCAAACCTTTAGCTGAAAAAGAAAAAATAATCAATCTGATTAAAACAGTCTCGAAAAAGAAAATAACCTGATGGCAAATTTAGAAAGGATTGGTCTCGAGGATCTCTAAGACCTTGCGGAATCTTTTGCAAATCTCAAAGTTGTAAATCTAAATATGAACACAACTGGGGGTAAACAACCCACCATAACCTGGTCATCTTCTCAGGAACCACTAAGAGAAAGTGTGGGATATCAGAATATAAATATGAGAGAATCATAACCTGTAAGGTCCAAAATTAAGACGACGTAATCCAACTGCATGCAAATCTAGGAAATATGAAAAAAAAATGGGTAATTAATTGACTTTAATTGCTAATTAATTATGTGACATACTTATGTAGTTGTTCTTTGAGATTTTTATTGTCATCATGCATAAAATGATATTTTTAAGGAATATTCAAGCGACGATCGAGGAACGGGGACCGAGGGCTGAAGAAAATGTAAAATGTTTTGTTAAATAATTATTTTTAAATTAGTTAAAATTTGGTCGATGCTTTTCAGTATTTTTGAAAATAAAGGGGTTTTGTAAGGCCCGAGATGTTATCAATTTTATGAGACCCCGAAAAGAAAATATTATTGATGTCATTTTTGTAATTAAGTGGAAAAATACTTAATTTAAATTTGATGGCAATTTTGTAATTAAGTGTAAAAATACTTGATTTAAATTTGATAGCAATTTCGTAATTATTGAGGGCGGAATTGCAAATAGTGAAGATTTCAGGGGCTAAAGTGCAATTAATGATTTGAGTGGGACACTTGTCACCACCATGCACTTTGATATATAAATGTCCAATTTCCTTCATTTCTTCAGCCAAGAAACCGAAAGTTGTCCCTGGAAATCCTTGAAGTTTTCTTACACGTTAGAAAATTGATTTTGCCACATTAGGTTATCAGAATTTGAATCCGGACATAGTTCTGTACTCCTCTCGCTACGAGCTACAACCGGACGTAAGTTTTGTTGCGTTCTGACATGTTTTGAAATTATGATATTGTTGGAATCGAATACACTTCATATATGATGTTCTTGATATGGTAGAAATCGTAGAATCGAAGTGATATTGAAAAACAGACTGATTACAGAATTGTTATGATTTTCTGATTATATTGATTTGAAATCGGACAGATTTGGATTATGAATGAATTACAGATTGTATCGGATATGAGTTATGATTTGTAATTGATGTCTGTTGATATGGTATTGACGGGGATACTGAGATTGTGCCGTTATGCCGTGATTTGAATTAAATCCAGATTAATCAGATTCAGTGTTGAATTGAGAATGAAATATTGATATTATGATTCTCAATATGTCGTTTCAGATTTACAGAGACATTCTTGAGTTCGAACTGATATTGCTTCAGACCGAGACTACAAACGAAAGGTATAAGTCAATGTGGTATTGGGAGATCGACTCAAGTAGGATATACTTGAGTTTCCCTAAATCACATACTTATTGTTGTTATATGCATTGATCTGATTTTATATGTTGTTCTATTGATTTATAGGAAGCATGTATTAGACGAGTATTAGACAAGTGATCTTGTCGCAGAAGTGCCTGAAAGTGGTGGGATCGCCACGGGCACATTCACGATGTCACAAGATAGTGTATTGGCGATAGTGCCACAGTCTGTGACGGATAGGTCAAGACACTGGATGTTTGGTTATATCGACGTGGATAGAATCGAAGTTTCTTCTATTAGTGTTGGTCGATATATGAATACCAACGTCTGGAACCCGAGATCCCTTGACTAGGATTGAGTCTAGTCTGAGTCGTGGAGTCACGAGGATAATTGATAGTTCGATATTAATTATGATTCAGACTTTGATATATATCTGATATCTGTTTCATGTTTTATATTGATTATATGATTGCATGTTCATGGATTTATACTGGGATTATATTCTCACCGGAATTATCCGGCTGTTGTCGTGTTTGTATGTGTGCATGACAATAGGTGGTACAGGATCAGGGTCGAGAAGATGACCAGAGATTATGATTAGAATGCAGACCACGGACTTTGATGTTGCTGTAGATAGGGTTTGAACACTTGATAGCTAGTTGTTGAACCTAGTCTATATAGAATGTATGTTGTTCAGGACTTGTACTTTATTTTATACTGATATGTATATTAGTATGATTTCCATTACGTTCCACATTTAAAAAAAAAATAAAAATTTAGACCATGTTTATTATAATTGATGAAATTGTCCTAATGATGATTAAGAGTATGATTAGCGTCTGGGTCTCCACAACAGATGGTATCAGAGCGATAGATCTTTTAGATTGAGATAGGAGCTAGGGAGCGGGGTAGATTGAGGTTTTTTTCCTGCTTTTGAATGCTAGCATGTCTTACTGCTTTAATACATGTTACTAGCTTATCTGATTTGATATAGTAATATGTTTTATTGAGAATGGATCAGCACCGATTCTGGATCAGCGGTAAGATGATCAGAGGATGACTGAAATCGGTTGTTGTATTTGGGTTAGTAATCCATTTGATTAGAAGATATGCCTCCGAGAAGAGTACCGAAACAGGGTAGCACTTCAATCCTCCGATGGACGTTACAACCACTCCTATGGAAACATTATTGAAAAGATTTCAGTCATTTCATCCACCCACTCTGAAAGGTACCGAGACTTCAGTGGACTGCGAGAGTTGGTTGGACGATATTGAAATGCTGTTCGAGTCTTTGGACTACACCGATGAGCAGAGGGTGAAATTAATTGGACAACAGTTACACGATATTGCAAAGAACTGGTGGATTACGACGAAGAAGGCATCGGAGCATCGAGGTACGACTATTACCTGGAATGTGTTTAGAACTGAATTTTATCAGAGGTTCTTTCCAGTATCGTACAGGAAGGACAAGGGATCCGAATTTGCTAATTTGAGACAGGGCCAACTAAACATTGAGGAATATGTGGCCAAGTTCTCGAACTTTTTGCGGTTTGCTCCATATGTGGCTGAAAATGATGAGGCCGTTGCTGATCAGTTTATAAATGGCCTAAATTCTGAAATCTTTACCTTGGTGAATACCGGGAGACCAAACAATTTCACCGATGCCTTGAAGCGAGCCAAGGGAGCAGAAGCTGGTCTGATGAGACAGAGAGGAGCTTCGTTTGTGCCTCCGGCACCGAGACCAGAACAACCACCTCCTCGATTCGAGACTGGCGGTGGTAGTGGAAAGAAAGACTTCTTGAAAGCTAGAGGGAAGCAGTTCAAGAAGTCAGGAAGCAGTTCTTCTAGCTCTGGGAGTCCTCGACAGAGCCAGAGCTATACTGCACCTTATTGCAGCACCTGTGGAGGGAAGTATTCCACATAACAGTGCCGAGGAGTGTTTGGCAGCTGTCGTATTTGTAGACAGCAGGGACATTTTTCCCGAGTAAGTCCACAGAGAAGTGCCTAGGGATCCCAGGCAGCAGAGTCATCTGGATCAGTGGCTCAGACAAGGAGACGACCATCTGCTGTTTATTCTTTCCAGCCAGCACCGTCTACTCAGTCACAGCAGAGGCCAGGAGGAAGCCAGACAGTAAGCCAGCCTCCGAGACAGCAGGCCAGAGTGTTTGCTTTGACTGAGGAGCAATCACAGGATGCACCTGATGATGTTGTAGCAGGTAACTGTTTTATTTCTGATTATCCTGCTTATGTCATCATTGATACTGGTGCATCACATACATTTATATCTGAGCGATTTGCATTGAGTCATGCATTGCCTATTGAATAATTGTCTGCGGTAGTGTCTGTCTCTTCTCCGTTGGGGACATGTTTGATATCAGTGAAGTCTGTTAGATCTTGTGTACTGCTGTATGATGTGCATGAAATTGAGTTAGACTATATTGTGCTTGGGATATCTGATTTTGATTGTATTATCGGTATCGATATGTTGAACAAGTACAGGGCTACACTCGATTGTTTCCAAAAAATTGTTCGATTCAGACCTGAGATGGCTGATGAGTCGAAATTTTATGGTAAGGGTTCTCGAGCTAGAATTCCTTTGATATCTACGATGAATATAACTCGAATATTGCAGAAAGGAGCGGATGGATTCCTTGTTTATTCAGTGGATTTACTGAAATCGAGTCCATCATTGGCGGACTTGCCAGTGGTGTGTGAGTTTGCTGATGTCTTCCCAGATGAGATTCCTGGTTTGCCTCCGATTCGGGAAATAGATTCAGCATTGAATTGATGCCAGGTACAGTCTCGATTTCTAGAGCTCCATACCGAATGACACCGATTGAGTTGAAAGAGTGGAAAGAACAGTTGAAGGATTTATTGGCCAAGGGGTATATCAGACCGAGTGTATCTCCTTGGGGTGCTCCAGTACTATTCGTGAGGAAGAAAGACGGTTTAATGAGACTCTGTATCGACTACCGGCAACTGAACAAGGCAACGGTAAAGAACAAATATCCCTTGCCTCGCATTGATGATTTGTTTGATCAGTTGCAGGGTTCATCTGTATATTCCAAGATCGATCTGAGATCTGGATATCATCAGTTGAGAGTCAGAGATTCTGATATTTCAAAGACAGCATTCAAAACCAGGTATGGACACTATGAATTTATTGTCATGCCATTTGGTTTGACGAATGCACCGGCTGGTTTTATGGGATTGACGAACCGTGTCTTTCAGAGATATCTTGATGATTTTGTAATCATATTCATTCACGATATATTGATTTATTCGAAGAATATGATTGAGCATGCAGAGCATTTAAGAACTGTGTTGCGAATTTTAAGGGCTGAGAAGTTATATGCTAAACTGTCGAAATGTGAGTTATGGTTGAGACAGGTAGTATTTTTGGGGCATATTATATCCGGAGACGGTATTTCTGTTGATCCCAGTACGGTTGAGGCAGTGATTTCTTGGCCGAGACCGACGTCAGTGCCCGAGATTCGCAGTTTTATGGGCTTGGCAGGATATTATCGTCGATTCATCAAGGATTTTTCCAGTATTGCCAAACCGATTACTCAGTTGACTCAGAAGAATGCTTCATTTGTTTGGTCTGAAGAATGTGAGGCCAGCTTTCTTGAATTGAAGAAGAGATTGACCAGTGCTCCGGTGTTGACTATCCCGTCAGGTACTGGTGATTTTGTTGTTTATTGTGCTGCATCTCACCGTGGATTGGGTTGTGTTTTGATGCAGTGAGGACATGTGATTGCTTATGCCTCGAGACAGCTGAAACCCCATGAATCTCGTTATCCAATTCATGATCTTGAATTGGCAGCCATTGTCTTTGCATTAAAGATATGGCGACACTATCTATATGGTGAGAAATTTGAAATATATTCTGATCACAAAAGCTTGAAGTATCTGTTTTCACAGTCCGAGCTGAATATGAGACAGCGAAGATGGCTGGATTTATTGAAAGACTTTGATTGTGAAATCAAGTACTATCCGAGGAAATCCAATGCAGCAGCTGATGCACTGAGTCGAAAGATATGTTCTTTGTCCTTATCGACTATGAGTGTTTCCAATTTGATTGAAGACTGCTTTTTGTATGGATTAATATTTGAAACAGATTGTCAGCCTCTGAAATTGTATGCTATTCGGGCTGAACCCGAACTGATATTGAGAATCAAAGAAGCACAGAAAGTGGATCAGAATGTGCAGAATTCGATTGCGATGGTCAGATCAGGACATCGATCCGAGTATCAGGTACGTGACAATGTACTGTATCTGAATAATCATCTAGTTGTGCCAAATGTTGCAGCGTTGAGACAACAGATATTGACAGAAGCGCACGACAGTCGTTTTAGCGTTCATCCTGGTGGCAGGAAAATGTATAATGATTTGAAGACACAATATTGGTGGAAACAAATGAAATCTGATGTTACTGAATTTGTATCCAAGTGTCTGAATTGCCAACAAGTAAAGACTGAAAGAAAGAAACCAAGAGGATTGTTACAGAGTTTGTCTATTCCTGAATGGAAATGGGATCACATTTTCATGGATTTTGTGACATAGTTGCCACGTTCCTCCTGAAGTTGTGATGCGATTTGGGTCGTGATTGATCGATTGACCAAATCAGCATGCTTTATTCCATATAAAATGACGTAACGATATGATCAAATGGCTGATATTTACGTCAAAGAGGTGGTCAGATTGCACGGAGTGCCGAAGTCCATTGTTTCAGACCGTGATCCTCGGTTTACTTCGAACTTCTGGCAGAGTTTGCAGCAGGCTCTCGGTACGAAGTTACATCTGAGTACCGCATATCATCCACAGACTGACGGACAGTCAGAACGGACGATTCAGATATTGAAAGATATGCTGAGAGCTATAGTGCTTGACTTTAGCACTAATTGGCAAGATGCATTGCCTCTTTGTGAATTTTCGTACAACAATAGCTATCAGGCGAGAATTGAGAGCCTTTTTGAAGCGTTGTACGGAAAGAAATGTCGATCCCCTCTTTATTGGGATGATATCTCTGAAGTTCCTGAGACTGGACCTGATATAATCAGAGATATGACTGAAAAAGTGAAACTGATTCAGAAGAAAATGAAGGCAGCTCAGGACCGACAGGCCAAACATATGAGCATAGAAGACCATTAGACTGATAATGGAAACCGCTATCTCCACCCGCTAACCGAGCTAATCTCTGAGTCTTCAGATCAGACATCTGAGCATCTCGAATCTGAGCGAACAAAACTGGCTCAGATAAAATGGTAGCAACACGAATGCTCTCCATACCTTTCCGATGTTTGAAGTTAAATCCCAACGAACAACAATCTTGAATAGTACTAATCATAGCACTGGTCTGAAGTGCAGAGGCTCTCACCTTACGACTAAGAGCATCGGCTGTGAGATTCGCAGAGCCTGGATGGTACTTGATCTTGCAGTCATAATCTTTCAGTAGATCCATCCAACGATGTTGTCTCATGTTCAACTCAGCCTGAGTGAACAGATACTTCAGACTCTTGTGATCAGTAAAGATTTCAAACTTAACCCCGTACAAGTAATGACGCCAGATCTTCAGTGCGAACACTATAGCTGCCAACTCTAGATCATGAATAGGGTACTTTTCCTCGTGAGATTTCAGCTGCCTGGAAGCGTAAGCGATCACATGACCATTCTGTGTCAACACACACCCTAAGCCTTGGAAAGAGGCATCGGTGTAAACACTGAAACCATCAGATCCTGACGGTAACGCCAAAACAGGTGCAGAAGTCAGAAGTCGACGAAGCTCTCTGAAACTATCTTCGCACTCAGATGACCACTCAAATGGAACATCCTTCCGAGTAAGTTGCGTCAAAGGTCTAGCTACCTGGGAGAAATTCACGATGAAGCGACGATAATACCCGGCCAGACCTAGAAAACTACGGATCTCGGCCACCGTCGTAGGACGTGACCAATTCAGCACTGCTTCAATCTTGTTGGGATCCACAGAAATTCCTTCCTTGGAAATCACATGACCAAGGAATACTACACGATCAATCCAGAACTCGCACTTACTCAGCTTAGCATACAATTGTTTCTCGCGAAGAATCTGCAACACAATCCTCAAGTGCTGGACATGCTCCTCCACACTGTGAGAATAAATCAAGATATCGTCGATGAAAACCACAACGAACTGATCTAGAAAATCACGAAAGACTCGGTTCATCAGATCCATGAATACCGCTGGCGCATTCGTCAATCCGAATGGCATAACTAGAAACTCGTAATGCCCGTATCGAGTACGAAATGCAGTCTTGGAAATATCATCATCTCTGACTCTCATCTGATGATAACCCGATCGCAAGTCAATCTTGGAGTAAACAGAGGTACCCTGAAGCTGATCGAACAAGTCATCGATACGAGGTAATGGATACTTGTTTTTGATCGTCACACGATTCAGCTGGCGATAATCAATACACAATCGCATCGATCCATCCTTCTTTTTGACAAACAAAACTGGAGCTCCCCAAGGTGAAACACTCGGACGAATATAACCTTTATCAAGAAGATCCTGTAATTGCTGCTTCAATTCTCTCATCTCTGACGGAGCAAGACGATAGGGGCACGAGAAATCGGTGCAGTCCCTGGCATTAACTCAATGCCAAATTCCACCTCTCTAACCGGAGGAAAACCAGGAATCTCATCTGGAAAAACATCAGGAAATTCACAAACCACTGGAATATCCTCTATACCAACACTACCTGTGGATGTATCAATCGCATAGATGAGGTAGCCTTCCCCGCCCGCCTCTAAAGCACGACAGGCTTTCAGAGCAGATACCACTGGCATCGGAGGTCGCGCTCCCTCACCATAGAAAAACCAACTAGAGCTCTCAGTCGTACGGAACTGAACAAGCTTCTGGTAACAATCCACAGTAGCTCGGTAGGTAGTCAAAATGTCTATACCCAAAATACAATCAAAGTCTTCCATCTCCAGAATCATAAGATTCGCAGTCAATTTGTTACCCTCGAAATCTAAAGGACAACCCATCACTAGACGCTTGGCTAAAACCGAATGACCCATCGGGGTAGAAACAGAAAGAATAACGTCTAGAGAAACATACGGTAACTTATGACGCTTAACAAATCGTACAGAAATGAAGGAATGAGATGCTCCGGTATCTATAAGAACAAAAGCAGGAATACCGCATAAACAAAAAGTACCTGCTATGACTCTCCCGGTCTCATCTGCAGCCTGATCCTGGTTCAGCGCAAACACCTGACCTTGGGCACGAGGTCGAAGATTCGAACTACCCACTGCCTGACCCTGCCTCCTCTGCTGAACAGTCGTCTGAGATCCAGAACTGGATCCTGCTCCACCTCGCAACTGAGGACAATTCTTCTTAATATGCCCCATCTCTCCGCACTGATAACAAGCTCCTGCGGCTGCTCGGCATTGCTCCGATGGATGGTTCTTCCCACAATGCGCACAAGATTCCTTCTTCTTACCAAAACGGAAAACACCGCTAGATCGAGATCCAGATCCAGAAGAAGACGAACCAGATTTCTTGAACGACTGAGATCGAGGCCTCAAAGTACTCGGAGGTCTAGAAGAAAGAATAGCCCTACCACGCTGGAGACTGATCTCTGCCTGGCGACACCGGTTCACTAACCCATCATAAGAAGTAGGATTATCACAGACAGTGACTCGGTCAAAGATCTCCTGGTTAAGACCCTGGAGAAAATGGTCATACTTGGCCTCAGAACTGCCACTGATATGAGGAGCGAAGGGTAACAACTCGAAGAATTTCTGCTGATACTCATCAACAGACATACTCCCCTGCTTAAGATTCAGGAGCTCAATCGTCTTCGCCTGGCGAAGGGCTGGAGGAAAATACAGCTGCATGAAAGCTGCACGGAAATCGGCCCAAGTCACCCTACCCTGGGACTGGACTATCGGCGCAGAAGTCGATCGCCACCACTTGCGCGCACGGCCCTCGAGAAGAAAGCTAAGGGTCTCTATCTTCTGCTCCTCGGTGCACTGAAATGCACGGAAACAACTCTCCATGCGCTCTAACCAGTCCTCAGCATCATCGGGAGTCTCTCCACCGACTAGAGGCTTAGGCCCCATCTGAATAAAACGATGCAAATCAAAACGCCTAGGACCATCCCGACGATGACGATGCTCACAATGACGCCTATGATCATCCTGGTCGCCCCAACGACCTACACTCCCCTGACTACTCTCATCACCAAAGTGGTCAGCCATCGCTACAAGATAGAATGGGGAAAAATGGTAAAATGGTCAACGAAAATCCCAAAACAGAATCTATATCCCAAAATCGTAAGCATGCTCTGATACCATAAATGTAGTGACCCGTTCCAGAATCACCTACTAATCAAGAACTAAGCATGCAACTTAACTTAATTAATAACAATCAGAGATAATAGCGGAAAAGGTCAACAAATGATAGTTATACAACCCCATCGAAAATCCATAACAACTCAGAATGAAAAGAAAGTATACGGTACAACCATATCGAATCAAAGAGTACTGAATAAATAACTCCACCGGCTACTCAACGTCCTCCTCCTCCTCCTGAGCCATCCAACCTGAGGCCTGCCCCGTGGAAATGGGGTGTCCAAGATAAACAAAACCGAGGACGTGAGCGATAAGAACGCCCAGTATAAAAGCATGAGTATACAAACCTATATGAAATGCACATGCTATGATATGATACCAGGGTAGTCAAGAAACAGGAATCACAAAAGATCTCAAAATGCTCAGTCTAGAGGCACCAAGTGGATAGTGCCGCGCGGTCCTACCTCTGGGTCACTGCATCCACTGCAAGAACAGACGTGGACCTAAAATGTCCCGGATCACCGAAGCCCTCCGGACCCGTCGGCCACTGTGTACTCTCGGTGTCCATGCGTCCACAAGACAAGACAGGGCTGAGCGGCCCCACAAGATATATAGCTTATCTCGAAAGAGATACAGCTCAACAGTAAAGGCTATCTCGAAGGAGATACGGCTCAACATGAAATGCAACGTGCAGTAATAAACGTGACATAATAGCATGCATCATATGACATATATCAATGCACTACATAATCATGCAACACATATAAGAATGTATACTCAACCAGGATATCTCGGATAGTACTTTCGTACCTCTATCACAGCAATCCTAATCCACTGGAATAACCAGACAACAGGTCTAGTCCAAGCCTATGCATCAAGTGAAAACCATCACTAAAACTTATCTACCAGACTTAACTAGATAATCCTGAGATAATACTGATACAATTCCAAACCTTCGTCCGTCGCTAGCCCACTGATGCCGCTAGCTCCCAACTAGAGCACAGCTCCGCTACAAGACCAGCAGCTCCCCGCTAGTGCCCGAACCTCGGAAAAAGACTAGAATCTCACAGAAACGACTGAAATGCTATGGAACTCTCTGAATTGGCGATTCACAAATGAAGCCTCGCGCCTCTATTTATAGCTAATGTTCGGACGATCCGAACCATTTCGGAAGCTCCGATCCGGCACACTTCGGACGGTCCGAACTCTGATCGGACGATCCGATCCTTGCATGACTTCCACGAGTACAGCCACCTGTCTCGGACGATCCGAACCCCAATCGGATGATCCGAACCTTACCACGTGTCCAGAACCCTTCCACGTGTCCAGCCACCTGTCCCGGACGGTCCGACACTGGCTCGGACGATCCGAACTCATCGGACGATCCGAACTCATCGGACGATCCGCACTTGTTCGGTCCTTCCGATCCCACCGAAAATATAATTAATCCGATAATTAACTCAAATTAGGAATCGGGTTACTACACTAGGACTCGAACGTAGCGGGCTGGGAGGAGTCCTTGTTGACAAGGACTCCTACCCGAGCGGCGGTCACGCCAAGTGCAGGAGTGCACAGGTTTTCAAGGGTCTAAGGTTTCGGTCCAGGGCTTGGGGCTGGGCTAGGGGGTGACCTTAGAGTCTTAAGTCGGTGCCCAACCGGGTGGTTCAGTAGTTGGGTTCGTTGGTAGAGTCCTAACACCACAAACGAAGAGTCCACACACTTTGAAACTCTCGGCCTTCTTGGGGTCACTTAGGGGGCTTTCGTTTTTGGCTTTGGGTGAAGTTTCCGTGAGTTTCCTAGGTCCAGTAGGGTACTTCAGCATGTTGGGCAGGTTCTGGTTCGCTATGGTCCGATGGTAACTCGATAAAGTTAAAAGTTGGCTCGAGGTCGAAGTTTAGGTGTCAATTGGAGTTTTTAAATAAAGAAAAGCATTGGAAAACGGCACACGGGGGTCGAGTCGTGGTCCATAAGGGCGAGAATAATATAAAATGACCAAATTTAGAATTTAGGAATTTTATATTAAAGTTTGGGATTTTTCGGGATTAAATCTCCGTCAAAACAATCAATTAAAGATAAATAAAAAATTCTAAGTTTTAAGCCAAATAAAATTATGGGAATATTAATTTAGGCTTAAATAATTATTTGGGACATGTTAGAGTCAAGAAATCAAGAAAAAAGTCGAAAACGTAAAATGCCGAGTCCAGGGTAAAACAGTCTTTTTACACCGGGAAATTAGTAAAGGTCATGACAGTTCCCTAAATGCTGTTTTTATGATATTATGATTATTTATAAATTTTTATGATGTATCCATGATTAAATTATGATGTTTAAATGTCTATTTTGATTTTTATGATTTGAGGAAGACGTTTAAAATACATGTCGCATGCTTGGTTCAAAAATGAAAAATGTAATATTATTCATGATTTTTCTAAAGTGATGTGAATGAAAAATGTTGAAGGAAGTGAAGTGATTGTGACTAATTCGTTAATGATGGCGATGTCGTGAGGGTGATGGTCCCAGTGGGAGCCCGACGATCGTGTTTCCATTATTGCGAATATGAGGTTATGAGGATATGAGATTTGAGGTAAGAATGGGAATCTCGTGAGGGGAGAAGGCCCTAGAGGGAGCCCATTTATGGGAGAAGGCCCCAGAGAGAGCCCCGACGATCGTATTTCTATTTGATCATGATAGGCCAGGGCCCAGTTGACCGGTGAGAGTGTCGCTGGTGTCCCCCACCGCCCAGTATTGTGGTTACATGTAGATGGATCCATCGACTTTTGAGGTTTGAGGAAAGTCACAATTAACGATCTGAATTCAAGAAAGGAAAAAGGAAAAATGTTTATGATCATGCAAAATGTTTTATGTCATGTCATGTTGAGGAAAATGGAAAAGGTTAAGGTTTATGAAATGTATGTCATGAAAATGGTTATGCTTAAGTTTATGCATCATGAAAACGTTTATGAAAATGGTCATGTTTGAAGTTATGCATATTCATGAAAACAATATTTTAAGGACAAGTATTTTTCACTGTTATATGTTGACTGTATTACGTATTATTTGTTATAAAGATTATGGTGTGTTGAGTCTTTAGACTCACTAGGTGTGATGGATGCAGGTGGGATTGAGGGAGGTCTTGACGGGTTATTCTACTGGACTGTCGGTGCACACAACCCGAGGATCAGCACTACATTTTCCGCATTACGTTTTATGATTACTGATTTAAGTTAAAAAATTTTATGACAATTTATTTGTGCTTTTGAGAGATTTTTGAGAGGTTTAGTATGTGCTATTCTTTTCAAATTATTGCTTTTTATGTTTGGTAAACAGTAGACGATTTCAGTTTTATGACTATTCACTCGATTTTTAAATACTAGTTGGTTGATGTTTTATTTTAAATGGGCAAAATATTTTATAAAAATATTTTAGTAAAAGCCGAAATTTTTTTTTTAAAAAAAATTTCTAGTACTTTTAAAGCAATAAAAAGGACATGACGTTTCAGTTAGTATCAGAGCAAAGGTTCTGTAAAGGGTTGTGCCACCATCAGCACTGGGAAGATTAGTCGTCAAGCCTCAAAGTTGTAAGTTTTACATGCTTATGTGATTTAATATGTTTTTACCTGCATGACGATATGAATATTATGTTTATGATACATGTTTATTAGCTTTTTGAGAAGTTATGCTTTGCATGATCAAATTGCTATAATGAATTAGCACATGTCACATGATTAGAAAATTTAGATTTAATTGTATGTTGGTTACGTTAGAATTTGGAAAACGTTCAGATAAAATTCCTCCTAGACGTGCACCCGTTATCAAGAATCAGGAAGAGAACAGTGTTAATCATCGAGAGAATAGCCAAAGAAATGCACCACCGCCACCACCCCCTCCTCCAGGGGATCCTGCTACTCGTGCATTAGAGGGTATGGCTCGTCTCTTCCTGCAACAATTACAGCAGCAGCAGTTACAACAACAGCAGTTACAGCAGATGTAGCAGCAACAGCAGCTACAGCAGCCACCTAGGCCACATCATGATATCTATGAGCAGTTTCGGAGGCTAGGGCCGAAGGAATTTTCTGGCAACACCGATCCATTTGCTGCTGAGGGTTGGATCGTTCACTCGAGGTACATTTTCGCTATCTGGACATGGGAGACGCCGACCATGTGAGGTGTACTACTTATCTGCTTAGGGATGACGCTTCTTTATGGTGGGAAGGGAGCCGAGCATG
Organism: Primulina eburnea; assembly: GCF_022965805.1. Lineage (NCBI taxonomy): Eukaryota > Viridiplantae > Streptophyta > Magnoliopsida > Lamiales > Gesneriaceae > Primulina > Primulina eburnea. The sequence continues at coordinate 23,495,838 of NC_133104.1, read as the reverse complement.
GTGTGGACCTTGTTACACTCACTTGGGCACAGTTCAAGACGAAATTTTATGAGAAATACTTTACTGTTGATGTCAGAGTCCGGATAAAGAGGGAATTTATGACTCTCCGTCAGGGAGACATACCTGTTGCTGACTTTGTGAAGAAGTTTGATAGGGGTTGCCACTTTGTACCCCTTATTGCCGGGGACGCAGAAGAAAAACTTAGGCATTTCATGTATGGCCTACGACCTACCATTCGGGATAAAGTTATGATGATGCGTCCGGAGAATTATGCTATGGCAGTTACTTATGCATATCAGGCTGAGCAGTCCTTGAAGGACATTGATTTTGAGATTCAGCGCAAGAGGCAGCACTATCAGAATATCAATCAACCCAACAAGAAGCCAAATACTGGTCCTCCTAGACCTCAAGGGCCTCAAAAGCCCCAAGGTCAAGTCAAGAAGCCAGCGCCACCAAAGCCACAAAATCCTGGAATACCAAAGCCTGCTGAGAGGCAACTATGCAAACAGTGCAACCGCCCACATCTTGGCAAGTGTGAATGGGGATCATTTAAATGTTTCTACTGCAAGGATGATGGACACAGAGCCAATGACTGCCCAAAGAGGAAAGAAGCTACTACAACACGAGCTTATGTTATGAATGCCAAGGAAGCTGAGGAAGAAGCAGACACTACACTCATCACGGGTAACCTAGTCATTTAACATTTTTATATTGCTTATTATTGCATGAAATGTTAAATTGGTTATTATTAGAATTGATTAGAGATCAAGAATTAACCTAGTGAAAAATTAGGTTGCATGTTCTACTTAGTTGGACTTAAGTTATGATTTTAGAAACCATGGAAAATGATTTAAATTTTGTGCCTTATTTTATGTGAAGGATGTAATGATTCCAAATAAAAAATTTTAGGGCCAAAATTAAAGGAAATCATAATTAATGGGTTTAGGAAGGATTTCGAATTTTGAGGGGTTATCATACAATTTCGAAAATTTGAGGGACCTAAATCCAATATTTCGAAATATAAGGAACCTAAGTGCAATTACTAAATTCTTAAGGATCAAAAATGCAATTCTCGAAATATAAAGGTCCGAATCGGAATTTCGAATGAATATAAGGATTTAATTGCAATAATTCGAAAACTTGGGGTCAATAATGCAAATCTCAAAAATTGAGGGACTAAGGTGCAATTTTTTTCAAAGAATGTTTAAGTTCAACGAGCAATCTTCTTATAACCTTGGTAATTAATGATAGTAAATCCTTAAGCTTCAACATGAAAGGATTTAAAAGACAATTTTCATCGCAGGGAGGATCATCATTCTAGGTGTAGCTACCTATGCATTGCTAGATTCAGGAGCTACACACTCTTTCATATCTGAAACCTTCATAAAAAGACTGAAAATTACTCCTCAAGATATGGGTTTGGGTTTCAAAGTTTCTATTCCATCCGGCGATCAGCTGCCCACGTCTAATATTGTTAAGAATCTGGAGCTTCGGTTAATCAAAGATGTTGTTCGGGCAGATCTTATTGTGCTTCCTATGCCTGAATTCGATATTATACTTGGGATGGATTGGTTATCAGCGAATGGAGCATCGATTGATTTTCGTCAGCGATCAGTATCTATTAGGCCACCTAGTAGTAAATCTTTTGTCTTTGAGGCGGCAAGAAACAAGCAAATACCGCACATTATCTCTTGTCTATGTGCGAGGAAGCTTATTGAGCGTGGATGTCAAGCTTATCTAGCATGTGTCAGTACTACACATGAATCCATCAGTCAGAAGTTAGAAGATGTTGATATTGTGAGAGATTTTCCTAGCATCTTTCCTGACGACGTTTCTGGCATTCCACCCGATCGTGAAGTGGAGTTCTCTATTGATCTTATGCCGGGCAATGTTCCTATATCGAAAGCACCATATCGTCTAGCACCTGCAGAAATGAAATAATTGAAAGATCAAATTCAAGAATTGCTAGACAAGGGTTTCATTCGCCCTAGTTACTCTCCATGGGGCGCTCCGGTTTTGTTTGTGAAAAAGAAAGACGGTAGCATGCGTCTTTGTATCGATTATCGAGAGCTTAATCGGGTCACTATCAAAAATAAGTATCCATTGCCAAGAATTCAAGATTTATTTGATCAGTTGCAATGAGCATCGGTATTTTCTAAGATTGACCTGCGATCTGGATACCATCAATTGAAAGTAAAAGAGTCAGATGTTCACAAGACGGCATTTTGCACGAGATACGGGCACTATGAGTTCATGGTCATGCCATTTGGGTTGACCAATGCGCCAGCGATCTTCATGGATCTCATGAATCGCGTATTTCAGTCGTATCTGGATCAGTTTATTATTGTCTTCATTGTTGACATTTTGATCTATTCCAAGAGCAAAGAGGAGCATAGCCGTCATTTGAGGACCGCACTGCAAGTACTGCAAGACAGAAAACTTTAAGCAAAATTCAGTAAGTGTGAGTCTTGGCTTGATAGAGTGGCATTCTTAGGCCACATCATTTCTAGTAGTGGAGTGGAAGTTGATCCAAGTAAAGTGGATGTGGGGATCCGGACGCTAATCATCTTCTTAATCATCTTTGGGGTTTAATTATCAATTAAGATAAACAGGGTCTAAAAATTTTTCTTTTAAAATGCGGAAGGTAATGGAATCAATCTATTATACAAACTAGTATAATAATACAAATCATGTACAACATACATCTAGTTCAACTAAGGTTCAATTACTACAATCAAGTAATGAACCTATCTATATCCAAGTCCGTGATCACCACTCTAATCTCGATCTCTCATCATCTTTTGGACCCTGATCCTGCCCCACCTGTTGTCATGCACACATACAAAACAAGACAACAGCCGGATAACTCCGGTGAGATATAAATATCCCAGTATAAACAATGTATACATGCAGTTAACTGAATTAACATAACAGCATGAAATATATCTTCTCACATGTAGCATAATCCAACAACATGTATCAATACTGGTCTGTAAATAAAACATGAATCGTAATCTACGAAACATAAATTAATACTGATCTGTAAATCAAACTCTAGTCTCAATATCTAATACTCGACTCACTTCTCGTTCTAATCTAGGGATCAGACTTTTGGTATTCTGTATCGAGTGTCTACAATAGACGTCGATCTACATCTAAGCTCATCCATACACCATAAGTCTAGGGTCTGAACAGTTCTGACAAAGACTTAGACTTGGGCATGCTATATCGAGTGTCTACAATAGAAGTCGATCTACATCTAAGCTCATCGATATACCACAAGTCTAGGTTCTTAGCAGTTCTGTCTAAGACTCGGCGGTTCTGCCCTAGCTAGGCTGTTCTGCCCTAGATTCAAACTATGGCTCTGCTATCATTCAATAGACTTAAACATATCAATGTGATAATCTGCAAATATCAATGCAATAAAATAAAGTATGTGATTTAGGGAAACTCAAGTCAAACCTAACTCGAGTTGTGCAATCCCGAATCAACATTTATTTATACCTTTGTCTTCTCGGTCTGACGAAGACGAAGTCATGCATTCTGATCTGTCCATACCCAATCTGGCAATGACAATCACATAGATACAATATCAGTATATATTTCAGTTCAGAATCTGTTCTGATTAATACTCAACTCGATATATAATCTGATCAATGTCAATGACATAACAATGCAATCTCAATCAATATCAAGTCTGATCAATCTAAATCAACTGATGTTTCGACGGCATAACAATACAATCTGAATAACTCCGTCAATCTGAACATCACAGATATAATACCAGAATTCATAATCAATACCGGTATAACTCATAATCTCAATGATAACACAAATCTGATATCGAATCTCAGTCAAATCAACTCCAAAAATCATAACAATTACAGAAAAAATATGTTCTTTAATCTGGCTTCAATTATACAATGTCTACTATAGCAGAAACATCATATCTGATTCATATTCAATTCTGACAATATCATAATTTCGAATCATGTCTAAACGTAACAAAACTTACGTCCAGTTGTATCCTGCGTCGATAGGAACTCAGTACTGAAGTTGGATTCAAAATCAGAAGGGCGGATTTCTCACAAAAGGCGTAAGGATTTTTCACTCTTCTCCAGAAGCTTTTCACTACGATTCTTTACTTTTGTTTCTGTCCGGATGTTAGCTTGTTATCCATTGGCGCTCGGGCGGTAACTTTCTACCGCTCGGGCGCCACAAGTTCTGTCCGAATCTCTTCTTGTGATTCATTGGCACTCGGGTGGTTCTTTTCTACCGCTCGGGCGCCAGAGGTTCTGTCCAAATTCTTGGCTCACAATGCAACGACGCCCGACTTCTTCATTCAAGTTCGTATAACCTCAATCATTTCAATTAATAAACGTCTGATTATAGTAATTAAATCTCGGGCATTACAGTGGAAGCAGTGAAAGAGTGGCCAGTACCGAAAAGCGTCACTGAGATTCGTAGTTTCTTGGGACTAGCTGGCTATTATCGCAAGTTTATTCAGGGGTTCTCATCTATAGCGGTACCTATGACCGCCTTGACTAAGAAGAATGCGAAATTTGTTTGGGGTCCCGAGTGTCAAGACAGTTTTGACAAGTTAAAGCAAGCCTTGATATCAGCACCAGTGCTATCTATGCCATCAGGGCAAGGGGATTATGTTCTTTATACCGTCGCTTCTAAACTTGTGTTTGGGCGCAGTTCTGATGCAAAACGACCGAGTTATCGCCTATGCGTCAAGACCGTTGAAAATTCACGAAAAGAACTACCCTACTCATGATCTTGAGCTTGCAGCAGTAGTCTTTGCACTGAAAATTTGGAGACACTACCTTTATGGGGAGAAGTGCAAGATATTCACCGATCACAAAAGTTTGAAATACTTCTTCACCCAAAAAGAGTTGAATATGAGACATCGCAGATGGCTTGAATTGGTAAAGGACTATGATTGTGACATTAGCTACCATCTGGGGAAAGCTAATGTGGTGGCAGACACATTGAGCAGGAAAGCAGCAGTTATCACTCATTTATCACTCCAAAGACCGTTGCAGTCCGAGATACAACGGTTTGAGCTTACAGTGTATGCTAGGGGCAAGGCCCCTAATCTTGCCACATTATCTGTGCAGTCGACTTTGAGAGACAGAATTCGGGATGGGCAGTCTACTGATGAGCAGTTGCAAAAGTGGAGAGCAAGAGATGAAGCCAAGGGCCGGAATTTATATGCATTGGTGGATGGTTTAGTCCGTCATCGGGACCGTCTATGAGTTCCTAGTGATGATTCTTTGAGAGATCTTATTATGAAGGAAGCCCACGACACACCATATTCCATTCACTCGGGCAGTACAAAGATGTATAGGAATTTGCATTTGTTATATTGGTGGCCAGGCATGAAGAGGGACATACTGAGATATGTATCTGAGTGTTTGACTTGTCAACAAGTCAAAGCAGAGCATCAAAGACCAGCGGAAAAATTGAAGCCACTCCCTATTTCCGAGTGGAAATGGGAAAATATCACCATGGACTTTGTGGTGGGATTGCCTAAGACCGTTAAGGGATTGAATGCCATTTGGGTAATAGTTGATCGTCTTACGAAATCATCGCATTTTCTACCTATTAAGACGACATTCACCATGACTCAGTATGCAGAGTTATACATTCGAGAGATAGTTCGTCTGCATGGGATTCTAGTGTCTATTGTTTCTGACAGAGATCCGAGATTCACGTCTTCTTTTTGGAAAAGTCTGCATGCAGCGATGGGAACCAAGCTACTATTCAGTACAACATTCCATCCTCAAACCGATGGTCAGTCAGAAAGAGTTATACAGATTTTGGAAGATCTACTGCCAGCATGTTTCATTGATTTCCAAGGCAGTTGGGAACCAAAATTACCTCTAGTGGAGTTCACTTAAAATAACAGCTATCAATCATCAATAGGAATGGCTCCTTTTGAAGCACTCTATGGAAGGAAGTGTAGATCTCCTATTCATTGGGACGAGGTTGGGGAAGGAAGAGATATTGGTCCAGATGTGATTGAAGAGAAAACTGAGCTTGTAGTCAAAATTCGTGATAGAATGAAGACTGCGCAAAGCCGACAAAAGAGTTATGCGGAAAAAAGGCGAAGGGACTTAGAGTTTGAAGTGGGAGATCATGTATTTGTGAAAATAGCACCCATGAAGGGTGTTATGCGCTTTGGCAAGAAGGGAAAGCTTAGTCAAAGATTTATAGGTCCGTTCGAGATTTTGGAGAGGATTGAGACACTAACTTATAGAGTGGCATTGCCACCAGCGCTTGTAGGAGTTCACAATGTGTTCCACATTTCGATGCTGCGGAAGTAAATGTCGAATCCGTCACATGTGCTTAATTATGAGCCTCTTCAACTAATTCCAAATATGACTTATGAGGAAAGACCTGTCCAGATTTTGGCAAGACAAGAAAGACGATTGCGTAACAAAGTCATTCCAATGGTCAAGGTCAAGTGGCTGAATCACTCGGAAGAGGAAGCTACTTGGGAAACCGAGAGAGACTTGAAGAGTCGCTATCCAGATTTATTCGGTAAGTTCTAATTTCGAGGACGAAATTTTATTTAAGGGGGGGAGGAATTGTAAGGTCCAAAATTAAGACGACATAATCCAACTGCATGCAAATCTAGGAAATATGAAAAAAAATGGATAATTAATTGACTTTAATTGCTAATTAATTATGTGACATACTTATGCAGTTGTTCTTTGAGATTTTTATTGTCATCATGCATAAAATGATATTTTTAAGGAATATTCAAGCGACGATCGAGGAACGGGGACCGAGGGCTGAAGAAAATGTAAAATGTTTTTGTTAAATAATTATTTTTAAATTAGTTAAAATTTGGTCGATGCTTTTCAGTATTTTTGAAAATAAAGGGGTTTTGAGGTGATTTTATACGCCGGGACATAAATTTCATCGGTGTTGGTTTTTCAACTGAAATACGAGCTTTTTGCAACCCGGCTAATAAATTAATATATTTAATAAAAGAAAACTTTGTTATTATTTTATTAAATCCTAATTAAACTAATGGGCCAAATTAGATGGCTTAATAGGTCTAACAAGTCTTGTAGGTATTAACCAATATTTAAAGTGTTAAAAATCCCAAAACCCTACTCTAGCATCAAAACAATCGTCCACTTCTATTTTTCTGAAAAATATTCTCTCCCAACTCAACCCTACCTCACGGCACACACAACACTTGGAGGAAGGGTTTTTTTCGAAGGCAACAAGTCAAGTAGAAGCCATCGTCGCGTCCCGTTCTTCATCGTCCACGATTATTCGAGCTTATTTTACGGAAAGGCACGTCTTAATCTCCTTTTATCATCCGTTACATCATATTATTCTTTTATGCATGAAGAACATGAAAACAAGTGGCACTTATTGTATTTTTCGTTCATGCTTGTAACATGAAATTTTGAGACATGATTTTGATCCAATTCTTACTTTTTTTTCAAGCGTAAAGGGGCTGCCATGTCTAGGAAGGATTATGATATTGGTTTACATGAATTTAGACGCCTAAGGACCACTTAAAAACCACACACGGGAAGGAAACGAACTGGATTCATGGTTGTTATCATAGGGCGCTTGGGGGATCGGTTTTTCTGGTTAAGTGGCTGGGCTTGGTTCGGTTGGGACCAGGGTTAGCCATGCACGTGGGGGAGTCAAGGAAGAGTTCTAGCCATGCTAGGACTCGAACGTAGCGGGCTGGGAGGAGTGACAAGGACTCCTACCCGAGCGGCGGTCACGCCAAGTGCAGGAGTGCGCAGGTTTTCAAGGGTCTAAGGGTTCGGTCCAGGACTTGGGGCTGGGCTAGGGGGTGACCTTAGAGTCTTAAGTCGGTGCCCAACAGGGTGGTTCAGTGGCTGAGTTCGTTGGTAGAGTCCTAACACCACAAACGAAGAGTCCACACACTTTGAAACTCTCGGCCAGCTTGGGGTCACTTAGGGGGCTTTTGTTTTTGGCTTTGGGTGAGTTTTCCGTGAGTTTCCTGGGTCCAGTAGGGTACTTCAGCATGTTGGGCAGGTTCTGGTTCGCTATGGTCCGAGGGTAACTCGATAAAGTTAAAAGTTGGCACGGGGTCGAAGTTTAGGTGTCAATTGGAGTTTTTAAATAAAGAAAAACATTGGAAAATGACTTACGGGGGTCGAGTCATGGTCCATAAGGGCGAAAATAATATAAAATGACCAAATTTATAATTTAGGAATTTTATATTAAAGTTTGGGATTTTTCGAGATTAAATCATCGTCAAAACAATCAATTAAAGATAAATGAAAAAGTCTAAGTTTTATGCCAAATAAAATTATGGGAAAATTAATTTAGGCTTAAATAATTATTTGGGACATGTTAGAGTCAAGAAATCAAGAAAAAAAGTAGAAAACGTAAAATGTCGAGTCCAGGGTAAAACAGTCTTTTTACACCGAGAAATTAGTAAAGGTCAAGGAAGTTCAAATGTCTATTTTGATTTTTATGATTTAAGGAAGACATTTAAAATACATGTCGCATGCTTGGTTTCAAAAATGAAAAATGTAATATTATTCATGATTTTTCTAAAGTGATGTGAATGAAAAATGTTGAAGGAAGTGAAGTGATTGTGAATAATTTGTTAATGCTGGCGATGTCGTGAGGGTGATGGTCCTAGTGGAAGCCCGACAATCGTGTTTCCATTATTGCGAATATGAGGATATGAGGTTTGAGGTATAAATGGGAATATCGTGAGGGGAGAAGGCCCTAGAGAGAGCCCATTTATGGGAGAAGGCCCCAGAGGGAGCCCCGACGATCGTATTTCTATTTCATCATGATAGGCCAGGGCCCAGTTGACCGGTGAGAGTGTCGCTAGTGTCCGTCGCCTCCCAGTACTGTGGTTACATGTAGATGGATCCATCGACTTTTGAGGTTTGAGGAAAGTCACAATTAACGATCTGAATTCAACAAAGGAAAAAGAAAAAATGTTTATGATCATGCAAAATGTTTTATGTCATGTCATGCTGAGGAAAAAAGAAAAAGGTTAAGGTTTATGAAATGTATGTCATGAAAATGGTTATGCTTAAGTTTATGCATCATGAAAACATTTATGAAAATGGTCATGTTTGAAGTTATGCATCTTCATGAAAACGATATTTTAAGTACAAATATTTTTCACTGTTATATGTTGACTGTATTACGTATTATTTGTTATAAAGATTGTGGTGTGTTGAGTCTTTAGACTCACTAGGTGTGATGGATGCATGTGGGATTGAGGGAGGTCTTGACGGGTGATTCTACTGGACTGTCCGTGCATACAACCCGAGGACCAGCGCTACATTTTCCGCATTACGTTTTATGATTTCTGATTTAAGTTAAACATTTTTATGACTATTTATTTGTGCTTTTGAGAGATTTTTGAGAGGTTTAGTATGGACTATTCTGTTCAAATTATTGTTTTTTAGGTTTGGTAAACAGTAGACGATTTCAGTTTTATGACTATTCACTTGATTTTTAAATACTAGTTGGTTGATGTTTTAAAATATTTTGGTAAAATCCGAATTTTTTTTTAAAAAAAAACTTTTTCTAGTACTTTTAAAGCAATAAAAAGGACAAGACGTTTCATAACCAGACTTTCATACTGGTGGAGAGTTATATTCAGCGGGAACAAGGTCAAGGAGAAGTCAAATTCTCTTGCACCAAACATTCTATTTGAAATCTGCTTTAAAACCTATACATCCTTATGGGGTTATGCTTAACATAGATGTACTAGACTTCAAAAACAGAAAAGATCTCATAAATGATTGGACATCTGCTATGAGAATTATAGCAAGCACGCTTGATCTCAACAGATAATGATTCATTAAAATTTTAGAAATGAGTCTTATAGGATCGGTTAAAATTTCTTGGGACATGACTTCAATGGAAACCAAAGAGTCAGTCCTAGCCGAGAATCTCTAAGTGAGATATCCGGAAAAAATGGCTACTCTATTTAAAGCATAATTTATAGGGGTAGACTATTTTGACAGTCAAGATATAGAGAAGAAAAAGAAATACACTCAAGTATGTATAGTTTTGAATTACGTGACATATTTTTAGTGGATGAATATATTATGTTATTCACTAAATATAGATGTGATTCAGTGGTCGAAGAAAATATAGTAATGGAATTTTTCTTTGCCAAAAAGCCAAGTCCCTGGAGAGAATTGCTAATAAGGGAATATGTCCCTGACAATCCAGATATATTGACACGAAGAACCTCTTTTCTCAAAGAAAAATTGGTAGAATAGTGTCATATGACAGCATTATAAAAGAATTACAAACGATTAAGGGTATTGAAAAAACGTGCTCATTTGTGTTGTAAAGAAATGATATTCCAAAATTATTGGAAGTAAACCACAAAGGTAGAAGAGGAAAATTTTAGAACTCATCCCTATGCCACAAGTGGAAGAAGTTCTTGGAAACCAAACATCATGGTCCAGGAAAAAGGCCAGATCTTACAAATTCGGGCAAAAGAGCAAACAATCAAGAAGTAGGACATCATACCAAGCATCAAGTACATCTAGAAGTACGAGGAGAATACCTATGAAGAAAACTTTCAGAATTGCTCACACCTGAGCTAATGAAAGTTTTAAGGATTGTAATTCCTAGACATGTGGAGCAAAATGACATATTTCAACCAACAGTCCAAAAAATAAAAAAAGAAGAATTAAACGCTTCGATCCTACCCCGGATAATGAAGAAGCAGTTTATTATCAAGATCTTATTCAGGTATACCACTTTGAGGGTATTGCCTCAGACAGCTCAGAAGAAAATATATAGAAGAAGAATAAGTCTTGAATCAAGAATAATCTGATAGAACATAATAAGAATCTGACTGAAGACGAGGTGTTTAGGCACGAAACATATGAAGATTAGTAGGGATGTAAATGAACCGAACTGTTCTCGAGCTTTTCGGATCTCGGCTCGTTAAAAAGCTCGTTCGGGCTCGTTCGTTAAGCTTATCGAGCCAAGCCCGAGCCTTATTTTGGGCTCGACAATTTTGTTGAGCCGAGCTTGAGATTAATGATGTTCAGCTCGTTAGATCGTGAACATTTCGATAATAGGTTCGTGAGCTCAAAATTGAGCTCGACTCATTTAGCTGGCTCGTGAGCTCGAGCTCGGATTGTTTAGGTGGTTCACGAGCTCGAGCTCGGCTCGTTTAGGTAGATCGTGAGCTCGAATTTGAGATAATTAATGAGTTATAATATTAAAATAATTATGTATGATAAATAATAATAAATTAAAAATTATATTAAAAATGTGAATGTTATGGCAATAATGGCATATTCCCGTAACCTCATCCTCATCTATTCCAAATCCCAAACCCTATTCGGCTATTCCCGTAACCTCATCTATTCCCCCCGAATCAGCGCCTCCCGACCTCTGCCCGCCGTCGTCGAGGGTCTCCGGTCGTAGCCCAGGTCCGGTCGACCATTATCGAAGCAAAAATCGGTAGATTTGAGCGTGTATAGGTAGCGAGACCCCTTTCCCGTCCACCTCTAAACCGCGTACGATTTTCGACGATTCTCCGTTCTTCCATCGGTGCAAGGGCTCAAAATCCTTGTACCATCTGGGTCGACTTTGATTGAGGCGTGAATCGAGATTTTGGAGATCGCATAGGTCGCGAACCCTAGCTCTGATTTTGGTTTGGTTTCATCTCCAAATACAGTGGGCAAAACAATTAGAGACAAAAGTTCAAAAATTTCAGTCTCTCAGGTGTGTTTGAATATTGCTGCTACGACAATGAATTTAGTCTACTTAAGAAACTCATATTTGTTGGATTGTTAATGCAATGATATAAATATCTGTTATTCTTGCTACGGCAATGAATCTAGCGTATGCACTCACTCCTAATTAATTCTACATATGATTATACGTATATAATCTTATTATTTAAAAATATTATGGTTTGAAACTAATTATACTTTAAAGTAAATATATAAAAAAATTAAAATATTTTAATATAATAAACAGAATATCAAACATCAAAGGCAACCGACTAGATATCTAATGTCGCCGCATAGAAGAAACCTTAGCATTGTGAGGTCCAAAAATACAATGCCACGTACGTGATACATTATATAGTATCATATTATAATATGATATGGTCCAAAATTATATAGGCCCACGTAATTCATTATATATATATATAATATTCATTTATTCAAAATTCTAAAGTGTATCTTACAGAAATTACAATGTTATAACACTAGTAGAAAAATCGGATTTTACTTCGGCAGGCTTTACTTCGTCAATAATAAATTACGAAGTAATACATTACCAATAACTTCAGTAATAACACAAGCGAAGTAAAATAATATATTTTACTTCGGATGTTTAAAAACACGGGTTTCACTATATTTTTTTATTATATTTTACTTCGGCATATCAATGTTGACGAAGTAAAAAAATAAGAAAAATAAGTTCATGCTGAAGTAATAAGATGAACCGCGCAGATTAATGAAGATATACTGAACATTTAACGACGGTTTGTCGCTAACAAACCGTCGCTGATTTAATCAGCGACTGTTTTTCAAACAATCTGTCGCTAATAGTGATGGTTTTTCAAACAATCCGTCGCTAATAGTGACGGTTTTTTCGCGCATATGCGCGCGACAGAGCGCGCATATGCACGAGGTCTTCTGAGCAGAAACTAGCTCACTTAACGAGCTTGTTTAACGAGCCGAACCCGAGCAAGGCTCATTGAACAAGATAAACGAGCCATTAACGAGCCGAGCTCGAGCCGAGCCCAAGCTTCATAACTTCCGAACGAGCGGAGCCCGAGCTTCAAACCAAAGGCTCGAGCCGAGCCCGAGCCGAGCAAATAGTTTAACGAGCCGAGCCCGAACCTTATACTGTTCGGCTCGGCTCGGCTCATTTACATTCCTAAAGATTAGTCTAGTTTCTTTAGTCAAACAACAATATCCCATAATACAGTCCAAAAGATAATGAGAGAAAATCCTAGTTTTCAGAGATATCAAGTGAATGATCGTTTGCTCAACATCTTTGGGATGCCTCAAACAAAATATTCTCCAATGAGCTGCAATAGCTCGTGTTCTAAGAATATTAATACCGATGAATTAAATCGAGTTTGATTAAAAACCAAGCGGAAGAAACTCGAAGTAATTCTTCGTGAAAAAACTGTTAAATTAGAAAGCATTTTATCTTATGTAAACTGAATAACCGAAAAGGGATAGATTAGTTTTTGCATTCATCGATTCAGTTATGGTGACAACTGAACTAATGGATACTCTAACAGATACAAACAGTTTGAAAACAATAGTTAGACACTAAAATACACAATATATGTTTATGGATGTTCAGAGACTTCAATTGCTCCTGCGTCACCCCTTCTACCGCCTCGGGTAGGATGCACTAGAAGACTTTGATTTATATAACTCTTTGTACAAACCCACTCAGCTAGGACTTACCAATTGCCTAAACTAAACTCCTAGACTTAGACTGAAGGCAGCACCTTCCAGTCAACACTTCTTTAATTTCTATGTGAGAAAGACTACATACAGAAGTTTAACGTCTTTGTGCAAGACTATATTTGAGTGGTTGAGAGTGTTTGTGTGTGTGAGAACTGAACAAGGAAGTTCTCACACACTGAGGAAAATACGCTTCTAATCTAAGCTGATATATCTGTAAAGAGTTCCCTCGACTGGGCTGAATGCTTCTCTTAAGCTGATATGACTTTGAAGCGTGCCCTTTTCTTTTTCTCTCTTGAGTTATATCTTTATGAGTCTTCACTAATCTTTTTTTTATATAGACGGGAAAACTGATCGTACAGTAAAACTCATTTATTGTATACGTTGCATCTTGAATTCGTTTCTTGGACTTTGTGTCTCGACTTTTCGACTGCCCTTCTGAAACGTTTTGTCTTTAATGCACTGATACAACGTCCATTATTGTCCTTTAAGTGGATAATGGATTTGTACCTTCACGTACAACTGGATTCCACTTGAAGGAGTTTGTCTTCATACATAACTGAAAGATTTTAACTGATGCTTCGAACTGGTCAGTTGAACTGATCTTTCAGTTGAGCTGGTGAAATCAGTTGACTCGTTAGTGGAACTGATTTCACACTCGTTCAGTTGGACTGATCAACTGGGTTTCTTCATCAGTTGAACATCCTTCGGCTGGCCAGGCTTCTGAGGTTTTCCTGCTGAATCACCTATCAACTGGACAATCAGCTGGACTGCTCAATTGACGTAACCAGTTAGACTGATTCATTATGTGCGATCAGTTGGGTCTTTAGTTTTGCGATGTTAACACCTCGTTAGTGATTCTAGATGCTGCACACTAAGATAGATCATTAGTAACACAATTAACAAGTTTTGTTATCATCAAAATCAAGATTGCGAACTTTAAAATTGCCAACAATCTCCCCCTTTTTTATGATTACAAAACATGAGCAGTTAAGCGCAATATATTCAGTTCAAGGGTTAGCAAGTTCAAATATCATTAAAGGCTCCCCCTTTATAACTGAATTTAATGAAATTAAAATAACCAAAAGCTCCATCTCCAAAACTGAGTTAAAACCTTTTAAAAGAAATGGACATAATTAAGAAACTACTTTTCAGTTAATGAAAAGGAAAGAATTTTTCTTAACAACTAAGTTTTAAAACCGATTGATAATACTTTTAGACTGAGAGAAAGACAAGAAGCTCCTTCTCGGAAATTGAATAAAAATCTCATATATAGTCATTCATTCAGAGATTATAATTATTCAAGCAATGTAGACAAAATATTTGGAAATATCCATTCAGTCATAATAAAACACAGCTGAACAAATATGATATTTATTTAAATAAATTTCCTTGTATTTACATCTGAGTACATGCATCCGTTGAACAAGAAAGATTACTACAACGGTAGCATATTTTAAACAACATCAGATATCAGTTGGTTTGTGTGACAGAACTGGATATACCATCAACTAGTTTCTTGACTGCTTGAACTGATGCATCGGTGGTGAGTTCATTTTGCTAGAGAAACGAGTTAAACTGCTTGAACTTGACTTCTTAGCAGACTAACTGGTCGAGCAGACTCTGACTAGGCTCAATCTGGAATGCAGCTGGTGATATAATCATCCAACGTCCCAGCATGGATAAGTTTCATCTGAAGAACAGCTGACCTGGTAGGCTTGCAACTGAGGACTTGTTCAAGGAGCAATTTAGCTGTGCATCTTTGCAGATGATTCTTAGTCCCCTGCAGACTAATTAAAACCCCTAAGTAAAGAGTCTAAAGAAGTGGCTGCAATATTAGTCGCAGAGCCAATCCTCTCATCTCTTTACCAAAGAGCGACATATAAATATTTTCAAATAGTTTTGAAAATCGTATGAGATATTTTTAAATAGCTTTTGACACTATTTTAAAGTAAGATTTTAAAACATAGTTTTCTTCAAATGTTCTTCTTAGAACAACCTGCTCTAATACAAATTGAAGGACCGTTTGTTCAACATCTTTGGGATGATTCAAACAAAATATTTTCCAATGAGCTGCAATAGCTCGTGTTCTAAGAATATTAACACCGATAAATTAAATCAAGTTTGGTTAAAAACCAAGCGGAAGAAACTCAAAGTAATCCTTCGTAAAGAAGACTGTTAAATTAGAAAGCATTTTATCTTATGTAAAATGAATAACCGAAAAAGGATAGATTAGTTTTTGCATTTATCAGTTCAGTTATGATGACAACTGAATTAATGGATACTCTAACTGATCCAAACAGTTTGAAAACAATAGTTAGACAGTTAAATACACAAAATATGTTTATGGATGTTTGGAGAGTTCAACTGCTCCTGCGCCACCCCTTCTACCGCCTTGGGTAGGATCTAGTAGAAGACTTTGATTTATACAACTCTTTGTACAAACCCACTTAGCTAGGACTTACCCACTGCCTAAATTGAACTCCTAGACTTAGACTGAAGGCAGCATCTTCCAATCAACACTTCTTTAATGTCTATGTGAGAAAGACTACATACACAAGTTTAACGTCTTTGTGCAAGACTGTATTTGAGTGGTTGAGAGTGTTTGTGTGTGTGAGAACTGAACAAGGATGTTCTCACACACTGAGGGAAATACGCTTCTAATATAAGCTGATATATATGTAAAAAGTTCCCTCGACTCGGCTGAATGCTTCTCTTAAGCTGATATGACTTTGAAGCGTGCCCTTTTCTTTTTCTCTCTTGAGTTATATCTTTATGAGTCTTCACTGATCTTCTCTGTATATATCCGGGAAAACTGATCGTACAGTGAGACTCATTTATTGTATCCGTAGAATCTTGAATTCGTTTCTTGGACTTTGTGTCTCGACTTTTCGACTGCCCTTCTGAAATGTTTTGTCTTTAATGCACTGATACAACGTCCATTACCTTTGACTGTATAATGGCTTTGTACCTTCACGTACAGCTGGATTCCACTTGAAAGAGTTTGTTTTCATCCATAACTGAAAGATTCTAACTGATGCTTCGAACTGGTCAGTTGAACTGATCTTTCTGTTGGGCTGGTGGAATCAGTTGACTCGTCAGTGGAACTGATTTCACACTCGTTCAGTTGGACTGATCAACTGGGTTTCTTCATCAGTTGAACACTCCTTCGGCTGGCCAGGCTTATGAGGTTTTCTTGCTGAATCACCTATCCACTGGACAATCAGCTGAACTGCTCAATCGACGTAAAGACTGATTCATTTTGTGTGATCAGTTGGGTCTTTAGTTTTGTGATGTAAACATCTCGTGAGTGATCCTAGATGCTGCATACTAAGGTAGATCATTAGTAACCCAATTAACAAGTTTTGTTATCATCAAAATCAAGATTGCGAATTTGAAAAGTTCCAATATCAAGGATTCCAAGCAAGACAAGTAGATAATTTCTCGGGAAATCTTGGCCTAAGAAACAAAAAGTATCATCTAATCTATAAACTTTCCAGAAGAGATATGGCAATTCCAATGGAACTTATAGGAAATAGAATGGAGATGCAATTAACTCCTTCTAAATAAATTAAGTAAGAATTAAAAAAAAACTCAAGATAGAAGTAGTACAAACCATGTCTTAGATTCATATCGGAGCAATCCAGATTATGATAAAAGCTACTTTTAAATAAAAAATAGATTCAATTATTGATATTGCTATATGCGATAAACGAATGTGCAACCTTCAAGATTCAGTACTATGAACTATCTCAAGAAATCTGTGTGCAGGGAAAATTGTAGGACTAATTTATCCAATAATTGACTACAACTTAGAAGATAGATATTTCAGCCGAGCCTTGGCGTTAAATCATAACTTCAAAGAAAAAAAAGGCAAATGAAAGAGGGTAATAGACTGTATTCTATTACCTATCATATTAGGCTCTATCTAATATACATTATTCAGACTTTTTTTTTTTATTACAAATGAGTTCATTGAAATACCTAAGATACTTGGAAAAATTGCTCAAACAATTTATCCAGAAAGAGTAGTTTCCATTAATATAGGAAACATATATCTAAATTCAAGACAAACCGATTTTACAAAGAAATCAAAGTCTTAAATCGGAATCAAGAAGATTATCTTTTTAAGGAGAAAGAATTACAAGCTACAGGTGGGTAAAAACACATGTCCAAGAAACCCATCAGATACTAAAAAACTTTTCAACAATAGTAAAGCTTATATGTCCATAAGGTTGGAAGGAACTTGAAATAATATATACTATTTAGAACAACCTATGATAGAAACTTACCAAGGAATGATCAATATTGGGGAATTGAAAGTTTATATCAAAGGAATCCCTGTAATATAACCATATCAATTCGTTCTTTGGCTAGAGTTTCTCGAGGAACATAAACCTTGGAAACGTCTAGAAAATGGAATGGATTTCATGGCTGAGGATAGAATGTGGAAAATCCAATGACCACTAGCTCATTCTCGATGTACATCCTAGTAGAGATATTATACGAACAATATAAAGCAGAATATTTTACTGCTTATATTGATTCAAGAGCTGGAATCTGTACAACAAAAAGAGGAGTTTTTACAAAATAATTGGAAGAAAAATTACCTCAGATTGCTTGAAGAGATTTCTCTGAATGGATCTTAATCTTATGTAAAGAGAATAAGATGGCATAAATATTAATTGGAGGTGCTGGACAAACACCATGGTATAAGGTAAAAACACCACCGATTTATTTTCATGATACATGAGCTGATATTCTGTTCGGAAACAATTTCTTACAAATGTTTAAGTCTTATACACAAGAAAATGAAACTAGACGATTAGTGTTCACAACACCATGTGATCACAAAGTCATAGTTCAATCCAGTTTTGTAACAAGCGTGGTGATGAAGGAAAAATTCTGAACCCAAAAATGAAAGATTCCAGACGGTTTGGAGAAACAATGATCCGATTAATAACAGATAAAGATCTCGATCCTGAAGAAATAGAATTCCTTAAGATAGCTCTACATCAAAATAAGGTAGAGTTTAAATCAAAAATATTCTTGGAAGATGTCAAGATAAGGATCAAAGAGAATTACAATGAAGATATTTTGGCATGGTGGGATAAGAACAAATTCCAAGCCAGCCTTAAAATTAAGGAAGGTAAGGAATATAAGTTTTTCGGATGTAAACCAATCTTGATGAACATAGTTGATCAAATGGATATGTAGATTATAATCAAGGAACATCTGGACCTTGGTTTAATAAAAGCAGGAATTTCACCGTACATTAGTCCATGATTTCTTGTAAGAAATCATGGTGAGATAAAAATGAACAAACTCGACTACATATTAATTATTAGGAAATTAATAAGATTCTTGAGTTTGATGGGTATTACATACCTAGTAGAGAACATTTAATTATTTGCATACACAACACTAAAATATTCTCAAAATTTGATTGTAAATCTAGATTTTATCAGATTCGGATGCAAAAGAAAGCAAGAAATTCACAACTTTCTCCACACGACAAAGACACTATATTTGAGAAGTTTACCAATGGGATTGGCTAATTCACCCTGGATATTTTAAAGAAAAATGGATAATCTATTTAAAGATTATTTCAAATTTATGTTCGTCTATATTGATGATGTTTTAATAATATCTAAAAACATGGAATAACGTATCAAGTATTTAGAGATTTTCTCTAAAGTTCGTAAAAAAGAAGGATTATTTCTAACTGAAAAGAAAGAAGTAATTTCTAGAAGAAAAAATTGAATTCTTTGGAATAGAAATCGATGAGTCTGGAATAATTTTGCACGAACACATAATAGAAAAGGTGCAAAATTTTCTAAACAAACTAGAAGAAAAGAAACAACTTCAAAGTTTTTTAGTAGCTATTAATTTTGCCGAGATGTTTATTAATAACCTAGCAAAATACAGAAAAATGTTAGTCCATTACTGAAAAAAGATGAAAAATTTATGTGGACGGAAGAACACATAGAAGAACTTAGCCAACTTAAGAAGATTTGCAAAAATCTTTCAAAAATGACTATTCCTCATGATGAAAATGATCTAGTATTATATACAAATGCCAGTGATCATTGGTGGGTGACACTTTTAACCAAACTCATACCAGAAGGAGAACAACCATGAAAATATTATAGTGGACTCTTCTCATAAGCAGAAACCAGATGATGTCATATCAATGAAAATGAATTTTATACAATAAAAAAGGCTTTTGAAAAATGACCATTATTTTAAATAACAAAGAAATTTACTTTTAATCCTCCATTCATGTGCCGACACAAAAATATCATAGATTTTGGCTTTTTTTTTTTGTGATGATGAAATACCATTTTTTTTATTGGTCTCAATTAGATCCAATGACTCAATATACATTTCTACATCGAGAGTCCATGACCTATAATTTTTTCCCGTAATGTCGACCTTAACAAATTCGAGCTTTGCCAAATTTGACATGGTGGTACTAGAAAAATAACGATGCATTTTATTAGTTAAGTTTTTAAATCTATTAATATGGCAATACAAAGTAACGAATAAATTATAAGTATGAGCATTATTAAAAATAAATAAAAAACGCGATTTAGATATTTTCCGATAAATACAGGACTATTGAGTATAATTACCAAAATAATTATATAAAATAACTTGAAAAAACCATATTCTTCTTCTTCGAAAAATTGATTAAGGAAATTTTTTAGAGAGGAAGAGTAAATTTGTAGTGATTGAATGTGTTTGTTAAATCATATTTATAGGGCAAAAACTAGTCGTTTATGACCGTTAATGAAAAAAAAAATATTAAAAAATAAATGTATGTATATGCATAATTTTATGGTAATAATATCATATTTAAATAATTATGTATATCGCATCACATTATTATAATAAGGTGTAAGAACTCTTTTTATATAATATTGTGACAATATAACATAATAAAAATATATAAACAATGAAATAATCACATCATGATATTATAATGAGGTGTCATAGACTCCTTTTATAAAATAACATGATATTATTCAAATATATATATACAATAAATAAACAGTAATACAATAAAAATATATAAACAATGTAATAAATAATCACATCACGTTATTATAATGATATGTCATACACTCTTTTTATATAATAACATGATACTATATATTAAATATATACACAATAAAAATAAATAAACAGTAAAATATTTTTTTTGAATATTGTTAACTTTGTTTATGCGTTTTGGAGCTTGGAAAAATAAGGAGAACCTTCGAGTATCGTGCTGACAACGTGTTAAAAACAAAAAATTTATGATAAAAAGTAAAAATCTCATACTCACAAAATATACTGTTGTAATGCCCGGAAATTTAATCCTAGTAATCGGTAATTATTGATTTATAATTTGATATGATTACGAAAGGATTAATCGGGACACGAAATAAAATTAGATATGAAGGGTGCAAGCTTTGGACAGAACAAGTGGCGCCCGAGCGGTAAGAAATGACCGCCCGAGCGCCAAAGTCCAATAGGAACACATCTTGGACAGAAGAAGTGGCGCCCGGGCGGTAGTTTTTGACCGCCCGAGCGCCAATGTGTAATCCGAAAGGAATCGGACAGAAACTGCCGCGCTCGAGCGGTAGTTTATTACCGCTCGAGCGCCAGCCGAGATTCAAGAAAAGGTGACACGTTTCTCCAACATGCAGCTTAGGATATATATATACATCTTTACGTTGGTTTCTTCAGAAAAATCGAGAAAAGGGTCAGAATATATGTGTTGAAAATCCTTACGTCTTTTCTGAGAAATCCGTCCGTCTGATTTTAAATCCGACTTCAGTACCGAGTTCCTAGCAACGTAGGCTACAACTTGACGTAAGTTTTACTACGTTTTGACATGCTTTGAAATTATGTCATTGTCAGAATTGAATGGAATTCATATATGACGTTCTTGACATCATAGACATCATAGAATCGAAGTCAGATTTAGAAACGGACTGATTATGGAATTGTTATGAATTTTTAGGGTATATTGATTTATACCGGACAGATTTGGATTATGAATCGATTACAGTTTATATTGGATATGGGTTATAGATTGTAATTGATAGATGTTGAGATGGTATTGACGGGAATAGTGAAATGATACTGTTATGCCGTTGATTTTGAATTAAATTCAGATTGATCAGATTGTTATCGATTTGGGAGGTATATTGATATGAGATTATTGTTATTGTGATTACCAGACAGACTGTGAATTCAGGACTTCGACTGAGCAGGAAACCGAGACTGCAACGAAAGGTATAAGTCAATGTGGTATTGGGAGATGGACTTGAGTCGGTTTAGACTTGGGTTTCCCTAAATCACATACTTTATTTTATTGCATGGATATTTGCATTACATTGATTAATGTACTTGTTCTCTTGTATTTAGATGACAGGTATTAGACAAGTTATCTTGTGACAGAAGTGCCGGATAGTGGTGGTATCACCACGGCACATTGCACTATGTCTCAAGATAGGATGCTAGTGATAGAGCTACAGTCCTTCATGGTTAGGTCAGGACACTGGATGTGTGGTTATATCGAGTAATGGAATCTATTACGGAATTCGATATAGGAACACCATATTTGGTTATATCGAGTAAAGGGTATTGGAATTCTTCTATTACGGAATTCGATATAGGAATACCAGGGCACTGGTTATATCGAGTAATAGATATTATGGTTCCATCCTTTACGGAATTCGATATAGGAATACCACATCTGGAAACCGGGATCCCTAGACTAGGATTGAGTCTAGTCTGAATTATGTGTCGACAGTTTGATTTAATATTGTTTATGTTTCAGATTTGGATTCATATTCATGTTACCTGATTACATGCTTTATATTGTTTATATGATTGCATGTTTCATTGATTTATACTGGGGATTATATTCTCACCGGTATATCCGGCTGTTGTCTTGTCTGTATGTGTACTTGACAACAGGTGGGACAGGTCCAGGGTCGAGGAGATGAAGAGCTAGATCGTGATTAGAGTGGTGGCACCGGACTTGGACTAGATGTAGGGTTAAACACTTGACTTTAGTTTTAAACCATAGTTTGAATAAATGTTGAAATACAGGATTGGTATTTTATATACTGATATGTATATATGTTGTATGTCACTACGTTCCGCATTTTTAAAAAAAAAATTTAGACCCTGTTTTAATTGATTAATTAGTCCCAATGATGATTAAGAACTTGATTAGCGTCCGGGTCCCCACAACTGTAGAACCCGAAAATCATATTACGTATAAGTCATGCATAATTGCTACTATTTAAATAAAAAATGAATTTTTATGAATATATGAGGTGTTTTAATTGTTTTAAAAGTAGATGTTTATTTTTATCTTTTCAGGATAAATACGCGAGGCCGGACCGGAGTTGGAAATTAGAAATAAGATTAATACTAAGAAATATATTCTTAAATTTAATTTAATTCAAGGAATAATTTAATTTAAAGAAAAAGAATGTTTTAGGATTTATTAAATTAATTAGAGCTAAGTTATTAAATAGGTTCTTTAGGTTAATATATTATTAAAGTTTAAATTAAAATGTGTAAACAAATGAGGATGAATTAATCTAGGTATAATATATATTCAAGAAATTAAGCATAGTATTTAAATACTTAAATCTGAATCCATGCAAGATCATGCAAGAGTTTATTATAAATTAATTTATTAATTTACTAAAATATATAATGGGAGTTAAAAACCTTAAACATTTAAAATACAAGAATTAAACAATATTATACCATACAATATTAGTAATAATTTGGTTAACCCATAAACCCAAATCAAATGCTTAGTAACTCCCCGTTCAAGTCACCTCTAAATGGACTTTATAGTGTATACATTCATTTACCTTTAATTCACTAATTATTAGTAAATTCAAATACAATAACCCACCTCATTTCTCCTGAAACCACTAGCCTAGGAAATTAGCTTGAACCTGCAGCAAGAAATAAATAAAAGAATCGGCAGCAATAGTGAGGAAACAATTTAAGTGCCATTCAAATCCCCATTCAAATTACTCACTTGTAACTTCCTTCTAAATGCATTTCATGACCCATTAATCACCTCTCGTAACTTTCATCTTCACTACCTAGCAGCCTTCATCTATAATTTCGAAAATAACAGAAGAAAAATCAGTAGCTGAAGTCGAGAGTAGCAGCAGAAAAATAATAAGGAAGATACAACTCCGCTCCGCCGCTCGTCTTCGTCGTATTGATTTGTTTTGTGTCAAAACAAATTTCAGGCATGTATATATTGTTTCTTTGCTCTTCAATCAAGTCCTATAGATATTTTTAAAGCATTATATGTTCATGAATCACGCAACAACTCGAAATTTTGACAACAACATTCTGAAATTTTGCACAGCCTTCTCGGCCCTTTTGTGTTCAGCTTTATGGTTGGATTGCTTTTACTGAATCTAGGTGGTTTCTCGGTTCCAGGCTCACACGGCTGCTGTTAGGCATGAATTAGAATGTGTTAGGGTGTTATTGGTCCATTGGTTTGCAACCATACACTCACAAATAAAGTAATGACATCAACTCTTTTCAAAACTACAGATTTGAGTCTCGTTTTTGGTTCTTGGGTGGTTAAGCGGAGTATTCGAATCTTGGCTGTCCTAGGGACTGTAGCCATGGTTAAAACCATCCCTTAACATGTCTAGGACGTGACCAAGGTGTCCTTTCCAAGCTTGGTTCACGGATCCATCAGAATTTCACAACAACAACACAAGTGCAATTCGTTTTTTTTTTCATTTTCTGTGTGAGTGGGTTTCAGTTTTGGGGTGTGTTGTTTGGATTATGGTTGGCTCCTAGCCTGTAGCCAGGGTTCATACAACACTCCATCATGTCTAGATCGAAACATGGTCGATAAAATGGCCCTTTGGAACGAGAAAAGACAGTAAAATTGTTCAATACAACACACTATGCAGCAAGTGGTGCTCTCGGTTGGTATGCTGTAATTATCCTAGGTGTTTCCTTGGATTGTGGTTGGATTCTAGCCCTTAGCCATGGTCCAAGCCATGCCTTAGGATGTTGGTAAGAGTCCTTGGGCGGTGGTTCAAGCCCATGGCCATTATTTCCAGAGTTTGCTCCACAAACAAGAAAGCTGCCGCTGCTGTATTTTCTGCTTTTTGACAGCAGCTTTGGGTCACGGTTTTTGGTGGTGGTTTGAGTTCTTGGTTGGATTTTAGCCCATGGCCATGGACTGGACACTACCTTAATGAGTTAAGAAAGTCATGTTTTTGGCCGTTCGTGATTTGGTCGAGTTTAGAGGTCGTACGAGAATTTACGGTGAAAGGTGGCAAATGACTCTCGAAAGAGTGTTTTATGTTTTGGATTCCTTTCACCTATTTTCGTGTTTTACAGTTATTATGCATATTTTTCAATATGTTTGGGGTATTTTTAATCATGGTTAAACGTCGGTTTAATGTTGGTTCGGGTTGGTACGGAGCCATGTGATAGGATCGATTAACGTATCAAGAGTGTTTAGAAGGGGGGTTGAATAAACACTCACAATATAAAACTGCTCTTTTCGAATTTTGAGTTCAGTTTGGTGACAAACTGATTCTAGGAATCTTGTTAGTCAATGACAATCAGTTAAACTGAAATAGTTGCGGAAGCTAACTAACTGAAAGATAGAATACAAATCTGAAATAAAATATGCAAGGGTTGTTTCTGGATGTTCAGAGATTTCAAATTCTCCTACGTCACCCCTTCTATCCCAAGGATAGGATTTCCTCTAAAAGACTTTGATCGAATACAAGATTTGTACTGACTCACTTCAGTTTGGACTTATCATTGCTAAGACTGAAACTCTTAGTATTACAAAGTGTTCTCAGTACGTAACTGATCTTAGCACTATCGAATTTATCAAATTTTTACAAAGTGCTAGTGAGCTCAGATTGTAGCCTTGACTTCTACGAATAAATCAAGTAAGAGTAAGCTATGATTTTTGGCAGAGTAACATCAAGCTTTAAATAGAGTAATTCTGTTGTTTTCTTCAGCTGTTCTTCTGTCATATTTATAATCTTGTCTTCCAACGGTAACTTGAGATATTTTTTGAATCTTTGTATTCGTTGATTGCCACTTCATCATTCCTTGGGCATTGTTTGATTCATTTATTGTAATGCGGCGTCTTAATTTCTTTAGCCGAAATGCGTTGTTCTAAGCTGTATTGATTGAAGTGCGATGTTGCAATCTTCTATGTCTCTTTGTCGATTGAATGTTCTTTCCCGAGACATGTTTAGTTGGAGTATGAATGTATCAACTGATCAGTTTTCTTTATTGAATCAACTGATTTCAGTTGTCAAGTTCAGTTTACTTCGATCAGTTGTTGATGAGGAGAACAACTGAATTTTCAGTTGCGTAGATTCAGTTGCTGATTTCAGTTTGCTTGATCAGTTGGTTCGTATTTTCAGTTGGTTCATATTTTGTCAAACTCCATAATTTAGTTTCCAACAATTTCCCCCTTTATGGTGTTTGACAAAACTTAGTAAATAATAACTGAACGTCTGAACTCATTGTAGATAAAATAAGAGATTGAATTTCTTGAACTGATAGAAGTCTTGAATTAATAACAGCTGAATCTAATAATCTGATTAACTGCTTTTTATCAAGATGGTTTCTTCTGCTGTTTCTGAAGATGCTCTTTGATTTCTTCCCCTTTTTTGTCAAACTCATCCATCTTCATAGATATTCTTGGAACGTCAGTGGAAAGAATTTTGACATCTGAGGAGATACTTGAGACAGCAATTTGTAAGGAGGTCTGCAGCAGTTCCATTTTATTAGAAACAGAAGTTTCCAATCGCTCAACTCGTTTGTTGATTATATCTTGAGTTGTAAATAGACTTTGAGCTAGACCTCTGTTATTTTTTATCTCATCCACAGTTTGGGTAAGAAACTCCATGTTGGCTTGGATGGCTTTCAGTTTTGCTGTATCAAATTCAATCGAGGAATCCAATTTGACAGTATGAGAAAATTGTGTGGATTGAATTTTCTTGATTTCGGTAAGCATCTGCTGCATATTGTGCTGCATATTCTGTATTTCCTCAAGGACAAGATCCATATCTGTGGATGGAAGAGGAGGTGACTGATCAGATGTTCTTGGTTCATGTGAGATTTGATCAAAGACCACCATGGTCCTATCAGATAGTATCGTATCAGGAACAGTCTGTTCTGGAACATCTGTTTCAGTCACTATGACTTGGACTGGAGGAGATGAGGGTTGATGTTGATCAGCAATTGGCCTTTCCTGCTGAATCAGATCTGCAGTAAGAGGGTCATGAACTGATACATTTGTTTGATAGTCCTCTGTTATTCGTGTTGGTTCATCAGTTGGAGAAATTAGCAAAGCTTCCATATTCTAAGCAGTCTGTTGATTTGGTGATTGATGAGGCACCATTGTTTGCTCCTTTTGTTCAGAATCAGCAGGCTAAGCTGGTGTTTCTGTTGAGATAGGAACCTCTTGAGTAATTTGATCAGTTGAATGATCAACTTCTTCAGGAATAGATTCTGTCACCACTGCTTGAATAATTTCATCGATGTTGGCAAAATTCAACTCAGCTTCAGAGTACAGCTGATGTTCCACAGCATATGATTGTGGCACATCCTGAACTGTTTCTTCAGTTGTAACGATATTTTGTTCTGAGAGTGGCTCTTTCTGCTGAGAGGAGGGTTCTTCTCCTTCTTCAGCAGAGGCTTCATCAGGAAGAGCTAACTCCTGATCCATTTCCCACATTTTGATCTGAGCTTGCAGGCTGGTAAGATCTGTATCTAGCTGAGTGATCACAGCTCGATCATTGTAAGCAGTTGGATTGGTG
This sequence comes from Primulina eburnea, assembly GCF_022965805.1. Taxonomy (NCBI): domain Eukaryota; kingdom Viridiplantae; phylum Streptophyta; class Magnoliopsida; order Lamiales; family Gesneriaceae; genus Primulina; species Primulina eburnea. The sequence continues at coordinate 23,468,531 of NC_133104.1, read as the reverse complement.
GGAATGTAGTTGGCCTTCAATTCTTCAAGTAGTTGAGATAGCTTCTTAGCTCGAATTTGGTCAAAAAAATAAGTTTTTCTCTCCAAAGCCTGAACAATTGTGGCGGCTTTGACCACTTTGAGGACAATTGCTTCCAGTTTGATAAATTTGTTCAGTTGGGATTTCTTTTTCAGTTGCTTAGAAAAAATTTGAGTTCTGTAGGCATTCCAGGCATCATAGGATTTAAGTTTTGATGCTGCAAAATTATTAACATGTTCCCAAACAAGGTCAATATGAGTTTGAATGGAATTGGATGGCCTGGGCTCTTCAATTAATTTGCCCTTGCCTTTTTCAGTACTTAGGATATGGGGAATTTCCAATCCAGTGCGAGTGGTATCCACCATTTCTGTAATATTTATTCCTTTGGTTCTGGTAGGTGCGAGAACAGTAGGACGATTGATATGTATTAAAGGAGCTTTGATCCTAACTGTTTCTTTTGTTGCATCAGTTGAGATTTCTGGTGGGATGATCTTTAGGGGAACTGCTTTGATAGGCTGTTGGGCATTCAAGGATGTCAGCCTTTCAGTAGGAATAGATTCTGCTGTGGCTGGTAATTTTGTCCTTTGTGTTCTTGGTTTCTTTGCAATTTTTGGAGAGGGCGTCTTCTCGGAATCAGATTCACCGATAATCAATTTTCTTTTAACTGCCTTCAGTTAAGCCAATGTTTTGGCCTGTTTACCTGCTTTGAGAGCAGCCTGTTGCGCCCCAATCTCCTTCTTGATCTTCACAAACTGATCAGGAGATATCGATTTTAGTTTTGGGTGGCAGAACATTCTTCCCATAAAAAATTTTGAATTTAGATAGTCGCTCGGAATCATCAGCCACCAATCCTTTGACTTTCATCAAATAGCTTAGCGGCACTGCAAATCCTTTAGATTGCTTGGTGAAGGAGAACATATTTTTCAAGATACTGAAAATGAGTTGTTTCCAGTTGAATTTTCTTTCAGTCATAATAACTGTAACAGCTTGAAATTTTTCCAAAGTAAGGGCAGCAAATGATCCTGCCTTGGCCAATAGCCCTTTGGCTACGATATCAGCCAGCAATTGAACCTCATGCTTCAGTTCCTTCTTAGGATCGGAAACTTTAATTTTCCGTCCATCAGCATAGAGTGCAGTCTGCATTTCTTCAATATCTGATGCTTTAACATCAGTAAGTTGTACTAATCCATCAGAAGGTAATGAAAAGATTTCGCCGAAAGAATCTTTAGAAATGGTCACCAACTGATCAATGACAGAGGAAATAATGCTTCCATCATGATTGATATATCCATTTGAGTAGAAATCCTGGAGTTCTTTTGGGTAAATTTCCTGCGAGGCTCTGCCCAAAAACATCCTGAGACCATCAAATTCAATCTTCAGAAAGACGTTCTTAACATTACCTTCTTGAACTGATAAAACTGAGTCAAAGTCAATAGCTATAGCATTCATCATGTGAGCTGGGATTTGATTCGCCATTGCTGAGAGTAAGGAAACCTGAAATTTTGAGAAGTATAAGTTTTGAGTGTATGAGTTTGTTATGAGAGATGATGTACGCGTAAGAAAGAAAACTGAATCGAAGCGGGGAATCATTTATATGTATGTGGCTGTTTAAATTCTGGACACGTGTCAGTCCATTAAAAATTTGAGTAAAAATGTGTGTACGTGTGCTGTAAGCGTGTGTGCATGAAATGAACGGTTTAAAATAGGCCACGTTACGAAATTGCAGTCACATCAGTTGATTTGGGATATAATAAGTTTTTAATTTGTTAACTTATGTGAGAAGATTTGTAAAATATCCAGCTGAACAATCAGTTGGGAAACTGATTCATTTCAGTTGAGAATTTACAAACAGTTGTCTTCTCAGTTAACCTCTTAAAAACTGATATTCCCCCTTAATCGGTGCATAAAATAATTAAAGAGAATAAATTTAAAGGTCAGAAAGATTATCGTTTGCTGAACCATTGACGGCCCTTCAGCTTCCATGATATTTGGCTAAAAATATAAGTAACACTGTTAGTTCCTGTCATATTGGTGAAAATATTCAAGATAAAAAAATGACAAATGCGAGTAGCTCGAGTGCTTCGCCATTTTCTTTGGAGGCTAGGAAGGTTGTCAGAGAAGATGAAGTCTTCTATGCGAGTCTTCACTACTGGGAAAAACTATAGAAGCTTGAGTTCTTGTATAATACTGGAGAGGCTACTACTCCAGAATTGATGGCAGAGTTGAGAGAAGTGCGGGAGCACTTGAACATAGCTGTGTGGGTGGATGTCTTTAAGGAGGGTCATATCTATCAGTTAATGCTTCGGAAGGAGCTGAACATTCTCAATCGCATAGCTGTTTCTCATAGCTTTCTTAAGACATCTACCTCTGCTTTATCCACTTGGTTGAAGATGTGGAGGAAAAATATGATGATGTAATTCGTACAAATGTGTATGGTTGAATGAAATATTTATCTAAGCTTACTCTTGTTTTTCTTTTCCCTGCAAATGATAATTTTCATCAGTTGTTATATATGAATTGCAAATTTAAACTTATGAAAGACTAACTGATATAAGTTGACTATGAACTGAAGTCAATTAAGCATTAAGTAATAGATGATAAAATGATATCAGTTGATAACTAACAACTGATAAAATAAAAGTCTGGGTAAAATAGGAAAAACGCTTCGGTTGACTTGAGACTCTTTGGTTTCTTCAACATTTAATGTCACCTGTCTATAAATAAGACGAGAGAGATAAAATGTGAGACAATAACAGTTCAATATGTCCGACTCAAGTAATTCTGATGCTTTCAGCAGTACGCACGTTCATGTTACTGAACAATCAAGGCTTTATTTCGAAGAGTTGAAGAAGAAGATTGAAGAATATGTTTTCAAGAAAGTGATGTCAACATGGTTCAAAATTCATGATTTGCAGAGGATAAGCAGTAGTGGTGCTGCTCCTACTCGTGCTCAAGCAGCAACAACAAGAAAATATATTGATCATTTTGAAGTCAAGCATGTTACAGACCTGATTGATGACAATGTTTTGTTGTAAGCAATGATTTGGAAAGAGTGGTATGCGATTGAAAAGATTTCTACAACTGAATCATTTTCTAGAATCCGAATTTATGAGTTGAATAATTGGATTAGGTAATGGCAGGATTCAGTTGGTTCTGAAATATCTTTTGTAAGATGGAAACGATTTTATTCTTAATAAAGTAACATTTTTTATTTGTTGTTGTGTTCTTATTTTCTGCAAATAATTTTCCTAGTAAAACAGCATCAAAAATAATTTTAAGACAAGTCAATTAAACCAAGAATATTGCGAAAGTGAGAAAACTTAGTCTCGGGTAATGGCTTGGTGAAGATGTCAGCTGCTTGTTGATCAGTTGAGATATACTCCAGTCTAATGTCCTTCTTCAAAGCATGATCTCTAATGAAGTGATGCCTGACATCTATATGCTTGGTCCTTGAGTGAAGAAATGGATTATAGGTGATGGCAATTGTACTCGTATTGTCACAAAATATGGGCGATTCATTTGTAATTACTCCATAATCTCTCAGTTGTTGCTGGATCCAGATCAGTTGAGCACAACAACTACCAGCAGCAAGATATTCTGCTTCAGTTGTTGAGGTATGTAGTGACCCGTTCCAGAATCACCTACTAATCAGAACTTAAGCATGCAAAATTTAACATTTAAACTGAATCAGGTAAACAGCGGAAAAACAGTAATACAACCCAATCGAATCTGTAAGTACAAAAATACTTAAACAACCAGATCGAACTAAATACCAAGAACAAATACCAACAACTACAGGTCAACCTCTGCCAGCTCCCTGTCCACTCCCTCCTGGACCGTCCAACCTGAGACCTGCCCCATCGAATAGGGTGTCCAAAACAGAGATAAACCGAGGACGTGAGCATAAAACGCTCAGCACCGAAAGCATGAGTATACAAGACTATGACATGCATGTATGCAAAATGTACTGGATACCAGGATCTGGGTATATCGAAATACTGCTCAGGTAAATGACGTCAAGGTATGTAGCACTCTGCGCCGTCGCACCAGGAGGTGGCTCCCATACCAAAATAAACCTGTGGATATACCGGTGACCTGACCACCGTCGGCCAACGGGGTCCAACCATCCACAACAAACGAGGGCTGAGCACCCTCTCAACAGGCTATCTCAAAAATAGTCAGGCTCAACATGATTATGCAAATGCCGCATAATAAACCATGCATCATATGACAGATAATAATGCAACATATAAACATGCAACACATAGTAAAGCATACTCAATCCTGCTATCTCGGATAGTACTTTCGTACCTCAAACCAGTAGATCCTAGCAATCAGTCCTAGAATCAAGTCTGCGTCCGTAGTCAGCCCACTGATGCCGCTAGCTCCCAACTAGAGCACAGCTCCGCTACAAGACTAGTAGCTCCCCGCTAGTGCCTAAACCTCGGGAAAAGACTAGAAACCCATCAGAAACGACTAAAACGCTCTGGAACACTCGGAATTGGCCAGTAAAAAGTGAAACCTCGCGCCTCTATTTATAGACAACGATCGGAAGATCCGATCCACTTCGGAAGATCCGATCCGGCACACTTCGGACGATCCGAACTCTGATCGGACGATCCGAACCTTGCATGTCTTCCACGTGTCCAGACACCTGTCTTCGGACGATCCGAACCCTGATCGGACGATCCGAACTCTGCATGTCTTCCACGTGTCCAGCCACCTGTCTTCGGACGATTCGAACCCTCTTCGGACGATCCGAACCCGCTTCGGACGATCCGAACTCTGTTCGGTCCTTCCGATCCCACCGAAATATAATTAATCCAATAATTAACTCAAATTAGGCATCGGGATACTACATTCTCCCCCCCTAAAAAGGATTTGGTCCGCGAAATCGAGTCTGAAGAATGACAATTCTGAACAACAATACATTCAATCTTAAGAATGAATTTCAACTGAAAGTACAACTGAAATTACAATCATTACTGAAAATACTACAACTAGAACAACTCTGGATGCTCTGACCGCATGCGACTCTCTAGTTCCCAAGTAGCTTCTTCAGTACCTCGGCGCTGCCACTGCACTAAGACAAGAGGAATAGTCTTATTCCGCAGTACCTTATCCTTCCGGTCTAAGATCGAGACCGGTCTTTCCACAAAAGACAAATCCGGATTCAGCTGAACTTCTGTCGGATGCAAAACATGAGACTCATCCGCTACGTATCGTCTCAACAAGGACACATGAAACACATTGTGAACACTAGACAGATACGGTGGCAAAGCTAATCTGTAGGCCAAATCTCCCACACATTCTAAGATCTCAAAAGGACCAATGAATCTCGGAGATAGCTTACCCTTGAGTCCAAATCTCAGAATCCTCCGAAAAGGTGATACCTTGAGAAACACTTTCTCGCCTGCATCAAAATGAAGAGGTCTGCGCTTGGTGTTCGCATAACTCGCTTGTCGATCCTGAGCAGTCTTAATCCGCTGTTTGATCACAAGAACTTTGTCCATGGCCTGCTGAATCAATTCTGGACCCTCGACCTGTCGTTCTCCGACTTCTTCCCAGAACAGAGGAGTACGACAACGTCGACCATACAATGCTTCAAACGGAGACATACCAATACTCCTATGAAAACTGTTGTTGTATGCAAACTCTATCAGCGGCAGATGATCCTGCCAAGCTGGCCCGAAATCCATCACACAAGATCTCAACATATCCTCAAGAGTACGAATAGTCCTCTCTGACTGACCGTCAGTCTCTGGGTGATATGCAGTACTCAAACTCAAGGTAGTGCCCAAAGCTTGCTGAAAGCTGCCCCAAAATCTAGATGTAAATCGAGGATCTCTGTCACTAACGATACTCACGGGCACACCATGAAACCGTACAATCTCCTGAATGTACAACCGTGCCATCCGATCGAAAGTGAAATCTCTGTTATACGGAAGAAAATGGGCAGACTTAGTAAGTCGATCCACTACCACCCAGATAGCATCTCTATTCCCCACAGACATAGGCAAGTGAGTCACGAAGTCCATCGTGATATGCTCCCACTTCCACTCCGGAATAGGAAGATTCTGCAACAAACCTCCAGGTCGTCGACACTCAGCCTTCACCTGCTGACAGACAAGGCACTTGGAGACATACTGATAAACATTACGTTTCATACCTTTCCACCAAAATCGAGTCCTCAAATCCTTATACATCTTGTTGCTCCCTGGATGAACACTCAACTTGCTACGATGAGCCTGGGACAAAATCTCTTCCCTCAAAGTGTCATCTTCCGGTACAACAACACGACCAGATAAGCACAAAAGACCCTCGGACTGATAGTGGAATCCAGAAGTATTATCTTTATCAGCCAACCGAGCTAATTTCTGAACCTTAGAATCAGACATCTGAGCATCTCTAATCCGAGAATACAAAACTGGCTCGGACAAAATAGTAGCTATACGGATACTCTCTGTTCCCTTCCGATGCTTACAATTGAATCCCATCGAACAGAAATCCTGAATAATCCCAGATACAGCACAAGTCTGAAGAGCAGATAACCTCACCTTGCGACTAAGAGCATCGGCCGTGAGATTCGCAGATCCTGGATGATACTTGATCTCACAATCGTAATCCTTGAGTAGATCCATCCAACGACGCTGACGCATGTTCAACTCAGCCTGAGTGAACAGATACTTCAAACTCTTATGATCGGTGAAAATCTCAAATCGCTCACCATACAGATAATGGCGCCAGATTTTCAAAGCAAAAACGATCGCTGCTAATTCCAGATCATGAACAGGATAGTTTTCCTCATGAGGCTTTAACTGTCTCGACGCATAAGCAATCACATGCTCATTCTGCATCAGAACACACCCTAGTCCCTGTAAAGAGGCATCGGTGTAAACACTGAAACCACCAGATCCAGACGGTAAAGCCAAAACAGGCGCAGATGTCAAACGTCTGCGAAGTTCCAAGAAACTCTCTTCGCACTCTGATGTCCATTCAAATGAAACATCTTTCCGAGTGAGCTGAGTGAGTGGCCTAGCAATCTGAGAGAAGTTGACAATGAAACGGCGATAATACCCAGCCAATCCCAGAAAACTGCGGATCTCGGCTACTGTCGTCGGACGCGACCAGTTCAATACCGCTTCCACCTTACTTGGGTCAACTGAAACTCCCTCGCTAGAAATGACATGACCAAGGAATACAACCCTGTCAATCCAAAACTCACATTTACTCAACTTCGCATAAAGCTGATTCTCGCGAAGTGTCTGTAAAATAATCCTTAAGTGTTGTACGTGTTCTTGCTGATCATGCGAATAGATTAAGATATCATCTATAAACACCACAACAAACTTATCCAAGAATTCCCGAAAAACCCGATTCATCAGATCCATAAAAACTGCTGGTGCATTCGTCACCCCAAAAGGCATAACCAGAAACTCATAATGCCCATACCGGGTCCTGAATGCAGTCTTCGATATATCTCCCTGATGAACTCGAAGCTGATGATAACCAGACCTTAAATCAATCTTGGAATACACAGAGGTACCTTGCAGTTGATCAAATAAATCATCAATCCGTGGCAACGGATACTTATTCTTTATCGTCGCACGATTCAACTGCCGATAATCTATGCAGAGCCGCATAGAACCATCCTTCTTTTTGACAAAAAGAACTGGTGCTCCCCACGGGGACACACTGGGTCGAATATACCCCTTGTCAAGAAGATCCTGCAACTGCTGTTTCAATTCTTGCATCTCCGATGGAGCTAAACGATAAGGAGCTCTAGAGATTGGTGCCGTGCCTGGCACTAAATCAATGCCGAAATCCACTTCCCGAACGGGAGGAAAACCAAGAATCTCCTCGGGAAAAACATCCGGAAAATCGCAAACCACTGGAATGTCACTGATACCGACACTATCTACGGATGAATCAAAAGCATAGATAAGGTAGCCTTCCCCGCCCGACTCTAAAGCACGACAGGCTTTCAGAGCAGAAACCACAGGCATCGGGGGTCGCGCTCCCTCTCCATAGAAAAACCAACTGTCGCCCTCAACTGGACGAAACTGCACAAACTTCTGATAACAGTCCACAGTAGCTCTAAACACAGTCAGCACATCTATTCCCAGAATGCAATCAAAATCCTCCATCACAAGAATCATCAAATTAGCAGTTAAAGCATTACCCTCAAACTCTAGAGGACAACCCAAAACTAGACGTTTAGCTAGCACCGAATGACCCATCGGCGTGGAAACAGATACCACAACGTCCAAAGAAGTGAAAGGTAACTTATGACGCTTAGCAAATCTCGCAGATATGAATGAATGAGATGCACCAGTGTCAATGAGAACGTAAGCAGGTAATCCACATAATAAAAACACACCTGCGATAACTCTCTCGTTCTCCTCAGCCGCCTGATCCTGGTTAAGAGCAAAGACCTGCCCTTGAGTACGCGGTCGGAGGTTAGAACCCTGAGTAGACTGTCCCTGCTGTGGCCTCTGATGAACTGAAGCCTGAGAACCAGATCCTGATCCTCCGCCCGTCTGTGGACAATCTCTCTTCATGTGGCCCATCTCACCGCACTTGTAACAAGCACCCGCAACCTTGCGACAACGCTCCGTCGGATGATCCTTCCCGCAATGCTGACACGGGCCCTTCTTCTTCCCAAAATGGTGAATTCCTCCAGATCCAGAGGAAGAAGAAGTAGATCCAGCCTTCTTAAATGCTTGGGCGCGGGGACCCAAAGAACTAGTAGGACGAGCAGACTGCATGGCTCGACCTCTCAGCAAACTGCCCTCAGCTTGGCGACAACGATTCACAAGACCCTCATACGATGTCGGATCATCGCAGACAACAACCCGATCATAAATCTCCTGATTGAGGCCCTGAAGAAAATGGTTACACTTGGCCATAGTATTGTCACTGACATGCGGAACATACGGAAGCAACTCAAAGAACTTCTGCTGATACTCATCAACAGACAAACTTCCCTGCTTCAGATTGATCAACTCAATCGCCTTGGTCTGCAGAAGAGCTGGCGGAAAGTAAAGCAGCATGAAAGCGGCTCGGAAATCGGCCCAAAGAACTCGACCCTGTCGCTGAACTATCGGTGCAGAGGTAGACCTCCACCACTTGCGCGCACCACCCTCCAGCAAGAAATCAAGGGTATCAATCTGCTGCTCCGCCGAGCACTGAAAAGTCTTGAAGCAGCTCTCCATCCTCTCGAGCCAGTTCTCCGCAACATCCGGGGTCTCACCGCCTGAAAGAGGTTTCGGCCCCATCTGCAAGAATCGATGCATACTAAAACTCCGAGGCTCATCACGACGGTGTTGACGACGTTCTCGATGCTCTCGACGACGCTCCCGATCGTCGCGGTCTCCCCAGCGTCCAACGCTGCCATGACTACTAGCATCGTCGTCAAAACCAGACATCTCTTAGCTACAAAAGTTACCAGAGATTAAACCCAAAAGAACAGTTCTAAATCCCAAAATCTTAATGCATGCTCTGATACCATAAATGTAGTGACCCGTTCCAGAATCACCTACTAATCAGAACTTAAGCATGCAAAATTTAACATTTAAACTGAATCAGGTAAACAGCGGAAAAACAGTAATACAACCCAATCGAATCTGTAAGTACAAAAATACTTAAACAACCAGATCGAACTAAATACCAAGAACAAATACCAACAACTACAGGTCAACCTCTGCCAGCTCCCTGTCCACTCCCTCCTGGACCGTCCAACCTGAGACCTGCCCCATCGAATAGGGTGTCCAAAACAGAGATAAACCGAGGACGTGAGCATAAAACGCTCAGCACCGAAAGCATGAGTATACAAGACTATGACATGCATGTATGCAAAATGTACTGGATACCAGGATCTGGGTATATCGAAATACTGCTCAGGTAAATGACGTCAAGGTATGTAGCACTCTGCGCCGTCGCACCTGGAGGTGGCTCCCATACCAAAATAAACCTGTGGATATACCGGTGACCTGACCACCGTCGGCCAACGGGGTCCAACCATCCACAACAAACGAGGGCTGAGCACCCTCTCAACAGGCTATCTCAAAAATAGTCAGGATCAACATGATTATGCAAATGCCGCATAATAAACCATGCATCATATGACAGATAATAATGCAACATATAAACATGCAACACATAGTAAAGCATACTCAATCCTGCTATCTCGGATAGTACTTTCGTACCTCAAACCAGTAGATCCTAGCAATCAGTCCTAGAATCAAGTCTGCGTCCGTAGTCAGCCCACTGATGCCGCTAGCTCCCAACTAGAGCACAGCTCCGCTACAAGACTAGTAGCTCCCCGCTAGTGCCTAAACCTCGGGAAAAGACTAGAAACCCATCAGAAACGACTAAAACGCTCTGGAACACTCGGAATTGGCGAGTAAAAAGTGAAACCTCGCGCCTCTATTTATAGACAACGATCGGAAGATCCGATCCACTTCGGAAGATCCGATCCGGCACACTTCGGACGATCCGAACTCTGATCGGACGATCCGAACCTTGCATGTCTTCCACGTGTCCAGACACCTGTCTTCGGACGATCCGAACCCTGATCGGACGATCCGAACTCTGCATGTCTTCCACGTGTCCAGCCACCTTTCTTCGGACGATTCGAACCCTCTTCGGACGATCCGAACCCGCTTCGGACGATCCGAACTCTGTTCGGTCCTTCCGATCCCACCGAAATATAATTAATCCAATAATTAACTCAAATTAGGCATCGGGATACTACAAGGTAGCTATGGATGTCTGCTTTTTGCTGAACCAGGAGATCAGTCTGTCTCCAAGATACTGACATGAACCACTTGTACTTTTTCGATCAAGTTTACATCCTGCATAATCTGCATCTGAATAGCCAACTAAATTGAAAGACGAGTCTTTTGAATACCATAACCCAACATTTTGTGTACCCTTAAGAAATTTTAAAATTCTTTTAGCAACTGAGAAATGTGGTTGCTTAGGATTTGCTTGAAATCTAGCATACATACAGACAGCAAATACAATATCAGGGTGACTGGCAGTTAGGTACAACAATGAACCTATTAAACCTCGATATAATGTCGCCTCAACTGATATTCCCCCTTGATCAGTGTCCAATTTTACTGATGAGCTCATGGGAGTATTTGCAGCTGAACATGACTCCATGCCAAATTTCTTCAGCAGCTCCTTTGTATATTTAGTCTGACTGATGAATGTACCAGTCTCCAGTTGCTTCACTTGCAGTCCAAGAAAGAATGTCAGTTCACCCATCATGCTCATTTCGAATTTTTCCTGCATCAACTTAGCAAATTTCTCACATAATTTTGGGTTAGTTGACCCAAATATGATATCGTCAACATAAATTTGAACAAGTAAAATGTGATTATTCTTGGAAAATTTGAACAAGGTCTTATCAACTGATCCAACAGAAAAATTATGATCAGTTAGAAATTTTGAAAGAGTTTCGTACCAAGCTCTGGGAGCTTGTTTAATACCATATAAAGCTTTGTTCAAATGATATACATGATCAGGAAAATTGTGATTTACAAAACCTGGGGGTTGTTCAACATATACTTCCTCTTGTAGTTGACCGTTCAGGAATGCACTTTGGACATCCATTTGATAGACTTTGAAGTTCTTGAATGAAGCATATGCAAGGAATATTCTGATAGCTTCCAGTCTTGCAACTGTTGCATATGTTTCATCATAATCAATTCATTTTTCTTGCCTATATCCTTGTGCTACTAACCTTGCTTTATTGCGCACAACTGAACCATCCTCGTTCAGTTTGTTCCTGTACACCCATTTTGTACCTATAATAGTTTTTGAAATTGGTCTTGGGACTAAGTTCCAGACATTATTACGAGTGAACTGATTTAGCTCTTCTTGCATTGCATTTACCCAGTTAGGATCAGCAAGAGCTTCATCAGTTTTCTTCGGTTCTAGTTGTGAAACAAAAGCTGAATAGATAAATAAATTTAGCATTTGATTGCGAGTTCTTACTGATCAGATGGATTTCATATTACCAATTCATGTGGGTGTGATTTTTTCCATCTGTACTCAGTATTTGTTGTATCAGTAATTTTTTCAGTTGGTAATTGAATGTCATCAGTTTGCTCTATCAACTGATTATTAGGAATGGCTTCTGGTTCAGCTGATTGATCTAACACTTCTGGTTTGGGGTGTTTGGAGGTTGTTTTGATTTATGTGATTGTCTCCTTCATCATTTTCCTCCAAACTGATATCTGTAAATCGATCAACTAGCTGAACTTGATCAGTTGGCTTATCAGTTAGTTCAGTTTCATCGAAATCAACATGAGCAGATTCTTCAACATTTAGGGTTTACTTGTTAAAACCCCAAAAATATAAGCTATACTAACTGATGAATATCCAAGAAATATTCCTTCTGTAGATTTAGCATCAAACGTTTTTAAGTAATTTTTATCATTATCAAGAATAAAACATCTGCAGCCGAATATTTTGAAATAAGTAATTATACTTTTTCTTCCATGCCAGATCTCATATGGTGTTTTCATATGATTTTTATTAATCAATGATCTGTTCTGAGTGTAAAACGCAGTGTTTACTGCCTCTGCCCAAAATCTTTGAGAAATACCAGAATCAGCAAGCATCGTTATAGCGGCTTCTTTAAGAGTCCGATTTCTTCTCTCAGCTACACCATTTTGCTGAGGAGTTCTAGCTGCTGAGAGCTCATGCTTAATTCCAGCATTTTCTAAAAAATTTGAAAGAGTTTGATTGATAAATTCAGTTCCTCGATCAGATCTGATTCGATCAATTCTAACTGATTTTTCATTTAAAAGTCTTTTGAAGAGCTTGATCAGTTGTGCAGCAGTTTGGTCTTTTGATTTGAGAAAGATAACCCAAGTAAATCTTGAAAAACCATCAAAAATCACCAAGGTGTATTTCATTCCTCCTAAGTTCATGACTGGTATTGGACCAAATAAATTCATATGCAACAACTCTAAGCATCGGGAAGAAGATTTACAACCCTTGTTTTAAAAGAAGATTTTACTTGTTTTCCAAACTGACATGCTGAGCATAGTTTTTCTTTTGAAAAGTCTATTTTGGGCAAACCAGTTACAAGTTCATGTTTACTCAGATAGGCAATGGATTTGAAGTTTAAATGATTTAGTCTCTTATGCCACAACCAGTTTTTAGATGATTTGGAAGCAATAAAACAAACTGGTGCATACGTTTGATCATTCCAACTGACTTTATATGTGTTTCCACAACGTTTTCCAGTTAGTATGATTTCATCAGTTGAAGTTTTGACTGAACACGAATTTGTCAAATTGTACTAAAAATCCACTGTCGCATAACTGACTGATGGTAATCAAGTTATACTTAAGGTTTTCTACTAATAGAACATCTTTAAAAGTAAAGTTACTATGGATAAGCTTACCCTTACCCACAGTTCTACCTTTGGAATTGTCCCCGAAACTGATGTTTGGACCACTATATTTGATCAGTTGAGATAACACACTTGCATCTCCTGTCATATGTCGCGAACATCCACTGTCCAAATACCATATTGAGTTCTTGTTTGTACCTGTTACCTGCAATCACATACACAATATAACTTGGTACCCATATCTATTTGGGTCCTGAGCTGATTAGTCCCTTAGGAACCCACACTCGGATTAGTCTAATAGACTTTCCAGTAGCTGTATTCCAAATGGTTTTTCTCGGCTTTTGTGTGCTTGGTGTGTAGTGTACAGATGACACAATATGTGTTTTAGCTTTATTCAACTGATTGTTCAGTCTATATCTCTTCTGAACTGGCTTGCAGTTATAGTAATTGAAATAGCTATTCGAATAGTTCTTGTGAAACCTCTTTGATGACTGACTTTGTGAATTAGTTGAAATTTTTTGGCTATAACCAATCCCATATCTTATAGCCTTACTCATATTCTTATTAGGTTGCTCAATCAGTTTACTGGGCACAATTTGTTCTTGTACCACTGTTGCTTTGACAAAGTTAATGTATTTTCCTTTGTCTATTTTTGGCTTTGGTTGAGTATCATTTGGATATATTTCTCCTTGAGTATTGAACCCTAAACCAGTTTTATCAGAAACTGATTTTTGTGAATTCTACATCTCACTCAGTGCAGTTGATGACTTGTTCCAAGACTGAATGAGCTCAGTCTATTTTGAGTTTTCAAGAATCAACTTCTGGATTAATTACTGATTTTTATTTCTTTCTGCTTTTAACTCAGCAATCTCTCTTTTTAGACTCAACCCATCAACTGATTCATCAGTTTTTTTTATTGTCTGTGGGATCAGTTTGATTTGCTTTGATTTTTTCAAATGATGATGCAAGTTTTTGATACTCATTTACCATATCATGTAGTGTTAGAATGAGTTCTTCTCGTGTGAAATCAGTTGAGTTGAAATCAAATACATGTTGGCTAGATGATTCTTCTTCTGCATCATTAGCCATCAAACACTTGACTTCCTCATCATCACTAGAGCTGCATGAGCTTTCTGGTTCTGACTCCTCACTGTCAGTTTCTGCCCATTTAGATTTATTTTCTTCAGCTAAGAATACCTCGTGTTTCTTTCTGAAGGACTTCTTATCTTCCTTGGGCATTCTTTTGTGTTCATATGATTTTTTTATTCTATTAGTTGATCCATGACTGTTCTTCTTGGATTTAGGACAATCAGCAATAAAGTGACCTGATTTGCCACAGTTGTAACAAGCATTTGATTCATCTTTTGAGCTGTTCCTTGGGTATGGCTTCTGAAAGTTTATGTGATACCCTTGTCCCACATCTGAAAAATTAAAGATTTAAAATGAGTTTATAAAGGGCTACAATGGACTTCTATAGCAACTTGGGTTAATCATTTTCGTAAAGCGAGGACGAATACAAAGTAGTTGCTATAGGGGCCCATTCTACAGTCACGCAGGCGCGGGCTCGGGCTCGGGGCGTGACAGAATGGTATCAGAGCCGGTCACCGGCATGGAACACCGAGAAATAAGTGCTATGCGGGGCAAAGTGCTACGTGCATGGCAGCCACCTCTTGAACCTGTGGGGCAAAGTGCTACATGACGGGAGCCACCTCTTGAACCTGTAGGAGCCACCTCTAGATTCTCGGTGCTGGTGGATCGAGTAGTCAGGCCGCGACGAGGATGTCGCGTTCTGAAGGAGGGGTGATTGTGATACCCTTGTCCCACATCTGAAAAATTAAAGATTTAAAATGAGTTTATAAAGGGCTACAATGGACTTCTATAGTAACTTGGGTTAATCATTTTCGTAAAGCGAGGATGAATACAAAGTAGTTGCTATAGGGGCCCATTGTGCAGTCACGCAGGCACGGGCCCGGGCTCGAGGCGTGACAGTTTCCTTGATTCTTTCTCACGAACTTTCCAAATTTTTTGATGAACAAAGACATTGCATCATTGCTCAACTGTTCAGCAGATTTCTCGACTGAACTGATTGGTTCTGTTCTGACGGCTGCTAGAACAGTTGTAACTGCAGGGGTAGATGGTTCTCCTTCTCTGGTTTGTAGCTCAAATTCATAAGCCTTTATATCAACAAACAAATCATGAAGTTCAATTTGATTTAGATCCTTGGACTCCCTCATTGCCATGGTCTTGACATCTCATTCCTTGGGAAGACCTCTCATTACCTTTAGTGCTATCTCTGTAACGACCCATTACAGGCCCAGTGGACCGCCCATACGGCCCACTGCCCCGATCGACCCAAGGCTATCCCGATCTTGGGCTCCCTCTATGGGGACTTTTCCCTCACGGACTTTCCATAGACGTCGTACGGGTTACTCATAGAACTCCTCCAACCCATGAACTGGAGTCTGTGCCTTCCCAGGATCGAACCTAAGACCACATGGATATATAGGTACTTAGCACAATCCTGGTACCAATTGAGCTAGTCTAAATGTAACACTCGAGACTAAAATGCATACTTAGTGCGGAAGCTTTAAAATATAATTTGGAGAAAATGTATACTTTAAAGAAATTTGGGCAGCATCTCCCCGTAAATAGGACATGCTACCTGTCTCAAGTAACACATAAACATATGCAAAATATTTTCATATACATGAGATACCATTTCATATAGTATCCACACATATTTTTAATTCAAATACCAAAACAACATTTTCAAGGTTTCTCAAAATAACCAAAAGTTCAACGCATCAAAATAGCATCCAACCACTATCTCCAAAGTTTGGCATATTCCCTTCTCTCACTTCGACAACTCAGGGATGATCAGTCTTTCTTACCTGTACCTGCATCACATGAACATAACTTGAATGAGTATAAAACTCAGCAAATGGAATCAATAATAACAAGGTACATATATATCATTTTATTGTAAAACATAAAATGTATAGCCTCAATTTCATTTTCTTGAAAACATTATCCTTCTCATTTCATAAACGTCGAATCATCATTAATATCATCTGTCAAGAATTATAATGCAACAATACATATGGATGATATTCATTTCATTGATCAACTGAAGAATTGATAGTTCTTATAAGATAGTTCATTCATTGCTAACCTTTTTCGTAAAAACGAATCTTATAGGAGGGACATGTACCTCTGCATAAAATGCATCTTATAAGAGAGCACATGTTTTCATCGTTAATTGGCCAATTACATTGCGGATTTAGAATTGCCACGGGCAACACCGCTACTATCACTATCAATCCAATCATTCAATCATATAAAACTTCATTCATGCATTTTATCGAACACCTTAGAGGCATCATTTAAAGTTTAACTCCTTTCATTCAAAAATGCATATAATTGCACTACCATATATACATATTTACATATATATATATATATATTTATATATATATATATATCATGAATGGAATTTTAAAGGAGTTAACGTCATAAAATCATCAAAACACATACATATAGGATCATGTGATGCATTTAAGAATTGATTCCACTTACAGCACTTGGAGCACTTGATTTTCTAAACCTTGACGATGATCCTACAACAATAAACCCAAATAATAACCTTAAATTACCATTTAATCTAATACATCATCACAACTATCATCCCCTAACTCCAACATCTTCAATAACTCAAGAACAAGAAGAAAAACCACTTACCTTAGCTCCTTTCACTAAAAAGATGAAGTTCCAACTCCGGATTGAAGATTAATTGCTTAAAATAATGATTGGAAAAATAGGAAAATGAAGAACCCTTACCTTACACGATGGAGAAGAGAAAGGAAGAGAAGGGAAATGAGAAAAATGAGAGTCTCCTTCGATTTTATGCCTAAAATTACCCAAAACACGTTTTTAAACATTGCTGGCCGCCCGGGCGGACATCTTTTTCCGCCCGGGCGCGGAACTCTCGGCCAAAATACATTTTTCTCGAACAAGGCACGCCCGGGCCTACATATTTTCCCGCCCGGGCGCGCGCTCTGCGCACAACCCCTTCAAAGATTGCTTCCGAAACGTCTCTTCCCTTCTAATTGGTTTCATGTCATTTGGAGGTCTGAGTAAAAAGTTATGCTAAATCTCCCAATATGTGTCACTGGAGGAACGACGAAACACACGACACACTTCGGGGCACTTTTGGCTTACCTTCCACAATGATTTGAACAAACCTCAAAATAGAAAGTTATAGCTTTATATCTTATATTTCTAATGGAAGTGGCCTCACGTCATTTGGATCAATATACAAAACATTATGCTAAAAACCACAACTACTGCCACAGTTTCCTACCGTTTCAGCACTTCCATTACCTATTTGGCTAAGGATCAACTTTCTATTCTACCCATCCATTCTTTGTTTCATTCTATATCATTCAATACCATTCATATCATATCTTGAAGCCATAAACCATCACCATTACACTACACATCCCAAACGATCATCATAACAAACCATAAAAGTAATAATGAACATACTTAATCATAATCATTACCTTACATCATATGCATACAAATGTCTGGATGTTACAATTCTCCCCTCCTTAAGATATTTCGTCCCCGAAATTGCAATTACTGTGCGAATAACTCAGGATATCGCTGTTTCATTTCCTCCTCTGGCTCCCACGTTGCTTCTTCAACCAACTGATTACGCCAAAGAATCTTGATAATGCCGATCTCCTTATTCCTCAGTACTTTAACCTTGCGATCTAAAATCTGAATTGGTACTTCTTGATAAGTCAAGTTCGGCATCAGATCCAATGGTTCATGTCTAAGAACATGAGAAGGGTTCGAGATGTACTTCTTGAGCATTGAGACGTGAAATACGTTGTGGACTCTATCCAAGTCTGGCGGTAAGGCTAGACAATATGCTCTTTCTCCAATCCTGTGCAATATTTCAAATGGACCGATAAATATTGGTCTCAGCTTTCCTTTCCTGCCAAATCTCATAATGCCTTTGAGAGGAGCAATTTTGACAAATACGTGATCTCCAACTTCAAACTCCAAAGGCCTTCTTCGGATATCGGCATAACTTTTCTGTCTGGATTGGTATGTCTTCATTCTGTCTCGAATTAAAGCAATCACATCAGATGTCTCTTGGACCAATTCTGGTCCTAACATCTTTCTTTCACCGACTTCATCCCAGTTCAATGGTGACCTACATTTCTACCATACAATGCCTCGTATGGTGCATGCCAATTGTCGCCTGATAACTATTGTTATACGTAAATTCAACAAGTAGGAATTTAGAATCCCAGCTACCAGGAAAATCAATCGTGCATGCTCGTGGCATATCTTCCAGAATCTGAATCACTCTCTCTGACTGGCCGTCACTCTGAGGATGATATGTTGTGCTAAAATCCAATCTAGTTCCCAAGGCTCTATGCAAGCTCTTCCAGAATTCAGAAGTAAACTTTGGGTCGTGATCAGATAAAATTGACACAGGGATACCATGAAGTCTCACAATCTCAGCTACATAGACTTCAGCCTATTGGTTCATTGTAAACGTCATCTTGACCGGAAGAAAATGAGCCGACTTGGTTAACCTGTCAACAATCACCCAGATGGAGTTGTAACCTTTTGGTGTTCTTGGAAGTCCCGTTACAAAGTCCATGGTGATGTGCTCCCACTTCCACTGAGGTATTGGGAGAGATTGCAAAGTTCCAGCAGGTCTTTGGTGCTCAATCTTTACTTGCTGACATGTTAGACATTCGGATATAAACTTTGCAATATCACTTTTCATACCTGGCCACCAGTATAGACGTCGGAGATCCTGATACATCTTGGTACTACCTGGATGTATCGAGTATGGCGCTGTATGAGCCTCTGTCAAACATCCCGACGAATGTCATTACCACTGGGAACACATATCCGACCTCTCCATGTTAACAAATCATCAGTGTTCATCGCAAACTCTGTATTTCCTTTCTTGTCAGCTTTGGCTCGCAATTCCATCAACTGATTGTCACTATGCTGGCCCCGTCGTATCCTATCTGTCAACGTAGGTCGAATAACCAAAGCTGAAAGTCTAGCGATGGTCCCTTGCTCTACTATAGCAATCTCGCTCCTCTGAAGATCCAATAACAACGGATTCTGAATCAACGAGCTCAAAGAAGAAACTGACTTGTGGCTCAAAGCATCTGCAACGACGTTTGCTTTACCTGGGTGGTAGCTAATGGTCACATCATAATCTTTAACAAGTTCTAACCACCTTCTCTGCCGCATATTGAGTTCTTTATGTGAGAATAGATATTTCAAGCTCTTGTGGTATGTGAAAACTTCACATTTGTCGCCATACAGATAGTGTCTCCATATTTTCAGTGCGAATACCACAGCCGCTAATTCAAGATCGTGGGTGGGATAATTCTTCTCGTAGTCTTTCAGCTGACGAGAAGCATAAGCGATTACTTTCCCAGGCTGCATCAGTACAGCTCCAAGTCCCATCTTTGACACATCAGTGTATACAATAAAATCTTCAGTGCCGCACGGAAGTGCTAGGATAGGGGCTGATGTCAACTTGTCTTTTAACACTTGAAAATCGTGTTGGCACTCGCTTGTCCACTCAAACTTCACCGCTTTCCTTGTCAAATTGGTTAATGACAGAGCTATTTTGGAGAAATTGGCAATAAAACGTCGATAATAGCCTGCCAAACCAAGAAAACTACGCACCTCGGAGACGGTCGTAGGAATAGGCCATTGTTTAATTGCTTCAATCTTCATGGGATCCACTGCAATGCCGTCTTTCGAAACAATATGGCCCAGAAATGATACTTGCTCTAACCAGAATTCACACTTTTTCAACTTTGCGTATAACTGCTTTTCCCTTAATAACTGCAATACAGTTCTGAGATGCTCGGCACGAAGTTCCCGAGTCTTTGAATAAATCAGGATATCGTCAATGAAAACGATAACAAAGCTATCCAGATATGGCTTGAAGACCCGGTTCATTAGATCCATGAAGACAGACGGAGCGTTCGTCAACCCGAATGACATGACTTCTGAATGCAGTTTTAGGGACGTCAGCTTCCCTAACTTTCAGTTGATAATAACCAGAACACAGATCGATCTTTGAAAACACTGTCGCTCCCTGCAGATGATCAAAGAGATCGTCAATCCTCGGTAATGGATATTTATTCTTGATCGTGACTTTATTGATCTCTCTGTAATCAATGCACAACCGCAAAGATCCATCTTTCTTTTTGACAAATAAAACCGGAGCTCCCCACGGAGAAGAACTCGGAAGAATAAAGCCTTTGTCTAATAGATCCTGCAACCAATTCTTCAGCTCCTTCATTTCAGTCGGGGCCATTCGGTATGGAGCTTTCGAAATCGGAGCAGTACCTGGAACCACGTCAATCACAAACTCAACTTCACGATCAGGTGGCAATCCAGGCACATCATCTGCAAATACGTCAGGAAAATCTCGAACTACCTCAATCTCACCCAACTTCATTGTCATCTCAGTATTCACATCTATTACAGTAGCTAAAAACCAATGACACCCCTTTGATAACATTTCCTGAGCTTTCAAACAAGAAATATAAGGAGTACCAAGCGAAATACCTGAACTTTGGAAAATCCCATTACCATCATCTTTTGTAGGAAATCGCACTATCTTAGCCACACAGTCTATAACAGCACGATATGACGATAGCCAGTCCATTCCCAAAATAACATCAAACGCCACCATGGGAATAATAATAAGATCAGCAAAATAGATTTTTTCATTCACTTGTACTGTACAACCATTAAGAATACTAGAAGGCCATAATTCGTCTCCCGATGGCAACAAAATACTATAGTGAAGTGGTTCACAAGATGGAACAACATTCAAGGAGCGCAAGAAAATTTCAGACATAAAGGAATTCGTAGCACCAGTGTGAATCAATGTAATAGCGGCTTTGCCTGAAATTAAAATAGTACCTAATATAACAGAAGAATCAGGATTTGCGCCTTCTTTGGTCATTGCGAAGATTCTGCCTTGAACCCTATCATTCCCTTTCTCACCCTTTACTGGACAATATTTGATAACATGTCCAACACCTCCATAACGAAAACATCTATTACTTCCAACCAAACACTCACCTCTATGCATTTTGCCACATTTCGGACATACAGGTCGATCATACGCAGGCGGTAGCATAGGAGCTTTGGGTCGATGCTCCTCTCTCTCTTTGCCTCTAAACTTGCCCTTACCTTTCCATCCAGAACCTTGGCCCTTAGTAGAAAAATCTTGGCGCTTCAAATGTCTTTCTCTTTCAATTTCCTTCTCGTCTTGCTTGGCCATCCTTGCTTTTTCAACAATCTCTTTATATGAAGCATCTTTAGACATTCGAACGTCTCTTTTAATTTCAGCCCTGACACCTCTAAGAAAATACTCACCCTTTTCAATGTCATTACTGGTGAGATATGGGGCAAACTGACACCCCTCTTCGAACATGAGAATATATTCTTGCATTGACATATTTCCTTGCCTCAGTTCTAGAAATTCCTTCACTTTCTGACTTCGAACATCTCGAGGAAAATATTTGTGGTATAATAAATCTTTAAACTCCTGCCACTTGAGTGCCGATACATTAACTGATACCTTGGTGGCGTCCCACCAAATCCTCGCGGTCTTAGTTAGTAGAAAAATGGCATAGCTGACTTGATCTTTATCATCAAACTGCAGATAATCATAAATAGCCTCCACAGCTTTGACCCATTCCAAGGCAACCAAGGGATCAATGCTTCCCTTAAATTCTGG
Organism: Primulina eburnea; assembly: GCF_022965805.1. Classification (NCBI taxonomy): domain Eukaryota; kingdom Viridiplantae; phylum Streptophyta; class Magnoliopsida; order Lamiales; family Gesneriaceae; genus Primulina; species Primulina eburnea. The sequence goes on along the minus strand of NC_133104.1, from coordinate 23,446,326 downwards.
TGGCTTCATCTTACGAAATCTTTCATATGCGCCTTCACTACTGGGCTCGGGCCTCACTTGCTCTCTTTCTCTCCCTCAGCCTTCATTCTGCATCTGTAAGAGCTGCTGGATTTGCTCTCCATGTAACTTGGCCTGTTCTTTCAGTAACTTGCTAAATTCATCAACCACTCTAGATGATGAACTATCCTCCCCTTCTGATGCTTTACGCTTAGGCGGCATGATCCTATAATACATATTAATTTAAAACCATTCCCAGATAAAACATATCATACTTATTGAGGCTACACATCCATATTATATCAAATAATGCAGGTACATACATACCGAATTGTTGACAGCAGAGGAAGTCATATGCCAAATCATTGGTCCGAAAAAAACCTGGCTCTGATACCACTAAATGTAACACTCGAGACTAAAATGCATACTTAGTGCGGAAGCTTTAAAATATAATTTGGAGAAAATGTATACTTTAAAGAAATTTGGGCAGCATCTCCCCGTAAATAGGACATGCTACCTGTCTCAAGCAACACATAAACATATGCAAAACATTTTCATATACATCAGATACCATTTCATATAGTATCCACACATATTTTTAATTCAAATACCAAAACAACATTTTCAAGGTTTCTCAAAAAGCCAAAAGTTCAACACATCAAAATAGCATCCAACCACTATCTCCAAAGTTTGGCATATTCCATTCTCTCGCTTCGACAACTTAGGGATGATCAGTCTTTCTTACCTGTACCTACATCACATGAACATAACTTGAATGAGTATAAAACTCAGCAAATGGAATCAATAATAACAAGGTACATATATATCGTTTTATTGTAAAACATAAAATGTATAGCCTCAATTTCATTTTCTTGAAAACATTATCCTTCTCATTTCATAAACGTCGAATCATCATTAATATCATCCGCCAAGAATTATAATACAACAATACATAGGGATGATATTCATTTCATTGATCAACTGAAGAATTGATAGTTCTTATAAGATAGTTCATTCATTGCTAACCTTCTTCGTAAAAACGAATCTTATAGGAGGGACATGTACCTCTGCATAAAATACATCTTATAAGAGAGCACATGTTTTCATCGTTAATTGGCCAATTACATTGCGGATTTAGAATTGCCAGGGGCAACACCGCTACTATCACTATCAATCCAATCATTCAATCATATAAAACTTCATTCATGCATTTTATCGAACACCTTGGAGGAATCATTTAAAGTTTAACTCCTTTCATTCAAAAATGCATATAATTGCACTACCATATATACATATTTACATATATATATATCATGAATGGAATTTTAAAGGAGTTAACGTCATAAAATCATCAAAACACATATATATATATATGATCATGTGATGCATTTAAGAATTGATTCCACTTATAGCACTTGGAGCATTTGATTTTCTAAACTATGACGATGATCCTACAACAATAAACCCAAATAATAACCTTAAATTACCATTTAATCCAATACATCATCACAACTATCATCCCTTAACTCCAACATCTTCAATAACTCAAGAACAAGAAGAAAAACCACTTACCTTCGCTCCTTTCACTAAAAAGATGAAGTTCCAACTCCGGATTGAAGATTAATTGCTTAAAATAAAGATTGGAAAAATAGGAAAATGAAGAACCCTTACCTTACACGATGGAGAAGGGAAAGGAAGAGAAGGGAAATGAGAAAAATGAGAGTCTCCTTTGATTTTATGCCTAAAATTACCCAAAACACGTTTTTAAACATTGCTGGCCGCTCGGGCGGACATCTTTTTCCGCCCGAGCGCGGAACTCTCGCCCAAAATACATTTTTCTCGAACAAGGCCCGCCCGGGCGCACATCTTTTCCCGCCCGAGCGCGCGCTCTGCGCACAACCTCTTCAAAGATCGCTTCCGAAACGCCTCTTCCCTTCATAATATGGAAAAATGGTAAACTGGATTGTAGCTCTATGTCTTCGCTTGCATCTCCGATTGGTTTCATGTCATTTAGAGGTCTGAGTAAAAAGTTATTCTAAATCTCCCAACATGTGTCACTGGAGGAACGACGAAACACACGACACACTTCGGGGCACTTTTGGCTTACCTTCCACAATAATTTGAACAAAACTCAAAATAAGAAAGCTATAGCTTTATATCTTATCTTTCTAATGGAAGTGGCCTCACGTCATTTGGATTAATATACAAAACATTATGCTAAAATTGAAAGCGGACCGGTTACGGTGGCCGGAAACGCAACGGAAGCATAAAAATCAAATTTTTAAGGGGAAATTTCGGCCACCAAAAGAAGTTGTGCAATATTTATTAAAATCTCAAAAACATACATAGGGTGTTGAGAAAATTTACATATCAACTTTAAAAGTTGATTGTGGCTCCAACTTTGTTGTTAAACAACAAAGCTCTTGAATGGATGAAGATCTTCAAGCCTCCTCCTTACTCCAAAATTAAGCCCACCACCAACTAGGTAAATCCCTTCTTGTTTTGCACTAGAAAAACAAGAAGATTTTTCAATGAATAGTGTAGTGTTCCTCAACAAATTGAAGAACACACAATGGAAGAAAATTGGAGAGAAATTGTATGGAGAGTTTCGGCCATATGGAGTGTAGAATGAGGGAGGAGAATCAAGTCTTGGGGTTGCAAAAAGTTGATACAAAAAGTTGCATGCCAACCAATATTTTATTCAAAAGTATTCCCCAACTCTTCACCTCCCATGCATTCATATAATATAGTTTTCTATCAAATAAAAAACCATAGACTAAATTTAATTATCTCAAACATATTTGAGACAAATTAAATATTACTTGAATTTACTCAAGTCCCACTAGTTAAATAATTATTTTAATTGAGCTCTACTAGACTCAATATTATTTAATTAATCCAACACTTGAATTAATTTAATTATTTGGGCTCTACTAGGCCCACTAGTGTTTAATTAATTCAACACTTGAATTAATTTAATTTAGTCCATAATAATGTTTATGAAAATCACAATTTTCAAAAACATTAGTCACTTGGCCAAATTTTAATTTAGGAACACTTCCATAAATCAAAATTTACATTTCTCTCATAGAAGTCATACTTCTATTTTTCTTTACACTTATAAACACATTTATAAGCCGTTCAACACTTTGAACTATTTTCTCCTTTATAGAAGTCATACTTCTAATTTTCCTTACGCTTATAAACTCCTTTATAAGCCGTTCAACACATTGAACTATTTTACTTCTCATCGGGATTTACAAAGCTAGTACTTGTGTGGCCCTCAATGGTTCATTGATACAACTAGCCGTGGGTTCACATCTCCATGTGATTCGGACTAAACATGTCCTTATTCGAGCATACCCTAATTGCTCCATTCTTACTTATCAACACCTTGATAATAAGAACGTCAGAACTCAAGTCTGATAGTACCCAACCAATCACGTTAAACGCCTAGCAGCATCGCTTACGTGATTCCCTAGGTATCACATGATAGTGCCTGCAAGAACCATTCAATTATGGTTAGCGCACAGTACGGTCCCTTCAACTCATATATCCCGATCGATTCGACAACCATTGGTTTATCGAGAGTTGTCAATGAATCGATACTATGTGTCATGTCGTAGTTGCATCGATGGTGTAATCTATGAAACACCTTTCATAATTACAACCATACTCTGGCCAGAGATTTCGATCTACATACACATGATAACACATAGGATATCCATACCCGAAGGTAAGCGGTGAATCCCCGACTACAATGCATCGACTCCTATGTGTTTCGACAGAACACCCAACCTTGCCACCTGATGACCCCATGAGAGTCGGTAAACAAGTCAAAGTGTAATTCTAGCACATAGAGTCTCAATGTTGTCCCGGGTCATAAGGACTAATTCTGTACAACCATAAACCAGGACTTTTCCACTCGATAAGTGAGAACCACTTGGAAAGTCCTTTTATGGAGGGTTGTTCAGTGCACTCTACAAGGAGCACCTATCTGCATGTTCGGACATCACAATGTCCCCTACCAATGAAACATGGTACTCACATCGCAGATACTAGTCTCTAACTCGAGCGGCCTATATCCTTCTTAGTGGCGGCTGAATCGACTAGGAACCGTTTAGAATATACAGTATTACAAATATGAGTTTCATGATACTCATCATATGAGCATCTCATATTCTTTCTACTATTTGTATATTCAAGGGCTTTATCTATGCAGCTAGCATGGGTATACAGATAAAGATTTGCCAAAATGATAATTTCAAATATTATTAAACTAAAGATTGCTTATTCATAGAGTTTCATTGTGAACACTCGGCCAACACTTGGCTCGACGGGCACCTACTCTAACAATCTCCCACTTGCACTAGAGCCAACTACCCATATGCTTAAAACCCATTGATTCGCGATGCTTGTCGAATAATGGTCCAGGTAAAGGCTTAGCTAGTGGATCAACAACATAATCTGCGGAGCCGACTTTGTCAATAGACACTACTCTTCTTTCCACAATCTCTCCGAGGATGTGGTACTTTCTCAATACGAGTTTGGATTCTGATGAGACCTTGGCTCCTTTGCTTGAGCTATAGCTCCCGTGTTGTCACACAACACCGGGATAGGAGCAACTCCATTAGGAATGACGTCCAACTCTTAGACGAAATTCCTTATCCAAACAGCCTCCCTTGCTGCATCTGATGCAGCAATGTATTCGGCCTCTGTGCTGGAATCCGTAATATTGTCTTGCTTGGAACTCTTCCAAGAGACTGCAGCACCATAGAGCATGAATACAAAACTAGAGGTTGACTTCAGGTTATCGATATCGCTTTGGAAGCTAGAGTCGGTATAACCTTCCAATTTCAGTTCTCTACCCCATAGACCAAGAACACTTTATTGGTCCTTCTCAACTACTTGAGGATGTCTTTCACAGCTTTCAGGTGTGGAAGACCAGGGTTCGAATGATATCATTTCACTACATATAGTGCAAACGCCACGTCAGGACGTGTAGATATCATCCCATACATGATATTACCAATTTCCGAAGCATACGGAATGCGTGTCATCGCCACTATCTCTGCATCTGTCTTGGGAGACAGACTTGGATAGGGACACGCCATGACACACTGGTAGATGTCCTCTCATGGACTCATCCATCGAGAACCGCTTCACGATGGTATCATGTATGTGGACTGAGACCAAGTCATCTTTTCGATCTATCTCAATAGATCTGTATCCCAATACAAAAGATGCTTCACCCAAGTCCTTCATCGAGAACTTACTCGCTAACCATATCTTTGTTGATTGCAACATTCCTACATCATTCCCAAAGATTAGAATGTCATCAACATAAAGCACCAGGAATGTCACAACACTCCCACTGACCTTCTTATACACATAGGGTCCCTCATGATTCACAGTAAATCAAACTATTTGATTGTACTGTCGAATCTGAGGTTCCAACTCCTAGATGCCTGCATTAGATCATAAATAGATCTCTGAAGTTTGCATACCATATGCTCACTTCCGATAGATGTAAACCCTTCAGGTTTAGACATGTAAATAACTTTCTTAAAATCCCCATTTAAGAAAGTTTGTCTTGACATCCATCTGCCATATCTCATAGTCATACTATGCAGCTATGGCTAATAAAATCCTTATGGACTTGAACATTGCGATTGGGAAAAGGTTTCCTCAAAGTCAACTCCTTGTCTTTGAGTACATCCTTTTGCCACCAATCGCGCCTTGAAGGTCAACACCTTCCCATCCTCCCCAAGTCCCTGTAGGAACAGTTCCCACAGGTGGATCCACAAGATCCTACACTTGGTTCGAATGCATGGAATTCAACTCAGATTCCATTTCTTCAAGTCACTTGGATGAATTGGCATCAGATAACGCTTCCTTGAAGGTCCATGGATCACATCCATGGTTAGGCTCATCATGGCCTTCTTCAAGAAGCTGACCATACCTCATAGGTGGTCTCGAGACTTTCTCGTATCTGCTAGGAGCTTGTATCTCCTCTCTTGGCTCATCGGGTGTGGGTTCTATAATTGTGGGTTTCTCTCGAACCTCTTCGAGTTCTATCATCTGCCTTTTTCTATCCAATAGAAAATCCCTTTCCAAAAAGGTTGCATTCCTAGAAACAAACACTTTTGTTTCTTGGGGATGATAGAAATGATATCCAACTTAATTCCTTGGATATCCCACAAAGTAACATAAAATGGATCAACAATCCAATTTATCTCCCACTAACCTGCTTCACATAAGCAGGGCTCCCCATATTCTAAGATAAGAATATTTGGGAGGCTTACCCATCCATATCTCATATGGTGTCTGCCTTTGAATGGACATTTAATGGAATATCTTTTAATTTTAAGTTATAGAGATCGTTTTCAAGTTCTCAAGTACCAATTAAACATTCATTCTTGTAAATGTTGCAAACACCTTTGCTAAATAAACAAGAATATCCATCTTTATCACAATAGAAATGGAAATAATGTTTTTTCATCAAAAAGGTACAAACAAACATCTCTTAATTAACTTAAAACTATTGTTCAACAATAAGTAAACATCTCTTAAGGTCTTGGCAGCAACTCTTGCTTCATTGCCCATCCTCAAGAAGGTCACACCTTCCTTAAGCTTCCTACTTCTTCCCATCACCTGTAACCCATTACAGAGATGTGAGTCACAACCGGTATCTAATACCCAAGAAGTAGAGTTAATTAAAATGTTTACTTAAATTTAGAACATACCGTTTCCAGAACACTTCTGGGCAAGATATTCTTTGCAATTTCGCCTCCAATGTCCAGGCTTCTTGCAGTGATGGCAAACATCACCAGTCTTGTCAGCCTTAACTGGTCTGGCTGCCACAACGGGATTCGGAGATTGCCTCAACAAGGGCTCGTTCTTCTCGGGACGTTGGAAAGAACGCTTCTTTCCATTCCCATGTGGATCAATCTTCGTACCAGATGAAGAACCCACATAAAGAACCGACTTCTCTTTCTTGATAGTGGACTCAAAGGTAACAAGCATGTTTACCAACTCCTCAAGGGTCGGTTCCATCTTGTTCATGTTGAAGTTCACCACAAAAGGATCAAATGAGCTAGGCAGCGATAACAGCAACATGTCGGTGGTCAACTCCGAAGGCAGGATCAGATCCATGCCAACGAGCTTGTCCACGAGCCCGATCACCTTTAGGCCATGCTCATGGACCGAGGTCCCCTCTCGCATGCGCAAAGTGATCAGCTCCTTGACGGTAGCATGCCTAAGAGGACGCGTTTGCTCTCCAAAGAGCTCCTTGAGGTGCAAATGAATGTCAACAGCACTCTTTGCACCCTCAAAACGCCTCTGCAGCTCATCATTCATAGAAGTCAGCATATAACACCTGGCTATCAAGTCATGGTCACACCATTCCTTGTAAGCCTGCAATTCCTCAGGATTGCAGTGAGTCGGAGCCTCAACAGGGGGCGACTCAGTCAGTGTATATGCTATCTTTTCCGAATTCAAGACGATTTTTAGGTTTCTTAGCCAAGTGAGGTAATTAGGTCCAGTTAATATGTTTTTGTCGAGTATTACGGATATTGGATTGCGAATCGATGACATCGTCAATTTGTACTGAAAAGTAAAACAGATAAATGTTGATGACTATTTTAAATATTTAGTAAGATATGAAGTTTGGACTTATACTTCATAAATATTTGCTCCCACTGTTTTGACATCTTTCACTACCCTCTAGTGAAAACGGGAAACTCCTTTCCTCAGTAGGTACGTAAGGTCCAATTAGCGAATTATGATCCCGAATAATATCAGCCAATCACAAAACCTAAAAGGTAGTTTCCAATTGCATCACAATGCAACCCTTAACGTAAACTTTTGTCTCACGTTTGATTAGGACCCAATAATATGACGTCGTTCATCTTCACGTGTCAAGCCTTACCCATCGATGTTGAACCTTAATGGACGGTCGCCATGAGTTCCCTCAATAATATGAGCCGAAATCATGGGAGTTCCACGTAGTTCACATCACCATGTCAATGGATGTCACAGCTTTCCGGCACCCAGGGCCCCCCCAATAATATGAGCCGAGCCCCGAGTACGGGTAGCGTTCATCATGCACCCATTGTCGATGGAAGACAAGGAAATTATAAACAAATTTATAATTCCCCTTTTCGGGCTTGATATTAATTTTGAATCTTATTCAAAATGAGGGTTTTTAATTTTGAAAGGTCTCATCATTAATTTTATTTTAAAAGCTCGCCATGTTTGATCGTATGTTTGCCGGATTCATGCAACTTTGTTATTATCATAATAATAACGCACATACTCATTATTTATAACATATCATGCATATATCATAAATAGAAAACAATACAAGGATGATCAATCGCCCCAAAACTAATGGCCCGTGTGAGCCAAACACGGGCCTAGGTCCAATCCTAGGGTAAATGCACGGGATGCAATGCAACTAAATTATTACATTAGCATCCAATATTACATGTCTTCGATCTTCATAATCACCAAGGCCACCATCTTCCAATCTTGATCTTCCCCTATTCTAATATTTACAAATAAATATCCATGGCACATAGGGATACATCTCATGGGGTGGGAACGGGCCATAAACCAAGCCCACTTGATAAATTGATAATTATTACAATCATTCAACACAAATATCCTAGCATACACCTAGCAAATTGGGCTTGGGCTTTTGATCATCCTTCATGCATAATATCACATATCATACACCATCAATTAATTATCACTATAATTAATTGATCCAATATTATATATCTTGATCCAATCACTAACCGCCACAATTATAAATTAAATTAACAAAGTATACAATCACCTTTGTCTACTTTCAAATTAATTTATTTATAATCGAATTTCTTGTAAATCACCATTTACTATAAATAATTAAAGTCCTACTTCAATTATTTATTTTATGAGAAAATATGTGCAACAATTGTAAATTTAAACTTAAGGGCCCAAAAACCATTTTACATCAAAAAAGAAACTTTGGCCCATTTAAATTTCACAAATTATGTTGGCCATCCAATGGCCCAACATCTCAAGGCCCATGACACTTGGATTAACCAAAACACCTTTTGGAAACCCTAGCCGTCATCGCCGTCGCCGGAGCTCCGTCGCCGGATTCCGGCAACAACAAAAAATTTTTTTTTTTATTTTAAAACTGAACATTTCGGGCAGCCCCTCGTGCTGCCCTATGCTGCCCGAAATTTTCGGGCAGCCCCTCGGGCTGCCCGAAAAACATTTTTTTTTTTTTTTTGTTTTTCTTCAAAAATTTCGGCCTTCACCATACATGCACCAAAAAATTTCTCAAGCGGTTAGAAATCGATCTCAACATAATATTACGTAAATATTACACAAAATCCGTAACCTTAGCTCGGATACCACTTGAAAGCGGACCGGTTACGGTGGCCGGAAACGCAACGGAAGCACAAAAATCAAATTTTTAAGGGGAAATTTCGGCCACCAAAAGAAGTTGTGCAATATTTATTAAAATCTCAAAAACATACATAGGGTGTTGAGAAAATTTACCTATCAACTTTAAAAGTTGATTGTGGCTCCAACTTTGTTGTTAAACAACAAAGCTCTTGAATGGATGAAGATCTTCAAGCCTCCTCCTTACTCCAAAATTAAGCCCACCACCAACTAGGTAAATCCCTTCTTGTTTTGCACTAGAAAAACAAGAAGATTTTTCAATGAATAGTGTAGTGTTCCTCAACAAATTGAAGAACACACAATGGAAGAAAATTGGAGAGAAATTGTATGGAGAGTTTCGGCCATATGGAGTGTAGAATGAGGGAGGAGAATCAAGTCTTGGGGTTGCAAAAAGTTGATACAAAAAGTTGCATGCCAACCAATATTTTATTCAAAAGTATTCCCCAACTCTTCACCTCCCATGCATTCATATAATATAGTTTTCTATCAAATAAAAAACCATAGACTAAATTTAATTATCTCAAACATATTTGAGACAAATTAAATATTACTTGAATTTACTCAAGTCCCACTAGTTAAATAATTATTTTAATTGAGCTCTACTAGACTCAATATTATTTAATTAATCCAACACTTGAATTAATTTAATTATTTGGGCTCTACTAGGCCCACTAGTGTTTAATTAATTCAACACTTGAATTAATTTAATTTAGTCCATAATAATGTTTATGAAAATCACAATTTTCAAAAACATTAGTCACTTGGCCAAATTTTAATTTAGGAACACTTCCATAAATCAAAATTTACATTTCTCTCATAGAAGTCATACTTCTATTTTTCTTTACACTTATAAACACATTTATAAGCCGTTCAACACTTTGAACTATTTTCTCCTTTATAGAAGTCATACTTCTAATTTTCCTTACGCTTATAAACTCTTTTATAAGCCGTTCAACACATTGAACTATTTTACTTCTCATCGGGATTTACAAAGCTAGTACTTGTGTGGCCCTCAATGGTTCATTGATACAACTAGCCGTGGGTTCACATCTCCATGTGATTCGGACTAAACATGTCCTTATTCGAGCATACCCTAATTGCTCCATTCTTACTTATCAACACCTTGATAATAAGAACGTCAGAACTCAAGTCTGATAGTACCCAACCAATCACGTTAAACGCCTAGCAGCATCGCTTACGTGATTCCCTAGGTATCACATGATAGTGCCTGCAAGAACCATTCAATTATGGTTAGCGCACAGTACGGTCCCTTCAACTCATATATCCCGATCGATTCGACAACCATTGGTTTATCGAGAGTTGTCAATGAATCGATACTATGTGTCATGTCGTAGTTGCATCGATGGTGTAATCTATGAAACACCTTTCATAATTACAACCATACTCTGGCCAGAGATTTCGATCTACATACACATGATAACACATAGGATATCCATACCCGAAGGTAAGCGGTGAATCCCCGACTACAATGCATCGACTCCTATGTGTTTCGACAGAACACCCAACCTTGCCACCTGATGACCCCATGAGAGTCGGTAAACAAGTCAAAGTGTAATTCTAGCACATAGAGTCTCAATGTTGTCCCGGGTCATAAGGACTAATTCTGTACAACCATAAACCAGGACTTTTCCACTCGATAAGTGAGAACCACTTGGAAAGTCCTTTTATGGAGGGTTGTTCAGTGCACTCTACAAGGAGCACCTATCTGCATGTTCGGACATCACAATGTCCCCTACCAATGAAACATGGTACTCACATCGCAGATACTAGTCTCTAACTCGAGCGGCCTATATCCTTCTTAGTGGCGGCTGAATCGACTAGGAACCGTTTAGAATATATAGTATTACAAATATGAGTTTCATGATACTCATCATATGAGCATCTCATATTCTTTCTACTATTTGTATATTCAAGGGCTTTATCTATGCAGCTAGCATGGGTATACAGATAAAGATTTGCCAAAATGATAATTTCAAATATTATTAAACTAAAGATTGCTTATTCATAGAGTTTCATTGTGAACACTCGGCCAACACTTGGCTCGACGGGCACCTACTCTAACAAAAATCTACAACTACTGCCACAGTTTCCTACCGTTTCAGCACTTCCATTACCTATTTGGCTAAGGATCAACTTTCTATTCTACCCATCCATTCTTTGTTTCATTATATATCATTCAATACCATTCATATCATATCTTGAAGCCACAAACCATCACCATTACGCTACACATCCCAAACGATCATCATAACAAACCATAAAAGTAATAATGAAAATACTTAATCATAATCATTACCTTACATCATATGCATACAAATGTCTGGGTGTTACAATCTCTTTGTTGGTATACACTTTTCCAAGTACATTTAACTCATTGACGTTACTGCTTACACTTTTTTATCATACTCGTGTATTGATTCTCTTGCTTTCATTTTGATGTTATCAAACCTTTGAACAACAACAGAGAGTTTATTCTCTTTGGTTTGATCATTTCCTTCACACAGCTGGATCACATTTCCCAAATTTCTTTGGCTGTCTTACACATCTTTATGTTGCTAAAGGTTACTTTGTCCAGCGTTTTGTACAGAATGTCTTTAACCACATTATCAAGATTCGCTTTTCTTTTATCTTCAGTTGTCCATTCATCTCTAAGCTTTTCTATTCTTTGTGGTGCCCCTTCTGTTATGGCAACTGCTGTGTTTGTTTTCATAATCTTCATGGGTCCATCAGTTATGACATACCACATATCATCATCTTGTGCAGCTAAATGAGCCTGCATTCTGATTTTCCAATCATCAAATTCTTCTCTGGAGAACATAGGAATTTTGTTGAATGAAGTCATGTAGCAAGTTTATAGATCAAAAGTATTCAAGAACAAGATTCACCCGCTCTGATACAACTTGATAGGATCGATTAATGTATCAAGAGTGTTTAGAAGGGGGGGTTGAATAAACACTCACAATATAAAACTGATCTTTTCGAATTTTGAGTTCAGTTTGGTGACAAACTGATTCTCGGAATCTTGTTAGTCAATGAAAATCAGTTAAACTGAAATAGTTGCGGAAGCTAACTGACTGAAAGATAGAATACAAAACTGAAATAAAATACGCAAGGGTTGTTTCTGGATGTTCGGAGATTTCAATTACTCCTACGTCACCCCTTATATCCCAAGGATAGGATTTCCACTAAAAGACTTTGATCAAATACAAGATTTGTACTGACCCACTTCAGTTTGGACTTATCACTGCCAAGAATGAAACTCTTAGTATTACAAAGTGTTCTCAGTACGTAACTGGTCTTAGCACTATTGAATTTATCAAATTTTTACAAATTTCTAGTGAGCTCAGATTGTAGCCTTGACTTCTACGAATAAATCAAGTAAGAGTGAGCTATGATTTTTTGCAGAGTAACAACAAGCTTTGAATAGAGTATTCTGTTGTTTTCTTCAGCTGTTCTTCTGTCATATTTATAATCTTGTCTTCCAACGGTAACTTGAGATATTTTTTGAATCTTTGTATCCGTTGATTGCCACTTCATCATTCCTTGGGCATTGTTTGATTCATTTATTCTAATGTGGCGTCTTAATTTCTTTAGGCGAAATGCGTTGTTCTAAGCTGTATTGATTGAAGTGCGACGTTGCAATCTTCTATGTCTCTTTGTCGGTTGAATGTTCTTTCCCGAGACATGTTTAGTTGAAGTATGAATGTATCAACTGATCCGTTTTCAGATGATCAGTTTTCTTTATTGAATCAACTGATTTCAGTTGTCAAGTCCAGTTTACTTCGATCAGTTGCTGATGAGGAGAACAACTGAATTTTCAGTTGCGTAGATTCAGTTTCTGAGTTCAATTTCTGATTTCAATTTGCTTGATCAGTTGGTTTTTATTTTCAGTTGGTTCATATTTTGTCAAACTCCATAATTTAGTTTCCAACACCATGGTTAAAAATCAAGTTGTTGGGCCGAATCGTCTCGTTTTTGGTTCTATTGTTAAGTTTTTGACAAGTTAAAATTTATTGCATGTGTCACATATTAGAATTAAGTCGCAGCAAGCCTGGGAAAGATTCAACTCATCCGATAAAAATAAGGTTATAATGATATTACATGCATAAAAATATAAAATGTTTTTTTTGAGATATATGCTATATGTCTTGTGGCCACCATATGCTTATGGGTTTGGAAGTCTGTAGGCGCAACCAAGGACCTCTCCGCCCGGTGACTTACGACTGGTTTATGATTATGTATGGGTACAGACATCCAGTCCAAGGGCTGTGATTGATCTCTACCGCCCAGTATACTGTGGTTTATTCTGATCAGATGCTTACGTTATGTTATGGGCCACTAGCTTAGAAACATTATCTCTACCAGAAAAATTATGATATGTTATGACAAAGCTCTATTGAGCAAAGTTTTTACGCATGAATTTTCAGTTATGCACGTAGTTATAATTATTCATGATACGATTTTCATCGCACGCTCTACGATACTTTATTTTTATGATGCATGCGATTTTATGATATATTTACTTGTTATTCACGATATATACATGTTAAGTCTTTAGGCTCACTAGACTTGATTGTTGTAGGTATTGATGAGGTCGAGACCGCGGGCAGAGACCAGTGAGCGATCTTGGAACAGCAGTAGTAAACCCGAGGACCTCATGATTTAGGTTATGCACCTTTTAGCATTCAAACTCGATTTTAACATGTTGGTTATTTTTAAATTGTTGTTTGAAATACAATGTTTACTTCCGCTGTTATTTTAAAGTTAAAATTATTTACATATTTATTTTATAAATTGCGCAATTTATTTATTTATTTAGAAAAATTTTAATAATTCCGCAAAATTATGAATACGAAATACGGGCCTTTACATATACTCCATTCAATTGTGTTTTTTCTTCACAAATTTAGAGATCTATTTATAGAATTTTTTTTTAAAATAATCCAAAAATAATTATATCATTATATATATCGTTAGACACAAATTTTCAATATTTCTAAATATTATTTTCAACATGTTTATTATTATTATTATTGTGAGGCTGTTTTTTGTTCAACTATTTATCCAACTGGCACCACTCTGCTTATTCAATGCCACTCGATTTATAATAAATAATAATAATAATATTATTAAAGAATAAAATTTTTACGCAACATTTCATTATATATGATTAATTGTTTACCACCGAATTTACCAGCTCCTATTTTTTGTTTTAATGACTCATAAATAGCCTTCTGAAACATATCAACCAACTACATATCAATCAAATAAAATTGCATCGATTCATCCTCAAAAATCTCTGTAACTCGTAATAATTATAGTTAAAAGGACATAGATGTTGTGAAAAAGTAAAAATTTATGGTAAAAAGTAAAAATCTCAAACTCTCAAAATTTACCAAACTACAAACTTTATAATATTTTTCTCTCTACTCAATTGTGAATTTCTTCACAAATGGTGAGCCTATTTATAGAATTTCTTTACAAATAATCCAAAAATAAAATACATCATTACCTACATCATCACACACTAATTTTCAATATTTACAACTTTTATTTTCAACATTCAAATATTCAATACACACATTTTAAATATTAATTTTCAGCACTCCCCCTTGTGATGATGATCATAATGATTGTCTTCATTACGTGTTTTTATATTGCCTCGTTAAAAACCTTACTAGGAAAAATCCATTGGGATAAAAACCATAGTAAGGGAAAAAGAGTGCAGTCACGTAAACTCCCCGTCATGTTGACACGAACAATTCTTCACAATTTTCATAGATTGCGCATCCCAATAATATATATGTGCTTTCTGAATATTGACGTAGAAAGTTCCTTTGTGAAGAGATCTGATGAGTTTTCACTTGATTGAATGTGACGAACATCAATACATTTATTCTTCTCTAGCTCATTGGTGAATGCGAAGAACTTAGGAGGAATATGTTTAGTTCTGTCGCTTTTTCTGTATCCCTATTTCATTTGAGCAACACATGCATCATTATCTTCATATAGTATCACAGGCTTCTCGTCGAATGATAATCCACATGAGATTTGGATATGTTGGGTCATTGATTTTAACCATACACATTCACGACTTGCTTAATGTAGTGCAATAATCTCGGCATGATTTGATGAAGTTGTTAAGAGCGTTTATTTCTGTGAACGCCAAGAAAATTGCAGTGCATCCACGAGTAAATACATATCCAGTTTGGGAACGTGCCTTGTGTGGATCAGATAAGTATCCAGCATCGGCATAACCAATTATACTTGGATTAGCATCTTTTGAATATAAAAGTCCCAAGTCTGTCGTTCATCTTAGATAACGGAATATATGTTTAATTCCGTTCCAGTGTCTCTTTGTTTGATATGTGCTAAATCTTATCAACAAATTTACGGCAAAAGATATATCATGCCTTGTATAATTTTTAAGATACATAAGGGCACCGATAGCACTTAGATATGGTACTTCTGGACCAAGAATATCTTCATCATCTTCACATGGATGGAATGGATCCTTTTCTATGTTTAATTATCTAACAACCATTGGAGTACTGAAAGGATATGATTTATCCATATTAAAACGTTTAAGGATATTTTCTGTATAATTTGTCTGGTGAACAAGCATTCCACATTCTTTTTGTTCAATTTGTAAACCCAGACAATACTTGGTTTTTCCAAGATCATTCATTTCAAATTCTTCCTTCAAGTATGACACAACTTCTTGAATTTCATTATTCGTTCCAATGATGTTTAAATAATCAACATATACAACAATAATTACGCATCCGGATGTTGTTTTCTTAATGAAAACACAAGGGCATATTGAATTATTTACATATCCTTTTTCATCAAGTGATCACTTAGTCGATTATACCACATTAGACCGGATTGCTTCAACCCATATAATGATCTTTGTAATTTCACAGAATAACATTCTCTGGGTTTTGAACTTTGTGCTTCAGGCATCCTAAATCCTTCAGGGATTTTCATATATATATTACTATCAAGTGATCCATATAAGTAAGCTGTAACAACATCCATAAGACGCATTTCTAAATTTTCAGATACCGCCAAGCTAATCAAATACTGAAACGTAATTGCATCCATCACGGGAGAATACGTTTCTTCATAATCAATTCCAGGCCTTTGAGAAAAACCTTGTGCAACAAGTCGAGATTTATATCTTACTATTTCATTTTTCTCATTTCGCTTTCGAATAAAAACTCATTTGTATCCAACAGGTTTTACACCTTCAGGTGTAAGTACTATAGGTCCAATAACATTACGTTTGTTTAGCGAATCCAATTCAACCTGGATGGCTTCTTTCCATTTTATCCAATCCTGCCGATTTTTACATTCACCAAAAGATTTTGGTTCATGATCTTCATTATCATTTATGATGTCGATTGCCACATTATAAGAAAATATATCATCAATTTCTTCTATATCTTTTCGGTTCCATATTTTTCCAGTATTAATTTAATTAATAGAGATTTCATGATTCTCGTCAGTTTGTGGTTCTGACAGAACATTTTCATCCTCATGTGTTTCTTCAGGAACACCATTCTCTAATTTGTGATCATCGTGTGTTTCTTCAGAAACATTATTCTCTATTTTGTGATCATCGTGTTTCTCTATGAATTTTCTTTTTCGAGGATTTTTGATGAAACTTAAAATTAATAATTTATTATATGTTAAAACCTGTATTTTAAAATTTTAAGTTTCATTAAAATTATAAATTAGGTTATTTTAGTATTGTTTGTTTATATTTAAAATGTATTACTAAATTTGTTTTATTTTCAGGTTTTTTTATGTGTTGGTAAAATAATGATAACTCAAGCTAGAAAATTCAAATGGAAGTGACTCAAACATGGTTGGAATCCTTGAGAAGTTATCTACAACTTTGCAGAAGACATGATTGCCTAAAAAGCTCATTAAGATGATCAAATTGTGCAAAGATCAAAAGGAGGACACATTTACTTTTACTATGACCATCATTTAGTAAAAAATTCATAACTATTTCAATATTTATCCAAATGAGGTGAATCAAGTGGCCAAACTCATCTACACAAAATTCCCCACATGTTTGTGGCCTTAATCAGAGTCAGAGTGGTGAGAAAAGTCGTGGAACAAGGCATTGAAAGAAGGGACATGGAATTGGAGTTGAGGAGACAAAGAATACTATTACAACTACATGGCATTAATAGAATTTTTGACCCTTTCTCTCATTTGGCCTATAATTAGAGGCCTTGTGCTAGCTTGAGAATCATTCTATCTCATTGTAAAATAGTGTGAGTGTGTATCAAAGTTCTAAGTTCCAATATATTTTCTTTCATTTTCTCAACTATAGTGATATTTTAGTGTTGATTAAAAGTAAATTCATGGCAAGCTAAATCTATTATGTCAAGGTGAAGAGGATGCATTCTTGGTGAAGTAAGATTGTTTATATTTTGTATATTCTTTCTTTATTTCTTTTCATTTAGCTAACTTATTTTCATTGTAGGTATAAAAATGAATTATTTCTTGTTATCAATTTACATCAAAAGCTTGATACCATTGAAGTGGTTATCTTGATTTGTTGTTTAATTTTGATACAATAAATATTTCATCACTTATTATTATTGTTATATTATATATATATAGAGATATATATATTTATATAATAATATCATAATATTTTATTTAGACGATAGCGTGGCTCTGCCGGTTGTTCTAAATGAAATATTATGATTTAATACTAACAATCTAAACTTTACTTTATCGCAACTAACTTTTACTTTCCGCATCTAACTTTTACTTTATCGCAACTAACTTTTACTTTCCGCATCTAAATTTTACTTTACCGCAACTAACTTATTAAATCAATATATTTCATTTAGGCAATAGCGTGGCTCTGCCGGTTGTTCTAAATGAAATATAATGATTTAATTTAACATTTACTTTATGCAATTATATATTTATATAGTTATAACTATAATCATAGGTACCATATATAAAATATCGGTTAATTCGGTATTTTCTATAATGGGAACTATATTATATTATGTGTGTGTTTTAATTTTCTTAGAATCATTATTTATGGCGGTTTCTTTTGTTTTACTTTTAGTTAAACAATGTTACATAAATCAAGAATAAATCCTCAAGCCTTGACAAAATTTATAATTTGTAAACTTCATTCTTGCATTTGGTAATCTATAAATTAATAAATTTAAACTAAAAATAACCTCTCTGTGGATCGATCTCGTACTTACGAAATATATTACTTGCAGACAACCTACACTTGGGTGAATTATTATTTAAGTATTAGCAATTTTTTTGCGCCGTTGCCGGGGAGGTATAAATTAAGTTTATATTTGTTATTTATGTTTTATTTATAAGTATTTTGTGTTTTTACTTGTATGAGTGTTTGGAGTCGAAAAAAAAGTGGTAGACTTATTCGAGTATCTGAAAATAATTTAAATATGGATGATAATTCAAATAATCAAGATAATGATAATAATAACAATAATAATAATAATAATCAAGAACATGATCAATTAAGAACACTTAGGCACCATATGAACCCTATTAGAACTAGTGCCCCATCTTGTTTAGTTTTTCCTCACGATGCATCTAATTTCAAATTTAAACCTCAAATTATTCAACTTTTACCAAATTTTCATGGCTTAGATTTTGAAAATCCATATTTACATCTAAGAGAATTTGAGGAAGTTTGTAACACTTATAATGATCAAAATTGTAGCATGGATATAATTCGATTAAAGCTTTTCCCTTTTTCTTTAAAAGATAAAGCTAAAACATGGTTACAAAATTTAAGATCAAGTTCAATAAGATCATGGGAAGAAATGCAACAACAATTTCTCAAAAAGTTTTTCCCTTCCCATAGAACAAACTCTTTTAAAAGACAAATTACAACTTTTTCTCAAAAACAAGGAGAAACATTTTATCAATGTTGGGATAGATATAAAGAATTACTTAATACATGCCCACATCATGGTTTTGAAACATGGAGAATAGTTTCTCACTTTTATGAAGGTCTTATACCTAAAGATAGGCAAATGATAGAATTCATGTGTAATGGAACTTTTGATATTAAAAACCCCAATGAAGCTATGGAATATTTGGATTCATTAGCAGAAAATGCTCAAAATTGGGATAATATAGGTACAATAGAACCACCAACAACTAAAATCAATAATTCAACAAATGGGGGTGGTATCTATAATCTTAAAGATGATACAGATATTCAAGCTAAACTTTCATCTTTAGCAAGAAAAATTGAGTCATTAGAAATGAAAAAGAGTGGTCAATTAAAAAGTATTCAAGAAATTGTTTGTCATATATGTGATACACATGATCATGCTACAAAAGATTGTCCAACATTACCTTCATTTAAAGAATGTCTCCATGAACAAGCAAACTATGTTAACAATTATAAAAAACCAATACTAGATCCTTTTTCACCATCATATAATCCGGGATTGAAAAATCATCCTAATTTTAGTTGGAGGAATGATAATAATGCACAACCGTCACAACAATATTTTCAAAATAACCAAAATCATTAAGGTTATATTCCTTATGTTACACCTCCAAGAAAAAACTTTGAAGATGTAATTCATGCATTTATCCAAAAGCAAGAGTCTATCAATATTCAAAACAGTCAATCTATGAATGATTTGAAAGAAACTCTTGCAAAATTTGCATCTGCACTTAATATTCATGAAAAAGGAAAATTTCCATCTCAACCTCAACCTAATCCTAAAAATCAAAATCAAGAATTAAAAAATGAAAAAATTGATCAAATAAAATCTGTTATTACCCTTAGAAGTGGTAAAATAGTTCATGATCCATATATTAATGAAAACAAGGATCATTTAAAATCAAAGAGTAAGGATGATAATCCTGATACTTTTGAGAATGATGATACCTTAAATTCTAAGAATAATATGGTGAATGATAAATCATCTAAAATAGTAAATGACTCAAATAAACCTCCACCATTTCCTCATGCATTAACAAATTATAAAAAACAAAAAAGTGATTCTGATATCTATGAAGTTTTTAAACAAGTAAAGATAAATATTTCATTATTAGATGCTATTAAACAAGTACCTTCCTATGCAAAAATTTTAAAAGACTTATGTACTGTGAAGAGAAAATTGCATGTGAAGAAGAAAGCATTCTTGGCTGAACAAGTAAGTTCTATTCTTCAAAACAATTCTAGTTTAAAATATAAAGATCCTGGTTGTCCAACAATTTCATGTATTATTGGAAAAAATAAAATTAAAAAAGCTTTGTTGGATTTGGGAGCAAGTGTGAATTTACTTCCTTATTCAGTTTATGAAAAACTTAATTTAGGAGAATTAAAACCCACTTCTGTTACTCTCTTACTGGCGGATAGGTCAATCAAAATACCTCGAGGTATTGTAGAAGATGTGTTGGTTCAAGTTGATAAATTCATATATCCTGTAGATTTTATTGTTTTAGATACACAACCAATAGAAGTACATAATGAAATTCCAGTAATATTGGGACGACCATTTCTAGCAACTTCAAATGCTTTAATTAATTGTCGAAATTGAATAATGAAATTGTCTTTTGGAAATATGACTCTAGAACTTAATGTGTTTAATTTATGTAAACAACCAAGTATTGATGAAAATGAAAATGAAGATGATAATGAAATTCAAACAATTATGGAAGAAAATATACAAGAAGAAAACTTAAATCAACAATGTGAAGTTTTTTCAGTAGAAAGTTTGGAGTCTGAAAATAATTTTAAAGAAGATGATAATACAAAACTTGAATTAAAAGCTTTAGCATTAGAATTGAAATATGTATTTCTTGGTCAAAATAAAACATTTCCTGTTGTAATTTCTTCCACTCTTCTACCAAATCAAGAAGAAGATTTAATTCAATTACTTAAAAATATAAAAATGCAATTGGATGGACTTTGAAAGATATAAAAGGTATGAATCCTTTAATTTGTACACATAAAATTCACTTGGAAGAAAATGCTAAAACGTATCAACAACCGCAAAGAAGGTTAAATCCACATATGAAAGAAGTTGTTAAGAATGAAGTATTAAAACTATTAGACGCTGGAATTATCTATCCAATCTCAGATAGTAAATGGGTAAGTCCAACACAAGTAGTACCTAAAAAGTCAGGCATTACTGTTATAAAAAATGAAAAAGGAGAGTTATTACAAACTAGGATTCCATCTAGTTGGCGTATGTGTATTGATTATAGAAAATTAAATGATGCAACTAGAAAAGATCATTTCCCACTACCATTTTTAGATCAAATTTTAGAAAAAGTAGCAGGAAATTCTTATTATTGTTTTCTTGATGGGTATTCGGGGTATTATCAAATACCTATATCATTAGAAGATCAAGAAAAAACAACTTTCACTTGTCCTTTCGGAACTTTTGCATTTAAAAGAATGTCATTTGGTTTATGTAATGCTCCAGCTACTTTTCAAAGATGCATGTTAAGTATTTTCAGTTATATGATTGAAGAATTTGTAGAAGTTTTTATGGATGATATAACTGTTTTGGAAACTCATTTGAAAATTGTCTTAAAAATCTAGAAAAAGTATTAAAAAGATGTGAAGAAAAAAATCTTGTTTTAAATTGGGAAAATGTCATTATATGGTTAAATCTGGGATTGTCTTAGGACATGTGATATCTGAAAAAGGAATTGAAGTTGATAAAGCCAAAGTTGATGTTATTTCTAATTTAACATCACCAAAAACAGTCAAAGAAGTTCGATCATTTTTGGGTCATGCAGGATTTTATAGAAGGTTTATAAAAAATTTCAGCATAATATCTAAACCAATGTCAAATCTTTTAACAAAAGATACACAATTCGAATGGACTAAAAAATGTGAAAATGCTTTTCAAAAAATAATTAATCTTTTAATTACATCACCTATTTTACAACTTCCAGATTGGTCTTTACCATTTGAATTAATGTGTGATGCAAGTGATTATGCTATAGGAGCTGTGTTAGGACAAAGAAAAGAAGGAAAACCTTATGCAATCTATTATGCTAGTAGAACCTTAAATAGTGCCCAAATAAATTATTCAACTACTGAAAAAGAATTACGTTCAGTAGTATTTGCATTAGATAAGTTTCGATCTTATTTAATTGGTTCTACTACTATTGTTTACACCGATCATTCTGCCATAAAATATTTATCAAATAAACAAGATGCTAAGCCAAGATTAATACGGTGGATTTTATTGTTACAAGAATTTGATATTATAATTAAAGATAAAAAAGGAAAAGAAAATGTTGTAGCCGATCATTTATCTAGAATAATGACTGAATCATCTCATAATGAAATACCAATAAATGAAAATTTTCAAGATGATCAGTTTTTTATGCTACTATTATGCCATGGTTTGCCAACATTGTAAATTTTCTTGTGACAAATAAAATGCCTTCTCATTGGAATTCACAGGATAAGAATAAATTCTTGATAGAAGTTAAAAAATTTTATTGGGATGATCCTTACTTATTTAAGTATTGTCCTGACCAAATTTTTCGACGATGCATACCCGACAATGAAGTAAGTAATGTTATTAAATTTTGTCATTCTGAAGCATGTGGAGGTCATTTTTCATCCAATAAAACAGCTACAAAAATCTTACAATGTGGATTTTATTGGCCGTCTTTATTCAAAGATACGCATTTATTTTGCAAATATTGTGAAAATTGTCAGAAGATGGGATCAATTTCAAAACGAAACATGATGCCTTTAAATCCAATCATAATTATTGAAATATTTGATAGTTTGGGGATAGATTTTATGGGTCCATTTCCATTATCTTTTGGATATACGTACATTTTAGTCGCTGTTGATTATGTTTCAAAATGGATTGAAGTGATTGCATGTAGAACTAATGACCATAAAGTTATTATAAAATTTTTAAAAGAAAATATTTTTAGTCGATTTGGAATACCTAGGGCAATAATTAGTGATGGGGGAAGTCATTTTATAAATAAATCATTTTCTTCCTTATTAAGAAAATATGGCATTACACATAAAGTTTCTACCCCATATCATCCTCAAAGTAATGGTCAAGTTGAACTTGCAAATAGAGAAATAAAACAAATTTTAGAAAAAACAGTTAATCCAAATCGAAAAGATTGGTCTTTAAGATTAACTGATGCATTATGGACATATAGAACTGCATTTAAAACATCATTAGGGATGTCACCATATAGGTTAGTTTTTGGCAAGCATTGTCATTTATCGGTTGAACTTGAACATAAAGCTTATTGGGCAATTAAAGCATTTAATATTAATTTAGATGATGCATCTAAATTAAGAAAATTGCAAATAAATGAACTTGAAGAATTAAGAAATGATGCATATGAAAATTCAAAGATTTATAAAAATAAAACAAAAGCCTTTCATGATAAAAATATTATGAGAAAGTCATTTGAAATTGGAAAAAAAGTTTTACTTTATAATTCTCGTTTGCATTTATTTCCAGGTAAACTAAGATCGAGGTGGTCAGGACCATTTATAGTCAAATTTGTTTATCCTCATGGTGCTGTTGATATTGAAAATCCCAAAAATAATGATGTGTTTAAAGTTAATGGGCAAAGACTTAAGCTTTTTATAGAAAATGAAATTCTTAATGATGAGTTTATGCCTTTATATGATCCACAATAGTTGTTGATATTTTCATTTTGTTTTTGCAGATTCTAGTTCATTTCCCGATTAAGTGGCGGATAACGGTACTCCGTGACTGTCTAAGTCGGTTTCTTCAGTTTTCCCAAAATAATTGAAATATATATATATATATATATATATATATATATATATATATAATAATAATAATAATAATAATAATAATAATAATAATAATAATAATAATAATAATAATAATATGGATGCGTGTATTATGAATCTTCGTAAATATTTTGCTTGTTTACCTGATAATGCGTTGAAGAAAATTTATAAAGCTAGATGTGAGCGGCTAAGGTTGATGATGTCATATGGCATACCGAGTGATGTCCGTTTGATAATTGAAGCAAAAGTCCGATTGGTTGGGGAAGCAAGTGAAATAATAATAAGACATATGCCAGGATTTGGTAAAAGCACATATGCTAAAAAGCGAAGAGCTAAACGTATAGGTGGATGTTATAAATGTGCAAGGTGGACTTGTAATGGGAAATGCAAAAATGTTGGAATGACGTCAATGAATAGAGAAGATAAAATTTTATTCATTAAGAATGGTCTGAGTAAAGAGCCTTTGGATAATTTTCTAGAGGTTCTTGATACGCATTCTAGTGGATACGTGCAAAATGAACTTCTTAAACTATGGTGGCAATTTCAACATGAGGAATATCAATATGGACGGTGGGATCAGCCTTACAAAGATCCTACTGTAGTAACGCATGTCTATTTAGATAAGTAAATATATATACAATCTCGTCTTGGGAATCTGACGTTAAAAGACCCTGTTTACCAATTTATAAGAAAATTGGATGGGAAGCATATCCTCGACTCATAGAAGGCGTTGAAGCCGTTACTGAACGTAAAATCAGAGGAAGATGTGAGCCACAATCACAACTACGCTGTATATATTTGTTTTAATTTTGTCATTTTTATTTTCTTTTAATAATAATAATTTCCTGTTCAAATATTGACTTTTGGCATGTTACGCTTATAAATTCATATGCTGTGATCTAACAATTACAGAAAACATATTTCTCAAGATGTCAACGTCCACGGTAAGTAAAATAAAAAATATTTGTGTATTTTGTGGATCTAGTGCAGGAAAAGATTCAATTTATGAAGAAGTAGCAGAAAAGCTTGGAATAGCACTTGCTAAAAACAAGATTCATTTGGTATATGGTGGTGGTGAAGTTGGCCTCATGGGAAAAGTTGCAAAAGCTGCGCATGCAGGTGGAAGTGAAGTCTTAGGCATTATTCCGATTACCTTAGCCAATCTTACAGGACCAACAATAGGAGAAGAAATGAAAGTGGACAACATGTATGAAAGAATTACTCAAATGATTGAACATTCAGATGATTTCATTGCTTTACCAGGAGGTTTTGGTACTTTGGAAGAAATATTTCATACTGTTTGTTGGGCACAATTAAATATCCACAATAAGCCAATTGGTTTGTTAAATGTTAACAATTATTATGATAAATTGTTATCGTTTCTTGATGATGTTGTGGAACAGGGATTTATTTCATTAGCTTCGCGAAGGATGTTAGTTTCTGCTACAAGTGAAGGTGAACTTATTAATTTACTGCAAGGATTTAGTCATGAACCAGATCCATTCTTATCTCAACTTAATTGGCCAACATCCAAGAGTAAGAAAAG
Organism: Primulina eburnea; assembly: GCF_022965805.1. Classification (NCBI taxonomy): domain Eukaryota; kingdom Viridiplantae; phylum Streptophyta; class Magnoliopsida; order Lamiales; family Gesneriaceae; genus Primulina; species Primulina eburnea. The sequence goes on along the minus strand of NC_133104.1, from coordinate 23,420,491 downwards.
AAAATTCATGTGATGCTAAACTTGCGATTCAACGGTGTGTTTTTAATGTTTTTTTAAAGGTATGAATAATTTCTTCTTCTTCTTCTTCTTCTTCTTCTTCTCTTCTTAGTTTTTTTTATATAAAAATAAAAATATGTAGTAATAATAATAATATTTTTTAGTTCAATGTCGAGTAAGGTGTCAGTAAAATGCACCTGAGACGCATTAGTTAATAATTATCGGAAAATCACAATACACTAGATTTTAATATTCATTATTCAAATTACAGACTACAAGAAAAATTAGTTTTCATATGTACCAATTTATATACATATATATTTTGATCAATTAATATAAAATATATAATAGATGTGTTTATTTATTTACATATATGTATATATTTGTGTGTGTGCTTTCAAATAAAATAATTTCTAAAATTTTTATAAGAATATAGTTAAAAGATATGATTTGTATGGTTGTTAACATGTATAATTGAAAGAATTTTTTGTAAAAAAATAATATATACTCACACATCTTTTGTGAGTAAGTGGTGAGAAATGAGAAAACAATTAATAAACTTTTATTGATTATTAAAAAATGGTTAATTACAAGAATATAATTCCCCTAAAAAAAATATTTATTGAAAAAAAAAAAGATGTAAAATAAATAACGGACTGCAAAATACTTTATTCATTGTAATATTTGTTTTTTTTCAAGATTTGATTGATGTACTATCAATGTGTTCTTAATTAAAAAATAAAAACAAAAACAAAAACAAACAAAAAGATTTGTTTGTGCTAGATAAGTTTCAAAGATAGTCGAATGTATCTGTTATATAAATGCTTATATATTGTAGTGACCCGTTCCAGAATCACCTACTAATGAAGAACTAAGCATCCAATTAACTTAATTAATAATAATCAGAGATAACAGCGGAAAACTGACACCAAACGATAGATATACAACCCAAACGAAAATCCAGAACAACTCAACTAAACTGAAATATACGGTACAACCATATCGAAACAAAAAGATACCGAAGAACTAAACCAACCAGCTACTCAACGTCCTCCTCCTCCTCCTCCTGAGCTGTCCAACCTGAGGCCTGCCCCGTGGGAATGGGGTGTCCAAGATAAACAAAACCGAGGACGTGAGCGATAAGAACGCCCAGTACAAAAGCATGAGTATACAAACCTATATGAAATGCATATGCTATGATATGATACCAGGGTAGTCAAGAAACAGGAGTAATAAAGGATCTCAAAATGCTCAGTCTAGAGGCGCCAAGTGGATAGTGCCGCGCGGTACTCCTCTGGGTCACTGCATCCACTACAAGAACAGACGTGGACCTAAAATGTCCCGGATCACCGAAGCCCTCCGGACCCGTCGGCCACTGTGTACTCTCGGTGTCCATGCGTCCACAAGACAAGACAGGGCTGAGCGGCCCCACAAGATATAGCTTATCTCGAAAGAGATACAGCTCAACAGTAAAGGCTATATCGAAGGAGATACGGCTCAACATGAAATGCAACATGCATCATAAAACGTGACATAATAGCATGCATCATATGACATATATCAATGCACCACATAATCATGCAACACATATAAGGATGTATACTCGACCAGGATATCTCGGATAGTACTTTCGTACCTCTATCACAGCAAGCCTAGCCTTACGCAACACCGCTAATCAGGTCCAGAACAAGCCTACGCATCAAAAGCATACCCAATGAACAATACTATCATGCTAGACTAGCAAAACCAGTACTACCAAAGGTTTAGGGTTTACCTTCGTCCGTCGACAGCCCTTTGATGTCGATTGCCTCGTAACTCAGGCGTCGCTACGCTACCAATCCTGGCAGCTCTTGGCTATCGCTCGACCAACAACTAACCCTAGAAACCTTCCAAACCTCTCAACTAGGAGACACAACTTCAAGAATTTGCAATCCAAAATGAGGAATTCCGAGCACTATTTATAGGCTATGTTCGGATCCACCGAACAGACTTCGGAACGTCCGAACTCCTACGTGTCCATCGGCTCTTGACACCTCATGATCGGATCCACCGAACCTACACTTCGGATCATCCGAACTTGCATGCAAACTGACGTGTCGATCAACTCTTGACACCTCATGATCGGATCCACCGAACCCACTTCGGATCGTCCGAACTCTTCGGTGCTACCGAACCATCTTCGGTCCGTCCGATCATGACTATGGTCAAAATTACACATTAAACCTTCTTAATCACCATTAATCCGTTAATTACCCAATTTGGAATTCAGGCTACTACATTCTCCCCCCCTTAAAAAGATTTCGTCCTCGAAATCAAGTTTAGAGGATGAACAAAAAAGGAGTAACAACCTTGTTGTTATATCTCAATTGTTGCTAAACACAACTGATATTTAGATTACAACGGAAAACACACACACATCCATATTACAACCATAGTACAACTCAAAAGAGCTCTGGATGCTCCGAACGCATACGACTCTCTAGCTCCCAAGTGGCTTCTTCAGTGCCTCTGCGCTGCCACTGAACTAAGACAAGAGGAATGATCTTATTCCGCAACACCTTGTCTTTGCGATCGAGAATCCGCACTGGTCGTTCCACGTAAGACAAATCCGAATTTAGTTGAACTTCAGAGGGATGCAAGATGTGAGACTCATCTGCTACATATCGTCTCAACAAAGATACGTGGAACACATCATGAATCCCAGACAGATACGGAGGTAATGCTAACCTGTAAGCCAAATCTCCCACACATTCCAGAATCTCAAAAGGACCAATAAATCTCGGAGATAGCTTACCCTTGAGACCAAATCTCAAAATCCTGCGAAAAAGCGAAACTCGGAGAAACACTTTCTCACCTGGCTGAAAATAAAGAGGCCGCCGCTTGGTGTTCGCATAACTAGCCTGTCGATCCTGAGCGATCTTAATCCGCTTCTTGATTACTGCAACCTTATCAATAGCCTGCTGGACTAACTCCGGTCCCTCAACATGTCGTTCCCCAACTTCATCCCAAAATAATGGAGTACGACAACGTCGCCCATACAACGCCTCAAATGGTGCCATACCAATACTACGATGATAGCTGTTGTTGTACGCGAACTCAATCAAAGGCAAATGATCCTGCCAAGTGGTTCCGAAATCCATCACACAAGCTCGCATCATATCCTCAAGTGTACGGATAGTCCTCTCTGTCTGACCGTCGGTCTCTGGATGATAAGCTGTACTCAAACTTAGTGAAGTGCCCAATGCTGACTGGAAACTACCCCAAAATCGTGAGGTAAAACGAGGATCTCTGTCACTGACAATACTAACTGGCACCCCATGCAAACGTACAATCTCTTGAATGTACAATCGAGCCATACGATCGAAAGTGAAATCACGGTTATATGGCAGAAAATGAGCAGACTTGGTGAATCGATCCACCACTATCCAAATAGCATCACTATTCCTCGAAGACAATGGTAAGTGAGTAATGAAATCCATCGCGATATGCTCCCACTTCCATTCAGGAATAGGTAAGTTCAGCAATAATCCTCCCGGTCGACGGTGCTCTGCCTTAACCTGCTGACAAACAAGACACTTGGAAACAAACTGATAAACGCTGCGCTTCATCCCTTTCCACCAAAATCGTGTCCTCAAATCTTTATACATCTTGTTGCTTCCTGGATGGACACTCAACTTGCTTCGATGAGCCTGAGCCAAGATTTCTTCCCTCAAAGTATCATCCTCTGGTACCACAACCCGATTAGACAAACACAGAAGACCATTAGACTGATAATGGAAATTGCTATCTCCACCAGCCAACCGAGCTAATCTCTGAGTCTTGAGATCAGACATCTGAGCATCTCGAATCCGAGCGAACAAAGCTGGCTCAGATAGAATGGTAGTAACACGAATGCTCTCCATATCTTTCCGATGTTTGAAATTAAATCCCAATGAACAACAATCCTGGATAGTACTAATCATAGCACTGGTCTGAAATGCAGAGGCTCTCACCTTGCGACTAAGAGCATCGGCTGTGAGATTCGCAGAACCTGGATGGTATTTGATCTCGCAGTCATAATCTTTAAGTAGATCCATCCAACGACGTTGTCTCATGTTCAACTCAGCCTGAGTGAACAGATACTTCAGACTCTTATGATCAGTAAAAATTTCAAACTTAACCCCGTACAAGTAATGACGCCAGATCTTCAGCGCGAACACAATAGCAGCTAATTCTAGATCATGAATAGGGTACTTCTCCTCGTGAGGTTTCAGCTGCCTAGAAGCGTAAGCGATCACATGACCATTCTGCGTCAACACACACCCTAAGCCTTGAAAAGAGGCATCGGTGTAAACACTGAAACCATCAGATCCTGACGGTAACGCCAAAACAGGTGCAGAAGTCAGAAGTCGACGAAGCTCTCTGAAACTATCTTCGCACTCAGATGACCACTCAAATGGAACATCCTTCCGAGTAAGTTGCGTCAATGGTCTAGCTACCTGAGAGAAATTCACGATGAAGCGACGATAATACCCTGCCAGACCTAGAAAACTACGGATCTCAGCCACCGTCGTAGGACGTGACCAATTCAGCACTGCTTCGATCTTGCTGGGATCCACAGAAATTCCTTCCTTGGAAATCACATGACCAAGGAATACTACACGATCAATCCAGAACTCGCACTTACTCAGCTTAGCATACAATTGCTTCTCGCGAAGAATCTGCAACACAATCCTCAAGTGCTGGATATGCTCTTCCACACTGTGAGAATAAATCAAGATATCGTCGATGAAAACCACAACAAACTGATCTAGAAAATCCCGAAAGACTCGATTCATCAGATCCATGAACACCGCTGGCGCATTCGTCAATCCAAATGGCATAACTAGAAACTCGTAATGCCCATATCGAGTACGAAATGCAGTCTTGGAAATATCATCATCTCTGACTCTCATCTGATGATAACCCGATCGCAAGTCAATCTTGGAGTAAACAGAGGTACCCTGAAGCTGATCAAACAAGTCATCGATACGGGGTAATGGATACTTGTTTTTAATCGTCACACGATTCAGCTGGCGATAATCAATGCACAATCGCATCGACCCATCCTTTTTCTTGACAAACAAGACTGGAGCTCCCCAAAGTGAAACACTTGGGCGAATATAACCTTTATCAAGAAGATCCTGCAATTGCTGCTTCAATTCTCTCATCTCTGACGGAGCAAGACGATAGGGGGCACGAGAAATCGGTGCAGTCCCTGGCATTAACTCAATGCCAAATTCCACCTCTCTAACCGGAGGAAAACCAGGAATCTCATCTGGGAAGACATCAGGAAATTCACAAACCACTGGAATATCCTCTATACCAACACTACCTGTGGACGAATCAATCGCATAGATGAGGTAGCCTTTCCCGCCCGACTCTAAAGCACGACAGGCTTTCAGAGCAGATACCACTGGCATCGGAGGTCGCGCTCCCTCACCATAGAAAAACCAACTAGAGCTCTCAGTCGTACGAAACTGAACAAGCTTCTGGTAACAATCCACGGTAGCTCGGTAGGTAGTCAATAGGTCTATACCTAGAATACAATCAAAATCCTCTATCTCCAGGATCATAAGATTCGCAATCAATTTGTTACCCTCAAAATTTAAGGGACAACCCATCACTAGACGCTTTGCTAACACCGAATGACCCATCGGGGTAGAAACGGAAAGAATGACGTCTAGAGAAACATACGGTAACTTATGACGCTTAACAAATCGTGCAGAAATGAATGAATGCGATGCTCCGGTATCAATAAGAACAAAAGCAGGAATACCGCATAAACAGAAAGTACCTGCTATGACTCTCTCTGTCTCATCTGCAGCCTGATCCTGGTTTAACGCAAAAACCTGACCTTGGGCACGAGGTCGAAGATTCGAACTACCCACAGCCTGACCCTGCCTCCTCTGCTGCACAGTCGTCTGAGATCCGGAACCAGATCCTGCTCCACCCCGCGACTGAGGACAATTCTTCTTAATATGACCCATCTCTCCGCACTGAAAACAAGCTCCCGCGGCTGATCGGCATTGCTCCGATGGATGGTTCTTCCCACAATGCACACAAGAAACCTTCTTCTTACCAAAGCGGAAAACACCGCTAGACCGTGATCCAGATCCAGAAGAAGAAGAACCTGACTTCTTGAAAGACTGAGATCGAGGGCTCAAAGTACTCGGAGGTCTGGAAGAAAGAATAGCCCTACCACGTTGGAGACTGATCTCTGCCTGGCGACACCGGTTCACTAATCCATCATACGAAGTAGGATTATCACAGACAGTGACTCGATCAAAAATCTCCTGGTTAAGACCCTGGATGAAATGGTCATACTTAGCCTCAGAACTGCCACTGATATGAGGAGCAAAAGGTAACAACTCAAAGAACTTCTGCTGATATTCGTCAACAGACATACTACCCTGCTTAAGATTCAGGAGCTCAATCGTCTTTGCCTGACGAAGGGCTGGAGGAAAATACAGCTGCATGAAAGCTGCACGGAAATCGGCCCAAGTCACCCTACCCTGGGACTGGACTATCGGCGCAGAAGTCGATCGCCACCACTTGCGCGCACGGCCCTCGAGAAGAAAACTAAGGGTCTCCATCTGCTGCTCCTCGGTGCACTGGAATGCACGGAAACAACTCTCCATGCGCTCTAACCAATCCTCAGCATCATCGGGAGTCTCACCGCCGACTAAAGGCTTAGGCCCCATCTGAATGAAACGGTGCAAATCAAAACGCCTAGGACCATCCCGACGATGACGATGTTCACGATGACGCCTACGATCGTCCTGGTCACCCCAACGACCTACACTTCCCTGACTACTCTCATCACCAAAGTGGTCAGCCATCGCTACAAGATAGAATGGGGAAAATGGTAAAATGGTCAACGAAAATCCCAAAACAGAATCTATAACCCAAAATCGTAAGCATGCTCTGATACCATAAATGTAGTGACCCGTTCCAGAATCACCTACTAATGAAGAACTAAGCATGCAATTAACTTAATTAATAATAATCAGATATAACAGCGGAAAACTGACACCAAACGATAGATATACAACCCAAACGAAAATCCAGAACAACTCAACTAAACTGAAATATACGGTACAACCATATCGAAACAAAAAGATACCGAAGAACTAAACCAACCAGCTACTCAACGTCCTCCTCCTCCTCCTCCTGAGCTGTCCAACCTGAGGCCTGCCCCGTGGGAATGGGGTGTCCAAGATAAACAAAACCGAGGACGTGAGCGATAAGAACGCCCAGTACAAAAGCATGAGTATACAAACCTATATGAAATGCATATGCTATGATATGATACCAGGGTAGTCAAGAAACAGGAGTAACAAAGGATCTCAAAATGCTCAGTCTAGAGGCGCCAAGTGGATAGTGCCGCGCGGTACTCCTCTGGGTCACTGCATCCACTACAAGAACAGACGTGGACCTAAAATGTCCCGGATCACCGAAGCCCTCCGGACCCGTCGGCCACTGTGTACTCTCGGTGTCCATGCGTCCACAAGACAAGACAGGGCTGAGCGGCCCCACAAGATATAGCTTATCTCGAAAGAGATACAGCTCAACAGTAAAGGCTATATCGAAGGAGATACGGCTCAACATGAAATGCAACATGCATCATAAAACGTGACATAATAGCATGCATCATATGACATATATCAATGCACCACATAATCATGCAACACATATAAGGATGTATACTCGACCAGGATATCTCGGATAGTACTTTCGTACCTCTATCACAGCAAGCCTAGCCTTACGCAACACCGCTAATCAGGTCCAGAACAAGCCTACGCATCAAAAGCATACCCAATGAACAATACTACCATGCTAGACTAGCAAAACCAGTACTACCAAAGGTTTAGGGTTTACCTTCGTCCGTCGACAGCCCTTTGATGTCGATTGCCTCGTAACTCAGGCATCGCTACGCTACCAATCCTGGCAGCTCTTGGCTATCGCTCGACCAACAACTAACCCTAGAAACCTTCCAAACCTCTCAACTAGGAGACACAACTTCAAGAATTTGCAATCCAAAATGAGGAATTCCGAGCACTATTTATAGGCTATGTTCGGATCCACCGAACACACTTCGGAACGTCCGAACTCCTACGTGTCCATCGGCTCTTGACACCTCATGATCGGATCCACCGAACCTACACTTCGGATCATCCGAACTTGCATGCAAACTGACGTGTCGATCAACTCTTGACACCTCATGATCGGATCCACCGAACCCACTTCGGATCGTCCGAACTCTTCGGTGCTACCGAACCATCTTCGGTCCGTCCGATCATGACTATGGTCAAAATTACACATTAAACCTTCTTAATCACCATTAATCCGTTAATTACCCAATTTGGAATTCAGGCTACTACATATATATATATATATATATATATATATATATATATATATATATATATATATATATATATATATTTGGTAAAATGTTTGGATAAAAAAAAGTTTATGTTATTGTAAAATTTTGCAGTCACGTTATTAAAAAAAAATAGAAAAAAAAAAGATAAAAAAAAGAAAAAAAAAAGAAAAGAAAGGGGATTTTATTCTTTGTAAATTTTCTTATTTTGTTTTCAATATTAGTTTATTTAATTGTCTGCTTTAATACTTAGACTTTTTCAATGAGAGTTAATATTCATTCCAACTCCATGAGTGAAAACTAGCTATTCATAAAATATTTTGACCTGAAAGAATATATGGAGTTGAGGCTTTTACAAAAATATTCTTGATATTGTACATGTTATGGTGGGTGGCGTGAATTATCTTTTTGACTATATTTTTATAAATAAATTTAGAAATTTATTAATCATATATATTGTTATTTTATATATTATGTGAAAATAAGAATAAAAACACATCAAATTATATATTATTATATTAAATGAAAAGTGTATATATATATATATATATAAATCGGTATATGAGTTTGTTTTTAAAATGAATATGTTTGTATTTGAATATATAAAAAGAATAAAGAATCTAGGTTGTGACTTTCCGATAAATTTTATTACTAAGGGACTAGTAATAAGATAGTGTGGGGGTGTGATGAAACTTAAAATTAATAATTTATTATATGTTAAAACCTGTATTTTAAAATTTTAAGTTTCATTAAAATTATAAATTATGTTATTTTAGTATTGTTTGTTTATATTTAAATGTCTTACTAAATTTGTTTTATTTTCAGGTTTTTTTACTTGTTGGTAAAATAATGATAACTCAAGCTAGAAAATTCAAATGGAAGTGACTCAAACATGGTTGGAATCCTTGAGAAGTTATCTACAACTTTGCAGAAGACATGATTGCCTAAAAAACTCATTAAGATGATCAAATTGTGCAAAGATCAAAAGGAGGACACATTTACTTTTACTATGACCATCATTTAGTAAAAAATTCATAACTATTTCAATATTTATCCAAATGAGGTGAATCAAGTGGCCAAACTCATCTACACAAAATTCCCCACATGTTTGTGGCCTTAATCAGAGTCAAAGTGGTGAGAAAAGTCGTGGAACAAGGCATTGAAAGAAGGGACATGGAATTGGAGTTGAGGAGACAAAGAATACTATTACAACTACATGGCATTAATAGAATTTTTGACCCTTTCTCTCATTTGGCCTATAAATAAAGGCCTTGTGCTAGCTTGAGAATCATTCTATCTCATTGTAAAATATAGTGTGAGTGTGTATCAAAGTTCTAAGTTCCAATATATTTTCTTTCATTTTCTCAACTAAGAGTGATATTTTAGTGTTGATTAAAAGTAAATTCATGGCAAGCTAAATCTATTATGTCAAGGTGAAGAGGATGCATTCTTGGTGAAGTAAGATTGTTTATATTTTGTATATTCTTTCTTTATTTCTTTTCATTTAGCTAACTTATTTTCATTGTAGGTATAAAAATGAATTATTTCTTATTATCAATTTACATCAAAAGATTGATACCATTGAAGTGGTTATCTTGATTTGTTGTTTAATTTTGATACAATAAATATTTCATCACTTATTATTATTTTTATATTATATATATATAGAGATATATATATTTATATAATAATATCATAATATTTTATTTAGACGATAGCGTGGCTCTGCCGGTTGTTCTAAATGAAATATTATGATTTAATACTAACAATCTAACTTTTACTTTATCGCAACTAACTTTTACTTTCCGCATCTAACTTTTACTTTATCGCAACTAACTTTTACTTTACCGCAACTAACTTATTAAATCAATATATTTCATTTAGGCAATAGCGTGGCTCTGCCGGTTGTTTTAAATGAAATATAATGATTTAATTTAACATTTACTTTATGCAATTATATATTTATATAGTTATAACTATAATCATAGGTATCATATATAAAATATCGGTTAATTCGGTATTTTCTATAATGAGAACTATATTATATTATGTGTGTGTTTTAATTTTCTTGGAATCATTATTTATGGTGGTTTCTTTTGTTTTACTTTTAGTTAAACAATGTTACATAAATCAAGAATAAATCCTCAAGCCTTGACAAAATTTATAATTTGTAAACTTCATTCTTGCATTTGGTAATCTATAAATTAATAAATTTAAACTAAAAATAACCTCTCTGTGGATCGATCTCGTACTTACGAAATATATTACTTGCAGACAACCTACACTTGGGTGAATTATTATTTAAGTATTAATTTTTATCTTTGGAACCGACTGGCCTTCCACGCTTCAGGCGTTTAATGACATCATGAGTATCTTCAATTTTTTCTTCGGAATTTCAATAAGAGCAAGGGCATTTGCAGCATGTATATTTGATTTAATTACCCCTTTTGTGTCTGCAAATACATCTGGTATTTGATTTGCTATTCTTTGCAATTGTACAATTTGATGTACATCTTTTTCACATTGTTTTGTTCTTGGATCCACATGTAACAATGATGATACATACCATGTAATTTTACTTTTCGGTATGTTTCTGTTCTCCCCCTAACATTGGGAAGATTTCCTCATTAAAATGACAATCAGCAAAACGTGCTGTGACCACGTCGCCTGTCTGAGGTTCAAGATATCGAATGATTGATGGACTATCATAACAGATATGAATTCCAACCTTTCTTTTAGGTCCCATTTTCTTTCGTTGCGGTGGTGCAATAGGCACATACACCATACATCCAAAAATTCTCAGATGAGAAATGTCTAGTTCTTTACCAAATGCAAGCTGCAATGGGGAGTATTTATGATATGCACTTGGTCTGATGCGAATTAATGAAGCAGCATGTAAAATTGCATGTCCACATATAGAAATAGGGAGCTTTGTTTTCATAATCATTGGTCTAGAAATCATTTGTAGATGTTTAATCAATGATTCAGCCAATCCATTCTGTGTATGTACATGAGCAACAGGAAGTTCAACAATGATTCCCATAGACATACAATAATCATTGAAAGTCTGGGAAGTAAATTCACCAGCATTATCAAGTCTAATTTTCTTGATTGTATAATTGGGAAATTGATTACTCAATTTTATTATTTGAGCAAGTAATCTTACAAATGCAACATTTCGAGTTGACAATAAACATACATATGACCATCTGCTGGAGGCATCAATCAATACCATAAAGTATCTGAATGGTCCACATGGTGGATGGATTGGTCCACAAATATCACCCTGAATACGTTCAAGAAACATTGGTGATTCAGTTTGGATTTTGGCGGGTGATGGTCTTATAATAAGTTTTCCAAGAGAACATGCTTTACATTGAAACTTATTATTCTGAAAGATCTTCTGGTCTTTCAACGGATGACCATGTGTATTTTCTATAATTCTTCGCATCATTGTTGAACCAGGATGTCCTAATCGATCATGCCATTGATCAGTATTGAAGAATTATCAACTACCATGTTTGATTCAATTGGACTTATATATGTATAATGCAATCCAGTAGGGAGCATTGGTAGTTTTTCAATCACATATTTCTTTCCTGATTTATATGTGATAAGACACATATATTTCTCATTCCATTCATTCATTGTTTGAGTATCATAACCATGGGAATATATATCAATAAAACTTAACAAATTTCTTTTCGATTGTGGTGAATATAAAGCATCATTGATCAAAAATTTTGTACCATTAGGTAACAAAAATTGTGCTTTACCACATCCTTTAATCAAGTCTACAGGACCTGATATTGTATTCACTGTTGTTTTTGTTGGTTTTAGTTCCAAGAAATATCTTTTATCTCGGAGGATAGTGTGCGTCGTACCACTATCGGGTATGCAAACTTCAACTTTGCTCATAGCATTTTCCATTTTTAAACTTCAAAAAAATATGCAGTGAAATAAAATTACTGGCAATATTTATTTAAATATAACAGATATCATAATTATACAATAAAACATTATTATATGAATACATGAAAAATAAATTATTGTACATTTATATTCTACCACTATATTGTTCATTTTAAGAGAAATCATAGAGAAAATATGCAGCATCAATATTGTTCATTTCTATCCCACCAACATATTGATCATTTCCAGAGAAATCATTCATAAAATCACCATCATCAAAATGAGTTGAATCACTCAAACGGTCACTGTGTTCAGTGAAGTTGGTCTCCTTTTCTTTCCCCTTTAATGATTATGTATAAAGTTTACAAAGATGCTCAGGGGCTCGAAAAATACGGGACCAATGTCCTGGAGTACCATATCTGAAACAAGAACTTTCATATCTTTTTGAGTGATTCTCATTAACACTTGTATTCTCATGATGCCTTTTCAATGGATGGTTTGGGACGCTCTTTTGAGATGCGTTATAAAAATAACTATCTCTATTGTTTTCAAAACCACGGACTCGACCACGACCACGACCACGGCCATTTCCACATCCACATCCACGTCCACGACCTCGACCTCGGCCAAAATCTTGTCTTTGAATTTGATTTTGGTTTCGAGGTTTAAATTCATTTTTACTTACAGCATTTACTTCTGGAAATGCTGTTGATCCAGTGGGTCGAGACTGATGATTTCTCATTAATAGCTCGTTGTTTTTTTCAGCCACAAGAAGACAGGCGATGAGTTCAGAATATCTCGCAAATCCACGTACTCTATATTGTTTCTATAGAGTAATATTTGATGCATGAAACGTGGAAAATGTTTTTTCAAGCATTTCCGATTCTGTGATCTCATGTCCACAAAATTTTAGCTGCGAGATTATTCGTACATCGCTGAATTATAATCACCGACTTTCTTAAAATCTTGAAATCTTAACATATTCCATTCATCATGGGCGGTCGGAAGTATAACTTCCCTTATATGTTCAAATCTTTCTTTCAATCATTTCCACAAAGCCATGGGATCTTTTTCAATTAAATATTCACATTTCAATCCCTCGTCGAGATGTCGACGCAAAAATATAATGGCTTTTGCCTTTTCTTGTGATGTCGATATGCCATTTTCTTTTACGGTATCACTTAGACCCAATGACTCAAGATGCATTTCTACATCGAGAGTCCATGGCATATAATTTTTCCCCGTGATGTCAAGCGCAACAAATTCGAGCTTTGTCAAATTTGACATGGTGGTACTAAAAAAATTACGATGCATTTTATTAGTTAATGAATATTGCAATACAAAGTAATGGATAAACAACAAGTACAAGCATTTGTAAAAATAAAGAAAACAAACAAGGAGGATATTCTCCGATAAATAAAAGACTCGTGAGTATGATAACCAAAATAATTAAAAATAACCTTGAGAAAGCCATTGTAAGGCTCGAGATTATATCATTTTAATCCGAAATTATTTAATTTACGAATTTTGGAATGATGAATTAGATTCCACGATTTTTGTAATTAATTAGGATTGAAATGGAATTAAAAAGAGTTGTGAGGACCAAATTGCAAAAAGTAAATACTTCAGGGACTAAAGTGCAATTTGGGAATTGAATATGACACTTGTCCTTGCATGCAAATATATAATGTATATTCTTCATTTCCTATGAGACCAACAGCAAGAATCGAGAAAAGGGTTTCAGCAATTCCCTCAAAGTTTTCTTACGCTTGCGAAATTTGATTATTCTAGATTCGGTACTCAGATTTATAATCTGAACCCAGTACTGAGATCTTTGTGTTGACAGCTACAACTGGATGTAAGTTTTATTGAGTTCTGTTATCATTTGAAATTATGATATTGGAGGAATTATTATTTGATCATTATTATGTGTTCTGAGAATACTACACATTGTAGAATCGAAGTCAGATCAAAGAACAGATTGATTATGGAATTGTTATGATTTTTCAGAATATATCTGTTGATATTGGACAGATTTGAATTGTTGATTGATTTTCGATTGTATTGGATATGGGTTATGGATTGTAACTGTTATCTGGTGATGTTGTATTGACGGGGATACTGAGATGGTACCATTATGCCGTTTATTTTGAATTAAATCCTGATTAATCAGATTCAGTGTTGAAGTGAGAATGGAACATTGATATTATGATTATCAATATGTCATTTTAGATTTACAGAGACAGTCTTGAGTTCAGAACTGATGTTGCTTCAGACCGGGACTACAAACGGAAGGTATAAGTCAATGTGGTATTGGGAGATCGACTTGAGTCAGTTTGGAGTTGAGTTTCCCTAAATCACATACTTTATTTTATTGCATTGATATTTGCATGTATTTGATTGATATACTTGTTCTCTTGATATATAGACAGCAGGTATTAGTCGAGTAATCTTGTAACAGAATTGCCTGATAGTGGCGGGATCGCCACGGGCACATTGCACGATGTTACATGATAATGTATTGGTGATAGAGCCAAAGTCTGTCACCAGAGGATTGGCTATCGATGTGGATAGAATTTGGGTTTCTTCTATTACTGTTGATCGATGTCGTATCGGTGTGGATAGAATTGGAGCTTTTTCTATTACTGGTGATCGATATTATATCGGTGTGGATAGAATTAGAGTTCCTTCTATTACTGGTTATCGATACCATATCGGTGTGGATAGAATCAGACCTTTTTCTATTGCTGGTGATCGATACCATATCGATGTGGATAGAATCGATATTTCTTCTATTACTGTTGATCGATATGGAATGTCAACTTCTGGAAACCGGGATCCCTAGACTAGGATTGAGTCTAGTCTAAATTGTGTAGCTACAAGTAGTGTCGACAGTTTGATATTAGTTATGTTTCAGATTTTGATACATATTGCTGTTACCTGTTACATGCTTTATATTTGTTTATAAGATTGCATGTTTCGTTGATTTATACTGGGATTTATTCTCACCGGAGTTATCAGGCTGTTGTCTTGTCTGTATGTGTACATGACAACAGGTGGGACAGGTTCAGGGTCACGGAGATGAAGAGAGATCAAGATTAGAGTGGAGGCTCCGGACTTGGATTAGAGATAGGGTTGGACACTTGACATTAGCTGTTAAACCTTAGTTGAATAAATGTATGTGATACATGACTTATACTTTTATATAGTGAGATGTATATATGTTTTTATGTCACTACGTTCCGCATTATTTAAAAAAAAATTAGACCTTGGTTATTATAATTGATTAATTAGTCCCAATGATGATTAAGAACATGATTAGCGTCCGGGTCCCCACAACAGGTGGTATCAGAGCGATAGATCCTTGAGAGTGAGATAGGAGCTAGTGAGCGGGGTAGATTGAGGTTTTCTTTCCTTCTTTTGATTGCTAGCATGAATTCCTGTTTTAATACATGTTGCCTGAATATCTGATTTTGATATGGTATAGTGTATTATTTGGAATGGATCAGCTGTAAGATGATCCGAGGAAGAATGAAACTGATATGTGGTAGTTGGAATTACTAACCTCTTCGATTATCAGATATGCCTCCGAGAAGAGTACCTGAATAGGGTAGTACTTCAAATCCTCCCATGGATGTGACAGCGACACCCATGGGGACTTTACTAAAAAGATTCCAGTCTTTCCATCCACTGACCTTGAAGGGTACGGAGAATTTCGTGTATTGTGAGAGTTGGTTGGACGATATTGAAATGATGTTCGAATCTTTGGAGTATACTGATGAGAAGAGGGTGAAACTGATCGGACATCAGTTGCATGACGTTGCCAAGAACTGGTGGATCACAACGAAACAGGCATTGGAACAACGAGGTATGGCCATTACCTGGAATGTATTTAGAACTGAATTTTATCAACGGTTCTTTCCAGTTTCATATAGGAAGGACAAGGGAGCCGAGTTCGCCAACTTGAGATAGGGCCAATTAAACATTGAGGAATATGTGGCTAAGTTCTCTACTCTGCTCCGATTTTCTCCTCATGTGGCTGAACATGATGAGGCCGTTGCGGATCAGTTCATAAATGGCCTAAATCCTGAAATCTTTACCTTGGTGGATACCGGGAGGCCAAACAACTTCACTGATGCTTTGAACCGAGCCAAGGGAGCTGAAGCCGGTCTGATGAGACAGAAAAAGGCTTTGTTTGTGCCTTCAGCACCGAGATCACAGATGCCTCCACCAGCTCCTCAATTTGAGAATGGCAGTGGTAGTGGGAAGAAAGATTTCCTGAAAGCCAAGGGAAGAAATTCAAGAAAGCCGGAAGTAGCTCATCCAGTTCGAGTGGCTCTAGACATGCTGGTCTGTGCCAGAGTTATACAGGACCCTACTGTAGCACTTGTGGAGGGAAGAATTCCACCGAGCAGTGCCGAGGAGTGTTCGGCAACTGTCGCATTTGCAAACAACAGGGACACTTTGCTCGAGTGTGTCCCCAGAGAGGTGCTCAGGGATCCCAGGCAGCTGAGTCATCTGGATCAGTGGCTCAGACAGGGAGACGACCCTCTGCCATTCATTCCTTTCAGCCATCACCGTCTACTCAGTCACAGCAGAGGCCAGGAGGGAGCCAGACAGCAAACCAGCCTCCTAGACAACAAGCCCGACTATTCGCTTTGACTGAGGAGCAGGCACAGGATGCACCTGATGATGTCGTGGCAGGTAACTGTTTTATTTCTGGTTATCCTGAATATGTATTGATTGATACTGGTGCATCCCATACATTTATATCTGAGCGATTTTCCTTGATGCATTCTTTGCATGTTGAGTCATTGTCTGCAGTAGTATCTGTTTCTTCTCCGTTAGGGACATGTTTGATGTCAGTAAAATCTGTTAAATCTAGTATACTGCAGTATGATGTGCATGAGATTGAGTTGGACTGTATTGTGCTTGGGATATCTGATTTTGATTGTATTATCGGCATCGATACGTTGACCAAGTACAGGGCTACAGTCGATTGTTTCCACAAAATTGTTCGATTCAGACCTGAGATGGCTGAGGAGTGGAAATTTTATGGTAAGGGTTCTCGTGCTAGAATTCCTTTGATATCTGCTATGAATATGACTCGACTGTTGCAGAAAGGAGCGGATGGATTCCTGGTATATTCAGTTGATTTACTGAAGTCGACCCCATCATTGGCGGACTTGCCAGTGGTGTGTGAGTTTGCTGATGTCTTTCCAGATGAGATTCCTGGATTGCCTCCGATACGAGAGATCGATTTCAGTATTGAATTGATGCCAGGAACAGTTCCGATTTCGAGAGCTCCATACCGAATGGCACCGATCGAGTTGAAAGAACATTTGGAGGATTTATTGGCCAAGGGGTATATCAGACCGAGTGTTTCCCCTTGGGGTGCTCCAGTACTGTTTGTGAGGAAGAAGGATGGGTCGATGAGACTGTGTATCGACTACCGGCAACTGAATAAGGCAACGGTAAAGAATAAATATCCATTGCCTCGTATTGATGATTTATTTGATCAGTTGCAGGGTTCTTCGGTGTATTCCAAGATCGATCTGAGATCTGGATACCATCAATTGAGAGTCAGGGAGTCTGATATCTCGAAACCTGGATTTAGAACCAGGTATGGACAGTATGAGTTTATTGTCATGCCTTTTGGGTTAACGAATGCACTGGCGGTATTTATGGGATTGATTAACCTCGTCTTTCAGAAATATTTGGATGATTTTGTTATCATATTCATTGATGATATATTGATTTATTCAAAGAATATGATTGAGCATGCTCATCATCTGAGGACTGTATTGAGAATTTTGAGGGCGGAGAAACTGTATGCCAAACTGTCGAAATGCGAATTCTGGTTGAAACAGGTGGTATTTTTGGGGCATATTATATCCGGAGACGGTATATCAGTTGATCCCAGTAAGGTTGAGGCAGTGATTTCGTGGCCGAGACCGACCTCTGTACCAGAGATACGCAGTTTTATGGAATTGGCAGGATATTATCGTCGATTCATTAAAGATTTTTCGAGTATTGCCAAACCAATTACACAGTTTACTCAGAAAAATGCTCCGTTTGTTTGGTCTGAGGAATGTGAGACCAGTTTTCTCGAATTGAAGAAGAGATTAACCAGTGCGCCTGTGTTGACGATTCCTTCAGGTACTGGTGACTTTGTTGTTTATTTTGATGCATCTCACCGAGGATTGGGTTGTGTGTTGATGTAGCGAGGACATGTTATCGCGTATGCCTCGAGACAACTGAAGCCCCATGAATCTCGTTACCCAATTCATGATCTTGAATTGGCAGCTATTGTCTTTGCATTGAAGATATGACGACATTACCTGTACGGTGAGAAATTCGAGATATATTCTGATCATAAGAGTTTGAAATATCTGTTTTCACAATCTGAATTGAATATGAGGCAGCGAAGATGGCTTGATTTATTGAAAGATTTTGATTGTGAAATCAAATACTATTCGGGGAAATCTAATGAAGCAGGCATTAAGTCGAAAGGTATGTTCTCTATCCTTATCGACTATGGGTGTTTCGCATTTGATTGAAGACTGCTGTTTGTTTGGATTAGTATTTGAGACAGATCGGAGACCTATGAGATTATATGTTATTCAAGCTGAACCAGAGCTGATTTTGAGAATTAAAACAGCTCAGAAAACTGATCAGAATATACAGAAGTCGATTGCTATGGTTAAAGCTGGACATCGATCGGAATATCTGGTTCAAAATGGTATTTTGTATGTGAATAATCGTCTTGTTGTGCCGAATGTTTCGGATTTAAGACAGAGAATACTGACAGAAGCGCACAACAGTCGTTTTAGCATTCATCCTGGTGGCAGGAAAATGTACAATGATTTAAAGACACAATACTGGTGGAAACAAATGAATTCGGACGTGACTGAATTTGTATCCAAGTGTCCGAATTGCCAACAGGTGAAAGCTGAGAGGAAGAAACCCGGAGGATTGTTGCTGAGTTTGTCGATTCCTGAATGGAAATGAGATCACATTTCCATAGATTTTGTGACACAGTTACCGAGATCCTCCTGAGGTTGTGATGCGATTTGGGTCGTGATTGATCGGTTGATAAAATCAGCATGCTTTATTCCATACAACATGACCTATAGATATGACCAGATGGCCGATATCTATGTCAAGGAAGTGGTTAGACTGCACGGAGTGCCGAAGTCAATTGTTTCAGACCGTGATCCTCGGTTTACTTCGCACTTCTGGCAGAGTTTGCAGCAAGCTCTCGGTATGAAGTTACACCTGAGTACCGCATATCATCCTCAGACTGACGGACAGTCAGAACGGACGATTCAAACATTTGAAGATATGCTGAGAGCTGTAGTGTTGGATTTTAGCACTAATTGGCAAGATGCATTGCCTTTTTGTGAATTTTCGTACAACAATAGCTATCAGACTAGTATTGAGATGTCACCTTTTGAAGCGTTGTACGGAAAGAAGTGTTGATCCCCGTTATATTGGGATGATATCTCTGAAGTTCCAGAGACTGGACCTGAGATGATCAGAGATATGACTGAAAAAGTGAAATTGATTCAAAAGAAAATGAAGGCAGCCCAGGACATACAAGCCAAATATGCCAACCTTCGACGACGACCGTTGGTATTTGAGGCAGGAGACCGAGTGTTCCTGAAGATTTTTCCTTTCAGGGGTGTGGTCCGATTTGGAAAGAACGAGAAGTTGTCTCCACGATACGTCGGTCCTTATGAGATTCCTGAAAAGATACGAGATCGTGCCTATCTATTAGCATTGCCGCCTTCATTATCCGGAATACATGATGTCTTTCATGTATCAATGCTGAGGAAATATCTCCCTGATGATTCACATGTTATTCAGCTAGACGAAACCGAGCTGTATGAGACATTGAGTTATGTCGAGAAACCGATTTGGATTATCGATCGTAAAGAGAAACAGCTCAGAACGAAGATGATTCCGTTGGTGAAAGTTCAATGGACTCGTCATGGCATTGAATAAGCTACTTGGGAGACTGAATCAGATATAAGATAGGAATTCCCAGAATTATTCCACTGATGTGAGTTTACTATTTCAGTTTCGGTTATTTCTGATTTGATTGCCTGGGATATCATTGCTTGAGATTTCGAGGAAGAAATCATGTCTCAGAGGGGGAGAATTGTAAGGCTCGAGATTATATCATTTTAATCCGAAATTATTTAATTTACGAATTTTGGAATGATGAATTAGATTCCACGATTTTTGTAATTAATTAGGATTGAAATGGAATTAAAAAGAGTTGTGAGGACCAAATTGCAAAAAGTAAATACTTCAGGGACTAAAGTGCAATTTGGGACTTGAATATGACACTTGTCTTTGCATGCAAATATATAATGTATATTCTTCATTTCGTATGAGACCAACAGCAAGAATCGAGAAAAGGGTTTCAGCAATTCCCTCAAAGTTTTCTTACGCTTTTGTAATTTGATTATTCTAGATTCGGTACTCAGATTTATAATCTGAACCCAGTACTGAGATCCTTTTGTCGACAGCTACAACTGAATGTAAGTTTTATTGAGTTCTGTTATCATTTGAAATTATGATATTGGAGTAATTATTATTTGATCATTATTATGTGTTCTGAGAATACTACACATTGTAGAATCGAAGTCAGATCAAAGAACAGATTGATTATGGAATTGTTATGATTTTTCAGAATCTATCTGTTGATATTGGACAGATTTGGATTGTTGATTGATTTTCGATTGTATTGGATATGGATTATGGATTATAACTGTTATCTGGTGATGTGAGAATGGAACATTGACATTGACGGGGATACTGAGATGGTACCATTATGCCGTTGATTATGAATTAAATCCTGATTAATCAGATTCAGTGTTGAAGTGAGAATGGAACATTGATATTATGATTATCAATATGTCATTTCAGATTTACAAAGACAGTCTTGAGTTCAGAACTGATATTGCTTCGGACCGGGACTACAAACGGAAGGTATAAGTCAATGTGGTATTGGGAGATCGACTTGAGTTAGTTTGGACTTGAGTTTCCCTAAATCACATACTTTATTTTATTGCATTGATATTTGCATGTATTTGATTGATATACTTGTTCTCTTGATATATAGACAGCAGGTATTAGTCGAGTAATCTTGTAACAAAATTGCCTGATAGTGGCGGGATCGCCACGGGCACATTGCACGATGTTACAGGATAATGTATTGGTGATAGAGCCAAAGTCTTTCACAGGAGGATTGGCTATCGATGTGGATAGAATTTGGGTTTCTTCTATTACTGTTGATCGATGTCGTATCGGTGTGGATAGAATTGGAGCTTTTTCTATTACTGGTGATCGATATTATATCGGTGTGGATAGAATTAGAGTTCCTTCTATTACTGGTGATCGATACCATATCGGTGTGGATAGAATCAGACTTTTTTCTATTGCTGGTGATCGATACCATATCGATGTGGATAGAATCGATATTTCTTCTATTACTGTTGATCGATATGGAATGTCAACTTCTGGAAACCGGGATCCCTAGACTAGGATTGAGTCTAGTCTAAATTGTGTAACTACAAGTAGTGTCGACAGTTTGATATTAGTTATGTTTCAGATTTTGATACATATTGCTGTTACCTGTTACATGCTTTATATTTGTTTATAAGATTGCATGTTTCGTTGATTTATACTGAGATTTATTCTCACCGGAGTTATCAGGCTGTTGTCTTGTCTGTATGTGTACATGACAACAGGTGGGACAGGTTCAGGGTCACGGAGATGAAGAGAGATCGAGATTAGAGTGGAGGCTCCGGACTTGAATTAGAGATAGGGTTGAACACTTGACATTAGCTGTTAAACCTTAGTTGAATAAATGTATGTGTACAGGACTTGTACTTTTATATATTGAGATGTATATATGTTTTTCTGTCACTACGTTCCGCATTTTTTTTTAAAAAAAAATTAGACCCTGGTTATTATAATTGATTAATTAGTCCCAATGATGATTAAGAACATGATTTGCGTCCGGGTCCCCACAGCCAACTTCTTTTTTCTTCGAAAATTTAAATGAAGAATAATTTTTAGAGAAGAAGCGAAAGTTGGAGTGATTGAATATGTTTGTGAGATCATATTTATAGGACAAAAACTAGCCGTTTTGTTACCGTTTATGACCGTTGGTGTACAAAAAATGAAGGTATGTATTTGTATAGTTTTATGGTAATAATATGGTGTATATAATATTAGTCATGTTTAAATAGTTATGTATATCATATAATATTATTATAATGATGTGTCATAAGTTATTTTGTTTAAAAATCTTATAAGCTTTTATACTTGTCGTATCCCTTACCGGGAGTGTGGGATGTCGTCTTAACATCCTCCCAGGATTTATAACAAGTTTTCGAAAAATTTATTTTTATTATTTCTAATAATAACATTATATTATATATTAAATATATACACAATAAATAAATAACAGTAAAATAAATATTATTACTTTTGTTACTTTTTTCTTTTGTTTGGAGCTTGGAAAAGTGTGAAGGACTTTTAGAGCTTCGTGCTGATAACATGTTGTGAAAAAGTAAAAATTTATGGTAAAAAGTAAAAATCTCAAACTCTCAAAATTTACCAAACTACACACTTTATAATATTTTTCTCTCTACTCAATTGTGAATTTCTTCACAAATGGTGAGCCTATTTATAGAATTTCTTTACAATTAATCCAAAAATAAAATACATCATTACCTACATCATCACACACTAATTTTCAATATTTACAACTCTTATTTTCAACATTCAAATATCCATCATTCAAATATTCAATACATACATTTTAAATATTAATTTTCAACAATAGACACTCTTATGTCAAATTAAATAAAATCTTGTTTGTATTGCCCATTCCATATCAAGACCTAAATAGGCTCAAGAGATCTGGTCCGATCCAAATATTATTCCTTTAGCAAATGTTTTTATTTTATTTTTATGACATTAAAAAAACAGGTTTTAGATATGTGTTAACTTCCAAGAAATAATTCTAATACATAATCCTTAGACTTCATTAATTGTTGATAATTATGTTTATTATAGGTAGATATAGACAAACCCCACCATGTTGTATAAAAAAAGATAAAATACAATCACAAAAACTCATATTAAGTGAGACGGATCTCCAAGTCAATCCGACTCATTAAAATATATATATATATATATATATTTTATGTCAAGTGTATTACTTTTAATTGCATATATTGATCATATCGATCGGTCTTACATATATAGATCTATGAAACAATCTCACAAAAAACCCATGAAAAAACAATTAAGGTTAGAAGGCTTTTAGAATTTAAGTGTTACATTTAGAGAAATGATGATGAGTAAAAGTAAACTGGTTATGTAAATAAACGTATATAAATGTTTTTTTTTGTCTTCTAACGAGTAAAACTTTGGTTTTAGTGAGATAATTTACTATTTTTAAATATAGTTTGATTTTCAACAGAGTTCTCAATTTCAGTTAAATTTGTCATTAATATTCGATATAATGTCGGTAATATTAAATACAATTACATCAATATCTAATGACACACTATAGAATAGCAAAATTCGGCTAAACGCATTGTTGATATCTAAAAAGTGATGTAGATTTTTCAACTTCTCAAGCGATTTCCTCTGTCTGACGTGGCTGAAGTCTCGAACTAAGCTCTTGGGTTTTTTTTTTAAATAATATTATTTTAAAAAGTATATATTAAAATATAACAAAATTTGGGGCATTGTAAAAATATTACAATTCGGAAATCAGATTCCCGGATTCAATTAATTTTTTTTTTAAATTACCACTCACGGATTCTAAGAATCCGTGAGCTCTCCTTCTTTAAATGAGGTGCGCACCTCCTTCATTCATCGTGAGCTCCCCTTCTTCCTTTTCCTTAATTTTCTTTCGATCACCGAGCACCTATTTCGATCACCGAGCACGTCTCTTTCCAGCACCGGTCTTCAGAAGTTTCCATTTATTCATTAGCGCAAGTCTTCAGCATTTTTTCAGAATATTAAGAGGTAACGATATTATTTTTGTTTATTATATTTATTATTGTTCGTTAATTATAGTAGTTTTAAGTAATGATAATAGTTATAATATTAATTGTATAATTGGAATTATAATACTATAATTTAGAATTGTTGCATTACCGATCACTTTATGAACGCATCATAGTAGTTTTAAGTAATAATAATAACTATTCTTAATTTAATTACAAATATTATAATATTAGTTGTATTATTGGAATTAGCTGAGGCTTAGAATCAAAGTGAATTTGATATGTGGCGTTGTTTTACCAAATTTTTCTTTAGTGGCTTTCGCACACATGAAAGTAATTGGTTTCCAGCCTATATACCATCTTCAACTCAAGCTGAGCTAAGAAAAGAAGAAACTTAAACTCCAGAATAACAATGAATATAAGGTTCTTATTTGAAAATTTTACAAAACACAAAGGATTTACGAAAGATATACCAAAGAAATTAAACAACAGAGGATTTTACCGAGGGCCAAAGAATCATAAATTCATAAAAATCACTCATAAACGCCTTAAACTCCATTTCTCGGCTAAGCAGGCTGAAGGGCTACAACATGAATTTATTTTTCTCGGCTGAACTCGAAACTTGTGTTTGCCATTTCCTGGTTCATCTTTTTACCTTATGTTCTAACCAAAGACTCTTATATTATATTAAATTCTAAAAATTTAAATAAATCTTTTATTATCTCAATCTATTTCCAAGTTACAAATAAATATATATCATGTCATAGTTAGTTAATAATTTAGCACGAATACTTTAGCTTATTATTCAGGCTAATATATGAAATATAAAAATTAAAAACTAAATGTAAAAAACAGAAATAAAAATAATAAACTTACATAGTTGTAATCAAAACTCCAAAATTTTATTGATAAACTTCAGAAGGGTTGTTTACAAGAGAGAATAAAATGAGCAAACTTGACCGTATCCTCCTAAGAACACAGAATGAACCTATAAATTGATAGAAGAGCCGGACATGAAATCCCGGATTCCATCTCAAAATATAAATAGTAAAATGCTTTTTCAAAGAAAATAGTAACATGGTTACAAAATTCAAAAAGTCTATAGTGATTTGATATGCCACCACTTTTTAATGTGATATTTCACCAGCTCCGGATAGTGAGATTCCACTACCAATTATCACAAATTAAAGATGAATAATTTAATCATCTTTAATACTGTCTTTTATTTAAATTATTTGTTGAAATTCAAAAAGGGTATTTTTAAGTCCAAATGACATTACTGTCCATTCATAATGTCCTATTGGAACATTAAAATCAGTTTTATATCTATCAGATTCTTTTATTTGAATCTGCCAAAATCCTGATTTTTAAATCAAATTTTGAGAATATAATTGCATGTACAAGTCTATCTAGTAAATCTTATTTTATTAGGAATAGGATGGCTAATCCATTTCAAAACCTTATTAAGAGGTTTATAGTTTATGACTAATCTAGGAACTCCTCTTTCCTGCTCAGAATGTTTATTAACATAAAAAGCAGTACAATACCAAGGAGATTGAGAAGGTTTTATTAAACCTTTTTCTAGCAAAGAATGAATCTCATTCTTACATAGTTCTAAATATTAAAAATTCATTTGACAAAGACGAGCCTTGATAGGAATATTCTTTTCATCAAAATTCTCTTCATACAGAATAGAGATAATGTGGGGACCCGGACGCTAATCATCTTCTTATTCGTTTTTTGGGAATAATTGGATCAATTAATTAAACTGGGTATAATTTTTTTTTATTTGAGCCCTGTGTAAACAAGTGTACAAATCTATACAAGTTATATTTCATTTTATTTAAATACACGATCCGTGCAATATTTACATCATGATCTAAAGTACAAAATCTGTTCAAAGTACAATCATAACAAACTAGTGTCATCTCAATCACATAACCAGTGATAAACTACTAGTTCTACATCTAAGTCCGGAATCACCACTTTAATCACCATATCTCATTCTCTTCTTGACCAGTCGTTTTAGAATTTATCCTGGTGGCAGGAAGATGTATAGTGATTTGAAGACACAGTATTGGTGGAAACATATGAAATCTGATGTTACTGAATTTGTAGCCAAGTGTCTGAATTGCCAACAGGTGAAAGCAGAAAGAAAGAAACCAGGAGGATTGTTGCAGAGTTTTTCTATTCCTGAATGGAAATGAGATCACATTTCCATGGATTTTGTGACGCAGTAACCGAAATCCTGTCGTGATTGATCGATTGACCAAATCTGCATGTTTTATTCCATACAAGATGACATACAGACATGACCAGATGGCCGATATTTATGTCAGAGAAGTGGTCAGACTGCACGGAGTGCCGAAGTCGATTGTTTCAGACCGTGATCCTCGGTTTACTTCACACTTCTGGCAGAGTTTACAGCAGGCTCTAGGTACAAAGTTACATCTGAGTATAAACAATGTATACATGCAATATATAAAATTTATTAAAAGCATGAATCATAATCTGAAACATAAATCGATACAAACATGTAACATAATCTATGAAACATAATCGATACAAGTAAGGATGTAAACGAACCAAATCGTTTGTGAGCTATTCGAAGCTCGATTCGATAAAAGATCTTTTGAGCTCGATTAATGATGCTCGTTAAGATAAATAAACCAAAATCAAGCTTTACAGAATTCGGCTCGTTAGCTCGTGAACATGTTCGTTGGTAAGTTCATGAGTAATCTTTTAGATAAAAAAAATAATAGTTTTGATATTTGATTTATTGATTTTGCATATTATTTATGAAATATATAGAAAAATCTATAAAATTAATTTATTCTAATAAATTTACAAATTTTAACAAGAATAATATATTTTTCTTTAAATATATAATTTACTTTTTAATTAATTTAATGAAAATTTAAATGTATAATTCATATTTATTAAACTTGTTTAGGTTCGATAAAGGCTTGAAGAAACTCGTAAGCCATGCATATATTCATTAAATAAAGCTCGAGCTCGGCTCGATTATAAACGAACCAAGCTCAAACATTCAAGAGTTCGGCTCGGCTCGACTCAATTACATCCCTAGATACAAGTCTGTAAATCAAGCTCTGACTCTTAATCTTTGACTCGACTCAATCTGGCCTAGTCTAAGGATCCCGATTGAATAAGAACGCAACAATTCACCTACACTCCTCAGCTAGATGGTGGTAAGTTCTTACTCCCTGACTTTGGTACACTATATCGAATATCTGCAATAGAAGCTGATCTGCATTCTATGCAACATCGATATAAACCAAACTTCCAGTGACCTGGCACCTCTGCCAATAACTCTGTCACGACTTGGCACATCTGCCAAAGATTCTCTATCTCAAATCAATCGTCTAAATCATGTTTCCTATAAATAAATATAACAAGCATATAAATTCAATGAATTCAAATATATCAAATGAATAACAAATAAGTATGTGATTTAGGGAAACTCAAGTTATATCTCACTCGAGTCATTCTCCTTGTGCAATCATTGATTTATACCTTTCTTTTGTTGATCTGGCGAAGTCCAAGTCTGGAATTCGAAGCTGTCAATTTCAATCAAATCTGAAATGACATATCGAGAAGTATAATATCAATATACAACTCAATTCAAGACCTGTTATGATCCATATTCAATTCAAAACATAATCTGATCAATATCGATGGCATAACTGCACAATCTCGATATACCCAACCAGTCAACAACAAGAGATACTATCTGTAACTCATAATCGATAACAATATCATCATAATTATAATCTATAATTCAAATCTGTTCAATCTCAATCGATATAATCTGAAAAATCATAACAATTTCATAAGCTGTTCGATCTTCAATCCGGTTTCGATTCTACGATTACCAGTATATCCAGAACTCATAATAACGATCAAATCACAATTTCTTCGACATCATATTTTCGAATCATGCTGGAAATAAATAAGACTTACATACTTTTGTAGCTCTTGTCGAGAGGATCACAATACTAAATTCGGATTGAAATTCTGATGTACGGATCTTGCACGAATTAATGAATCTTGAGGGTTAATCTATGGAGGTCTCGATCTCTGGAAATGCTGAATGCAATATGAAGAATTTACACCCTTTAAAGCATGGCAAGACAAGTGTCCCACTCAAATCCCATTAATTGCAATTTAGCCCCTGAAATCTTTACTATTTGCAATTTGGTCCTCACAACTCTTTTTTATTTAAATTTCAATCCTATGGAATTGTAAAACCATGGAATATGACTCAACATTCCAAATTCATAAATTAAATAATCTCGAATTAAAATGATAAAATCTCGGGCCTTACAGATAATATGCTTCTTTCTATTTCAAAATGCATTTAGAAGATCCTTACATATTTGTAATGAAAATTTATTATAAATAATTTTAATTTTTTCCTGTAATTTAGGATTTTTTAATTTTTCATCTATAGTTAAAATTTTTATTTCTTCTTTTAAAGAATTTATTTGAAAAGTTTTTCTTTCAATATTTTCTTGTAATTCATTTAAAGTTCTATGAACAGGTTTAGTTATGAACTGAAATGAAATAAGATTACCTTAAAATGTTCCTATAATTCCTGTTTCATCAACATATGTTAAAGGATAAATTTGATAAATAAAAGGTACACCAAGTATAAGTTGGCTAGAAATATCTTTCGCTAATAAAAACCTGGTTTGAATACAGTTTTTATCTTTACAAATATATGCTTTAGGTAATTTATAATATATTTCTAATGGTTCTCCTCCTGCATGAAAAGGAGAATATGTAGTTTTATGAAAATATTTAGTAGGAATTAATCATTACTGTATAACATTTAAATCTGCACCACTATTAATCATTGCGATAAAATTATTTTTATAAGAATTATCAATTAATAAGGTAATATTAGTATACCATTTTTGAGATATTATCAGACTTAAAACAGATAAATGTGTTTGATTATTATCAGGAAATGAAATATCTTGAATATTTAAAAACTTTCAGGAATTGAATTGTTATTATTATTTTCAATAACTGAAATTCGATAATTTAAACTATTATTATTATGTTGTAAAATTTTTACTTGCTCTTTGAGATTATCTATCTCCTTAACTAAATCCTGTATATTAATTGGATTTTGTTGACTATATTTTTTCTGTAAAAGATTTTTAACTTCTTTCATAGTATAAGCTTGTTCTTGTTTAACAAGAATGTTATTATTGTTTGTAGAAGCAGTATTTTCCATTTGAATAATTGTAGATTTTAATATTGGATCCTTTGTAACACTCGTGACTAAAATGCATAATTAATACGGAAGCTTTAAAATATAATTTGGAGAAAATGTGTGCTTTTAAAATTTGGGTAGCATCTCCCCGTAAATAGGACATGCCACCTACCTCAAGCAACACATAAACACATGCAAAAGATGAAAGAGGATCGATTAAGGTGCCCGAAAGCGCAACGGAATTTTCAAAATTTGTTTTTGAAAAGAAAAAAAATCGAGCACCCTAATGTACTAGTGTGTAGCATATACGAAAAACACGAAATATCATACATAGTGTGTTTAGAAAGTATACCTATCAATATCTTGATATTGATGTTTGGCTCCAACAAAGTTGTAAACAACCAGGCTCTTCAATGGTAGACAATCTACAAGCTCTTCTTTGAGCACTCCTTGCTCAAATATTAAGCCCACCACCAATTAGCTAGAACCATCTTACACTTGCACTAGAAAATGTAAGGTATTTTTCTTTGAGAAGTATATTGTTTCCTCAACAATTGAAGAACAAATTTTTGGGAGAATTTTGGCACAAAATTTCGTCCAACATGAGGGGAGGAGAGAAGGAGGAGTGTTTTTCTTGGTTGTGGAAAAAGTTAAAGCAAAAAGGTGCATGTGCATGCCATGCAATTAACTCAAAAGTTGTCTCCAACCCTTCACCGTCCAAGCATGCATTTTACTTGGGCTTGTAACAATTACAAGGCCCATGAACTTTTATTTAAATGTCTCAAACACATTTGAGACCATTTAACCTTTACTTGATTTTACTCAAGCCCACTAGTTTAATAATTATTTCTAATTGGGCTCTACAAGGTTCAATGATATTTAATTAACTCAACACTTGAATTAATTTAATTATTTAGACTCTACTAGGTCCACTAGTGTTTAATTAATTCAACACTTGAATTAATTTAATTAAGTCCATAATAATGTTTATGAAAATCACAATTTTCAAATACATTATTTATTTGGCCAACTTTTAATTTAGGAACACTTCCTCAAATTAAAAGTTACATTCTCCTTATAGAAGTCATACTTCTATTTTTCCTTACGCTTATAAACTTATTTATAAGCCGTTCAACACATTGAACTATTTTAACTTCTCAATGGGATCTAGAGAGCTAGCACTTGTGTGGCCTTCAATGGTTCATTGATACAACTAGCCGTGGGTTCACATCTCCATGTGATTCGGAGTAAACATGTCCTTATATGAGCATACCTTAATTGCTTCATTCTTACTTTTAAACTCCTTGATAATAAAAACGTCAGAACTCAAGTCTGATAGTACCTAACCAATCATGTTAAATGCCTAGCAGCATCGCTTACATGATTCCCTAGGTATCAAATGATAATGCCTGCAAGAACCATTCTATTATGGTTAGCGTCCAGTACGGTCCCTTCAAATCATATATCCCGACCGATTTGACAACCATTGGTATATTGAGGTTGTCAATGAATCGATACTATGTGTCATGTCGTAGTTGCATCGATGGTGTAATCTAAGAAACCCCTTTATTAATTATCACCATACTCTGATCAGAGATTTCAAACTACATACACATGAGATCACATAGGATATCCATATCCGAAGGTAAGCAGTGAATCCCCGACTACAATACATCGACTCCTATATGTTTCGACAAAACACCCAACCTTGTCACCTGATGACCCCATGAGAGTCGGTAAGCAAGTCAAAGTGCAATGCTAGCATATAGAGTCTCAATGTTGTCCCGGGTCATAAGGACTAATGGTGTACAACCATAAACTAGGACGTTTCCACTCGATAAGTGAGAACCACTTGGAAAGTCGTTTATGGAGGGTTGTTCAGTGCACTCTACCAGGAGCACCTATCTGCATGCTCGGACATCACAATGTCCCCTACCAATGAAACATGGTACTCAAATCGCAGATACTAGTCTCAAACTCGAGCGACCTATATCCTTCTTAGCGGCAGCTGAATCGACTAGAAACTTTTTAGAATATACAGTATTGCAAATATGAGTTTCATGATACTCATCATATGAGCATCTCATATTCGTTTTACTATTTGTATATTCAAGGACTTTATCTATGCAACTAGCATGGGTATACAGATAAAGAAGTTCCAAAACAATAATTTCAAATATTATTAAAATAAAGACTGTTCATACATAGAGTTTCATTGTGAACACTCGGCCAACACTTGGTTCGACGTGCACCTACTCTAACAATCTCCCACTTGCACTAGAGCCAACTACCCATATGCTTCAAACCCATCGATTCGCGATGCTTCTCCAATAATGGTCCAGGTAAAGGCTTAGTGGATCAGCAACATTATCTGCGAAGCCGACTTTGTCAATCGACACTTCTCCTCTTTCCACAATCTCTCGGAGGATGTGGTACTTTCTCAATACATGTTTGGACTTCTGATGAGACCTGGGCTCCTTTGCTTGAGCTATAGCTGTAGTGCCCAAATTCAGTACACGTATAACCCATGCATTCATTTAATTATTAGATCATTTAATGAGTTTTAGCCATGCATAATTTATGAAAATGTATTATTTTAAATTATTTATGTTCATATGATGCACGTTAAAAATGCTTTCTTCAAGTTTCATGTTTCAGGCGATTATTCGAGGCGGGATCGAGGAAGAGACCCGGTGACGATCTTTGGCAATTTTAAAAGACGGTATTTTATTTTTAGTGGAGTGGGGCATTTTAAATAATTTATCTAGTTTTAGTATTTAAAAGCTTAATTTGACTATTAGGAGATTTTGGAGACTTTAAAGTTTTAAGGAATTGTCTCTTGTGCACTTTATTTCAATCACACGATTGTTATTTAAAGTTAGGAGTGGGTTAATGCCTTGATTGGTTGTTAATTAGTAATAAAGTAAATTATTGTCCCTAATTAACACCCTAATCTCCTACCCAGTACACAAAACGCACGCACACACACACTTTACACACACCACTCACGACACTCAAGCATACACACACACAATTTTGTTTCTCTCTTCACTTCATTCTTTTAAAAGAAAACCTAGGGTTCTTGAGAAGCATAGCAGCCGCCCCCTCCCTTTAATTTCCAGCAAGGTTTTGTTGCATTTTATTCAAAGAAATCGGTGCCACGTTCGTCCCAGATCAAGCCTCGCTCCATCTCCGCTTCGGTGTCGTCGTTACGGTATCTTTTAATATCAAGGCACGTATATTCTGTTCTTTCTGCATCGATCTTGTCATAGTATGCGTTGTGTTATTTTTATGCGTGAAAATCCATGGGTGACCTTCGTCGTTTGAGCGGAAAATGATTTGAATGCGTTTGAAATACTTTTTAGATCTGAAATCTCGTAACTTGCTGTTCTGTTGAAAACTGCGATTTTTCTGTCGGGATTTTGAGAAATCTTTCAACTACAAAATTGTAGAAATTTTCGATGCCTTCGATTTGATATAAAATTCGAGATTTTTGGATGAAAATTGAGTGAGTTATGGCGTTTTTCGTGGGACTGCTCAAACTGCGACTTTTACGAAAATTGTGTTCTTGAAGTTATTCGTTGCAGGCTTCGTTGGAAATCGACGGGTGATTGTTGCTGCATCTAGGTATGATCGTATTTATCATGTCGTTCGGTGTTGATAGGCAATAGAATGCACAAGAAGTCGTAGGAACCAATTGGTGTCAATTGCCGCGTTTTCCTCAAATTGTATGTATCGTAGGGGAACGTCGTTGTTTGGGTGTTCGTACGAGTTTAGATCGATGTTATGGTGTCTTAGGATGGTCTCAAGGTGTTTAATTCCGTTCCATTAGTCGTTCGATTGGGAGAATAGATATTGTGTGAGTTTTTCCTCGCAGGTTCAGAAAATCGAGGCCACACGGACCCCAACACGGACCCTGGCACGGGGTCCGTGCCCCTGTTTCCCTCGAAGTGTCTTTTTCCAGAGACTAGACGGACCCCTACACGGACCCTTACACGGGGTCCGTGCCTTTGTTTCTTTCGCGGTGCCGAATTCCCGAGGCTACACGGACCCCCACACGGACCTAGGCACGGGGTCCGTGCCCCTCCTCCTTTTCGATGTCTTTTTACAAAGTCTAGACGGACCCATGCACGGACCCAGGCACGGGGTCCGTGTCCTTCGTTTTTGGGAAAAATAATTTAGTATGCTTTGAGGTTAGACCTCATAGTTTAGCGCACGGATTATCAAGGTCGCGTCATGGGAAATTTTAGTATGTCCTAAGTAATGATTGAACTCGAGAGTAAGTATGATTTCTACGTTAAGTTATGCAAGTTAAGTATGCAATTTCATGTTAGTGTGTGCAGCAACGGCCCCAGTCGAAGTCCAACGAATCCCTCAACGCCAAGTAAGTATGTAGGACGTGCAAAGAAAATATTTTAAGTTTTTGAGGTATGCTAAATGTCTTGTGACCAAATTATGAATGGGTTTGGAAGTCGGTGAACGTGGCCGAGGACCTCTCCGCCCCGTTAAATTATGAACGGGTTAGATCGTGGTTGGAAAGCGTAAAATTATGAACGGGGACCAACCAGCCCGTTAAATTATGAACGGGGATCTCATGTATGCGGCAGTGGATACGTCCCTGTCAGCCCAGTACTGTGGTGTGTCTGATCAGGCGTTTATTATGTATGGGTCACTTGCTTTGAAACATCCTCTACGAAAATGATGAAGTTACGTATGTTCAAGTATGCTGTATGTTTATGAAAGTTCATGTTGATGGCACGTCTAGTTATGTATGTACGTATGTTCAAGTTTATTATGCAAGCTCAAGTTTCAAGTTATGTACGTTCTATTTTTAAGATGCATGCGATTTTATTATGTAGTACTCGTTATCCCAGTTTATACGTGTTGAGTCTTTAAACTCACTAGACTTGATCGATGCAGGTGACTATGTGGATGAGGAGACGGGAGGTCGAGACAAAGGGGCAGGCTTGGACTGAGCGGGAGGCTAGACCCGAGGACCGCCTACGTTGTTTTAAGATTTTAAGAAAATACATTTGCACTTTGATTTTATCATTGGATTGTGAGACATTTTGAGACAGCTTGTCTTTTAGCAAATTTTAGTTGGTGATATTGATTTCAAATATTATTTTAATGAATGATGAGTGACGACCGTATGGATGTGTAGATTTAAGAAAATTTTTAATTTTTCCGCAAATTTTAAGTATGATAAGTACGGTTTGTTACAATAGCTCCCGTGTTGTCACAAAACATCGGTACAGGAGCAAATCCATTAGGAATGAAGCCCAACTCTTGGAGGAAATTCCTTATCCAAACAACATCCTTTGCTGCAGCTGAGGCAGCAATGTATTCGGCTTCAGTGGTGGAATCCGCTGTACTGTCTTGCTTGGAACTCTTCAAAGATACAGCAGCACCATTGAGCATGAATACGAACCCAGAGGTTGACTTCAAGTCATCGATATCGCTTTGGAAGCTAGAGTCGGTATAGCCTTCCAATTTCCGTTCTCCACCCCCATAGACCAAAAACAACTTATTGGTTCTTTTCAAATACTTGAGGATGTCTTTCACAACTTTTCAATATGGAAGACCAGGGTGCGATTGATATCTTCTCACTACACTTAGTGCAAAAGCCACGTCAAGACGTGTAGATATCATTCCATACATGATGCTAACAATCGCAGATGCATAAGGAATGCTTGTCATCGCTGCTATCTCTGCATCAGTCTTGGAAGACATAGACTTGGATAGGGACACACCATGACACATTGGTAGATTTCCTTTCTTGGACTCATCCATCGAGAACTGCTTCATGATGGTATCAATGTATGTGGACTGGGTGAGACCAAGCAATCTTCTCGATCTCTCTATAGATCTGTATTCTCAATACAAAAGATGCTTCACCCAAGTCCTGCATCGAAAACTTACTCGCTAACCATATTTTAGTTGATTGGAGCATTCCTACATCATTCCCAATGAGTAGAATGTCATTAACATAAAGTACAAGGAATGTCACAGCACTCCCACTGACATTCTTATACACACAGGGTTCCTCTGGATTCTTAGTAAAATCGAATATAAGGTTCCAACTCCTAGATGCCTGCTTTAGACCATAAATAGATCTTTGAAGTTTGCATACCATATGCTCACTTCCGACATATGTAAACCCTTCAAGTTGAGACATGTAAATCTCTTCCTTAATATCCCCATTAAGAAAGGCTGTCTTGACATCCATCTGCCATATCTCATAGTCATACCATGCAGCTATGGCTAGCAATATCTTTATGGACTTGAACATTGGAACTGGAGAAAAGGTTTCCTCAAAGTCAACTCCTTGTCTTTAAGTATGTCCTTTTGCCACCAATCGCACCTTGAATATCAATACCTTCTTATCCGCCCCAAGCTTCCTCTTGTAAATCCATTTACACCCTATGGGAACAATTCCCTCAGGTGGATCCACGAGATTCCACACTTGGTTCGAATGCATGGAATTCATCTCAGATTCCATTGCTTCAAGCCACTTGGATGAATCGGCATCAGATAACGCTTCCTTGAAGGTCCTAGGATCACATCCATGGTTAGGCTCATCATGGCCCTCTTCAAGAAGCAGACCATACCTCATTGGTGGTCTCGAGACTCTCTCGAATCTTCTAGGAGCTTGTATCTCCTCTCTTGGCTCTTCGGGTGTGGGTTCTACAATTATGGGTGTCTCTCAAACCTCTTCGAGTTTTATCATCTCCCCTTTTCTATCCAATAGAAATTATTTTTCCAAAAAGTTCGCATTCCTAGAAACAAACACTTTTGTTTCTTGGGGATGATAGAAATAGTATCCAATAGAATTCTTTGGATATCCCACAAAGTAGTATAAAATGGATCGACTATCCAATTTATCTCTCACTACCTGCTTCACATAAGCAGGGCACCCCCATATTATAAGATAAGAATATTTGGGAGGCTTACCCATCCATATCTCATATGGTGTTTTGTCAACTGCCTTTGATTGGACATTGTTTAACAACAGTGCTGCTGTCTCAAGCACATATCCCCAAAAGGATGGCTGCAACTCCGTGAACCCCATCATAGACCAATCAATGTCCATCAAAGTCCGGTTACGACGTTCCGAAACACCATTCAACTGTGGTGTAGCGGGCAGAGTCCACTGCGAGAGAATACCATTCTCCCTAAGATATTCTTGGAACTCGGCACTCAAGTACTCACCACCTCGATCCGATCGAAGTGTCTTGATGCTTCATCCCAACTGTTTCTCTACTTCACTTCTGAATTCTTTGTACCTTTCAAAGGCTTCAGACTTGTAGTATTTCATCAAATACACATACCCATACCTCCAAAAATCATCGGTAAAGGTGATGAAGTAGGCATGTCCATGCTTAGTGGTGATGCTAAGCGGATCTCACACATCGGTATGGATCAAATCCAATAACCCTTTGGCTCGTTCCACATGGCCCTTTAAGGGAATTTTGGTCATCTTTCCTTTCAGACAAGATTTACAAGTTTGGAGAGAATTAATATCAGACATATCAAATATGCCCACTCCCACTAACTTGTTCATCCTTCTTAGGGAAATATGCCTTAATCGAGCATGTCAAAATTGTGCCGAATTTAGAGTATCTTGCTTTCGCTTGTTTGTTGTTGTTATTGTTTGAACATTGTTTAGTGGAATATCTTTCAATTTTAAGTTATTGAGATCGTTTTCAAGTTCTCCAGTACCAATTAAACATTGATTCTTGTAAATGTTGCAAACATCTTTGCTAAATAAACAAGAATATCCATTTTTATCAAGCATATAAATGGAAAAAATGTTTTTCACCAAATCAAGTACAAACAAAACATCTCTTAAAATAAACTTAAAATAATTGTTCAACAATAAGTAAACATTTCCCACGGCCTTGGCAGCAACTCTTGCTGCCCAACCTCAAGGAGGTATCGCCTTCCCTAAGTCTCCTACTTCTTCCCATCACCTATAACTCATTACAGAGATGTGAGCCACAGCCGGTATCAAATACCCAAGAAGTAGAGTTAATTGAAATGTTTACTTCAATATAGAACATACCGTTTCCAGAACTCTTTTGGGCAAGATATTCCCTGCAATTACGCCTCCAATGTCCAGGCTTCTTGCAGTGATGACAAATATCAACAGTCTTGTCAGCCTTGACTGGTGTGGCTGCCACAATGGGACTCGAAGCTAGCCTCTTCAAGGGCGCGTTCTTCTTGGGACGTTGTAAAGAATGCTTCTTTCCCTTCCCACGTGGATCGGTCTTCGTACCAGATGAAGAACCCACATAAAGAACCGACTTCTCATCATTCATAGAAGCCTGCATATAACACTTGGCTTTCAAGTCATGGTCACACCATTCCTTGTAAGTCTGCAATTCCTCAGGAGTGCAGTCAGTCGGAGCCTCAACAGGAGGCGACTCAGTAAGTGTATATGCTATCCTTTCCGAATTCAAGACGATTTTCAGATTTCTTAGCCAATTGAGGTAATTAGGTCCGGTTAATACGTGTTTTTCGAGTATAGAAGCTAACGGATTGCGAATCGAAGACATTGTCAAATTTGTACTGAAAAGTTAAACAGATAAATGTTAATGACTTTTTTAAAATATTTAATAAGATATAAAGTATGGACTTTTACTTTATAAATTTTCGCTCCCACTGTTTTGACATTTTTTACTACCCTCTAAAACTCATTTCCTCAGTAGGTACGCAAGGTCCAATTAGCGAATTATGATCCCGAATAATATCAGCCAATCATAATTCCTAAAAGGTAGTCTGCATCACTATGAAACCCTCTACGTAAACTTTTGTCTCACGTTTGATTAGGACCCAATAATATGACCTCGTTCATCTTTACGTGTCAAGCCTTATCCATCGATGTTGAACCTTAATGGACGGTCGCCATGAGTTCCCTCAATAATATGAGCCGAAATCATGGGAGTTCCACGTAGTTCACATCACCATGTCAATGGATGTCACAGCTTTCCGGCACCCAGGGCCCCCCAATAATATGAGCCGAGCCCCGAGCACGGGTAGCATTCATCATGAACCCTTTTCGATGGAAGACATGGAAATTATAAACAAATTTATAATTCTCCTTTTCGGGCTTGATATTAATTTTGAATCTTATTCAAAATGAGGGTTTTTAATTTTGAAAGGTCTCATCATTAATTTTATTTAAAATCTCGCCAGGTTTGATCGTATGTTTTCCGGATTCATGCAACTTTGTTATTATCATAATAATAACGCACATACTCATTATTTATAACATATCATGCATATATTATAAACAGTAAACAAAAAAAGGATGATCAATCGCCCCAATACTAATGGCCCGTGTGAGCTAAACACGGGCCTAGGTCCAATCCTAGGGAAATGCAAGGGATGCAAATGTAACTATTACATTAGCCTCCAATATTTACATGTCTTCGATCTTCATAATCATCAAGGCCACCATCTTCCAATCTTGATCTTCCACTATACTAATATTTACAAATAAATATCCATGACAAATAGGGATACATCTCATGGGGTGGGAACGGACCATAAACCAAGCCCACTTTAAATTTGATAATTATTACAATCATTCAACACAAAATATCCTAGCATACACCTAGCAAATTGTGCTTGGACTTTTGATCATTCTTCATGCATAATATCACATATCATGCACCATCAATTAATTATCACAATAATTAATTGATCAAATATTATATATTTTGATCCAATCACTAACCGCCACGATTATAAACTAAATTAACAAAGTATACCAACACCTTTGTCTACTTTCTAATTAATTTATTTATAATTGAATTTCTTGTAAATCACCATTTACTATAAATAATTAAAGTCCAACTTAAATTTTTTATTTCATGAGAAAACATTTGCAACTTTTGTAAATTTAAGCTTAAGGACCCAAAAAATCATTTTTCACCAAAAACATTTTGGCCCATTTAAATTTCACAAATATGTTAGCCATCTAATGGCTCAACAACATCAAGGCCCATTACACTTTGATAATCCAAAACACTTTGGAAACCCTAGTCGTCATCGCCGTCGCCGGAGCTCCGTTGGCGGATTCCGACCAACAAAATTTTTTTTATTTAAAAAACATGTGGCGTTCGGGCAGCCCCTCGGGTTGCCCTTGCTGCCCGAAATGGGCAGCAACATGCTGCCCGAAAATTCCATTTTCTTGGCATTGATTTTGTTGCAAAAATTCATCTCATGCGGTTAGAAATTGCCCTTAATATAATATTATGTATATGCTACACAAAATAATATCCTTAGCTCATGATACCACTTTAAAAATTTGAATTTATCAAGGAAGAATTCGAGCACCTCTACTAGTGTGTAGCATATACGAAAAACACGAAATGTCATACATAGTGTGTTTAGAAAGTATACCTATCAATCTCTTGAGATTGATGTTTGGCTCCAACTAAGTTGTAAACAAATAGGCTCTTCAATGGTAGACAATCTGCAAGCTCTCTTTTGATCACTCCTTGCTCAAATATTAAGCCCACCACAACCTAGCTAGAACCACCTTACACTTGCACTAGAAAATGTAAGGTATTTTTC
Source organism: Primulina eburnea (assembly GCF_022965805.1). Taxonomy (NCBI): domain Eukaryota; kingdom Viridiplantae; phylum Streptophyta; class Magnoliopsida; order Lamiales; family Gesneriaceae; genus Primulina; species Primulina eburnea. Next base: position 23,380,311 of record NC_133104.1, on the reverse strand, counting down.
TTTGAGAAGTATATTGTTTCCTTAACAATTGAAGAACAAATTTTTGGGAGAATTTGCACAAAATTTCGTCCAACATGAGGGGAGGAGAGAAGGAGGAGTGTTTTTCTTGGTTGTGGAAAAAGTTAAAGCAAAAATGTGCATGTGCATGCCATGCAATTAACTCAAAATTTGTCTCCAACCCTTCACCTTCCAAGCATGCATTTTACTCGGGCTTGTAACAATTACAAGGCCCATGGACTTTTATTTAAATGTCTCAAAAACATTTGAGACCATTTAACCTTTACTTGATTTTACTCAAGCCCACTAGTTTAATAATTATTTCTAATTGGGCCCTACAAGGTCCAATGATATTTAATTAATTCAACACTTGAATTAATTTAATTATTTGGACTCTACTAGGTCCACTAGTGTTTAATTAATTCAACACTTGAATTAATTTAATTAAGTCCAGAATAATATTTATAAAAATCACAATTTTCAAATACATTATTTATTTAGCCAACTTTTAATTTAGGAACACTTCCTCAAATTAAAAGTTACATTCTCCTTATAGAAGTCATACTTCTATTTTTCATTACGCTTATAAACTCCTTTATAAGCCGTTCAACACATTGAACTATTTTAACTTCTCAACGGGATCTAGAAAGCTAGCACTTGTGTGGCCCTCAATGGTTCATTGATACAACTACCCGTGGGTACACATCTCCATGTGATTCGGACTAAACATGTCCTTATACGAGCATACGCCAATTGCTCCGTTCTTACTTATCAACCCCTTGATAATAAGAACGTCAAAACTCAAGTCTGATAGTAACCAACCAATCATGTTAAACGCCTTGCAGCATCGTTTACATGATTCCCTATGTATCAAATGATAGTGCCTGCAAGAACCATTCTATTATGGTTAGCAAACAGTACGGTCTCTTCAACTCATATATCCCGACCGATTTGACAACCATTGGTATATCAAGAGTTGTTAATGAATCGATACTATGTGTCATGTCGTAGTTGCATCGATGGTGTAATCTAAGAAGACCCTTTCTTAATTACCGCCATACTCTGATCAGAGATACATACACATGAGATAACATAGGATATCCATACCCGAAGGTAAGCGGTGAATCCCCGACTACAATGTATCGACTCCTATATGTTTCGACAAAACACCCAACCTTGCCACCTGATGACCCCATGAGAGTCGATAAACAAGTCAAAGTGCAATGCTCGCATAGAGAGTCTCAATGTTGTCCCGGGTCATAAGGACTAATGGTGTACAACCATAAACTAGGACGTTTCCACTTGATAAGTCAGAACCACTTGGAAAGTCCTTTATGGAGGGTTGTTCAGTGCACTCTACCAAGAGCACCTATCTGCATGCTCGGACGTCACAATGTCCCCTACCAATGAAACATGGTACTCACATCGCAGATACTAGTCTCAAACTCGAGCGGCCTATATCCTTCTTGTGGCGGCTGAATCGACTAGGAACCGTTTAGAATATACAGTATTACAAATATGAGTTTCATGATACTCATCATATGAGCATCTCATATTCTTTCTACTATTTGTATATTCAAAGACTTTATCTATGCAACTAGCATGGGTATACAGATAAAGAAGTGCAAAAACAATAATTTCAAATATTATTAAAATAAAGACTGTTTATACATAGAGTTTCATTTTGAACACTCGGCCAACACTTGGCTCGACGTGCACCTACTCGAACAAAAGATTTTCATATACATCAAATACCATTTAATATAGTATCTACACATATTTTTAATTCAAATACCAAACAACATTTTCAAGGTTTCCCAAATAAACAAAAGTTCACAATATCAAAATAACATCCAATCGAAATCTCCAAAGTTTGGCATATGTCCTTCACTCGCTTCGACAACTCAGGGATGATCAATATTTCTTACCTGTGCCTGCACCACATGAACATAACTGGAATGAGTATGAAACTCAGCAAATGGAATCAATACTAACAAGATACATATATGTCATTTTATTGTAAAACATAAAATGTATAGCCTCAATTTCATTTTGTTTAAAAATATTATCCATCTCGTTTCTTAAACGTCGAATCATCATTAATATCATCCGTCAAGAATCATAATACAACAATACATAGGGATGATATTCATTTCATTGGTTAACTGAAGAATTGATAGTTCTTATAAGATAGTTCATTCATTGCTAACCCTCTTCGTAAAAATGAATCTTAGAGGAGGGACATGTACCTCTGCATAAAATGCATCTTATAAGAGAGCACATGTTTTCATCGTTAATTGGCCAATTCTATTGCGGATTTAGAATTGCCAGAGGCAACACCGCTACTATCACTATCAATCCAATCATTAAATCATGTAAAACTTCATTTAAGCATTTTATCGAACATCTTTGAGGCATCATTTAAAGTTTAACTCCTTTCATTCAAAAATGCATATAATTGCACTACCATATATACATATATATATCATGAATGGAATTTGAAAGGAGTTAACGTCATAAAATCATCAAAACACATACATATAGGATCATGTGATGCATTGAAGAAATGATTCCACTGACAACACTTGGAGCAATTAGTTTCCTAAACCTTGACAATGATCCTACAACAATAAACCCAAATAATAACCTTAAATGACCATTTAATCCAATACATCAATCACAACTATAATCCCCCAACTTCACCATCTACAATAACTCAAGAACAAGAAGAGAAACCACTTACCTTTGCTCCTTTCACTAAAAAGATGAAGTTCCAACTCCGGATTGAAGATTAATTGCTCGAATGAATGAGAGAAGAAGAAGATGATGAAGAACCCTAGCTTTACACGATGTAGAAGAGAAAGGAAGAGAAGGGAAATGAGAAAAATGAGAGTCTCCATCAATTTTATGCCTTTAAATACCCAAAACACGTTTTTAAACTTTGCTGGGCGCCCGGTCGGACATATTTTTCCGCTCGGGCGGGGAATTCTCGACTAAAACCCAAAATTTTCGAAATAGGCCCGCGCGGGCGAACATCTTTTTCCGCTCGGGCGCGCTCTGCTCACAGCCATAACAAAGATTGCTTCCCAAATTCCTCTTTCCTTGTGAATTAGGAAAAATGGTGAACATGAAAATTGTAGCTCTATCTCTTGGCTAGCATCTCCAATTGGCCTCATGTCATTTGAAGGTTTGAGTAAAAGTTATGCTTAATCTCCCAACACGTGCCACTACAGGAACAACGAAACACACGACACATTTCGAGGCACTCCTGGCTCATCTTCCACAATGATTTGAACAAAACTCAAAACATGAAAGTTATAGCCTTATATCTTATCTTTCTAATGGAAGTGGCCTCATATCATTTGGATCATAATACAAAACATTATGCTAAAAACCACAAATACTGCCACATTTTCATACCGTTTCAGAACTTCCATTTCTTATTTGGCTCAAGATCAACTTTCTATCTTACCCATCCATTCTCGGTTTCGTTCTATATCATTCGATACAATTCATATCATATCCTGAAGCCATAAAACATCACCATTACATCACATATCCCAAACAATCATCATAATAAACCATAAAAGAAATAATGAACATATTTAATCATAATAATTACCTTACATCATAAACATACGAATGTCTGGGCGTTACAATTCTCCCATCCTTAAGAAATTTTGTCCCCAAAATTGTCATTGCTGTGCGAATAACTCAGGATATTGTTGTTTCATTTCCTCCTCTGGTCCCACGTTGCTTCTTCAACCAAATGATTGCGCCAAAGAATCTTGTTAATGCCGATCTCCTTATTCCTCAATACTTTAACCTTGCGATCTAAAATCTGGATTGGTACTTCTTGATAAGTCAAGTTCGGCATCAGATCCAACGGTTCATGTCTAAGAACATGGGAAGGGTTCGAGATATACTTCCTGAGCATTGAGACGTGAAATACATTGTGGACTCTATCCAATTCTGGCGGTAAGGCTAGACGATATGCTCTTTCTCCAATCCTGTCCAGAATTTAAAATGGACCGATAAATCTTGGGCTCAACTTTCCTTTCCTACCAAATCTCATAATGCCTTTGAGAGGAGGAATTTTAACAAATACGTGATCTCCAACTACAAACTCCAAAGGCCTTCGACGGATATCGGCATAACTTTTATGTCTGGATTCGACAGTCTTCATTCTGTCCCGAATTAAAGCAATCACATCAGCTGTCTGTTGGACCAATTCTGGTCCTAACATCTTTCTTTCACCGACTTCATCCCAGTTCAATGGTGACCTACATTTGCTACCGTACAATGCGTCGTATGGTGCCATGCCAATCGTCGTCTGATAACTATTGTTATATGTAAATTCAACAAGTGGCAATTTAGAATCCCAACTACCAGGAAAATCAATCGTGCAGGCTCGTAGCATATCTTCCAAAATCTGAATCACCCACTCTGACTGCCCGTCACTTTGAGGGTGATATGTTGTGCTAAAAGCCAATCTGGTACCCAAGGCTCTGTGCAAGCTCTTCCAGATTTCATAATTAAACCTCAGGTCACGATCAGATACAATTGAAACAGGAATACCATGAAGTCTCACAATCTTAGCTACATAGACTTCAGCATAATGGTTCATTGTAAACGTCGTCTTGACTGGAAGAAAATGAGCCGACTTGGTTAACCTATCAAAAATCACCAGATGGAGTGGTAACCCTATGGTGTTCTTGGAAGTCCCCTTACAAAGTCCATGGTGATGTGCTCCCACTTCCACTGAGGTATTGAGAGGGATTGCAAAGTTCCAGCAGGTCTTTGATGCTCAATCTTTACTTGCTGACATGTTATACAATCGGATATAAACTTTGCAATATCACTTTTCATACCTGGCCACCAGTATAGAAGTCAGAGATCCTGTTACATCTTGGTGCTACCTGAATGTATCGAGTATGGCGCTGTATGAGCCTTGGTCAAAACATCTCATCAAATGTCATTACCACTTGGAACACATATTCGACCTCTCCACATTAACAAATCATCAGTGTTCATCACAAACTATGTATTTACTTTTTTATCGGCTTTGGATCGCAATTCCATCAATTGATTATCATTAGGCTGCTCCCGAAGTATCTTATCTGTCAACGTAGGTCGAATAACCAAAGCTGAAAGTCTAGCGATGGTCCCTTGCTCTATTATAGCGATCTCACTCCTCTGAAGATCCAATAACAACGGCTCTGAACAGACGATCTGAAAGAAAAAACTGACTTGCGGCTCAAAGCATCTGCAATGACGTTTGCTTTACATGGGTGCTAGCTAATGGTCACATCATAATCTTTAACAAATTATAACCACCTCCTTTGCCGCATATTAAGTTCCTCCTTTGATAATAGATATTTCAAGCTCTTGTGATATGTGAAAACTTCACATTTCTCGCCATACAGATAATGCCTCCATATTTTCAATGCGAAGACCACTGCAGCCAACTCAAGATCGTGGGTGGGATAATTCTTCCCGTAGTCCTTTAACTGACGAGAAGCATAAGCGACTACTTTCCCATGCTGCATCAGTACAACTCCAAGTCCCATATTTGACGCATCAGTGTATACAATAAAATCTTCAGTGTCGAACGGAAGTGCTAGGATAGGGGCTGATGTCAACCTCTCTTTCAACACTTGAAATCCGTGTTGGCACTCATTTTACCACTCAAACTTCACTGTTTTCCTCGTCAGATAGGTTAATGGCAGGGATATTTTAGAGAAATTGGCAATAAAACGTCGATAATAATCTGTCAAACCAAGAAAACTACGCACCTGGAAGACTGACGTAGGAATAGGCCATTGTTTAATCGCTTAAATCTTCATGGGATCCACAACAATGCCGTCTTTCGAAATGATATGGCCCAGAAATTATACTTTCTCTAACCAGAATTCAAACTTTTTCAATTTGCATATAACTTGTGGTGACCCGGACGCTAATCATCTTCTTAATCGTCATTGGGACTAATTTAATCGATTCAAATAAACAGGGTCTAAAATTTTCTTTTTTTAAATGCGGAAGGTAATGGAATCATTTTAATATACAAACCAGTATAATAATACAAATCATGTATATCATGCATCTAGTTCAAAACTAAGGTTCAAATACTACAATCAAGTAATAAAACCTATCTATCCAAGTCCGGAATCACCACTCTAATCTCGATCTTTCTTCACCTCTGTGACCCTGAACCTGTCCCACCTGTTGTCATGCACACTTACAAAACACGACAACAGCCGGATAACTCCGGTGAGAATAAAATCCCAGTATAAACAATGTATCAATGCAATCATATAAAACATATATAAAAGCATAATAAACATCGAAACATGTAACTAATCTGACCACATGAATCAATACAAATCTGTACCTAAATCTAGGACTCATTTCTAATCTAGGGATCCCGATCTAATTTAAACTTTGGTATGCTGTATCGAATGTCTACAATAGCTGTCGATCTACATCTAAGCTCATCGATACACCGTAAGTCTAGAGTCTCAGCGGTTCTGACAAAGACTCGGGGGTTCTGCCCTAGCTAGGCTGATCTGTCCTAGACTCAAACTCTGGCTCTGCTATCATTCAATAGACTAAACATATCAATCTGATACTCTGCAAATATCAATGCAATAAATAAATTATGTGATTTTTGGAAACTCAAGTCAACCTAACTCGAGTTGTGCAATCCCGAATCAACATTTATTTATACATTTATCTTCTTGGTCTGACGAAATCGAAGTCTCGAAGTCAAATCTGTCCATATCCAATCTGACATGACAATATCGAATAGACACAATATCAATATACAACTTATTCAAGATCTGTTCTGATCAATACTCAATTCAAAACATAATCTGATCAATACATAATCTGATCACTGTCAACAACATAGTAATACAATCTCAATCAATACTGAATCTGATCAATATCAATCTACTGATGTTTCGACGGCATAACAATACAGTCTCGATAACCCCGTCAATCTCAACATCACAGAGATACTACCATAATTCATAATCAATATCAATACCACTCATAGTCTCAGTAATAGCAAATCATAATCTCAAATCTGTACAAATCTCGATCATATCTGTTTTGAAAATCATAACAATTCCATAAAAAGTCTGTTCTTCGATCTGACTTCAATTATACAATGTCTGCTGTATCAGCAACACCATATATGATTCGTATTCAATTCTGACAATATCATAATTTCAAATCATGTCTAAAAGTAATAAAACATACGTCCAGTTGTAGCTGTATTCGCTAGGAACACGATACTGAAGTCGGATTCAAAATCTGACGGACAGATTGAAATATAATGGCGTAAGGATTTCTTCGTAATTCTCTGAAACATTTTCTCGACTCTTTTCTCGTTTTCTGAAGAAATGCAAAGTGATATACGTATATATATATCCAATTGCATGTGAAGCTATGTATCACACTTTTCTTCAATCCCGGTTGGCGCTCGGGCGGTAATAAATTTCCCCCCGGGCGCCCACTCGGCGCTCGGGCGGTCAAGATCTGCCGCCCGGGCACGGAAGGTTCTGCCCGCACTTGTTATGTACTGGCGCTCGGGCGGTCATAAACTACCGCCCGGGCGCCACATCTTCTGCCCGAACATAGAGTTTGTTGAACATTGGCGCTCGGGCGGTCACTTTCTACCGCTCGGGCGCCACTAGTTCTGTCCAAAACTTGCACCATTTATATGCTTTGCCCAATCTGATCTTGGAATGGCCCGGCTATAATCACATCGGTTCATAATCAATAATTCATAACAATTTACGGTAATCAAATTCTCGGGCATTACATTTCTCCCCCTCTTAGATCTGAGTTCGTCCTCGAACTCGCAGGTAATCATCTCAGAAATAGAAGAAATGCATAACAGAATCAATCAGACAAATTCACCTCAATGAACAATTCTGGAAATCTTTATCTCATATCAGATTCTGTTTCTCAAATAACTTCTTCAAGGCCTTAACAACTCTACTGGACTTTCAACAGCGGCATAATCTTCATTCTAAATCCTCTTTCTTCTATTGATTCTGATTCCAATCTGGAATAATAATTCAAGAAGTATAATCTCATAATACCACTCGAAATAATTCTGATAGAATCAATCTTAAATATTGGTTATACAACATCCGTATATACCAATCAACAGCTCATAACAAGTCAACATCAACAGCTGTTATTAAGTCTGTTTAGTTCCAATGAATTCGATATTCAATTTTCTGCCTCAAATATCAACGGTCGTCTTCTGACGTCGGTATATTTAATTTGTCTATTCTGAGTTGTCTTCTTTTATTTTCTGAATCAGCTTCAATTTTTCAGTCATATCTCTGATCTTATCAGGACTAATGTGACACCTCTGACCCGTTTTAATAAAATAGCAGCGGAAATTAAAATTTTCTTGAAGAAGGAAGGGTAAAAAGTTCTTGACATAAAAATCTTTACAAAGAAATGTAAATACATGATCAATGAAATGATAAAAATCAAAATACAAAATATCATTTTTATGATCATGTCAGAAATGCCATCAAAATATCTTCTTCCTTCCATCTTTGGTATGCATATGACTCCGGCCCACAATCAACGTCCTGGCCCGTCGCTCTTATCTGCATCACATGAAACAAATGAAATGAGTATAAAACTCAGCAAGTGGAACTCTTACATAGCAATTGATACATAGCATACTCTGAAAATCATGACTTTGAAAACATTAAATACCATCAACTCTGAAATATGAATATCATAGCATGAATAATAATAACGATGATATTTCTCTTTTCTCTGGTATGGATTGACATCTATATAGTATCTCTGTCTCTTACCTATATCCCATCGATATAAATCTATAACTCTGAGGGATATAAGCCTATGGTCGTTGATAAACTAATTGCATGCAATCTCTGACTATGTATCTATTAATCCATAAATCATTTGAATTCTCTCTTTGGCATTTTATCAAACACTTTGAAGACTCTAATCTCTTGTATTCCCTTTAACACAATTGAGACATAAAATGCCACCAATATATATAACAAGTGAATCAATACATAATCATGAATCAATTGAAGGGAATAACACATTAAAATCATTGAAATACAATACATATATTATCATGTGAGCACAAGGAATGAAATTCCACTTACAACCACTTGAAACCTTGATTCTATACTCTTGTTAGTAATCCTACAACAATAAACCATATAATGAACCATCAACATCTCAATAATCATAAACCCATATCGATTAATCCATAAACCAACACCATCAACAAACCCATATCATCTCCAACACCAAAAACTAAGAATAAACTAGACTAAAAGCTTACCTTAGCTTCCTTGAACCCAAAACTATCTTGATCTCACTTCAATAATCCAACAAAATGCTTGAATCAAAGGAAGGGAAGAAAGAAAATGGAACCCTAGCTTCCCTTAAGCTGAAGAAATCGAGAATGAGGAGAGAAATGAGGGAAAAATGAACCAACTCATGTATTTAAGCATTTAAATCCAAAAACACGACTTTACTGTTCACAGACCGCGGGTGCGCTCCATAAAGGACTGCGGGGTGCGCTCTTGCTACGGGAAAACAACCGAAAATCTGAAGCCTGAGACCGCGGGTGAGCTCCTGCTTCGGTCATGCCACCGCGTACTCTACGCACAGCTTATTCAAAGATCGCCTCCGAAACGCCTCTTCCCGTCATAATTTGGAAAAATGGTAAACTACAAAGTTGTAGATCTATGTCTTTTCTTGAACCTCTCAAATTTTAGATCATTTGGAGGTCTGAGTAAAATGTTATGCTAAATCGCCCAACATGTGTCACTGGAGGAACGTCGAAACACACGACACACTTCGGGGCATTTTTGGCTTACCTTCCACAATGATTTGAACAAAACTCAAAATAAGAAAGTTACACCTCTATGTCTTATCTAACCACTCCAATTGGCCTCATACCAATTGGCTCAACATACGAATTATCATGAATTTAATCGAAATGACGCTACAATCAAACTACACAACATCTATCATCAACAATACTATAAATCATAAATCGCCATCCTTAACATCAAAACTATACTTAAACTTACCCAAATAGCCAATAATCATACGAAATCTTAAACCATACCGTTCACCAGGCTTAGCTATTACAACTAATCTCATATACCTCTGAGCTATTATCTTTATACAAGGAATCTGCCGTTCTTATTGCACCCCGCCTCAAATGAAACTATTCCAGCACTCATTTGATAGCTATTCTTGTACAATAATTCTTAAGTGACAATGAATCTTGTGAACTAGGGCTAACATCCAGCACTACAGTTCCACAGATATCTTTCAATATCTGGATAATACGCTCTGTGTAATAGCCGAGCCCGGTGTACGGTACGGTTTAAGCTTTGCTTGTTATTTGGCTTATGTGATTAGATGTTTAGAGTTGTGTTTTGGGCCATAGTATTATTGGTTATTATTGTCTTGAGGTATTAGTTGTTGTTGGTTGTTCGTTTTAGAGTTTCGGATCGATTTTAGTTGGTTGAGTATTGATCATTGCCGTGACCAGAGTGCACCCGCGCTCTTAGAGGAGTGCCCCCGCGGTGTACTATTCATGATTTTGGAGTTGGGAAGCCGTAGCAGGACCGCACCCGCGGTAGTGTAGGGACCGCACCCGCGGTGATGACCGTACCCGCGGTGGTTGCAGCGCCGCACCCGCGGTGATGGTGTTCCAGGAAATGATGGTTTGGTCGAAGGCTAGGCGCACCCGCGGTGCTTGTGGCAGCGCACCCGCGGTCTAGGTATGGCCGAGTTTTAAGTTACTTTTTGGGAGTGGTTGGCCATACTTTACCCTTTTCTCTTCTTTTCATTTCGATTTTCTCTCCATTTCTTAGGGTTTTCATCCATTTCTTTCACTTCCTATCTTCGATTCAAGCGTTTAGTTTGCGTTTCGACTTGAGATCGTGGTTCTCCTTGGTGCTAGGAAGCTAAGGTAAGCTTTTGGTGCGATTCTTTTAAGGTTTTGAGTTAAGAGTTGACTTGGGTTTGTTGTTCTTGTGGATTTATGGATTATTTAGCTTGGATTCTTGGATATAGAGTTGATGTTGGTGTTATTTATGGATTATTGTTGTAGGTGGTGTTCAAGAGCTTTGATTGAGGTGTTCTATTGGTTTGTAAGTGGAAATTCATCCCTTTTGCTCACATGATGTTATATGTATTGTGTTTTAAAGGTTTTAATATGATATTCCCTTCAATTGATTCATTGTTATGTATTGATTCCATTGCTATGTTTATTGGAGACAATTGATGTCTCAATTATTGTTCAAAGGGAATACAAGAGAAAAGATAGAGTTTCAAAGTGTTTTTAATGCCAAGAGAGAGTTTAAATGTTTTCTGGATTGATAAATACATAGTCAGAGATTGCATGCAATTAGTTGATCAACGACCACAGGCTTATATCCCTCAGAGTTATCGGTTTATATCGATAGGTATACGAGCACCCCAGAGCAGAGATACTATTGATATCAATCCCCAGAGTAAAGAGAAATACCATCTCATTTATATGCTATTGCTATGATATTCATGTTCAGAGTTTATGATTCAGAGATGATGGTATTTATGATTTCAAAGCTATGTTTTACAGAGTTTATTGTCATTGCTATGTAAGAGTTCCACTTGCTGAGATTTATTCTCATTTCAGTTATTTCATGTGATGCAGATCAGAGTGGCGGCCCGGGACGTTGACTGTGGACAGGGGGTCATATGCATACACCGTTGGAAGGAAGATTTTGGCATGATCATAGGAATGATGTTTTGTTTTTTTGTTATGTCATTCAAATGATCATGTATTGTTATTTTGTAAGATGTTTAAAGAAATGTATTTTGAAACTCCTTCCGTATTTTAAAGAAAATTTTAATTTCCGCTATGTATTTTATTTAAAGAGGTCAGAGGTGTCACACTCTGGCTATCTATCAGTCGGTAGATAACATGTAAAATAGTTTATGGTATATTCTGCCACAAATACCAAAATCAATCAAAATCACAATCTGGTATAATCTACTTTAATATTCTGTTCAATCTGACCATTTCTTTGACATCGATCTTTGTCCTCTGGTCATGTTTGTACGTTATCTGGTACAAACTAATAGATATAGATTGAACAATCTGTCAATTACAATCATATCATATCACAATCTGGAAAGTAATGCAATAATCTCATTACGAAATTCATAGAAATGTACTCCTCATTTCTAATCATATTTATACAAGACCTGTAATAAATCTCTTAGTTTCTGTTTTTCTTTCTATTTTCATCTGTCGGCAATTTAGACATCTCAGTACAACTTCTGCAACATCTATTCTCATCTGTTTCTATCAAAACATTTTCGGTTATCCGGATACATACTGAATCGATTATTGGGCGTTTCTGACCATTTCTGTCATTTCAATTTGAAATATCTGGTACAACCAAATCAGTTAATAGTATAAATTAAAGAAAAATACCTACCTGGTATTCGATTCTGACTATCGATATCAAATTATGTTGTACAGTTCTGAAAAATTTGACATCACAAGATAATCATTCTCATACAGTAAAAATCACATATCTTTCACTCTGATCGATGCTCTGCTCTGATTATCGAAATTAAGTTCTGAACATTCTGATCACATTTCTAAATTGCTTTAATTCTAAAAATCAACTCTGATTCGATTTGAATAATCTGTATCAAACACTAACTCAGAATAACGATACTATCAAATCAAATTCACAGTATCAATAATCTGTACTGATCTAGTGAGTTCAGTAACTCATAAAAATGCAATCTCTGGCAATACTGTCAATTCTGACTAATCAATCACATCTTCATGTCGTTCTGATCAACTGCGATATATATCCTCTGCACATATAATATGCCCACAAACAATATAAGCTATCTCAAATACTGTTTTAGAACAATAACAATACTCAAGCAGATACAAAACAACAATCGTATAAGATAATCTGCCAACTCAGACCAAAATAAATTTCTGATAATTCTGACATTTCTGAATTTTCTGATCTTTCTGATATCTATATCTTTCTCAGCCACTGATCATGATCTCAACTGTGTCAAAATCAATCGGTATACTAACTTCAGATATCACATATTCTGAATACAATCTGTTTTAAACAGGATTCATATCTAAATAATTTCTGTATACAATAATCACAGTTTTAAGAGTATTCAATACAATCTTCAAATATTTGATTCAATCAATCAGATACTGCAATTATATCAAAATATCATAGATATAACGAGCATGAAATCATCAGAATATCTCTGAACATACTGAAACATGCCAAAGAGAAACACTAAATCAGATGTAACTCATGGTCGGTACTCTTCTACTGATCTTTCACTTCTTTCAATTCATTCTGTATCATTCTGTACATTTAATATCATTCTGTACTGAATTCTGATAAAACAAATATTACCTGATCTCGATTCAATTCTGAAGTCTATCTTCCAATTCTAGGCAAATATGAAATCTCATCTGGACAATCATCAGCCAATTCGTACATCACTGGCAAATCTGCCAATACTAGGCTCGATTTCAGTACACTTACCGAATACATAAGGATACCATCTGCTCCTTTATGTAACAATCGAGTCATAGATATACAGATATCAAAGGAATTCTAAATCTAGAATCCTCACCATGAAATTTCTACTCATCAGCCCTATCTGGTCTGAATCTTATATTTTTCTGGAAGAAATCTACAATAATTTTGTAGTTGTTCAGCATATTAATATCAATAATGCGGTCAAATCAGAAACACAAGTACATCATAATCTAACTTAATCTCATTCTCATCTTACTGTAGTATACAATATTCTACAGAAATTTCTGATATCAATCTTTCTTTCCCAAAAGGTACAAAGATTAATACTACCGCAATACGGACCCAACAGGTACAAAATATATCAATGCAACTCAGTCAAAGATAATCATAAGAAATGCATTAGTATATATCAATACATATGCAATATATCATAAAAGAACAGTACCTGCCACTATATCATCAAGTGCCTCTTGGGTCTGTTCCTCGGTCACTGCCACCAGGTGATCCTGATCCCTGAAATCTTCGGGAATCTCTCTGGGGACAAACTCCAGCAAAGTGTCCTGGCTGTCGGCAGATACGACAACTATCAGTAACTCCCTGGCATCGTTCTGTGGAATGTCTCCCTCCGCAAATCCTACAATACACTCCAGTATAACTTGGGCTGGAACCACCGGAGCTAGATGAACCGCTCAGTCCGCTTCCTAACTTCTTAAACTGTTTCTTTCGAGCTTTCAGCAAATCTTGCTATCCACTCGTGTTGCCGCGATCAAATCGGAGAGGGGATTGCTGTGTCTAGGGTTGCATCACACACACCCTTTTCAGTTGTCCAATCAGACTCGCCTCCGCTCTCTTCGCTCTACTCAAGGCATCAGCAAAATAGTAAGGCCGCTGCATATTCATCAATGCAACTATCTCCGAGTTCAATCCTCTGATGAACTGATTCGCCACAGCTTCATCATTCCCAATTACATTAGGAGCAAAATGCAGTAGAGTAGAGAATTTAGCAACGTATCCTTCAATATTCAGTTGACCTTGTCTCAAATTCTCAAACTCCGCTTTCTTGTCTTCTCGGTACGAAACTGATAAAAATCTTCGACAAAATTCAGTTCTGAATATTTCCCACGAAATCACTGTACCTCTCTGTTCTAACATTCTTTTACTTGTGATCCACCAACTCCTGGCAGCTTCTCGTAATTGGTTAGACACCATTTTAACTCTCTGTTCATCTGTTCAATCAAGTAAATCGAACAGTATTTCTATGTCCTCAGACGTCTCGATACCACTCAGAATCGGCGTCTGAAATAACTGAAACTCTTACAACTTTATTTCCATCTGAGTTTCTGATACATCTATCTGTTCAGTCGAAGTACTACCCCTTTCTGGAATTCTCCATGGTGGTATATCTGCTTATCAAAAAATTAGTAACCCAATACTATAAATCTGTTTCAATCTTTCTTTGATCATCTTATTGCTGATCACGAATCAAATCTGATTCATACTCAATAATACATATTACCAATTCAAATCAGATAATTAGATAACATGTATTTCAAAGCAGTAAAGCATAATGTCATGCTAGCACACACAATGTAAGTCAACATTAAAATAAATCTCATGCTAGCAATCACATGCAAGAAAAGAAAACTCAATCTACACCGCTCATTCTCTTCTATCTCAGTCTAAAGGATCTATCGCTCTCATACCACCTGTTGTGGGGACCCGGACGCTAATCATCTTCTTAATCGTCATTGGGACTAATTTAATCGATTCAAATAAACAGGTTCTAATTTTTTTTTTTAAATGCGGAAGGTAATGGAATCATTTTAATATACAAACCAGTATAATAATACAAATAATGTATATCATGCATCTAGTTCAAAACTAAGGTTCAAATACTACAATCAAGTAATAAAACCTATCTATCCAAGTCCGGAATCACCACTCTAATCTCGATCTTTCTTCACCTCTGTGACCCTGAACCTGTCCCACCTGTTGTCATGCACACATACAAAACACGACAACAGCCGGATAACTCCGGTGAGAATAAAATCCCAGTATAAACAATGTATCAATGCAATCATATAAAACATATATAAAAGCATAATAAACATCGAAACATGTAACTAATCTGACCACATGAATCAATACAAATCTGTACCTAAATCTAGGACTCATTTCTAATCTAGGGAACCCGATCTAATTTAGAATTTTGTATGCTGTATCGAATGTCTACAATAGACGTCGATCTACATCTAAGCTCATCGATACACCGTAAGTCTAGAGTCTCAGCGGTTCTGACAAAGACTCGGCAGTTCTGCCCTAGCTAGGCTGATCTGTCCTAGACTCAAACTCTGGCTCTGCTATCATTCAATAGACTAAACATATCAATCTGATACTCTGCAAATATCAATGAAATAAATAAAGTATGTGATTTTGGGAAACTCAAGTCAACCTAACTAGAGTTGTGCAATCCCGAATCAACATTTATTTATACCTCTATCTTCTTGGTCTGACGAAATCGAAGCCTCGAAGTCAAATCTGTCCATATCCAATCTGACATGACAATATCGAATAGACACAATATCAATATACAACTTATTCAAGATCTGTTCTGATCAATACTCAATTCAAAACATAATCTGATCAATACATAATCTAATCACTGTCAACAACATAGTAATACAATCTCAATCAATACTGAATCTGATCAATATCAATCTACTGATGTGTCGACGGCATAACAATACAGTCTCGATAACCCCGTCAATCTCAACATCACAGAGATACTACCATAATTCATAATCAATATCAATACAACTCATAGTCTCAGTAATAAAAAATCATAATCTCAAATCTGTACAAATATCGATCATATATGTTCTGAAAATCATAACAATTCCATAAAAAGTCTGTTCTTCGATCTGACTTCAATTATACAATGTCTCCTGTATCAACAACACCATATATGATTCGTATTCAATTCTGACAATATCATAATTTCAAATCATGTCTAAATGTAATAAAACTTACGTCCAGTTGTAGCTGTATTCTCTAGGAACACAATACTAAAGTCGGATTCAAAATCTGACGGACGGATTGAAATATAAAGGCGTAAGGATTTCTTCGTAATTCTCTGAAACCTTTTCTCGACTCTTTTCTCGTTTTCTATAGAAATGAAAAGTGATATATGTATATATATATCCAATTGCATGTGAAGCTACGTGTCACACTTTTCTTCAATCCCGGTTGGCGCTCGAGCGGTAATAAATTTCCGCCCGGGCGCCCACTCGGCGCCCGGGCGGTCAAGATCTGTCTCCCGGGCGTGGAAGGTTCTGCCCGCACTTGTTATGTACTGGCGCTCGGGCGGTCATAAACTACCGCTCGGGCACCACATCTTCTGCCCGAACATAGAGTTTTTTGAACATTGGCGCTCGGGCGGTCACTTTCTACCGCTCGGGCGCCACTAGTTCTGTCCAAAACTTGCACCATTTATATGCTTTGCCCAATCTGATCTTGGAATGGCCCGCATATAATCACATCGGTTCATAATCAATAATTCATAACAATTTACGGTAATCAAATTCTCGGGGATTACATAACTGCTTTTCCCTCAATAACTGCAATACAGTTCTGAGATGGCATGAAGTTCCCGAGTCTTAGAATAAATCAGGATATCGTCAATAAAAACGATAACGAAGCTATCTAGATAGGGCTTGAAGACCCGGTTCATTAGATCCATGAATACCGACAGAGCGTACGTCAACCCGAATGACATGACTAAATTCTCATAATGGCCATACCTGGTTCTGAATGCAGTTTTAGGGACGTCGGCTTCCCTAAATTTCAGCTGATAATAACCAGAATGCAGATCGATCTTTGAAAACACCGTCGCTCCCTGCAGCTGATCAAAGAGATCGTCAATCCTTGGGAATGGATATTTATTCTTGATCGTGACTTTGTTGATCTCTCTGTAATCAATGTACAACCGCAAAGATCCATCTTTCTTTTTGACAAATAAAACTGGATCTCTCCACGGAGAAGAACTTGGGTGAATAAAGCCTTTGTCTAATAGATCCTGCAACTGAATCTTCAGCTCCTTCATTCGGGGCCATTCGGTAAGGAGATTTTGAAATCGGAGAACTACCTGGAACCACGTCAATCACAAACTCAACTTCACGGTCAGGTGGTAATCCAGGCACATCATCTGCAAATACTTCAGGAAAATCCCGAACTACCTCAATCTCATTTAACTTCTTCTTCATCTCAGTATTCACATCTATCACAGCAGCTAAAAACCCCTGACACCCCGTTGATAACATTTCCTGAGCTTTCAAACAATAAATATAAGGAGTGCCAAGGGAAATACCTGAAATCTGGAAAATCCCGTTATCATCATCTTCTGCAGGAAATCGCACCATCTTAGCCACTCAGTCAATAACCGCAAAATATGATGATAGCCAGTCCATTCCAAAAATAACATCAAACGCCACCATGAGAATAATAATAAGATCAGCATAATAGATTTTCTCATTCACTTGTACTGTACAACCTTTAAGACTAGTAGAAGGCCATAATTCGTATCCCGATAGCAACAAAATACTATAGTGGAGGGTTTCATAAGATGGAACAACATTCAAGGAGCGGAAGAAAATTTCAGACATAAAAGAATGCGTAGCACCAGTGTCAATCAGTGTAATAGCAGCCTTGCCTGAAATTAAGATAGTACCTGATATAACAGAAGAATCAGGATTTGGGCCTTCTTTGTTCATTGCAAAGATTCTGCCTTGAACCCTATCATTCCCTTTCTCACCCTCTACTGGACAATTTTTGACGACATGTTCAACACCTCCACAACGAAAGCATCGATTACTTCCAACCAAACACTCACCTGTATGCATTTTGCCACATTTTGGACATACAGGTCTATCATACGCAGACGGTGGCATAGGAGCTGTGACACCTCTGACCCATTTTATAAAATAACAGCGGAATTTAAAATTTTTCTTTAAAGGGAGGAAGGATTCAAAATACATTTCCAATATATATACCATCAAAAGAATATAAATGATCCAAAAAGTGTTGCGTCAAAATACAAAATATCATTTTGATCATGTATAACAAAATAATCTTCCACTTCCTTCCATCTCTAGATGCATATGACCCCGGCTTCAATCAACGTCCTAGTTCGTCGCTCTTATCTGCATCACATGAATAACTGAAATGAGTATAAAACTCTGCAAGTGGAACTCTTACATAGCAATGTACATAGCATACTCTGTAAAACATGGCTTTAAAAACATTAAATACCATCAACTCTGAATCATGAATAACATAGCAATAATATAACAATAAGATGGTATTTCTCTTTTCTCTGTTGGATTGATATCTATATAGTATCTTTGTCTCTGTACCTATATCCCATCGATATAAATCGATAACTCTGAGGGATATAAGCCTATGGTCGTTGATCAACTAATTGCATGAAATCTCTAACTTTGTATCTATCAATCCAAAAAAATCATTTGAATTCTCTCTTTGGCATTTCATCAAACACTTTGAAGACTTTAATTACTTGTATTCCCTTTTACAATAATTGAGACATAAAAATGCCTCCAATATATATAACAAGTGTATCAATACATAATCATGAATCAAATGAAGGGAATAGCACATTAAAACCATTGAAATACAATACATATTTTATTATGTGAGCAAAAGGAATGAAATTCCACTTACAACCAATAGAACCCTTGAATCTAAACTCTTGGTACACCACCTACAACAATAATCCATAATTACACCATCAAAAACTCAATAATCCAACAATAATACCATAGAAGCCATAAAACCAACACAATCCACAAACTCATATCATCTCTCATACCAAAACCAAGAATAACTAACCAAAATGCTTACCTTAGCTCCTTGAACTAATGATAACTTAGTTCTCTCAACAATAATCCACCAAGAGGCTTGAATCAAAGAAAGGAATTGAAAGGAAATGGGGAAACCCTAGCTCCAAGGAGAGAAATTCGAATGGGGGAAACAAAATGAGAAAAATGAAGCCAACTCATGTATTTAATATCTTAAATCTCAAAAACACGCTTTTCCACTGTACAGGGCGCTGGGGCGGTCAAGTTTTATTGCCCTAGCGCGGAACTTACTGTCCGAAATCCAAAAATGCAGATCCATGGGCGCTGGGGTGGCCAAACATCACCGCCCTAGCGCGGCACCTTCTGCCCAGGCGCGCGCTCTGCGCATAGCTTCTTCAAAGATCGCTTCCTAAACGCCTCTTCCCTTCAGAATTAGGAAACGTGGTAAATTACAAAGTTGTAGCCCTATGTCTTTTCTTGAATCTCTCCAAATTTTAGATCAATTGAAGGTCGGAGTAAAACGTTATGCTAAATCTCCCAACATGTGTCACTGGAGGAACGACAAAACGCACGACACATTTCGGGGCTCTTTTGGCTTATCTTCCACAATGATTTGAACAAAACTCAAAATAAGAAAGTTACATCTCTATGTCTTATCTAATCACTCCAATTGGCCTCATACCAATTGGCTCAACATACGAATTATCATGAATTTAATCGTAACGCCGCTACAATAGCACTACACATCATCTATAACCAACCATACTATAAATCCTAAATCGAAACTCTTAACATCCAAACTATACTTAAACTTGACCAAGTAGTCAATAAACTTATGTAAACTTAAACCGTACCGTACACCAGGCTTGGCTATTAAAGGAGCTTTGGGTCGATGCTCCTCTTTCTCTTTGCCTCTGAACTTGCCCTTACCTTTCCATCCAGAACATTGTCCCTCAGTAGAAAAATCTTGGCGCTTAAACTGTCTTTCTCTTTCAATTTCCTTCTCATCCTGCTCAGCCATCCTTGCTTTTTCAACAATCTCTTTATATGAATCAGCTTTAGACATTCGAACGTCTCTTTTAATTTCAGCCCGAACACCTCTAAGAAAATGCTCACCCTTTTCAATGTCATTACTGGCCAGATATGGGGCAAACTGACACCCCTCTTCGAATTTGAGAATATACTCTTTCATTGACATATTTCCTTGCCTCAGTTTTAGAAATTCCTTCACTTTCTGACTTCGAACATCTCGAGGAAAATATTTGTCATATAATAAATCTTTAAACTCCTGCCACTTTAGTGCCGAGACATTAACTGATATCTTGGTGGCGTCCCACCAAATCCTCGCCGTCTTGGTCAGTAGAAAAACGGCACAGCTGACTCGATCTTTATCGTCAAACTGCAGATAATCATAAATAGCCTCTACAGCTTTGACCCATTCCAAGGCAACCATGGGATCAGTGCTACCATCAAATTCGGGTGGCTTCATCTTACGAAATCTTTCATATGCGCCTTAACTACTGGGCTCAGGCCTCACTTTCTCTCTCTCTCTCCCCCTTGCCCTGCATTCTGCATCCGTAAGAGCTGCTGAATTTTCTCGCCGTGTACTTTGGCCTGTTTTTTCAGTAACTTGCTAAATTCATCAACCACTCTAGATGATGAACTATCCTACCCTTCTAATGATTTACGTTTAGGCGGCATGATCCTATGATACTTATTAGTTTAAAACCATTTCCACACATAACATATCATAATTATCGAGGCTACACATCCATATTTTATCAAATAATGAAGTTACATACATACCGAATTGTCGACAACAGATGAAGTCATATGCCAAATCATTAGTCCGAAAATCTTTTCTCTGATACCACTAATTGTAACACTCGTGACTAAAATGCATAATTAGTGCGGAAGCTTTAAAATATAATTTGGAGAAAATTTGTACTTTTAAAAAATTTGGGCAGCATCTCTCCGTAAATAGGACATGACACACCTGCCTCAAGCAACACATAAACACATGCAAAAGATTTTCATATACATCAGATAACATTTAATACAGTATCTACACATATTTTTAATTCAAATACCAAAACAACATTTTCAAGGTTTCCCAAATAACCAAAAGTTCAACATTTCAAAATAACATCCAATCGAAATCTCCAAAGTTTGGCATATGTCCTTTACTCGCTTCGACAACTCAGGGATGCTCAATCTTTCTTACCTGTGCTTGCACCACATGAACATAACTGGAATGATTATAAAACTCAGCAAATGGAATCAATACTAACAAGATATATATATGTCATTTTATTGTAAAACATAAAATGTATAGCCTCAATTTCATTTTGTTTAAAAAAATTATCCATCTCATTTCATAAACTGAAGATTTGATAGTTCTTATAAGATATTTCATTCCTTGCTAACCATAACGTCCCTGATTCGACGACTGTCCTCACTGTACCAAGACGAGTCTTTCCAGCGTGCTTATGTCCTCACTCACACACACTCTAGGAAACTTCCCAGGGGTCACCCATCCCAAAATTGCCCCAAGTCAAGCACACTTAACTTTGGAGTTCTTATGTGATGAGCTACAGAAAAGAAGATGCACCTTCTTGATATGAGTAGTAACAATCAAATCTTTTTAAGCCATCATCAACTGTACAGTCCATTACATTGAACAGTCTTGAAATCTCTCTCATTCCGATGTCGGATCAGTTCATTCATGTTCCCTCCACCTAAAAGCCTGCTAGGAGCCGCTCATTGTCCGTGCCACCTCATGGCACCGACGATCACCCCCCGCCCTCTTCGGCCCCGGGCCTCACATTCCCACCAGCTTCCGCTTGGTTCGTCCCCGAACCACACCGTACTCGGAGAGGTCGGCTTTGATACCAACTGTAACGTCCCAGATTCGACGACTGTCCTCACTGTATCAAGACGAGTCTTTCCAGCGTGCTTATGCCCTCACTCACACACACCCTAGGAAACTTCCCAGGGGTCACCCATCCCAAAATTGCCCCAAGTCAAGCACGCTTAAATTTGGAGTTCTTATGTGATGAGCTACCGAAAATAAGATTCACCTTCTTTATATGAGTAGTACCAATCAAATATTTTTAAGCCCTCCTCAACTGTACAGTCCATTACATTGAACAGTCTCGAAATCCCTCTCATTCCGGTGTGGGATCGGTTCATTCATGTTCCCTCCACCTAGAAGCCTGCTTCATGGCTGCTTCTAGGCATGATTTAGAGTGTGTTAGGGTGTTATGGGTTCATTGGTTTGAGTCCAAACATTTCGAATAAAGGCATAACAACAACACTTCCAAAAAGCTACAGATTTGACTCACGAATTTTGTGCTTGGATGATTAGGGTGTGTTTTCGAATCTTGGCTGTCCAAGGGACTGTAGACATGGTTAGAACCCTCCCATATCATGTATAGGATGTGACCAACTCACCCTTTCAAGTTTTGGTTCACGGCTTCATCAGATTTTTACATTTACATTGCACATGTTCCTCGGTTTTAAAATTTCTGAAATCTGTAGGAGTGTGTTTCGGTTTTGAGGGTTTGAATGGATTGTGTTTGGCTTCTAGCCCATATCCATGGTTCATACAACTCTCCATCATGTCTAGATCGAGTCATGGTCGATCAAATGACCCTTGGAACGAGACAAGACAGTAAAATGGTTCAATACAACACACCACAATGCAAGTGGTGCTTTCGGTTGGTATGCTGTGATTGTCCTAGGTGTTTGCTTGGCTTGTGGTTGGCTTTTAGCCCTTAGCCATGGTCCAAGCCATACCTTAGGACGTTGGTAATAGTCCTTCGGTTGTGGTTCAAGCCATTGGTCATTAAATTTCAGAGTTTACACCACAAACACACAAGCTGCTACTGCTGTAATTTGACAGCAACTTGCAGTTTGGTTTTGGTGCTTGTTTGAGTTCTTGGTTGGCTTTTAGCCCGTGGCCATCGACTGGACACTACCTTAATGAGTTAGGAAAGTCGTGTTTTTGTCCGTTCATGATTTGGTCGATTTTAGAGGTCGTACGAGAATTTACGGTGAAAGGTGCCAAAATGACTCTCGAAAGAGTGTTTTATGTTTTTGTGTTCCATTCACCTATTTTCGTGTTTTACAGTCCTTGTGCATATTTTTCAGTATGTTAGGGGTATTTTTGATCATGGTTAAATGTCGGTTTAATGTTGGTTCGGGTTGGTACGATACCATGATTAAAAATCAAGTGGTTGGTCCTAATAGTCTCATTTTTTGTTTTATTGTTGAGTTTTGGTTCTATTGTCAAGTTTAAGTCAATATAATATTATTTGCATGTGTACCATATTAGAAGTAAGTCGCAGCAAGCCTGGGAGCGATCCAACTCATCCGGTAAAGATAAGGTTATAATTATATTACATGCATAAAAATATAAAATATTTATTTTTGAGATATATGCTATATGTCTTGTGGCCACCTTATGATTATGGGTTTGGAAGTCGGTAGGCGCAACCGAGGACCTCTCCATCCGGTGACTTACGACCAGTTTACAATTATGTACGTGTACGGATATCCAGTCCAAGGGCTGTGGTGATCTCTACTGCCCAGTATACTGTGGTTTAGTCTGATCAGGCGCTCACGTTATGTTATGGGCCACTTGCTTAGAACCATTATCTCTACCAGAAAATTATGATATTATATGATAGAGCTCTATTGAGCAAAGCTTTTACGTATGATTTTCAGATATGCACGTAGTTATAATTATTCATGATATGATTTTCATCATACACTTTATGATACCATTTTTTTACGTTGCACGCGATTTTATGATATTTTTACTTGTTATTCATGATATATACATGTTGAGTCTTTAGACTCACTAGACTTGATTGTTGTAGGTACTGATGAGGTAGAGACGGAGGGCGTAGACCAGTGAGCGATCTTATGGCAGTAATAGTAAACCCGAGGACCTCATGTGTTAGTTTATGCATATTTTATTATTCAAACTCAGTTTTAATACGTTGGATTATTTTTAAATCGTTATTTGAAATACAATGTTGACTTCCACTGTTTTTTAAAGTTAAAATTATTTACATGTTTATTTCATACATGAGACAAGTTATATATTTATTTAGAAAATTTTTTATAATTCCGCAAAAACTACAAATATAAAATACGAGCCTTTACAGTTGGTATCAGAGCCGACCTCTCCGAGTACGGTGTGGTTCGGGGACGAACCAAGCGGAAGCTGGTGGGCATGTGAGGTCCGGGGCCGAAGAAGGCAGGGGGTGATCGCCGGTGCCATGAGGTGGCACGGACAATGAGCGGCTTCTGGCAGGCTTCTTGGTGGAAGGAATGTGAATGAACCGTTCTGACACCGGAAGGAGAGGGATTCCGAAACTGTTTAATGTAATGGACTGTACAGTTGAAGAGGGCTTAAAAGATTTGATTGGTACTACTCATATCACGAAGGTGCATCTTCTTTTCGGTAGCTCATCAAATAAGAACTTCAAAGTTAAGCGTGCTTGACTTGGGGCGATTTTGGGATGGGTGACCTCCTGGGAAGTTTCCTAGGTGCGTGTGAGTGAGGACATAAGCACGCTGAAAAGACTTGTCTTGATACAGTGAGGACAGTCATCGAATCTGGGGCGTTACACAATGCTAGCAAAAAACGCATGCTAGCCTATCTTTTTAAGCTTCCTTGCACACATGCAATAAATGACGTGTGGCATCTGCTAGTGTAGGCTGCCAAAAAAATAAATGGCCTACCACTTGGACAGACACTGAACTCTGTCAAAAGTCTATGACAACTCCATTCAAAGAAAGCCAGTCGATACCAAGAATAATGTCGACCTCCGGCAATGGTAGCACTATCAAATTTGCCTGCACCGTATATTTCTGTAACCGAAGCTCCAATCCCTTCACTATCTGGGAAGTGAACATCTGATCCCCGGATGGAATTGGTATTTTGAACCCTGAATCCATCACGACTGGTATGATTCCTAGTCGCTTGAAGAAAGATTCAGATATAAACGAATGCGTAGCTCCTGAATCTAGTAATGCATGTGTGGCTACACCAAAAATATATATCCTCCCTACGACAAAACATACTATCAAATCTGATCGCGTTGAAACTTAATAAATTTATTACCGGAAATTATCCCAAAATCCTCAAAATTTTATTGAAGTAACCCTCAAAATCTAGAAATTAGCAATTTAACCCCTAAAGTTTTGAAAATCACACTTTGACCCTTACAAAATTTTTCAAAATTTGCAATATTTCCCCATGAAAATTTTGAATTTAGATCCCTGAACATGTAAAATTCTTGAAACTAAGTATTAAATCCAATTAATTCACAAAATTTGAAATCAGTCCCTTAAAAGTTCGAGTTTATCAGTTAGTTCCTCAAATTATCGGATATTACGATTGGGTTCCTAAAATTCTCAAATTAAACAATTAAATTCTTAGTCCCATCTAAGTAGAGCATGCATCCTAATCCTTCTATGTTTACCATTTCAGGAATTGATTCTCACAACAAGCTTACAACCCATTCAATCGAGCGATAAACTAAAATATGAAACATAAGAGTTAAAATAATCAACGTCGAATCTGAATTTGCCTCGGCCTCCTCGGCATGCATCACATATTCTTGGCTAGTAGTGGGGCCCTTTTTTCCTAGGGAAATCTGCTGCTTTATGGCCCTCCTTTTCGCAAATGAAGCATTTATAGGTCCCCCACATGCACTTGCAAAAATGGAACTTGTTACATTGTCTGCAAGGCTATCTGTCCTCTAGCTTAGGCGCCCATGAGGAGGTCTCTGTTAGAGTAGGTGCCCGTCGAGCCAAGTGTTCACAATGAAACTCTATGTATAAACGATCTTTATTTTAATAATATTTGAAATATAGATTTTGGCACTTCTTTATCTGTATACCATGCTAGTTGCATAAATAAAGTCCTTGAATATACAAATAGTAGAAAGAATATGAGATGCTCATACGATGAGTATCATGAAACTCATATTTGGAATACTGTATATTCCAAACAGTTCCTAGTCGATTCAGCCGCCGCTAAGAAGGATATAGGCCGCTCGAGTTAGAGACTAGTATCTGCGATGTGAGTACCATGTTTCATTGGTAGGGGACATTGTGATGTCCGAGCATGCAGATAGGTGCTCCTGGTAGAATGCACTGAACAACCCACCATAAAGGACTTTCCAAGTGGTTCTCAATTATCGAGTGGAAAAGTCCTAGTTTATGGTTGTACACCATTAGTCCTTATGACCCGAGACAACATTGAGACTCTATGTGCTAGAATTACACTTTGACTTGTTTACTGACTCTCATGGGGTCATCAGATGGCAAAGTTGGGTGTTCTGTCGAAACATATAGGATTCGATGCAATGTAGTCGGGGATTCACCGCTTACCTTCGGGTATGGATATCCTATGAGTTCTCATGTGTATGTAGGTTGAAATATCTGATCAGATTATGGTGGTAATTATGAAAGGGGTTTCATAGATTACACCATTGATGCAACTACGACATGACACGTAGTATCGATTCATTGACAACTCTCGAGAAACCAATGGTTGTCGAATCGGTCGGGATATATGAGTTGAAGGGACCGTACTGTACGCTAACCATAATTGAATGGTTCTTGAAGGCACTATCACTTGATACCTAGGGAATTATGTAAGCGATGCTGCTAGGCGTTTAACATGATTGGTTGGGTAATATCAGACTTGAGTTCTGACGTTCTTGTTATCAAGGAGTTGATAAGTAAGAATGGAGCAATTGGGGTATGCTCATATAAGGACATGTTTAGTCCGAATCACATGGAGATGTGAACCCACGGCTAGTTATATCAATGAACCATTGAGGGCCACACAAGTGCTAGCTTTCTAGATCTCGTTGAGAAGTAAAATAGTTCAATGTGTTGAACGGCTTATAAATGAGTTTATAAGCGTAAGGAAAAATAGAAGTATGACTTCTATAAGGAGAATGTAACTTTTAATTTGATGAAGAGCTCCTAAATTAAAAGTAGGCCAAGTGAATAATGTATTTGAAAATTGTGATTTTCATATACATTATTATGGACTAAATTAAATTAATTCAAGTGTTGAATTAATTAAACAATATTGGGTCTTGTAGAGCCCAATTAGAAATAATTATTAAACTAGTGGGCTTGAGTAAAATCAAGTAATGTTTAATTGGGGTCAAATATGTTTGACACAATTAAATTAAAGTCCATAGGCCTTGTAATTGTTACAAGCCCAAATAGAATTGCATGCACAGGAGATGAAAGGTTTGGAGACAACTTTTGCAACATCCAAGGCATGGCATGCCTTTGGAATACACAACTTCTTTTTCACATACCAAGAAAAGTCTCCCTTCTCTCCCCTAGCATAGTGGCCGAAATTTCTCTCATATTCTCTCCAAGTTTTTCTCTCATTTTTCTTCTTCAATAGTTGAGGAAAGAAAACACTTCTCAAAGAAAAATGCTCTAATTTTTCTAGTGCAAAATTAGAGTGGTTCTAGCTTGTTGGTGGTGGGCTTAATATTTGAGCAAGGTGGGCTCAAAGGGAAGCTTGAAGATTATCTTGCCATTCAAGAGCTAAGGTGTTTACATCTTAGTTGGAACCATCATCAATCTTTTAAAATTGATAGGTACATTTCTAAACACACACTATGAATGTCATTTTTGTATTTTTGTATATGCTACACCTAGTACACAAGGTGGCCGAAATTTTAATGCTAGAAAAATATGTTTTTCGAAATTTTTGTTGCTTCCGTTGCGATTTCGGTCACCTAAAATCGATCCCTTTCAAGTGGTATCATGAGCTAAGGGTACTAGTTTTTGTAGCATATACATGATATTATATTGAAGTCGATTTTTAACCGCATGAGATGAGTGTTTGCAACAAAAATCAAGGCCATATTTTGGGCAATTTCGGGCAGCGTGTTGCTGCCCATTTTGGGCAGCTCGGGCTGCCCGAGGGGCTGCCCATTTCGGGCAGCAAGGGCAGCCCGAGGGGCTGCCCGAACAGCCCCTATTTTTAAAATAAAAAAAATTAAATTTTGGCATGTTGGCCGGAATCCGGCGACAGAGCTCCGGCGACGGCGATGACGTCTAGGGTTTTCAAAAGGTGTTTTGAAATATCAAAGTGTCATGGGCCTTGAGTTGTTGGGCCATTAGATGGCTAACATATTTGGGAATTTAAACGGGCCAAAATGTTTTTTGGTGAAAAATGATTTTTTGGGCCCTTAAGTTTAAATTTGCAAAAGTTGCAAATATTTTCTCATGAAATAAATAATTGAAGTTGGACTTTAATTATTTATAGTAAATTGTGATTTACAAGAAATTCAGTTATAAATAAATTAATTAGAAAGTAGACAAATGTGCTTGTATACTTTGTTAATTTAGTTTATAATCGTGGCGGTTAGTGATTTGATCAAGATATATAATATTCGATCAATTAATTATTGTGATAATTAATTGATGGTGTGTGATATGTGATATTATGCATGAAAGATGATCAAAAGCCCAAGCCCAATTCGTTAGGTGTATGCTAGGATATTTTGTGTTGAATGATTGTAATAATTATCAATTTATAAAGTGGGCTTGGTTTATGGCTCGTTCCCACCCCCATGAGATGTATCCCTATTTGCCATGGATATTTATTTGTAAATATTAGTATAGTGGATGATAAAGATTGGAAGATGGTGGCCTTGATGATTATGAAGATCGAAGACATGTAAATATTGGAGGCTTATGTAATAGTTGCATTTGCATCCCATGCATTTCCCTAGGATTGGACCTAGGCCCATGCTTAGCTTACACGGGCCATTAGTATTGGGGCGATTGATCATCCTTGTTTTGTTTACTGTTTATAATATATGCATGATATGTTATAAATAATGAGTATGTGCGTTATTATTATGATAATAACAAAGTTGCATGAATCCGGCAAACATACGATCAAACATGGCGAGTTTTTTTAAATAAAATTAATGATGAGACCTTTCAAAATTTAAAACCCTCATTTTGAATAAGATTTTAAATTAATATCAAGCCCGAAAAGGAGAATTATAAATTTGTTTATAATTTCCATGTCTTCCATCGACAATGGGTGCATGATGAACGCTACCCGTACTCGGGGCTCGGCTCATATTATTGGGGGGGCCCTGGTGCCGGAAAGCTATGACATCCATCGACATGGTGATGTAAACTACGTGGAACTCCCATGATTTCGGCTCATATTATTGGGAGAACTCATGGCGACCGTCCATTAAGGTTCAACATCGATGGGTAAGGCTTGACACGTGAAGATGAACGACGTCATATTATTGTGTCCTAATCAAACGTGAGACAAAAGTTTACGTAGAGGGTTGCATTGTGATGCAATTGGAAACTCCTTTTTAGGAATTGTGATTGACTGATATTATTTGGGATCATGATTCGCTAATTGGACCTTGTGTACCTACTGAGGAAAGGAGTTTCCTGTTTTCACTAGAGGGTAGTGAAAGATGTCAAAACAGTGGGAGTAAACATTTATAAAGTTAAAGTCCATACTTTATATCTTACTAAATATTTTAAAATAGTCATTAACATTTATCTGTTTACTTTTCAGTACTATTTGACAATGTCTTCAATTCGCAATCCGCTTTCTGTCATACTCGAAAAACACGTATTAACCGGACCTAATTACCTCACTTGGCTAAGAAATCTGAAAATCGTCTTGAACTCGGAAAAGATTGCATATACACTGACTGAGTCGCCCCTGATAAGGCTCCGACTGACTGCACTCCTGAGGAATTGCAGACTTACAAGGATTGGTGTGACCATGACTTGAAGGCCAAATGTTATATGCAGGCTTCTATGAACGATGAGCTGCAGAGGCATTTTGAGGGTGCAAAGAGTGCTGCTGACATTCATTTGCACCTCAAGGAGCTCTTTGGTGAGCAGACTCGGCCTCTTAGGAATGCTACGGTCAAGGAACTGATCACTTTACGCATGCGAGTTGGGGCTTCGGTCCATGAGCATGGCCTAAAGATGATTGGGCTCGTGGACAAGCTCGTTGGCATGGATTTGATGTTGCCTTCGGAGTTGACCACCGACGTGTTGCTTTTGTCAATTCCTAGCTCGTTTGATCCTTTTGTGGTGAATTTCAATATGAACAAGATGGAGCCGACCCTTGAGGAGTTGGTGAACATGCTTGTGACTTTTTAGTCCACCATCAAGAAAGAGAAGTCGGTTCTTTATGTGGGTTCTTAATCTGGTACGAAGACCGATCCACGTGGGAAGAGAAAGAAGCGTTCTTTCCAACGTCCCAAGAAGAACGTGCCCTTGAAGAGGCAGACTCCAGGTCCCATTGTGGCAGCCACACCAGTGAAGGCTGACAAGACTGTTGACATCTGTCATCACTGCAAGAAGCCTTGACATTGGAGGCGTAACTGCAGGGAATATCTTGCCCAGAAAAGTTCTGGAAACGGTATGGTCTACATTGAAGTAAACATTTCAATTAACTCTACTTCTTGGGTATCGGATACCAGCTGTGACTCACATCTCTGTAATGATTTGCAGGTGATGGGAAGAAGCAGGAGGCTCAGGGAAGGTGAGACCTTCTTGAGGATGGGCAATGGAGCAAGGGTTGCTGCCAAGGCTGTTGGAGATGTTTACTTGCATTTGAATAATGATTTTAAGTTTGTTTTAAGAGATGTTTTGTTTGTACCAGACTTGGTGAAAAACATTATTTCCATTTATATTCTTGATAAAGATGGATTTTCTTGTTTTTTTATCAAAGGTGATTGCAACATTTACAAGAACGAATGTTTAATTGGTACCGGAGAACTAGAAAACGATCTCTACACCTTAAAATTAAAAGATATTCCACTTAACAATGTCCAAGCTATAACAACAACAAACAAGCGCAAACAAGATACTCTAAATTCGTCACAATTATGGCATGCTCGATTAGGAAATATTTCCCTAAGAAGGATGAACAAGCTAGTGGGAGTGGGCATGTTTGATATGTCTGATATTAATGCTCTCACGACTTGTGAATCCTGTCTAAAAGGAAAGATGACCAAAATTCCCTTTAAGGTTAATGTGGAGCGAGCCAAAGGGTTATTGGATTTGATCCATACCGATGTGTGCGGTCCGCTTAGCATCACCACTAAGCATGGACATGCCTACTTCATCACCTTTACCGATGACTTTTCGAGGTATGGGTATGTGTATTTGATGAAATACAAGTCTGAAGCCTTTTAAAGGTTCAAAGAATTCAGAAGTGAAGTAGAAAAGCAATTGGGACGAAGCATCAAGACACTTCGATCGGATCGAGGTGGTGAGTACTTGGGTGCTGAGTTCCAAGAGTATCTTAAGGAGAATGGGATTCTCTCACAGTGGACTCCGCCAGCTACACCACAGTTGAATAGTGTTTCGGAGCGTCGTAACCGGACTTTGATGGACATGGTTCGGACTATGATGGGGTTTACAGAGTTACCGCCATCCTTTTGGGGATATGCGCTTGAGACAGTGGCACTGTTGTTAAACAATGTCCATTCAAAAGCAGTTGACAAGACTCCATATGAGATATGGATGGGTAAGCCACCCAAATATTCTTATCTTAGAATATGGGGGTGCCCTGCTTATGTGAAGCAGGTAGTGTGAGATAAATTGGATAGTCGATCCATTTTATGTTACTTTGTGGGATATCCAAAGAATTTTGTTGTATATTACTTCTCAAAGCCCATTAAGGATCTAATTAAATCTGGCACGATATCTAAATCAAATCTGGGCAAGATCTAAATCAAATCTTCCGAAGATTCTGAAGATCTAAACCTACCAAAACTAGGACTCTGCGGTTCACCTATAAATACCAGGTTTCATTAACTCTAAAATTCATTCATACTTTTCACATTCTCTCAGCACACACATTACTCTCTCAGTTTTCTATTATCTGACTTTAGCGTCGGAGGGGCTACGCCGGAACAACATTCCGGCCCCCTTCAAACACTCTTGTTTGTGTTTCTTGATTTCGAGGTGCTGGATCTGAGCTCCCCGGGTGACGTGCCGACCTCCCAGCCAGCGTATCGCGGTTAGATCCGAGCTCTCCAAGCGAAGATCTGACCTACCAGTTAGCATCACCGATTTCAGTGTTATCAATATATACATATATATATATATATATATATATATATGTATATATATATATATATATATATAAAAGAAACACAATAAATGCAAATGTTGGACACGCCACAAAACCGTGTTGGTACACTTCGCGTTAGCTATCAGCCGATGTTTAAAATTCTTGGGATATAAAAGAAACACAATAAATGCAAATGTTGGGCACGCCACAAAACCGTGTTGGTACACTTCGCGTTAGCTATCAGCCGATGTTTAAAATTCTTGGGTTTATCCATTTCGATTTCTCCAAGGTGAGTCAGCTTGCGTCCTCCAACTTTACCTACATCTCTATCCAAAAATTTTGGAAGGGATATTTCAGGAAATTCGAAGATAATCATCAAACTTTGACCAATTTTACGTGAGACTGACAAAAAAAATTACATGTGATCAAAATTTTGTCATTTCTTTGCACTGAGGGTATTATAATAATCTTTATTATCATACAATTAAATATTTAAAATATTTTAAAATATAGTTTTGGTCCATAAAAATTTCAAGACATCTCCGTTAATAGGACATGCTGAATGCAATGCACGTACTTGGGTGCAACAACAACGGTATAACTGGAACCAACAAACAGTACAATAACAATATGAGTAATACTCGAGCAATAACATACACATGGGAACCACGCCATAACTGCATCTAAACTGCCCTGGTCTAGTTATGTGAGGAACACCCTGGTGTACTATCGAACTGTCACAATGGCTCATCTTCATACCCCTTACGATACAACAGGAAGACACGACTTCGTAATATGCTATCACAATCACAAGTGAACTCACCACACATACAACACTATCATGGATGCGTGACTCATATCTAGGAAATCAAAAGTTTCAATGGACGTCTACATGATCACCCTGATATACGAGTAAGCAACAATATGTGCTAAGAATACAATATAGCTGGAGCCGGTTTACAACAATAGGACTCACTATGCAATGTCTTGATATAATTTCCTACATATAAAAAGTCAAATAATTAACATATAAATATACTTTTTAAATTTAATGGAGTGTTTGATGATGTTGTTAGATTGCGTTTATTTTCTTTTTCTTTGCGTTACAAAGCTAAATCTTGGTTGAATTGTCTGCCTGTAGGTTCAAGCACAACTTGGGAAGATATGGCTAAGGCATTCCTTTTGAAATACTTTCCTCTATTAAAAACCATGAAGCTGCGAGCGGACATAACTACCTTCTCTCAATTTGATAAGGAGTCACTCTACGAGACTTGGGAGCACTACAAATACTTATGCGTTGATGCCAACATCATGAGTTGCCTCTTGGGTTAGTTGTCCAAACTTTTTACTATGGTTTAATTTCATCTAACTGTACCATGATAGATGCTGCGGCCTGTGCGAATCTACTGAGGAAAACGGCCAAATAATAGTATGAGTTACTGGATGAGATGTCTGCTAGCAGTTATCACCCTCAATCCGAGAGGAACAATCAAAGGAGTGCTGGAATTCACCAGGTAAATTAATTTTCCGCTATCACTACACAATTAGAAGCATTTAACAAGAAAATAGACAGCTTGAATGTAAACGGGACGGCTATGCGCCTGCAAGAGATATTCGATGATAAATGCGGAGGAGAACAGTATGTTAAGGATTTCCAATATAGTGGTCCTTTCATATGCATGAGGAGGCACAAGTAAATCAAGTGGGGATTCAAAAACATCCTAGGAATGATCCATATTCAAACACATATAATCCTGGATGGAGGGAACACCCCATATTCTCATGGGGTTGACAAAGCAATCAGAATCAACCCCAAGGAGGACAACAGTATGGTAAGCAACCGATATATCGACCTGAGCACAAAGAGGAGAAGTCTAGTTTGGAGCTAATGATGTCTAAATTCATCTCATCCACCGAGACTAGACTACAGAACCAGGATGAATCGATAAAGGGTTTGGAGAATCAGATAGGTCAATTGGCTAAAATGATCACTAACAGAGATCCGGGCACCTTGCAAAGAAACACGGAGACTAACCCGAAAGATCATGTGAAAGCCATAACATTGAGGAGTGGAAAAATACTTGAACAAAAGGAGAAAGAAAAAGAGGATCAAGGAGAGGAAACAGATGACACGTCCATAGGTAAGTTTTATAACTCTATACTCGCACCCACTACAAAATTCAAAATTTTTATCCCTCCACATTTCCCTACATCATTGAAAAAAGCGAATTTGGATGCGCAATTCGGCAATTTCTTAGAAGTATTCAAGAAATTTCACATTAATATTCCATGCGCTGATGCTTTAATGCAAATACCGAGATATGTTAAATTTCTGAAAGACATCTTAGCTATTAATACTAAGTTGGAGGATCACATGATGATAAACTTGACTGCAAATTGCTCTTCATTGGTACAAAACAAGATCCACCAAAGCTAAAAGACCCAAGAAGTTTTTTTATTTCTTCCATTATTATTGATTTTTTTTCATAAATCCTTATGTGATTTGGGTGTAAGTATTAACCTTATGTCTTTATATATATTCAGGAAACTTGGATTGGGAGAGCCTAAGCCCAAAAGTATCTACTTACAACTAGGAGACAAATCCATCAAATATCCTCGAGGACTCAAAGATGATGTGTTGGTGAAAGTGGACAAGTTCATATTTCCAGCAGATTTTGTAGTACTCGACATGGAAGAAGACATGGAGATGCCCTTGATTTTGGGGAGACTGTTCTTTGCGACTGGAAAGGCCCTGATTGATATTCAAGAAGGGAAGTTGAGATTGAGAGTGGGAGAGGAAGAAATTACTTTTGATGTCTTTAATGCTCTTAAGCACACACTACCCACTGATGACTATTTTATAATTGATGTTGTGGATTCACTTGTGTGTAATTTCTTGCAGGAGGCTATGAAAGACCCATTGGAAGCCACTCTCACTACTGAATTGAAAAGGGATGATTTGGTCGAAGAAAGAGCGGAAATAGTGGCTTGCTTTAATGCCAACCATCCATGGAGGAAGCCAATAAGGATGAGATTGGAGGATTTGGGAGACCGAAGAGACTTGACTCCGTCGGAGTCAAGCATTGTGGAACTACCAGGACTTGAGCTCAAGCCACTGCCTCCGCACCTAAAGTACGTATATCTAGGTGTGAATAACAAGTCACCTGTCATTATTTTGCTGCTTTGACAGACGCAATGGAGGGAAAACTGCTGAAAGTTCTTAAAGGTGGCATACATCCTAGGAATAAGTCCATCAATCTACATGCACAAAATCCTCATGTAGGAGAAGTATTCACCCCTTGTGAAACCATAGAGACGACTCAATCCAAAGATGCAAGAGGTAGTGAAAGCTGAAACTATCAAACTTCTCGATGCAGGTATTATCTATCCTATCTCCGATAGTTCATGGGTAAGCCTTGTTCAGTGAGTGCCTAAGACAGGTGAGATTATTGTGATCACTAATGAAAAGAAAGAACTTATTCCCACTAGGACTGTTACGGGGTGGATAGTGTGTATTGATTATAGGAAATTAAATGATGTAACCTGTAAGGACCATTTCCCATACCCTTTATTGATCAAATGTTAGAGAGACTAACGGGGCATGAATTTTACTGTTTTCTAGATGGGTATTCGAGGTATAATCAAATCACTATTGCAATCGAGGAACAAGAGAAAACCACGTTCATTGTCCTTATGACACTTTTGCTTTCCGCCGTATGCCTTTCGGTCTTTGCAATGCCCCTGCTATTTTCAGCAATTCATGACTTCTATATTCCATGATATGATTGAAACTTTTCTTGAAATATTTATGGATGACTTTTCTATCTTTGGTGCAACGTTTGATGAGTGTTTGCAGAATCTGAAATCGGTGTTGAGGAGGTACGAGGAGACGAACCTGGTGCTGAATTGGGAGAAGTGTCACTTCATGGTATAAGAGGGGATTGTGCTAGGGCATAAGACTTTGGAACAAGGGATTGAGGTGGACAAAGCTAAAGTGGATGTCATCAAGAATCTCCCACCATCGGTTTCAATAAAGGGAGTTAGAAGTTTCCTAAGACATGCCGGTTTTTACCGAAATTTCATTAGAGATTTTTCTAAGATTGCTAAAACTCTCTCATCCCTACTCATGAAAGATGTGCTATTTGATTTCAATTCTGACTGTCTGCAGGCATATGAGAACCTAAAGGAGAGCTTGGTGACGGCTCCTTTGTTGGTGGAACCAGATTGGGATATGCCTTTTGAGGTAATATGCGATGCCAGCGATACTGCGGTTGGTGTTGTCCTAGGTCAAAGGCGGAATAAGGCATTGCACATTATATAGTATGCAAGTATGACTTTAGATGAAGCACAATTAAATTATGCAACCAATGAAAAATAATTACTTGCAATAGTATTTTCACTTGATAAGTTCCACTCTTACCTTGTTTTGTCGAAAGTCATTGTGTTTACTAACCACTCTTTCCTTAAATACCTACTTGCTAAGAAAGAAGTCAAACCATGATTTCTTAGGTGGATCTTACTACTTCAAGAGTTTGACTTCGAAATAAGAGAGAAAAAGGTGTACAAAATGTAGTAGCTGATCATCTTTCTATGCTTGAGCATGTTAGCAAAAATAATCTGTGCATATGCCATGATACGGAGAAGTGTGGCAAAAGACGAGATGAGATAGAATCTCAGTCATTATCATGACCGCGAGGTATGTGGTCATTTTGGACACATACGAACGGCATCCAAGGTACTCAAATGTGGCTTTTATTGGCCAACTCTATTTTAAGATGCACGTTCATTTGTCCTCTCTTGTGATAGATGTCAATGCACAGGTAACATTTCTAATCGTCATGAGAAGCCTTTAAACAATATTATCGAGTGCGAGGTCTTTGATGTTTGGGGGATATATTTAATGGGACCGTTTCCAACCTCTTTTATGAAAAAATACATTTTGGTTGTGGTTGACTATGCTTCCAAATGGGTAGAAGCAGAATCATATGCCACGAATGATTCTCAAGTGGTGCTGAAGTTTTTAAAAGAAAAATATTTTCAATAGATTTGGAACATCAAGAGCAATCATTAATGATGGTGATACCCAATTTTGTAATAAAATTTTTGAAAAACTTTTGGAAAAATATGGGGTCACTCATAAAATTCCCAGTACCTATGACCTCCAAACCAATGGTCATGTTGAGGTGTCGAATCGCGAGATCAAGGGGATTCTGGAGAAGGTTGTGGGGATCATAAATGAAAGGACTGGTCGTTGAGGTTCGATGACGCGCTTTGGGCATATAGATATGCTTTTAAAAGACCTATAAGCACGACACCGTATAGGTTAATTTTTGTAAAAGCGTGACATTTACCCGTTGAGTTAGAACATAGAGCTTATTGGGCAACAAAAGCACTGAATCTTGATTTTTCTCTTGCAGGTGAACATAGGTTGCTGCAGTTGGACCAATTGGAATAATTCTGAGGTCAAGACTATGACCTGGCCTTGAACTACAAGGAGCGTACAAAGTAAGCACACGACATGCACATTACATTGAGGGAATTCAAAGAAGGGGAAGCGGTGCTACTGTACAACTCCAAGCTATGCTTATTTTCTGGCGAACTCAAGTCAAGGTGGACAGCCCCATACATGATCACCAAGGTGTCCCCCTCGAGAGCAATAACTTTGAAAGATGGAAAAAATGAGTCATTCACAGTCAATACTCAACGACTGAAGCATTATTTATGTGGCACAGTCGATCCACAAATTGGAGTCGCTCGATTCCAAAACAAACAGAGCTGAGGGGAATCCATAATCCAGCTCTCGACTATAAATTGAGAACTAATTTCTTTTCCTTCCTACTCGTTTTTATTTTTTATTTTATTGAGTTGAACTTTAATCTAGATGTTGGTTGGTTTATTTCTTTTATCATTTTTTTTAAATTTGTTTTTATTCTTATTTTTAATTATAAAAAAAGGAAAATTAAGGTGAGTGTTCGCGACCGAGCAGTAAGAAATTACCGCTCGAGCACGAACACCTCCGCCCGTGAATCAATTCCAGTGCAATCGGTGCTCGGGCTGTAACATCTTACCGTTCGGGTGCGACTGCACATAAATTCACCTATTCTCTTTCCCCTTTCTCATTCTGCACGAAAATTTCACCCAAACCCTCTTAATCTACGCCCCTCTCATTTTTTTTCCTGCAACGAAAATCCCTAAATTCAAGGTTTCAAGCGACGTGGCTCGATCCCCTCCTGAAGAATCAAGCGGCATCCTATCGGTCAACTTCTACAACACACTTCACTATCTCCATCATCTTTTCCATGGCCCCCAAGAAATTGAAAGGTTTTCGGCTCTTCCTCATCTTCTTCATTTGATAGAACTTGATTTGTAAATGAGGCGGCTCGGGCTCGGTATAACCATGCCAAAATTCATAGAAACCCGATAGTCGAGAGGGGATTTCGTAGGAAATTTTAGGATAGACACTTAGAGCCTCTTGTGGAGTTGGGTAGGCGGGGATGGGAAAATTTTGGAGATCAACCTAATGAGGCGGTGGTATCGGTGGTTAGAGAATTCTTCACAAATGTGGTGGAGTGGGCGGATGGGAAGGTTTTTGTTAGAGGTCGACTTGTACCGTTTGATTATGTTACGATTAACGCACTCCTAGAGATGGATGAAGTTGATGACTCTAGATTAGAGGCGTTGGTAGCCGACCCCAATTATGATATGATACTAGAGGCATTGCACCATCGGGCGCAATTTGGAGACCGTTGGGCGGACTGCCAAGCTGTTTTGATGAGAAGTATTTGAAAGCCCAAATTGCCATGTGGTATATATTTGTGGCGAGACGGATGATGCCGGTCTCGCATAGGAGCGACGTGCAAAAGGAGCTGGCGGTGCTACTGTTTGCCTTGACCGAAGGGTAAAATATTAATGTGGGCAAGCTTATACATTATCAAATCATGATGAGTGCTCACACAAGTCACATCGGCCTCTTCTTCCCCACCATCATCTCAGAGTTATGTGCGAGGGCAGGGGTTTTCCGGGATGACGAGGAATGAATATAACCGATGAAACCCATTTTTGTGGAAGACTTATAACGGAAGAGTGCAAAACAACAAAGTGATTTGCCCAATCACGAGGGAGATACAGGTGGATCGAGAACCACCGCCCCATGTCGCCTGCATCCACGTCCCTGCCGACGGTCCCAAAACGACATGATGAATGATACTATCGCCTTCACGACTCATCAGGATCGAGTCAACACGAGATTTAATGAACATTTCGCCTATGTATAGTCCATGATGCGTATTATGCTCGTCCAAGAAGGCGTTGACCTAGGGACCATACCATCACCTCCTTAGTTCATTCCCCATTTCCATTTTCAGTATGACTATCAGCAGCAGGGGGATGAATTGCGATTGCCACAACCAGAACACGACGAAGATGAGCCTTGATCAAGGGAGTTCACTGTTTCCCTTTCTTTTCATTTTTATTTTCTGCTGCATTATGTTTTTTTTATCATTGTTGTTTCATTCTTTCATTTATACTGCATTAATTTCTATGTTATGCATATGTGTGTCGTTTATGTGTTTTAGTCTTTGGTGCAATGGCGACATTGCACACACTTATTATGAGGGGGTCGTTTGTGTTGTGCATGTGTGTCAATTGATGGTGAAATAAGCAGGTTGGTAACCGATGATGATTTTGGGCTTAATGAATTGAATGTTTCTTAGTCTTGTCACTTGTTATGGATACCCTTGTAGCATGAACAGTGAGTTTATATGCACATATAGTGGGTTTTGATAGTGGTTTAAATGGCAGTCGAGTTTAAAAATATGTGTGGGAAATTGGAAAAACATGAGATGCGAGTAGAACTTGAAAGAATGTCTGTTGAAAGGAATGACTGACCAGCAGCATGAAATCGAGTAGAAAACCAAAGTAAACCTGAAATAACCTTCTTCTCAATCGTGCATTGAACTTGAAAATTTGTCCCTAGGTCAAATAATTTGACATTCCTTATATTTAGAGCTTATGGAGTACACATGATGTGGGGACTCGGACGCTAATTACTTCTTAATCGTCATCAGGATCAATTTATTAATCAAGTAATTAGGGTCATAATTTTTTTTTTCTTTTTAATGCGGAATGTAGTGAAATCAATCTAATATACAACTCGGTATAAAATAAAGTACAAGTCTTGTGCCGTCTACAAATCAGTAAAAACTAAGGTTCAACATCTAATTATCAAGTGTCAACCCTATATACATCAAAGTCCGAAGTCTCCACTCTATCAGGATCTCTCCTCATTTCCTGGACCCTGATCCTGTCCCACCTATTGTCATGTACACATACAAACAAGACAACAGCCGGATAATTTTGGTGAGAATATAATCCCAGTATAAATCAACGAAATATGCAATCATATAAACAATATAAAGCATGTAACAAATAACAGTCCTATATATCAAAATCTGAAAACATAATCAATATAAAACTGTCAAACATACACGTGACTCCACGTCTCAGATTAGACTCAATCCTAATCCAGGGATCCCGGTTTCCAGATGTGGGTATTCCTATATCGACCAACACTAATAGAAAAGACTCCAGTTCTATCCACGTCGATATAACCAAACATCCAGTGTACTGACCTAACCGTCATGGACTGTGGCCCTATCTCCAATATCCTATCTTGTGACATCGTGCAATGTGCCTGTGGCGATCCCGCCACTATCAGGCACATTTTTCCCAAGATTCCTATACTATCTTGTGACATCGTGCAATGTGCCCGTGGCGATCCCGCCATTATCAGGCACTTTTGTCACAAGATTACTAGTCAAGACTCGTCAAACACATTCTCTCTACAAATCCATAAAACAAGCATATCAAATCAAATCAATACAAATAATAACAAATAGTATGTGATTTAGGGAACTCAAGTCCAAACCGACTCAATTCTATCTCCCAATACCACATTGACTTATACCTTTCGTTTGTAGTCTCGGTCTGAAGCAATATCGGTTCTAAACTCAAGACTGTCTCTGTAAATCTGAAACGATATATCGATAATCATAATATCAATATTCCATTCTCAATTCAACACCGAATCTTATTAATCTTGATTTAAGTGAAATCAACGGCATGACGGCACAATCTCAGTATCCCCGTCAATACCATATCAACAAACATCAATTACAAATCATAACTCATATCCGATATAATCTGTAATTCATTCATAATCCAAATCTGTCTGATTTCAAATCAATATAATCAGAAAATCATAATAATTTCATAATCAATCCGTTTCTCAATCTGACTTCGATTCTACGATGTCTAACATGCAAAGAACATCATAT
Organism: Primulina eburnea; assembly: GCF_022965805.1. Lineage (NCBI taxonomy): Eukaryota > Viridiplantae > Streptophyta > Magnoliopsida > Lamiales > Gesneriaceae > Primulina > Primulina eburnea. The sequence continues at coordinate 23,338,349 of NC_133104.1, read as the reverse complement.
ATGAATCCTATTCAATTCTGACAATAGCATAATTTCAAAACATATCAAAACGTAGCAAAACTTACGTCCAGTTGTAGTCTACGTCGATAGGAACACAGTACCGAAGTCAGATTCAAAATCTCACGGACGGATTTTTCGTAAATCGAATTCTAAAATCAAAATCATAAGGTTGGCCTCGTTTTTCCCTTTTCCTCTTGTTTCCCTCGAAGGCTGAATTATATATATATATATATATATATATATATATATATATATATATATATATATATATATATATATATATATATACCAATTTGTATGCCAAGGAAACGTGGCAATCTTTCAATTTGCATGTCTCGCGCATATGCACGACATCACTGGCGCATATGCGCGAGACCTATTGGTCTCGGCCTTGGCAGCTCGCGCATATGCGCGACTCATTTCCGCGCATATGCGCGAGGTCCTCTGGACTTCGCTTGCACAGGCTCGTGCATATGCGCACACACCCACCGCGCAGATGCGCGAGACCCTCTGCCAGTGTCGCGCATGTGCGCGCATCATGTCACCCATATGCGCTGATGGTACTGTCCTCGCACATTCGACCTCACATGCTGAATCAAATCGTGTCCCGATTAATCCACTAATAATCATATCAAATTATACATCAATAATTACAGATTACTAGGATTAAATTTCCGGGCATTAAATTTCTCCCCCCCTAAGATATGATTTCGTCCCCGAAATCACAGGTAATCAATCATATCAATAAGAAAGAATGCTATAGAAACTGAATAGAAACTTACATCAGTGAAACAATGCTGAGAATTCCTGTCTCATGTCTGATTCAGTCTCTCAGGTGGCTTCTTCAATGCCATGACGAGTCCATTGAACTTCCACAAGCGGAATTGTCTTTGTTCTGAGCTGTTTTTCTTTACGATCGATAATCCGAATCGGTTTCTCGACATAACTCAATGTCTCATCCAGCTCGATCTCGTCCGCAGCATAGATACATGAAAAACATCATGTATCCCTGATAATGAAGGCGGCACGGCGAGTCGATAGGCACGATCTCCCATCTTTTCGAGAATCTTATATGGACCAACATATCGTGGAGACAATTTCACTTTCTTCCCAAATCTAACCACACATATGAATGGAGAAATCTTCAAAAATACTATGTCTCCTGCCTCAAATATAAACGGTCTACATCGAAGGTTGACATATTTGGCTTGTTGATCCGGTGTTGCCTTCATTTTCTTCTGAATCAGTTTCACTTTTCATATCTCTGATCATATCAGGTCCAGTATCAGGAACTTCAGAGATATCATCCCAATATAACGGGGATCTGCATTTCTTTCCGTACAAAGCTTCGAATGGAGCCATCTCAATACTCGTCTGATAGATATTGTTGTACGAAAACTCGCAAAGAGGCAATGCATCTTGCTAATTAGTTCTAAAGTCAAGCACTACAGCTCTCAACATATCTTCCAGTGTCTGAATCGTTCGTTCTGAGTGTCCGTCAGTCTGAGGATGATATGCGGTACTCAGATGTAACTTTGTACCTAGAGCTTGCTGCAAGCTCTGCCAGAAGTGCGAAGTAAACCGAGGGTCACGGTCTGAGACAATTGACTTCGGCACTCCGTGCAATCTAACCACTTCCTTGACATAGATATCGGTCATCTGATCATATCGGTATGTCATCTTGTATGGAATGAAACATGTAGATTTGGTCAATCTATCAATCACCACCCAAATTGATATGAATCTAGCCAGCAATTATACGTTTCAAGAACCAATCCCGAGAGGACGCTTGAAGATGTTGAAAGTTGCCCTTCATCCAACCAATGAAGGCTTGGAAACAAGGCTCGAGAGGTTCGGGTTGCATCACAATCAAGTAGAGGTTGAATTGAAAGAACCAAATTTCCAGAACCATCGGAGCTCGAGCTGTCAAATTTCACCTCCCGAGCGCGAACATGCCAGAAGACCTGGCGCTCGAGCGGTAATATCATACCGCCCGGGCGTGACTGCTGCGAGGAGAATTATAGTTTCCTTAGTTTCATTAGAATTCTAAATTAATTATTGATTTGTTATCTTTAATTATGCAATTTTCTATAGTTAGGGTTTTGCTACCTATATATAAGCTAGACTACCATGTAAACTTTTAACAATTCAGATTATTATTGATTTTTATAATTGTTCTTGAGTTTTCTCTCAAACAATTAAAGCTTTTGCTTTGTCAAACAAAAATCAAACTTATCAAAGTTTTTAACTTTGTGGCGTTTGTCGATCGTGCTTGTGCGGATTGTCGTTGACTTGTTCTTCGAAGGTTCGTTATAATTTTGATTGTTTATCTCGTTATTATTTGTTGCTAGACTTTTCATAGTTTAGAGGTGAAAATCACAACACACACACTTGATTCAAAAGATCGGGACAACAACGATTCTTTGTTCGTTATTGAATTGAGGGCGCGATTTGATTTTAATCGTGTTTGCTATTCGTTCGCACAAAGATTCACATCATTTGGTATCAGAGCCAGGTTTTTGATTCAAGTAAGCGTATCCGTTCAATTGTTCGTAGGATTTTCGATACCGATTTTCGTGTAGCGATTTCTACGTATTTTTTGAATCTTCAAAAAAAAAATTTGCGTTACTGTTCTTCGCCGCCGTTACTGTTCACGGCAATGTTCATCCACCAGATTCACTGTTTACGTGAGTTACTGTTCACGAAACAGTATTTTCGGATTTACTATTCACGCAACAGTATTTTCGGATTTTCATTGTTCACGCAACAGTATTTTCGGATTTTCACTGTTTACCGCAACAGTATTTTCGGGATTACTATTCACGCCCCGTGAAATTTTCACTGTTCACGCAATAGTATTTTCGGATTCACTATTCACGCGAGTTACTGTGCAGGGATTTTATTATTCATCGAATTTACTGTTCATGAATTTTCGAAAGTCCTGCACCTCCTCTGAATTGTTCTTGGTGGATCTAGTTTAGTCGTTGATAGATCTGATATTGAGAAAATAAAAAAGGGAGAATCTCGACAAAAAAAAAAAAAAGGTCGAGTTTGTGTAAAAAAAAAAAAAGGGGTACAATATGCTTGATAGTCAATTTCAGTCATTGTTGGTAGAATTTGGGAAAAGGATGGAGGAAAAATTTAAACACTTGCGTGCAAAGTATGGGCGAGTGGATGAGAGTGGAAAGATGAGTAAAGAGCAGCGAAGCATGGCGACACCAGCGAGGAGTTCAAAACGTGGATATCAAGGTAGATCTAAAATTTCAAAAATTAGTACTTGTGATATTCAATGTATTTGGTGTCTAGAGTTTGGACATGATATTAGCCAATGTCCAATTGAAGATGTGAAGGTAGTGGATTCCACTTCCAACCTTGAAGCCAAACTTGTGGATGATTTGAATGTTCATATTGTGTCTCATGCGAGTATTGAGTGTTGTGCTGTGGAGGGTGAGTTGTTAGATGATGTGCAAGTTGTTTCTTTTGCTCAACTGTCTACGAATGTAATTTTGTATTGATGAATCAATTTGTTATGAGTTGAGAGAAAAAGAAAATGAGATGGTCGAAAAAAAGAGTGATAAAAAGAGTGAGATGGCCATCGATGAAAATAAAGAGTTGTGTGAAAAAGAGGTCAAGCAAACAAAAAAAGAAATTATGTGTATGGCCCAAAAGAGTGAGGATGAGCGATTCTTTATTTTGAATAAACCACTTCATGTACATCTGTGCAAGGTTGGTTTATTTTATTTTAATGAAATAGCCGGTTCGATCCCGAGCATTGTTAAACTCTACTTGCAGGATTGTGGAAAAGGCATAAAATGTGTTGATCTTCCTAGCTATCAAGAAAGACAAGATTTGAGGACAAATCTTTTTAAAGAAAGAGAGTATGATATGAATCTAGCCAGCCACTATGCGTTTCAAGAACCAATTCCGAGAGGACGCTTGAAGATGTTGAAAGTTACCCTTCATCCAACCAATGAAGGCTTGGAAACAAGGCTCGAGGGGTTCGGGTTGCATCACAATCAAGTAGAGGATGAATTGAAAGAACCAAATTTCCAGAACCATCGGCGCTCGAGCTGTCAAATTCCACCGCACGGGAGCGACTGCTGCGAGGAGAATTATAGTTTCCTTAGTTTAATTAAATTCTAAATTAATTATTGATTTGTTATCTTTAATTATGCAATTTTCTATAGTTAGGGTTTTGTTACCTATATATAAGCTAGACTACCAAGTAAACTTTTAACAATTCAGATTATTATTGATTTTTATCATTGTTCTTGAGTTTTCTCTCAAACAATTAAAGCTTTTGCTTTGTCAAACAAAAATCAAACTTATCAAAGTTTTTAACTTTGTGGTGTTTGTCGATCGTGTTTGTGCGGATTGTCGTCGACTTGTTCTTCGAAGGTTCGTTATAATTTCGATTGTTTATCTCGTGATTATTTGTTGCTAGAGTTTTCATAGTTTAGAGGTGTAAATCACAACACACACTTGATTCAAAAGATCGGGACAACAACGATTCTTTGTTCGTTATTGAATGGAGGGCGCCATTTGATTTTAATCGTGTTTGCTATTCGTTCGCACAAAGATTCACATCACAAATCGCATCAGACCCTCTGGAGGAATACGGTAACTGCGTCACAAAATCCATGGAAATGTGATCCCATTTCAATTCAGGAATCGACAAACTCTGTAATAGTCCTCCTGGTTTCTTCCTCTCAGCTTTCACCTGTTGGCAATTCAGACACTTGGCTACAAATTCAATAACATCAGATTTCATTTGTTTCCACCAATACTGTGTCCTCAAATCATTATACATTTTCCTGCCACCAGGATGAATGTTAAAACGACTATTGTGCGCTTCTGTCAGTATTCACTGTCTTAAATCCGAAACATTCGGCACAACAAGACGATTATTCACATAAAAAATACCATTTTGAACCCGATATTTCGATCGATGTCCAGCTCTGACCATAGCAATCGACTTCTGTATATTCTGATCAACTTTCTGAGCTGCTTTAATTCTCAAAATCAGCTCTGGTTCAGCTTGAATAGTATATAATCTCATAGGTCTCCGATCTGTCTCAAATACTAATCCAGACAAACATCAGTCTTCAATCAAATTCGAAACACCCATAGTCGATAAGGATAGAGAACATACCTTTCGACTTAGTGCATCAACTGCTGCATTGGATTTTCCTGGGTAGTATTTGATTTCACAATAGAAATTTTTAAGCAAATCAAGCCATCTGCACTGCCTCATATTCAATTCAGACTGTGAAAACAAATATTTCAAGCTTTTGTGATCAGAATAGATCTCAAACTTCTCACCGTACAGATAATGTCGCCATATTTTCAATGCAAAGACGATGGCTGCCAATTTAAGATCATGAATTGGATAACGAGATTCATGGGGTTTCAGCTGTCTCGAGGCATAAGCAATCACATGCCCCCGCTCATCAAAACACAACCCAATCCGCGGTGAGATGCATCACAATACACAACAAAATCACCAGTACCTGACGGGATAGTCAACATTGGAGCACTGGTCAATCTATTCTTCAATTCTAGAAAACTGGATTCACAGTCTTCTGACCAAACAAATGGAGCATTCTTCTGAGTCAACTGCGTAATCGGTTTGGCAGTACTCGAAAAATATTTAATGAATCGGCGATAATATCATGCCAAACCCATAAAGCTGCATATCTCTGGTACAGATGTCTGTCTTGGCCAAGAAATCACTGCCTCAACCTTACTGGGATCAACGGATATCCCGTCTCCGGATATAATATGCCCCAGAAATACCACCTGTTCCAACCAGAACTCCCATTTCGACAGTTTAGCATACAGTTTCTCCGCCCTCAAAATTCTCAACGCAGTTTTTAAATGCTCAGCATGCTCCATCACATTCTTTGAATAGATCAAAATATCATCGATGAATATAATCACAAAATCATCAAGATATTTCTGAAACACACGGTTCATTAATCCCATAAATACCGCCGGTGCATTCGTCAAACCAAATGGCATGACAATAAATTCATAGTGTCCATATCTGGTTCTGAATGCTGTCTTTGAGATATCAGAATCCCTGACTCTCAGTTGATGGTATCCAGATCTCAGATCGATCTTGTAATACACCGAAGAACCCTGCAACTGGTCAAATAAATCATCAATACGAGGCAATGGATATTTATTCTTTATCGTTGTCTTGTTCAGTTGCCGGTAGTCGATACAAAGTCTCATCGACCCATCTTTCTTCTTCACAAACAGTACTGCAGCACCACAAGGAGATACACTCGGTCTGATATACCCCTTGGCCAGTAAATCCTCCAACTGTTCTTTCAACTCTTTCAACTCGATCGGTGCCATCCTGTACGGAGCCCTCGAAATCGGAACTGTTCCTGGTATCAACTCAATGCTGAAGTCTATCTCTCGAATCGGAGATAATCCAGGAATCTCATCTGGAAAGACATCAGCAAACTCACACACCACTGGCAAGTCCGCCAATGATGGGATCGACTTCAGTAAATCAACTGACTATACCAGGAACCCATCCGCGCCTTTCTGCAATAATCGAGTCATATTTATCGCAGATATCAAAGGAATTCTAGCTCGAGAACCCTTACCGTAAAATTTCCACTCCTCAGCCATTTCAGGTCTGAATCTCACTATCTTGTGGAAACAGTCAACTGTAGCTCGGTACTTGGTCAACATATCGATTCCGATAATACAATCAAAATCAGATAAACCAAGCACAATACAGTCTAACTCAATCGTATGCCCATCGTACTGCAGTATACAAGATTTCACAGACTTCACTGATATCAAACATGTCCCTAACGGGGAAGAAACAGACACTACCACAGACAATGACTCAATAGGTAATGCATGACTCAATGCAAACCTCTCGTAAATAAAAGTATGCGATGCACCAGTATCAATCAATACGTATGTAGGATAACCAGAAATAAAACAGTTACCTGCCACAACATCATCAGGTGCATCATGTGCCTGCTCCTCGGTCAAAGCAAAAACTCGGGCCTGCTGCCTAGGTAGCTGGCTCACTGTCTGGCTTCCTCCTGTCCTCTGCTGTGACTGAGTAGAAGGTGCTGGATGGAAAGAATGGACAGCAGATGGTCGTCTCCCTGTCTGAGCCACTGATCCAGATGACTCTGCTATTTGGGATCTCTGGGCACCTCTCTGTGGACACACTCGAGCAAAGTGTCCTTGTTGTTTGCAGATACGGCAGCTGCCAAACACTCCTCGGCACTGCTCAGTGGGATGCTTCCCTCCGCAAGTATTGCAAATAGGTCCAGTATAGCTCTGGATCTGTCGAGGACTCCCAGAGCTAGAAGAACTGCTCCCTGACTTCTTGAATTGCTTCCCTCTAACTTTCAAGAAATCCTTCTTTCCACCACTGCTGCTTCCACCTTCGAATCGAGAAGGTGGTTGCTGTGGTCCCGGTGCCGGAAGCACAAACGAAGCTCCTCTCTGTCTCATCAGACCGGCTTCAGCTCCCTTGGCTCTGTTCAGGGCGTCAGTAAAATTGTTCGGTCTCCCAGTGTTTACCAACGTAAAGATTTCAGGATTTAGGCCATTTATGAACTGATCCGCAACGACCTCATCATTTTCAGCCACATGTGGAGAAAATCGCAACAGTGAAGAGAACTTGGCCACATGTTCTTCAATGTTAAGATGGTCCTGTCTCAAATTAGCAAATTCGGCTCCCTTGTCCTTCCTGTAAGACACTGGAAAGAACCTCTGATAGAATTCAGTTCTAAATACATTCCAGGTAATGGTCGTACCTCGTTGTTCCAATGCCCATTTCGTTGTGATCCACCAGTTTTTAGCAACGTCGTGTAACTGGTGTCCGATCAATTTCACTCTCCGCTCATCCGTATACTCTGGAGACTCGAACATCATCTCAATATCGTCCAACCAACTCTCACACTTCACGGAATTCTCCGTATCCTTCAAAGTCGGTGGATGGAAAGACTGAAACCTTTTCAAAAGTGTCTCCATTGGAGTGACTGTAACGTCCATTGGAGAATTCGAGGTGCTACCCTGCTCTGGTACTCTTCTCGGAGGCATATCTGAATATCAAAAAGGTTAGCAATCACATAAAAAATATGTCTCAGCCCTTTTTTGATCATCTTACCTCTGATCAAGAATCGGTTCTGATCCATACTCAATAATACATATTACCATATCAAGATCAGATAGTTCAGGTAAACATCTATTAAAGCAGTAAGACATGCTAGCATTCAAAAGTAGGAAAGAAAACCTCAATCTACCCCGCTCACTAGCTCCTATCTCAATCTAAAGGATCTATCGCTCTGATACCACCTGTTGTGGGGACCCGGACGCTAATCACTTCTTAATCGTCATCAGGATCAATTTATTAATCAAGTAATTAGGGTCATAATTTTTTTTTTATTTTTAATCAAATCAATCTAATATACAACTCGGTATAAAATAAAGTACAAGTCCTGTGCCATCTACAAATCAGTAAAAACTAAGGTTCAACATCTAATTATCAAGTGTCAACCCTAGATACATCAAAGTCCGAAGTCTCCACTCTATCACGATCTCTCCTCATTTCCTGGACCCTGATCATGTCCCACCTATTGTCATGTACACATACAAACAAGACAACAGCCGGATAATTCCGGTGAGAATATAATCCCAGTATAAATCAACTAAACATGCAATCATATAAACAATATCAAGCATGTAACAAATAACAGTCCTATATATCAAAATCTGAAAACACAATCAATATAAAACTGTCAAACATACACGTGACTCCACGTCTCAGATTAGACTCAATCCTAGTCTAGGGATCCCGGTTTCCAGATGTGGGTATTCCTATATCGACCAACAGTAATTGAAACGTCCTCATCTCTTATTGCTTTAAAAGTACTAGAATTTTTTATTTTTTTTTTTAAATCTCTCACATTTTCGGTCATTGCATGCACATGCAAATAAAATAATCTTGCACCATTTTAAAGTAAATCATCCAACTAGTATTTGAAAATTGAAAGGGAAAAGTCAAACCAGAAATCGTCAAACGTTTTACCAAACTTAAAAAGCAATAATTTGAAAAGTAAAGCCTATACTAAACCTCTCAAAAATCTCTCAAAAAGCTTAAGTAAATAATCTTAAAAATCTTTAACATAATTCATAAGTCATAATCGTAAATGCGGAAAAGTAGAAGCGCTGGTCCTCGGGTTGTGTGCACCTTCAGTCCAGTAGTATCACCCGTCAAGTCCTCCCTCAAAACCACCTACATCCATCACACCTAGTGAGTCTAAAGACTCAACACACCATAATCTTTATAACGAGTAATACGTAATACAGTCAACATATAACGGTGAAAAATATTTGTACTTAAAATATCGTTTTCATGAAGATGCCTAAACATAAACATTTTTGTAAACATTTTCATGATGCATAAAACTTTAAACATAAACATTTTCATGACATGCATAAATAAACCTTAATCTTTTTCCTTCTTCCTCAACATGACATAACATTTTAACATGATCATAAACATTTTCCTTTTCTTTTTCCTTTTCCTTTGTTGAATTCAGATCGTTAATTGTGACTTTCCTCAACATGACATGACATGACGGTGGATCCATCTACATAAAACCACAGTACTGGGCGGCGGGGACATCAGCGACACTCTCACCGGTCAACTGAGCCTTGGCCTAACATGATCGAATAGAAATACGATCGTCGGGGCTCCCTCTGTGGCCTTTTCCCATAAATGGGCTCCCTCTGGGGCCTTCTCCCCTCACGATATTCCCATTCTTCCGTTACCACATATTCGCAATGATGGAAACACGATCGTCGGGCTCCCACTGGGACCATAAACCTCACGACGTCGCCACCATTAACGAATTAGTCACAATCACTTCACATCCTTCAACATTTTTCATTCACATCACTTTAGAAAAATCATGAATACATTTACATTTTCCATTTTTGAAACCAAGCATGCAACATGTATTTTAAATGTCTTCTTAAATAATAAAAATCAAATAGACATTTAAAAATCATAATTGAATCATGAGAAATTCATAAACATTTAAAAATATCATTTTTAACATGAAAACAGCATTTCGGGCACTGCCATGACCTTTACTAGTTTTTCGACGTAAAAAGACCGTTTTACCCCTGGACTCGACTTTTTACGAATTCGACTATTTTCTTGATTTTATGACTCTAAGATGTCCCAAATAATTATTTAAGCTTATATGAATTTTCTCATATTTTTATTTGGCCTAAATCAGTGACTTTTAATTTATCCTTTAAGTGAGACGTATTAATGCGTTTTAATACCGAAAAATCCCAAATCTCATCATAAAATTCCCAAATTAAAAAATTAGACCTATAATAATTATTTAAGCTTAAATCTAATTTCTCATGATTTTATGAAGCTTAAAGCTATACTTTTCAATTAACTCGTTAATTAGCGTTTCGTGCGGCGATTAAATCCCGAATAAATCCAAAAATCATTATTTTGATCCGAAATTTTTAACATAGCATTTTTATAATTTATCCTACCCTTCCAAGTCGTGAGCCACCCCCGTGGACCTTTGGATTCAATTTTAGCCTTTGAATTTTCGTTTTTGACCCTTTATCGAACGCACCGAGCCATCTCTCGATTTACTCGAGCCACGCCCGAGCCGCCTCAAGCCAAAACCTATCCAACCCATCTAGGGACCCTACTGTGAAAGCCCAGCCCCAAAACATGACCCTAACCCGCTCAAAACTCCCTGGAACTCGGCCCTACTATTCTGCTGTTTTGTGCATGTGTATCCTTGCAAATCTAGGACTTCTAACTAGTCTAGGACTCTCCCAAGCGAGCCACCACCGAGCCCACACGACCCTAACCTTCCCTGGACCATGCCCAAACCATGCCCAGACCAACCCAAGCCCTTGAACCCACACACGCAGCACTGAAGCCTGACAGCAGCATCACGCGCAGCACATGCTGCTATGCATGCCTCATGTCTTCTGGGACCAGCAGCCAACCAAGCCGCCACAGCCCATGCCCACGCCCTTAAGCACCCTCCTAGGACCCTAAAGAGTCTACCTAGCCCAGCCCAGAACCCCCAGGCCAAGCCCCTTCTTCCCCGCACAACACAACCAGCGCTGCTCCTAATTTGTTCTCGGGTGGGAGTCCTCATGTTTCAGGACTCTTCCCAGCCTTCACCATCGAGTCCTAGCATGGCTAGGACTCTCTTCCTGACTCACCCCTGACCCTAGCCATGCCCTGGTCCCAACCCATGACCAAGACAAGATCCTATACCCAAAACCGAGCCCCTCCTCCTCCTACGTGACAGCAACTTGCTACCCGATTGTTTCTCGTGATGTGCAGCCGACATGTGGGACTCTAATGACCCTAACTTGTGTAAAACATGCTTGTTTCATTCCTAACTCATGGCAGCCCCTTGTTGGTACATAAAAACGTGAATTTGAAACTTCAAATCATGAGTTTTACACATGGTTATGCAATAATACGAAAATTTCATATGAAGTTCAAACTTATCATGCAAACATAATTTAAAACACTAATATGATGTGATAGATGAGAAAAGAAAGAAATATGGCGTGCCTTTGCGTTTTAAACGCACGAATTATCGTCGACGTCGAAGAACGGAAGAGACGGCTAGGGCTTTCTCTTGCTTGCCTTCGAAAATTCCTTCCTCCAAGTGATGGGTGTGTGCAGCCGTGAGATGTGGGTGTTGTGTGGTGTTTGGGAGTTTTTAAAATTTAAAAGAAGTGGCCGATGGAATTTGTGAGGTCTAGAATGAGTTTATGATTTAGAATTGTATTTTAAATACTAATAAATCCCCAAATCTAGATTTTAGGCCCATTAAGCCATAAATTAAAGCCCAAGTAAATTAATTAGATCTTAAATAAAATAATAACAAAGTTTTCTTTTAAATAAAAATGTGAATTTAATAGCCGAGTTGCTAAAAAGCTCGCATTTTATTTAAAAATCCAATACCGATAAAATTTACATCCTCGGCGTATAAAATCATCTCAAAACTCTAAACTTTTCGAAAAAATTTAATTAAAAACATCGACCGTATTTTAAATAATTAAAAATAATTATTTAATAAAAATCCTTTAAATTTTTAGCCCTCGGTCCCCGTTCCTCGATCGTCACTTGAATATTCCTAAAAATACCATTTTAATACAATCATGTAGAAAAATATATTTTAAACATGCAATAGGCACCACATAAATAATTAATGCTATTAAAACAATTTAACTAAAGTACAAAGAATTTAATAATTGCATGCATGCGTTTTGCGTGGACTTTAAATTTTCGGGGCGTTACAGTAATAGAAAAGACTCCAGTTCTATCCACGTCGATATAACCAACCATCCAGTGTCCTGACCTAACCGTCATGGACTGTGGCCCTATCACCAATATCCTATCTTGTGATATCGTGCAATGTGCCCGTGGCAATCCAGCCACTATCAGGCACATTTGTCCCAAGATTCCTATATATCTTGTGACATCGTGCATTGTGCCCATGGCGATCCCGCCACTATCAGGCACTTCTGTCACAAGATTACTCGTCGAGACTCGTCTAACACATGCTCTCTATAAATCCATAGAACAAGCATATCAAATAAAATCTATACAAATAATAAAAAATAGTATGTGATTTAGGGAACTCAAGTCCAAACCGACTCAAGTCGATCTCCCAATACCACATTGACTTATACCTTTCGTTTGTAATCTCGATCTGAAGCAATATCGGTTCTGAACTCAAGACTGTCTCTATAAATCTGAAACGATATATCGAGAATCATAATATCAATATTCCATTCTCAATTCAACACCGAATCTGATTAATCTTGATTTAAGTTAAATCAACGGCATGACGGCACAATCTCAGTATCCCCGTCAATACCATATCAACAGACATCAATTACAAATCATAACTCATATCCGATATAATCTGTAATTCATTCATAATCCTACTTTGTCCGATTTGAAATCAATATAATCAGAAATTCATAATAATTCCATAATCAATCCGTTTCTCAATCTGACTTCGATTCTACGATGTCTAGCATGCCAAGAACATCATATATGAATCCTATTCAATTCTGACAATAGCATAATTTCAAAACATATCAAAACGTAGCAAAACTTACGTCCAGTTGTAGTCTACGTCGATAGGAACACAGTAGTGAAGTAAGATTCAAAATCTAAGGGACGGATTTTTCGTAAATCGAATTCTAAAATCAAAATCGTAAGGAAGGCTGAATTATATATATATATATATATATATATATATATATATATATATATATATATATATATATATATATATACCAATTCGCATGCCAAGGAAACGTGGCAATCTTTCAATTTTCATGTCTCGCGCATATGCGCGACATCACTGGCGCATATGCGCGAGACCTACTGGTCTCGGCCTTGGCAGCTCGCGCATATGCGCGACTCATTTCCGCGCATATGTGCGAGGTCCTCTGGACTTCGCTTGCACAGGCTCGCGCATATGCGCGCACACCCACCACGCAAATGCGCAAGACCCTCTGCCCGTTTCGCGCATGTGCACGCATCATGTCGCGCATATGCGTCGATGGTATTGTCCTCGCAAATTCGACCTCACATGCTGAATCAAATTGTGTCCCGATTAATCCTCTCATAATCATATCAAATTATACATCAATAATTACAGATTGCTATGATTAAATTTCCGGGCATTACACAGGAGAAAATTATGCACGTATTCAAAAAAAAAAGAAGTGAAAAAAAGGGGATGTAATGTAGAACCCGTAAATCAGACTACGTATAAGCCATGCATAATTTCTAATATTTAAATTAAAATGAATTTTATGCATGAGGATTTAAATTCTCTTTTTTAAATTTAATTATTTTATGCAGTAGTTTAGTTGTTATCTTTTCAGTTATTTAAGTGAGGCCGGACTGGAGTTGGAGTTTTGAGATAAAATTTAATATTAAGAAAACATTCTCAGAATTTAATTAAGATAAATAATAAGTTAATTTAATGTAACAGAATGTTTAAAGGATTTATTTAAGTAATTTGATGTAAGTAATAAATAAGTTCATTTGGGTTCAATAAATTAATTTATTAATTCACCAAAATATTTAATGGGTAGATAAAACACTAAAGATTTAAAATTCAATAACTAAGAAATATTTCCCTTCATTTTTATTTGCAATTTCGGCCCCCTCCTTAATTGATTTAAAAATATTTGACAACCCATTTCTTTGATATCTTTCATTACCTTTTTCATGATAGATAAATCCCTAAATTTTATGCACCACTAATTAATATTTAAGCAATATTTCTACCATATTATCTAGCAATATTTCCCTTCTTTTAAATGATAAAATCGGCCACCTCATAGGAGACTTGAATAAATAGTTGGCAACCCTTCACTTGATTCTTTCCTTATCCATTTTTGGGAGATAAATCCCTCACCTTTTAATTTACCAAAAATTATTAATTAAGCTAATTTCTTCCTTGGTCCTAGACACAATAATCGACCAAGTGCACCCCTTAATTATCCCTCAAATCTTTTGTTATCACAATCATTCCTTATCTCACAAACTAAAAGATAGAAAGATTATTTCTCCATTTTTATCTTGAAAATTTCCATTAGTCTTCTAGCCATTCCCTCCCTCCTCATTCTCAAATTTCAGAGTAAAGATTGAGAGGAAAATCGTGAGCAATCTAGGGTAAATAAGAGAGAAAAAGTGAGAAAAGAAGAAAGCTCTGTCTTCGCCGCGCCGCGTCGTCGTTTCGTTTGTTTTTCTTTCAAAACAAACCAAGGCATGTTTATATTTCCTTTCACTATTCAATCAAGTCATAATATGATTTTTCAAACATTACATGATCAAGGTTTGATAGCCAAAAAACGAAATTTCATGATAGCATTTTCAAAAATCTGTGTGCAGAATTTTTCGGTCCGCTTGTTCTTTCACGGTTTGGCTTGTTTCTGTTGTTGCAGGGTTTGGCTCTATCCTAGGCTCCCAATGCTGCACCTAGGCACGTACTAGGGTGCGTTAGGATTATGTCAGTCCATTTGTTCAAGCCCCATGCACGCTGGAATTGAGAAATGACTGAAACTCTTCCCTAGTGTCATATTGAGTCTCGAAATTTTGGTTTTGCTGTCAAGTTGGATGTTTCTGATCTTGGCTGCCATAGGGACTATAATCATGGTTAGAAAATCTCCTTGGAATGTCAAAGACGTGACCAAGTCGGCCTTTCAAGGTTTGGTCCATGGTTGCATCGGTTTTCAAAACAAAACAAGTCAAGCCCCTTCGATCCCTTTCATTTTCTGCATGTGTGTGTGTTTGGTCATGGTGTTGGATTGGATTGTGGCTGGCCTAGGGCCCTTAGCCATGGTTCATACAATACCTAATGGTGTCTAGATCATGCCATGGTCGATCATATGGCCAATAGAATGAAACGTGACAGCAAGAACAAGCGAGACACCCCACGCGTTGGAGGTGTGATCTCGGGTGAGGCGTGTTTTGTCAAGGGTGTTGGATTGGATTGTGGCTAGCCTAAGGCCCTTAGCCACGGTTAAAACCATACCTTAGGATGTTGGTAAGAGACTCTGGTCGGTGGTTCAAGCCCCAATGGCCGATAGTCTCGAAAACGACGCATGCAAGCGCAAGCGCTGCTGCTGTATTTTTTGACAGCAAGTTGTGCTTCGGTTCAGAGGCTCATTTGAGTTCTTGATTGGAATTTAGCATATGGCCTTGGAGTAGACAGTTCCTCATCAAGTTAGGAAGGTCTTGTTTTTGGCTTTTTGTGATTCGGTTAAGTTTAGAGGTCATACGAGAATTTACGGTGCAATGTGCCGAAGTGACTCTCGAAAAAACGTATCATGTTTTGGCCTCCATTTACCAAATTTCGACTTGTAAAATTTTTAGGAGCATTATTTCATCATTTTAGGTGAAAATCATGACTAAATGATGTTTTGATGTTGGTTCGGGTTGGTATGGAGTCATGGTTAGAAATTTAGTTGTTGGTCTAGTTGGCCCCGTTTTTGGGTTCAATGACTAAGTTATTTTCAAGGAAAAATCATTTGCATATTTTTCATGTAAGAATTAGGTCGCAGCGAGCCTAGGAACGATTCAACCCATTCGATAAAATAAAACAGGATATTTAATTATATTACGTGCATAAAAAATATAAAATGTTCATTTTTGAGATATATGCGATATTGCTTGTGGCCGCCTCACGTTCATGGAATTGCAGCTTATCAAGGGATTATTACTTCATCCGGTGGTCACTGACCGGTTCATGTTCATGTATTGGTACGGATATCCAGTCCAAGGGCTGTGATGATCTCTACCGCCCAGTATACTGTGGTTTAGTCTGATCAGACGATTCATTTCACGTTATGGGCCACTTGCGTATAATATATTCTCAACAGAAAATTATTATATTCTATTTCATGACAGGGCTCTATCGAGCAAACATTTCACTTACGATTTTCAGTTCAGTTATGCACGTATTTATAATTACTCATGACAAGATATTTTCACGTTATGCTTTACGACATGACATCTTTACACGGCGTGAAATTTTATGATATGTTTATTTGTTATCTATGATATATACATGCTAAGTCTTTAGACTCATTAGACTTTATTGTTGTAGGTACTGATGAGGTCGGGACCGAGGGCGGGGACCAGTGAGCCATCTCGGGTCGGTAGTAGTAGGAACGCAGGGACCTCATTTATCAGTTTATTTATTATTTTATGCAAACTCATTTTATCACGATGAATTATTTTAAGTTGTTGCTTTGAAAAAAATATTTACTTCCGCTGCTACTTTGAACATTGAATCTTATTATTCGTATATTTTATGAATGTGGGGACCCGGACGCTAATCATCTTCTTAATCATCTTTGGGATTTAATTATCAATTAAGATAAACAGGGTCTAAAAATTTTTCTTTTTCCAATATGAGTGCGGAAGGTAATGGAATCAATCTATTATACAATCAGTATAATAATACAATCTTGTACAACAATTATTCAAACTAGTCTAAGGTTCAACTACTAATTTCAAGTATTAAACCAGGTCTATATCCAAGTCAGTGATCACCACTCTAAACTCATCTTCTCTCATCATCTTCTTGACCCTGATCCTGCCCCACCTGTTGTCATGCACACATACAAACAAGACAAAAGCCGGATAACTCCGGTGAAAATAAATCCCAGTATAAAAAATGTATACATGCAATTAACTGAATTAACATAAAAGCATGCATTATATCTTTGCACATGTATCTAAAATCAAACAACATGTATCAATATTAATCTGTAATAAAACATGAATCGTATTCTACGAAACATAAATCAATACAGGTCTGTAAATCAAATCTAGTCTCAATATCTAAGACTCGACTCATCTCTCATTCTAATATAGGGATCCCGGTGAATAGGAATGTAACAAATCTCCCACCTATCTCTTACATTCACGGTGGTTGAAATTGATAAGTTCCTATTTACGGACTTGGCCCTCGCTGTATCGAATATCTATGATAAGAGTTACTCTACTCATAATCACATCGATACGACCAAACGCCCGGTGTCTTGGAGTATCTATCAAGATTATGCCTAGTCTGACAATGTGCAATGGGTCAGTGACATCTCTGTCATAGTCTGGCCCCTCTGTCAGTGACTCTTATTCAATAGCTCTCTGCTTTCTACTTCATATCTCAATAGAATAAACATAATCATTAAAACATAAAGGTATAAAAACAATACCATACAAGTATGTGGTTTAGGGAAACTCGAGTAGAATCTAACTCAAGTCGATCTCCCAATAAACATCAATTTATACCTTTCTCTTCGCGATCTGATGACGACGAAGTCTCGTATCCCAATCTGTCCATATTCAAATCTGATAATGACAATTATATAAATACCATATCAGTATATAACTCAATTCGAGACCTGTTCTGATCAATACTCAAATCGGTATATAATCTGATCCATATCTGAACAAGGTACAATCTAATTCATATCAATGATATCACGATACAATCGAAATCATTATTGAGTCTGATCAATCTCAATCAATACTGAATCTGATCAATATTAATCTACTGATGTTTCGACGGCATAACAATAAAATCTGAATAACCCCGTCAATCTCAACATCACAAATATAATACTAGAACTCATAATCAATACCCTTACAATTCATAATCTGAATAATAACACAACTCTGTTATCGAATCTCAACTAAATCAACTCTGAAATTCATAACAATTTCATAAACAATCTGTTCTTTAATCTGACTTCAATTATACCATATCTACGGTAGCAGAAACATCATATCTGATTCATATTCAATTCTTACAATATCATAAATTCAAATCTTTTCAAAACATAATAAAACTTACGTCCAGTTGTAGCCTACGTCGATAGGAACTTAGTACTGAAGTCGGATTCAAAATCAGACGAACGGATCGTTCACAATCTCCAAATCTTCCCTCAATTTCCTTTTTCCTTTCTCGTTTCCCTTTTTATTTCTTGCTGAGGGAGGAATGGCTGATATACATATATATAGATATATATATATATATATATATATATATATATATATATATAAAAACTATCATTTTGTCTTCTCGCGCATATGCGCCAATCATTCCGCGCATATGCGCCAATCATTCTGCCAAACCCGCGCATGTGTGCCATTTATGTCGCGCATATGCGCCGATCATTCTGGACGGGTCGCGCATATGCGCGCCTTATCTCGTGCATGTGCGCCGATGCTACTGGATGTTCCGCGTATGTGCGCGCATGCAAGTTCACACAAAATGTGAATTCTTTTCCGGCTCTTCCGATCTGATCTGTTCCGTTTATAATCATATCATTTATCATCTATGAATATAATAATCATTTCCAAATCTTTTCAGATTAACCGGATTAATTTCTCGGGCCTTAAAAAAAAATGAATGAGGCGTTTTATTTATTAAAGTGAAAATTTTAAATTATTCCGCAAATTTTCAAATACAAATTTCGGGCCTCTATAGCTGGTATCAGAGCCTATATTCTTGTAAAGGGTTGTACTACTACTAATCTCGAGAAGCTCACGAAGTCACGTCTTCGGTCTGTAAGTTTTACGTTTATGCATTTCGTTTACATCATGAAATATTTTGACAACATGTTTTCATGAACTATTTTACGTTCAGATTACGATTATGCAGTATTTATTTAACTTCAAAGAAATAATAGAAATTATGCATGTTAGTTAGGTATGGGTTATACGTATCGAACAGTATGCCTCCTAGACGCATTCTTGAGCGTACGAGAGATGATGCGCCTCGCCATGAGGACATGGAGGAACAGAGGCAGGAGAGGAACGAACCTCGACCCCCTCCACCTGACATGAATGCCCAGATGCTAGCTGGGATGACTCAGTTCTTCGCACAGTTTGCGGGGAACAATGGTGTGATAGCCAGGCCGACAGGGCCCGAGGCTACCTATGAGCGCTTCATGAAGATGAGGCCGAAGAGTTCTCAGGGACTTCCGATCCTATGATTTCCGAGGGCTGGATCAAGTCCCTCGAAGTTATATTTTAGTTTATGGAGCTTGGGGATGCAGACAGAGTTCGTTGTGCGACATATCTATTTGGAAAAGATGCCCGCTTATGGTGGGAAATAGCATCAGTAGCTTTGAACTTGGCTACGCTGAGCTGGATGCGCTTCACGGAGGTATTTTACTCCAAATATTTTACTAACGAAGTGAAATCTAGATTGACCAAGGAGTTCATGACCCTGAGGCAGGGAGAGCTGACTGTTACGGAGTTCATCCGTAAGTTAGAGAGGGGCTGCGATTTTGTGCCCCTGATTGTGAACGATGCCGGTGTCAAGCTGAGGCAAATTCTGGATGGTTTACGGCCGATCTTGCGCCGCGATGTTAGGGTGGCTGGCCCTACTACCTCTGAATTTGTTGTTTCCAGAGCTCTTGCTGCGGAGCAAGTTCAGATTGACATTGAGACGGACCGCCAGGGCAAGCGACCAGTCCCAGTGCCACACCGCCCTCCTCCTCAGCAGCAGCCCCAGAATAAGAAGCCTTTCCACGGCCCACCCAGAAACAGAGGACAACAACAGCAGGGACGCGCAGTCCCAAGGACCTTTGAGCACACAGTCTGTCCTAAGTGCACACGCCGTCATGCCGAAGCATGTCTGTATGGCTCAGGGAAGTGTTATAAGTGTGGTAGTCCAGACCACTTGCTGCAGCAGTGCCCTCGAGGGAGTCTGCCTACCCAAGGCAGATTTTTTTCTCTCCATGCAGTGGAGACAAACCCAGAGACCATGCTCATGATAGGTATCTTAAAGCTTTAAGTTAATATTCGAAATTAAATGTTTTGGGAATTTATGTTTCGGGTTGAGGTTTTGAACATAGAATTGACGATAGGATTGCATGCTCTAATCAGTGTTATTTTTGGGAATTTAGTTTAGGAGAACTCTGGCCTTCGCATGGCTATAAATTTAGCTCTTGTAACTATTGGGTTCAGCTTAGTGTTCCAATTTTTTAGGGAGAATTTTTATAGCGGGTTCAACTATGAAAGCCTTGATAGATTCAAGGGCTACCCACCCGTATATTTCGGAGACCTTTGCTAACTTTCTCAAGGTCATGACCATTGGGCTAGATATAGCCTATTCAGTAGTATTGCCTTCTGGTGAGGAGATGACAGCTACTAATGTGATCCGAGACATAGACCTCAAGCTTCATGGCAATCTTGTTTATGCGGATATTATCGTTCTGCCGATGCCAGAGTATCATTCTGGGGATGGACTGGCTATTAAGGAACAAAGTTTTGATCGAATTCCAGCGGAGATCTGTTCTAGTCCAACCGCTTGGGATGGAGCAGTTCTTATTCGAGCCAGACAGGTACTTTCATTTACCGCGTTTGATATCTTGTGTCCAGGCTAGGAAGCTCATGCATAGAGGGTGTCGAGCATTTTTAGCGACTTTTATATCTGTCCCCGAGTCACCCAGTCAGTCAGCCTTAGATGTTCCGATTGTTAGGGATTTCCTAGATGTTTTTCCTGAGGACGTCTTCGGTATGCCACCCGAACAAGAGGTGGAGTTTTCTATTGAGCTTATTCTAGGTACGGATCCGATCTCAAAACACTGTAGCGATTAGCACTGACAGAAATGGCAGAACTCAAGAAACAGATTCATGAACTTCTAGATAAGGAGTTCATTCGCCCGAGTTTTTCACCATGGGGAGCGCCAGTCTTGTTTCTGAAGAAGAAGGATGGTATGATGAGGCTTTGCATTGACTACCGGGAGTTGAACAGGGTTACAGTGAAGAACAAATACCCACTTCCGAGGATTGAAGATTTATTTGATCATTTGCAGGAAGCTTCGATATTCTCAAAGATAGATCTGCCTTCTAGTTATCACCAATTTAGGGTGAAAGATGCCGATGTTTCCAAGACTAATTTTTAGGACTTGTTATGGCCACTTCGAGTTCCTTGTGATGCCGTTCGGTCTGACAAATGCGCCAGCGATATTAATGGATCTCATGAATCGTGTATTTCAGCCGTATCTTGATCAGTTTGTGATAGTATTCATAGACGACATCCTCGTCTACTCAAAGAATCGAGAGGATCACAACAGACATCTGACCACAGTTTTTCAGACCTTGCAAAAGCATAATTTATTCGCCAAGTTCAGCAAGTGCGAATTCTGGTTAGAGAAGGTGACGTTCTTAGGCCACATCATTTCTAGCAGCGGTATTGAGGTAGACCCAGCAAAAGTTACAGCAGTCAGGGGTTGGGTTGTGCCGCAAAATGCATTAGAGATCCGTAGTTTCCTTGGCCTAGCAGGATATTATCGGAGGTTTATTCAGAGATTCTCCTCCATCGCAGTTCCACTCACATCATTGACAAAGAAGAATGTTAAATTCGTGTGGAGCGATGAGTGTCAGAAGAGTTTCGATACTTTGAAGCAAGCTCTTATCTCAGCGCCAGTATTGGCCATGCCGTCAGGGCCCGGAGACTTTGTTTTGTATACCGATTCTTCGAAGCTCGGCTTAGGCGCAGCATGGGAAGGTGATAGCGTATTCTTCTCGACAGTTGAAAATTCATGAGAAGAACTACCCTACCCACGATCTAGAGTTGGCCGCCGTAGTTTTTCCTTGAAGATTTGGAGGCATTATTTGTACGGGGAGAAGTGCCAGATCTTTACCGACCATAAGAGCCTCAAGTACTTCTTTACGCAGAAAAAGCTGAATATGCGTCAGAGGCGTTGGTTGGAGCTAGTGAAGGACTATGACTATGACATTAGCTACCACCCGGGCAAAGCTAATGTAGTTGCGGATTCATTGAGCAGGAAAGTCGCAGTGATGGCTCATCTAGCGATTTCGAGACCTCTTCAGTCTGAGATGCAGATGTTTGATCTAGAGACTTATCCTCGAGGTAGAGTTCCCCGTCTGTCTACTTTGACGATTCAGTCTTCTCTTCTAGACCGTCTTCGCAGTGGTCAGTCAGCAGATGAGCAGTTGGCAAAGTGGAAGTAGAGAGATGAGGCCAAGGGCAGTATCTTGTATACAGTTAGCGACGGTATTGTGAGATACCGAGGCAGGATGTGCGTTCCTAGCAGTGATTCTATTCGAGCAGATATGATATCAAAGGCCCACATGTCACCGTACTCTATTCATCCTGGGAGTACGAAGATGTACAAAGATCTACAGTTGTTGTATTGGTGGCCTGGGATGAAGAAGGACATCAGGCGTTTTGTATCCGAGTGTCTGACGTGCCAGCTAGTGAAAGCGGAGCATCAGAGACCAGCAGGCTAGCTCAAGCCTCTTCCTATTCCCGAGTGGAAGTGGGAGAATGTTATCATGAACTTCGTGACCAGTTTACCGAATCCAGTCAGAGGTTCAAATGCTATCTGGGTGATTGTTGATCGTCTTACCGAATCAGAGAACTTATTGCCTATTATGATGACTTTCACTATGATTCAGTATGCAGAGTTGTATATCCGAGAGATAGTCAGACTTCATGGTATTCCCGTTTCTATAGTATCTGACAGAGATCCTAGATTCACTTCCGCATTTTGGAAGAGTCTGCATTCAGCAATGGGTTCGAAGTTGTTGTTTAGCAGAGCTTTCCACCCTCAGACAGATAGGCAGTCAGAGAGAGTTATCCAGATTTTGGAGGATCTCCTCCGTGCTTGTGTCATCGAATTTTCAGGGAGTTGGGAGTCGAATTTGCCATTAGTAGAGTTCACCTATAACAACAGTTTACAGGCATCTATAGGTATGGTTCCATTTGAACCACTGTATGGCCGTAAGTGTAGATCTTCTGTTCATTGGGATGAAGTAGGGGAGAGATCAGGGTTGGGTCCAGAGATTATTCAGCAGGCTGCCGATGTAGTAGTCAAGATCCGTGATAGGATGAGGACTGCTCAGAGTCGACAGAAGAGTTATGCAGATCAGAGGAGGAGAGATCTAGAGTTTACCGTTGGCGACCATGTGTTTGTGAAAGTGGCACCTATGAAGGGTGTCATACGGTTCGGGAAGAAAGGAAAGCTCAGTCAGAGATTCATTAGACCATTTGAGATCTTTGACAGGGTTTGGACGTTAGCTTATCGTGTTGCTCTTCCGCCGAATCTGGCCAGAATACACAATGTGTTCCACCTCTCTATACTGAGGAAGTATATGGTAAATCCTTCACATGTCTTGAACTTCGAGCCGTTGCAGCTCACTCCGAACCTGTATTATGAAGAAAGACCGGTGCAGATCTTAGACAAACAGGATAAGAAGCTTCGGAACAAGCTGGTTAAGCAAGTGAAAGTCAAATGGCTTAATCATTCAGAGGAGGAAGCTGCGTGGGAGTCTGAGACAGAGATGAGGAGTCGGTATCCCGAGTTATTCGGTAAGTTTGAATTTCGAGGACGAAATTTCCTTTTAGGGGGGAGAGAGTTGTAGAACCCGTAAATCAGACTACGTGTAAGCCATGAATAATTTCTAATATTTAAATAAAATCATTTTTATGCACGAGGATTTAAATTCTCTTCTTTAAATTTAATTATTTTATGCAGTAGTTTAGTTGTAATTTTTTCAGTTATTTAAGTGAGGACGGACTGGAGTTGGAGTTTTGAGATAAAATTTAATATTAAAAAACATACCCAGAAAAAGATAAATAATAAGTTAATTTAATGTAAAAGAATGTTTAAAGGATTTATTTAAGTAATTTGAGGTAAGTAATAAATAAGTTCATTTGGGTTCAATAATTAATCTATTAATTCACCAAAATATTTAATGGGTAAATAAAACAATAAAGATTTAAAATTCAATAATTAAGAAATATTTCCCTCCATTTTTATTTACAATTTCGGCCCCCTCCTTAATTGATTTTAAAATATTTGACAACCCATTTCTTTGATATCTTTCCTTACCCTTTTCATGATAGATAATTCTCTAAATTTTATGCACCACTGATTAATATTTAAGTAATATTTCTACCATGTTTATCTGGCAATATTTCCCTTCTTTTAAATGATAAAGCCGGCCACCTCATAGGAGACTTGAATAAATAGTTGGAAACCCTTCACTTGATTCTTTCCTTATCCATTTTTGGGAGATAAATCCCTCACCTTTTAATTTCTCAAAAATTATTAATTAAGCTATTTTCTCCATTGCTCCTAGACACAATAATAAACCAAGTGCACCCATTAATTATCCCTCAAATCTTTTGTTATCACAATCATTCTTTATCTCATAAACTAGAAGATAGAAAGATTCATTCTCCCTTTTTATCTTGCAAATTTCCATTAGTATTCTAGCCATTCCCTCCCTCCTCATTCTCTAATTTCCAAGTAAAGATTGAGAGGAAAATCGTGAGCAAGCTAGGGTAAATAAGAGAGAAAAAGTGAGAAAAGAAGAACACTCTGTCTCCGCCGCGCCGCGTCGTAGTTTCGTTTGTTTTTCTTTCAAAGCAAACCAAGGCATGTTTATATTTCCTTTCACTCTTCAATCAAGTCATAATATGATTTTTCAAACACTAAATTATCATGTTTTGATAGCCAAAAAATGAAATTTCATGATAGCATTTTTGAAAATCTGTGTGCAGAATTTTTTACTCCTCTTGTTCTTTCACGGTTTGGCTTGTTTCTGTTGTTGCAGGGTTTGGCTAGATCCTAAGCTCCCAAAGCTGCACCTAGGCACGTACTAGGGTGCGTTAGGATCATGTCAGTCCATTAGTTCAAGCCCCATGCACGCTGCAATTGAGAAATGACAGCAACTCTTCCCTAGTGTCATATTGAGTCTCGAAATTTCGGTTTTGCTGTCAAGTGGGATGTTACTGATCTTGGGTTCCCTAGGGGCTATAGCCATGGTTAGAATATCTCCTTGGCATGTCAAAGACGTGACCAAGTTGGCCTTTCAAGGCTTGGTCCAGGGTTGCATTGGTTTTCAAAACAAAACAAGTCAAGCCCCTTCGACCCCTTTCATTTTCTGCGTGTGTGTGTGTTCGGTAATGGTGTTGGATTGGATTGTGGCTGGCCTAGGGCCTTTAGCAATGGTTCATACAATACCTCATGGTGTCTAGATCATGCCACGGTCGATCATATGGCCAATGGAAAGACACGTGACAACAAGAACAAGCGAGACACCCCACGCGTTGGAGGTGTGCTCTCGGGTGAGGCGTGTGTTGTCAAGGGTGTTGGATTGGATTGTGGCTGGACTAGAGCCCTTAACCATGGTTCAAACCATACCTTATGATGTTGGTAAGATACTCTGGTCGGTGGTTCAAGCCCCAATGGCCGATAGTTTCGAAAACGAAGCATGCAAGCGCTGCTGCTGTATTTTTTGACAACAAGTTGTGATTCGGTTCAGAGGCTCATTTAAGTTCTTGGTTGGCTTTTAGCCTATGGCCTTGGACTGGACAGTACCTCATTGAGTTAGAAGGTCATGTTTTTGGCTGTTTGTGATTCGGTTAAGTTTAGAGGTCGTACGAGAATTTACGGTGCAATGTGCCAAAGTGACTCTCGAAAGAGCGTTTCTTGTTTTGGCCTCGATTTACCAAATTTCGACTTGTAAAATTTTTAGGAGCATTATTTCATCATTTTATGTGTATTTTAATCATGAGAAAGGATGGTTCGATGTTGGTTCGGGTTGGTATGGAGTCATGCTTAGAAATTTAGTTGTTGGTCTAGTTGGCCCTGTTTTTGGGTTCAACGACTAAGTTATTTTCAAGGAAAAATCATTTGCATATTTTTCGTGTAAGAATTAGGTCGCAGAGAGCCTGGGAACGATCCAACCCATTCGGTAAAATAAAATAGGATATTTAATTATATTATGTGCATAAAAATATAAAATGTTCATTTTTGAGATATATGCGATATTGCTTGTGGCTGCCTCACGTTCATGGGATTGTAGCTTACCATGAGATTATTACTTCATCCGATGGTCACTGACCGGTTCATGTTCATGTATTGGTACGGATATCCAGTCCAAGGGCTGCGATGATCTCTACCGCCCAGTATATTGTAGTTTAGTCTGATCAGACGATTCATTTTATGTTATGGGCCACTTGCGTAGAACATATTCTCAATAGAAAATTATTATATGCTATTTCATGACAGGGCACTATCGAGCAAACATTTCACTTACGATTTTCAGTTCAGTTATGCACGTATTTATAATTACTCATGACAAGATATTTATGCTTTACGACATGACATCTTTACACGGCATGAAATTTTATGATATGTTTACTTGTTATCTATGATATATGCATGCTGAGTCTTTAGACTCACTAGACTTGATTGTTGTAGGTACTGATGAGGTCGGGACCGAGGGCGGGGACCAGTGAGCTATCTTGGGTCGGCATTTGTAGGAACCCGAGGACCTCATTTATCAGTTTATTTATTATTTTATGCAAACTCATTTTATCACGATGAATTATTTTAAGTTGTTTCTTTGAAACAAATATTTACTTGCGCTGCTACTTTGAACATTGAATCTTTTTATTCGTATATTTTATGAATGAGACATTTTATTTATTTAAAGAGAAAATTTTAAACTATTTTGCAAATTTTCAAATACGAATTTCGGGCCTTTACATGTAAGGTGTGGGAAAGCCAAAAAAGGATGAAATCCTATACCTAAGCTAAAAGGATTGAGATGTAAGGCGTTAAGGAATGTCAGATGAAAATCCTGACAAGTTCATAATGAAAATGATCGGTGTACTCCCCATCTTTTTGAACCACTTGAGCACTTATGACATTACTCCCACTAAATATCGTTGTACAACCACGAAATTCTACTACACTCTGTTTACAGGTTGGTCATGAATAGAAACGGAACTCAGAAGAGTGAAAACTTACGTTGGATGGCTGATTTAGTGACTCGCATGATTTGCAAATAAAAATATCTGAAACACAAGCTAGTAGAACCCATAGTACACACACGAATATATATTATGTCCAAATGAAAATTCTATGTGGTGCTTTAAAAAGGGTGTTAATGGATTATGTGATTTGACTAATTAGATGTAGTTCAAAAACCCGCTGAGGCATAAGACGTCAGTTTGCAGTTTCGCCATCGATTTAGTTGTGTTAGTACTTTTACTTTGTGTTTTGTTTCATGTCTTGGTTGTGGTCTAGAACCTATTTTGCTCGAGGGCAAGCAAAATGTCAGTATGAGGGGGTTGATAGGTGTTGTTTTTACGTGTTTTATTGCATTAGTTTTGTGTGTGAAACGTCCACTACTCGTTTTGCTTAAAAAGTGATAATTTTTTATTTTTTTCATTAATATCGACCGAATTGAAATACACAGACACACACACACACACATATATATATACTTTAAAATTTAAGTTGTACCATTTTAAAAATAAAACAACTAACTATATTTGAAAATCAAAGGAAATAGTTTAAGAACATAAAATCGTCAAACGTTTTCAACTCCAAACTTAGCAATATTTCTAAAATTAACAGCCTCTCAAAAACAAGTAAAAAGCATAATAAAAGTCGTAACATTCTAACAAAAAATCTTAAATCATAAGTGCGGAAAAACTAGTACTGGTGCTCGTGTTATGTGAACCTTCAGTCCAACAAGATCAACCATCAAGACCTCCATTATCATCAACATCATACTCACCCGCATCGATCACACCTAGTGAGTCTAATGACTCGACACATCATATTCTTAATAGCAAATAATACGTATACAGATCACATGCAACAATGAAAACACTTTTACTTAAAATAAAAATTCTTAATCATGCATAAACTTAAACATTTTCATATCAACATAAACATATTCATATTCATCATAAACGTATACATATTCCTTTTCGTTGAATTCAGATTGTTAATTGTAACTTTCGTATTTGTATTGGGGGTCGATTGATCCATCTACATGTAACCATAGTACTGGGCGACGGAGACATCAGCGACACTCTCACCCGTCAACTGAGCCTTGGCCTTACGCATTCACATATCATCGTATTTGTATTAGTCACAATTATCTCAATTCCTTCAACATTTCATATTTCCATCACTTTGTAAAATTCATGCATAAAATAATCATTTTTCTTTTAAACCAAGTATGCAACATATCTTTTAGCATTAACGTTTCAACATAAAATTCCCTATACATTTAAAATAATCATATTGACATATTTTACAGCATTCAGGGTACTACCATGATATATACTATTTTCTAGGTGTAAAATGACTTTTTTACCCCTAGAAGCATAACTTTTTGTATTTATCCTTAGACCTCAAAACGACGTCCCAAATCATTCCAAACATAACATATATCCCTAAAATACTCCCATAAATATTCCTTAGGCCTAAAACTATCTTTTCGATAGATTCCTCGATTCGTTTTTAAACTTAGAGGTCCCGGTTTTGACTCGTATGGACTCGAAACTTAATCAAACATTACCAAACTTGAAACCAAGCTTCATAACACCTAACTAAACTATACTTGACCCAATTCAAACCCAATATCAAAATATTGGGTTTTCCATGTATTTGCTGGTGGGGGAGAGTCCTTGTGTATAGGAGGGGAGGGGCGTGTGTTTTATTAATAATGGGAAGGGTTTTAGGATTTTAGTTTGCTAATTAAACAAGTGTTCAAGCTAGGGCCCATTAGCCTGGTACAATAGGCCCAATAAGCCCAAAAGTGCATATTTAAATTATTATGTTTAGGAAAGTTCGTGAAATTATTAGCCGAGTTATCAAAAAGTTCATATTTTAGTTGAAAATCGAATATCGTTAAAAATTGCGTTTCGGCGTATAAAGTCATCTCAAAACTCCTCACTCTTAAAATATCAAAAAGCATCAACCTTATTTTATATAACTAAAAACAAATATCTAATAAAAATATTTTCCATTTTTCAGCCATCGGTCTCCGTTCCTCGATCGCATCTCGAATAACCTTTAGAAATACAATTTTATGCATTCATGTAGAAAAGTACATTTTAAATGTGTAAACATGCACACTATATTAATTCATGCAATTAAACCTATTTAATTAAAATACATACGAAATTTAATAACTTTCATGCACGTGGTTCACATGGACCTTAAAATTTTCGGGATGTTACAGTTTGTGTTTTCATTTTGCACGCGTGAATTTCATTTACATTTTGTTCGTTTTAGTATTAAAATTTGCATATGTTTTTTCTAACTTGAACGTGATGAATTTGCAGGTGAAATGTCCAGAGAACTTAAATCAGAACAAAAATGTGCAAGCCAAAAGAAATTGGCAGAAAGGCTGGCGCCGAGCGATAGAATCTTACCGCCCGGGAGCGAAGTGTGATTTTTGAATAGCAAAAAACCAGAAGAGTCGGTGCTCGATCGGTGGGATTTGACCGCTCGAGCGCGGATTGCTGCGAGTAAAAGATGAAAACAGAGGACTTGGCGCTCGAGCAGTAGGATTTGACCGCCCGAGCGCCACTTAATTTTGGAAAGATTTTATGGCAGATTCCTTCCCTTATTTCTGAGTGGGGATGATATGGAAAGGAGGATTGGACAATTTTGGGGGATTATTCAGACATATTCAGCAGCCACCAAGGTTGGGAGGAGAGAAAAGGCTTGGAGTTGAAGATTTCAAGATTTTCGGGTTTCAAATCTTCGCATTTTCATCACGTCTAGTATTTTGAGTTTATTTTTATCTTATTTAAATATTGTGTTACTTAGTTTAATTATGATATCGAGTAGTTAATTTGCATTATTTGTTGGGATTTAAGGGGATCCTCCACTGAAACCGAGTTTAGTTAATTCATATATCGACTTTATATTTATTTTTGATTGTGCTATTATTTTCATTGTGTTGTCGAAGCGTAGTTAACATTAATAAAAATTTATCTTGCGGGTGAGTTTGAGAGAATAGCTGTGATAAGAACGAGTAGCATATTCCGTGGATTTACAATTTACATAGAAATATGAAGTCGGATACACGCTGATAGTCATACTCCGATAGGACAAAAGCTATAGGATTTCATAGAACGACATGTAATTCACCTTTGATAAATAATAAGGAAATTTAATACTTCACTAAGTTGAATTAGTTTGGCATAGCTCGAGAGGGCGTGTTCAATTGGATATGAACTAATGTCGGAAGCGTAGATCATTGTCGAGTGAATTAAGTAAATTATGAGGGAGAGGTGAACCGTGATTTCCAACAAATTCATTTCTTGTTGAATATTTAATCAATCATTTAGTTTATTTATTTCATCATTTACGTTGTGAATCATTTCTTTGAATTTTTATTTAATCTTAGTAGTAATAAACAATAACCCAAATTATCATTGCTAAAAAGTTTAATAACTGAGAATAATAATTGCGAAATACAGTCTTCATTGGAACGATACTCGTACTCTGGTACACTATATTATTACTTGTTATCGCGCACTTGTGATTATTTTGAGCAAGAATTTTATAAATTTTACTAAGGATTTTACGGTGCATGTTTTGATCGATTAGGGCTGTCGATTTTCAGAGTTTCAAGGGGCGTGTATGTTGTAAGATGAGGTGACACGATGCTGGAGGTTTAAGGGTGCATGGTCTAGGAGAGGGCAGATTGTTAATCACTGGGCGGTTAGAGTTTTCTTGGTGTTTGGGAAGACGCGGCTGGAGAAGGGCCTCCAACTGAGGCTAGGAGTGGTCCATAACCAGCTAGTCTCAGCTACGTAGGAAGTGAACGAGTTAGGAGTCCGTTGTGCTTCGGGAAGGGCACGACTGTGCTTGTTCTTGCGGGTTTGAGTGACGCGCACGCTTGGGGCTAGAGGCTGGGCTTAGGTCGGTTCAATATGGTCCTAAGGTGGCCTAGTAAGGGTTGGTCCAAGGCTGGTCCGAGTCGGTAGAGCCTAGGGCCGATATATTTTCAGTTTGGCGATTTAGGGTTTTCGAAAATGTAAGGTGTAAAAAGTTCAGCAGCTGGTGGCCTTGTGTGCGAAGGGTTTATTGGGCTGGTCTAGAGGTTTTAAGGGCTGTTAAGATGCAAATAAGGTGTGGTAAAAGTTGGGTCTCCGATCCAAGTTTTAAAACGAATCGGTTAAGTTTTGAATCGGGCTTGAGTTTACGTCTAGGGAATGCTTAAAAATATGTTTTGGGACGATTTAAAGAATTTGGTAAGCTTCGATTCGAAATTTAGAGGTCCAGGGGTAAACGGTCATCTTGGTTTTCCAGGGGCAAAATCGTAATTTTCCACCCATGATGAGTTTTTAGTCCTGGCAGTGCCCTGAGCATAAATTTATCATGTTTTAAATGTTTATGCATCATGTATGTGATTTTTACATAATTATGAAAAATACGTTGTGTGGTGTCTATTAATTTAAAAGTGTGGAAATATATATATTTTTTAAAGTTCACATTTTCGAAATAACATTTAAAAATAATTGTAAATATTTGACAGTAAAAATAGTGCAGTTAAAATGGCTAAACTCACCCAAAATATTCGTAAACGTAAACGAGTAAAAAAAATCCTAAAATCATAAGCATGACGAAACCAATTTGTAAAAGAGTTCATATCCACTCAAACTCATACAACCATAAATATGCAGAAACATGTGGTCATCGGGTCTTGTCGCCCCACAGGCCTGCATACTCAGAGTTTGGAACCTCCATTGTCCTCATCTAAATGTTCACCTGCAAGACACATGCCTAATGAAACTAAAGACTCAACACACCTGTACCAGCAATAACAAGTACATATACATGGCACACAGCAATGAAAAATATCATAATCAACATATATTTCGTGAACTTAAAAGCATGGACATAAACGTGTCATATAAACTCAAACATTTCAAAGCATGTCTCAACATGTCCCCATATAGGTATGCATTTTATTTTTAATTGAATTTAGTTCATTAGTTGTGACTTTCGTATCAGCTCTATTCGATGGATCCATCTACGTATGACTGTAGTACCCGGCGACGGGGACATCAACGACAACATTACCCGTCCACTGAGCCTTGGCCTCAGCTCATAATATCTCATGTCATCGTATACATATACATCGTCAGTCACAACCAACTCTCATCCTTCAAAAAACATCATCTTGTTCACAACTTAATAAAAAAACATTCATATACGTAACTTTTTCTTGAAACCAAGCATGCACCGTATTTTTTGTAATTAAATAAAATAAATCATAAACATGATGCATAAATGTTTAAAACGTGATAAAATGTGCTCAGGGCGCTGTCATGACCAAAATCTCACACCGGTGAAAAATGACCATTTTGCCCCTGGAAACCCAAAATGACCGTTTTACCCCCGGACCTCTAAAATTTGACCCGAAGCTTACCAAAATCCTTAAAACATCCCAAAAAATATTATTAGCATTTCTTAGACGTAAAATCGAGCCCATTACAAACTTAATTGACTCGTTTTAAAACATGGACCTGAGTCCCGGTTTTATCACGAATCGACTCGAAACTTAACCAATTTTTTCCCAAATATTTACCACACCTTATAAACATCTAAGAGGCCCTAAAATCATCAAGACTAGAGTAACAAGCCCTTCGAATCAGCCCCAAAAAACTGCTGAAGTTTTGGCCTTCTTAAATCGCACCCTAATGTGCTCACTTTCCAAAACTCATTATGCTAGCCTACTCCCGACGATATCAGTCATGAACCAGCATGCCTCAGACCTAGACCAGACCCTACTGGTCCCAAATAACCGAGGCTTGCAGCCCACACATGCCCAAACCCCCGAACAAACGATTAACACCCCACGCACCAAACTGCGGCCGAACATGCTCTTCGAATCACTTGGCTTCAAGACGAACACCAGCCGTGTCTTGTTCATGGCCAGGGATGGCTCATACACAACCGGATCGGTCTCTTCCCCAAGCCCTAACAAAAACGAACCCCTAGACACACACACCCCTCGGACCTTTAACCTACATCAACAACAGCAAACTCTAACCCCCCAAACACCATCTCGTCGCCATGATCATCCCCATAACCAAAAAAAACCGGAACCCCTTGCAAAGAAATAAATAGACGTGAGTTGGAAGCAAACAAATGCAAGGCTTATCATGTCGAAGTTATTCAAACATGCAAGTATGAAGGAGATCATGATATTTTCATACAAATACACATATTACAGCATATTAACGGCGTGCATGATGAGAAAAAGAGAATACAAGCATGCCTTGAAGAATTATAAGCAAGGAAATCAAAGAACGAGTGCCGAGGAAGTGTTGGAGAAATTTTTCTTGCAAGGGAAGGGCTTGGCCGAAGCTTCGCTTGGGTTTTGGCTACTTAAACAGAGGGAGAATAGTGAGTGGAGGAGGATATCAGCTGATGAAGACGTAATTAGGTGTAGGGTGTGTTTTGGGGTTAATAAAATAGTATAATAAACTCTAATGGGCAATTAATTATTATTTAAAAAATTTAAAATTTGTTTTGTGTGGGGATCCGGACGCTAATCATCTTCTTAATCATCGTTGGGATTTAATTATCATTCAGATAAACAAGGTCTAAAAATTTTTCTTTTTAAAATACAAGTGCGGAAGGTAATGACATCCAAATAATATACATATCTGTATAAAAATACATTCCAGTATAAAAGTACAATAATGTACAACAGTCTTTCAATTAATCTAAGGTTCAATTACTAAAGTTCAAGTAATAAAACCGAGTCTACAATAAGTCCGGAATCACCACTCTAACTCGTCTTCTTGACCCCGATCCTGCCTCACCTGTAGTCATGCACACATACAAAACAAGACAAGAGCCGGATACTCCGGTGAGAATAAATCCCAGTATAAAACATGGTAAACATGCATATAACCAATTTAAATCATGAAACATGCTATCATGAAAAAATTGAAAAGTAATAGATGTCATAATCTATGAGATCAAATCAACAAAAGCATGCAACTCAATTCAGATAAACATGCAACTCCAATCAAGTCATGTCTAGACTCGACTCAACTCTAACTCTAGGGATCCCGGTATGAATAAGACGTCAATGGCTGTCACCTACCCTCCCAATCGGGGTGACTGTACGTCTTATTCCTAGATTTCGGTCTGATCTGTATCGACGACTACAATAGGAGAATGATCTTCCCCTAAGCTGCGATATCACCGAACATCTAGAAGTTTGACTGTTTCTGTCAAGACTCTTGTTACGTCTTAAACGCATACAAATCTCGAGGATGAGATTAATGTTTTTAATGCTGTAACATATCCCAAAGTTTTTGTTTTGATGATACCAAAACTTGGATTAAAAATGTACTAATGTTTTATATTGAGGCATGCAGGAAATTAAGAACAGTTTACGTTCGGAAGATCCGAAATGTTGTTCGGACGGTCCGAAATTGTGCAATTCAGAAGCAAAATAGAAGCTGTTCGGAAGCTGCGAGGAGAGCGTTCGGACGTTCCGAAGACGTGATCGAACGTTCCGAACACAAGCAATCAAATCACTTCAATGCGGAGACAAATTGATATGACTGATTGATCGAGTAAGATTTCGGACGCTACGAAGGACATTTCGGACGCTACGAAGTGTTGAAGATTTCAAATCTCTGGAAACGCGGGAATGTTCGGACGGTACGAACTTGAGTTCGGACCTTCCGAAGCTGTTCACACACTGTCTGAAAGAACTGTTCGGAAGATACGAAGTTTGATCGGTCCATCCGAAGCGCATGTTCGGACCCTACGAAGTCAAGAACGGACGATCCGAAGTCATCCCAAAATTACGGAAATTGATTTCAATCACATCGGACGTTCCGAAGCATAAACAGAAGATCCGAACCTTGGCGTCCAAGACTAGTATAAATAGGCCTTTGAGGATGCATTTTTAAATCATCCCACTCCACTCTCTTGTCTCTTACAAAGCTTTCTACTATCTCTTGTGTGCGTTGATTAAAAGAGTTGTAATATCAAAAGAGTTGTAGAAAAAGAGTGAAAGTAATACTCTCGAGTGGGTTGTAAAGTTCGTGGCTATCCTTGGAGCCCTCAAGGCCAAGTAGACGCATCGAGGCGTGGTTGTAAAAGCTAGCTTGGAGCTCCTAAAGCCAAGTCGATATAGTGATACCTCGATCCTCATCGAGAAGGGGAGACGTAGACGATTCTTCGTCGAACTTCCATAAACATCTCTATCCCTCTTTACTTTACGCATTTACTTTACTACGCATTTATTTTACGCACTTACTTTACGCATTCACTTTATTTGTGATTGTCCCTCAAGTCTTCCGCTTGCAATTTTTGCAAACTCGTTTTAAAAACGCTAAAGGGCCTAAAAGAACCTATTCACCCCCCCTTTAGGTTCTTCAAGTGGTATCAGAGCAAGGTTTTTCAAAATCTTTTAAAATGGCCAATCTAGCAAGCGAGTATGCCCAAGGACAATCCACAAATCGTCCCCCTCTTTTCAATGGTACAAATTACGGATATTGGAAAAATAGAATATCTCTATACATCCAATCCGTCGATTACGACCTTTGGAAAATAACGGTGAAAGGTCCCTATATCCCCATGAAAACGGTGGATAATAAGGAAATTCCTAAGGGAATGGATGACTTCACCAAGGACGATATGAAACTTATCTCTCAAAATGCTAAAGCTATGAATATTCTTCATTGTTCTCTAGATATGAATGAATACAACCGAATCTCGGCCTGCACCTCCGCCAAAGAGATTTGGGACAAATTGGAGATTTGCCACGAGGGAACCAATCAAGTCAAAGAAACGAAGATAGACCTTCTCCAACTCAAGTACGAGACCTTTGAGATGGAACCCAAGGAGGATATCGACACCATGTTCCGGCGGCTCACCCAAATCATCAATGAGCTTGCCCAACTTGGTGAGAACTACCCAACTAAACAAGTGTGGAGGAGAGCCCTTCGAGCATTACCGGCGGAATGGGATGCAAAGCGCACGGCTATCATTGAATCCAACAAGGGAGATGCGGCATCCTACGACCTTGATCAACTTCATGGGACCCTAAAGACCCATGAACTTGAAGTATCTACCCGGAAGGAGACAAAGAAAGATGACGATAAAGTAAAGGCGAAAGGGATCGCCTTGACCAGTCAACTTGAAGATAGCGACGATGAAGAAATGGCACTCCTCACTAGAAAGTTCAAAAGATTCATGCGGAGTTCCAACTTCAACAAGAAAGACAAAAAGTTTGAGAAGGAAGTGACCTGCTACAACTGTCAACAAAAGGGTCACTATGCAAACGAGTGTCCCTCCAAGAAGAAGGCCGGCAAAGACAAGAAAAAGGCCCTTCTAGCCACGTGGAGCGACAGCGACAACGAAGAGGAGTCTACCCTATGCTTCATGGCGAAGGAAGATCATCTGACCGACTCGGATGACGACGAGGTACCCTCTTACGATGAATTACTCTCCGCTTACACTAGTATGTACAATAAGGCTAAGTCACTTAGAAATGAGAATAAGCAACTTAAAACTGAACTAGAAGCTAGGATGCATGACAACACTAAGCTCAAGACAAATCTAAGAGACTTAGAGAAAGCCTTCAACAAGTTCAATGTGAGTAGCGGTAAACTAGAAAACCTCTTGAGCATGCAAAGGTGTAACTTCGACAAAGGAGGTCTAGGATATGAAAAGAAATCAGTCAACTTCGCTAGTCTTATCGCAAAGGCAAAACCAAGAACACCACCAACATGCACTTACTGTTGTAAGATAGGCCACATAAGACCTAAATGCAAGAAACTTAGACACCAACACAACAAAAATAGTTATTGGAAATGGATCCCCAAATCCCCAACTACTACTAACCCCAAAGGACCCAAAGAAACGGGTACCAACTATCAAACTGTATCTCAACCTTGTAGGGACAAAGGGGAGACAAGTCATCGAGCACTTGGTATCTTGACAGTGGATGCTCTCGACACATGACGGGAGAAAAGAAGCTGCTACAATCCATTCGACCAAAAGAAAAAGGATCGGTGACCTTCGGAGACAACAGCAAAGGGATCATAGAAGGCATCGGCTCAATAGGTATATCTAACTCTACTATTATTGATGATGTACTTCTTGTGAAAGGGCTTAAACATAACCTCCTAAGCATTAGTCAATTGTGCGATAGGGGTTATGAAGTCAAATTCACACCACACGATTGCACTGTATCACTCACAACTGACAAAACCATTAGTTTCAAAGGTTATAGAAGTGAAAATGTTTACAAGGTCGATTTAAAGATTTCATCTTTTTCAAAAATAAAAAGCCTTGTAACATTAAATGTTGATGACAACATTCTTTGGCATAGACGACTTGGTCATGTTGGGATGAGCACCATAGAAAAACTTTTAAAACTTGACCTAGTTTCCGGAATGCCAAAGCTGAATTTAAAATTAGATTCTTTTTGTGATGCTTGTCAACTTGGTAAACACACAAAGGAATCTTTTAAAAATAAAAATTTTGTATCCACTTCTATGCCCCTTGAATTACTTCACCTAGATTTATGTGGTCCCTCGAGGACAACTAGTCTAGGAGGAAAATCTTATGCTTTTGTCATTGTAGATGATTTTTCACGTTTTACTTGGACATTGTTTTTAGCCCACAAAAATGATGCCTTTGATCATTTCAAAATTTTTGTCAAAAAGGTTGAAAATGAGAAAAATCTTTTGATCAAACAAATCCGTAGTGACCACGGAACGGAATTTCAAAATGAAAATTTTTCAATTTTTTGTCAAAGCAAAGGCATTGGTCACAATTTTTCTTGTCCTAGAACTCCTCAACAAAACGGTGTCGTTGAGAGGAAGAATAGGACCCTAGTAGAGATTGCAAGGACCATGCTATGTGAGCATTCTCTACCAAAATATTTTTGGGCTGAAGCAATGAGTTCTGCTTGTTACATCATCAATCGCGTATCAATAAGGCCAATTCTCAAGAAAACTCCATACGAACTATGGAGAGGGAGAAAGCCTAACATTTCTTACTTCCGCGCTTTTGGATCAAAATGCTTCATCCACAACAATGGTAAGGACAACCTGGGTAAGTTCGATGCTAAATCGGACAAAGGTATCTTTCTTGGTTACTCTACTTCTAGCAAAGCATATAGAGTCTTTAATAAACGTACTTTACTAGTTGAAGAATCTATTCATGTCATATTTGATGAAACTAACCCTTGCTTGCCTAGAACTGTTGTTTCTGATGATGATGATATAGATATCCTTGGCGAAAAGTTGGAGTCCACAAGCCTAGATGATGTTCCTAAAGATCAAGAGGACGCACCTCTTCCGAAGGAGTGGACTACACACAAGGATCATCCCATGGACCTCATCATTGGTAGCCCATCGAAGGGAGTATCTACTCGCTCTTCTAATATGTGCAATTATCTTGCTTTTCTTTCTCACATAGAGCCTAAGAACATAGAAGAAGCTTTACTTGATGATTCTTGGATTATTGCTATGCAAGATGAACTAAATGAATTTAGAAGGAATAAAGTTTGGAATCTTGTACCTAGACCCACTGATAGACCTGTCATAGGAACTAAATGGGTATTTAGGAACAAGTTAGATGAGCATGGTACAATCACTAGAAATAAAGCTAGGCTAGTAGCTAAAGGATATAGTCAAGAAGAGGGAATTGATTATGATGAGACTTATGCCCCTGTTGCTAGACTAGAATCCATTCGCATGCTACTTGCTTTTGCTTGCTCTAGAGACTTTAAATTGTTTCAAATGGATGTTAAAAGTGCTTTTCTTAATGGTGATTTGAAAGAAGAAGTGTATGTTGAGCAACCTATTGGTTTTGAAGATGTGCACTTATCTGATTATGTGTATAAACTTGATAAGGCTTTGTATGGTTTGAAACAAGCTCCTAGAGCTTGGTATGAGAAATTATCTACCTTTTTGCTGTCTAATGGTTTTTGTAGAGGTAAAGTTGATATTACCTTATTTACCTTGACTAAAAATAATGATTTGCTGATAGTACAAATATATGTAGATGATATTATTTTTGGTGCTACTAATGAACACTTGTGTAGAGATTTTTCTAAGCTTATGCAGGATCACTTTGAGATGAGCATGATGGGCGAGCTCAACTACTTCCTTGGTCTCCAAATCAAGCAATGCAAGGATGGTTTCTTTGTCAACCAAGGAAAGTACATCAAGGAGATGCTAAAAAAGTTTGGGATGGAGTCTTCCAAAGCCTCATCCACACCTATGAGCACGACAGTCAGACTCGACAAAGATGAGGGAGGTAAACCTGTTGACCAAAAGTTATTTCGTAGCATGATTGGCTCCCTACTCTATGCGACTGCTAGTAGACCTGACATTATGTTTAGTGTTTGCTTGTGTGCACGATTTCAATCATGTCCAAAGGAATCACACTTATTCGCCTTAAAACGCATTTTCAAATATCTTTCAAATACTCCAAATCTCGGATTATGGTATTCTAAGAACTCATTTTTCGATTTAAAAGCTTACTGTGATGCCGACTTTGGAGGATATAAGGTGGATAGAAAGAGCACTAGTGGAACTTGTTTCTTTTTGGGAAATTGCTTGGTGTCATGGTTTTCTAAAAAGCAAAACTGTGTTGCACTTTCAACGACCGAGGCCGAGTATATGGCTGCCGGTAGTTGTTGTGCACAAATTCTTTGGATGAAGTATCAATTACTCGACTATGGTGTTACTTTTTCAAAAATTCCAATCTTTTGTGATAATACAAGCACCATATGTCTAACAAAGAATCCAGTTCAACATTCTCGTACTAAACATATTGACATTCGACATCATTTCATTCGTGATCACATTGAGCAAAATGATGTTGAACTTCACTATGTTGACACCAAGAATCAAATTGCTGATATTTTTACAAAACCACTAGATGAATCTACTTTTATTCGTTTGCGTGGTGAACTTGGCATGATTGAGTTGTAAACACTAGTCGAATACTCTCGTACATATTTGTTAAATTGAGGGGGAGTATTATTAATGTGAGCATTATAATGTCGGATAATACAAATTAATTGTATTTATCCATAATTATGGCTCAACATTCATTTATGTGCTAAATATTTTAAATTTTTAGGTGTTCCTCATCTTGGCCACTTCGGAATCACCGTTCTTTTTCGGATGCTTCGTTTCACTTCGGATCCACCGAACGTGTTCGGATCGTCCGAACCTGACCATAGGTTCCAGAACCTCCGATTCCTTCTTCGGACCATCCGAACAAACATCGGATCGTCCGAACTCCTTCCGATGTCATTTAATGTTCGCGCCTTCCCATGCCTGATTGTCAGACTTCGGACCCTCCGTTTACGCTTCGTAGCCTCCGTTCTAGGATCGGATCGTCCGAGTATTAATCGGATCGTCCGAACCTCCTGTCAGCTAACCGTTCCGTTCAAATTCCGGACCTTCCGAACTCTTGTTCGGACCGTCCGAACATGGCCTATAAATAGGCGTTCGGATCCTCTGATTTATTTGCCAATTCACATCTTCTTTCTTTCCGCACACAAAACACTCACTACTCACTATGCCTCCGCGCCGTAACGTAGCTGGCCGAAATGTTCGCCCTCGTCACGGTGCCTTTCACCATGATCTTACCCAACCACCCAACCCTCGTCCTACCCCACCTGAATTCGAAACCCGTAACATTCTGCCTGGTCGTACCCTTCACACCGATTATCTTCGTGCAAATTTCTTTACGTTGATTACTCTTATTGAGTCTCAACGTTGGGGAAACTTCTTTCTACCTTCCGTACCCGATTTCATCTACCCCTCTCTCATACATCAGTTCTATGCGAACTTTTCCCTAGTTCTTGGTGGTGATGACACTCGTGTTGTTACCATTGTTCAGGGTCGGTTCATTTCCTTTTCTACCGCCGACCTCTCCACTTGGTTCGATCTTCCTCGAGACGGACCGAGTGAGTTCTTTTCTCAGTCTTGGACTGAGAATGACCCCACTTTTGATCGAGTCACTGCCTTGACCACCATCTTCGGTCGTCCGCCTACTC
The DNA here is from genome assembly GCF_022965805.1 of Primulina eburnea. Taxonomy (NCBI): domain Eukaryota; kingdom Viridiplantae; phylum Streptophyta; class Magnoliopsida; order Lamiales; family Gesneriaceae; genus Primulina; species Primulina eburnea. Next base: position 23,296,882 of record NC_133104.1, on the reverse strand, counting down.
CTGCCGATGACCGTCCTCATGCAAAGGACCTTTCTCCTCAGCTTCAGCTTGTTCTGAAGCTCATCACTTCTTCTATTGTTCCTCGCAGTGGAGACCTCTCCACTTGCAAATATCTCGATCTGTACATTCTCTATTATTTAGTCTCCCAGCGTCCTTTTAACCTTCCCAGTTTTCTTATGTACGCCATGGAGTACGCGGCTTCTTCTACTCGCGTCTCTTTTCCATTTGGCCGGTTCATTAACCGGATTCTAGCCCATTTGGGCATTGACTTTACAGATGAAGAATCCTTATCTATTTCTCCTCGCGAGACTATCGACCATGATACTGTTGTTAAGATGGGACTCTCTTGGAATCCCGTCTTATCCTCTTGGGTCATCGACAAGGATCGCATCTTTGCGTCCTATCGTCCGACCGAACACTTTCATGTTCCCTTCGGTCTCCTTCCTCCTCACGTTCAGACGAGAGGATTTCCCGCTGGTCCCCCTACTACGGGTACCACTCCTACCCCTTCGGTTGATATTCCCTCTTCATCCCATCAGCGTGTTCCCGACCCTATTAGCACTCCTTTGATGACCATGGATGACCTTCCTCATGGCTTCACTCCGCCTGCTCCCTCTGGACCCTACGATCGGATTTTCGAGTATCTCGAGCGATTGGAGACTCGTTTCGACACTCGTTTTTCTCTTTTAGAGTCTACCTTAGAGCGCCATCATACCGAGACTTCTTCGCGTCTGGATTCCATCGAGGCTGAGATGAGGAGACATAGAGAGTCGCGGGATGCGGATTCTTAGATTATGTTTTTGTTATTTTTTATTTTATCTTTATGCATCATTGTATAAAAGACTTGCATTTATTAGTGGATATTTTACCTGTTTATTTGTCTCTCTTTATGCTTATGTCTTTTTGCTTATCACAAAAAGGGGGAGAATTTATTTGGTTAAAATTGCTGTTAATTGGTTATTAAATAAATTCGCCTTAATTCAACCTCTTAGACTTGTTATTTGATTAAGGGGGAGTTATTTAATAACATTTCGATTATGTTGATTATTGTTATCTCATTTTTTAACCAAGTTTTGTGATCATCAAAAAGGGGGAGATTGTTACGTCTTAAACGCATACAAATCTCGAGGATGAGATTAATGTTTTTAATGCTGTAACATATCCCAAAGTTTTTGTTTTGATGATACCAAAACTTGGATTAAAAATGTACTAATGTTTTATATTGAGGCATGCAGGAAATTAAGAACAGTTTACGTTCGGAAGATCCGAAATGTTGTTCGGACGGTCCGAAATTGTGCAATTCAGAAGCAAAATAGAAGCTGTTCGGAAGCTGCGAGGAGAGCGTTCGGACGTTCCGAAGACGTGATCGAACGTTCCGAACACAAGCAATCAAATCACTTCAATGCGGAGACAAATTGATATGACTGATTGATCGAGTAAGATTTCGGACGCTACGAAGGACATTTCGGACGCTACGAAGTGTTGAAGATTTCAAATCTCTGGAAACGCGGGAATGTTCGGACGGTACGAACTTGAGTTCGGACCTTCCGAAGCTGTTCACACACTGTCTGAAAGAACTGTTCGGAAGATACGAAGTTTGATCGGTCCATCCGAAGCGCATGTTCGGACCCTACGAAGTCAAGAACGGACGATCCGAAGTCATCCCAAAATTACGGAAATTGATTTCAATCACATCGGACGTTCCGAAGCATAAACAGAAGATCCGAACCTTGGCGTCCAAGACTAGTATAAATAGGCCTTTGAGGATGCATTTTTAAATCATCCCACTCCACTCTCTTGTCTCTTACAAAGCTTTCTACTATCTCTTGTGTGCGTTGATTAAAAGAGTTGTAATATCAAAAGAGTTGTAGAAAAAGAGTGAAAGTAATACTCTCGAGTGGGTTGTAAAGTTCGTGGCTATCCTTGGAGCCCTCAAGGCCAAGTAGACGCATCGAGGCGTGGTTGTAAAAGCTAGCTTGGAGCTCCTAAAGCCAAGTCGATATAGTGATACCTCGATCCTCATCGAGAAGGGGAGACGTAGACGATTCTTCGTCGAACTTCCATAAACATCTCTATCCCTCTTTACTTTACGCATTTACTTTACTACGCATTTATTTTACGCACTTACTTTACGCATTCACTTTATTTGTGATTGTCCCTCAAGTCTTCCGCTTGCAATTTTTGCAAACTCGTTTTAAAAACGCTAAAGGGCCTAAAAGAACCTATTCACCCCCCCTTTAGGTTCTTCAACTCTCCTATCTTAAATGCAATGCATATCAATCTATAAACAAAGCATAAACATCTCAAAAGATTCGAATACAAATTCTATAAACAAACCATAATATAAATAACCATTCTAGTATGTGATTTTGGTTGGCAAACTCAAATTAGATCTCATTTGAGTTGTATCTCCCCAAACAAAACATGAATTATACCTTTGTCGTCCCTGTCTGACGAAGGTGATGACCTGTATTCAAATCTGTCCATATCAAATCTGAAATGACAATAGCGAATACGCTGTATCAGTGAATAACTCAATACACCACCTGTTCTGATCATACTCAATTCAGTACATAATCTGACCAATATCTGAACAAAATACAATCTAATTCATATCATTGATATCACAATATAATTAAAATCATTTCTGAATCTGATAAATCTAAATCAACTGATGTTTCGACGGCATATAAATACAGTCTTGTAACCCCGTCAATCTCAACATCACAGATATAATATCAGAATTTATAATCTCAATATCTGTACACTCAGAATCAGTACCACACAATCCTGATATCAAATCTTAAATCAACTCTCAGCCAATATCTTTCAAAAATCATAACAATTGTATAAACAGTCTATTCTTTAATCTGACTTCGACTATACATTGTGTACGGTAATAAAAACACCATATCGGATTCATATTCAATTCTGACAATATCATAATTTCAAATCAAGTCTAAACGTAACAAAAATTACGTCCAGTTGCAGCCTGTGTTGATAGAAACACAGTACCGAAGTCGGATTCAAAATCGAATGGACGGATTCTTCACAAATCACGTTATAAGCTTCGAAGGAACCTTAAAGCTTTTCCCTCAGCTTTTCTTCGGTCATTCCTTTTCTGAAATGGGAGATTCAATGTACATATATATATATACACCATGCATGTACAAAACGTGGCACACTCCTTTGTGCAGCACGTCTCGTGCATATGCGCGACCATCATCGGTGCATATGCGCGAGACACAATTCTTGGCGAGTGTCTCGGCAACAACTCTCGCGCATATGCGCGCTACTCGTCTGCGCATATGCGCCAAAGCTTCTGGACGTCCCGCGCATGTGCGCGCAGTAAAGTTGCGCATGTGCGCGCATGGTTCTGTGCTCCTCATGCATGTGCGCCGATAAACATCGCGCATGTGCGCGAGGACTCTTCTTGGCACATTATGTCAATTCTTTTCTTGACTTTCCCGGTCTGATTCGTTCTGTCTATAATCGTCTCGATTAATCTATAATCGTCTCGATTAATCTATAAATCTTTTCAGATTAATCTAAGATTACGGTAATAAAATCTCGGGCATTACATTTTGTGCCCATAAAGCTTAAAAAATAGGCCTGTTGTGGGGACCCGGACGCTAATTCGATTATTAATCATCTTCGGGACTAATTAATCAATTATAATAAACAGGGTCTAATTTGTTTTTTAAAATACAATATTACATGCGGAACGTAATGACATTCATTTATTACACATATCAGTTAAGTTAGGGTACGAGTCCTGTACAGCATACATTTACTCAAATTAAGGTTAAACAACTAACATCAAGTGTCCAAACCCTATTTCTACTCCAAGTTCGTAGTCTACCCTCTAATCACGATCTCTCTTCATCTCCTTGACCCTGAACCTGTCCCACCTGTTATCATGCACACATACAAACAAAACAACAGCCGGATACTCTGGTGAGAATTATTTTCCCAGTATAAATTAACGAAACATGCATTTCATATAACAGATATAAAAGCATGAATCATATTTTCATAACATGGATCGAAATCAGAAACATGAACCAATATCAAACTATAACTCATACTCGTGACTCCACATCTAATACTAGACTCATTCTTAGTCTAGGGATCCCGGTTTCCAGACGTTGGCATTCCATATCGATCACCAGTAATAGAAGAAACTCTGATTCTATCCACATCGATATGGTAATGATCACCAATAATAGAAGAAACTCCAATTCTATCCACATAGATAGCCAATCATCCGGTGACAGACTTTGGTACTATCGCCAATACACTATCTTGTGACATCGTGCAATGTGCCCGTGGCGATCCCGCCACTATCAGGCACTTCTGTCACAAGATTACTCATCTAATACTCATCTAATACATGCTTCCTACCAATCAGTAGAACAACATATAATAATCAAATCAATGCATACAATAACAATAAGTATGTGATTTAGGGAAACCCAAGTATATCCTACTTGAGTCGATCTCCCAATACCACATTGACTTATACCTTTGTCTTCTCGATCTGACGAAATGGAAGTCTCGAAGTCACATCTGTCCATATCAAATATGGAATGACAATATCGAATAGACTGTGTCAAAATACAACTCAATTCAATACTCTCTCTGATCAATACTCAAATCAAAATATAATCTGATCAATGTCACAATACAACGATACAATCTCAATCAGTACTGAATCCGATCAATCTCAATCTACTGATATTTCGACGACATAACAATACAATCTTGCTAATCCCGTCAGTCTCAACCTCACAGATATAATAGTAGAACTCATAATCAATATCGGTACAACTCATAATAAATAAAATACTGTTCTGATATCGAATCTCAATCAAATCAACTCCGAAAATCATAACAATTACATACACAGTCCTTTCTTCGATCTGGTTTCGATTATACAATGTCTGATATCGCGAGAACAACATATAAGAATTCTATCTGATTCTGGCAATACTATAATTTCAAGACATATCCAAACGTAGTAAAACTTACGTCCAGTTGTAGCTATCGTCGCTAGGAACTCGGTGTTGTGCTCAGATTTCAATTCAAACGGGCGGATCATTCGCACTTCAAAATCAAAACTTGAGCCGTCTCCTCGTTTCTTTTCTTTTTCTCTACTTCAAAATCAGAACTTGAGCCGTCTCCTCGTTTATTTTCTTTTTCTCTTCCTGATACTTACGTTTGTATGTATATATATATATATATACAGCATGCATATAAAGAAACGTGGCTCGCTTCTTTGTACTGCATGTCTCGCGCATATGCGCGAGACACCATCGGCGCATATGCGCAAGACACAATGTCTCAGCGCGTGCATCTCGGCAGCTCTCGCGCATATGCGCGCACCTACTCCGCGCATGTGCTCCAAACTCTCTGCCTACCCCGCGCATGTGCGCCCGTCCACGTCGCGCATATGCGCCGAGTACTCCCTTGGGATACTGGACACCTCGCGCATATGCGCGCCCTCAAGCCGCGCATATGCGCGGGGTCTTCTGCCAAAGCCGCGCATGTGTGCGCACCAACTCGCGCATGTGCGCGCATGGCGTCACCTTCGCACATGCGCGGGGTCTTCTGCCAAAGCCGCGCATGTGTGCGCACCAACTCGCGCATGTGCGCGCATGGCGTCACCTTCGCACATATTTCGCGACTGTTCTCGTCTTTCCCGGTCTAATTCCTTCCATCCATAATCACATCAATTAATCAAGAAATCATTCCTGATTAATCTCAGATTACAATAAATAAAATCCCGGGCATTACACCTATCAAGCCCAAACACATTCTCGAAAAATATTTCGTTCTGGTAAGTTTTTGAAAGTATTACTCGAACCCTCTAAAAGAGCCCCATTTCGATGAAATTTGCGTACCGCTAAAAATTATGCTCTAACGGGTAAAAAAACCAAACAAATCCCATTTCTTGAAAAATATATTTAAAACATATTATATTAATTAATAAAAATTAACCCTGTAATAAAAATAATTTTTCCTGATAATTCCTTGGTCTCTATTCCTTGTTCGAGCGCGAAATGCAACTTAAAAATCATAGTGCATGAACTTTTAAAATTTCGTGAAATAAATCCTATCATGCAATAATTATACAATAAAATACATAAAAATAATTAAACACATAATTAAATAAAAACATAGATTGCATGCAGTCAAATTACGTGAATTAAAATCCTGGAACTTACAACTCTCCCCCCTTAAAATTAAAATCCACTCCGCGCATGTGCTCCAAACTCTCTGCCTACCCCGCGCATGTGCGCACGTCCACGTCGCGCATATGCGCCGAGTACTCCCTTGGGATACTGGACACCTCGCGCATATGCGCGCCCTCAAGCCGCGCATATGCGCGGGGTCTTCTGCCAAAGCCGCGCATGTGTGCGCACCAACTCGCGCATGTGCGCGCATGGCATCACCTTCGCACATATTTCTCGTCTTTTCTCATCTTTCTCGGTCTAATTCCTTCCGTCCATAATCACATCAATTAATCAAGAAATCATTCCTGATTAATCTCAGATTACAATAAATAAAATCCCGGGCATTACATTTCTCCCCCTCTAAGATATGATTTCGTCCTAGAAATCACAGGAAATTTAGTCCGCAATTATAGGTAGTCACATTAGATAGCAATTCAGATATCAAATCAGATACAAGAAGAAGATATATAGCACCCAGAAAAAAACTCACCCAAAAATAACAATTCTGAACATCGTTACCTCATATCAGACTTAGTCTTCCAGGTAGTTTCTTCGATGCCCTGATATCTTTATTGTATTACCAACCGCGGAATAATCCATCCTGAAGTATCTCTCGTTCACGGATTTCTGAATTCAATCGGGAATAATCATAATCCAAAAAAAATATAATATCGTAATACAACTCGGAGTAACTTTGATAGATTCGATCTCAGAACATTGGTTATACAACATCTGTATATACCAATTACCGACTTATAACAATCAATATTATCCTCTATTATAAAATCCGGTACTCCCAGTCCAGGTTACATTCAATATTCCAGTTTTAAATATCAACAGTCATCATCCGACGTTGACATATTCAGTCTATCTATTCTGAGCTGTCTTCGTTTTTCTCTGAATCAGTTTCAGTTTAAGTTTCATATTTCTGATTCCGTCCGATCCAATCTCAGGTATCTCGGAGATATTATTCTCATACGAAGGAAATATCCTGTTCTCACTGTACAATACCTGGACTGAAACTGTTTCAATATTCATCTGATAGCTATTGTCGTACAATCATTCACAAAGTGACAATACATCGCCTCAATTAGTGCTAAAATCCAGCACTACAGTTCCTGGATATCCTCCAGTTCCAGGATAGTTGCTGCAAATATCTGTCGATCTATAGGCGATAAGTGAAAGAGTTTATTGTATACTCTACCAAAAGTACAAAATCAAACGAAAGTCATAGTCTGATATAATCAACTTTGGCATTCAGTACAATCTATCCTCTTTTCTGACATAATCTCCATCGACTGGTCATCTCCATAAGTCTTCATGTGCAAATAATATATGCAAATTCACGCAATCTATTAATAACAATCACATCGCATCACCATCTTGAAGAGATTTCGGTGGTTTCATTACGAAATCAATAGAAATGTACTCCCATTTCTATTCAAGAATCGATAATCGATATAACCAATCTCCTGGTTTCCATTTTTCTGCTACCAGAAAGAACACTGAATCAACTACTGTGCGCTTCTGACCATATCTGTCATTTCAGATTTGAAATATATCTGGCACAACTAAATCAGTTATTAACATACAAGACAATATTACTTACCTGATATTCTGATCGACACCCTGTTCTGACTATCGATATCAAATTCTGTACTATTTATCTGAAATATTCGGCACAAAGAGACGATTCTGTCACATATCTGTTACTCTGATCGATGCTCTGCTCTGATCCTCATAAACGGTAATTTCTGATAATATTGTCAATTTGGCTACTCGAACATATCCTCGATGTTGTTTAAATTAACTGCTACATCATCTTCGCAAGTAATGTCCTCCAAAAAATATAATCTATCTTTAATACTGTTTTAGAACACTAACAATTCTCAAGCAATTTCACAACAACAGTCATATATCATAATTTGCTAATCGCGGACAAATATGAATTTTTGACTTTTCTGCTATCGATGTCATTCTCAATCGCTGATCACGGCCTCAACTGTATCAAGATCAATCAGTATACTATATTCAGATATCACAGACTTTGAATACAATCTGTTGCAATCAAGGTTCATATCCGAATAATTCTGTATACAACAATCTCAGTTCCCAGAATTTTCACTACAATTTCAACTGTTCGGTTCAATCATTCATACGCTGCGAAGATATCATAGATACAATGAGCATAAAATCATCTGAATATCTCTGAACACAGGATTTATCAACCCATAAACAGAACTGAAATATTTCCCAGAGAAACACATAATCAGATGTAACTCTAACTTTCGGGCAGTAAATCTTCTAACTGACATTTCAATTTTTTCAATTCAATCAATATCATTCTATACAGAATTCTAAAATGAAACCAGTACCTGGTATCGAATCAAGGGTGAAATCACTCTCCCTAATATAAGAAAAACATGAAATCTCATCTGAAAAACTATAGCAACTCTCCTGCTATTGTCAAATAAGTCCAAGATATGCTCAGTTTCAGAAATAAACTGGATACATAAGGAATCTTTTCATTCCTTTCGATTATCATCGAGTCATAGGTAATACAGATATCAAAGGAATTCAAATCAAGAATCCTTACCGTACATTATTCATTCTTCGGCCATTTTAGGTCCTAATCTTACCATCTCCTGGCAAGAATCTACAATAATTCTGTACTTGTTAACACATCAATATCAATAATGCAGTCAAAATCAGACAACACAAGTACATCACAGTATAACTCAATCTTATTCTCATCTTACTACAGTATACGATATTTACAGGATTTACTGATATCAATCTTTCCTCCAAAAGATAAAGAAATCAATACTACAGTATATACAGACTCAACAGAATAAAGCATATGTCAATGCAATTCATACAGAATCATTTCTAGGATGTACAAGAGTCTCCCAATACATATGGGACAAAATATAAAAGAACAGATACCTGTCACTACATCATCAAGTGCATCCTGGATCTGTTCCTCGGTCACCCTAACCAGATGCCTCTGCTCCCTTGAAGCTCCGGGAACCTTTCTGTGGACAAACTCTAGCAAAGTGTCCCTGCTGTTTACAGACATTGCATCTACCAGTTACTCCCTGACATTGCTCCGTGGAATGTCTTCCTACACAGGCTTTACAATACACTCTGGTATAACTCGGGCTAGAAACACTGGAGCTAGATGAACCGCTCCCTAACTTCTTGAACTGCTTCTTTCGAGCTTTCAATTATTCTTTCTTTTCACTACTGCTGCTACTAATCTCAATTCTGAGAGGTAGTTGTTGTGATTTCGATGTTGAAAGAACATACGAAGCTTCCTTTTGTCTCATCAGAACTGTTTCTGCTTTTTTGGCTCTGTTCAGAGTATCAACAAAATCATTCGGTTGTTTCACATTTAACAATGTACGTATCTCCGGATTCAATCCCTGGATGAACTGATCAAACACAGCTACATCATTTCTAGCCACATGAGGGGCAAAACGTAGCAAAGTGAAGAACTAGGCCAAATACTCATCAATATTTAAGTGACCATGTCTTAAATTTACAAACTCTACACTTTTATCCTGTCTATATGATACGGGGAAGAATCTTTGATATAATTCAACTTTAAAAACTTTCCACGTAATCACTGGACACTGTTCTAATACAACCACCAACTCCTTGCGTCTTCCTGTAACTGGTACCCAATCAGTTTAACTCTACAATCATCTGTGAACCCCAAAAATTCAAATAGCATTTCTATATCTTCTAACCAATTCTCACAATCGACTTGCGTCTCAGTACCCTTTAGAATCGGCGGTTGAAACGACTGAAACCTCGTTATCATTGTTTCCATCGGATTTTCTGACGCATCCATCTGATTACTCGAACTACTACCCAATTCTCGAATTTTTCTCGGAGGTATATCTGATAATCACAAGAATTATTTATCACATGAGACAAATCCGTCTCAATCCTTCTTGATCAGCTTACCTCTGATCAAGAATGGGTTCTGATTCGTCCTCAAATAATACACATTACCACATCAACTCAGATATTTAGGTAACATGTATCATCAAACAAAACAGTAAAACATACTGCAACATTAGCATATACAATATAATTCAACATTATAATAAATCACATGCTAGCAATCACATGAAAGGAAAGAAAACACATTCTATCCCGGTCACTAGATTCTATCTCAGTCTCAAGAACCTACTGTTCTGGAACATAAGGCTCTGATACCACTTGTTGTGGGGACCCGGACGCTAATTCGATTCTTACTCATCTTTGGGGAATAATTAATCAATTATAATAAACATGGTCTAATTTTTTTTCAAATGCAATATTACATGTGGAACGTAATGGCATTCATTTATTACACATATTAGTTTAAGTTAGGGTACGAGTCCTGTACAACATACATTTATTCAAATTAAGGTTAAACAATTAACATCAAGTGTCCAAACCCTATTTCTACTCCAAGTCCGTAGTCTCCACTCTAATCATGATCTCTCTTCATCTCATTGACCCTGAACCTGTCCCACCTGTTGTCATGCACACATACAAACAAGACAACAGCCAGATACACCAGTGAGAATTATATTCCCAGTATAAATCAACGAAACATGAATTTCATATAACAGATATAAAAGCATGAAGCATATATTCATAGCATGGATCGCAATCAGAAAACATGAATCAATATCAAACTATAACTCATACTCGTGACTCCACATCTAAGACTAGACTCATTCCTAGTCTAGGGATCCCAGTTTCCAGACGTTGGCATTCCATATCGATCACCAGTAATAGAAGAAACTCCGATTCTATCCACATCGATATGGTATCGATCACCAGTAATAGAAGAAACTCCAATTCTATCCACATCGATAGCCAATCATCCGATGACAGACTTTGGTACTATCGCCAATACACTATCTTGTGACATCGTGCAATGTGCCCGTGGCGATTCCGCCACTATCAGACACTTCTGTCACAAAATTACTCATCTAATACTCATCTAATACATGCTTCCTACCAATCAGTAGAACAACATATAATAATCAAATCAATGCATACAATAACAATAAGTATGTGATTTAGGGAAACCCAAGTATATCCTACTTGAGTCGATCTCCCAATACCACATTGAATGACAATATCGAATACCACATTGATCAGATCTGTCCATATCAAATATGGAATGACAATATCGAATAGACTGTGTCAAAATACAACTCAATTCAATACTCTCTCTGATCAATACTCAAATCAAAATATAATCTGATCAATGTCACAATACAACGATACAATCTCAATCAGTAGTGAATCTGATCAATCTCAATCTACTGATGTTTCGATGGCATAACAATACAATCTCTCAAATCCCATCAGTCTCAACCTCACAGATATAAGAGCAGAAATCATAATCAATATCGGTACAACTCATAATAAATAACAATACATTTCTGATATCGAATCTCAATCAAATCCACTCCGAAAATCATAACCATTAGATACACAGTCCGTTCTTCGATCTGGTTTCGATTATACAATGTCTGATATTGCAAGAAGAACATATATGAATTCTATCTGATTCTGGCAATACTATAATTTCAAGACATATCCAAACGTAGTAAAACTTACGTCCAGTTGTAGCTGTCGTCGCTAGGAACTCGGTGTTGTGCTCAGATTTCAATTCAAACGGGCGGATCATTCGCACTTCAAAATCAAAACTTGAGCCGTCTCCTCGTTTCTTTTCTTTTTCTCTGCTTCAAAATCAGAACTTGAGCTGTCTCCTCATTTATTTTCTTTTTCTCTTCCTGATACTTACGTTTGTATGTATATATATATATATACAGCATGCATATAAAGAAACGTGGCTCGCTTCTTTGTACTGCACGTCTCGCGCATATGCGCGAGACACCATCGGCGCATATGCGCGAGACACAATGTCTCAGCGCGTGCATCTCGGCAGCTCTCGCGCATATGCGCGCACCTACTCCGCGCATGTGCTCCAAACTCTCTGCCTACCCCGCGCATGTGCGCCCGTCCACGTCGCGCATATGCGCCGAGTACTCCCTTGGGATACTGGACACCTCGCGCATATGCGCGCCCTCAAGCCGCGCATATGCGCGGGGTCTTCTGCCTAAGCCGCGCATGTGTGCGCACCAACTCGCGCATGTGCGCGCATGGCGTCACCTTCGCACATGCGCGGGGTCTTCTGCCAAAGCCGCGCATGTGTGCGCACCAACTCGCGCATGTGCGCGCATGGCGTCACCTTCGCACATATTTCGCGACTGTTCTCGTCTTTCCCGGTCTAATTCCTTCCATCCATAATCACATCAATTAATCAAGAAATCATTCCTGATTAATCTCAAATTACAATAAATAAAATCCCGGACATTACACCTATCAAGCCCAAACACACTCTCGAAAAATATTTCGTTCTGGTAAGTTTTTGAAAGTATTACTCGAACCCTCTAAAAGAGCCCCATTTCGATGAAATTTGCGTACCGCTAAAAATTATGCTCTAACGGGTAAAAAAACCAAACAAATCCCATTTCTTGAAAAATATATTTAAAACATATTATATTAATTAATAAAAATTAACCCTGTAATAAAAATAATTTTTCCTGATAATTCCTTGGTCTCTGTTCCTTGTTCGAGCGCGAAATGCAACTTAAAAATCATAGTGCATGAACTTTTAAAATTTCGTGAAATAAATCCTATCATGCAATAATTATACAATAAAATACATAAAAATAATTAAACACATAATTAAATAAAAACATAGATTGCATGCAGTCAAATTACGTGAATTAAAATCCTGGAACTTACAACTCTCCCCCCTTAAAATAAAATTTTGTCCTCGAAATTTAGACGTACCGAATAACTCCGGATAGAAATTCCTCTTCTCGGTCTCAGTCTCCCACGTGGCCTCCTCCTCTGAATGATTCAGCCACTTGACCTTTATCATCTGGATCACCTTGTTCCGAAGCCTCTTCTCTTGTCTGTCCAGTATATGAATGGGTTTCTCCTCGAATGGTAGGTGCGGTGTCAGCTGTAGTGGCTCATAATTCACCACATGTGAAGGATTCGACATGTACTTCCGCATCATGAAAATGTTGAACACATTATGAACTCCCGTTAGATTCGGCGGTAATGCAACTGTGTACACAAGTGTCCCAACTCTCTCTAGGATCTCGAATGGTCAGATGAACCTAGGGCTGAGCTTTCCCTTCTTCCCAAACCTCATCACACCTTTCATCTGTGCAAATTTCACAAAAACATGATCCCCTACTACGAACTCAAGATCTCACCTCCGCTGATCTGCATAACTCTTCTGACGGATCTGTGCAGTCTTCATCCTATCTCGAATCCTGCCCACTAACTTTGCTGTCTGTCTGACAATGTCTGGGCCAAACTCTGCTCATTCTCCCACCTTATCCCAATATATTGGCAACATACGCTTCCTCCCGTATAATGCCTCATATGGAGCCATGCCAATCGATGCCTGATAGTTGTTGTTGTATGTGAACTCAACAAGAGGTAACTTCGGTCCCAGCTGCCCAGGAAGTCGATCATACAAGCTCGGAGTAGTTCTTCCAAGTTTTGAATCACCTTCTCTGACTGTCCGTCTGTCTTAGGATAAAAAGCAGTACTGAACAGTAGCTTCATACCCAACGCCTGAGGGAGACTTCTCCAAAATGCATACGTGAATCTCGGATCCCTATCTGACTTGATGTACACTGGAATACCATGCAGTCTGACTATCTCTCTAATGTACAACTCCGCATATTGAATCATGGTGAATTTCTTCCTGATCGGTAAGAAATGAGCTGATTTAGTGAGCCGATCAACAATCACCCAGATGGCATTAAATCCTACAATAGTCCTTGGAAGCCCTGTCACAAAATCCATGGTGATATTCTCCCATTTCCACTCGAGAATAGAGAGTGGTCTCAGCTTCCTTGCAGGTCTCTGATGCTCTGCCTTGACCTGTTGACAAGTCAAACACTCGGAGACGAATCGCAGAATATCCCTCTTCATACCTGGCCACCAATAAAGAGTTTGTAGATCCTTATACATCTTCGTACTCCCTAGGTGGATGGAGTACGGGATGCTGTGGGCCTCGCTCACGATACATACTCGAAGGGAATCACTAACAGGAACCCATAGACGGTCCCTATATCTGACTATGCCGTTCAAAACTGTATAAAGTCTCTGGCCCTTAGCCTCGTCCCTCTGTCTCCACTTCTGTAACAGCTCGTCAGAAGTTTTCCCTGCTCGAATTCTGTCTCTCAGAGTCGGCTGTACTGTAAGAGTAGCAAGATTCGGGGCCTTGCCACTGGCATAAACTACAAGCTCAAATATCTGAATCTCAGCCTGTAGTGGTCTTTGCACTGAAAAATGAGCAATCACCGCGTGCTTCCTACTCAAAGCGTCCACAACCACATTAGCCTTATCCGGATGGTAGTTAATGTCACAATCATAATCCTTCACAAGCTCAAGCCACCTCCTTTGTCGCATATTCAGCTCTTTCTATGTGAAGAAGTATTTCAGGCTCTTTTGGTCAGTAAAAATCCTGCACTTCTACCCATACAGATAGTGTCTCCAGATCTTCAGGGCAAATAACACTGCTGCTAGCTCGATGTCGTGAGTTGGATAATTCTTCTCATAGAACTTTAGGTGTCTGGAATTGTAGGCTATCACTCTGTCCTGGTGCATCAGAACCGCGCCCAAACCGAGCTTCGATGCGTCTGTATAAAATACAAACTCTCTCTACCCTGATGGCATAGCTAGTATTAGTGCAATGGTCGACAGTAGATTCAATCTATCAAAGCATAAACTTGGCATTCTTCTTCGTCAAGGCGGTCATAGGAACCGCAATATAAGAGAAGCCCTGAATGAACTTCCTGTAGTAACCAGCTAATTCCAAGAAACTACGCATCTCTGACACGCTCTTGGGCACCGGCCAATTTCCGACTGCCTATACCTTTCTTGGATCGACCTCTATGTCATCCTGAGATAAATGTGGCCCGAGAATGCCACTCTGTCAAGCTAGAATTTACACTTACTGAACTTGGAATACAACCACCTGTCCTGTAGAGTCTGCAGTACTGTCCTCAGTTGATGACTATGCTCCTCCTTGCTCTTCGAATAAATCAGGATATGGTCAATGAAAACTATGACGAACTGATCAAAGTATGGATGAAACACGCAATTCATGAGATCCATGAAGATCGCTGGCGCTTTCTTCTGGCCGAAGGGCATCACCAAAAACTCATATTGTCTGTAACGCGTCCGGAAGGCTGTCTTATGCACATTAGCCTCTCTCACTTTCAGCTGGTGGTATCCGAATTGAAAGTATATCTTTTTTGAACACATATGCTCCCTGAAGCTGATCAAACAAGTCCTCGATCCTCGGCAGCGAATACTTATTCTTGATTGTGACTCTGGTCAGCTCTCGGTAGTCAATGCACTGTCACATGCTGCCATCCTTATTCTTGACAAACAGAACTGGTGCGCCCCAAGGAGAAAAACTTGGGAGAATAAAAACCTTATCTAGCAAATCCTGTATATGATCTTTCAATTCTTTCATCTTGGCCGGTGCTAGACGGTAGGGTGCCTTAGATATCGGCATTGTCCCTGGCATGAGCTCAATAGAGAATTCCACCTCTCTGTCTGCTGAAACGCATGAAACATCATTAGGGAAAACACTAGAGAACTCACTTACTAGATCCACATCCTCCAACCTCTGACTGACTGGCTCTGTCACTGAAACAATGTTGGCTAAAAATGGCTGGCAGCCTCTCTTGATAAGATTTCTCGCACACATACAGGAAATGACATGCTGCAATTGCTGGTGTCTGGCTGCCGCAAAAACAAATGGCGTAACACTGGGCGGTCAGACTGACACTGACCTCTTTCGAAAGTCTATGACTGCTCCATTCGACGAAAACTAATACATAATTAGAATGATGTCGAACTCCGGCAATGGTAGCACTTCAAATCTGCATGCACGGTATACTTCTGTAACCGAAGCTCCAATCTCTTCACTATTTGGGATGTGAACATTTGATCCCCGGATGGGATCGATACTCTGAACCATGAATCCATCGCTACTGGAATGATTCCTAGTCGCTTGACGAAAGATTCAGATATAAACGAATGTGTAGCTCCTGAATCTAGCATTGTATGCGCGGTTACACCTGCAATATATATCCTCTCTCCGAAAAAACATACCATCAAATCTAATAGTGTTGAACTTAAGGAATTTCTTACCGGAAATTAACCCAAAATCCTCAAAAAATTTCAACGATTATACCCAAATATCGTTCCCAAAAATTCGAAATTAATCCTCAGAAAAAGGAAAATTGCAAAATAGCCCCTTAAAGTTTCGGAAATTGCATTTTGGTCCTTCAACTTTTCTAAAATTGCAATATGACCCTTTCTCATTATCGAATTCAAATCCCAAAATTCTCGATTTTAGCAATTAGGCCCTCAAATCATCGGTTATTACAATTGGGTCCCTAAAATTTATCAAATCAAACAACTAAATTCTTAATATCAATTAGGTAGAACATGCATCCTAATTCCTTCTATGTTATAAATCCAGAGATTTAATCCTCATGCAAGCATAAAATCCATGCAATTATGCAATAAAGTGATATCTTAAACAAAAGGGTTACCAATAATAAGTGTTGAGTCCGGCTCTGTGTGGGTTAAACATTTGCTAGAAAATGTGAGTCATATAAAAAAAAATTCTTTTAACAACATAAACAAGTGTATATAAATCATATATAATGCTGTTATCTTATTTAACTAAAAATATCATTCACTTATTCGATTACAAATATTCTACTAGTGTTTAGAATTTCAGTACATGTCTAGTAATAAACCACTAGTTCTTCTTATCAGCCCGTAATCTCCACGCTATCTTGATCTCTCATCTTTGTCTCGACCCTGATCCGCCCCACCTGTTGTCATGCACACATACAGACACAACATTAGCCGGATACTCCGGTGAGAACAAATCCCAGTATAAAATATGTATACATACATGTCATGCAATACATACAAATTCATAACACGTAAATCAGTAATTATGACACATTAGTGAATACAGATAAAACAATTCGACTCTTATTCTTTAATTCAACTCATATCTAAATCTAGGGATCCCGGTGTGAATAAGACGTAACAAGTCTCCCACCTACTCTCCCAATCAGGGTGGCGGTACGTCTTATTCATAGACTTCGGCTCTGTCTGTATAGAATATCTACAATCGGAGTCGATCTCTCCTATGCCTCGATACCACCGAACGTCTAGAACTTGGCATATCTGCCAATGACTCTCCTATCTCAATGCTTGTATATAAATCAATATAAAGCACAAACATAGCAAGGTATAGAAATCTAGTATTTGATTTGTGGGAAACTCAAACCGAATCTGATTCGAGTTATATCTCCCCAATCAAACATTGAATTATACCTTTCTTTGTTCAATCTTTATCGATGTCGAGGTCTCGATGTCGAAGCTTGTCAAAACAATCTGAAATGACATATTCAAGTTGCATTCTATCAATTTCTTACTCAATTCAATACACATACGAATCAATATTCAATCTCGGTACATTTCAACGGCATAACGGCATAGTCTCGATATACTGGGAATACTGACACAATAATCAAATCTTCACAATGCATAACCAATACCATATCGTCGCAATTCTAATTCCAGCATGTCAACATCTATACCATTCAACTCAAGATATGCTGAAATTCACAATAAAGTCATACGGTATAATTTCTTCGATCCGATTTCAAATGTACGATCACCGCTATCATAAGAACATATAATAGCAATCAAACTCTGATTTCTCCCAACATCTCAACTTCAAGACATGGTGAAATTTAATAATACTTAGATCTTTTTGTAACTTGTAACAATAGGAGTACAGAATCAAAATCGGATCGAAATTCAAATGGTTAGATCTTGTACAAACTAATTTCAAAGCTATGAAGAAACTTAAGCTTTCATGGAGATTTTCGGTGGTCTCCCTGCTGGATATCTGTAAGAATGAAGGTGACTAATACATTATATTGCATGGCCAAGACACCTGGCTTATTCTTCAATCTGCACGTCGTACCGCGGGTGCGCTGAGCATACTGCACCACATCCAAGATTTCAGAAGAATGACCGCGGGTGCGGTACATTTTTGACCGCGGGTGCGTTGCCTTCTCTGTCCCAACATCGCGGGTGCGGTCATTCTGCACCGCGGGTGCGCTATGCCTACTGGATCCCATCCAACAATTCAGAAGATACGACTGCGGGTGCACTGCATTTTGTACTACGGGTGCACTGGTCTTTCTACCAATCAACTCAAATTGCAACGTCGCATCTCCCTGTCTATTCTTTCATTCCCTTATTCATAATACAGGATAAATCAAAAGTATTAGACTAAATCTCGGGCATTACATTTCTCCCCCTCTTAGATATGATTTCGTCCTCGAACTCGCTAGCAATCAGTCAAAGCCGGTCAAAGAAGCAATATAATCAAAGATGAATAAATACTTACGTCATGGAAATAACTCTGGATATCTCTGTCTCATCTCTAATTCTGTCTCGCAAGTCGCTTCTTCAGTGCCATGATGACTCCACTGGACTTTCACTAACGGAATAGTCTTTGTTCTGAGCTGTTTTTCTTTCCAATAAAGAATCTGAATTGGCTGTTAAATATCTCTCAAAGTGTCGTCAAGCTCGGCTTCATCAGGCTTAATGACATGACAAGTATCAGGCATATATCTACGCAGCATCGACACATGAAAGACTTCATATATCCCAGATATAGAAGGATGAAGAGCAAATCGATATGCACGATCGCCAATCTTCTCAATGATCTGGTACAGACCGATGTATCTAGGAGATAACTTCCCATGTTTGCCAAATCTGACAATACGTGTGAATGGAGAAATCTTCCGAAATACTCTGTCACCCTGCTCAAACACTAACGGTCTACGTCTGATGTTCGCATATTTGGCCTGTATATCCTGCGCCGTCTTCAATCTTTTCTGGATCAATTTTACTTTCTTAGTCATTTCACGAATCATATCAGGTCCAAGTTCTGGTACTTCTTAGATGTTATCCCAATAAAGTGGAGATCTGCACTTCTTTCCGTATAAAACTTCAAGCGGTGCCATCTCGATGCTCGTGTGATAGTTGTTGTTGTACGAGAATTCACAAAAAGATAGTGAATCTTGCCAACTAGTGCCAAAATCTAGCACTACAGCTCTCAGCATATCCTCTAATATCTGGATAGTCCGCTCTGACTGTCCATCTGTCTGGGGATGGTAAGCAGTACTCAGATGCAATGTCGTACATAGAGCCTGCTGCAGACTATGCCAAAAGTGTGAAGTGAATCGTGGATCACGATCTGATACGATCGACTTCGGCACACCATGTAATCTGACTATATCTCTTACATATATCTCTGCCATCTGATCATGTCGATACGTCATTCTGTACGGAATAAAGCATGCTGATTTGGTCAATCTGTCTATCACAACCCAAATCGCATCGCAGATCGTGGTAACTTCGTAACAAAATCCATGGAAATGTGATCCCATTTCCATTCAGGAATAGATAAACTGTGGGGACCCGGACGCTAATCATTTTCTTAATCATTATTAATACCAAATGAAACAATTAAGTAATGTGGGACATACTTTTTTTTTAAATACAAATGCGGAAACGTAATGTAAATCAATCTGATATACATGTTAAACATAAACGTACAAGTCTTGTACTGTCTATAAAAATTCACTAGGTTCAACTACATATCCGTGCTGAATCCTAATCTACTTCTGAGCCCGGATCTCCACGTTAATCTTGAATCATCTCTCATCCCCTGTCTGAGCCTAATCCTGTCCCACTTGTTGTCATACACACATACAAAACAAGACAAAAGCAGGATAACTCCGGTGAGAATTATATTCCCAGTATAAAATATGTAAGCATGCAGTCATATACACATATATAAAAGCATAAAATAGATATCCATAACATGTATCACAGTCAGAAACATGAAGTGTTATCAAACTGTAAATCCAACTCTGAACATGTATCATAATCAGAAAACATGAATCAATATCACACAGTAAATCAGAATCTGTGACTCTGAGACTCTGACTCGATTCATTTCTAATCTAGGGATCCCGATCTGAATAAGAACGCAACGTTCTCCCATCTACTTTACCCCAGCTAGATGGTGGTACGTTCTTAGTCCTAGACTTTGGCAGTCTATATTCAAGATCTGCAATAGGAGTCGGTCTTCTCCTCAGTCTATCAATATATATCCAAAAGTCCAATGACTTGGCAGTTCTACCATGAAGGATCTGCCAAAGACTAGGCAGATCTACCCAACTCTAACTCATGCTTTACTATAAATCGATAGAGTAAGCATGTCAATATCAAGAATTGCAAATATCAAATGCAATAATCATTCAGTATGTGATTTTGGGAAACTCAAGTCAAATCTAACTCGAGTTGTGCAATCCTGAATCAACATTTATTTATAGCTTTCATTCCGTAGCTCTGTCAATCTGACTCTGTCGAAATCTCGAACTCACTGCCTGTCAATATCAATCTGGCAATGACAATATCAATACACTGTATCAATATATAACTCAATTCAAGCCCTGTTATGATCAATATTCGAATCAATACATACACTAATCAATGTCACGACATAATCGGCATCAGTACGAATCATAATCTTCAATAATAAAAGATTGTAATATCAAATCTGCGCAATCTCAATCATATCAACTCTAAAATCATAACAATTATATCATCAGTCCGTTCTTCGATCTGACTTCAATTATATACTGATCAGTATACCCAGAACACAATATATCAGTCAGATATCAATCCCAACATCTCATACTCAATAACAACACAAATCTGATATCAAATAAATCTAATCAAAATCAAATCAACTCTGAAAATTTATAATATTTTCATACGGTATCAGTTCTTTGATCCGGTTTGGATTATACGATGTCTGATATCGTAAGAACAACATATATTAATCATATCTGATCATGAAAGTGCCATAATTTCAAATCATGTCAAAAACGTAAGAAACTTACGTCCAGTTGAAGCTCTCGTCGATAGAAACATGGTGCTGTACTCAGATTCAAAATTAGACGGGCGAATCGTCACCAGGTCAAATTTCAAAGTCAGAATCTGAAGTTTCCCTCCATTCCATCTTTTTTCTGATTAATGAAATGAAGTTGTATATATATATACATACACGGTGCATGAGAAGGCTAGGTAGCGTGATCCATGCGCTGCACATATCACGCATATGCACGACTACCATCGGCGCATATGCGCGAGACACAAAGTCTCGGTGCGTAGTATGCACAGCGCCTCGCGCATATGCGCCCCCTCTTTCGTCGCATATGCGCGAGGTCCTCTGGACATATACTTTGGCTACTGGACACCTCGCGCATATGCGCGCCCTTACGCCGCGCATATGCGCGGGGTCTTCTGCCAAATCCGCACATGTGTGCGCACCAGATCGCGCATGTGCGTGAATGGCGTCTCCCTCGCACATATTTCGCGTCTTTTCTCGTCTTTCCCGGTCTGATCCTTTCCATCTATAATCACATCAATTAATAACTAAATCATTTCAGATTAATTTCAGATTACAATAATAAAATCTCGGGCCTTAAACTTCTCCCCCTCTAAGATATGATTTTGTCCTCGTAATCACAGGCAATCCAATCAACCAGGAAGAAATGTATAACGGAAGTTAATCAAGAAACT
This sequence comes from Primulina eburnea, assembly GCF_022965805.1. Classification (NCBI taxonomy): domain Eukaryota; kingdom Viridiplantae; phylum Streptophyta; class Magnoliopsida; order Lamiales; family Gesneriaceae; genus Primulina; species Primulina eburnea. The sequence continues at coordinate 23,274,824 of NC_133104.1, read as the reverse complement.
CACCTCCATAATCAATTCTGAAATCTTCGTCTTATCTCATATTCTGTTCCCCGAATAGTTTCTTTGGTATCATAACGATTCCATTGAACTTTCACAAACGGAATAGTCTTCGTTCTGAATCATCTTTCTTCTTTTGATTCTAATTTCAATCTGGAATAATCATTCAAGAAGTATAATATTGTAATACAACTCGAAATAACTCTGATCGAATCAATATCAGAATACAGGCTATACAATATTAGTATATACAATCAATACTCATAAGAAATCAACACCATCATCGGCTATCAAATCTGTTTAATCTAAATCAATTCAATATTCAACTCTTGTTTCAAATACCACTAGTCATCTTCTGACACTATCATATTCAGTCTGTTTATTCTAAGCTGTTTTCATTTTCTTCTGAATCAGCTTCATTTTCTTCTTCATATCTCTGATCGTATCAGGTCTAATCTCAGGAACTTCAGAGATATCATTCTAATCAAGAAGGGAATCTGCACTTCTTGTCGTACACTACTTCAAACAATGTTATTTCAGTACTTGTTTAATAACAGTTGTTGTACGATACTTCTCACAATGACAACGAGTCTTGTCTACCAGTGTTAAATCAGGCACTTCAGCTCTAATCATATCTTCCAAGGTCTGGATAGTCCGCTCTGACTATCTATCCGACTATGGATAATATGTGGAAGAACTTGTTGTACACTCTGCCAGCAGTGCCAAGTCAATTAAAATCATGGTCTGATATAATCAACGGTGGCGCTCTGTGTAATCTTACTACCTCTCTGACATAGATATCAATAATCTAATTATGTCAGTAAGTCTTCGTGTACGGAATCAAACCCTCAGACTGGATCAGTCTGTCATTCTTAACTCAATTCAATACTCAATCTCAGGAGTATTACGGTAGCTTTGTCACGATATCCCTGGAAATATGATCTTATTTCCATTCAGGAATCGATAAGCTATGTATAATCAATCTCCTGGTTTCTTTCTTTTTGTCTTCATATGTCGGCAATTCAGACATTTCAGTACCAACTCTGGCATATCTGAGCTCATCTGTTTCTATCAAAACTTTCTTTTCAAACTATAATATATCTTTCAGTCATCAATATGAATGTTAAATCGGTTATTGTGCACTTCTGACACTATCTGTCATTTCAACTCTGAAATATCTGGCACAACCAATCGGTATTCATATACAATTCAGTATCACATACCTGATATTCTGACCGATATCCTGCTTTGACTATCGATAATCAAATTCTACCCATTCTGATCAAATTCTGAACTGCTTTAATTTTCAGGATCAGTTCTGGTCCGACTGACACAATCTATAATCTCAACTGTTTACCATCTGTACCAAATACTCATTAGGAATAACCGACATTTCAAATCAATTTCAGAGCATCAGTCATCGATAATAGCCTGTTAAACTCATAGGACTGCAATTATCTGACACTGATATCAATCTCGACCAATCGATCACAGCCTAACTCTGATAAGATCAACAGATATATCATCTTCAGATATAATAAGCCTTGAATACACTCTGTCTCAGTCTAGATTCACATCTCAACAATTCTGTATACAAAACCTCAGTTCTAAGAATATTCAATACAATTCTTAGATACTCAAAAAAATCAGTCATATTCTTCAAATATATCAGAATATCAAAGATAACACAAGCATAGAATCATTAAAATATTCTGAACACAGAGTTTATCAACTCCTAACATAGCTGAAACATCTCTTGGAGAAACACACAATCAGTTGCAATTCTTGGCCAGTAGTATTCTAATTGCTTTTTCAATTCTCTCAATTCAATTAGTATTATTCTGCACGGAGTTCCAGAGACAAGAGCTGTACTTGATATCAAATCAATACTAAAATAATTCTCTCTGACTGGAGACAAACCCGGAATAACATCTGGAAACGATAGCAACTCTCATATCACTGGCAAATCAGCCAATGATAAGCTCGATCAGTGTATATCTACTGAGTACATAGGGAATCTCTCTGTTCCTTTATGTAAAGATAGAGTTATATATAATACGGATATCAAAGGAATTCTAAATCTAGAATCCTTACTGTACTATATTTATTCTTCGGCCATTTCAGGTTCGGATCTTACCATCTTCTGGAATCAGTTTAGGGTAACTCTATACTTGGTCAGCATATCATTATCAAGAATCTAGTCACAGTCAGACAACACAAGTACAAGACAATATACTCAATCTCAGTATCATTCTCACCTAACTGTAGTATGCAATATTTCACAGAATTCACTTCCACAACTCTCCCCAAATGGTAAAGAGATAAACTACTACAACATACACCGACTCAATAGATAAAGCATCTATCAATGCAAATCATTTAGAATCATATATGAAATGTACGAGAGTCTCTCAATACATATACAAAATAATCATAAAAGGACAGATACCTGTCAATATATCATCAAGTGCATCATGGATCTGTTTCTCGGTCACTGCCACCAGATACTTCTGCTCACTGAAATCTTCGGGAATCTCTTTGTGGACATACTCTAGCAAAATGTCCTGACTGTCGGAAAATGCGACAACTACCCAATACACCTCTTCATTGTTCTGTGGAATGTCTTCCACCACAAGTTCTGCAATACACTCCGGTGTAACTCTGGCCAGTATTACTAGAGCTAAATGCGCTGCTTCCTACTTTCTTAAACTGTTTCTTTCGGGCTTTCAACTGTTCTCTCTTCCCATTACCGCTACTACCAATCTCCAATCTCGGAGGCAGTTGCTATGGTCTCGGTGCTGGAAGAACATACGAATCTCCCTTCTGTCTCATCAGAATTGCTTATACCCTTTTGGCTCTGTTCAGTGCATCAGCTAAGTTATTCGGTCTTTTCACATTTACCAATATAAGGATCTCAGGGTTCAGCCCATTGAGAAACTGTTCAACAATAGCTATATCATTCCTAGCCACGTGAGGAGCAAAACGTAGCAAGGTAGAGAACTTGGCCAAATATTCGTCATTATTCAACTGACCCTATCTCAGATTTGTAAACTCTGCACCCTTATCTTGTCTGTAGGATACTGGGAAAATTTTTTGATAGAATTTAGTTTTAAAGATCTTCCACGTAATCACCGTACTACGCTGTTCTAAGGCTTCCTTGATTACGAGCCACCAACTTTTTGCAATTTCGTGTAACTGGTGCCCAATCAGTTTAACTCTACATTCATCGGTGAATTCAAGGAAATCAAACAACATTTCTATATCTTCTAACCAATTCTCACAATCATCAGGCGTCTATGTACCCTTCAGAATCGGTGGTTGAAACGACTGAAACCTCCTCAACATTATTTCCATCGGAGTTTCTGACACATCCATCTGACTAGTCAAAGTATTTCCTCGTTCTGGAATTCTTCAGGGAGGTATATCTGATTACCACAAGACTTAGCAATCACATGAGACAAATCTGTGTCAGTCCCTTTATGATCAGCTTACCTCTAATCAAGGATCGGTTCTGATTCAGTCTCAATATTACATATTACCAAATCAACTCAGATATTCAGGTAATATGTATCTTCAAAAACAGTAAAAACATACTGCAACATTAGCATATACACTGTAATTCCACATTATAATCTATCACATGCTAGCAATCACATGCAAGGAAAGAAACTCATTCTACCCCGCTCACTAGCTTCAATCTCAGTCTCAACAACCTCCAGTTCTAGACCTAATGCTCTGGAACCTACTGCTCTGATACCACCTGCTGTGGGGACCCGGACGCTAATCATTTTCTTAATCGTTCTTAATACCAAATGAAACAATTAAGTAATGTGGGACATAAATTTTTTTTTTAAAATACAAATACGAAAACGTAATGTAAATCAATCTGATATACATGTTAAACATAAACGTACAAGTCTTGTACTGTCTATAAAAATTCACTAGGTTCAACTACAAATCCGTGCTGAATCATAATCTACTTCTGAGCCCGGATCTCCATGCTAATCTTGAATCATCTCTCATCCCTTGTCTGAGCCTAATCTTGTCCAACCTGTTGTCATGCACACATACAAAACAAGAAAATAGACGGATAACTCCGGTGAGAATTATATTCCCAGTATAAACAATGTAAGCATGCAGTCATATAAACATATATAAAAGCATAAAACAGATATCCATAACATGTATCACAGTCAGAAACATGAATTGATATCAAACTGTAAATCCAACTCTGAACATGTATCATAATCAGAAAACATGAATCAATATCACATGGTAAATAAGACTCTGTGACTCTGAGACTCTGACTCGACTCATTTCTAATCTAGGGATCCCGATCTGAATAAGAACGCAACGTTCTCCCATCTACTTTACCCCAGCTAGATGGTGGTACGTTCTTAGTCCTAGACTTTGGCAGTCTATATTCAAGATCTGCAATAGGAGTCGGTCTTCTCCTCAGTCTATCAATATATATCCAAAAGTCCAATGACTTGGCAGTTCTACCATGACGGTTCTGCCAAAGACTAGGCGGATCTACCCAACTCTAACTGATGCTTTACTATAAATCGATAGAGTAAGCATGTTGTAATGCTCGAGAAATTAATCCGGTTCATCTGAAAAGATTTGGAATTGATTATTATAATCATAGATGATAATTAATATGATTATAGACGAAATAGATCGGACGGAAAAGACAAGAAAAATTCATCAAATCACGAGCAAAGCCGAAGCCATGGCGCACATGCACAAAGAAATGCGCGCACATGCGCGGAGCATCCAGAGCATTTGGCGCACATGCGCGGTGGGTATCGGCGCACATGCGCGAGGAGGACAGAAACGTGCGCGCACATGCGCGACCTTACAGCACGCACATGCGCGGCGAGTCCAGGAGCTTTGGCGCATATGCGCGGTTGAATGGCGCGCATATGCGCGAGAGTCGTTGCCGAGGCACGCGTTAAGAATCGTGTCTCGCGCATATGCGCCGAGTGGTGTCGCGCATATGCGCGAGACGTGCTGCACAAAGGAGTGTGACACGTTTCTTGCCATGCATGTAGTATATATACATGTAACTAAACGTGTCTCTCAGATTTGTAACAAACAAGAATCAAGAAATTTGAAGAAGAAGCTCTCGGTTGTGGTTCAGAATTGAATTGCGAGCGAACCGTTTATCAAAATTGAAATCCAACTTCGATACTGTGTTCCTATCAACGCAGGCTACAACTGGACGTAAGTTTATTACGTTTAGACATGTTTTGAAAATATGATGTTGTTAGAATTATATGTGATTCAGATATGATGTTTCTGCTGCAGTAGACAGTATAGAATTGAAGTCAGATTAAAGAACAGACCGTTTCTGTAATTGTTATGAATTTTAGAAAGATATTGACTGAGATTCTATATCAGAATTGTGTTAATATTCAGAGTATGAATTATATTGACGCAGATTATGAGTTCCAGTATTATATTTGTGATGTTCAGATTGACGGGGTTATTCAAATTGTATTATTATGCTGTCGAAACATCAGTAAATTGATATTGATCAGATTCAGATATGATTTCGATTAGATGGTGATATTATTGATATGACTCAGATTGTATCTTGTTCAGATATTGATCAGATTGTATACTGAATTGAGTATTGATTAAAACAGATTGTATATTGAGTTATTCATTGATACTATGTATTCGACATTGTCTTTTCAGATTGAATATGGACAGATTTGAATACAGGTCTTCGTCATCGTCAGATCGGGACGACAAAGGTATAATTCATGTGATATTCGGGAAGCATAACTCAAATTAGATTAATTTGAGTTTCCCAATAAAATCACATACTAGATTTATTGTTTATATTGTTACCTGATTATGCTTTGATTATAGAATTGTATTCAAGCATGTAAAATAATTGTGATATTCAGTTATGAATATGATTATGCTTTGTTTACAAATTGTTATTCATTGCAGTTAAGATAGGAAAGTCTTGACAGTCATTGTCAGACTTCTAGACGTTCGGTGTATCGTACATAGGAGCAGACATTGTCCTATTGTAGCACCACGATACAGCCATGGCCGAAGTCTAGGAATAAGACGTACAGTTACCATGATCGGTTGAGTAGGTAACAGCCATTGACGTCTTATTCATTACAGGATCCCTAGAGTTATAGTTGAGTCGAGTCTAGACATGATTTGACTAGAACTGCATGAGTTTATAGATGTGGTTTCATAGACTATGAAACCCATGTTTATTGCTTTCAGTCCTGATAGCATGTTTATATGATTTGATTAAATTGCATGGTTATCTGATTTGAATTGCATACCTATTATGAGTAGATTTCATAGACTATGAAATCCATTCCTTTGAATATATTCATGACAGCATGTCTTATAATTTAGATTGTTTATATACATGCTTACCATGTTTTATACTGGGATTTATTCTCACCGAAGTTATCCGGATGTTGTCTTGTTTTGTATGTGTGCATGACAACAGGTGGGGCTGGACCAGGGTTGAGATGACGATGAGAGAAGACGAGTTAGCGTGGTGATTCCGGACTTGTAGCAGACTTGGTTAATTACTTGAATTTAGTAATTGAACCTTAGACTTAGATTGTACTTTTCTACTGAATTGTAGTTTTATACAGATATGTATATTATTTAGATGCCATTACCTTCCGCATTTATATTTTAAAAGAAAAAAATTTTAGACCCTGTTTTATCTTAATTGATAATTAAATCCCAAAGATGATTAAGAAGAAGATCAGCGTCCGGGTCCCCACAACAGGTGGTATCAGAGCGATAGATCCTTTAGATTGAGATAGTCAGAACTGATAGATCTTTTAGATTGAGTTAGATTGAGATAGAAGAGAATGAGCGGGCTAGATTGAATTTTCTTTCCTTGCATGTGATTGCTAGCATGAGATTTATTTCAATGTTGACTACATTGTGTGTGCTAGCATGATTTATTGCTTTCCCTATTACATGTTGCTTGTTATCTGAGTTGATTGCAGCATGTAATTACTAAGCCTGGATCAGAACCGAGTCTGGATCAGAGGTATATGATCAGAGGAGTGCTGAGACAGATTGTATAGATTGTGTACTAATCTGTTTGATATTCAGATATACCGCCTCGAAGAATTTCAGAAAAGGGCAGTACTTCGTCTGAGCAGAGAGATGTATCAGAAACTCAGTTAGAAGAAAAGATGAAAGAATTTGAGTTATTACAGCCGCCGGTTTTGAGTGGTACCGAGACATCTGGAGATTGTCAGAACTGGTTAGATGATATAGAAATCTTGTTTGATTTACTTGATTGTACAGATGAACAGAGAGTTAAAATGGTGCCTTACCAGCTACGAGAAGCCGCCAGGAGTTGGTGGATTACCAGTAGAAGAATGTGGGCACAGAGAGGTACAGTGATGTCGTGGGAAATATTCAGAACTGAATTCTATCGAAGATTTTTCTCAGCTTCGTACCGAGAAGACAAGAAATTAGAGTTTGAGAATTTGAGCCAAGGGCCGCAGAACATTGACCAATATATTGCTAAATTCTCTACTCTACTGCATTTTGCTCCTCAGATAGCTGGAAATGATGAAGCTGTAGTGAATCAGTTTATCAGAGGGCTGAATTCGGAGGTAGTTGCGTTTATGAATTTGCAACGACCTTACCATTTTGCTGATATCCTGAGTAGGGCAAAGAGAGCAGAGGCGAGTCTGATTAGACAATTGACAAGGTTGTGTGTGAAGCCACTTCAGACACAGCAATCCCCTCTTCGATATGATCACGGCAGTACGAGTGGGAAGCAAGATGTGCTGAAAGCTCGAAAGAAGCCATTCAAGAAGCTAGGAAGCGATTCATCTAGCTCTAGTGTTTCTGGTCCAAGTTATACTGGAGTGTATTGCAGAAGTTGCGGAGGAAGACATTCCACCGAACAATGCCAGGGAGTAACTGGTAGATGCAATATTTGTGGACAGCCGGGACACTTTGCTAAAGTTTGTCCCCAGAAGTGTTCCCGAAGATCGTAGGGAACAGAGTTCACTTGAAACCACAGATTCAGAATTCACAACAGGTACTAGTCTTTATGATTCTATTACATATGTATTGATATATACTAATGCATTTGTTAAGAATATCTTTGACTGAGTTGCATGGAGATATGCTGTATCTGTTGGGTTTGTATGTACTGTAGTGTTGATGTCCTTGCTTGTTGAGGAAGTGTTGAGATCAGAGATTTCTGTATATATTGTATACTACAGTAAGATGAGAATGAAATAGAAATAGCTTATGATGTACTTGTGTTCCTGATTTGAACGCATTATTGATAAGCATATGCTGAACAAGTACATACATATTGTAGAATTTTTCCAGAAATGGTAAGAGTCAGACCAGATATGGCTGATGAGTAGAGATTCACAGTAAGGATTCTAGATTTCGAATTCCTTTGATATCTGTGTTGTTTATGACTCAATTGATACAGAAAGGAACAGATGGTATCCTTATGTTGTGGGGACCCGGACGCTAATCATCTTATTAATCATCTTTTGGGATTTAATTATCAGTTCTGATAAAACAGGTTCTAAAAATTTTTCTTTTTAATAAGTAACTGCGGAAGGTAATGGAATCTAAACAATATACATATCTGTATAAAAACTACAGTTCAGTAGAAAAGTACAATAATGTACAACATTCTAATCTAAGGTTCACTACTAAAGTTCTAGTAGTAAAATCCAATCTACTGCAAGTCCGGAATCACCACGCTAACTCGTCTTCTCTCATCGTCATCTCGACCCTGATCCAGCCCCACCTGTTGTCATGCACACATACAAAACACGACAACAGCCGGATAACTTCGGTGAGAATAAATCCCAGTATAAAACATGGAAAGCATGTATATCAACAAACTAATTCATAAAACATGCGATCATGTATAAACACAATATATTTCATAATCTATGAAATTAAGCATGCAGCTCAAATCAGATAAACATGCATATAAACAATCTAAATCATAAGATCATGCTAGCACAACTGAAAGCAATAACGATGGGTCCCATGGTCTAGGAGCCACATCCATATAAGCATGAAGTCCTAATCAAATCATGTCTAGACTCGACTCGATCTGGAACTCTAGGGATCTCGGGGTGAATAAGACGTCACTGTCTGTCACCTACCCTCCCAATCGAGGTGCTGTCCGTCTTATTCCTAGACTTCGGCCTGATCTGTATCCGCATCTACAATAGGGGCGGTGATCTTCCCCTAAGCTGTGATATCGCCGAACATCTAGAAGTCTGGATGATCTCGCAGACTTTCCTATCTTAATGCATGAATACACAATCTGTAAACGAGCATAATCATCTTAATGCAATGCAACATGATCTGTAAACAAAGCATAGCAAGATTTATATACAAGTTCTGTAAACAAATACATAAACAAGAATATAGTATGTGATTTATTGGGCAACTCAAATGGTGATCTCAATTGAGTTGTTTCTTCCCGAATATCACATGAATTATACCTTTGTCGTCCCGGTCTGACGAAGATGATGATCTGTATTCAACTCTGTCCATATCAATCTGAAAAGACAATATCGAATACGCTATATCAGTAAATAACTCAATTCACAATCTGTTCTGATCAATACTCAAATCAGTATACAATCTGATCAATGTCTGAACAAGATACCATCTGAGTCATATCAATAATATCACAATCTAATCGAACTCGTATCTGAATCTGATCAATCTAAATCAAATGATGTTTCGACGGCATAACAATACAATCTAAATAACCCCGTCAATCTGAAAATCACAAATATAATACTGAAACTCATAATCGGTGCCAATACAATCATACTCTGAATACTAACACAATCCTAATATAGAATCTCAGTCACTATCTTTCAAAAATCATAATAATTACAGACACAGTCTGTTCTTTAATCTGACTTCAATTATACGATATCTACGGTAGTAGAAACACCATATCTGAATCACATGCAATTCTAGCAACATCATATTTTCAAAACATCTCAAAACGTAACAAAACTTACGTCCTTGTATATCTCGTGTCACGAGGGGAACGATACTACTTTCGGATTCGAATTCTAATAGACGGATCTTCCACAATCGCAAATCAAAAAGGCGTAAGGATTTTCTTTCAAATTTTTCGCCTCTTTCTGAATTTTCTGAAGAACAACCGTGTCAATCGCTTCTATATATACTGCATGCAATTCATAAAACGTGGCCTCATTTTTCATGGTGCACGTCGCACCGCGGGTGCGGTAACATATGCACCGCGGGTGCACTTCAGTCTCGACGATTCTATCTAGATTTCCCGAAGCTTGACCGCGGGTGCGCTGCTTACACGACCGCAGGTGCGGTGTCATCAGCGCGGGTGCGCTCCGTCTAATACCGCGGGTGCGGTGTGGCTACGGGATTTTCTTGTCAACTTACTGTCCATTTACCGCGGGTGCGGTGATGCCTGGCACCGCGAGTGCGGTGCTGCATTTCCAAGAATTTCTTATTTTCCATCCTGGCAACACTTTATAATCTTGTCTTATCATTTCTCATAATTTCTGGGCATTACATTTCTCCCCCTCTTAGATCTGAGTTCGTCCCTGAACTCATAAGAAATAAATTCAGATGTACGAGCAGAAATGTATACTAGAGTTTAAATCAAAACTCAAATGCCTAATCCCCATCTGGAATACGAATTCATGAAGTATAACATCATAATACCTCTAAACTCATCTCAGTGAATCCGTCCTGAAATCTCTTTCTTGTATCAACTTCTGATTTCAAATCTGGAATAAGACTTCATAAAGTATGCTATCATACTACTTCTTAAAGTAACTCTGACAGAATCAATCTTGCTATATTGGTTATACAACATCTGTATAAACCAATCTACAGCTTATCACATATCCGTATCTTCAGCTGTTATCACCTCTGTTTATTTCAAACAAAGACATATACAATCTTCGACCCCAAATACCAATCATTATCATCCAATGTTGGTTTATGACATCTGTTCATTCTGAACTATCTTTATCTTTCTTCGAATTTTCTTCAAAAGAAATCTGTAGTATTCACTGTATACTGTTTTGTCTATAACTATCTCATTACCCCTCTGATAAGCTGATAGCTATAGTCACACAGTAATACTGAATCATATCAATTAGTGCTAACATCTAGCACTCTAAAACTCTACCAAAATCTTCCAATATTCGATTATTACCCCCTGACTATCTGTCAATCTGTAATAAATCTACACAAGAGAGCTTATGATAAAGTCTATTACAAGTACAACTCCATCAAAATCACAATCTGATATCATCTTATTCAATATTCTAATCTATCTGATTATTTCTTTGACATCGATCTATGTCATCTAGTTCTGTTTGTACGTAATCTGGTACAAACTGATAGATATAGATTGAGTAATCTGTCAATCATAATCATATCATATCATAATCTAAAGAAAATGGGGGTAATTTCATTACGAAAGCCATAGAAATGTACTCCCATTTCTATTCAGAACCATACAAATTCTGTAATAATCTTCTGATTTCTATCTCTTTGTCTTCTTCTGTTAGCAATTCAGACTTGTCAGTACAATTTCTGCCAACATTTCTGTACCCATTCTGTTATAACCGATCTAATCTGTTTATATCACGACTGTCTGTTCGAATATCATACATTCACAATCATCTGAATGGCAACTGAATTCACTACTATGCGGTTCTAACACTATCTGTGAGTTCAGATTCGAACTATGCTGTATAAACAAATCAGTGAATAATCATGGATTAAAGAAGAAATACCTACCTGGTATTCGGCTCTGACTATCAATATCAAAATCTGTAACCAATTTTGAAACATTCTGATATCATAACATAATCAGTCCCATATAACACAAAATCAAATATCTGTTATTCTGACTGATGCTCTGTTCTAATTATTACAAACAAATTCTGAACATTCTGATCACATGTCTGACTGTTTACACTAATCTGTATCAACCACTGATTCACAATAACAGGAATATTACATCAGATTCAGAATAGAAAGAACCGATACAGATCTAGTACTCATAAAACAAAGATTGCGGCAACACTAATGATTCTGACTACTGATCAATCTTCACAGTGCCTAAATCATCTGCCATATCTCATCTGCAAATAGAATATGCTCGCAAACAATATCAGATGTCTCAATTACTGATTTAGAGCAAGCACAATACGCAAGCAGATATAACATAATAAGGAGATTAGAGAATAAGAAAATCTGTAAAACTCAGCGATTCTGACTTTCTGACATTTCTGCTAATTCTGATATATCTGTTACCTGTGTCGGTTACAGTCACTGATTTCTGTCTCAACTGTGCAAATAAATCGGTGTACAAACTACAGATATCACATATTCTGAATACAATCTGTTTCAAACCAAATACATATCTGAACAGTTTCTGTATACAAGAATTATAATTCTCAGAATATTAAGTATGATCTTTCATATTCCTTCAATTCATTTTATATCATTCTGTATAGTCAATACCATTCTGTACTAAATCTACCATACAAACAATGCCACATCTCAATTCAATTCTGAACTCTATCTTTCGGATATAACACAATCCTGAAATCTGATCTAGGCAAACATTAGCCAATTTGTATAATATTGACCAATCTGTCAATACTAAACTCGATTTCAGTGGATCTACTGAATACATAAGGATGCAATCTGCTCCTTTCTGTACTAATCGAGTCATATACAATCTAAATATTACAGGAATTCTAACTCTAGAATCCTTATCGTGAAATCTGCACGCATCAGCCATATCTGGTCTAAATCTTATACTCGAGTTCTGTACTTGTTTAGCATATTATTATCAATAATGCAATCAAATCTGAAATACAAGTACCTCCTAATCTAACTCGATCTCATTCTTATCTTACTGTAGTTTATGATATTTCACAGAAATCTCTGATATCTATCTTTCTTTTCCCAGAATACAGGAATCAATACTACAGTACAACCAGACTTAACAGGTACAGCATATATCAATGCAGTTCTGTCAAAGGTACTCATAATGAATGCATTAGTATACATCAATACATATGCAACATAATCATAGAGTAACAGTACCTGTCACTATATCATCAAGTGTCTCCTGGGGCTGTTCTTCGATCACCATATCCAGTTGGTCCTGCTCCCTGAAATCTTCGGGAACCTCTCTGTGGACAAACTCTAGCAAAGTGCCCCGGCTGTCGACAGATACGACAACTACCAGTAACTCCCTGGCATAGCTCCGTGGGATGTCTTCCTCCGCAAGTGCTGCAATACACGCCAACATAACTCGGGCTAGAGCCACTGGAGCTAGAGGAACCACTTCCCAACTTCTTAAATGGCTTCTTTCGAGTTTTTCAGCGCATCTTGCTTCCCACTCGTACCACCGTGATCATATCGAAGAGGGGATTGTTGTGTCTGGGGTGGCTTCACACACAACCTTGTCAATTGTCTAATCAGACTCGCCTCCGCTCTCTTCGCTCTACTCATGATGTCAGCAAAATGGTAGGGTCGTTGCAAATTCATGAATGCAACTACCTCTGAATTCAACCCTCTGATGAATTGATTTACTATAGCTTCATCATTTCCAGCTAAATGAGGAGCAAAACGCATTAGAGTCGAGAATTTAGCAATATATGCGTCAATATTTAGCTGCCCTTGGCTCAAATTCTCAAACTCTAATTTCTTGTCCTCTCGGTATGAAGCTGAGAAAAATCTTCGATAGAATTCAGTTCTGAATATTTCCCACGACATCACTGTACCTCTCTGTGCCCACATTCTTGTACTGGTAATCCACCAACTCCTGGCGGCTTCTCGTAACTGGTAAGGCACCATTTTAACTCTCTGTTCATCTGTACAGTCAAGTAAATCGAACAAAATTTCTATATCATCAAACCAGTTCTGACAATCTTCAGATGTCTCGGTACCATTCAGAATCGGCGGCTGTAATAATTCAAATTCTTTCATCTTTTCTTCTAGCTGAGCTTCTGATGCATCTAGCTGTTCAGACGAAGTACTACCCCTTTCTGGAAATCTCCGAGGCGGTATATCTGAATGTCAAACAAATCAATACACAATCTGTATAATCTGTCTCAGCCCTCCTCTGATCATATACCTCTGATCCAGACTCGGTTCTGATTCACGCTTATTAATTACATGCTGCAATCAACTCAGATAACAAACAACATGTAATAGGGAAAACAATAAATCATGCTAGCACACACAATGTAGTCAACATTGAAATAAATCTCATGCTAGCAATCACATGCAAGGGAGAAAGTTTAATCTACCCCGTTCATTCTCTTCTATCTCAATCTAACTCAGTCTAAAGGATCTATCAGTTCTGACTATCTCAATCTAAAGGATCTATCGCTCTGATAATCTAAGTCTAAAAGAACTATCAGCTCTGATACCACCTGTTGTGGGGACCCGGACGCTAATCATCTTCTTAATCATCTTTTGGGATTTAATTATCAGTTCTGATAAAACAGGGTCTAAAAATTTTTCTTTTTAATAAGTAACTGCGGAAGGTAATGGAATCTAAACAATATACATATCTGTATAAAAACTACAGTTCAGTAGAAAAGTACAATAATGTACAACATTCTAATCTAAGGTTCACTACTAAAGTTCTAGTTGTAAAATCCAATCTACTGCAAGTCCGGAATCACCACGCTAACTCGTCTTCTCTCATCGTCATCTCGACCCTGATCCAGCCCCACCTGTTGTCATGCACACATACAAAACACGACAACAGCCGGATAACTCCGGTGAGAATAAATCCCAGTATAAAACATGGTAAGCATGTATATCAACAAACTAATTCATAAAACATGCGATCATGTATAAACACAATATATTTCATAATCTATGAAATTAAGCATGCAGCTCAAATCAGATAAACATGCATATAAACAATCTAAATCATAAAATCATGCTAGCACAACTGAAAGCAATAACGATGGGTCCCATGGTCTAGGAGCCACATCCATATAAGCATGAAGTCCTAATCAAATCATGTCTAGACTCGACTCGATCTGGAACTCTAGGGATCCCGGGGTGAATAAGACGGCACTGTCTGTCACCTACCCTCCCAATCGAGGTGCTGTCCGTCTTATTCCTAGACTTCGGCCTGATCTGTATCCGCATCTACAATAGGGGCGGTGATCTTCCCCTAAGCTGTGATATCGCCGAACATCTAGAAGTCTGGATGATCTCGCAGACTTTCCTATCTTAATGCATGAATACACAATCTGTAAACAAGCATAATCATCTTAATGCAATGCAACATGATCTGTAAACAAAGCATAGCAAGATTTATATACAAGTTCTGTAAACAAATACATAAACAAGAATATAGTATGTGATTTATTGGGCAACTCAAATGGTGATCTCAATTGAGTTGTTTCTTCCCGAATATCACATGAATTATACCTTTGTCGTCCCGGTCTGACGAAGATGATGATCTGTATTCAACTCTGTCCATATCAATCTGAAAAGACAATATCGAATACGCTGTATCAGTAAATAACTCAATTCACAATCTGTTCTGATCAATACTCAAATCAGTATACAATCTGATCAATGTCTGAACAAGATACCATCTGAGTCATATCAATAATATCACAATCTAATCGAACTCGTATCTGAATCTGATCAATCTAAATCAAATGATGTTTCGACGGCATAACAATACAATCTAAATAACCCCGTCAATCTGAACATCACAAATATAATACTGAAACTCATAATCGGTGCCAATACAATCATACTCTGAATACTAACACAATCCTAATATAGAATCTCAGACACTATCTTTCAAAAATCATAATAATTACAGACACAGTCTATTCTTTAATCTGACTTCAATTATACGATATCTACGGTAGTAGAAACACCATATCTGAATCACATGCAATTCTAGCAACATCATATTTTCAAAACATCTCAAAACGTAACAAAACTTACGTCCTTGTATATCTCGTGTCACGAGGGGAACGATACTACTTTCGGATTCGAATTCTGATAGACGGATCTTCCACAATCGCAAATCAAAAAGGCGTAAGGATTTTCTTTCAAAGTTTTCGCCTCTTTCTGAATTTTCTGAAGAACAACTGTGTCAATCGCTTCTATATATACTGCATGCAATTCATAAAACGTGGCCTCATTTTTCATGGTGCACGTCACACCGCGGGTGCGGTAACATATGCACCGCGGGTGCGCTTCAGTCTCGACGATTCTATCTAGATTTCCCGAAGCTTGACCGCGGGTGCGCTGCTTACACGACCGCGGGTGCGGTGTCATCAGCGCGGGTGCGCTCCGTCTAATACCGCGGGTGCGGTGTGGCTACGGGATTTTCTTGTCAACTTACTGTCCATTTACCGCGGGTGCGGTGATGCCTGGCACCGCGAGTGCGGTGCTGCATTTCCAAGAATTTCTTATTTTCCATCCTGGCAACACTTTATAATCTTGTCTTATCATTTCTCATAATTTCTGGGCATTACATATGTATTCAGTAGACATACTGAAATCGAGCCTAATATTGGCAGATCTGCCAGTATTGTACGAGTTGGCTGATGTTGCCAGATAAGATTTCAGATTGCTTTATATCAGAAATATAGATTGCAGAATTGAATTAAGATCAGATATTGATTGTATGGTAGATTCAGTACAGAATGATATTGAATATCAAGAATGATACAGAACGAATTGAACGATTTGAAAGATTAACAGCAGAATACTGAACAGGAGTTACATTGGAGTAATGTTTCTCTTTGGCATGTCTCAGTATGTTTAGAGATATTCTGAAGATTTATACTCGTTATATCTATGATATATGGATATATTTGCAGTGTCTGGTTGATTGACTCGAGTAGTTGGAAATTATACTGAATATTTAAATATTTTGTTGAATATTCTGAGAATTGTGAGTATTGTATACAGAAATTATTCAGATAAGAATTCCGCTTGAAACAGATTGTATTCAGAATATGCGATATCTGAAGTTAGTATACAGATAGATTCTGATACAGTTGAGACAGAGATCAGTAACTGAGAACGAGACTGATGTCAGAAAGACCAGAAAGTTCAGAAATATCAGAAATTTCAGAAATGTATTTTTTCTGATTGGGCAGATTATTTTATTCGACTGTTGCTTTATATCTGCTGGGTATTGTTATTGTTCTAAATCAGTATTTGAGATATTTTATATTGTTTTGGGGGAGCATATTTTATTTGCAGATGAGATATAACAGTTGATCAGAATGACATGAAGACATGTTTGATTAATCAGAAGCAATTTTATTGCCAGAGATTACCGTTTATGAGTTCCTTGAACTCACTAGATCTGTATAGGTTACTGCTATTTCGTATCTGATTGGATATTACTGTTGTTTTGAATCCGTATATGATACAGATTGTTGTGAACCGTTGAGATTATATACAGTTCAATTGTATCAGAGTTAATTTAAAGAATTACAGCAGTTCAGAAATGAGATCAGAATGTGTCAGAGTGTTTCAGAATTGTATAACAGAATTGACATTGAGAGTCAGAGCCGAATACCAGGTAGGTATTTCTTCTTTGATTTATATTATTAACTGATTGTTTGTGCCGAATAGTTCGAATCAGATATCACAGATAGTGTCAGACATGCACGTGAGTGGATTCAGTTGTTATTCGGATAACAGACAGTTTGGATATAAACAGATTAAATCAGTTAGAATAGAATTGGTACGGAAATGTTGGCAGAAATCATACTGATATGTTTGAATCGCCAACAGAAAAGACAGAAAGATAAATATCAAAGATTATTATAGAATTTGTATAATTCTAAATAGAAATGGGAGTGCATTTCTATGGCTGTTGTAATGAAATTACCGCCATTTACTTCAGATGGTAAGATAATATGATTATGATTGACAGATTGATCAATCTATATCTATTAGTTTGTACCAGATAACGTACAAACAAAAACCAGATGACACAAATTGATGTCAGAGGAATGATCAGAATCAACAGAATGTTGAGATAGAGTATATCAGAATGTGATTTTCTGGTTGATTTTGTACTCGTGACAGAGTATATCATGAGTTTCTTCTCAGATGATGTTACAAATTGGCAGACAGTCAGAATATATTTTATCCAGATATTGGAGGATTTTGGTAGAATTATAGAGTGCTAGATGTTAGCACTAATTGATATGACTTATTATCACTGCGTGACCATACCTATCAGCCTACCAGATGGGTAATGAGATAGTTAGAGTCAGGACCGTATACAGTGAATACTACCGATTTCTATTTCTCTTGAAGAAATTCGAAGGAAGATAAAGATAGTTCAGAAAGAACAAATGTCATAAACCAACGTCGGATGAATATATCCTTGATCGGGATAAACAGATTTGATAACCGCTGATGACAGTAATTTGTTATGAGCTGTAGTTTGGTTTATACAGATGTTGTATAGCCAGTATTGCAAGATTGAGATTACAGAACAGATTCATTGAGATGAGTTCTGCTTTGAACTTTGTATACATTTCTTCTGATATATCTGAATTGATTACTTATGAGTTCGAGGACGAACTCAGAACTAAGAGGGGGAGAAATGTAATGCCCGAGAAATTAATCCGGTTCATCTGAAAAGATTTGGAAATGATTATTATAATCATAGATGATAATTAATATGATTATAGACAAAATAGATCGGACGGAAAAGACAAGAAAAATTCATCAAATCACGAGCAAAGCCGAAGCCATGGCGCACATGCACAAAGAAATGCGCGCACATGCGCGGAGCATCCAGAGCATTTGGCGCACATGCGCGGTGGGTATCGGCGCACATGCACGAGGAGGACAGAAACGTGCGCGCACATGCGCGACCTTACAGCACGCACATGCGCGGCGAGTCCAGGAGCTTTGGCGCATATGCGCGGTTGAATGGCGCGCATATGCGCGAGAGTCGTTGTCGAGGCACGCGTTAAGAATCGTGTCTCGCGCATATGCGCCGAGTGGTGTCGCGCATATGCGCGAGACGTGCTGCACAAAGGAGTGTGACACGTTTCTTGCCATGCATGTAGTATATATACATGTAACTAAACGTGTCTCTCAGATTTGTAACAAACAAGAATCAAGAAATTTGAAGAAGAAGCTCTCGGTTGTGGTTCATAATTGAATTGCGAGCGAACCGTTTATCAAAATTGAAATCCAACTTCGATACTGTGTTCCTTTCAACGCAGGCTACAACTGGACGTAAGTTTATTACGTTTAGACATGTTTTGAAAATATGATGTTGTTAGAATTATATGTGATTCAGATATGATGTTTCTGCTGCAGTAGACAGTATAGAATTGAAGTCAGATTAAAGAACAGACCGTTTCTGTAATTGTTATGATTTTTAGAAAGATATTGACTGAGATTCTATATCAGAATTGTGTTAATATTCAGAGTATGAATTATATTGACGCAGATTATGAGTTCCAGTATTATATTTGTGATGTTCAGATTGACGGGGTTATTCAAATTGTATTATTATGCTGTCGAAACATCAGTAAATTGATATTGATTAGATTCAGATATGATTTCGATTAGATGGTGATATTATTGATATGACTCCGATTGTATCTTGTTCAGATATTGATCAGATTGTATATTGAATTGAGTATTGATTAGAACAGATTTTATATTGAGTTATTCATTGATACTATGTATTCGACATTGTCTTTTCAGATTGAATATGGACAGATTTGAATACAGGTCTTCGTCATCGTCAGATCGGGACGACAAAGGTATAATTCATGTGATATTCCGGAAGCATAACTCAAATTAGATTAATTTGAGTTTCCCAATAAAATCACATACTAGATTATTGTTTATATTGTTACCTAATTATGCTTTGATTATAGAATTGTATTCAAGCATGTAAAATAATTGTGATATTCATTGCAGTTAAGATAGGAAAGTCTTGACAGTCATTGTCAGACTTCTAGACGTTCGGTGTATCGTACATAGGAGCAGACATTGTCCTATTGTAGCACCACGATACAGCCATGGCCGAAGTCTAGGAATAAGACGTACAGTTACCACGATCGGTTGAGTAGGTAACAGCCATTGACGTCTTATTCATTACGGGATCCCTAGAGTTATAGTTGAGTCGAGTCTAGACATGATTTGACTAGAATTGCATGAGTTTATAGATGTGGTTTCATAGACTATGAAACCCATGTTTATTGCTTTCAGTCCTGATAGCATGTTTATATGATTTGATTAAATTGCATGGTTATCTGATTTGAATTGCATACCTATTATGAGTAGATTTCATAGACTATGAAATCCATTCCTTTGAATATATTCATGACAGCATGTCTTATAATTTAGATTGTTTATATACATGCTTACCATGTTTTATACTGGGATTTATTCTCACCGGAGTTATCCGGCTGTTGTCTTGTTTTGTATGTGTGCATGACAACAGGTGGGGCTGGACCAGGGTTGAGATGACGATGAGAGAAGACGAGTTAGCGTGGTGATTCCGGATTGTAGCAGACTTGGTTAATTACTTGAATTTAGTAATTGAACCTTAGACTTAGATTGTAATTTTCTACTGAATTGTAGTTTTATACAGATATGTATATTATTTAGATGCCATTACCTTCCGCATTTATATTTTAAAAGAAAAAAATTTTAGACCCTGTTTTATCTTAATTGATAATTAAATCCCAAAGATGATTAAGAAGAAGACCAGCGTCCGGGTCCCCACACATGTCAATATCAAGAATTGCAAATATCAAATGCAATAATCATTCAGTATGTGATTTTGGGAAACTCAAGTCAAATCTAACTCGAGTTGTGCAATCCTGAATCAACATTTATTTATAGCTTCCATTCCGTAGCTCTGTCAATCTGACTCTGTCGAAATCTCGAACTCGCTGCCTGTCAATATCAATCTGATAATGAAAATATCAATACACTGTATCAATATATAACTCAATTCAAGTCCTGTTCTGATCAATATTCGAATCAATACATACACTAATCAATGTCACGACATAACAGTTCAGTCTCAATCAGTACTGAATCTGATAAATATCAATCTACTGATGTTTCGACGGCATAACAATACAATCTTGATAACCCCGTCAATCTCAACATCACAGATATAATACCACAACTCATAATCGGTATTTGTACGAATCATAATCTTCAATAATAACAGATTGTAATATCAAATCTGCGTAATCTCAGTCATATCAACTCTAAAATCATAACAATTATATCATCAGTCCGTTCTTCTATCTGACTTCAATTATATACTGATCAGTATACCCAGAACACAATATATCAGTCATATATCAATCCCAACATCTCATACTCAATAACAACACAAATCTGATATCAATTAAATCTAATCACAATCAAATCAACTCTGAAAATTCATAATAATTTCATACGGTATCTGTTCTTTGATCCGGTTTCGATTATACGATGTCTGATATCGTAAAAACAACATATATTAATCATATCTGATTCTGACAGTGCCATAATTTCAAATCATGTCAAAAACGTAAGAAACTTACGTCCAGTTGAAGCTCTCGTAGATAGAAACATGGCGTTGTACTCAGATTCAAAATCATACGGGCGAATCGTCACGAGGTCAAATTTCAAAGTCAGAATCTGAAGTTTCCCTCGGTTCCATCTTTTTTCTGAATAATGAAATCAAGTTGTATATATATATATATATATTTATATATATATATATACATACACGGTGCATGAGAAGGCTAGGTGGCGTGATCCATGCGCTGCACGTCTGGCGCGTATGCGCGACTAGCATCGGCGCATATGCGCGAGACACAAAGTCTCGGTGCGTAGTATGCACAGCGCCTCGCGCATATGCGCGCCCTCATTCGGCGCATATGCGCGAGGTCCTCTGGACATATACTTTGGCTACTGGACACCGCGCGCATATGCGCACCCTCACGCCGCGCATATGCGCGGGGTCTTCTGCCAAATCCGCGCATGAGTGCGCACCAGATCGCGCACGTGCGCGAATGGCGTCTCCCTCGCACATATTTCACGTTTTTTCTCGTATTTCCCGATCTGACCCTTTCCCTCTATAATCACATCAATTAATCACTAAATCATTTCAGATTAATTTCAGATTACAGTAATAAAATCTCGGGCCTTACATAAACTCTATAGTAAACCTCCGGGTTTCTTTCTCTCGGCCTCCACCTGTTGGCAGTTCAAACACTTAGATACAAAATCTGCAATGTCTGATTTCATCTTTTTCCACCAAAACTGTGTCTTGAGATCGTTGTACATCTTTCTGCCACCAGGATGAATACTGAACCTACTGCAGTGCGCTTCTGACAATATCTGTTGATTCAAATCTGAAACATCTGGCACTACAAGACGGTTATTCACATACAAAACATCTTCATGTACCTGATACTCTGACTGATGTCCGGTTCTGACCATCTCAATCTAATTGCACATTCGGATCATTTTTCTGTGCTTCTTTAATGCGAACAATCAAATCTGGTTCTATTTGAATCATAGCAAGTCGCAATGGTTTACTATCTGTATCAAATGCTAATCCAGACAAACAGCAATCTTCAATTAAGTTTGAAACACCTATCGTCGATAAGGATAAAGAACATACCTTTCGACTCAAGGCATCCGCTGCCTCATTTGACTTTCCGGGATAATACTTGATCTCGCAATCAAATTCCTTCAACAAGTCGAGCCATCTACGCTGTCTCATATTCAACTCTGACTGAGAAAACATATACTTTAGGCTTTTGTGATCAGAGTAGATTTCAAACTTTTCGTCGTAGAGATAGTGTCGCCATATCTTCAGTGCAAACACAATAGCCGCCAATTCAAGATCATGAATTGGGTAACGAGTCTCATGTGGCTTCAATTGTCTCGAGGCATAAGCAATGACATGCCCCCGCTGCATCAGAACACATCCTAGCCTTCTTTGAGATGCATCACAATATACAACGAAATTACTAGTACCTAAAGGAATAGTCAATACAGGAGCACTGGTCAGTCGTTTCTTTAACTCCAAGAAGCTAGAATCACAGGCTTCAGACCACACCAATGGCGCATTCTTCTATGTTAATTGGGTAATCGCCTTCGCAATACTGGAGAAATCTTTAATAAATCGTCGATAGTACCCTGCCAAACTCATGAAACTGCGTATCTCTGGCACTGAGATCGGTCTAGGCCAACTGATCACAGCCTCAACTTTACTCGGATCAACAGAAATACCGCCTCCAGATATGATATGCCCCAAACAGACAACTTGTCTTAGCTAGAACTCACACTTTGACAGTTTAGCATATAATTTCTCATTTCTCAAGGTTTGCAATACAATTCTTAAATGTTCGGCATGCCCAATCATACTCTTAGAATATACCATAATATCATCAATAAAAACAATAACAAACTCATCTAAATATTTCTGAAAGACACGGTTCATCAGTCCCATAAACACTGCTGGAGCATTCGTTAAACCGAAAGGCATGACGATAAATTCATAGTGTCCATACCTGGTTCGGAATGCTGTCTTCGGTATATCAATATCTCGGACTCTCAGCTGGTGATATCCAGATCTCAAATCAATCTTGGAATAGACAGACGAACCCTGCAACTGATGAAATAAATCGTCGATACGAGGCAATGGATATTTGTTCTTTACTGTCGCTTTATTAAATTTCCGGTAATCATTACACAATCTCATTGATCCGTCTTTCTTTCGCACAAACAGCACCGGAGCTCTCCAAGGAGATACACTTGGTCTGATATACCCCTTGGTTAGCAAATCTTCTAACTGTCTGGCTACCTCTGGCTCGGGCTGGGTCTGTGTTGGGGTTGGCTGAAAGGAATGAACAGATGAAGCTTGCCTCTTAGGCTGAGTTACTGAACCAGATGCTCCTACACTCTGAACTTGCTGTACTCCTTTCTGTAAACATACCCTGGCGAAATGTCCCTGTTGTCTGCAGATGTTACAGCGACCCATCATACCCTGGCACTGCTCGTTGGCATGTCTGCCTCCACAAGAACTGCAATACACACCTGTATACTCTGTGCTCTGACCCGGACCTCTCTATCATGATCCACTGGAGCTCGAAGAACTGCCCCCTGATCTCTTGAACTGTTTGTCTTTTGCTTTCAGTTGATCTTTCTTGCCACTGCTACTACCACCACTCTTGAATCTGGGAGGGGTTGAATTGAAGGTTGTCACGGTCTTGGAGCCAGAGCGACATAAGAAGTGCTTCGTTGCCTAAGCAATCCAGCTTCTGCCCCCTTGGCACGGTTCAAGGCATCTGAAAAATTGTTTGGTCTACCGATATTCACCAAGGTAAATATTTCTGGATTCAGGACATTGATAAACTTATCTGCCACGGCCTCATCATTCTCTGCGACATGAGGAGCAAATCGGATCAATGTCAAAAACTTTGCCACATATTCCTCGAGGTTCAGCTGTCCCTGTCTCAAATTGGCAAACTCACCACCTTTGTCTTTTCGGTAGGAAACAGGAAAGAATCGCTGATAGAACTCTGCTTTAAAAACTTTCCAAGTGATCTCTGTGCCACGATGCTCCAATGCTCTCTTCGTGGTAAGCCACCAGTTCTTTGCAACTTCATGCCGTTGATGCCCAATAAGTTTAACTCGTCGCTCGTCAGTGTAGTCAAGGGATTCAAATAACATTTCGATGTCATCGAGCGAACTTTCACATTCAACTGCACTTTTTGTGCCCTTCAGTGTCGGTGGTCGAAACGACTGTAACCTTTTCAGCAAAGTCTCCATTGGTGTAGCGGTTACACCCATCAGATCATTGGAAGTACTGCCCTGTTCTGGTGCTCGACCTGCTACTGGTTGCGGTACTTGTCGAGGAGGCATATCTGATTATCAAACGGATTAGTACACAATCTATACAATCTGTCTCAGTCCTCCTCTAATCATATACCTCTGATCCAGAATCTGTTTTGATTCAGTATTTGCAATTACATGATGTCATCAACTCAGATAACAAAACATCATGTAATAGTGAATGCAATAAATCATGCTAGCACAAAAAAGCAATGAAGAAAATTCAATCTACCCCCGCTCATTCTATTCTATCTCAGTCTAAAGGATCTATCGCTCTAATACCATCTGTTGTGGGGACGCGGGCTCTAACTCAATTGTCTTTGGGATTAATTGGATCTTTGCTAGAAAATGTGGGTCATATAAAAAAAAATTCTTTTAACAATATAAACAAGTGTATATAAATCATATATAATGCTTATATCTTATTTAACTCAAAATATCATTCACTTATTCGATTACAAATATTCTTCTAGTGTTTAGAATTTTATTACATGTCTAGTAATAAACCACTAGTTCTTCTTCTCAGCCCGTAATCTCCACGCTATCTTGATCTCTCATCTTTGTCTCGACCCTGATCCTGCCCCACCTGTTGTCATGCATACATACAGACAAAACAACAGCCGAATACTCCGATGAGAACAAATCTCAGTATAAAACATGTATACATGCATGTCATGCAATACATACAAATTCATAACACGTAAATCAGTAATTATGACACATTAGTGAATACAGATAAAACAATTCGACTCTTATTCTTTAATTCAACTCATATCTAAATCTAGGGATCCCGGTGTGAATAAGACATAGCAAGTCTCCCACCTACTCTCCCAATCAGGGTGGCGGTACGTCTTATTCATAGACTTCAGCTCTGTCTGTATAGAATATCTACAATCGGAGTCTATCTTCTCCTATGCCTCGATACCACCGAACGTCTAGAACTTGGCATATCTGCCAATGACTTTCCTATCTCAATGCTTGTATATAAATCAATATAAAGCACAAACATAGCAAGGTATAGAAATCTAGTATTTGATTTGTGGGAAACTCAAACCGAATCTGATTCGAGTTATATCTCCCCAATCAAACATTGAATTATACCTTTCTTTGTTCAATCTTTATCGATGTCGAGGTCTCGATGTCGAAGCTTGTCAAAAAAATCTGAAATGACATATTCAAGATGCATTCTATCAATTTCTAACTCAATTCAATACACATACGAATCAATATTCAATCTCGGTACATTTCAAAGGCATAACGGCATAGTCTCGATATACTAGGAATACTGACACAATAATCAAATCTTCAGAATGCATAACCAATACCATATCGTCACAATTCTAATTCCAGCTTGTCAACATCTATACCATTCAACTCAAGATATGCTTAAATTCACAATAAAGGCATACGGTATAATTTCTTTGATCCGATTTCAAATGTACGATCACCGCTATCATAAGAACATATAATAGCAATCAAACTCTGATTTCTACCAACATCTCAACTTCAAGACATGGTGAAATGTAATAATACTTACATCTTTTTGTAGCTTGTAACAAGAGGAGTACGGAATCAAAATCGGATCGAAATTCAAATGTTTAGATCTTGTACAAACTAATTTCTAAGCTATGAAGAAATTTAAGCTTTCATGAAGATTTTCGGTGGTCTCCTTGCTGGATATCTATAAGAATGAAGGTGACTAATACATTATATTGCATGGCCAAGACACCCGGCTTATTATTCATTCTGCACGTCGCACCGCGGGTGCGGTGAGCATACTATACCACATCCAAGATTTCAGAAGAACGACCGCGGGTGCGGTACTTTTTTTACCGCGGGTGCGTTGCCCTCTCTGTCCCAACACCGCGGGTGCGGTCATTCTGCACCGCGTGTGCGCTATGCCTACTAGATTTCATCCAACAATTCAGAAGATACGACCGCGAGTGCACTGCATTTTGTACCGCGGGGGCACTGGTCTTTCTACCAATCAACTCAAATTGCAACGTCGCATCTCCCTGTCTGTTCTTCCATTCCCTGATTCATAATACAGGAAAACTAAAAAGTATTAGACTAAATCTTGGGCATTACAATCTGCCTCAATGATAAGTGCATTTTATGCACTTAAATTATCCCTATACTTCACATTTATTGTTAGTATTTTTGGGCAGAATTACGCGCTTTTGTTGTTTTTCGATGTGATTGCAAGAATTTAGGTGCGACTACGACATGGGCGTGAAAATTAACTAAAATGGCGCTTAGGAGAAGAAATGTTAGAAAAGCAAGCATGCTGGGCAGTAAGACCCGCGCATATGCACGACTGATTATCGCGCACATGCCCCACTAAGGCAGAAGGCTCAGCGCACATGCGTGGAGCAAGGGCGCGCATATGCGAGCAGCAAGAATAACTCACGTACTGAAGAACCCGCGCATATGCACTAGTTAAGGGCGCGCATATGCGCGCGATGCGAATCTCAGAATTAAATAGGTTACGACGTGTGCTTAGAAAGGGATTCTGAAAATTTCTTGCCACAGCCGACATCAGAGAGTGGAAGGGAAAAGCGAGAGCCAACGACCGGACGCAAAGAACAGAGATAGAAAATGCTGGATCCGGACATGGAGACACACTTTCATCTCTCGCCAACACGTTCTTAATTCGGTTCTTTACTTTTATGTTTTTAATGAATACAAACAGGTTTTGTATTAATTTAGATTCGAGTATGAACTAATTCCATTATCTAGAGATTGATGTAGTCTTGTTTGAACCCATGTTATTGATGTTTTGAATTTTCATGAATTAATTCATCATGTTTATTTGTGATTTCTGGTCATTAATGCTTTTGACTTACTGGCCAAAATTCGACTGATCTAATAATTGAGACTAACACTCGAGAGAGGTGAACGAAATTAGGACAGGGGAAATCGCATCGTCAGATTTTTATAAGGTGAAAAAGACGTATAACTTTGGCGAATCCATAAGAGAACCTTGTGTGCATTTACTACGTGTTACATGATTTTGAATAGACATATTAAAATCAGTAATAGGTAATACAGTTCTATTTATCACTTGAAAAAGTGAATAAAAAATATTGTAAGTTCTTGGTTAATAAATACGATGCAATTTAATAACATGTTAATTAATTTTGATTTATTATAGGGGAAACCAGATGAAATCATATCTCTAGATTTATTTACTCATTGAATTTTGACTGTGTGCTAGAATTACACAAATTGTTAGTTTCTCTGAATTGATTATACACCAGCTATTTGATTTTTCTAAATAAAGTTGAACTATGTCAATTATGGTATTTAATATACAATTTTAAATAATTACTCTTCGTGGGATCGATATCTGTACTCAAACCAGTACTAAAACTTGACACCGTACACCTGCGGTAGGGAAAATACGCAACAAGTTTTTGGCGCCGTTGCCGGGGAGTAAACTATTTAATTGCATATTGATATCATTACTAAGTAGTCTTTAATTTAATTTAGAGTTTATTTGATTTTATTTATTTATTTTGTTAACTGATAGTCTTCTCTGTTTTGCAGTGCACGCGAAGATTTCAAAATCCCGACTTGCTGATTTTTGATCCGGAAATCGAAAGAACTCCCAGGATATTAATGAAAGCAAGAAGAGACGAAATTAAAGCAATGGATGAAAGTAGAGATAATCAGAATGAGCTCCCAAGAGAGGTGCCAATCCGGGAAGATTTCCGCCCAGTCATCAACGCTCACTACTCTGGAATAGCTCGCGGAACCATTTCTGCTAACAACTTCGAGCTAAAGCCCGCACTCATTAACATGGTTCAACAGAACCAATTTGGAGGAGCAGCCACTGCAGATCCCCATCTTCACCTCAGAACGTTTCTGGAGATCACGGACACGGTAAAAATTAATGGTGTTTCTGACGAAGTTATTCCATTGCGCCTATTTCCATTTTCTCTCAAAGATCAAGCTAGGAGTTGGCTCCAATCTCTACCGCTGGGAAGAATTACTACTTGGGCAGATCTAGTGACGAAGTTTCTGTCAAAGTACTTTCCTCCTACTAAATCTGCTCAGCTGAAAATAGATATCACTAACTTCAGGCAGAGAGAACTTGAGGTATTATATGAGGCGTGGGAGCGATACAAAGAATTACTCAAGAAATGTCCGAATCATTGATATGCAGATTGAGTTATTTTACAATGGTTTAGATGGGCCGACTAGAGGGAATGTGGATGCAGCCACCAAAGGTACTATTTTTTTTAAAACACCTGATGAGGCCTATGATTTTCTTGAACAGATGACCATTAACAGTTATCAGTGGCCGAGTGAGAGATCTTGATCAAGGAAACCTGCTGGAGTGTATGCCGTAGACCCGATCACATCACTTACTGCACAGGTTTTGGCATTGACCACACAGATTGCAGCAATGAGCAAAGTAGGCCAAGCTACGTCTGAAGTAGCACTGGTGACTGCCGAAGAAGAACCAGTTCTGGAGGAAGCTCAGTACATCAACAATCGTGGTTTTGGAGGTTATTGAGGTAATCCTCCCACTAATACTTATCATCCAGTTTTGAGGAATCACGAGAATTTCTTTTATGCGAACAACAAGAACGTGTTGAATCCTCCACCGGGGCTCAATACACAGAAATGGGAAGGAAAGTCATCTTTTGAAGATCTAGTTGGTACATTTGTGACTGAGTCTGGGAAAAGAATGGCGAGAACTGAGTCTCGTCTTGATAACATGGAGACACACATGGGCAATATGGGTGCCACGATGAAATCCTTGGAATCACAGATTGGGCAACTAGCAAATGCTTTGAAAGATCAGAATAAAGGACAGTTCACAAGCAATACAGAGGTGAATCCTAGGGAGAAATGAAAGGCTGTCACATTGAGAAGTGGCAAGGAGATTGGAATCCCAGAGCCTACTGATGAGAATGCAGATATTTGTGTTGAGGAAAATGATGGAAAGAGTGCAAGTGTTGGAGAAGAGAAAGTGGATGTAGTGACCCGTTCCAGAATCACCTACTAGTTGAGAACTAAGCATGCAACTAACTTGATTAATAATAATCAGAGATAACAGCGGAAAATACCAACAAATGATAGTTATACAACCCAATCGAAATCAGAACAACTCAAAATATATTCGGTACAACCATATCGAAATAGAATAGTACTGAAAACTAAACCAACCAGATACTCACTGTCCTCCTCCTGCTCTTCCCGAGCTGTCCAACCTGAGGCCTGCCCCGTGGGAATGGGGTGCCCAAGATAAACAAAACCGAGGACGTGAGCGATAAGAACGCCCAGTACAAAAGCATGAGTATACAAACCTATATGAAATGCACATGCTATGATATGATACCAGGGTAGTCAAGAAACAGGAATCACAAAAGATCTCAAAATGCTCAGTCTAGAGGCGCCAAGTGGATAGTGCCGCGCGGTCCTACCTCTGGGTCACTGCATCCACTGCAAGAACAGACGTGGACCTAAAATATCCCGGATCACCGAAGCCCTCCCGACCCGTCGGCCACTGTGTACTCTCGGTGTCCATGCGTCCACAAGATAAGACAGGGCTGAGCGGCCCCACAAGATATAGCTTATCTCGAAAGAGATACAGCTCAACAGTAAAGGCTATCTCGAAGGAGATACGGCTCAACATGAAATGCAACGTGCAGTAATAAACGTGACATAATAGCATGCATCATATGACATATATCAATGCACCACATAATCATGCAACACATATAAGAATGTATACTCAACCAGGATATCTCGGATAGTACTTTCGTACCTCTATCACAGCAATCCTAATCCACTGGAATAACCAGACAACAGGTCTAGTCCAAGCCTATGCATCAAAAGCACCCAATGAACAATACTACCATGCTATACTAGCAAAACCAGTACTCCCTAGTACTACCAAAGGTTTAGGGTTTACCTTCGTCCGTCGACAGCCCTTTGATGTCGATTGCCTCGTAACTCAGGCGTCGCTACACTACCAATCCTGGCAGCTCTTGGTTATCGCTCGACCGGAAAATAACCCTAGAAACCTTTCAAATCTCTCAAATATGAGACACAACTCAAGGATTGTCAATACAAAATGAGGAAATCCGAGCACTATTTATAGGCTATGTTCGGATCCACCGAACCCACTTCGGAACGTCCGAACTCCCACGTGTCCATCAGCTCTTGACACCTCACGATCGGATCCACCGAACCTACACTTCGGAACTTCCGAACTCCCACGTGTCCATCGGCTCTTGACACCTCATAATCGGATCCACCGAACCTACACTTCGGAACGTCCGAACTCCCACGTGTCGATCAACTCTTGACACCTCATGATCGGATCCACCGAACCCACTTCGGAACGTCCGAACTCCCACGTGTCCATCGGCTCTTGACACCTCATGATCGGATCCACCGAACCTACACTTCGGAACGTCCGAACTCCCACGTGTCGATCAACTCTTGACACCTCATGATCGGATCCACCGAACCCACTTCGGATCGTCCGAACTCTTCGGTGCTACCGAACCATCTTCGGTCCGTCCGATCATGACCACGGTCAAAATTACACATTAAACCTTCTTAATCACCATTAATCCGTTAATTACCCAATTTGGAATTCGGGCTACTACATTCTCCCCCCCTTAAAAGATTTCGTCCTCGAAATCAGGCTTAGAGGATGAACAAAACGAAATAACAACATCGTTACCCTCAAAATCTAAGGGACAACCCATCACTAGACGCTTGGCTAAAACCGAATGACCCATCGGAGTAGAAACGGAAAGAATGACATCAAGAGAAACATACAGTAACTTATGACGCTTAACAAATCGTGCAGAATTGAATGAATGCGATGCTCCGGTATCAATAAGAACAAAAGCAGGAATACCGCATAAACGAAAAGTACCTGCTATGACTCTCTCAGTCATCTGCAGCCTGATCCTGGTTCAGCGCAAATACCTGACCTTGGGCACGAGGTCGAAGATTCGAACTACCCACTGCCTGACCCTGCCTCCTCTGCTGAACAGTCGTCTGTGATCCGGAACCAGATCCTGCTCCACCTCGCAACTGAGGACAATACTTCTTAATATGCCCCATCTCTCCGCACTGAAAACAAGCTCCCGCGACTGATCGGCATTGCTCCGAGGGATGGTTCTTTCCACAATGCACACAAGCATCCTTCTTATCACCAAAGCGGAAAACACCGCTAGACCGTGATCCAGATCCAGAAGAAGAAGAACCAGATTTCTTGAACGACTGAGACCTAGGGCTCAAAGTACTCGGAGGTCTAGAAGAAAAAATAGCCCTACCACGCTGGAGACTGATCTCTGCCTGGCGACACCGGTTCACTAACCCATCGTAAGAAGTAGGATTATCACAGACAGTGACTCGATCAAAGATCTCCTGGTTAAGACCCTGGAGGAAATGGTCATACTTGGCCTCAGAACTGCCACTGATATGAGGAGCGAAGGGTAACAACTCGAAGAACTTCTGCTGATACTCATCAACAGACATACTCCCCTGCTTAAGATTCAGGAGCTCAATCGTCTTTGCCTGGCGAAGGGCTGGAGGAAAATACAGCTGCATGAAAGCTGCACGGAAATCGGCCCAAGTCACCCTACCCTGGGACTGGACTATCGGCGCAGAAGTCGATCGCCACCACTTGCGCGCACGGCCCTCGAGAAGAAAACTAAGGGTCTCTATCTTCTGCTCCTCGGTGCACTGGAATGCACGGAAACAACTCTCCATGCGCTCTAACCAATCCTCAGCATCATCGGGAGTCTCACCACCAACTAAAGGCTTAGGCCCCATCTGAATAAAACGATGCAAATCAAAACGCCTAGGACCATCCCGACGATGACGATGTTCACGGTAACGCCTACGATCGTCCTGATTACCCCAACGACCTACACTCCCCTGACTACTCTCATCACCAAAGTGGTCAGCCATCGCTACAAGATAGAATAGGGAAAATGGTCAACGAAAATCCCAAAACAGAAATCTATATCCCAAAATCGTAAGCATGCTCTGATACCATAAATGTAGTGACCCGTTCCAGAATCACCTACTAGTTGAGAACTAAGCATGCAACTAACTTGATTAATAATAATCAGAGATAACAGCGGAAAATACCAACAAATGATAGTTATACAACCCAATCGAAATCAGAACAACTCAAAATATATTCGGTACAACCATATCGAAATAGAATAGTACTGAAAACTAAACCAACCAGATACTCACTGTCCTCCTCCTGCTCTTCCCGAGCTGTCCAACCTGAGGCCTGCCCCGTGGGAATGGGGTGCCCAAGATAAACAAAACCGAGGACGTGAGCGATAAGTACGCCCAGTACAAAAGCATGAGTATACAAACCTATATGAAATGCACATGCTATGATATGATACCAGGGTAGTCAAGAAACAGGAATCACAAAAGATCTCAAAATGCTCAGTCTAGAGGCGCCAAGTGGATAGTGCCGCGCGGTCCTACCTCTGGGTCACTGCATCCACTGCAAGAACAGACGTGGACCTAAAATGTCCCGGATCACCGAAGCCCTCCCGACCCGTCGACCACTGTGTACTCTCGGTGTCCATGCGTCCACAAGATAAGACAGGGCTGAGCGGCCCCACAAGATATAGCTTATCTCGAAAGAGATACAGCTCAACAGTAAAGGCTATCTCGAAGGAGATACGGCTCAACATGAAATGCAACGTGCAGTAATAAACGTGACATAATAGCATGCATCATATGACATATATCAATGCACCACATAATCATGCAACACATATAAGAATGTATACTCAACCAGGATATCTCGGATAGTACTTTCGTACCTCTATCACAGCAATCCTAATCCACTGGAATAACCAGACAACAGGTCTAGTCCAAGCCTATGCATCAAAAGCACCCAATGAACAATACTACCATGCTATACTAGCAAAACCAGTACTCCCTAGTACTACCAAAGGTTTAGGGTTTACCTTCGTCCGTCGACAGCCCTTTGATGTCGATTGCCTCGTAACTCAGGCGTCGCTACACTACCAATCCTGGCAGCTCTTGGTTATCGCTCGACCGGCAACTAACCCTAGAAACCTTTCAAATCTCTCAAATATGAGACACAACTCAAGGATTGTCAATACAAAATGAGGAAATCCGAGCACTATTTATAGGCTATGTTCGGATCCACCGAACCCACTTCGGAACGTCCGAACTCCCACGTGTCCATCAGCTCTTGACACCTCACGATCGGATCCACCGAACCTACACTTCGGAACGTCCGAACTCCCACGTGTCCATCGGCTCTTGACACCTCATGATCGGATCCACCGAACCTACACTTCGGAACGTCCGAACTCCCACGTGTCGATCAACTCTTGACACCTCATGATCGGATCCACCGAACCCACTTCGGAACGTCCGAACTCCCACGTGTCCATCGGCTCTTGACACCTCATGATCGGATCCACCGAACCTACACTTCGGAACGTCCGAACTCCCACGTGTCGATCAACTCTTGACACCTCATGATCGGATCCACCGAACCCACTTCGGATCGTCCGAACTCTTCGGTGCTACCGAACCATCTTCGGTCCGTCCGATCATGACCACGGTCAAAATTACACATTAAACCTTCTTAATCACCATTAATCCGTTAATTACCCAATTTGGAATTCGGGCTACTACAGTGGAGGAACCTAAGAAAGTGATTGAGCATCAACCGTTACCAAAGGTAAATCTTCCATATCCACAAAGGTTCAAGAAGAAAGGGCTAGATGATCAGTTTGCGAAGTTCCTGGAAATTTTTAAGAAAGTACACATCAACATCTCATTTGCCGATGCATTGGAGCAAATGCCCAATTATGCTAAGTTCATCAAGGATGTGATGTCCAAAAAGAGGAAACTTCAAGAATTTGAGACCGTAAAGCTGACCGAAGAGTGCAGTGCAATACTCCAAAGGAAACTACCACAGAAACTCAAAGATCCAGGGAGTTTTACTATTCCTTGTGTTATTGTTGGTTCTAGAGTGAATAGAGCTTTATGTGATTTGAGTGCTAGTATAAATTTAATGTTTTTTCTATTTACAGGACTTTGGAGCTTGGTGAGGTGAAGTCTAGCACTATTACTTTGCAGCTGGCAGACAAATCACTTACCTATCCATGAGGGATAGTAGAGGATGTGCTGGTAAAGGTAGACAAATTCATATTTCCTGCTGATTTTGTGATCTTAGATATGGGAGAAGACCAGGAGACTCCGCTTATCTTTGGAAGGCCATTCTTGGAAACCGGGAAAGCCTTGATTGATGTGCACAAGGGCGAGCTCTCATTGAGATTATCTAGAGATGAAGTCGTGTTCAACATCTACAACACCATAAAAGGACCAAATGAGGTAAGTACTTGTAATAGTATTGATATAATTGATTCATGTGTATCTCATGTCGGTGTAGGTAAGTTGACAAAAGACTCTTTGGAGAGATGCTTGTTGGAGTCAGCTTCTACAGTGGAGGAAGAGGACTGGGATATGCGAGAGGAATTACTTGCCCTCAATGTGCTGCCTAAAGAAAAGAGTGATGCTCAGCATGAAGAGTTGCTTGAAGATGTAAGTAAAGAGGTACCAAAAGCATCTTCTGAATTGAAGGATTTACCGAGTCATTTGTGCTATGCATTCCTCGACAAGAGTTCGTCACATCCGGTAATTATATCTTCTGCTCTTACTATTGATGAAAAAGATAGGTTGTTGAGAGTGTTGAGAGAATTTAAATCTGCGTTGGGATGGACAATTGCTGATATAAAGGGGATTAGCCCTACTGTTTGTATGCATAAAATATTGATGCAAGAGTCATATTCCCCCTACGTTGATCATCAGAGGAGGCTTAATCCAGCCATGAAAGAGGTTTGAGGGCTGAGGTATTTAAAATTGTTAAATGCTGGTTTTATTAATGCTATATCTGAAAGTTCTTGGGTTTCACCAGTACAAGTAGTGCCTAAGAAGGGGGGAACAACATTAGTAAGAAATGAGAATAACGAATTGATTTCAACTCGTCCAGTGACTGGTTGGCGAGTGTGTATAGACTACAGAAAATTGAATGATGCGACTAGGAAATATCACTTCCCTCTTCCCTTTATTGACCAGATGCTTTATAGAGTAGGTGGTTATCATTATTATTGATTTCTAGATGGTTATTCAGGTTACAATCAGATTGTCATAGCACCGGAGGATCAAGAGAAGACTACCTTCACTTGCCCCTACGGTACATTTGCTTTCAGGAGAATGTCATCTGGTCTCTGCAATGCACCTGCTACTTTTCAGAGGTGTATGATGGCCATATTTTCTGACATGGTCAAGAAAATAATGAAAGTTTTTATGGATGATATCAATGTGTTTGGTTCATCATTTGATCATTGTTTGCAGAATTTAACGGTTGTTTTGCAGAGATGTCGAGAGAAGAATCTAGTGTTGAATTGGGAGAAATGTCACTTCATGGTCTCAGAAGGTATTGTGCTTGGGCATAAAATTTCGGCTAGAGGGATAGAAGTGGATAGAGCCAAAGTTGTGGCAATTGAAAATCTCCCACCGCCAAAGAATGTGAAAGGGATCCGAAGTTTCTTGGGACATGCCGGGTTCTATCGTCGTTATATTAAAGATTTCTCTAAAATTACTAGACCTTTATGTAATTTGTTAGAGAAAGATTCTACATTTATTTTTGACGATGATTGTTTGCAGGCATTTAACAAGATCAAGACCGCACTTATTTATGCACCCATTATGATCGTAACTCTTTGGAAAGAGCCCTTTGAGCTCATGTGCGATGCTAGCGACTATGCTGTGGGAGCAGCATTGGGACAAAGACGGGACAAGATGTTCAAAGCTATCTACTATGCTAGTCGTACACTCAATGCAGCCCAACAGAATTACACAACTACTGAGAAAGAAATGCTAGCAAGGTATTTGCATTCGACAAGTTCAGAACATATCTCATTGGCACCAAGGTAACTGTTTTCACTGACCATGCAGCTCTTTGTTACTTGTTTGCCAAAAAGGATGCCAAGCCCATGTTGATACGATGGATACTCCTACTTCAAGAATTTGACTTTGAAGTTAAAGACAAGAAAGGTTGTGAGAACCAGGTGGCATATCACTTGTTACGACTAGAGCTGGAAGAAAGAACTGAAGGTGGAGTTATCAATGAGTCGTTCCCAGACGAAAAACTCTTCAAGGTAAATGTTACACATCCTTGGTTTGCAGATATAGCTAATTTTCTTGCTGCAGGAGAATTACCACTAGATTTAACTTATCACCAAAAGAATAAATTTCTTCATGATGCCAAGTTTTATCTGTGGGACGATCCTTTCTTGTTCAATAGTTGCGCTAATAAGATAATTAGATGATGTGTAGCAGAGGAAGAAGCGGGTACGATTCTAGAGCAGTGTCATTCCTCACCCTACGGTAGAAACTTTGGAGCATCTAGAACAGCATCTAAGTTTGTCCATAGGAACATCTTCAGAAGATTTGGAACATCTAGAGCCATTATCAGTGATGAAGGTACGCATTTCTGTAAC
Source organism: Primulina eburnea (assembly GCF_022965805.1). Lineage (NCBI taxonomy): Eukaryota > Viridiplantae > Streptophyta > Magnoliopsida > Lamiales > Gesneriaceae > Primulina > Primulina eburnea. The sequence continues at coordinate 23,237,334 of NC_133104.1, read as the reverse complement.
AAAATTTTTAACTCACTGTTGGCTAAGTATGATGTGAAGCACAGGTGACACTGGCATACCACCCGCAAGCTAATGGGCAAGCTGAGATATCCAACCGGGAGATTAAGCAAATATAGAAAAAACAGTGAAGACAAACCGGAAGGACTGGGCAATTAAGCTAGATGATGCTTTATGGGCGTACAGGACTGCATACAAGACACCTATCGGGATGTCACCTTATAGGTTGGTCATTGGAAAAGCTTGCCATCTACCTTTGGAACTGGAGCACAAAGCATTTTGGGCTGTGAAAAAGCTCAATTTTGATATGGGAGCATCAGGCGAGCAACGACTATTGCAGTTGAATGAGATGGAGGAATTCAGGAATGATGCATACAAAAATGCAAAGATATACAAAGAAAAGACCAAGAGATGGCACGACAAGCAGATTCTTCGACGAGACTTCGAACCAGGGCAACAGGTGTTATTATTCAATTCTCGACAAAGGTTGTTTCCTGGTAAGTTAAAATCACGATGGTCTGGACCATTTACAGTGGAAACAGTGTACCCACATGGTGCAATTGAGTTAAAGTGCAACAATGGTCGGACATTTAAAGTCAATGGTCAAAGGGTCAAGCACTACTTTGGAAATGAAGTGCGACACATGGACAACATTCCACTAGGAGACCAAAGTAGACAGGAGAAAGTCAGGCTGATGACGTTAAACCAAGCGCTGTGTGGGAGGCAACCCACATTTATTTATTTTTGCATTCGTTTTTTTTATTAATTTATTTTAATTTCTTAGTTATTAATTTTAATTTTTTTTCTATTCAAGTATTAATTTGAATCGTTTTATTTTTGCAGGTAATTTTATTTAAAAAAAAAAGAAAATTTCGAGAAGCTTATGGATAGTGTGCTCCGCGCACATGCGCGACGTATTTTCGCGCACATGCGCGATATTGGCAGAAGGCTCGGCGAACATGCGTCACTACGGGCGCGCATATGCGTGCAAAGTATAGGCGTCACACTCGGATGGCAGAGACATCGGCGCATATGCGCCACATTGGGACGTGCATATGCGCCATTTGACAACAACGAGGCAGTAGCATCCGTGCATATGCGCCGATTCAAGACGCGCATATGTTCGCGAGTCAATTTAAGAAAAAAAGGGCCAATTCGCGAAACCCTCTTCAGATTTACACAGCAACCCATCGTTTCTTTCCTCCTTAGCATACAGCCGCGCCGCTCTCCACCGCATGCCGCCGCGTCGATCTCCACCGCACGCCGCCTCCGCCCTTCCTCTGAAAGCCAACCATCGTCTACACCACAGCTGTGAACTCCAACCACACTCCGATTTTTGGTAACTTTCGTGTGAAATCAAGGGTTTTATTCAGAATTTTTTCTCAAATCTTGAGAATAGTTGAAATTGGTGTCGATCTAGTTGAGGAACTTGTGATATTGTGAAGTGGGTGATTCGATTTGTTCTATATTAGTTTGTGATTGAGGCGTATATAGTATTGCTAACTGGATTATTTGGTGGGTGGATTATAATTGCTACGGACATTGGGGTGTGATTACCGGATTTTCGGCTCTTGAGTTGTTAAATTTAGTTGGTGTTAATTGTGATATTGGATTATTGAGTTAATCGCACCGAAAAAGAAATCAAATAAGGGTGCATCTTCCTCTTCAAGCTTCGATTCTCACAGGTTTTGGAACGAGGAGGCCCAGCAGATATATGATAGTTCTATGACACGGCCCATAATACCGGAACGGGGGTTCAATCTGTCCATTCCACGTGGAGTGATTATAGAGGAACTAGAACGTAGAGGATGGGTTGAAATCGCTCAACACCCGTCGGATGCTGTTATCTAGATTGTGCAAGAATTCTACGCCAACCTCCGGATTCGGCATGACGAGTCCAAAGTATTGGTCCGAGGTAAATTGGTGTCGTTCGACTCTTGAAAGATCAACACGCTATATCAGATGCCCAGTTTCGACAAGGAAGAATACAGTGAATTCCTCGAAGCAGGTGTTGATTGCACAGAGGTCATCCGGACCATATGCCAAGCAGGCGCCGTTTGGAAAATGAGCTCAAGTGGGCCTACTTCTTTAAAAAAAAGCGACATGGGCCCTAACGCAAGCGCTTGGACATCTTTTGTACTGGCTTGAATCCTCACATCCTCTCACTACTACGATGTCACCAAATACAAAGCCGCACTGGTTTATGCAGTCCTGATGCGAAAATCAATTGACGTATGGCGAATCATTTATGGCTCCACTATGATAGCCGGTGCAGGGTTACCTACGGTTGCTCTTCCTTGTCCCCACACTGTTACCGAGCTATGCCGCCAGGCCGGCGTCTCATGGGCCCCCGATGAACCAGTGCTAAAGCCGAAGGCCCCCATTGTTGCTTTCTTTGGAGCCGCATCTTATGTTCCCCATGAGTTACCGGACGAAGAGGAGCTCCCACAACAACAGCTACCAGCACCACCACTTGCAACAGCCAGAGAGTGCAGGGGAGACAGATTGAGGCGACTAGAAAATGAGATGCATGATAAGAGGCATTTACTCGTCGAGCAGCGCCAGGTGCTGGATTCGCTTCAGTACCGCACCGACCACTTCATGGGGTACATGATGGACTTCACCTTCGTGCTTGCTCAGCGGTTCCCATCTATAGGTCCAAAGGATCCCATGTTTCCCCAGCCACCTGCATGGCCACCACAGTATCCAGAATCTTCTCCACAGGCTCCACCCCAGCACATGGACGAAGATGTTGATGATGATGACGGTGAGCACTGACACTCGTCGTGGGAGGTATGATTGTCCCGTTCTTTCTTGTTTATACATTGAGGACAATGCATATTTTAAGTTTGGGGGGGGGGGGTGATTTGATTCGTTTTGATGAGTTAATTTAGAATTTTGATGCTTTATTGTTTTAATTTTGATGTTTATTTTATAAAAAAATACAGTTAATTTAGTCTTTATGTCCATTTCTTAGTCGTTAATTTTTTTTTTAGAGTTGTAGAATTAAGGTGATAACCAAACAATGAGGAGATTTGACCCGAAACACATGTTGTTTCTAGATTACAAATCTAAATTCATGCTATCTTTACTTAACCGTTTACACATTAACTCACGATTGCTATGATTGTTGATACATTCGAAGAAGAAGCTAACGAGGCAGTAGGAGACGGAGAAGTTATAGAAGAGTAGAGAAAGGACTCTAGATTAGGCATTGGTTGTATTCAGAATTATTTAATCATTTGTTTTGAAACTTTTGATTGTATGAATTTCCAAATTTAATGAAAATATTTTGATTTTACATTATGGTGAATAAATTAATAAAATATATGTTTATAGGATATGGCAGGCACACCACCCCAAAATAATCGTAACCCTCGTGGCGCCAACCAAGATGAAAACCCACCACCACCTCCGAGAGTAAATCTCAATCAAGAAGATATGATGGCAATAGCTACTATTGTAGCTGCGACTTTGCAAGGATTCGTAAACCCATTGGCTAACGCTATTCAACCACCTCAAGAACCACAACCGCGTGGGATTAAATACCATTATGAATCCCTCAGAAGAAATCGAGTTCCAAATTTCGACGGGAACCCAGACCCGGAAGTCAGTCATAATTGGCTCAAAAATGTCGAATCGCAATTACACCTACTTGAAGTGCCTGAGGAATTGAGAGTAGAGGTTGTAACACCGTTTCTTGAAGACAGAGCACGAAAATGGTGGGAAACCGTGTCACCATCTCTAGCCGAAGTGGAAGATATCACCTGGAAGATTTTTAAAAGAGAATTTTTGAAACAATACTATCCAGCCGAGTTTCGTCTGCAGAAGCTAAATGTGTTTGAAAATTTCAGGCAGACACCGGACATGACCGTTATGGAATATACTTCAAAGTTTAATGACTTGGGAACCTACATCCCAACAATTATGTCCAATGAAACCTTGAAGATGCATCGTTTTAAGAAAGGACTGAACAGTCGGATTCAATCGACTTTGGCAGTGTTCAATCCAAACAACTTTGCAGATTTAATGGGCGCGTCACTGAGTGCGGAAACAAATATTAAATGCTGAGAAGATGAAAACAGAAATAAGAGACCGTTGTTCAACCAAACTACTCAAAATGGTCCCAAATTTAAGAAGCCGAATCATTCAAGTGGACCTCCAAGAGGAAATTTTAACAGTGCAAGCAACACCGAAGGAAAGTGGTGTGATACATGTCGACAGAAGCATATTGGAGAATGTTATCGGAAGACAGGCGCTTGTTTTAAGTGCGGAAAAGTGGGTCATAGAATTAAAGATTGTCCAGACAACAAGGACAAAGAGGCGGGGCCCAGCAAACAATATGAAAACAAGACTAATGCTCGGGTTTATGAAATCACCCAAGACGAAGCCGATAACACCAACGAAGTGGTGGTAGGTACCATCTTACTCAATAAAATGCCTGCATATGCCCTGTTTGATTGTGGAGCCACACATTCATTTGTGTTTAAAAGATTTGCTAAAAAGCTTAAACTTGAGCATGATATTCTTAGTGAACCATTAAGAGTAGCAACACCTGCAAGCAAAACAATTGAAACCCACAAGGTATATCAAAACTGTAAAATTTGTATCAGGAAACAAACTTTTGAAGTGGAATTAATTCAACTCAATATGGTTGAGTTTGACATTATTCTTGGAATAGTCTGGTTAGCTAAAAACCATGCCATAGTAGGCTGTCAAAAGAATGATATTAGACTTCAAATTCCAGCTAAATGAGAAGTCGTATATCACGGAAAATCCAAAGGAAGAAAATCTCTGTTATCTGCCTCACGAGCCTAGAAGGCCATAAAAGGAGGAGAAGAGATTTATCTAGCAGTAATCAATGAAGTCAAAGAGGAAGAAATCCCAAAGTTGAAAGATAATCCAATTGTTCAAGAATTTCCAGATGTTTTCCCCGAGGAATTATCGGGAGAGATACCTGATAGGGAAGTGGAATTTGAAATCAATTTGGTCCCTAGTGCTGCACCAATCTCAAAGGCACCATACCGAATGGCTACAGCTGAATTAAAGGAATTAAAGGAGCAACTTCTGGAATTACTGGATAAGAAACAGGTTCGTCCTAGTGCATCCCCATGGGGAGCACCAGTGCTCTTCGTAAAGAAAAAGGACGGGAGCATGAGGCTATGTATTGGCTAGCGGGAGTTAAACAAGATCACCATAAAGAATAAGTACCCACTCCCGAGAATAGATGATCTTTTCGATCAGCTAAAAGGAGCTAAAATTTTCTCAAAACTAGATCTGAGATCTGGTTACCACCAGTTGAAGGTCAAAGCAGAGGATATCCCTTAAACTGCGTACAGGACAAGGTATGGACATTACGAATTAACGGTAATGCCTTTTGGCCTAACCCATGCACCCGCAGCATTCATGGACCTGATGAATCGAGTGTTCAAACCATACCTCGACAAATTTGTGGTTGTATTCATAGATGATATTCTGCTGTACTCACCAAGTGAAGAAGAACACAGAGAACATCTGCGTCTCACTTTGCAGACACTTCGAGAAAAAAGACTATACGCCAAATTCAAGAAATGTGAATTTTGGTTAAAAAGTGTGGCGTTCTTAGGTAATATAATTTCTGATTAGGGGTGTCAATAGACCTTAAGAAGGTGGAAGCAATCAAGTATTGGCCACAACCAAAGACAGTGACTAAACTAAGGAGTTTTCTGGGTTTTGCTGGCTACTATAGAAAATTTGTGGAAGGATTTTCTCAAATATCCATCCCACTCACCAAACTTACTCAGAAAAATTCAAAATTTATTTGGAATGAAGCGTGTGAAAGAAGTTTTGAGATCCTGAAGACAGAACTCGCATCCACACCAGTACTAGTTCTTCCAAGGATGGTAAGAATTTCACTATATACAGTGACGCTTCAAAGGAGGATTAGGGTGTGTGCTTATGCAAGAGGGTCAGGTAATCGCTTATGACTCACGGCAACTAAAACCATATAAGCAGAATTACCCCACTCATGACTTGGAGTTAGCCGTAGTAATATTTGCGCTTAAAATCTGGAGGCACTACCTTTATGGAGTAAAATGCGAAGTTTTTACTGATCACCAGAGCCTCAAGTATATTTTCACTCAAAAGGAATTAAATATGAGACAAAAAATGTGGATATAACTTCTCAAGGACTATGATTTGTCAATCAATTACCATCTGGGTAAGGCAAATAAGGTAGCAGATGCGTTGAGCCGAAGGAACCCTAAGAAGGTGAGTTTATCTTCACTATAATTGCAACTAGGTCTCCGAGAGACCATCAAATTGAAGCGGAGTCAAGACACCTCCATCCTTAAAATTTAGGAACAAATTCAAGAAGGAAAATTTCCAGAATTTCAAATTGATGAAAATGGGATACTCTGGATGAAAGGACGATTGTTTGTGCCGAACGTCGAAGAAATTCGAGAAGAGGTAATGGCTGAGGCACATAAATCGAGATTTTCGGTACATCCAAAGAGTACTAAAATGTACAGAGACTTCAAAATAATTACTGGTGGAACGGAATGAAGAAAGACGTGGCTGTCTTTGTTTCCATGTGCCTAACCTATCAACAAGTCAAGGCAGAGCATCAACGGCCTGGAGAACTTTTACAGCCATTGGAAATACCAACATGGAAGTGGGATAATATCTCAATGGACATTTTAGTCGGGCTACCAAAATCAAGACAAGGTCGTGATGGAATCTGGGTAATCGTTGACAGATTGACTATGTCGGCACATTTCTTACCGGTGCGGATGACTTACTACCTGGATAAGCTCGCTACCCTGTATATGGACAACATAGTGTGGCTACAAGGAGTCCCGAAAGTATACTGTCTGACAGAGATCCAAGATTTGTATCAAGATTTTGGAAAAGTTTCCAAAAAGCTACGAGGACCAAAGTTACTCTCAGCACGGCCTATCTCCCTCAAACTGATGGCCAAACCGGAAGGACAATTCAAACCCTCGAGGATATGCTGAGGGCATGAGCACTGGATTTTTCTGGAAATTGGAGTGAACAGTTACCCCTGATAGAATTCGCCTATAACAATAGCTATCACAGTAGCATCGAGGTGGCTCCGTATGAAGCTTTATATGGTAGAAAGTGTAGGTCGCCTCTATATTGGGACGAAGTCGGAGAAAAAGATGTTACCGGACCAGAGCTTGTTCAATTAATTTTTGACAAAGTATCCATGATCAAGGACAGACTCAAGGCAGCTCAGGATAGACAAAAGAGCTGGGCCGATTTGAAGAGGAGACCGTTGGAATTAGAGATCGGTGTAAAGGCTTATGTCAAGGTCTCACCAATGAAAGGAGTGGTACGATTAAGTAAATCCAGAAAGTTAAATCCAAGATATGTGGGACCGTTCGAGATATTGGAAAAGGTGGGAACCTTAGCCTATCGTCTAGCGTTGCCGCCTGATATGTCCAGAATTCACAATGTTTTCCACATCTCACAGCTGAGGAAATATGTCCCAGACCCGAGTCATGTACTCAAGATGGCACCACTGATAATAGAAGGAAATCTCAATGAAGAACTCAAATACGAAGAAATCCATATCCGAATAATTGACACAAAAGAACAAGTGTTGAGGCACTGGACAATTCCATACGTCAAAGTGCAGTGGTCAAATCATACCAAAAGGGAGGCCACTTAGGAACTCGAAGAGAAAATACGTTCACAATACCCTTATTTGTTCACAAACTCCAGCTGATCCAAGTTTCGAGGACAAAACTTTCAATAAGGAGGGAGGGATTTGAGAACCCGAAATTTCCGATCCGAAGCAAATATGTAAGAAATTCGAACTTGAAATTTAACTTAAACCAAGCTCAACAACTTTCATTCTAACTATAGAAATTAAATATGAACTTAGATTTTCAGCTAACTTAACTCGAGAAAATAGCTTCAAAGCTCGGAGACTAACCCAACGGGAGGCCAAGCTGCAAGTAATTGCATCCATCAAAGAGTTATCACTGGAAGAGTAAAACCCCAGCTCAAGGACTCGATCTTTCAGCTCAAAGCAGCTCAACCAAGCTTGTCCTAACAAGACCAAAAAGGGAGCTAAAGGCTTGGACAAGTTAAATGTGCAAGAAGCAACCTTTGAGATAACCAAGAAAGAAGCTAAGGGATGAGATAAAGGTTAAGACAAATTAATTATGCAAGAAATGATCTTTGAGATAATCCATGAAGGAGCTAAGGGAGGAGCTAGGAGACCAGGACACATTAATGATGCAGGAAATGACTCTTGATACTTGGCATATCTTTGACCACCATTATGATAGCAATTATTTCATTTCTTGGGTTCCAAGGGGTCGACCATGGGGAGGCAAAGGGGCAAGGATTTCTCTATAAATATTGCTCAAAGGTGTGATAGAAAACCATTCTATAAAGCCTTAAAGTTTCGGCTCTCCCTCACCCAAAACCATTCGGCCGAACTCAAGGAAGAACAAGGAAGGATTTTTCGTGCAGTCCAGCGTTGCCATCCTGTGTCGAGGTGCTGCCGGAGTGAAGACAGTGTTTGTGAAAAATACGTCGTAAGTGCTGCCAAAATTTCGAGGGACAAGTTCGTGCCAAATTCTGCATTTTCGAATCTACCTCCAAATCGGTAAGTGGATTTTTGATATGTATGTTCGTTTGTATTTTTAAATCTTGAATATATAAGTTATGACATGCATGTATGTGGGTCCTTTTTTTGAAAAATGTCAGTATGTTTTATTTAAAATTTCAATCGATTATGTGATTCTTCTATGCTTCGAAATTCGTTGATTCCGATGTGTCCGTATGAAAACTCTGAAATCTGAAAATCTGAAAAGTTATGTCTGTTACTTTTGAATTCTGTTGCACTGTTATGATTCGAAGTTGAAACGGGACGAGAATTGTAGTTCTGTTCTAGCCTCCATTGGTGGGTATAAAACCATGTTCTGGCCTCACCTCTTAGAGGACTAACATATTGGGGATAATTTGACCATGGAAATAAGATGAGTAACAGTGATGTGTCCGTTTGATTTGATCTGTTTCTGAATTGCTCTGAATCATCTGAGAAATTCTGTCATTTATTCGATTTGTTTCTGTCATGTTAAGTTAAGGATATTAAGTTTTGAAAGTTTATTAAAGAAACGTTTTAAGAAAAATAAGTTCTATATGTATATTGGAATCGATCGACCCCCACTTGCTGAGTGTTTCTCAAAACACTCACCCCGTTACAATTTCAGATAAAAATGAAGAACAAATAAATGAGGAGCAGCAGGAAGCTTTCTGGGGTTGGTGATCGATGATCAAGAGCAAGAATCAAGTTATCACTTTTGTTTAAGTTTTCCGCATTTCGCAACTCTGATGTATTTTATTTTATTGTCATTGTAAGACAATACTTTATTTATGAAAAAGACTGGTTTGATTTGATACGAGGCTTTATTGTTTTAAATATATTTGTTAAACAATGCCAGATGTCACCGACGCTTTGGACTCGGGGCGTGACAATGAAGATATTAAGATTGGCTCTCAATCTTGGCATCAATAAGTTCAAGCTTCGAATCCATAGCTGCAATGTTGTTGGATACTGAGAGAATAGAGGAATCATGGTCGGAGACAGTTTTGGTTATCTCAGCCTGACCAAGAAAACTGTTACTTTGATTTGTGAAAACAGATTTCCTGAAGATACTGGTTTCAACATTCAGCTTGGCCAAAAATTCTGTAGTGCGAGTGACTTCCTTAGAGATGCGGTCACAGAAGATAGTAACCAGTAGTTACGACAAATCAATTAAACCAAGAACATTTCGAAAATAAAAAAACTTAGTCTCAGGAAGAGGTTTTGTAAAGGTATATGCTGCTTGTTGATCAGTAGAGACATATTCCAGACGAATGTCCTTCTTCTGCACATGATGTCTAATAAAATGGTGTATGATGTCAATGTTCTTCGTTCTAGAATGAAGTACTGGATTATGTGTAATTGCTATAGCACTGGTATTGTCACAAAATATAGGTGATTCAGAGGCTTTAACTCCATAGTCCTTAAGTTGTTGTTGCATCCAAAGTAATTGAGAGCAGCAACTTCCAGCAGCAATATATTATGCTTCTGCAGTAGACGTGGCTATGGAAGTCTGCTTTTTACTGAACTAGGAGATCAACCTATCACAAAAAAATTGACAAAAATCACCGATGTTTTTTCTATCCAGTTTGCAACCTGAATAGTTAGCATCTGAATATCTAATAAGATTGAAAGAGGAATCCTTGGGATACCTTAGGCCGATTGCTTAGGGTTAGACTGAAATCTCGCACAAATGCAAACAACAAACATAATATCAGGTCTACTGGTAGTAATATATAACAATGAGCCAATAAGACCACGATACTAAGTTACCACAACTGAAATTCCATTTTCATCTTTATCAAGTTTAATAGGTGAACTCATTGGAGTGAAAGCAGCAGAGCATGTTTCCATGCCAAACTTTTTCAGTAGTTCTTTTGTGTACTTAGCATGATTTATGAAGATTCATGTATTGAGTTGCTTAATCTGCAGTCCTAGGAAGAACGTCAATTCTCCCATCATGCTCATTTCAAATTGTTTCTGCATTATCTTAGCAAAATTTTCACACAATTTGGGTTTAGTTGACCTAAAGATAATATCATCAACATAAATCAGTACTAACAGAATGTGCTTATTTTTAACTCATGTGAATAAATTCTTGTCCACGATGCCGATGGTAAAATCATGATTGACAAGATATTGTTAAAGAGTGTCATACCAAGCCCTATGTGCCTATTTCAAACCATACAAGGCATTGTGTAATTTAAAGACATGATGTGGTAAGAAATTATCAATAAATCCTGGGGGTTGTTCAACGTAAACTTCTTCTTGCATTAGAGCATTTAGGAAGACACTTTTTACATCCATCTGATAAAATTTGAAGTTCTTGAAAGCAGAGAAGACTAAGAATAATCTGATTGCTTCAAGCCTTGCTACTGGTGCATAGGTCTCATCATAATCTATTCCTTCTTCTTGTCTGAAACCTTGAGCCACCAGTCTTGCTTTATTTCTAACAACAATACCTTCTTCATTTAGCTTGTTTATAAATACCCACCGAGTTCCAATAACTGCTTGATGATATGGTCTAGGTACAAGAAACCACACTTCCTTTATTTTAAATTGATTCAACTCTTCTTGTATAGCTTCAATCCAACTGGGATCCAGAAGAGCTTCTTCAATCTTCTTTGGTTCATCTTGATAAATAAAAGCAGCATGCATATATTAATTTATCATTTGCCCTCTGGTTCTTAATGGAGCTGCTGGCTTTCTAATAGCCTTATATTGAGGATGTGATTTTCTCCAAAAAAAAAGGGTCCAAATGGATTTATTTTTTATTTAATGAATTTGGATCATGCTCAGGTAAAGCATCAGTAGGTTCTGGAATGTCAGCCGCCGGTTCTGGTACATCATGTGTCTGTACAACTGGTTCTATCATAGGAATATCTGGTTCTGGATTTTGAGCATCTTTGACACTTGGTTATGCATCATCTTCACTATACAGTTCCAGATGAATTATGTCTAATTATTATTTAGATATGACATCCTAGAAATTTCAGGAGCACTGCTATTTCATCAAAGATGACATGAATAAATTCTTCAACATTAAGAGTTCTATTATTGAAAATTCTATATTCTTTGCTTACTGTTGAATACCAAGAAAAATTCCAACATTTGATTTTGAATAAAATGCTGAAAAATAATTTTTAACATTATTATGCACAAAAAATCTACAACCAAACACATGAAAATATTATACATTAGGCTTACTTCCTTTCCATATCTCATATGGAGTCTAATTATGCCTCTTGTTGATCATGGTTCTGTCTTGTGTATAAAACGCTGTGTTGATTTCTTCTGCCCAGAAGCGTTGATAGATGTAGGCATCTGCTAGCATTGTTTTAGCAGCTTCTTTAATAGTTCTGTTTCTCCACTCAGCTACTCCATTTTGTTGAGGTGTTCTGGCAGCTGAATATTCATGATGAATACCATGTTCATCCAAATATAACTCAGAATTTTGTTAGTAAATTCAGTGCCCCGATCACTTCTGATTTTAATGACAAAAAATATTTTTTTTAATTTTGAATCTTTTTCATAAGCTTTATCAGGAGGCCACTGGTTTGATCTTTTCGAGCAAGAAAGATTACCAAGTAAATCTAGAAAAGTCATCAACAACACAAGAGTGTATTTCATTACCCCTAAGATTATGTTATGGATTGGACCGAACAAGAGTGCATTCCATATGCAATAATTCTAAACATCTTGATATTGATTTACTACATTTATTCTTAAAGCTAGATCTTACTTGTTTGCCAAGTTGACATGCAGAGCATACATGATTCTTAACAAACTAATACCAGGTAAACCATCAACTATATTCTGCTTCTTGAGATTATTTATTGACTTGAAGTTAAGATGATTCAATATCTTGTGCCATAACCAATGTTTATCACTTAGGGAGGCAACTAAACATGTAGGAAAATTAACATGATCTTTTTTCCATGATACTTTGTAAGTGTTGGATTCTCTCTTTCCGGTTAATACTATAGAGTCATTAGCATTTTTAATTGTGTAGGTGTGCTTCTGAAAAGCTACTGAGTAACCAAAATTCACACACATATATTTTCGAAAATTCCTAGGGGAGAAACAAAGAGTCTTCGTCGCCCCGTTTGTTCTTCTTCACGCCCCACGCCAACGATCGAATACTCGAACGTTTTAAACGCAAATTCACGCCTCTAAACTTCTTCGACGCAACATTCAAATGATATTATGCATGTTTTTACGTATTTCTGCATGAAAAACATTGGATTTCAAATTGCTTAACATTTTGATGATTATTTTCAAAGTTTTGATTTTTTACACATGTTCGATAAACATTATGATTTCCAAGTGATTGGCTGCCAAAATAGGATGTTTAATGAGTGGAACATGGATGATTAAAGGTGGAAACAAGGGTTGGAGTCGAGCTTGGCTAGGGAGAGGAGTCCTAGGGTTTTTGAATGGTGCCCACATGATTAAAGCGTGCGGCTCGGTGCATGGCTACGAGTGGCTCGGCCAAGGCTTGGCTAGGGTCTGGGTTGGACGTGTTCAATGGTTATGAAGAGTCATAGCATGGCTAGAACTCATGTACAGCAGCTAGGGGAGAGTCCTCATGAACTAGGACTCTTTCCCACGCACGGTTGGGGAGTTGCGGCTAGGGTGATCACAGATTGGTTGGGGGCTAGCTAGGGTTGGTCAGTATGGTCCAGGAGAGTCCTAATTGGATGCCTGGGCTACTGGTTCACGGTGGCTCGAAGAAAAAAAAGAATAAGGGCTGCAACCTAGGGCGTGCACGCATGGGTGCGTGCGGCTTGGTTGAGGGATGAGGAGCTTTATGCTGGTCCAAAAGGTTTCTGCAGGGTTCCTAGGGGCTCTGGTCAGGGTATGGTTCAAGGTAGCTCGGCCATGGTTCGATGAACTTAGGGCCATGGCTCAAGGGAAAATTTCCAGGGTTCGAACATAGGGTTTAGGAGGAAAGGGTTTGAACTATTGTCGTCGGGGGTCGATTCATGGTTCACGAGGGTATTTTAGGTATAAAATGTTTATGTTTGATGTTTGGAAAGAAAATATTAAAGTTGAGATTAATTCGGAATTAAAACGCTTCACGAATTAGTAATTAAGTAATTAAATCGAAATCATTGAGTTTACGTTAAATAAAAATATTAGAAATTCAATTTAAGATTATATAATTATTTGGAATAGTCTCGAGTCAATAAAAGTGAGAAAAAATCAAAATCGAGAATTTTAGGGCGCAAGTCAAAACAGTCATTTTACACTTGGATAGTACGAAAAATGATTGGCAGTGTCCCGACGGATCATAACACAATTTAAATGATATTATATAAAATTTATGATGAAAATATGAGATTTTATGATTTATGGTAAAGTTGTGCAATTTTTACTGTTAAAAATGTTATTTTTCAAAGGTAAAAAAGGACACAATATTTTATGATTAAAAAAAAGGAAAAATATTTTGAAGGATGTGAATTGACGGTGACATAAAGGATATAATATATGATTTTTGAAAATATCATGAGGGAGAAGGCCCAGAGGGACACCGTTAACGAGAGAAGGCACTAGAGGGAGCTCAACGATCGTTTTTCTATTTTACGTCAGTGCCTAGTGTCCGTCTTCTTGTGCAATGGTGAGCTAAGACTGATTAGTCGACCAGAGGATAAAGGCTGGTCACTTTCAAGGATCAAAAAACTTCATTCAAAATGATAAATGACTGAAAGCTTTACGATTTGACGATTTATGATCAAATTATGCTTACAAATTTATTTTAAATAAAAGTATGATTTTAATGCATGTGCCTGTATATGTATTATTATTTACTCTTGTTTAGAACGTACTGATTCATTAGACTCACTAGGTTTGAATGCTGCAGGTGATGATGATGATGAGGGAGACGCTAATGCTTGAGCGGATCAATTACGGCAGTACACTCCTGAGGGACTTTATTTTCCACATTAGCTTGATAGTTAAAAGTTTAAAGATTTTTGTTAATGACCTTATTAGATATTTTTGTGCTTTATTTCGGAATTAGGATGATCATGTTAAAGGTTCGAGTTGAATTTTCTTTACTGACGATTTAGGAATTTTTATGCACTTGAGATTTTAAATGTTAAATTATTTTGATATATGAAAATGTTAATTTATTTTAAATGGCTAATATTGAAAGTATGTATGAAAAAAAAAAATTCTAGTAGGATTTAAAGTTAAAAAGTAGTTGACGTTTCATATTCGAAGAGCAGAGAGGAGCACAATCAACATTTGAGGACCGTGCTACAGACTGTATAGGACAGACAATTGTATGCCAAATTCAGTAAGTGTGAGTTCTGGCTAGACAGAGTTGAATTCTTGGGCCACATCATATCCCGAGATGGAGTTGAGGTCGATCCCAGTAACGTTGAGGCAGTCAGAGATTGGCAAACGCATAAGAGTGTGACAGAAATCCGCAGTTTCTTGGGGTTGGCTGGGTAGTAGAGGAAGTTTATTCAGGGCTTTTCTACAATTGCGTTTCCCATGACCACCATGATGAAGAAGAATGTCAAATTCATTTGGGGATCAGAGTGCCAGTGGAGTTTTGAAAAGCTGAAGCAAGCATTGACTTCAAAGTCAGTTCTAGATATGCCATCAGGACAATGGGATTATGTGCTATATACAGATGTTTCAAAACTCGGTTTGGGCGCAGTTCTGTTGCAGCAAGATAGAGTTATATCTTATGTGTCCAGACAGTTGAAAGTCCATGAGAAGAATTATCTGACTCACGACCTCGAGCTAGCGGCAATAGTATTTGTCCTGAAGATATAGAGGCACTATCTGTATTGGGAAAAGTGCAAGATTTTCACCAATCAAAAGATTTTGAAGTAATTCTTCAAGCAGAAAGAACTGAATATGTGTAATGCCCGAGATTTTTATCCTGTTAATTCGAGATGATTAATGTATGAACTGATACGATTATGAAAGGGCCACTCGAGACATGTATTGAGATTGCATGTGAGATTGTATGTGCGAGGACCGAAGGTCTCGCGCATATGTGCGGCACCGGTGCGCGCATATGCGCGAGACAGGCAGAGAACCTCGCGCATATGCGCGGCACGATGCACGCATATGCGAGGGTATGGCATAGGACCTTGCACATATGCACGGAGATGATGCGCGCATATGCGCGAGTTGCCGACAAGACACGCGCCGAGACAGTAGGTTTCGCGCATATGCGCCGAGGAGGGTCGCGCATATGTGCGAGACGTGCAGTGCGAAGAATCATGCCACGTTTTCTTGCCATGCATTGATATATATATATATATATATATATATATATATATATATATATATATATATATATATATATATATATATATATTCCTTCATTCGATATCCAACCGTCTGATTTTTAATCTGAGTTTATTTCCATGATCCTCTCGTTACAGGCTTCGACAAGATGTAAGTTTTATTGATTTCTATTATGATTTGAAAATATGATATTGAACGGATCAGATATGATTCATATATGGTGTTCTTACGACATTATACATCGTATAATCAAAACCGGATTGAAGAACAGATACCGTATGAAATTGTTCTGATTTTCTGGATGGATTTGATTGAGATTTGATATCAGAATTGTATTGTTATCGATTATGAGTTGTGGGAATTTATATCTGTTTATTTGTCTTGCTGGGTATATTGAGATTGTGCAGTTATGCCGTTAAAAAAGAATTAGATGGAGTTCTGATTATACCCAGTATTGATTCGAGTGGTGTATTGATATTGTACTCCTCAATATTGTCATTGCCAGATTAAGTATTGACAGGCTTCGAATTCAAGACTTCGACAGAGCCAGAAACCGACAAAAGAAAGGTATAGATTAATGTTAACCGCGAGATTGACTCGAGTCAGATTCGACTTGAGTTTCCCTAAACCACATACTTGTTTGTTATTGTTTTAATAACTTTGTAATTTTTGAATGTATATGTCTATTCTATTGATTTATAAAATAGCAGAGAATAGAAGATAGATTAAGAGAACGAGTCATTGGCAGAGGTGCCAAGTCTTGGGCAGAGGTGCCTAGCCATTGGATTATTGGTTAATATCAATGTTGCTTAGAAGTAGATCGACTTCTATTGCTGAGATTCGATATAATATACCAACGTCTGGGAATCGGGATCCCTAGACTAGATTAGATCAGAGTCGAGTCAGAGATATGAGTTTGAGTTACAGTTTTATATCATTTCATGTTTCAGATTGATAGATGGTATTGATGTTCGTTATGCTTCCTTATATGCTTTTATATGATTGCATGTATACATTGTTTATATTGGGAATATTATTGTCACCGGAGTTATCCGGCTGTTGTTGTGTTTGTATGTGTGCATGACAACAGGTGGGACAGGATCAGGGTCAAGACGAGGATGAGAGATTATATTTTGGCATGGAGATCCGGACCCAGAAGTAGAGTTATTTTCATTACTTGATATGTAGTGAAAGAACGTTAGTTTTTTATGACATTCTGGTGTACAAGACATGTACTTTTACTTTTGCTATGTATATCAGATTGATTATGTTATGTTCCGAATTTGTATTTTGAAAAAAAAATTTGGACCCAGTTTATTTAATTGATCCAATTATTTCCAAGAATGATTAAGAAATGAATTAGCGTCCGGGTCCCCACAATATGAGACAACAGATATAGCTGGAGCTAGTTAAGGATCATGACTGCGACATTAGCTACCATCTGAGTAAGGCTAATGTGGTGGATGATGCCTTGAGTAGGAAGAATGCAGTGATTGCTCAATTGTCGGTACAAAAACATTACAGTTAGAGATTCAGAGGTTTCAGCTTGCAGTTTATACCAGGGGCGATGTTCCTAATATTTCTACCCCGACGGTATAGTTGCCACTGAGAGACAGATTCGGGAAGGACAGACTTCTGATGAGCAGTTACAGAAGTGGAGGCAGAGGGATGAGTCCAAAGGCCTGAGGGTGTTTTCAGTTGAGGATGGTATAGTCAGATATAGGGACTGATTGTGGGTTCCTAGCGGTGATTCCCTGAGAGCAGATATCATGAAGGAGGCCCACAACACCCTATACTCAATTTATCCAGGGATTGTGAAGATGTATAAGGATCTACAGACTCTATATTGGTGGCCGTGCATGAAGCGAGATACTTTTTGTTTTATGTCGGAGTGTTTGACGTGTCATCAGTTCAAGTCAGAGCCTCAGATATCTACAGGAAAGATGAGACTGCTCCCTATTCTCAAATGGAAAAGGGAGAATATCACCATGGATTTTTTGACAAAGCTACTATGGAAAACTGGAGGATATAACGCTATTTGGGTGATAATTGATCGGCTCACTAAGTCAGCACACTTTCTACCGATCAAGAAAACTTTCACTATGACTTAGTACGCAGAGCTTGAATAATAGATAGATAGTGAGACTGCATGAGATTCCAGTGTCCATCGTGTCAGACAGGGATCCAAGGTTACTTCTGCTTTCTGGAATAGTCTGAACCAGGCATTGGGTACCAAGTTGCTATTCAGTACAACTTTTCATTTGTAGACTGACGGTCAGTCTGAGAGTGTGATTCAGATTTTGGAAGACCTACTCAGAGCTTGAATAATAGACTTCTAGGGCAGCTGGGAGCCGTAATTAACTCTCATAGAGTTCATGTCTAACAACATATATCAGGAATCCATCGGTGTGGCTCCATATGAGGCACTATAAAGGAGGAAGTGTAGATCACCAGTTTATTTGGATGAGGTAGGGGAGAGAGCAGAGTTGGGGCCAGACATTGTCAGATAGACTGCATAGTTAGTGGTCAAGATTCGGTACAGGATTAAGATTGCTCAGAGCCAACAGAAGAGGCATGCAGATCAGCGGCGCAGGGATCTAGAGTTTGTAGTGGGTGATCATGTGTTCGTGAAGGTCGCACCGATGAAGGGTGTGATGAGATTCGGAAAGAAGAGAAAACATCAGTCCTAGATTCATAGGACCATTTGAGATCCTAAAAAGGGATGAGACACTAGCTTATAGACTCGCTTTACCGTCGAATCTGGCGGGAGTTCATAATATGTTCCATGTCTTATGCTGCGGAAGTACATGTCGAACCCTTCACATATACTGAATTATGAGCCACTGCAGCTGACATCGAACTTGTCTTTCGAGGAAAGACCTACTCAGATATTGGATAGGCAGGAGAAGAGGCTCTCGAACAAGGTGATCTAGATGGTCAAGGTCAAGTTGTTGAATCATTCCGAGGAAGAGACTACTTGGGAGGCTGAGACCTAGATGAAGAGTGTAGTGCCCAAAGTCAGTACACATATAACCTATGCATTTATTTAATTATTTAACCATTTAATTAATTTTAAATTGATTTTTGGTAGTGCATGATTTATGAAAATACATTATTTTAAATTATTCATGTTTATGTGATACTCGTTAAAATGTTTTTCGAGTTTCATGTTTCAGGCGATTAGTAGAGGCGGGAACAAAGAAAGACTGGTGATGATTTTTAGCAATTTAAAGTGTGGTATTTTATTTTAAGTTAAGGATGGGGCATTTTAAATAATTTATTTAGTTTTAGCATTTTAAATTTATGTATTTAGTAATTTAAGAGTCTAGAACTTTTAAAATTAGTGTGTAATTATTTCAAATGAGGAGTTTGATTAAAGTATTGTATGTTAACCTTTAATTAGTATTTTAATTAGTTAATTTAGCTATAAGCCCTTCTAATTAAAAACACACACACGTTTTATACACTCACACACACTTACACATTTTTACACACACTAGAATTCCCCTAACACACACACTACCACTATTCAGATTTTTATTAATTTTGAGAGAGTGAAAACCTAGGGTTCTTGTGAAACTCAGCAGCTGCCCCTACCTTCATAGAATTTCAGTACTTTTCCGTTAGTTTTATTGCAAGAAAGTCAAGCCGCAAGTTGTCCCGGATCAACCTCGCTTCTTTCCCGCGTCGGTGTTGTCGTTACAGTATTTTCAAATATCAAAAGGCACGTATAACCTGTTATTTCTGCATCGATCTTGTCATATTATGCGTTGTGTGATGTTTATGCGTAAAAATTTATGTTTGACGTTCGTCGTTTGAGCAGAAAATGGTTTGGATCAGTTTTAAAATAATTTTTAGATCTGAAACTCGTTTTTGTTGTCTTTTCAAATACAGCGATTTTTCGTTCGTGATTCTGAGAAAATTTCAACTTGAAAATTTTAGAACTTTTTGATACCTGCGATTTGACAGTAAATTCGAAATATTTGGATAACAATTGAGTGAGTTATGGTGTTTTTTGTGAGACTGCTCAAACTAGCGTTTTCAGAAAATTACGATATTGATACGTTCTTGAAGTTTTATGGTTTCAGGCTTCGTTGGGATCGAAGGGTGATCGTTGTTGTGTTTGGGTATGCTTAGTATGATATTGGGTTGGTATTTGGATTTTTGGTTAGTGACGATAGGCATTTGATTTCATTAGAAGTTGTAGGAAACGATTTGGTTTCAATTGATATGTTTTTTATTTGTATGAGTAGTAGGATAGACGTCGTTGCTGTGGGGATGTTTGTACAAGTTTGGTTCAATGTTATGGTATGCTAGGATGGGTCTCGGGGTTGCATTTCATGGTATGTACAATTGAGTCTAGAAAGATAAGCATCTCATATATTGAATTCTCGTTGACTTCCAATTAGTGCAGGTACACGGACCCGAACACAGACCCTGGCACGGGGTCCGTGCTTTTAGTTCTTCTTGGTGTCGATTTATCGAGCCCACAAAGACCCTTAGACGGACCCTGACACAGGGTTCGTTTCCCTTCTTCTTCCCGAGTTCTTCTTTTTTCGCACACACACTGTAATGCCCGGTTACTAGTACAAATGATAATAATGTGTTTATGTCGTTTATTATGTAGTTATTTAGCTCGTTAGATTCCACGTGATGATTCAGGTATCGATATTGAGATTGAACATGACCTTTATATTGCCCATGGTATATTGAGAATGAATATATGTCTAAATAGTAGAGTAAGATGTGTAGGTGATAATAGTGTAATGGAAGTTGTGGGAAATGAGATGTAAATATGGTAGTTCGTACGGGTTTTAGCATAATGATTTGAATATTGATCCAAATTGTGTGAGGCCTTAACCATTAGAAAGCTAAGATATAATGCTACAACTTTCTTATTTTGAGTTTTGTCCAAATCATTGTGGAAGACAAGCCAAAAGCGCCTCGAAGTGAGTTGTGTGTATCGTCACTCCTACAATGACACATGTTGGGAGAATGGTTATAACGTTTTACTCAGACCTCCAAATGACATGAAACTAGTGGGAGATTCAAGCCAAGACATAGAGCTACAACTTCCTAGTTTACCACTTTCCCAGATTATGAACGGAAGAGACGTTTCTGGAGCGATCTTTGATGAAGCAGTGCGCAGAAGCAGAATAGGTGGCGCCCGAGCGGTAAGAAATTACCGCCCGAGCGCCAATGGTTATGGAATTTTTGTTTCGTACAGAAAGTGCCGCGCTCGAGCGGTAATTTATGACCGCCCGAGCGCCGCCTTGCATATAAGAAGATAAGTTTCGACTTTCTGAATCATTTCTTTAGTTCTCCCCCTCCTTTATCAACAAAAGCTCGAAGTAAACCAAGAAACTCTTCCTCCAAAAGCTCTCTTCTTCCGTTCCTTCATCAATTTGAAGATAGATCTTAGTTCTCCACCACAAGAACATCATAGAAGTGTAAGCTTTCTTCTCTTTTAGTTGTCCTACATGTAGAGGAGTGATTTTCACCTAGTCTAAACAATAGTAACTGAATTATTGATATATTTGACAGTATAGGAGCGAGATACATCGTCTCAAACACGTATTCGTACGATTGGACTGTAAGTTGGCATGTTCTTGAAGTAATACATGAGTAATATTATGATTTCAAACACTTCCCATTGATTATTGCTATATGTACATTGTTAGTATCTTATTGATGAAAACATAGCACCATATTCCATTGTTATGTATTAAATATGTAAGAAACTCATGAATATTGATGATAGGTGCTATGTAATGAACATGAACATGAACATTGAAAGAAAAAGGACTGATTTTACATGATATAAAGCTTGTTGACATCATGGGTGGTTTTAAGTCCACCAAAGCTATTGGCCAATATATGTTCATGGGGCGTGGGGTTGCCAAAGGTTGCTCCCTAACGTCCAACACAATAGTAGCTATATAATAAAGCAAGCATAGTAGTACAGGTCAACTAATGAGGCTCAAGTACAAAAATGAACATTGAATATATGCTACGGTATGACATGTTTTTAAGATTCATTGTTGTCACGACTTGATATGTATGTTCCTTCGATGCATATTGATACGTATAAGTGCCAACTTATTGAGTTTTATAAACTCACGTAGCACATGTATTACAGGATCAGGTAGCGAAGAAGCATAGGATGCCGGTTCGCCATTGGATGCCTGTGACGTGCCTCACCTCGACAAGAACCGGGACTTAGTATTGTATAGCTTCCGCATATGTATTGTACTAAAATATGTCAGGGTTTGAACAAGTTTTTACGATGGTTATGATGATACAAAATATGCTTGAGGTTGTTGCTTGAGTTGAATGACATTTTAGTTGGTATCGTATTGTTGTATATATGGTATTGCTTGAGGTTTTGGTTTAAACAAAATGTAGGGACATCATGCCAAAAATTTTATAAACCATCAAAGTGACGCCTCTTGTTTGATTTTCTTCATAATATAGTTATATCATTCAAATCCTATTTTGATTATGGTAATCATGCTAAGTATAGAGTAAGGGTGTGACATTTTTATGGTATCAGAGCCCACGGTTCTTTGACAAGGAAGACACTACACTTCATCCACATGGAGAACTCGGCAAGTAAGTATCTTTGTATCTCATAGTTTATGCTAAGTTATGTGTCTATGTATCCTACATGTAGGTTAAGATAAGTGACGATGCCACCGAAACGTAAAGTACATGAAGGAGAGTCATCTAAGGGCAAGGCCCCAGCAGTCGAAGGTGAGGGCAGTGCGCCACGACCGATAGATGACTTCGCTCAATTAATCCAACAACAAGCAAAAGTCCATAGTGAACAAATACAGCAGCTACTGGAGATGCAACGGACTACTCATGAACAGGCACAAGCACAAGCAATAGTACACAGACATGTGCCTGTTCAGACTGACGTATATGATCGTTTTCGACGTTTGAATCCCCCTGAATTCATGGGAAGTACCGATCCGGCAGTAGCAGAAGAATGGATTAAATCATTGGAGTCCATCTTCTCCTACCTTCATATGGATGATGCTGACCAAGTGACTTGTGCCATCTTTCTCTTAACAA
Source organism: Primulina eburnea (assembly GCF_022965805.1). NCBI lineage: Eukaryota > Viridiplantae > Streptophyta > Magnoliopsida > Lamiales > Gesneriaceae > Primulina > Primulina eburnea. The sequence goes on along the minus strand of NC_133104.1, from coordinate 23,214,389 downwards.
AACATGCAAGAATATGGTGGGAAAGTGCAAAAGTGGCATTACCGGTTGGACCATTGACATGGGGAACTTTCAAAACTGTGTTTTATAACAAATATTTCAGTAAAGACGTACGAGCCAAGAAAGCCAGTGATTTTCTGAATTTGAAGCAAGGTTCCATGTCAATGACTGAATATATACAACAATTCGAAGCTGGAGTCCAATACGTACCATATATTGCACATGATGACACAAGTAAGGGCAAACACTTCATGCGGGGACTTTGCTCTGAAATTAAAAGAGATGTGCGGATGTCGAAAGTTGCTACATACAGGGAGATAGTAGAAAGAGCACTTATGGCAGAACAAGATGAACATGACATTGACATAGACAGGCAACAATGAAGGCAACAATACTTTCAAAAGAGCCAAGGAACAGGACAAGGAAAAAAGACCGATAGCAAAGGTGCTCGACCAGAGGAACCCCGTAGGAAGGTTCCCCCTCCACGTAAAGAACAGGACATGCCACCTTGTCCTAAATGTGGCAAACTCCATGGCGGGGAGTGTATGCAGGGTTCTAATGTCTGTTATCGTTGCAAGAAGCCAGGACATCTCGCCAAGAATTGTCCAGTAAGTTCTGAGAAAGTACATGGACGCCTTTTCTCCATGACCAAAGAAGAAGTGGATGCGGATACATCGATGATCACCGGTATGTTCTTGATTTCTGGTATTACTGCTATAGTTTTACTAGATTCAGGAGACACACATTCTTTTATTTCGAAATCGTTTGTATAGAGACTGGGCATTACACCAAGTACAATAGAGACACAACTCGCCATAGCCTTACCTTCCGGGCAAGAATTAATGACAGATCAGATTGTGCGAGGGTGTCCAATATATGTCCAAGGTCATCAGATGTATGCTGAATTGATTGTTTTGAAAATGACCGATTTTAATGTGATATTGGGAATGGATTGGCTCTCGAAGTACAGAGTTACTATTGACTGTGGCATAAAGATGATCAAGTTTGCACCAGTAGGAGCTGAACCATTCACCGTAGCAAGTGCAGGTATATCCTTACCTCTTCGAATAATCTCTTGAATGAAGGCTTGTAAATTACTATAGAAGGGGTGTCAAGGATATTTAGCATCTGTGTTAACTAGTGATCCACCTGTTCGTGAATTAAAAGATACAGATGTTGTTTGTGAATTTCCAGAAGTATTTCCTGATGATGTAACAGGCTTACCCCCAGATAGAGAGATCGAATTTGTAATTGATGTTGTGGCAGGAACTCATCCGATCTCAAAAGCTCCTTATCGATTAGCTCCTACAGAAATGAAAGAATTGAAAGAACAATTACAAGAGTTTCTTGATAAAGGGTTTATTAGACCGAGCTTTTCACCGTGGGGTGCACCTGTTTTGTTTGTGAAAAAGAAAGACGGTAATCTTCGTTTGTGTATTGATTATCGGGAGTTGAACAAAGTGACGATTAAAAACAAATATCCACTCCCCAGAATTGATGATTTGTTTGATCAATTACAAGGAGCTGCTATCTTTTCAAAGATTGATTTACGATCAGGCTATCATCAATTAAAAGTGAAGTCAGATGATATTTCAAAGACTGCCTTCAGAACCAGGTACGGGCATTATGAATTTCTTGTAATGCCATTTGGACTAACGAATGCACCAGCTACATTTATGGATCTAATGAACAGAATTTTCAAGTCATTCCTAGACAGGTTCGTGATTGTGTTTATAGATCATATTCTCATCTACTCACGAACTGTAGAGGAGCATAGAGAACATTTGCAATTAGTTTTGCAGACTTTGAAGTATAAACATTTATATGCAAAATGGAAGAAATGTGAATTTTGGCTTGAACAAGTATCACTCTTGGGTCATATCATTTCAAAAGAAGGCATATCAGTGGATCCAAGTAAGATTGAAGCTGTTAATAACTGGCTACGACCTACCACTGTTACCGAGGTACGTAGTTTTCTTGGGCTAGCTGGTTATTACCGTCGGTTTATAGCGGGATTTTCTAAGATAGCATTGCCTTTGACTGATTTAACTCGAAAGAATGTGAAATTTGTATGGGACGAAGCATGTGATCGCAGTTTCCAAGAGTTAAAAGTAAAATTGACTTCAGCACCGGTCCTTGCTATTCCAGAAGGATCAGGAGATTTTGTAGTGTACAGTGATGCTTCGAAACAAGGTTTAGGAGCAGTCTTGATGCAACACGGGAAGGTGATTGCTTATGCCTCTAGGCAATTGAAAGAATATGAAAAGAACTATCCAACACATGATTTAGAACTGGCAGCAGTGGTATTTGCATTGAAAATATGGCGCCATTATCTGTATGGTGAACGATGTGAAATTTATACGGACCACAAGAGTTTGAAATATTTATTCACGCAAAAAGAACTGAATATGAGACAACGACGTTGGTTGGAATTGGTGAAGGATTACGATTGTGTTATTAATTATCATCCAGGCAAAGCCAATGTTGTTGCAGATGCGTTAAGTCGAAAGTCCAGTTCTATTGCTGCAATGCAAGTACAAGAACAAATTTTATGGGATTTGCAGAATTTGAAGATTAATGTTATGCCAAAGGGCACTGCAATCCAATTATCATCTCTCATGGTTCGACCAACACTTGCAGACAGGATCAAGGCCGAACAAAATACAGATACTGAATTCCAGCAATTGAGACAGCGAGATGAGGATAAAGGACATTCGAACTTTGAATTGAATGGGGAAGGAATATGGACATATCGGGGTAGATTGTGTGTGCCAAAACAAGGAACGATCAGGAACGACATTCTTATTGATGCTCATGCTACTCCCTATTTGATCCATCCAGGAGGCACTAAAATGTACAAGGATTTGAAACCATTATTTTGGTGGCCAGGTATGAAAAAGGACATTGCTCAATTTGTTGCACAATGTCTAACTTGTCAACAGGTCAAGACTGAACATCAAAGACCAGCAGGACTCCTGAAACCACTACCCATTCCTGAATGGAAATGGGAACACATCACGATGGATTTCATTTTTGGTTTGCCAAGAACTCAAAGAGGGTTCAATGCTATATGGGTTATTGTGGATCGACTTACAAAATCAGCTCACTTTCTTCCGGTGAAGACCACATACACGATGAATCAATATGCTGAAGAATACATCAAAGAGATAGTGAGGCTTCATGGCATCCCAGTGTCCATTGTATCAGATAGAGATCCCAAATTTACATCTGCATTTTGGAAAAGCTTGCATCATGCTATGGGAACTCGATTGTCATTCAGCACAGCATTCCACCCTCAAACTGATGGACAATCAGAACTAGTGAATCAGATCTTAGAAGATATGTTGAGGGCATGTACTATTGACTTCCCAGGTAGTTGGGACAGTAAACTACCGTTGGCTGAGTTTACATATAACAATAGCTATCAGTCAAGCATTGGAATGGCACCATATACTGCATTATATGGTAGAAGATGTCGATCTCTAGTACATTGGGATGAAATAGGAGAAAGGAAATTATTAGGCCCTGAATTGGTACAACAGATAGCTGAATTGGTAACCAAGATCAAAGAAAGAATGCACACTGCCCAGAGTCGACAGAAAAGCTAGGCTGATGTGCGACGTCGTCGATTGGAATTTCAGGTTGGTGACCATGTATTTGTAAAGATATCACCATTTAAGGGAATTTTGCGTTTTGGTAAGAAGGGAAAATTGAGTCCAAGATATATCGGTCCATTTGAAATCTTGGAAAGAATAGGAGACAGAGCCTACCGAGTTGCTTTACCTCCGAACTTGTCAAATGTTCACAATGTTTTTCACATTTCCTTGCTACGAAAGTATTTGGCCAATCCTTCTCACGTTCTTCATTATGAACCATTGGAGCTTGCATCGAATCTCTCATATGAAGAACGACCGGTCCAAATCCTCGATAGGAAATCAAAAGTGTTACGAGGCAAGGAAATACCCTTGGTGAAATTATTATGGCGCAATCATGCGATTGAAGAAGCAACTTGGGAGCGAGAAGACGAGATCCAAGAGAGATATCCTGAACTATATGGTACGTCAAATTTCGAGGAAGAAATTCTTTGAATGAGGGGAGAATTTTAATGCCCGGTTACTCATACAAATGATAATAATGTGTTTATGTCGTTTATTATGTAGTTATTTAGCTCGTTAGATTCCACGTGATGATTCAGGTATCGACATTGAGATTGAACATGACCTTTATATTGCCCATGGTATATTGAGAATGAATATATGTCTAAATAGTAGAGTAAGATGTGTAGGTGATGATAGTGTAATGGAAGTTGTGGGAAATGAGATGTAAATATGGTAGTTCGTACGGGTTTTAGCATAATGATTTGAATATTGATTCAAATTGTGTGAGGCCTTAACCATTAGAAAGCTAAGATATAATCTACAACTTTCTTATTTTGAGTTTTGTCCAAATCATTGTGGAAGACAAGCCAAAAGCGCCCCGAAGTGAGTTGTGTGTATCGTCACTCCTACAATGACACATGTTGGGAGAATGGTCATAACGTTTTACCCAGACCTCCAAATGACATGAAACAAGTGGGAATTCAAGCCAAGACATAGAGCTACAACTTCCTAGTTTACCACTTTTCCAGATTATGAACGGAAGAGACGTTTCTGGAGCGATCTTTGATGAAGCAGTGCGCAGAAGCAGAATAGGTGGCGTCCGAGCGGTAAGAAATTACCGCCCGAGCGCCAATGGTTCTGGAATTTTTGTTTCGGACAGAAAGTGCCGCGCTCGAGCGGTAATTTATGACCGCCCGAGCGCCGCCTTGCATATAAGAAGATAAGTTTCGACTTTCTGAATCATTTCTTTAGTTCTTCCCCTCCTTTATCAGCAAAAGCTCGAAGTAAACCAAGAAATTCTTCCTCCAAAAGCTCTCTTCTTCCTTTCCTTCATCAATTTGAAGATAGATCTTAGTTCTCCACCACAAGAACATCATAGAAGTGTAAGCTTTCTTCTCTTTTAGTTGTCCTACATGTAGAGGAGTGATTTTCACCTAGTCTAAACAATAGTAACTGAATTATTGATATATTTGACAGTATAGGAGCGAGATACATCGTCTCAAACACGTATTCGTACGATTGGACTGTAAGTTGGCATGTTCTTGAAGTAATACATGAGTAATATTATGATTTCAAACACTTCCCATTGATTATTGCTATATGTACATTGTTAGTATCTTATTGATGAAAACATAGCACCATATTCCATTGTTATGTATTAAATATGTAAGAAACTCATGAATATTGATGATAGGTGCTATGTAATGAACATTGAAAGAAAAAGGACTGATTTTACATGATATAGAGCTTGTTGACATCATGGGTGGTTTTAAGTCCACCAAAGCTATTGGCCAATATATGTTCATGGGGCGTGGGGTTGCCAAAGATTGCTCCCTGATGTCCAACACAGTAGTAGCTACATAATAAAGCAAGCACAGTAGTACAGGTCAACTAATGAGGCTCAAGTACAAAAATGAACATTGAATATATGCTACGGTATGACATGTTTTTAAGATTCATTGTTGTCACGACTTGATATGTATGTTCCTTCGATGCATATTGATACGTATAAGTGCCAACTTATTGAGTTTTATAAACTCACGTAGCTCATGTATTACAGGATCAGGTAGCGAAGATGCATAGGATGCCAGTTCGCCATTGGATGCCTGTGACGTGCCTCACCTCGACAAGAACCGGGACTTAGTATTGTATAGCTTCCGCATATGTATTGTACTAAAATATGTCAGGGTTTGAACAAGTTTTTACGATGGTTATGATGATACATAATATGCTTGAGGTTGTTGCTTGAGTTGAATGACATTTTAGTTGGTATCGTATTGTTGTATATATGGTATTGCTTGAGGTTTTGGTTTAAACAAAATGTAGGGACATCATGCCAAAAATTTTATAAACCATCAAAGTGACGCCTCTTGTTTGATTTTCTTCATAATATAGTTATATCATTCAAATCCCATTTTGATTATGGTAATCATGCTCATTATAGAGTAAGGGTGTGACACACACGGACCCCTACACGGACCAGGGCACGGGGTCCGTACCTTTGTTTCTTTTCGGTGCCAAATTTGCGAGGATACCTGGAGCCCTACATGGACTCTAGCACGGGGTCCGTGTCATTCCCTCTTTTCGGTAGGTCTTTTAGCAAACCTACACGGACCCGTAGCCGGACCTGGGCACGGGGTCCGTGTAGCACCTGTTTTGGGGAAAACTTTACTGTGCTCTTGGGTTTTCATATCATGGTTCAACGCAAGGATTATATGAGGTCAAGTGCCGAGCAATTTAGAATGTCTTAAGATATTTATTTAATTCGGTGGTGAGCACGAATACCTACATCTAAGTTATACAAGTTAAGCATTTGAATTCATTTTAGTATGTACAGCAACGTCCCCAGTCAAAGTCCAACGAATCCCTCAACGCCAGGTAAGTATGTCTGATGTGCAAGAAAATATTTTAAGTTTTTGAGGTATGCTGAATGTCTTTTGACCAAATTATGTTTAGGATTGGAAAGAGTTAAATTATGAATGAGGACCAATCAACCCATTAAATTATGAACGGGTTTAGATCGAGATTGGAAAGCGTTAAATCATGAACGTGGACCAATCATCCCATTAAATTATGAACGGAGATCTAATGTATGTGGCAGTGGATACGTACCTGTCATCCCAGTACTGTGGTTTAGTCTGATCAGGCAATTATTTTATGGGTCACTTGCATTGAAACATATCTCTACGCAGAATGATGAAGCTATATGTGTTTAAGTATGTTTAAGTATGCAAGCATGTTTAAGAAAGTTACGGCACGTCTAAGTATGTATGTATGCATGTTCAAGTTTTAATATGAAAGTTCAAGTTTAAGTATTTATGTCATATTTGTAATGTTGCATGTGATTTTACTATGTAATACTTGTTACTTCCAGTTTATACGTGTTGAGTCTTTAGACTCACTAGACTTGATCGATGCAGGTGAGGATGTTTATGAGGAGACATGAGGTGGGGACCAAGAAGCAGGCTTGGACTGAGCGGGAGGCTAAACCCGAGGACCGCCATGTTTTTAAGTCTTTATGAAAATGTTCAAATACTTTTGTCAAACTCTATTTTTAGATCTTTGTTGAGACGTACAGTTCATTTTATCTAATTTTGAATGCTCACCTTTTTATTTAAGAAAATTTTTAATTCTTCAGCAAATTTTAGTAGTAAAAAGTACGGTATGTTACAGTTGGTATCAGAGCCGTGTTCTTGTAAAGGGTTATGCCTACTGCCAGTCGCAAGAAGCTCACGAAGTCACACCTCAAGTCTGTAAGTTTTAAGGTTTCAAATATATGTAATGTAGTAAGCATTAAGTTCTGATTTCAGCATATGCATACTTTAAAATTCAAGTACGTGCATCTTATGTTGTCTATATCGTGTTCATGCATGTTGGGTTTACGTGTTAGGTAAATTATTGGAACAGTATGCCTCCTAGACGTGTGATCGACCGTGAAGCAAGGGATGAGGACAGAGAGCCTCGAGAGGAGAGAAGAGAAGCTCCTCCACCTCCACCACCAGATATGCAGGCACAGATGCTTGCAAGAATGACTCAGTTCTTTGCACAGTTTGCAGGGAACCAAGCTGCAGTGGGCCCTGGGGCGAGGCCCAGGCCAAAGGCAGTATATGAGAAGTTCAGGAGGATGAACCCAAATGCGTTTTCGGGTACCACTGACCCGATGATGTCTGAGGAATGGATTAAGTCCATCGAGGTAATTTTTGACTTTATGGAACTGACCGATGCAGATAGGGTCAGGTGTGCCACGTTCCTTCTGACAGGGGACGCCAGACTCTGGTGGGAGAACGCATCAGTGGCAGTCAACTTGCATGTGTTGCCTTGGAATGGTTTCAAGGAGGTCTTTTACTCCAAGTACTTCACTGAGGAAGTACGCTCTCGCCTAACCAGAGAGTTTATGACTTTGCGGCAGGGAGACAGCAGTGTGGCAGAATTTGTGGAAATTTGAGAGGGGGTGTTTTTTCGTACCCCTGATAGCTAATGATGCCCAGAGCAAGTTGAGGCATTTTATGGATGTGTTACGGCCAATCTTGCGCCGTGACATCCGAGTTGCTGATCCTACTACCTACACGGTTGCCGTGTCAAGAGCTTTGGCGGCAGAACAGTATCAGAGATATATTGAGGTAGACAGGCAGGGCAAGAGGCCCTATCATGCTCCAGCGCAGCAACAGCACAATGACCTCAGTTTAAGAGGCCGTTTCAGGGGCCGCCAGGGAAGAAGCCATATCAAGGACCGCAAAAGGGCAAGGGTCCAATTCAGCAGCAAGGGGCACCACAGAGGCCAGTTGTTTTCCCCGTATGCCTTAAGTGCAACCGCCAGCATCCAGGGCAGTGCCTATATGGGTCAGACAAGTGTTTTAAATGTGGAGCTACTGGCCACATGCTAAAAGAGTGCCCACTGTGGAAGCAGCCAACTCAGTGCAGAGTGTTCGCGATGCATGCACAAGAGGCGGACCCAGAAACAACATTACTGACCTGTACACTATTCTACCTAAGCTCAGAATTATTGTCGCCTTGTATGTTTTGAATTTTATGTGGGATTATTAAGGTGCTAGTAATATTTTGAGTGATTTGGGATAATAATTTTCCGTTATGTTGGAGGTTAATGTTAGAATTTTGGGATATAAGTTTGTGTTATGCTAGCGTCTCTCAGGAAATATTTTCATTAAGATATTAGCCACTCAGGCCTTGATAGATTCAGGAGCCACCCATTCTTTTATTTCGGAAACATTTGCTAATCACTTGGATATCAAGACTATTGAACTCGACGTGAATTATTCTGAAACGTCCTGCTCTTTTTATTGCTTTAAAAGTACTAGAAATTTTTTTTTTTAAACCTCACATAGCATTCGGCCGAACTATAAAATTTCATAAAATATTTCTGACTTCATTTTAAAATAAACAACCGACTAACATTTTTCTAAATCTGAAAATAACATTTGAAAAGTATAGCCCATACTATAACCTCTCAAAAATCATTCATAATCATGATAAAAGTCATAAAATCTTTTAACATAAATCATAACATATATGCGGAAACTAGCGTCGGTCCTCGGGTCATGTGCACCTTCAGTTCAATCGGATCAACCATCAAGACCTCCATTAGCATTATCATGATAACCTGCATCCATCACACCTAGTGAGTCTAAAGACTCAACACACCATAATCTTGATAACGAGTAATACGTAATACAGTCAACATATAACGGTGAAAAATACTTGTACTTAAAATATCTTTTGCCATGAAGATGCATAAAATTAAACATAATCGTTTTCATAAACATTTTCATGATGCATAAGACTTTAATTAAAAACATTTTCATATTCCTTTTTCATAAACATTTTCATAAACATATCCATGTCATCATCAACATGTTCATATACATATCATCATCAACATATACGTATTCTTTTTTCCTTTCGTTGAATTCAGATCGTTAATTGTGACTTTCGTGTTCATCTACGTCTACGTCTACGTGTTGGGCGATGGATCCATCTACATGTAACCACAGTACTGGGTGGCGGGGACACCAGCAACACTCTCACCGGTCAACTGGGCCTTGGCCTTACGTATTAACATATCATCGTATACATCTACATGTCCGTATCCAAGGAAACACGATCGTCGGGCTCCCACTGGGACCATAACCCTCACGAAATTTCCAACATATCATCGTATTAGTCACAATTACTTCACTTCCTTCAACGTTTCATATTCTCATCACTTTATAAAAATTTAAACATGCATATAACGTTTTTCTTTTAAACCAAGCATGCAACATGTCTTTGAAATGTCCATAATTAAACCATAAAATCCAAAAAAGTTTTAAAAATAACATTTTAACATATACATATCCATGAACAGTTAAAATAACATTTGAACATATAAAAATTCATAAACATTCCAAATAATCATATTAGCATATAAAACAGCATTCAGGACACTGCCATGACGTTTACTAATTTCTAGGTGTAAAATGACCGTTTTATCCCTAGACGTAAAATTTCACGTTTTTGACATTTTCTTAATTCCAATAACTCTAACATGTCCCAAATAATTATTTAAGCCTACACAAATTTTCTCATATTTTCATTTAGCATAAATCGAGGACTTTTAAATTAATCTTTAAATAAGACGTATTTATGCGTTTTAATCCCGAATTAAACTAAAAATTAATATAAAATTCCCAAATTAAAAACTTAGACTTATAATAATTATTTAAGCTTAAATCTAATTTTTCATAATTTTATAAGGCATAAAACTAGGCTTTTCAATTAACTCGTTAATTGACGTTTCGTGCGGCGATTAAATTCCGAATAAATCCAAAACTCGTTATTTTGATCCCAAATTTTTAACATAGACTTTTTATTATTTATTCTACCCTTCCATGTCATGAGCCACCCCCGTGGACCCATGGAATCAATTTTTAGCCTTTTAATTTTCGTTTTAGACCCTTCGACGAACACACCGAGCCATCTCCCAATTTACCCGAGCCACGCCAGAGCCACCTCGAGCCAAAACCTAGCCAACCCATCTAGGGACCCTACTGTGCAAGCCCAGCCCCAAAACATGACCCTAAGCCGCTCAAAAAGCCTACTGAACATGACCCAATTTTTCTGCATATGTGTGTGTCTTGTGTTCTAGTTGTATTAGGACTCCTAGCTAGCTTAGGTCACCTCCATCCGAGCCACCCCCGTGCCCAGTCGACCATGACCACCCCTGGACCAAGCCCAGGCCCTACCCATGCCAGCCCACGCCCTAGAAAGCAAGCTGCGAACCCCTGGACTTCAAGGACAGCAACCTGCGCGTAATATACCATCCTCACGTTTCTGGTTCTTTCTCTTGTCCTGCTTGAACCAACCCCTAGCAGCCCCTGCCCCAACCTTAGACCACCTTCTCTAGACCCTAAAGGACCTAGTTCAACCCAGCCAAAGGCCCAGACCGAGCCCCCTGAATCCCTGCACAGCAGCTGCACAAACGTGACAGCAAGTTGATCTCTCGGGTGGGAGTCCTCGATGGATGGGACTCCTCCCAGCCCACCTTTTTCGAACCCTAGCATGGCTAGGACCCCTGCTCAGACCCCTCACGTCTCTGGCTAGCCCTGGAACCAAGCCCAGTCCAGCCATGCCAACAAGGACACAAAACCAAACTCCTTTACTCCCATGACAGCAACCTGCTCCCATCTTGTTTCCTTTGTCGTTTGCAGAGTTTTAGTGTGTTCTAAGACCCCTAAACTTGTTTAAAACACCCTTAATTCATACCCTAACCATGGCAGCCCCTTAACACCAATTAAACATGATTTTTGGATCAACAACCAAGAGTTAAACTCATGCATATGAATAGTTGCGAAAATATTCATAAAAACCTCATGCTTTTCATTCAAATATAATTTAAACAATAATATGATGTGATAGACGAGAAAAGGAGATGTATGGCATGCCTTTGCGTTAAATACGCTCGAATATCCGTTGACGACGAAGAACGGATCGAAACCTTGGCTTGAAGTCCCTTGAACCCTTCGAAAATCCTTCAAAATTTGTGTGTGTGTAGTGCCGTGTGTGATGGTGTGTGGTTGAAAGAGTTTTTCAGAATTGAAAAGTGATTGCCGTGAGTTTTTGTTTCATGGTAGGGTTTTTAGGTGTTTTTATATTAATAAAATGGCTAATTAGTTTACTAATTAGGCTAAGGCCTATTAAGCCATTAAATTAAGCCCATTAGTCTAATTAGGTTTTAAATAAAATATCAACAAAGTTTTGGTAAAAATAAATTTGTGAATTTATTAGCCGGACTGCTAAAAAGTTCGTATTTTTCTTGAAAAACCAACCAGATAAAATTTACGTCCCGGCGTATAAAATCACCTCAAAACCCTTTATTTTCGAAACTACTAAAAAGCATCGACCATATTTTAAATAATTAAAAATAATCATTTAAAAAATATTTTACATCTTTCAGCCCTCGGTCCCCGTTCCTCGATCGTCACTTGAATATTCCTAAAAATACAATTTTAATGCAACCATGCAGAAAATATAATTTAAACATGCAAGTATGCACAACATAATTAATAATGCAATTAAAACATTTAATTAAAATACAAAGGAATTTAATAATTGCATGTATTTGGTTCGCGTGGACCTTTAAATTTTCGGGGCGTTACAATCTTCCCCCCTTAAATTGAATTTCGTCCTCGAAATTCGCTTATCCTTAATAACCCAAAGTTTTAGACTTAGTTCTAGTATCCCAAAAATTCACGCTTCTGTTACGCTACTCTGATAAAACTAAAATTCTAGAAGGTCTTTACGTCTCTTTGATCCCAATTAAATTTTCCTTCTAAATCCTTATTTGCGATTTGCAATTTAAGAAAACCCATAATGACTTAGTGCTATACTATTATAACCCTAAATTTCAATTTTTCTTAAAATTCCCAATATTAAAAGATGGATAATCAAAATTATCGTATATTACTTTCCTTAATTTATACCCATAATGTTCGTCGACTTATCAAATTTCCATCTTAAAATCCCAAACGCGATGCTAACGCTTAAATTTTCAAGCCTAGTATTGATTCATTCTTAAAAACTCTTGATTAAAATTCCTTATAACACTATAACCAAGATATCCCAAGGTTTTAAATATTCTTAAAAGTCTAAATCATCAAAACTCTTATCATTTAAACCATCCAATTATCACTTATTGCTAAACTAGTTCCCAAATTCCTTAAAGATATCAAAGTTAATTCTTAATTTTCCCAAAAATTATCTTGATTGGTCCTTAATTTCGAAAATCCTACGATTAACCCATAAGTTTTTATCATTCTTAATTTATTTCTACGGGTTTCCCATAACATAATTTTGATAAATCTAAACTTATTTACCCAAAAATCAATTCCTATAACCAACCTTACTTTTCATCAATTTAAAATCCCAATTTATATATTTTCTTATTCCCAAAGTCGTTGCAATCCTCGAATAATTATTCCTTATATTTAATTCCCAAAAATTAGAACGTCAATACTAAAACCCAAAAATCGACATAGTCCAATTCCACCACAAACCAACATGCGTTAAAATAAAATAAAATAATTTTTCATTTCATATTGTATCACGTATAAAAATTCAAAGCATATAAAACATATATTATCATTAGCTACTAAATATGTGATGTAAACATTTAATCCATGTACTTATTATGCAGGTAATATCATAAAATCATATAGAGCATATAAAACTTACAACTTGAGGCTTGACGACTGATCTTCCCGACGCTGATGGTGGCACAACCCTTTACAGAACCATTGCTCTGATACCAACTGAAACGTCCTGCTCTTTTTATTGCTTTAAAAGTACTAGAAATTTTTTTTTTTTAAACCTCACATAGCATTCGGCCGAACTATAAAATTTCATAAAATATTTCTGACATCATTTTAAAATAAACAACCGACTAACATTTTTCTAAATCTGAAAATAACATTTGAAAAGTATAGCACATACTATAACCTCTCAAAAATCATTCATAATCATGATAAAAGTCATAAAATCTTTTAACATAAATCATAACATATATGCGGAAACTAGCGTCGGTCCTCGGGTCATGTGCACCTTCAGTCCAGTCGGATCAACCATCAAGACCTCCATTAGCATTATCATGATAACCTGCATCCATCACACCTAGTGAGTCTAAAGACTCAACACACCATAATCTTGATAACGAGTAATACGTAATACAGTCAACATATAACGGTGAAAAATACTTGTACTTAAAATATCTTTTTCCATGAAGATGCATAAAATTAAACATAATCGTTTTCATAAACATTTTCATGATGCATAAGACTTTAAATAAAAACATTTTCATATTCCTTTTTCATAAACATTTTCATAAACATATCCATGTCATCATCAACATGTTCATATACATATCATCATCAACATATACGTATTCTTTTTTCCTTTCGTTGAATTCAGATCGTTAATTGTGACTTTCGTGTTCATCTACGTCTACGTCTACGTGTTGGGCGATGGATCCATCTACATGTAACCACAGTACTGGGCGGCGGGGACACCAGCAACACTCTCATCGGTCAACTGGGCCTTGGCCTTACGTATTAACATATCATCGTATACATCTACATGTCCGTATCCAAGGAAACACGATCGTCGGGCTCCCACTGGGACCATAACCCTCACGAAATTTCCAATATATCATCGTATTAGTCACAATTACTTCACTTCCTTCAACGTTTCATATTCTCATCACTTTATAAAAATTTAAACATGCATATAACGTTTTTCTTTTAAACCAAGCATGCAACATGTCTTTGAAATGTCCATAATTAAACCATAAAATCCATAAACGTTTTAAAAATAACATTTTAACATATACATATCCATGAACAGTTAAAATAACATTTGAACATATAAAAATTCATAAACATTCCAAATAATCATATTAGCATATAAAACAGCATTCAGGACACTGCCATAACGTTTACTAATTTCTAGGTGTAAAATGACCGTTTTATCCCTAGACGTAAAATTTCACGTTTTTGACATTTTCTTAATTCCAATAACTCTAACATGTCCCAAATAATTATTTAAGCCTACACAAATTTTCTCATATTTTCATTTAGCATAAATCGAGGACTTTTAAATTAATCTTTAAATAAGACGTATTTATGCGTTTTAATCCCGAATTAAACTAAACATTAATATAAAATTCCCAAATTAAAAACTTAGACTTATAATAATTATTTAAGCTTAAATCTAATTTTTCATAATTTTATAAGGCATAAAACTAGGCTTTTCAATTAACTCGTTAATTGACGTTTCGTGCGGCGATTAAATTCCGAATAAATCCAAAACTCGTTATTTTGATCCCAAATTTTTAACATAGACTTTTTATTATTTATTCTACCCTTCCATGTCATGAGCCACCCCCGTGGACCCATGGAATCAATTTTTAGCCTTTTAATTTTCGTTTTAGACCCTTCGACGAACACACCGAGCCATCTCCCAATTTACCCGAGCCACGCCCGAGCCACCTTGAGCCAAAACCTAGCCAACCCATCTAGGGACCCTACTGTGCAAGCCCAGCCCCAAAACATGACCCTAAGCCGCTCAAAAAGCCTACTGAACATGACCCAATTTTTCTGCATATGTGTGTGTCTTGTGTTCTAGTTGTATTAGGACTCCTAGCTAGCTTAGGTCACCTCCATCCGAGCCACCCCCGTGCGCAGTCGACCATGACCACCCCTGGACCAAGCCCAGGCCCTACCCATGCCAGCCCACGCCCTAGAAAGCAAGCTGCGAACCCCTGGACTTCAAGGACAGCAACCTGCGCGTAATATACCATCCTCACGTTTCTGGTTCTTTCTCTTGTCCTGCTTGAACCAACCCCTAGCAGCCCCTACCCCAACCTTAGACCACCTTCTCTAGACCCTAAAGGACCTAGTTCAACCCAGCCAAAGGCCCAGACCGAGCCCCCTGAATCCCTGCACAGCAGCTGCACAAACGTGACAGCAAGTTGATCTCTCGGGTGGGAGTCCTCGATGGATGGGACTTCTCCCAGCCCACCTTTTTGGAACCCTAGCATGGCTAGGACCCCTGCTCAGACCCCTCACGGCTCTGGCTAGCCCTGGAACCAAGCCCAGTCCAGCCATGCCAACAAGGACACAAAACCGAACTCCTTTACTCCCATGACAGCAACCTGGTCCCATCTTGTTTCCTTTGTCGTTTGCAGCGTTTTAGTGTGTTCTAAGACCCCAAAACTTGTTTAAAACACCCTTAATTCATACCCTAACCATGGCAGCCCCTTAACACCAATTAAACATGATTTTTGGATCAACAACCAAGAGTTAAACTCATGCATATGAATAGTTGCGAAAATATTCATAAAAACCTCATGCTTTTCATTCAAATATAATTTAAACAATAATATGATGTGATAGACGAGAAAAGGAGATGTATGGCGTGCCTTTGCGTTAAATACGCTCGAATATCCGTTGACGACGAAGAACGGATCGAAACCTTGGCTTGAAGTCCCTTGAACCCTTCGAAAATCCTTCAAAAGTTGTGTGTGTGTAGTGCCGTGTGTGATGGTGTGTGGTTGAAAGAGTTTTTCAGAATTGAAAAGTGATTGCCGTGAGTTTTTGTTTCATGGTAGGGTTTTTCGGTGTTTTTATATTAATAAAATGGCTAATTAGTTTACTAATTAGGCTAAGGCCTATTAAGCCATTAAATTAAGCCCATTAGTCTAATTAGGTTTTAAATAAAATATCAACAAAGTTTTGGTAAAAATAAATTTGTGAATTTATTAGCCGGACTGCTAAAAAGTTCGTATTTTTCTTGAAAAACCAACCAGATAAAATTTACGTCCCGGCGTATAAAATCACCTCAAAACCCTTTATTTTCGAAAATACTAAAAAGCATCGACCATACTTTAAATAATTAAAAATAATCATTTAAAAAATATTTTACATCTTTCAGCCCTCGGTCCCCGTTCCTCGATCGTAACTTGAATATTCCTAAAAATACAATTTTAATACAACCATGCGGAAAATATAATTTTAACATGCAAGTATGCACAACATAATTAATAATGCAATTAAAACATTTAATTAAAATACAAAAGAATTTAATAATTGCATGTATTTGGTTCGCGTGGACCTTTAAATTTTTGAGGTGTTACAATCTTCCCCCCTTAAATTGAATTTCGTCCTCGAAATTCGCTTATCCTTAATAACCCAAAGTTTTAGACTTAGTTCTAGTATCCCAAAAATTCACGCTTCTGTTACGCTACTCTGATAAAACTAAAATTCTAGAAGGTCCTTACGTGAAACGTCCTCATCTCTTATTGCTTCAAAAGTACTAGAAATTTTTTTTTTTTAAAATCTCTCACATTTTCGGTCATTGCATGCACATGCACATAAAAATAATCTTGCACCATTTTAAAGTAAATCATCCAACTAGTATTTGAAAATTGAAAGGGGATAGTCAAACCAGAAATCGTAAAACGTTTTACCAAACCTAAAAAGCAATAAATGTTGAAAAGTGTAGCCCATACTAAACTCTCCAAAAACCTCTCAAAAGCGTAAATAAATGGTCTTAAAATCTTTAAAAGAAATCATAAAACGTAATGCGGAAAATAATGCGCTGGTCCTCGGGTTGTGTGCGCCATCAGTCCAGTAGTATCACTCATCAAGACCTTCCTCAGAACCACCTGCATCCATCACACCTAGTGAGTCTAAAGACTCAACACACCATAATCTTTAATAACAAGTAATACATAATACAGTTAACATATAACAGTGAAAAATACTTGTACTTAAAATATCATTTTTATGAAGATGCATAAACTTAACTTAGACATTTTCGTAAACATTTTCATGAAGCATAAACATATTTTTCAAAAGACATAAACATATCGCTTAAACATATTCATATTCGTGTCCATATTCGTATTCATATTCATGTTCGTGTCCATGTTCGTGTTTGTTGAATTCAGATCGTTGATTGTGACTTTCATATACGTGTTAGGCGATGGATCCATCTACATGTAACCACAGTACTGGGCGGCGGGGGACACCAGCAACACTCTCACCGGTCAACTGAGCCCTGGCCTTACGTAATAACATATCATCATATACATATACATGTCCGTATCCGAGGAAATACGATCGTCGGGCTCCCACTGGGACCATAACCCTCACGATATCTCCAACATATCATCGTGTTAGTCACAATCCCTTCACATCCTTCAACGTATTATCATTACTAAAAAAAACGTGCATATAACATTTTTCATTTTAAACCAAGCATGCAGCATATCTTTTAACGTTATCGTTTCAACATAAAAATCCATAGACATTTAAAATGACCATTTAAACATTTAACATCATAAAATAATCATTTTAACTCGTAAACATTCATAAACATTTTAAAAATCCGTAAACATTTAAAATAAACGTTTTAACATATAAAAAGCCATAAACGTTTTTAAATCAACATCATGAAAATCTTAAACATTTTAAATAATCATATTAACACATAAAACAACATTCAGGACACTGCCATGATGTTTACTAATTTCTAGATGTAAAATGACCGTTTTACTCCTAGACATAAAATTTCACTTTTTTGACATTTTTCTTAATTCCATTGACTCTAACATGTCTCAAATAATTATTCAAGCCTACATGAATTTTTCCATATTTTTATTTGGCTTAAATCGATGACTTTTAATTTATTCCTTAAATAAGTCGTATTACTGCGTTTTAATCCCGAATTAAACCAAAACTTAAAATAAAATTCCCAAATTTAAAACTTAGGCTTCTAATAATTATTTAAGCTTAAACCTAAATTTTCATAATTTTATGAAGCATAAAACTCGACTTTTCAATTAACTTGTTAATTAGCGTTTCGTGCGGCGATTAAATCCCGAATAAATCCAAAACTCGTTATTTTGATCCCAAATTTTTACCATAACCTTTTTATGATTTATTCTACCCTTCCAAGTCGTGAGCCACCCCCATGGACCCTTGGATTTAAATTTAGCTTTATTATTTTCGTTTTGACACCTTATCGAACGCACCGAGCTATCTCCTGATTTACCCGAGCCACCTTGAACCAAAACTTAGCCAACCCATCTAGGGACCCTACTGAACAATTAGAACCCATTGGACCTTACCCTAAGCCTCAAAAACGAAGCAAAACATTAGCTGCAGAAACAGCCCCAAAAACACATCTAGACACCCTTGAGCCAAACTCGTTTTTCCCTGAGCCAAGCTCGAACCCTCTTGAACCAACCTCGACCCAGACCCCCTATGGACCCTACTGGACCCTTAGAACCTAAGGACTCAAACCCAGCTCCTAAAACCGAAGCCACAACAGCAGGTGCATGCAGCAGCCGAGGAAACCCATTTGACATGGACTCTACTTTTCTGTTGCTTGGACCTAGCCAACTAACCCAGACTCTGAACCAGCCCCTGGTGCACCTTCTTAGGACCCTAAGGACCTAACCTAGCCCAGCCCAGACCCCCTCGCCGAGCCACTTCTTCCTGCACCAGCAACTGAACCTGCGCCTCTCCTTGATAACTCTCTCGGGTGGAGTCCTCGATGGATAGGACTCCTCCCAGCCCACTTGTTTCGACTCCTAGCATGGCCAAGACCCTAACCTTGACACCCCCACGGCCCTGGATAGCCCTGGAACCAAGCCAAGATCAAGCCTAGGCGTGAAGACCACAAAGCCGAACTCTTTACTTCCTTTGACAGTCAACGTTTTACCAGCTTATTATTCCATGTTGTGCAGCCGACAAGTGGAGATTTAAGGACTCTATATTTTATATAAACCATGCTTATTCATAACCTATATCATGGCAGCCCTTAAACACTACAAACACATGATTTTTGAAGGAAAAACCAAGCAAAAAGTTTAGCATAAATCACAAATCCGAAAATCCTTGAGGTTTTACTTGTTTTCTCCAAAATTTTCATGCATAAAAATATAATATGATGTGATGATGTTTGAAGGAAAGAATAGGCGTGCCTTTGCGTGTTAAACGCGCGATTTTACGTTGACGATTGCGAAGAACGGACGAGAACCGCGGCTTGAATTTCTCCTTGGCTTCCCTCGATTTTTCTTCCAAAACTTTAAGTGTGTGTATCGTGTATAAGGGGGTGGGGAGAGTTTTGAGTGGGTTGGAGTGTGTGGCCGTGTGATTTGATTGTGAGGGGTGGGGAGTGTTTTCTGATTTTAAAATAGGGTTGCCGTGAGTGTAGAGTGGTTGGGAGACAATTTCAGAATATGTGGGGTGTGTGGCCGTGACTTGTGTGCTTAGAGAGTTTATGAATTTTAAAAGTGTGAGAGGCGTGAGTTTGCATGTGAATTGTGCGGGTAATATTGCACTTTAAATAGTAGAATAAAGCACTAACAAAGATTAGACCCATTGGGTAGGTTAATTAGGCACATTAGTGCTTAATTAGAATATTTAAAATATTAAAAATAATTTTGCTTAAAAAAGTTTGTGAATTTATTAGCCGGGTTGTCAAAATGTTCGTATTTTTATTGAAAAACTCATACCGATAAAATTTACGTCCCGACGTATAAAATCACCTCAAAACCCCATATTTTCAAAAATAAGAAAAAGCATCACCATATTTAAATAATTAAAAACAATTATTTAATAAAAACATTTTACAATTTTTCCGCCATCGGTCTCCGTTCCTCGATCGCAACTCGAATAACGTTTTAAAAATACATTTAATGCAACCATGTTGAAAATATAATTTAAACATGCCAATATGCACAACATAATTAATTAATGCAATTAAAACATTTAATTAAAATACAAAAAGATTTAATAATTGCATGCATGTGGTTTGCGTGGACTTTTAAATTTTCGGGGCGTTACAATCTTCCCCCCTTAAATTGAATTTCGTCCTCGAAATTCGCTTATCCTTAATAACCCAAAGTTTAGATTCAGTTCTAGTATCCCAAAAATCCACGCTTCCGCTGCGCTACTCTGATAAAACTTAAACTCTAGAGGTCCTTACGTCTACTTGATCCCAATTAAATTTTCCTTCTAATTCCTTATTTTCAAATCGCAGCTTAAAGAGACCCAAATGACTTAGTGTTAATACTATTATAACCTCGAATTACGATTTTACTTACGATCCCCAATATTAAAAGATGGACAATCAAACTTATCGTATATTAATTTCCTTAATTTATACCCAAAATGTTCGTCAACTTATCATATTTAAATCTTAACATCCCAAACGCATCCGCTAACGCTTAGATTTTTCAAGCCTAATATCGATTCATCCTTAAAAACCCTTGATTCAAATTCCTTATAAAATATTAAAATTATAACCCAAGATATCCTTATGTTCCAAATATTCTTAAAAGTCTAAATCCTCAAAAATTCTTATTATTTAAACTATTTAATTATCGCTTAATGCTAAATTAGTCCCCAAATTCCTTAATATTCACAAAATTAATTCTTAATTTTCTCAAAAATTATCTTAATTGGTCTTTAATTTCAAAAATCCTACAGTTAACCCATAAATTCTCGGTATTCTTAATTTTCTTCTACAGTTTTTCCATGACATAATTTCAATAAACTTAAACTTATTTCCCCAAAAATAAATTTCTATAACCAATCTTACTTTGCATCAAAATCTAAAATCCCAATTTATACATTTTATTATTCTCAAAGTCGTCGTAATCCTCGAATAATTATTCCTTACGTCTAATTCCCAAAAATTAATTCGACTAGTAACCATGAATCATAAATATTTTCTTAAATAATCTACGTATCCCAAAAGCGTTCCTAATATTCACGATTAACTTATAACCCAAAAATAGAACGTCAATACTAAAACCCAAAAAGATCGACATAATCCAATTCCACCACAAACCAACATGCTTAAAATAAAATAATTTTTTATTTCAGATCGTATCACGAATAAAAATTCAAAGCATATAAAACATACATTATCATAAAACTATTAAACATGAGACGCAAACATTTAATTCATGTACTTATGCAGGTAATATCATAAAATCATATAAAGCATGTAAACTTACAAATTTGAGGCTTGACGACTGATCTTCCCGGCACTGATGGTGGCACAACCCTTTACAGAACCATTGCTCTGATACCAACTGAAACGTCCTCATCTCTTATTGCTTCAAAAGTACTAGAAATTTTTTTTTTTAAAATCTCTCACATTTTCGGTCATTGCATGCACATGCACATAAAAATAATCTTGCACCATTTTAAAGTAAATCATCCAACTAGTATTTGAAAATTGAAAGGGGATAGTCAAACCAGAAATCGTAAAACGTTTTACCAAACCTAAAAAGCAATAAATGTTGAAAAGTGTAGCCCATACTAAACTCTCCAAAAACCTCTCAAAAGCGTAAATAAATGGTCTTAAAATCTTTAAAAGAAATCATAAAACGTAATGCGGAAAATAATGCGCTGGTCCTCGGGTTGTGTGCGCCATCAGTCCAGTAGTATCACTCATCAAGACCTTCCTCAGAACCACCTGCATCCATCACACCTAGTGAGTCTAAAGACTCAACACACCATAATCTTTAATAACAAGTAATACATAATACAGTTAACATATAACAGTGAAAAATACTTGTACTTAAAATATCATTTTTATGAAGATGCATAAACTTAACTTAGACATTTTCGTAAACATTTTCATGAAGCATAAACATATTTTTCAAAAGACATAAACATATCGCTTAAACATATTCATATTCGTGTCCATATTCGTATTCATATTCATGTTCGTGTCCATGTTCGTGTTTGTTGAATTCAGATCGTTGATTGTGACTTTCATATACGTGTTAGGCGATGGATCCATCTACATGTAACCACAGTACTGGGCGGCGGGGGACACCAGCAACACTCTCACCGGTCAACTGGGCCCTGGCCTTACGTAATAACATATCATCATATACATATACATGTCCGTATCCGAGGAAATACGATCGTCGGGCTCCCACTGGGACCATAACCCTCACGATATCTCCAACATATCATCGTGTTAGTCACAATCCCTTCACATCCTTCAACGTATTATCATTACTAAAAAAAACGTGCATATAACATTTTTCATTTTAAACCAAGCATGCAGCATATCTTTTAACGTTATCGTTTCAACATAAAAATCCATAGACATTTAAAATGACCATTTAAACATTTAACATCATAAAATAATCATTTTAACTCGTAAACATTCATAAACATTTTAAAAATCCGTAAACATTTAAAATAAACGTTTTAACATATAAAAAGCCATAAACGTTTTTAAATCAACATCATGAAAATCTTAAACATTTTAAATAATCATATTAACACATAAAACAACATTCAGGACACTGCCATGATGTTTACTAATTTCTAGATGTAAAATGACCGTTTTACTCCTAGACATAAAATTTCACTTTTTTGACATTTTTCTTAATTCCATTGACTCTAACATGTCTCAAATAATTATTCAAGCCTACATGAATTTTTCCATATTTTTATTTGGCTTAAATCGATGACTTTTAATTTATTCCTTAAATAAGTCGTATTACTGCGTTTTAATCCCGAATTAAACCAAAACTTAAAATAAAATTCCCAAATTTAAAACTTAGGCTTCTAATAATTATTTAAGCTTAAACCTAAATTTTCATAATTTTATGAAGCATAAAACTCGACTTTTCAATTAACTTGTTAATTAGCGTTTCGTGCGGCGATTAAATCCCGAATAAATCCAAAACTCGTTATTTTGATCCCAAATTTTTACCATAACCTTTTTATGATTTATTCTACCCTTCCAAGTCGTGAGCCACCCCCATGGACCCTTGGATTTAAATTTAGCTTTATTATTTTCGTTTTGACACCTTATCGAACGCACCGAGCTATCTCCTGATTTACCCGAGCCACCTTGAACCAAAACTTAGCCAACCCATCTAGGGACCCTACTGAACAATTAGAACCCATTGGACCTTACCCTAAGCCTCAAAAACGAAGCAAAACATTAGCTGCAGAAACAGCCCCAAAAACACATCTAGACACCCTTGAGCCAAACTCGTTTTTCCCTGAGCCAAGCTCGAACCCTCTTGAACCAACCTCGACCCAGACCCCCTATGGACCCTACTGGACCCTTAGAACCTAAGGACTCAAACCCAGCTCCTAAAACCGAAGCCACAACAGCAGGTGCATGCAGCAGCCGAGGAAACCCATTTGACATGGACTCTACTTTTCTGTTGCTTGGACCTAGCCAACTAACCCAGACTCTGAACCAGCCCCTGGTGCACCTTCTTAGGACCCTAAGGACCTAACCTAGCCCAGCCCAGACCCCCTCGCCGAGCCACTTCTTCCTGCACCAGCAACTGAACCTGCGCCTCTCCTTGATAACTCTCTCGGGTGGAGTCCTCGATGGATAGGACTCCTCCCAGCCCACTTGTTTCGACTCCTAGCATGGCCAAGACCCTAACCTTGACACCCCCACGGCCCTGGATAGCCCTGGAACCAAGCCAAGATCAAGCCTAGGCGTGAAGACCACAAAGCCGAACTCTTTACTTCCTTTGACGTCAACGTTTTACCAGCTTATTATTCCATGTTGTGCAGCCGACAAGTGGAGATTTAAGGACTCTATATTTTATATAAACCATGCTTATTCATAACCTATATCATGGCAGCCCTTAAACACTACAAACACATGATTTTTGAAGGAAAAACCAAGCAAAAAGTTTAGCATAAATCACAAATCCGAAAATCCTTGAGGTTTTACTTGTTTTCTCCAAAATTTTCATGCATAAAAATATAATATGATGTGATGATGTTTGAAGGAAAGAATAGGCGTGCCTTTGCGTGTTAAACGCGCGATTTTACGTTGACGATTGCGAAGAACGGACGAGAACCGCGGCTTGAATTTCTCCTTGGCTTCCCTCGATTTTTCTTCCAAAACTTTAAGTGTGTGTATCGTGTATAAGGGGGTGGGGAGAGTTTTGAGTGGGTTGGAGTGTGTGGCCGTGTGATTTGATTGTGAGGGGTGGGGAGTGTTTTCTGATTTTAAAATAGGGTTGCCGTGAGTGTAGAGTGGTTGGGAGACAATTTCAGAATATGTGGGGTGTGTGGCCGTGACTTGTGTGCTTAGAGAGTTTATGAATTTTAAAAGTGTGAGAGGCGTGAGTTTGCATGTGAATTGTGCGGGTAATATTGCACTTTAAATAGTAGAATAAAGCACTAACAAAGATTAGACCCATTGGGTAGGTTAATTAGGCACATTAGTGCTTAATTAGAATATTTAAAATATTAAAAATAATTTTGCTTAAAAAAGTTTGTGAATTTATTAGCCGGGTTGTCAAAATGTTCGTATTTTTATTGAAAAACTCATACCGATAAAATTTACGTCCCGACGTATAAAATCACCTCAAAACCCCATATTTTCAAAAATAAGAAAAAGCATCACCATATTTAAATAATTAAAAACAATTATTTAATAAAAACATTTTACAATTTTTCCGCCATCGGTCTCCGTTCCTCGATCGCAACTCGAATAACGTTTTAAAAATACATTTTAATGCAACCATGTTGAAAATATAATTTAAACATGCCAATATGCACAACATAATTAATTAATGCAATTAAAACATTTAATTAAAATACAAAAAGATTTAATAATTGCATGCATGTGGTTTGCGTGGACTTTTAAATTTTCGGGGCGTTACAATCTTCCCCCCTTAAATTGAATTTCGTCCTCGAAATTCGCTTATCCTTAATAACCCAAAGTTTAGATTCAGTTCTAGTATCCCAAAAATCCACGCTTCCGCTGCGCTACTCTGATAAAACTTAAACTCTAGAGGTCCTTACGTCTACTTGATCCCAATTAAATTTTCCTTCTAATTCCTTATTTTCAAATCGCAGCTTAAAGAGACCCAAATGACTTAGTGTTAATACTATTATAACCTCGAATTACGATTTTACTTACGATCCCCAATATTAAAAGATGGACAATCAAACTTATCGTATATTAATTTCCTTAATTTATACCCAAAATGTTCGTCAACTTATCATATTTAAATCTTAACATCCCAAACGCATCCGCTAACGCTTAGATTTTTCAAGCCTAATATCGATTCATCCTTAAAAACCCTTGATTCAAATTCCTTATAAAATATTAAAATTATAACCCAAGATATCCTTATGTTCCAAATATTCTTAAAAGTCTAAATCCTCAAAAATTCTTATTATTTAAACTATTTAATTATCGCTTAATGCTAAATTAATCTCCAAATTCCTTAATATTCACAAAATTAATTCTTAATTTTCTCAAAAATTATCTTAATTGGTCTTTAATTTCAAAAATCCTACAGTTAACCCATAAATTCTCGGTATTCTTAATTTTCTTCTACAGTTTTTCCATGACATAATTTCAATAAACTTAAACTTATTTCCCCAAAATAAATTTCTATAACCAATCTTACTTTTCATCAAAATCTAAAATCCCAATTTATACATTTTATTATTCTCAAAGTCGTCGTAATCCTCGAATAATTATTCCTTACGTCTAATTCCCAAAAATTAATTCGACTAGTAACCATGAATCATAAATATTTTCTTAAATAATCTACGTATCCCAAAAGCGTTCCTAATATTCACGATTAACTTATAACCCAAAAATAGAACGTCAATACTAAAACCCAAAAAGATCGACATAATCCAATTCCACAACAAACCAACATGCTTAAAATAAAATAATTTTTTATTTCAGATCGTATCACGAATAAAAATTCAAAGCATATAAAACATACATTATCATAAAACTATTAAACATGAGACGCAAACATTTAATTCATGTACTTATGCAGGTAATATCATAAAATCATATAAAGCATGTAAACTTACAAATTTGAGGCTTGACGACTGATCTTCCCGGCACTGATGGTGGCACAACCCTTTACAGAACCATTGCTCTGATACCAACTGAAACGTCCTCATCTCTGCGGAGAACTGGCTTGAGAGTTGGAGAGCTGTTTCAAGTCTTTCCAGTGCTCGGCGGAGCAGCAGATGGATACCCTTGATTTCTTGCTGGAGGGCGGTGCACGTAAGTGGTGGGTCTACCTCTGCACCGATAGTTCAGCGACAGGCCGAGTTCTTTGGGCCGATTTCCGAGCGTCTTTCATGCTGCTTTACTTTCCGCCAGCTCTTCTGCAGACCAAGGCGATTGAGTTGATCAATCTGAAGCAGGGGAGTTTGTCTGTTGATGAGTCCAGCAAAGTTCTTTGAGTTGCTCCCATATGTTCCGCACGTCAGTGACAATGCGGTGGCCAAGTATAATCATTTTCTTCAGGGCCTCAATCAGGAGATTTATGATCGGGTCGTGGTCTGTGATGATCCGACGTCGTATGAGGGCCTTGTGAACCGTTGTCGCCAGGCAGAGGGCAGTTTGCTGAGGGGTCGAGCCATGCAGTCTGCTCGTTCCTACTAGTTCTTTGGGTCCCCGTGCCCAATCATTTAAGAAGGCTGGATCTACTTCTTCTTCTCTCTGGATCTGGAGGAGTTCACCATTTTGGGAAGAAGAAGGGCCCGTGTCAGCATTGCGGGAAGGACCATCCGACAGAGCGTTGTCGCAAGTTGCGGGTGCTTGTTTCAGGTGCGTGGAGATGGGCCACATGAAGAGAGATTTTCCACAGATGGGTGGAGGATCAGGATCTGGTTCTCAGGTCAGTTCATCAGAGGCCACAGCAGGGACAGTCTACTCAGGGCTCTAACCTCCGACCGCGTACTCAAGGGCAGGTCTTTGCTCTTAACCAGGATCAGGCTGCTGAGGAGAACGAGAGAGTTATTGCAGGTATTTGTAATTTATGTGGATTACCTGCTTACGTTCTCATTGATACTGGTGCATCGCATTCATTTATATCTGCGGGTTTGCTAAGCGTCATGTTTTACCTTCACTTCTTTGGACATTGTGGTATCTGTTTCCACACCGATGGGTCATTCGGTGTTAGCTAAACGTCTAGTGATGGGTTGTCCTCTAGAGTTTGAGGGTAATATCTTAACTGCTAATTTGATGTTCTTGCGATGGAGGTTTGATTGCATTCTGGGAATAGATGTGCTGACTGTGTATAGAGCTACTGTGGACTGTTACCAGAAGTTCGTGCAGTTTCGTCCAGTGGAGGGCGACAGTTGGTTTTTCTATGGAGAGGGAGCGCGACCCCCGATCTGTTGGTTTCTGCTCTGAAAGCCTGTCGTGCCTTAGAGTCGGGCGGGAAGGCTACCTTATCTATGCTATTGATTCGTCCGCAGACAGTGTCGGGGTCAGTGACATTCCAGTGGTTTGCGATTTTCCGGATGTTTTTCCCGAGGAGATTCCTGGTTTTCCTCCAGTTCAGGAAGTGGATTTCAGCATTGATTTAGTGCCAGCACGCACCAATCTCCAGAGCTCCTTATCGTTTAGCTCCATCAGAGATGCAAGAATTGAAACACAGTTGCAGGATCTTCTTGACAAGGGGTATATTCGACCCAGTGTGTCCCCGTGGGGAGCACCAGTTCTTTTTGTCAAAAAGAAGGATGGTTCTATGCGGCTCTGCATAGATTATCGGCAGTTGAATCGTGCTACGATAAAGAATAAGTATCCGTTGCCACGGATTGATGATTTATTTGATCAACTGCAAGGTACTCTGTGTATTCCAGATCGATTAAGGTCTGGTTATCACAACTTCGAGTTCATCAGGGAGATATATCAAAGACTGCATTCAGGACCCGGTATGGGCATTATGAGTTTCTGGTTATGCCTTTTGGGGTACGAATGCACCAGCAGTTTTTATGGATCTGATGAATCGGGTATTTCGAGACTTCTTGGATAAATTTGTTGTGGTGTTCATAGATGATATCTTAATCTATTCGCGTGATCAGCGAGAACACGTACAACACTTAGAATTATTTTACAGATACTTCGCGAGAATCAGCTTTATGCGAAGTTGAGTAAATGCGAGTTTTGGATTGACAGGGTTTGATTCCTTGGTCATGTTATTTCTAGCGAGGGAGTTTCAGTTGACCCGAGCAAGGTGGAGGCGGTATTGAACTGGTCGCGTCCGACGACAGTAGCCGAGATCCGCAGTTTTCTGGGATTGGCTGGGTATTATCGCCGTTCATTGTCAACTTCTCTCAGATGCTAAGCCACTTACTCAGCTCACTCGGAAAGATGTTTCATTTGAGTGGACATCAGAGTGCGAAGAGAGTTTCTTGGAGCTTCGCAGACGGTTGACATCTGCGCCTGTTTTGGCCTTACCGGCTGGATCTGGTGGTTTTAGTGTTTACACCGACGCCTCTTTGCAGGGTCTAGGGTGTGTTCTGATGCAGAATGACATGTGATTGCTTATGCGTCGAGACAGTTGAAGCCTCATGAGGAGACTATCCTGTTCATGATCTCTGGAATTAGCAGCGATCGTTTTTGCTTTGAAATCTGGCGCCATTTATCTGTATGGTGAGCGATTTGATATTTTCACCGATCATAAGAGTTTGAAGTATCTGTTCACTCAGGCAGAGTTGAACATGCGTCAGCGTCGCTGGATGGATCTACTCAAGGATTATGATTGTGAGATCAAGTATCATCCAGGATCTGCGAATCTCACGGCTGATGCTCTTAGTCGCAAGGTGAGATTGTCTGCTCTTCAGACTTGTGCTGTATCTGGGATTATTCAGGATTTCGTTTCGATGGGATTCAATTAAAGCATCGGAAGGGATCAGAGAGTATCCGTGTGGCTACTATTTTGTCTGAACCAGTGTTGTACTCTCGGATAGAGATGCTCAGATGTCTGATTCTAGGTTCAGAAATTAGCTCGGTTGGCTGATGGAGATAATACTTCTGGTTTCCACTATCAGTCTAGGGTCTTTTGTGCTTATCTGGTCGTGTTGTTGTACCGAGGATGACACTTTGAGGGAGGAGATTTTGTCCCAGGCTCATCGTAGCAGTTGAGTGTTCATCCGGGGACCACAAGATGTATAAGATTTAAGGACTCGATTTTGGTGGAAAGGTATGAAACGCAATGTTTATCAGTATGTCTCCAGTGCCTGGTCTGTCAGCAGGTAAAAGGCAGAGTATCGACGACCTGGAGGTTTGTTGCAGAATCTTCCTATTCCGGAGTGGAAGTGGGAGCATATCACATGGACTTCGTGACTCACTTGCCTATGTCTGTGGGGAATAGAGATGCTATCTGGGTTGTAGTAGATCGGCTTCCAAGTCTGCCCATTTTTCTTCCGTATAACAGAGATTCCTTTCATCGGATGGCACGGTTGTACATTCAGGAGATTGTACCGGTTTCATGGTGTGCCTGTGAGTATCGTTAGTGACAGAGGATCCTCGATTTACGTTCTAGATTTTGGGGTAGCTTTCAGCAAGCTTTGGGCACTACTTTGAGTTTGAGTACTGCGTATCACCCGAGACTGACGCCAGTCAGAGAGGACTATTCGTACGCTTGAGGATATGTTGAGGTCTTGTGTGATGGATTTCGGGCCAGCTTGGCAGGATCATTTGCCACTGATAGAGTTTGCATACAACAACAGCTTTCATAGGAGTATTGTATGTCTCCGTTTGAAGCGTTGTATGGTCGACGTTGTCGTACTCCTCTGTTCTGGGAGGAAGTCGAGAACGACAGGTCGAGGGTCCAGAATTGATTCAGCAGGCCAAGGATAAAGTTCTTGTGATCAAGCAGCGTATT